>NC_092498.1:144281403-145527903 GCF_047511675.1 Marmota flaviventris | reverse complement strand
TGAGACAGGGTCTTGCAAAATGGCCCAGGCTGGCTTTGAATGTGTGGGTCTCCAGCCTCAGTATTCCAAAAAGCTGGGATTATATAGCCACCACACCCAGACTACATTCATTTTCCTTGAGCAGACTTGAATTTGCTATATTATTATTTAATTGAATGCAAATAAAAAGTCATTGCTACCATCATACCATACGTTGAAGATGATTGTGTCTCAGTCTAGCTAAAAACCTAAGAAAACTATTCTTTGGAACAAAGTCTAATGGAAGCTTGCTGACATGGCCTTAGGCATTAAAGACTCATAAGACCAAAATAATAATAAGATTCGGTACAGGAGCATTATCCCTTTAAACATTTCACTTGTTTTTCTTAGATGCTGATTTTGACCCTGAAAATTGGTCAAATCAAGCTTCTGATGTTAATTTAGGGTTGTTATCAGTTTTCTGCATGTACTAGTAATTGGGTTTGAAATGTGTTTTAAGCCTGAATTAAAAGAACTTAGTCACTGGTGACTCATGGTGAGAAGTTTTTCCCTTTCTCTGCTGGAGCATATGCCATTGCCTCCAACATGCTTTTTTTGAAACATTGAAAACGTACAAATTCTTATTTTTATGTACTAGGTTCTGGAAAAGTTCTTTTTGGCTTAAAGCGGCAGCGTTCATTTCAATGCTTTTTAGTAGTAAGTGCTAATTACCATTGACTTTCCAAATTTCCATCCAAATTTCTTTAGTCTCTGCTTTTATGAAAGTGTTCTCATTATATACAAAGTCCTCAACCACCCACTACATGAATGACCACCACCAAGACTCAGTTTTGTTCATTATCATTTTCTAGTGTCTAGAACTGCGCTTTGGGCAAAGAAGGAAATAAGTATCTGAAGTCACATACATTCTTGATAATAGTGCACCTAGAAAAAAAAAATTAGGAAACCCTGTTAAAGTAGGATTTACTCCAGCCCTTGAATTGAGTAATCACCAATTCCTAACCAGCCTAGTTTGGGAAGCTCAAAGCTCTCAGCATTTCCAAGGTAGTTCTGTCTTTTCTGCTCCAAATGTTCCAAACATGGGTTGTGTCAACCTTCAAATCCCCTTTAGCGGATCACTTTTGGAAGCCTAGAGAGGCTCCGCCCATAGGCACTGCACCTGTGACAGCCAATGGGCGGTGCGACAGGAAATGCTTCAGCTCACAGGGCTGATAGCAACGTGCGGCACCCTCATGCTCTTTTTATCCTTATTGTAGGAGGTTTCTGGAAGTTGCTTTTTTTTTTTTTTAAATAAATAATAAATATATAAACTTAAGAGAGAACTGTAGATTTGAAAGTTAAGATGTGAATGGTTATTTGCCTTTTCTTCACTACCAAGGAATTGGTGAGTTGTCCTTTCATTTCTGTTCTTTTTCTTTCTAACATTGTATCCTGTGAAATGTTACTCTAGCACATTGGGCAGGGGAGCAGAGAGTGCATAAATGTAAAATAATTGGAACTTAAACCGATATTGTTATCAATAACAGTAACCCATTCTGATTTTATATGCTACCATATCGGTAAACACTGATAAAATATCATAGATTTTTACAGGTGATTTGTTTACCTTGAGCAAGTTTTTCTCTTTTAAAGGGACTAGGAGGAAAGTTCTGGAAAAGGTTTTCAGAAAATTCTTTCCAAAATGTTGAAATATAAAGCTGCATAAAGTGCTGTTGGCGTTAACTGTCTGACCAGGAAGTACTTTAAGTCTCACTTACAAAAAACTAAGTGTCTATAATAACTTCCTTTCTCGGGATGAAGGTGCTTAATAGCCTAGTGGTGTTCTCATAACTTGAGTGTAGTTCAATTTTATTTTTCCTGTAAGAGGCAGCTGTTTAAAGAAAGCCATCTCTGGGGCAGACTTAATGATTGCAATGGCTAAATAAAGAATTTTTACAGTTTTTAATGTGTTGGATTGGAAATAATAGAACATGCATTTGAGAAGATTGACTCTGAGTAAGCGTAGTTGGAATTTTTACTTTCAGTGTTTTATTGTGAATATGGTTTGTGTGTAAGCATTGTGAATAAACAGGAGTAAACTCCCTGTTGAATTTCATGTGAATATTTATGGCCTTAACCCAAAGTCCCATTAGGCACAATCAGTCTTGAAAGGCATTGGATTCATATCCTCTATTTTAATTAGTTGCCTGATATTCTACAAGTGTCAATTTTTTTTAAAAATCAGGCTTTTAAAATTTTTCCTTTCTCCTGGATAAGTAAGGTAAATGCTGAGTTGCCAATAAAATATCAAAATCTTAGCAGAAGACTCCTTTAAACAAAACAATTTTTAAATGTTAAAGGTTCATCTTTATTAGATGGATACAGTTTATGCTAATGAATGATATTATTACTTTAAAACATATTTCAAAATTAAGCCTCTCAAAATGGCCAACTATCCATCCTAGAGATCTTTAAAAATATTATAGTTAATATTTGTATTCTCTCACAGAAAAAAAGAAAACAGGAGAGAAAGCAAAGAAATTTCTTGACTATAATACCAAATTACATTCAAAAACAGACAAAAAGATCAGAGCATCTACTCATATTTACTTTGTTTTGTAATTTTTTATCATTTTAATACATAGGGTCAGTTACTAAAGTATAAAATATTGTATATGATTATAATGCACCAATAAAACATGTGGAAAGTGGGGGGAAGTATGAAAATAAAATAGCCATGAGGAGACCAACTTTGCTAGGCTCTTTGAACAAAGTTTAAATGAAATGTGTAAGCTAACGTAACCCTGATGTCCAGACTCCTGATATTTTACATACTGTATGTGTAAATTAGCTCTTAACATTATACATAGGATGAGTTTTTCATTCAGCCATCATTACAGTGGCTGCTACTCATTGGGAGGGGGAGGAGCTGTCTAATACATAAAAAAGGAAATTTAACATTTCCAATAATCCTTGAAATGTGGAGCAGGTAGCATGTGCTTTTTCTCTCAAGATTTATGACTGTCAAAGACTGAACAGTACAAATTATGTCAATTTCAGTTTTCCTAGAGAGAGGGGCCTTTTGTGGTCATCTGAATGTTAGACTCCCAGGCCAGAGGATCCCAGTCATAGTTTGGGTGGGGGTGGGGCAGGGGCAGAGGAAGTGGGTGGTGCTTCACAGTGACAGATTATTGCAGATTATCTGGCTGCCTGCCAAAAATGCCACCAGTCAAGGGAAAAGTGGAAGTTACTAACTGCATCCTATTAATTTGTGCATGTTTATTTAACCAGTCCTAACAGTTTCCTGGTTGCATACGCTCCTGAGTGACTTGACATATGCTTAATCTTATGTTCTCTAGTTTCCCGTGGTCATATTCCTTATCTCTGGTCTGCAAAGATCATACTGACCCTTTTGTGGAAGGCCACGTGTTAGCTGAAAAAAGAAGGGGGAGGGGAGGCAGAATTTAAAACCACAACTGCTTTATTGTTTATTTAAGAATGTTGCAGAACTAAGATGTAAGGATGTCCCATCACATTCAGACTATTACAGAAAATACTCAAAAAAAAAAAAAAAATGATCCTCTCCTGTGAAGGAGTAAGTAGCTCTAGATTGTTCTGGTTCAGTTAGAAATTGATATTCTTACTGTTGCAACATAAAAGGAAGCTTTGTGGAGGAAATATGACATCTGTGCCCAGATGCATAAGGAGGGAATTACAGTGGAGAGTTATTTTTAGAAGTGTCTTATGAATATATTTTTTGTACTGAGAAGTGCCTTTAGAAGGTTAGTTTACTGGCAGGAGTTACACAAGTTGCTCAGGTCACTGAATAATCTAAGAAAATACTTTTAAAAGAATTGTCATGTCACCAACTAGCCTAGTTCATCTACTAATTTAAGTAGCAGCATTTTTTTATTTAGTTATTTTTTGGTACTAGCGATTGAACCAAGGGGCACTTAATCCCGGAGCTACATTCCTAGCCCTTTTTGTTTTTTATTTAGAGGCAAGGTCTCACAGAGTTGCTTAGGACCTCGCTAAATGAGGCTGTCCTCCTGCCTCAGCCTCCCAGGTTGCAGGGATTACAGATGTGCACCACTGTACCTGACATTGTATTTTTTTTTAATATAACCAAACTGAGGATATGGAGATTCTGTGGATATCATCAAATAGTATACGTCATATAAATTGTTCCACTGAAAGAAGGGCCTGTACAACTCCCAATTCATAGTGAGGTCCCACCGCTCTTCCTGAAGAGAGTGCAGTGTTTTCAGCTGAAGGAGCCAGGCAGCCTACCATTTGTGTCACTGACAACACAGCTCTTGGATCTGGTGCCCCTCCCTAACCTTACACGGTGACAGCATGCCCAGCTTCCTTATATTTCCTACTTTTGGTTTTGATCACTTATATTTGGAGTTGGCACCATAACAACTTACAGGAGCAGGACAGATGAATGTGTCTGCCATCTGCTAGTTTATGACCTTGTACAGATCCTTTAATGTCCTTGAAACCTCAGTTTCTTCAACTATTAAGTGGACATTAACCACAGCGTCCACCTTACACAATTGCTGCAATGATTAAATGAAATAATGTGTGGAAAGCACAAAGTTGGTCACACGTGACAAAGGAGTGATAATGGTGATGTTCCCTGTTGTTCTTTTTGGCTATTCCAATCCTCTTCCGTGGCTCCACCAGGAAATGATCATGAGCAGAGAGATAATAACACATGAAACATGCACAGGCCATAGAATCAGTGTTATAATGACAGAAAAATTCAGCAAATACCGCAGGACCACATGAATGACATCCACTGAGTGAGCCACTCCTCTATATTTTGTGCTGCCCATCCTAAGGGGGTGGCAGAAAAGGGGCCATTGGCTGTAGATTTAATAATGATTAGTCAAAATGGTTCCATGGTCCAACATATTTATCTCTAGCAACATTTTTCTCTTTCACTTAAGAGAATTTCCTCCCGGTTGGATAGAACTCAGGAAATCGAAGTGGCAAAGTGTTGATTTTCTTTTTAAATTCATTTTTCCTAGGGTATGTGCATGTTTGTGTATTCATTTTCTTCTGAGCAGACCACTATCAGAAAAAGTTAGGACTGTGTCTTAAGATCAGCTAAAAAAGACAAGTTTTTGTTCTTTGCCTTGGTGAAACCAGACCACAGAGAATATATATTTGAGCATAAAGAAGAATGTTTTTCTGTTTCTGCTCTGCATCCCTGGGGATTCACTGTCCTGTGATGGGTCAGCTAACTTCATTCATGAATTGAAAACAATACAGCTAATTCTTACATAAGCAAATTTTTATGGAACATGTTAGCAAAGCAGATGTAAAATTTGAGGGACACCTGCAATAAATTGAATAAACCAAACACTGAAACTGCCTCTATCCTACTTGAAAGATGTTTAGCCTTTGTGAACATATTTCTAGGGCTTGAAGTTTCTGGGTGTTAATCTGTAGCCTAACCCTTCTGCCCTGTGGCCTGCTCCTGAATTAGTCTGTCTTTTCCCCATTTCTGGTAGCCCCTAACTTTATATTCGCAACATTGCCACCTAGATACCCTGTGTGTTTGGGTCCCTGTCCTAAAGCTCCCTCAAGATCCTTCTTTACACCTCCTTCCAGTGGGCCACTCCCCTGTGCAGGGAGCTTCAGTGGCTGGCGGTTTTCCACTACATTACATCCACCTCCTTCTGTCTTACTGTCAACACCCTTCCTAATCTGTCCCCACACTGTTCATCCCGCTTCATTTCCTGTATACTTGGACCCATCCTTGCTGGTCTCTGAAGTCAGCCTCTCAAACATGGAGTCTCTCAAACTTGGAGTCTGTGCTTTTGGTGCTGCTATTTACTGGATCCAAAAAGCCCTCCTCCGGAGAACCTCTGCCTGCTCCTTTCCTTCAAGACCCTGTGACAAGTTCACTTTCTGTTTGAAGCCTTCCCTATTTCATCTCTTACTGTTTTTGCTGCAAACTCCCAGGGAATTTTTAAAAAATATTTTGTTGGTTGTCCATGGATCTTTATTTATTTATATGCAGTGCTGAGAATCGAACCCAGGGCCTCACACATGCTAGGCAGGTGCTCTAGCACAGAGCTCCAGCCCCTGCCCTGCAAACTCTCAGGTGATTTTTTAATTGCACAAAGCAATGAACAAAAATGTGTGTGGCGTCGTATATTATTCGCTGTTATATCTTCACTCATGTAAAGATTTTGAATATAGGGCCTTATCTTACAGTTATAACTTTCACAGTTCCTATCATTGGTATCTACCATTTGAAGGGAAAGAAGACAAAGTAGATTTATTCCATCATGTCTACCGAAATCAAGTCAGTAATCCTGGTGATGCTGAAGGGATCCGGATATTTTTCCAAATGGGGCCAAGTTTAATATAAAGGAAAATGATTTTGTATTTGGTTATAGATTGATATGTTTGCTTTTCTCTATGAAAAACTATGTGTATGTATGCAAATAAGTACATATACACATACATATGGGTTTTTTTTTTTCTTTCTTTATTTCTTTTATGGTGCCTGGGCCTTGTACATGCTAAGCATGTGCTCCACCACTGAGCTGTACTCCCAACTTCTGTCTTTGAAGGGATACTGAAATTAATTGCAAAAGAACACTGCTTTCAAAAATTAAAAAAAATAAATAAATAAAAATAAAGAAGAAAAGGAAAAAAAAAAAAACACCCAATCTGCAAGAAAACTCTATTAGGGAAGATGAAATATAGCTTAAACATAGGAATGCTTGTTACTTAAGTTGGGTGTTTTTTGCCTCAGTTGTCAATTAGTCATCTATCTTTGAAATACATTCCTTTGTATTGATTGCAAAGAGCATTTAGGACACCCAAATAAACATAAAAACCTTAAAGTGCAAAATGGATAAGAACATAGAGACACTGTCTAGTTAATGCTTTGATTTGCATTAAAGTTTGGTTTTGGATGCAGCCAGTAATACCATGCTTCTTGCACATTTATTCAGTAAATAGTGACCATTTACTTGTGTCAGGCTGTGTACTAGTTCTGAATAAGACTGTCTTTTACTTAATTAATAAGCAGAAAATCAAACTATTTGGCTGGTGCAATGCTGTAAAGACCCATATGATTGATGCTAGAAAAACATACAGAAAGCGCACTTAATTGAGTTAACCTAATATAAAAATGCCTTTTTTAATAAATTCCTGGTTAGCCTTAAACATACCTTGTAAAATAAGACCAGCCATTAACTCCACAGTTTAGACCACAACAATAATAGTTGCTGATTATCGAGCAGTCAGTGATGCCAGGCGTTGCAATTTGTGCTTTATATGCTAAAATATCTCAGAAGGCATTGATGGCTTCTTCTATGTGTGGACACAGGTGTGCTTGCACACACACCCACACTCTAAGGGGATGTGCCCTGATGTTCAGAGAGGTTAGGTGTTTTCTCAAGGTCAGTAGCAGAATCTAGACTTGAACTCAGTCCTGACCTGTGTTCCTAACTATTGTACCGTGCTTCCTCTGTGTTTTTAAAATCCATCCATGTCGTAGCATGCTTCAGTACTTCACTCTTTTTACTGCAAAATAATATTCCATTGTATGGACAGACCACATTCTGTTCATCTCTTCACCAGTTGATGGATGTTAGAGTTCTTTCCACTTTTTGGCAATTTATGAATAATGCTGCAGTAAACATCCATTTACAAGTTTTTGTGTGAACGTGTTTTAATTCCCTTGGGTATAATTCAAATGAAAATGCCTTTAAATGGTTTCTTTTGAGTCATTTATTCAATATCTCTTCACATACATACACACACACACACACACACACACACACACAAACACACACACGCACGAATACTGTTTATTTAGCTGATTTATTTGCTAGGCCTTTTCCTCAGAAATAAAGTAGAGGCAGGCTTATGCTCAGATGCTGGCCAGGTAGTCCTTCATTCCAGATGAACAGCCTGAATTTAACTGCTACCTTGAAGGCACTGTGGAGAACAAATAATAAAGACTCCAACTGTTAGTCATATTCAGTTAATGAAATTAAGAAGTGAGCATGCCCTTTAAAATCAAGGCATGGGACATCAACACCATCAAGAAGTTGTCAAAGACTTTCTGTGTGTGAGGAAGGAAGCCATGACTTCTGTCACTTGGAAATGGAGTCTGAATGAGTCTCGAATGCCCGTCAGTTTTTCTGCAGATAGGGTGGGACATAATCAATGTATTTTTTAGCCCTGTTCAGACATTGTGAACAAGTGCAGAATACTTAAGGACAGGGACAAATCAAAGGCCTTTGAATCACATACCAAGAGTTTGAACTTTGAACGGTAGATAGTGGGGAGCCATTTAAGATATTTGAATAGAAGAGACAGATGCCATCAGAGCCTTTGAAAGACTACTCCATGGACCGTTTGTAGACTGACTTAGAGGAAGAAAGAGATTGGGAACGAGAACTTGGACTGGTAATGAGTTTCCAGAACTAGGCCAGCCTCAGTGGAAAAAAGAAAAGCAGCTTGGGAGAGATTTATCGAGGGCATTAAGAGCTTGGGAGCTAAAAACGCAGGAGTGGATCAGATGAACCAGAGAAAGCGTAGCGAGCTGAGCCCAGCACGGGCGTTTGCCGTAAGAGGGGAGAGGAGGAGGACCAGTAGCCAGCAGGTGGTTGGAAAGGAGCTCAGGAGCACCAAAGCAAGAAGCAAGAGCCTCGCAAGGAGGTGCTGCCTTGAGGTTACAGAAGGTAGGAGCCCAGGAGAATCCTCTTTGTATTTGGAGATGAGGCGGCTGGAGCTGGGGAGCTTGCTTCCCATGAGGGAGGCTGCCCCCTCCTTCCCTCAGCAGACCAGACCTTGAGCAGACTCAGGCCAGAAAGTAAGCATGGATAAGGAGAAAAGTAAAGATTTAAGAAAAACAATGGAAAGAGAAGGTCAAGGGATCAAGAATTAAGAGGCCAGTTGTTCTTGTTCTTTTGAGGTAGTTAACCTGAAAAGAAGAGGGAGGGATGAAGGTAAGTATTGCAGGAATTTCAAGGTGAATGGAGAAAAGTTGAAGAAACTTATGTTGAAAGGCTTGCTTTAGAATTTACGGTATTACTGCTGCTTGGTTTTTTGGAGTTTTGTTTTGTTTTGTGTTTTGGTACCAAGGATTGAACCCAGGGGCGCTCAACCACTGAGCCACATCCCCAGCCCTTTTTTATTATTTATTTTGAGACAGGGTCTCAATAAGTTGCTTAGGACCTTGCTAAATTGCAGAGGCTGGCCTCAAACTTGGGATCCTCCTGTCTCAGCCTCCCAAGCCACCGGGATGACCCGTGTGAGCCACCACACTTGGCAGTATTATTGCTTTTTAGTAGTACTACAGATAGACTAGTGAGAATTAGAAAATACCTTGTATTACCTCGAGGATATATAGGAAGATTAATCTCCATCCTCCCATTCTCTATAAATATTTCATTCTTGGTGATGGATTGAACATATCTTTGCTCATTCTTTTAAATGCACCGGCTCCTAAAAAAGCAGTTACATGGTGTAATTATATGGACCACTAGTTAGGCCCATTGAGTCCAGGTTTCTTGTGATTATTCAAGGTGTGCATTTTGAGGGCTAATATTAGTGGGAAATCAAGTACAGTATTTTGTTTCAAAGTTAGTTCATAATCATCAGTTTAAGTATTTTTATACAAATGCTTTTCTCTTTCTAAAAGATGCCCCCAAATAATATTTTGTATTTTCTGTAGAATATTAATTTATTAGTAATCTGTTCTATAGTGTAGCAGGCACTGTGATGACATCTGCAGAAGTAATGATGACTATGTATCACTTTGAAATTATAAATTCCCTGTCTTCAGAAGTGATAAAAATCAGTTCTTTATTAGTCCTGGAGCTGGGGGTTCCCAATAATAAGGCCTCGAAAATGCAGATGTGGAAGCAAAGATCTCCCTTCTTCCTCTTAACTCTTTTTTTTCCTCTCTGCAACCAAAGACAGGAAGTCCTAGCTCTTTTTTTGTGTGTGGAGGGAGCAGTACCAAGGATTGAACTCAGGGGCACTAGACCACTGAGCCACATCCCTAGTCCTATTTTGTATTTTATTTAGAGACAAGGTCTCACTGAGTTGCTTAGCACCTTGCTTTTGTTGAGGCTGGCTTTGAACTTGGGATCCTCCTTCCTCAGCCTCCTGAGCCACTGCAATTACAGGTATGTGCCACCGCACATTTTTTTAAATACTTAAAAAAATTTAGTTGTAGATGAACACATAGTATCTTTATTTATTTTTATGTGGTACTGGGATTGAACCCAGTGCCTCACACATGTGAGGCAAGCACTGTACCACTGAGTTACAGCCTCAGCCCCTCTTATATCTTTTTTAAACAACTGTACAAGTAATGCATTCTTTTTGCAAAATTATCAACAGAAAACACATGTGAGCAATTGAAACATAAAAAATTATATTCTATTCCCAGATATACTTGACATGTAACTTTCCAGACTTTTTTTTTTAGATCAAGTATTTTTAAAAATAGTAATTAGTATGGGTTCTCTTGCATATATTATTTTATAAGTTGCTTTCTTTCATTTGAACAGAGTACCACCATTTCAACAAATATTCATCTTTCTACCTCAAAAGATACTTCTTCCAATTCATTTCAAGCCTGCAGTGTTGTGGATTTTTTTCACAGTCACTGTTCTTGCAAAGGGTTCTAAGAGCTCCTTGGTCATTCTCTCTATCTCCAATATAGACTCTAGGTTGCTCTCCAGTCACAAGAAGATTCTACAGCAGATAGACCATGACAATGTGGTTTCTAGGAACATTTTTTTTTTTTTTTTAAACCAGGGCGAGTAAATGCCATTATTTCCCTGGGTGTGGTAACAAAGGCACTCACTGTATCTCCTTTTTTCTCCACCCTCCAGAAACACATTCCAGTTTCTATCAGTCCCATCCAGTAGCAAGGACTTGAAGGGATGCCTCCTTATCTCCCTGAGCACATGGCTCTCTGCTTAATCTTCATTTGTGCTCCAGACCAGCTCCAGACCAGCTCCAGCTACACTTCTCCTAGACTGTCACCAGCCTTCCTTCCTTCCTTCCTCTCCTATTCCAACCTCTTCCGATTCTTCTGTTGTTAGTATTCAAATTTTGCACTCAAATCTCGTGATTTGGAGCCCTTTAAGAATGTCACTCAGAGATGAGAAATGTTAGCGTATCCAAAGTAACCAATAACTGCAGACTTTTAGTTCATGGATATTTCTTGTCCATTATTCTAAGGGCTGTATTTCAGCCTCCTTAATCTAATCTACTTTAAGTTTTACGTTTCTAGCCTGATCTGACCCTCAAATATAGATTTTCATTCTCATATTCAGTCGAAGCTGCTTTCGAAAAATAGATATGGCTCAGTAAACTTTTGCTAAGTTTTAGTTAGTGACTAAGTGATTGCATATGCTAAGCTTATGAAATTTCCTAGTGATCCTTAACTAGCCAGCACCTTGGAAAAGCAGATTAAAGTTCTAATTATCCTTGACAAGGTGAAAGGGTAGATGGGCATTAACAAAAGAAAAATCACTAAAGACATTCGATGAGTGATTTAATAAAGGACTAAAGAAATACACACACACACACACACACACACACACATATATATAAACAGGCTACAAACTTTGACAAAGCATGACAAAAAGGGAAATAAATAGTACTAAGTATGGAAAACTAAAATATTATCATTTCTAAAGCCATTTAACAGAATTAGTATTCATTTACCATGATTTGTTTTGCAGTTAAGAGGATTCTTTGAGAGATTCCACTGTTTCAAATATACATTGAGGGAGAGGCATGTGCAAATGGTAAAAACAGGATCCTAAGATCAAAAAGTTTGAATTGCACATATCCTTCGTGTTATTGAACATATAAAGTGACCCTGTCAATACTGCATTTCTTAGCTGACATTTCCAAAACTGTCAGAATATGCATAGGTATTTATGTGAACACTATTTCCTTTATGAGCCAGGTAAGATGGATAGATGTGTTAGAATGTGGTATCCAATTTACCCCTGTATTTTTGTTTGATAACTGAACAAATCAACCCTGTAATGGCCTCACTGGAATCTAGTGGATTCTGTTTACTATGACTCCTGCTTTCACTTTGTTTTAAAATAATAAGAGGTTGAATTTAAAAACATTTTTTTCCTTTGTCATAGATGGACACAATACATATATTTTATTTATTTATTTTTATGTGGTGCTGAGGATCTAACCCAGAGCCTCACACATGCTAGACAAGCGCTCTACCACTGAGCTACAGCCCCAGCCCCTCGAAGTTTTGTATTTTGGTAAATCAGGAAAATAGATAGTACACAGGATAAAGAACAATTCATACATTAGGGGTTTTAGGAGAAAATGAGTGAAGTCAATCTAAGCAATAAAAATGAACAGGATTGAAATCAGAGCATTGTTGGTATTTAAATTTGTTAGGTTTATACTGGTTTGTGTTTGTTTGGGTTGTTTAGGATTTTGTTTATATTGTAGAGCTTGGAACAAATAAATTCTAGGGAATTTTTTTCACATGACAGTAGAGTATATTTTGAAATATTGTACATACATAGAATAAGTATAACTTGTTCCAATTAGGATCTTTAGGGAATTTTTTTTTTTTTTTTTTTTTTTAGAGAGAGAGGAGAGTGAGAGAGTTTTTTAATATTTATTTTTTAGTTTTCGGCGGACACAACATCTTTGTTTGTATGTGGTGCTGAGGATCCAACCTGGGCCACACGCATGCCAGGCGAGCGCGCTACCGCTTGAGCCACACCCCCAGCCCCTCTTTAGGAAATTTTTATAGGACTGAGTTTAAAAAACTTTTTCAGAAATCCCCTTCTCTAAATTGCTACCTTTAAGTATTTCCTTTAAGCTAATTAATGCTTTAATTTGGTGTCATTCTAGTTATTTTAGTGTGCAAAATGTTCCTAATACAGGTTCCTACATATATGAAATACTCAAGAAGTATTTTTTAATTGTTTTACTGGGCATTCTAATTCTTAGGTTTAATGTAAAGTGTCACATACGTGGATTGTGCTCAGACTCCTGATTTTCCATTCAATTTTTTTTGCTTCTAATTAGTGAATTTACTGTACTGTGAAGTGCTACCTAGAATTTACCAGTAGATGTGCAAGGAACCACTATGTAATAATTAAAAAAAAAAAAAAAAAAACCTAAGAACTACTATTTAAACTTGATATGCACATTTCAGAAGACCTATTAATTCCTAACTAAGGTTTAGAATAGCTCATACCAGTGTACCATCACATAGTTTATATTGCATGTTTTACTTGTTGATAGCCCACAAGGCCATTTGTTCTAGTATTTGCTGAGGAAAGACTCTGGCATGCTTCTGTGCATGATAGGTGTCCAGCTTTATTACTTCAAATCTTGAGCTAAATGTACTACTTTATTACTTGTAAAATAAGGTCATTTCAACACGTCAAAGGAAATACCAACTTTACCAACCTTTGTAAAACGATCAAATTCAAAGTTATTTCCTGTTACACTACTAAAACTGCTCCTGATCATATTTGCAGGGAGTGTCTGAGAACCAACGAGAACTTGGTCTGCAGCATTAGCAGGTGGTATCCTCGTGGTGCCCTTCTCACTGGGAGCACCTAGATTACCCTAATATCAAAGCTGCCTACTTTCTGAGATCAGGAAGCCACATGATCCCTTCCAACTCTGAAATCCTGTGATCTCGAGCTAATTTCAGATGAAAAAACAAGTATTGGGCCAAAATAAAAGAGAAAATATGAAGCAAACAAATGAGAGATCATAGAAGGGTTTTGTTAGCAGGGTTTATTAAACTTCCTCAAAAAAAAAATTGTATTATAAACTATGAGTGTTAAAGGAAAGGTTTTGAAAAAAGACAAAAATGAAATCACCCCCACTTTCCTTAAGTGTGCTTAATTTGACCAGGTGTCCAGACTTTGATAGCACAGCAAGTCAACAGTGCTCAGCGAGGGTGACTTCCTCTGATTCTTTACTCCTGTTATATTGGATATAAGTATTTAAATTCATTAAAACATTTACTTTTTCAAATATGTTGAATTATTGCTATTAAAACAAAAGTCGGACACATTAACTAGCTGCAACATTTGGACATAATTTAGACTTATACAGAAACAATAGAACAAAATTTATAAGGCATTCTGGAAAATGTGAAATTTTGGTTTTTGTATTTGGTGATGTTAAAGAATTCTTGGTAAATTTTTGGATGTATTAATGGTGTACTTATGTTTTTAAAAAATCGTGGTGTGTGTGTGTGTGTTGCCTTGTAGGTGCTAAGGAAGCACTCTACCACTAAGCTCCCCCCAGCTCTAGTCTGTGTCTTTTAAACATACATGCTGAATATTTACAGATGAAGAACATACTTAGGATTTATTTCAAAACATGGGTGGTGTGGGAAATGGGTGGGTCACGAGGCCATGGCTGGTAAAGGTGGGCATGAGGCAGTCCATCCTGCTTTTCCGTTTACTTTTCCTTATGTTTAACATTTTCCATAGTAAAAAGATCTCAAAAATAACATTTAATATCCATCTGTGAGGTTTACAAAAACTATTTAAATATCTCTGTTCCTTGTAAAATGAAGCAAAAAAAAATACCTACAAAAATGATTTTCTTTGCATAGAAGAATATGTTCTTTTCATAATCATTTTCTCTTTGTACTTCGTACTCCTGAATTTCTCTTTGCTGTTAGAAATTTGTCATGTGGAGCCAGGTATGGTGGTGCACACCTGTAACCCTAGCTACTCTGGAGGCTGGGGCTGGAGGATCACAAGTTCAAGGCCAGTTTGGACAAATTAGCAATACCCTGTCTCAAAATTTAAAAGGCTGGGGATGTGGCTCAGTGGTAGAATGCTTGCTTAGTATGTGTGAAGCCCTGGACTTAGTCCCCAGTACCAAGAAAAAATATTGTCACATGGTATGAAAAGAAAGCCAGGGGAATAAGGAGTCACTTTATTGAATCCAAAATTAATTGTTTATTTTTAATTTTTTTTTTGGGTGGGGATACTGGGTTTGAAACTCAGGGGCACTCAACCACTGAGCCACATCCCCAGCCCTGTTTTGTATTTTATTTAGACACAGGGTCTCACTGAGTTGCTTAGCATGTCACCTTTGCTGAGGCTGGCTTTGAACTTGCGATTCTCCTTCCTCAGCCTCCAGAGCTGCTGGGATTACAGGCGTGCACCACTGCACCTGGCTATTTTGTTTATTTTTATGTGGTGCCAACGATCATACCCAGTGCCTCACATGTGCTAAGGCAAGCACTCTGCCACTGAGCTACAGCCCCAGCCCCCAGAATTAATTATATTTAACTCCTTTGCTCTTCTTCCCACTCCAACCTGCTAGAGTTTATTTTTTTAGGGGAAGAAGAGGGGTAGCACTGCCAACCTATTACATTATAGAGTTACCATTCCACTGGTTCTACATGTTGTCATAACCATTGCATTTATAGAAATATACAGAATGTACGGAAAATATTTAGTTATTCTCTATAGTTCAGGTTTTCAATTCATTCTCTCTGGAGGTCAATATTTTAATTACTGAAACTCCATGGTTTTTCTTGCTAAAATAGCCACTACATTTTTAGGGGAAATAAGTGCAATTCCTCAATATCATGAATAGTATGTGAAAGTGATAATTTTTGTAAAGCTCAAAATATTAATAAAGTTGACCACTACCTTGCCAGATTTCATGAACTCTGAAGAGCTGTTTATTTTTCAAGATTTAAAATTGTTTAAAACTGGGAAAAGAAGATCTGAAACTAAAAACTGTAAAGCGGTATGCTTGTATTGGAAGATTGCAAAAAAGAGCAACTAAAATGTTCAATAAAATGTTCTACTTCCCAGCCCTATGATATGATTCATTACGCAGACTTAAAGATAACCACGTTGCAAACCTTTTGGGCCAGGACTTAGGAAGACCTCACTTCCACTAATGCAGTGCACTTGGGGATGGAGTTTTCTGGTTAAGTTGAAGGTTATGAAAAGCAGACTTTTCCTGCCCCTCCAGGCTCTGCCTTTGTATCTCAGCTCCTCTCTCCTCCCCGCTGTGCAGCCATTCACTGGCTTCAGAGCTCACTTTCTAAAAGACAAATGGGATCATCCTTCCCTGGCTTCAGAAACTCCAGTGTGGCCTCATGCTTCACTTGTGAGTCCAAATTGCCTTAGTGTCACATCCACAGTCAGGCTTCTAGATTGATCCTCTAACACTTCAGTAGAGAGCTGTGGGCTCCAGCACGCCGGGCTCTTGGCTGGTCCCAGGGAGTGCTGTGCTTTTCCTAATCCCCTGTTATGTCCAGCGCTCTGTTCTCTCTGCCTGGAATGGTTTTCCTCCTCTTCCGTCTCACATCTTCTAAGACCCAGCTGACCCCATCATGGAGGCCTCTCCAGACCTGGCCAGTTGTGCCTTCCTCTGTTTCACAGACATTCTTCATCAAGTCACAACTTTTTCTATTATATTATAACTATTTAGGGCTGTTTAGCACCTCTTCTGTTGATTGATTCAGTCAATCATTCATGCATTTATGAGGTGTTAACTGAATGTTCCAGGCACTCTGTGTGGTACTGTAGATAGAGTGGTAATTAAAATTGTCACCATCTTTGCCCTCTGTTAGTGAAAGACACATATTTTAAATAAACAATGGCAACAACCCTCCCCGAAAAAAAATAAGGCAAGCCAAAGTGCAACAGGTGTGTCCTGCAGTTCCAGTCACTCAGGAGGCTAAGGCAGGAAGACCACTGGAACCCAGGAGTTGGGGCCAGCACAGGCAACACAATGTGACCTATATAATCACCATTGTGACATTTGTGAAGGTAAGATCTCTAATCAGTACCCATCCTCTGTCTCCCCACCACTCCACTAATACAAAAAACAGTGCCTCACACCTGAGAGCAACTGAAAAAAATGGTTAAAGGAGTGAATGATAGCTGGGCATGGTGGCACATGCCACAATACTGGCTACGGGGACTGAGGCAAGGAGGGTTGCAAGTTCAAGGCCAGCCTGAACAATTAGCCAGACCCTTTCTCCAAATGAAAACTGGCAAAAGGCCTGGGGATGATGAATCTCAGTAGTAGAGCACCCCTGGGTTCAAACCACAGTACCCACACACAGAAAAAGGAGATGATAAGTATGTAGCCATATGTGAACTACATGTTTTTTTTTATATTAAACTTTTTAGTTTGAAATAATTGTAGATGATTCACACAGTTAATAAATAAAACAGAGAGATCCCATGTACCGATTACTTGATTTCCCCAACAATAACAGAGTGCAGTATCATAACCAGGATATTGATATTGCTACAATTTTCTGGTCTTGTTTGAGTTTCTTGTTTTATAGTCTGTGTGTGTGTGTGTGTGTGTGTGTGTGTGTGTGTAGGTCTATAAATTTTTCTCATGTGCATCTATACCACAGTCAGGATTAGGGCAGTTCTATCACATACCTACTTCCTTCTCATCTCCCATCCCCCACCATCTGTCATTAACCCCCTGGCAATTACTGATCAGTTTTCTATGTTCATAATTTTGTCATTTCAAAAATGTTATACAAATGGATAAATATAGTGTGAAACCTTTAGGAACTGACATTTTTTCACTCAGTAAAATTCTCTAGAGATTTATCCAAGTTGTTGTATGTAGCAATAGTTATACCATTTTATTGCTGAGTAGCATTTCATAGGATGGATGGATGATAATTTATTTACTCATTTATCCTCTGAAGGACATCTGGGTGTTTCCACCTTTTGATTATTGAGAACAAAGCTTCTATGAACATTTATGTGCAAGTTTTACTGGGAGCATAAATTTCCATTTCTCTGGGATACATGCCTAGGAATGCAATGGTTTGATCATGTGGAAATTGCATATTAAGTTCGATAAAAAACTGCCATACTGCACCATTTCACATGTAAAAAGATGGAAGAAAGAACTAGTTTCTCATGGCCTCACTGGTATATGGTGTTGTCACTAATTTTTTTTTTTTTTTTTTAATTTTAGCCATGCTGATAGGAACGCAGTAATATCTCATTGTAATTTATCTGTTTTTGTGGTCCTGGGGGTTGAACCCAGAGCACTCTATCACTGAGCTACATCCCTTCCCTTTTTCATTTCTTTATTTTGAGACAGGGTCTCACTAAGTTGCCCAGGTTGGCCTCCAACTTACAATCTTCCTGCCTCAGCCTCCCATGTGACTGCGTGTCACTGCACCCTGGTCCACTGTAGTCTTAATTTATTTTCCTAATGGTTATTGAAGTTGAACATCTTTTCATGTGCTTATTTTTCATTCGGATGTCCTCTTCAGTGAAATTTCTACATACATCTTTTTCTGATTTTCTAATTGGATTTTTTTTTTTTTTTTGCTTTTATATAGTGTTGAGTTTTGAGAGTTCTTATTCTACATACTAACCCTTGATTAAATATGTCTTTTGTAAATATTTTCTCTGTTTGTAGCTGTCTTTTCATTGTTTCATGGGTGTTTTGCAGAACAAGGGTTTTAAATTTTTATTTGGTACAATTTACCCGTTTTTGTTTTTTTCTTTAATGAGCTCATAGTTTTGATGTTAAGTCTAAGAATTACCTGTTGCTAGATCCCAAAGATTTTTTCCTATTTTTGTTCTAAATACTTTATAATTGATGTTCATATATTTTAACTGTAATAATTTGGGGTTAATTTTTTATAGACATGAAGTTTCAATCAAGGTTTATATTTTTTGCTTATGAAGGTCCTATTGTGCTAGCAGCATTTGTTGAAAAGGTGTCCTTCCTCCATTAGGGACTCCTTTGTCAAAAATCAAGTGGGTGTATTTGTGTGTATCTGATTCTGAGTTCTCATTCTGTTCAATTGGTCTATGTATCTGTCTCCACCAGCACCATACTGTCTTGATTACTAATGCTACATAGTAAGCCTTAGAATTGGTTCAAACAATCCCTGATATCTAGTCTTCATTTCAGAATTGTCCAGTTATTCTAGTTCTATTGTCTTTTCATTTAAATTTTAGAAAAAGCTTGCCTATGTATACAAACATCTTTACTAGGATTTGGATTGAAATTGCTTTAAAATAATCGATCAATTTGGGGAAAATTGGCAGCTTTTCTGTGTTGAGGCTTTTGATCTGTGAATGTGGTGTCTCTTCATTTGCTTAGGTTTATTTCTTTCGTCAACATTTTCTGATTATCAGCATGCATATTATGTATGTGTTTTGCTTTTGGTTTTTCTTGTGTTGCTACAGATTGAACCCAGGGCCTTGAGCTAGCTGCTAGGCAAGGACTCTACTGCTGAGCTATCCCAGCCCCTAGGTACATGTTTGTTAAGTTTATAACTAAGTGCTTAAATTTCTTTGGAGTGATCATAAATGGTATCATCCAAAATTTTCAGTTTTTGCATGCTTATTATTAGTATATAGAAATGATTTTTTTATGAGTTTATCTCATATCCTGTGACCTTCTTCAACCCACCTATTAATTCTAGTGTTTTCAGACATCTTTGAGATTTTCTTTGTAGTAAATTGTTATATGCAAATAGGGACAGTTTCATTTATTGTTTCAAAATCTGCATGCTTTTTTTTCTTTTTAGTTTTTATTTATTTGGTTTTTGTTTTGTTTTGTTTTTTGCCTAATTGCCCTGGCTCAGACTTCCAATACAATGTTGAATACAAGTGTCAAGAGCAGACACCCTTATCTTGTTCCTGCTCATAGGTGGAAAGCATCCAAATTTTCACCATGGAATACTGTGAATCTGATATGATAATCCAATGTTATCATTTTTTGTAGCTGTTCTTTATCAAGTTGACGTCATTGTCTTGTGTTCTTTACTTGCTGAGAGTTTGTGTGTGGGTTTGGGTGTGGATGTTCTGCATCAGTTGAAGTGATCATATGAGTTTTCATCTTTAGTCTGTGGATGAGGTGGATTACATGAGTTGATTTTCAAATACCGAACCACTCTCACATACTTTAAATAAATTCCTCTCCTTTATGGTCTATAATTCTTTTGATAGAGTGTTGGATTAAATTTGCTGATATTTTGTTGAAGTTTTTTTGGGTTTGGGTTTTTTTGGGTTTATTTTTAGTTTTTTTGCAGTACGGAACTAGACCCAGGGCCTCACAATGCCAGGCAAGTGCTTTACCACTGAGCTACCCCCACCCCAGCTCAGTATTTGTTGAGGATTTTTATGTCTAAGTCCATGAGAGGTTATTAGTTTGTAATTTTCTTTCTTCCTTTTTTCTCTCTCTCTGTACTGTCTTTGTTTAGTTTGGGTTTCATGGTGATACTGACCTCATGAAATGAGTTGGAAAGAGTTCCCTCCTGTTTTCTGAAGAAGATTGTGCAAATCTAATATAAATTCTTTGAATATTTGGTCAAATTTTCCAGAAAAGACAGTTGGGCTGGGATTTCTCTTTCAGGAGGCTTTTCATTACAAATGTAATTTGTTTCATGGTTATAGGATTATTCAAAGTATCTATTTTGTGTTGGTGGATTTTTTTTTTACATTAGTAGTTTCTAAGTTGTCATATGTGAGAACTAAATTATCAAATTTGTTAGTTGTTCTAGTAATCCCTTATTGTCCTTTTAATGGCTATAGGAGCCGTAATATCTCCTGTCTCGTTTCTGATATTAGTGATTTATTTATTCTATCTTATCGTAACTTTATTTTACTGTGACAAGAACTGTTAGCGTGAGATCTTTTGACTCTCCATTTCTTCCTACCCCTGGCAAACTTTGCTTCTTCAAGTTCAAATATTGTATTGCCTCTGCTTTTGATCATTTCAGATGCTTCATATAAGGGGAATTGCATAATATTTGACATTCGGTACCTGGCTTACTTCACTTAGTGTGATGTCCTCAAAGTTCACCCACCTTGTCACATACTCATGGATGCCTCCTGTTTTTTTTTTTTTTTTTCTTTTTCTGTTTTTCCTTTTTCAGTACTGAGGATGGAACCCTTTAACCCAGGGGCACTTTGTGTGAGTGTGTGTGTATGTGTGTGCGCACATGTGTGTCCATGCATGTTCACATGTGTATTCATGTATACAATTTTTAAAAAATCTATTAATCTATTTTGGCACCCATAGAATTTTCACATCTTAGCTATTTTGAATGTTGCTGCAATAATCGTGGAATTGCTAGTATCTCTTCAAGATCCTGATTTTAGTTCTTTGGGGCAAATATCCAGAAGCAGGGGTTGGGGTTGTGGCTCCGTGGTAGAGCACTCACCTAGCCCGTGTAAGGTGCTGGATTCAATCATCAGCACTACATAAAAATAAATAAATAAAGGTATTGTGTTAAAAAAAAAATCCAGAAGTGGATTGTTAAATCATATGATTAGTCTATTTTTAACTTATTGAGGACAATATGCATATTGTCTTTTTATTTTAGTCAAAAAGATTTATCAATTTTATTGTTTTTTTCCCACAGAGCAGTTTTTATCTATATTTTTTCTTCTATTTTCAATGTTATACATTTCTGCTTTTGTTGTATTATGTCCTTCCCACTGTTCACTTTGGCTTTTTTCCCATTGTTTTCTAGGTGGAAGCAGATTATTGAGACCTTTCTTAAGGTATTTATTTAGGGCTATACATTTTCCTTTTGGTGCAGCTTTAGTTGCATTCCACAAATTTTGATATGCTGCATTAATCATTTTCATTCAGGTCCGTGTTTTTTTAATTTCCTTTGAGACTTTTTAATTCATGCATTATTTAGAAATGTGTTGATTTCTAAATATTTGTAGATTTCCGTCTTGTCTTTCTGTTATTTCCAGTTTGATTTCATTATGACTTAAAAACATATTCTTTATGATTTTTAGTTGGCTTACATTTGTTGAAGTTTGTTGTTTTCTGCCTGAGGTTTGGTTTATCTTGGTGAATGTTCCATGACAGTTGATAAGAGCCTGTGTTCTGCTATCGTTGGAAAGAGTGTTCTGTAAATGTCATATAGATCCTCTTGGTTGATGGTATTGTTTAATTAGTTTATCTTTGCTAACGTTTTGGTCTGGTGATTTTATTAGTTGCTGAGGGTGGGGTGTTAAATACCCCAAGTAGAAGTGTGCATTTCTCTATTCTTTTAACTCTATCAGTTTTTTAAATTAATTAATTTACTTATTCTAACTTGTTGTATATGACAGCAGAATGCATTTTGATTCATAGTACACAAATGGAGCACAATTTTTCATGTCTCTGGTTGTACACAAAGTAGAGTTACACCATTCGTGTCTTCATACATGTACTTAGGGTAATGATGTCCATCTCATTCTACCATCTTTTCTACCCCCCAGGTCCCCTCCCTTCCCCTCTCTCCCCTCCAAAGTTCCTCCATTCCTCCCACATCTATCAGTTTTTGTTTTGTGAATTTGAAGCTATTTTTGGATGCATGCATCTTTAAGATTGCTATGTCTTAGTGACTGATCCTTCTGGGTAACATCTTTAATGTCCTGAGTAATTTTCTTTTCCCTGAATCCTACTCTATCTGATATTTATGTAACTACTCATGCTTTTTTAAGTTCAAGTTTGCATGATCTTCTTTCCATTCTTTTATTTTCATTCTCCTTATGATGTTACTTGTGAATTGAGTTCCTCACATTCTGCGTATTGTTTTGTGGCGCATTTTTATGCACTCGGCCAGCTCCTGTCTTTTATGGTAGCCTGGTTTAAAATCTTTTTTTTTTTAATATTTATTTTTTAGTTGTAGTTGGACACAGTACCTTTATTTATTTTTATATGGTGCTGAGGATCGAATCCAGGGCCTTGCACATGCTAGGCGAGTGGTCTACCGCTGAGCCACAACCCCAGCCCTGATTTAAACTCTTTATCAGCTCCAATATCTGATTCATTTCAGTAAGTTGGCATTCATTGAATGTCTTCACATTCAAGTTGTGGTTTTCCTAGTTCTGGATATGACAAGTGATTTTTAAATTTTTAAAAAGTATTCATCCTGAATATTGTGGATATTATTTTTTCAACTATTGATCCTCTTTCTGTCTTTTACTTAGCCAGCTAGTTGTCCTATTTTAGGTTTAATGTGTGACCCTCCGCTCCGTGGGTAGTAGGTTCAAGGGCAATTTAGTTTTTGAGTGTTCTTCTCAATGCTGTTTTAGTCTACTTTGTTGTTCTGGCTGTACCTGAGCTTCCCCTGGATCCCTGCTGGTGCCATCAATAAAGGCAGATGGCACTTCCCTGGTCCTCCTGGGCTTCCCATTGTCAATAGTAGAAGGGTGAATGGTGGTTCCCCTGGAGTTTCCATGCCAGCTCTTATAGTGCCAGGGAAAAGGGAACCACCTACCTGTACCACCATCTGCCACTGCTGCTGAAGAGCAAGTAGCCAAGGGGTCTGGGTGGCTCTCGCTGCTGGGTAGAGAGCAGGTAACCCTGGGCCTGGTTCACCTTCTGCTGAGGGGGAAAGACTGGGAGATGCCTGGTCTGAATTATATTTTGCCAGTGAGTGGATGGCCAGGAATCACCAGTTTGAGGTGGTTCCCTGTTACTGGTTTGAAGACTGGGAAACATTATACCTCCAGGCATAACTAGGGTGTGTGGCAGGGCGTGCCTGCCATCACCTGATGGGAGACAAGAATGGGGGTCCATCTGCCCAGGTTCCACGGGTTGCCTCTTCTGCAGCAGATAGCTCCTGCCGATGCCCCTGGAATATGGGTTTCCCTAAGACACTGCTGCGCTTCTCCTTCTGCATCCTTGATGAGAGAGAGCAGACTTTTTTTTAAAACCTGTTTTTTGTGTGCCAATTGGTGGTTCAGGGGTGCAGATCTTTCTCATGCTGAGTCTGGGATATAAAGGAGATAAAGTAAAACCCCTGGGAACTAGTCAAGGTGTCTACATCCTGAGGTTCCTGGCCAGGCTACTTCTTCTTTCTGCAGTTCAGAATCCTTCTGATTGTCTATTGAATTATTTCCAGGTTATTGTTATGTTTAGAGGGGAGGAATGGGGAATATAAGCCAGCTTGTTGTGGAACCAGAAACCTATATAGATTTTTGAAGAAGAGGAATATTAATTAATTAACACTAAACAATACTGAAATAACTGAGGTTCTGATAGTGTATCTGCTGCTTCAGGATTTTGGGGGATCTGGGTCATCATTCTGTATCTTTTAATCAAAGTAACTTTATTAAAAGAAGTACATACAAAGGATATTTTAAGTATGAAACTTAGAAGGGTGTTTGTTAGGGTTTGTTGGCTTTCTTTCTTTTTTCCACAAATAGCATAGAAAATGGTGAGTTTACAAAACACATTTTTCTTATCCAAAGATTTCTCCAGTTTTTAGTATAACAAATCTGGAGTTCCTCCAGCCTCTCAGTTCTTTCTCTACAAGTTGAGGTACAGTAGCCTCGTCAGCATTGTGTGTCTCGTGTAAGTCCAAGGTGCTCCCTAGTCCTTCCCAACACGAGCCCCTCCACCCCAGGGTCAGTTTTCACATGCAGTGTAGAGTAGAGCAGGAGCTTTAGTTGAATTTGTGATGATCAGTTGTTGTAATCCATAAATTAGTAATATCCATTCATTTAGTATTTATCTTGGTTTTATAGAAGTAGAGCTCAATTTTTAAAAATCTTATTTTACATTTTCTGGTTATATGCATTAGTTCAGATGAGAATTTAGTGTACTTGGTGATTTCAAATGGTTAATTTAAATGAAGGAATCATTTCATACACCATTGTGTAAGAGAGGATGCATGCAGTTCTGTTTTTAGAAAATTATATCATAAAGCTGTTGGGGATGACTAATTGACCTAATGGTAGCATCGTTTCTCTCTGTGAACTCTAAAGAAGGAATACACCAAAAAGGAAAAAAAAAAAAATCTGTTTAGTCTTTATTTATTAATTTTTATCTAACTATAGCCTTATGGGAAAAAAGAAGTACAAAGTATGTGGGTGCTACTGAGGTGTTGGTTGGCCTGCAAATAGAGTATAAGGTTTTATGTAGTGACACCTTAAAAAAAAGTGGCTAATTTTTTTTATTTATTCATTTAAAATCTATTGATTGATTGATTTTGTGAGGGTCTCACTAAGTTGTATAGGGCTATGCTAAGTTGCTGAGGCTGGCCTCAAACTTGTGATCCTCCTTAGCCTCTTTTGTTGCTAGAATTAATGCACCACCATGCCTGGCTGTGACTTTTAATTTTTTAAGTTAAAAAAAAAAAAAAAAGATCCTACAGGGCAGGTTTATTGCTGAAAAATGGGACAGGGGGAATGACTGAAGAGTATCTGAGAAAAGATAAATTGTTAAAACCAAAGTATGAGAAAATAAAGTATCATATAGTGGAACATGAAGGCCGCATAGGGGTGAGGGTGGATAGCAAGAAGAAAATCCATAAAGAAAGATTATCTGTGGTTTTTAAGAAATTAGTATTACTACTAATTATAAATACTAGAAATTCTTCCTAATTTTTTAGATTTCATAGATTTTAAAAATAAATATATTCTTTCATAATGTGATAATTGTACCTTCCTAGGTTTCAAAATGCCCTTACTTACTAGTAGCTCATTGTATTTGGTTGCAGTTATAAAGCACCTTTACATGCTTATTTTAAAATTTGGTCCTCAAGATTACCATAAGGTTGCCATTGTGGTGGTGCACACCTGTGATCCCTGCAACTGGGGAGGCTGAGACAGGAGGATCCTAAGTTCGAGGCCAGCCCCAGCCACTTAGCAAGACCCCATCTCAAAATAAATAAAATGGACTGGGGATGTAGCTCAGTGGTAAAGTGCCCTCGCATCCTGTCCCCGGAACAACAACAACAAAAAATTACTATTAAAATCGGATAGTATTATCCCCATTTTACAATAAATGATAGACCTAGCATCCCAGGGTTACCACGTGTTGCGTCCGGGGGCAGCACCTAGCTCTTTGCTTCCTAATTCAGCATGGTATTATTTTCTGGAACTCCAAGCTGTCTACTTGGTACATTCATTCCGTTTCTACATTAATTTTCTTATCAAAAGTACATTATACTTCATTCTGAAGGAAATGGAATTGAATTCCAAGGTATTTTATATTCTCTAGTAGTTGCTCTTCTAGAAACTACCAATCATATGTAGTGCAGGATGTTCACGAATTTCCCCCCTTACAAAAAAATGAGGCTATTTTAGACCTTTGTGTACCATACCTAGACCTTTGCTTGACTTGTTTTCCTCTTGGTTTTGGTAGTGGCAGCTAGGCCCAGAAGAGATCAATTCCATATTCTTGTTCTTCATACCAAAGGAAACAGATGTCTCTCATTTTTAGGAGGTCCGTGTCCGTGTCAGACTTAGGAACCTCATGAGATGACTGTATACTGTCTAGCCAGGGAGCATGGCTGACCAAGGCTGCTTTCTGCAGCTCTCTATCCCTTTCAAGCTTTCCTACTCCCATTTTACCTTCTTTCCTCTTTTTTTCCCCTCTTTCCCTTTTTTCCTTTTTGAACTTTTAAAAAATCTTGGCTTCCTCTCTGTTTTTTCTTATGCACTAACCCACTTAAAATGTAAGGACCAGCTGTCGTCTTCTGTAATCCAAAGGAGCTGCCATGCAGGGTCCTTCCCTCTGTGGCAATTTCCTCTTTGCCCAACTCTCACATGGGCCCTGGTCTCCACCACACTGACACGCATCTTAACCAGAGGGCTGGCACCTGGGTTGTGGCACTGTAGTTTGGGTCAAGAATCTGAACACTACCTAAAAAAGCATAAGGCTGCCTTGACACATTTATTTATTAATCACTTTAATAGACAAATAAAAACATAAAATTGTATATATTTATGGGGTGCCCCATGACAAGGCATATTTGAAAGTTCATTTGGAAACTAGGCACTTTTTTCTATCCCCAGTAGATCTATTTAGTGTTAGAATATATAAAAATATATACTGCTCTTCTTTGTAGACAGGAAAAGGGGATAAAGACTTTTCTGATTAATATCACCTAAGCAAACTACTCTGAAATAGTTTTATTCTTGGTTGAATAATCTTTCCATTTGATTATGATCTTTACATTTATTTTCTCATCTGTTATTCTGACTTTTCATAGTGAAGGTTTTATTTTGTTTTGTTTTCCCTGTTGGCCTCTCTAGAGAGAAATAATTTGTGAAGAAAAGGGACAGGAAATGAGAGTTTAGATTTTATTCTAGGACTTTTGTCATTATTTTCTAGAAAGCACACACCATTAAATACCTTATATGTTTTTCTCTCAAAATATGGAAAATATCAAATATTTCTCTGTGTTGTTGTCTACCCAGAGTTTTGACTTAATGCCAGTGACTGATAGTGTATTGTCATTCTTCTGTAACATTCATGACAGATAAAAGCAAATACCCAATTGATCTACCTTGTATTTCTGGTTAGCCACATACCAGTGTTCCCCTTTTAAATCATGGTGGGAGTAGTTGTAGGCAGATACTTATGCAAATCTTTATTGCATTTTTTTTTTTTTTTTTTTGCCAGTATCACCTCAGATAACTTGTCATGGATCCATGTGTGGAAATATCAAAATTCAGGGACTATTTGTGTTCCCAGGACCCTTGTTTTCATTTTGCTTTGCAGTAGTTAGTTGAATGCTACTTCCCATTTTTAAAGGGCAGAGAGAATGCCCTTCTCGAATGTCTAAGTCGTAGAATATAGAAGATTTTTTCCATCTGCCAGCCCCATTTTTTTTTTTTTTTGAGGGTCTTGCTTAGTTGCCCAAGCAGACCTTGACCTTGTGATCCTCCTACTTCAGCCTCCCAAGTAGCTGGGATTATAGGTGTGCACCACCATGCCTAACTCAAGTTTTGTGTCTTGATGTAAAGAGCATACAGAAAATGACTCATGATGTAGAATACAGTCTTGTTGCTCACCATGATTCTAGCAAATGTTTAACATTAATCTTAGTCGTTTCTTTTTTTTTTTTTTTTTCCTTTTTTCTGTTTTTATATTTTCTGATTGTATTCTGAAATAAATGGGGTTTTTTTGGTATGTTGCTGGATTTTTAAAAATTGAGAATAAATTTGAATTGCTTTGGAATTTAGTTCTTGGGACACAGAATCCTGGTACTTCCACATTAATTCTGGAGAAAATAGTCTGAGTTCCAGTAACCAAATCACCATTCCTTCTAGAACCAGCCATTACACGTCACATAGTGTTTGAAGTTTCAAGGTCCAAATATCGATGTTGTATAATTTAGCCTGTCAGTTGTGTTTATTATTCATGAATTGTCTCCGGCCTTTGCATTAACTGACCTCCCTCCCTCAAATACTTTTTGGTGTCTCTGAGACTTTCTTACCTCCTGTCCTCAAGAAACTGGGTTAAATATCTTTTATAAGCACTACACTACTCTGTTACTGCCTGTATTTCAGGCTTGCTTTCTCACTAGATCTAATCTCTTTGAGGACAAGACCTTAGC
Organism: Marmota flaviventris; assembly: GCF_047511675.1. Classification (NCBI taxonomy): domain Eukaryota; kingdom Metazoa; phylum Chordata; class Mammalia; order Rodentia; family Sciuridae; genus Marmota; species Marmota flaviventris. The sequence goes on along the minus strand of NC_092498.1, from coordinate 145,499,591 downwards.
ATGTTCACGATTATTATCTTTGCTATTTGGCATGAAGCCTGGCACATCATAGATATTAAATAAGTATATGCGGAAGGAATGGATAAAATTACAGGGAAAAAATTGTTACTTAGTTTCATATTTCTTCCAAATTTAAAAGCCACTATAAATCCCTTATGCCAAAATATCCACTTGTTATCTTGATTAACATATACTTCTTTATATAAGTGGAAAGTTTCAATTATTTGGTTACATTTTGAATTTGGGACTAGCAAAATGGGTTCTTTAGTGAGAGACCTCTAGTTTCCCTTGAAGAAAAAAATTTGTAGCTCATCTACCCAGAGGAGATAATTAGCATCACATGTTACTCATTAATGTAAATTTCTGAAATAGCTGTACTTATTTAAAAAAAAAAAAAAAGATGCAGAGTTTTTGTACTCTAGTTGTAGAGCTTTGAACTTGAGGGGGAAGCAGGGTCCTGTGCTCCATGCCCATGTAAGTAAACTTGTAATGTAAAGATTCTGTTAATTGTTTCTTCTGTAGACTGCAAGGTCCCTGAGAGTAGGCTTTGTGTCTCTTGTGTTTCTGTTTGCCACCTAGCACAAACTCTGGTTATTTTAGGGACTCAATAATGATATGTTGAATAAATTTTGGAAGAAGAAATACTAGAGTGGAGGTCTTTGATCTGCATGTGCCCTGTGAATGGTAGAATGCATCACAACCAATTTAATAGGTGGAAGTTACTGTCTACATGTCATATGCTTTCTGAAAATGAGTTAAAAATATCCTATTGGGGTTGGGAAAATCACAGTTTGGGGGTTTGTTTTACATACTGTATCATACTTTCAGTTAAAGTGGGTTTAAAATTAATCCATACAGATCAAATGGACTTTTCAAATTTCATCTAGCAAAAGGAATTGAGAAAGATGGTGTTTGTGGCCTCTAAGTAGATCTTTATTCTGGAAGACCTAAGATAAAAACTCTAAATGCCAATAATCCTGAGGCTTATTTGTGAGAATTATATTTTAAGATTTTTATAGAAGTTCCTCTTCTGCCAGAAAGGAAACTTGAGTTTGAGAACCAGTCTCCAAGGACTGGAGAGTGAATGAACTTAACTCTGTCTTACTCGGATTGATTTCAGTATTTTTGGCAGAAGATCAAAATAGCTTACACATAGCATTTCCATGAATGTTTGAACCTTTTCCTTCACTATTATTATTTCTCAACACATGTAAGTGTTTTTCTTTCAAAGTGACACATGCTTATGTTATATAAACAACTGGTTCAGACTTGTTTAGACTTTAGCTTTCATGCTATGATTAGAAAGTTAAGAAATTAAACTTTCTCTAGTCCTGGTTCTCAGCCTTTTCAGAACATCAGCTTTTCTGTAAAATTGGAATAATAGTGACAACGACTTGTGATTCATGGGGGAATTATTTGATAGCAGGTACATAAAACCTCCATCGAAGTGACTGTATTGCAGATGAGGGTGAGAGGGTGGAGTCAGCCATGGTTTTTATATTAAAACCAGATGGAGAGACTGAGTTAGGTATTTGGCTTGCTTGCTTGCTTGTTTTTGATCACTGTGATCCCAAATTAGTCCAAATATATCTTTTAAATAAGAAATACTATTAAGTATTAAGTATTACTATTAAGTAATACTATTAAGTTATCAATTTAGACTGATATGTTTATGTCAGCAAGTTATTGATCATTATTATACTATTACTTTATTCATGCAATAGAAAGGGGATGATTATTATATATATTTATAGAAAAATTATTGAAGAATACACAATGGTTTCTTAGCAATACCTCTGAGGAGTGGGAATGGGAAGGCCAAACGGAGAGGGAAACTTTTTCTATCTACACCCTTATTGTACTGCTCGAATATTATTGAGCACATATTACTTTTATAAGAAAAAACAAAAAGACAGTTGAAAGTTTTTAGCAGCAAGTGGTATAGTGAAGGTTGTAAATGGAGCTAATAAACTGCCTAATATGCTGGCAATATCTAAGAGTAAATATTTTTTGTCATTACAAGTAAGTAGAATTATATCCATGACCATAAAAATGAAATAATGCAGAGAGGTTGCGTTAAAATGGTAATTTATTTTTCCCCAGTAGCTGACTCAATTTTGGATATATTCAAAGTGTATCTTTGAAAGTTTTAAGAGTACAGAACCTGCAGATATGGAGGACCATCTGTAAGGGACACAGGTTTGTTATCCAAGGGGCTCCTCGAACCAATCACCCATGGATACCATAGGATGACTATAGTTTCTTATCTATAAAAGAAAAAAAGCAAACAATACATAAAAGTTAAAAATGAAATTCCTTTATGGTTACACACCATTTCTGAAGTTTGTTTATTGCGAGTGATTTGGTGTATTTTTTAAAATGGAACTCTCCCTACGGAAATGGACACACCCACACACAATTATATGCATATCACTTCATTTCTTTATTGATTTGCTGGGGGTTGAAACCAGGTCCTCACACATGCTGAACACGTGCTCTAACACTGAGCTACATCCCCAGCCTCACGTATCATTTCTTAAATAAAAATGGGCTTTTATTATATGCACTGTTCTGCAACATGCTTTTTCACTTAATGTTAATATATGATCATTACATATACACTTAGTTGTTCCATAATTCACTGTTACTGAAGTTCAAAGTTGTATGCACACTTTGCTACATTGTACATTCCTGGATAGCCTTCCTTCTCCACTTACGTATTTCAGTAGGGCAAATAACTAGAAGCAAAATTGCTAAATGAAAAGATGTCTTGATTTAAAAATGCTGATAGGCAGTGCCAGATTGCTACCAATGAAATTACATTGTTATACTGACACCCAGGCCAAATTCTAGTAGTGCCTGTCTTCTGTTCTCCCACCCACCCCCCAACCTTGCTCCTGCAACGTGAAAAAAGTATAATTCAATTTATGTTTCTTTGATGATTACTGTCGTTGAAAATCACATTGCATATAATAATATAGATTTAAATTTATAGTTGTAAAAGTTGGATGTTTACCTTCTTTTGCCTATTTTCATATCTCTTTTCACTTTTTCTTTTTGATTCATAAATACTTTATATAGGATATTTTTTTTAAAGAGAGAGAGAGATAGAGAGAGAGAGAGAGAGAGAGAGAGAGAGAGAGAGAGAGAAAGAGAATTTTAATATTTGTTTTTTAGTTTTCGGCGGACACAACATCTTTGTTTGTATGTGGTGCTGAGGATCGAACCCGGGCCGCACGCACGCCAGGCAAGCGCGCTACCGCTTGAGCCACATCCCCAGCCCCAATATATAGGATATTTTTTGGTAATATAAAAGCTAATATTTCTCCATTTGTGTCTTTATATTAATAGTGTTTTATGCAGAAGAATCAATTTATTGTAATGTTATTCTGATCAAAATTATACATATCTATAATTTAAAAAGCCAAAATTTTCTTCAAAGCTGATAACAAAAAACCATGGTCTCCTGCCTTACATCTCTTCTCCCATTCCCAATTGCTGCTTCCCAGTGGTAACCACTTTAAAGTTTTATCGATGTATAATGGTCTTTTTTTTCTATATATACATTTCTAAGCAACATTTTTATATTGCTATCTGAATATTTCAATTTTAGATGAAAACTTAGACTTTAGCTTTCTTACATACACAGCTCACATTTTACCCCTATCTTCCAGAAATAGTTATATCATAATTTTTGGTTAGCTTAACAGACAGTGCTTGCGTTATTATGATACATATGTTATTCACAGCTTTGGCTTTTAGAGGACTATGACTAAGTTCTCTTTCTGAGTAACATTTTGTTTTCCCTAGAGTCAATAATTGCTTCATTTCTTTTATTAATTCACATAATTCATTCTCATTTCCTACCCCACAATTTTAAGTATCCTCTCAATATGTTCACATCTACTAGGTAATATATCAAATTAATCTTTTTCTTGAAAACTCCCTATAGAATCCCTGTGTTCTGCAAAACACAGTAAGATACCACTTCACACACACACACGCAATTATGTATACGTCCTTTCTTAAGTAAAAGTGGGATTTGATCATATATACTGTTTTCCAACATGCTTTTTTTCACGCAGTATATTTATATAAGATTAGTGCATATGTTCTTTTTCATCATTAAACTGTTATTCTCTCAGGCTCCTTTTGCTGTTATTATCCTGGTTATTTATCTTTAACATCATCCAGGAGGTTTATATTTTTGCAGCAAAATTAAAGAAACTTTAGCTTTCTTACATACACAGTAAGTGTTGTTTGTTTTTTTAGTTTCTGCATTTTGTGTCATTTAAAAATCTGAGATTATAAAAATATTTGCCCACATTTCTATTGGTTGAACAGTTCTAATTTTCTATATATATAAATTATTTTGTTATAAAGAATGAGATATGGAAGCTTCCTTTGTTTTTTTTTTTTTCAATCCTTGAATGACTGTCCTGTGTCATTGTATTAAGTAGTTCGTCTTCCTACACTGATTTGAAACACAGCCTAGATCATATATCCATGTGGACTTGTTTGTTTTTGAGACCCTTCTGTTCTGTTTCATTGATCTGTCTATTCCAGTCCCAGATTTCAGCCATTCATTTGCTCTGGTTTTACTACTGATTTTAATTCCTGACTGGACAAGTTTCTTCAAGGCTCCTTACCTTCGCTTGATCCAAATTTCTTTTTTAAAAAATTTTTATTGTTGGTTGTTCAAAACATTACATAGTTCTTGATATATCATATTTCACACTTTGATTCAAGTGGGTTATGAACTCCCATTTTTACCCCGTATACAGATTGCAGAATCACATCAGTTACACATCCAGTGATTTACATATTGCCATACTAGTGTCTGTTGTATTCTGCTGCCTTTCCTATCCTCTACTATCCCCCTCCCCTCCCCTCCCCTCTCTCTACCCCCTCTACTGTCATTCATTTCTCCCCCTTGTATTATTTTTCCCTTTCCCCTCACTTCCTCTTGTATGTAATTTTGTATAACCCTGAGGGTCTCCTTCCATTTCCATGCAATTTCCCTTCTCTCTCCCTTTCCCTCCCACTCTCATCCCTGTTTAATGTTAATCTTCTTCTCATGCTCTTCGTCTCTACTCTGTTCTTAGTTACTCTCCTTATATCAAAGAAGACATTTGGCATTTGTTTTTTAGGGATTGGCTAGCTTCACTTAGCATAATCTGCTCTAGTGCCATCCATTTCCCTGCAAATTCTATGATTTTGTCATTTTTTAATGCAGAGTAATACTCCATTGTGTATAAATGCCACATTTTTTTTTTATCCATTCGTCTATTGAAGGGCATCTAGGTTGGTTCCACAGTCTTGCTATCGTGACTTGAGCTGCTATGAACATCGATGTAGCAGTGTCCCTGTAGCATGCTCTTTTTAGGTCTTTAGGGAATAGACTGAGAAGGGAATAGCTGGGTCAAATGGTGGTTCCATTCCCAGCTTTCCAAGAAGCTTGATCCAAATTTCCCTGGCTACTTATTGAATGTTTGTTCTTCTAGATCAGGAGTTGGAAAACTTTGAACCCACAGATCAAATCTGTCTGTTTTTAATAATTTGGAAGCTAAAAATGATTTTTAATTTTTTGCTAGTTGGGTGGAAAAGAATAATTCTTAACATGGGAAAATTATATGAAATTCAAATTTCAGTGTATAAGTAAAAGTTTATTCTAGCACATGCTCATTCTTAATGTTTTATTTGTGGCTATTTTCATGCTATGAGACAGTTGAGCAGTTACATCAGGCAGTATTGCCCACAAAACGTAAGATGTAGTAGAAAATTTACAAAAAAGTTTTGCTGGCACCTGTTCTAGACCAAATTTTGAACAGTTTAAAAGGAATCCTATTTGAATTTCATATAATATACAGATTTAAATTTTAAGGAGAAATAACTTTTTCAGTGTTGTCACCAAAGAACAAAATAAGTCTTTCGTTTATTCAAATTTTCCATTAGCAACATCTATTATATCCATTAATGATATCAATATAGTCATTATTGGGATCTTTTCTTTTACTCTATTTCTTCATATATATTTAATTCATATAATTCTTTTAAGATAAAATATATCATAAAACAGTCAAGACATATCATATCTTCTGTTACCATCTCAATCAGATAAATGAAACATAAAAGAAAATGGAAATTATATTCTTGGCAAAAATATAAATGAAGATAGAAAAATTATTTTCCTGTAGTTTTCATTTACATTTTTTTTAGATATCATGTTGCTTGTTGCAACATACACTTTAATTATGGGTCAAAGGCAAAATGACTCACTTATTAAAATTATTTTTATTAAAATATACTCACATGTATTAAAATTTTGAACAGTACAATAATGTACAATATAGAACGTAAATGAACTCAATCAAAATAGAAACTACCAATCAAGCTGGGTGGTGTGGTGCACACCTGTAATCCCAATGGCTCGGAGGTTGAGATAGGAGAATTTCGAGTTCAAAGCCAGCCTCAGCAATGGCGAGGCGCTAAGCAACTCAGTGAGACCCTGTCTCTGAATAAAATACAAAATAGGGCTGGGGTTGTGTCTCAGTGGTTGAGTGCCCATGAGATAAACCCCTATACCCAAAAAAAGAAAACCCTACCAATCATACACAATATAGTAGCAAATTCTTATCATATACCTTGAAACTGTTTGGGTATATGCTTCTAGGTTTTCCTTTATCTTTCCTAATGTTGTTTATATTATTAATATTACTTTTAAATGTAATGATATTACATATATTATATATGCATATTACATTTTCTTATTACTTATCAATACTTTAGTAGGACATCATTTTTATAGATCTGCTTCTACAGTAATCAAGTGTAAAATTCTACCTATTTTTATTTTTCTTAATACTTTTTTAGTTGTAGATGGACATAATATCTTTATTTTTATTTATTTATTTTTTATGTGGTGCTGAGGATTGAACCCAGGACCTCACATGTTTGAGGCAAGTGCTCTGCCACTGAGCTACAACCCCAGCCCCCTACCTATTCTTTTTTGATGGACTTTTGGGTTGTTTCCAGATGTTTTCTATTACAAACCATGTTGTAATTATCATTTATAAATAGCAGTAGGATTCATTTTCAGTTCATCTACTCTGATTCTAGACTATTTCAGTTCCAGGATCACTTTCTTCATATATTCCTAGAAATGTAAAGGACCTCTCATTTTAGTTAAAAAAAAAACAAAAACATTATTTAAGTAATTACTATTTATAAAGCAGTGTGCTTCCCAGAAGTCCTTTTCGGTTTTTGTTTCTTTAATAATGAAATAGTCCTGATCTCTGTGAGCTTACAGCCTCATATGGCTGGCCAGCATGTACCCAATCAATCATAACTTTTACTAATTATGTAGTTTGTAAAATGTTAGTTATGACTGTGTGCTGATAAACTTTTTTGCCTTGGGCTTTCAACAGATTACAGGGAGATGGGGTTGATAAAGGTACGTGAAACAAAGTGCATATTGAAGAGTAGCAAATTCTATTTATTGGTGGGCTTGTGCCACCAAAGCTCTCTCATCAGGTAGACAAATTATAACACAGAGAAGAGATTAAAAGACGTAATGTCCTATCCTGTATCCTATGTTACCAACATGCTATCTGATTTCACTTTTCATGTGCTGTAGTTGCATTAGCTATAAGAAATAATGGTAAAAATTAAGTTATATAAACCTATTTTTAAAAAAAATTCATAAAACTTCATAAGATCACTAGATTTCACTGGAGCTTCCACCCTATATGTTATTAGATGTGATAAAAATTGATTACAAAAAGTAAGTGGGAAAATGTTAACTTTTATTAATGACATACCATGTAACTTGGAGTATTGTTCCGTGTTCTATCGTATACCTTTTGACACATTGGGTTCACTTGTGGAAATTTATCATAAGGAAATCATTACAGGTACATCACCACGATCTATTTACAGAACTCTTTCATCATCACAAGCAGAAGAATCTCTGTACCCATTAAGCACTAACTCAGCATTCCCCTGCTTTGCCAAGGTAATCTGCCACCCTTTTATCCCTATGAAAGAAAAGATTGTTTGTCTTGTTATTGAGTTGTAATTAATGTTCTGAACATTAAACATTAAACCCTTATCGGACACATGATTTGCAGACATTTGCTCTCACCTTTGATAGTGTCTTTTGATACAAATAAGTTTAATCTTACTGAGGTTCGGTTTTTTCTGTTTTGTCTTTTGTTACCTGTGCTTTTGGTGTTCCTACTGTTGGAATTTTCATTGTTGCTGTTCACTTTGAATTTTTTTTGTAATCGACAAAATATATATCTGGTGTACAATTTAATATTTTGATACATGCACACATTAAATCAAACTAACATACCTGATTTCAACTGAAATTTTGTAACCTTTGGTACGTGTCCTCACTGCCACTGGTCCCTGGTAACCAGCATTCTATTCTACATATTCTGTTCTGAGTTTGACTTCTTAGACTCCGTATATAAGTGAGATCATACACTTTTGGCCTTTCTATACCTGCCTTATTTTACTTAACATAATATCCTTTGTGGTCATCTTCATTGATGCAAATGACAGATCTTCCTTTTTGTGGGAGGTGAGGGAGGAGTACCAGGGATTGAACTCAGGGTCACTCGGCCACTGAGCCACTGAGCCACTGAGCCAGCCACTGAACCGCATCCCCAGACCTATTTTGTATTTTATTTAGAGAAAAGGTCTCGCCTCGCTATTGCTGAGGCTGGCTTTGAACTTGAGGTTCTCCTGCCTCAGGCTCCTGAGCTGCTGGAATTACAGGCGCCTGACTCCTTCCTTTCCCCTGTAGTGCTGGGGATTAAACCCAGGGCCTTGTGCACGTGAGGGAAGCACTCTACCAACTCTACCTGAGCTATAACCCCAGCCCAGGCTCCTTCCCTTTTTTTCCAAGGCTGGATAGTATTTCCTTGTGTAATGACCCACATTGCTCTCATTCATTCATCCATCGTTGGACATTGAGGTTGATATCACGGCACAGCTATTTTGAACAATGCTGCAGGGAATGTGGGAATGCAAATATCTCTTCACTATACTAATTTCATTTCCTTTGGATACGAAGCCCCGAAGTGGAATTACAGTTCTAATTTTAATTTTTTGAATAACCTCCACACTGTTTCCATAATAGCTGTACCAACTCACATATTCACCACCATCTTACAAGGGTCCCCTCTTGCTAACATTGGTTATCTTTTGTCTTTCCCTTCCCCCACCCCCAATCCAGGGAGTGAACCCAGGACCTTGCATATACTAGGCAAGTACTCCACCACTGACTCTCCCCAGTCCTTATCTTTTATCTTTTTGATGAGCACCATTCTTACAGGTGTGAGATGGTATAATGGTTTTAATCTGCATTTCCCTAATTATTTTGATGTCATTTTTAAGAAACCATAGCCAAACCCAAGGTTTATTACTATAATTTTTAAAGAGTTTTATAATTATTTAGGTCTTTTACATATATATTTAATATTTATTTTTTAGTTGTAGGTGGACACAGTATCTTTATTTTATTTTATTTTTTTTAATTTTTTATTGTGGGTTGTTCAAAATATTACAAATTTCTTGACATATCATATTCCACACTTTGATTCAAGTGGGTTATGAACTCCCACCTTCACCCCATACACAGATTGCAGAATCACATCAGTTACACATCCATTGATTTACATATTGCCATACTAGTGTCTGTTGTGCTTCGCTGCCTTTCTCATCCTCCACCCTCCCCCCTCCCCACCTCTCCCCTCCCCTCCCCTCCTCTCTCTCTACCCCCTCCACTGTATAACCCTGAGGGTCTCCTTCCATTACCATGCAATTTCCCTTCTCTCTCCCTTTCCCTCCCACCTCTCATCCCTGTTAAATGTTAATCTTCTTCTCCTGCTCTTCGTCCCTACTCTGATCTTAGTTACTCTCCTTATATCAAAGAAGACATTTGGCATTTGTTTTTTAGGGATTGGCTAGCTTCACTTAGCATAATCTGCTCTAGTGCCATCCATTTCCCTGCAAATTCTATGATTTTGTCATTTTTTAATGCAGAGTAATACTCCATTGTGTATAAATGCCACATTTTTTTTATCCATTCGTCTATTGAAGGGCATCTAGGTTGGTTCCACAGTCTTGCTATTGTGAACTGTGCTGCTATGAACATCGATGTAGCAGTGTCCCTGTAGCATGCTCTTTTTAGGTCTTTAGGGAATAGACCAAGAAGGGGAATAGCTGGGTCAAATGGTGGCTCCATTCCCAGCTTTCCAAGAAATCTCCATACTGCTTTCCAAATTGGCTGCACCAATTTGCAGTCCCACCAGCAATGTACAAGTGTACCCTTTTCCCCACATCCTCGCCAGCACTTGTTGTTGTTTGACTTCATAATGGCTGCCAATCTTACTGGAGTGAGATGGTATCTTAGGGTGGTTTTGATTTGCATTTCTCTGACTGCTAGAGATGGTGAGCATTTTTTCATGTACTTGTTGATTGACTGTATGTCCTCCTCTGAGAAGTGTCTGTTCAGGTCCTTGGCCCATTTGTTGATTGGGTTGTTTGTTCTCTTATTGTCTAATTTTTGGAGTTCTTTGTATACTCTGGATATTAGGGCTCTATCTGAAGTGTGAGGAGTAAAGATTTGTTCCCAGGATGTAGGCTCCCTATTTACCTCTCTTATTGTTTCTTTTGCTGAGAAAAAACTTTTTAGTTTGAGTAAGTCCCATTTGTTGATTCTAGTTATTAACTTTTGTGCTGTGGGTGTCCTATTGAGGAATTTGGAGCCCGACCCCACCGAATGTAGATCGTAGCCAACTTTTTCTTCTATCAGACAGTGTGTCTCTGATTTGATATCAAGTTCCTTGATCCATTTTGAATTCACTTTTGTGCATGGCGAGAGAAAGGGATTCAGTTTCATTTTGTTGCATATGGATTTCCAGTTTTCCCAGCACCATTTGTTGAAGATGCTATCCTTCCTCCATTGCATGCTTTTAGCCCCTTTATCAAATATAAGATAGTTGTAGTTTTGTGGATTGGTCTCTGTGTCCTCTATTCTGTACCATTGGTCCACCCGCCTGTTTTGGTAGCAGTACCATGCTGTTTTTGTTACTATTGCTCTGTAGTATAGTTTGAAGTCTGGTATCGCTATACCTCCTGATTCACATTTCCTGCTTAGCATTGTTTTTGCTATTCTGGGTCTTTTATTTTTCCATATGAATTTCATGATTGCTTTCTCTATTTCTACAAGAAATGCCGTTGGGGTTTTGATTGGCATTGCATTAAACCTATAGAGAACTTTTGGTAATATCGCCATTTTGATGATGTTAGTTCTGCCTATCCATGAACAGGGTATATTTTTCCATCTTCTAAGATCTTCTTCTATTTCTCTCTTTAGGGTTCTGTAGTTTTCATTGTATAAGTCTTTCACCTCTTTTGTTAGGTTGATTCCCAAGTATTTTTTTTTTTTTGAAGATATTTTGAATGGAGTGGTTGTCCTCATTTCCATTTCAGAGGATTTGTCGCTGATATACAGGAATGCCTTTGATTTATGCGTGTTGATTTTATATCCTGCCACTTTGCTGAATTCATTTATTAGCTCTAATAGTTTCTTTGTAGAGTCTTTTGGGTCTGCTAGGTATAGAATCATATCATCTGCAAATAGTGATAATTTAAGTTCTTCTTTTCCTATTTTTATGCCTTTAATTTCTTTCGTCTGTCTAATTGCTCTGGCCAGTGTTTCGAGAACTATGTTGAACAGAAGTGGAGAGAGAGGGCATCCCTGTCTTGTTCCAGATTTTAGAGGGAATGCCTTCAGTTTTTCTCCATTCAGAATGATGCTAGCCTGAGGCTTAGCATAGATTGCTTTTACAATATTGAGGTATGTTCCTGTTATCCCTAGTTTTTCTAGAGTTTTGAACATAAAGGGATGCTGTACTTTGTCGAATGCTTTTTCCGCATCTATCGAGATGATCATATGGTTCTTATTTTTAAGTCTATTGATGTGGTGAATAACATTTATTGATTTCCGTATATTGAACCAGCCTTGCATCCCAGGGATGAATCCTACTTGATCATGGTGTACTATCTTTTTGATATGTTTTTGTATCCGATCTTTATTTTATTTTTATGTTGAGGATTGAACCTAGTGTCTCACACCTGCTAGGCAAGCACTCTACCTCTGAGTCACACCCCCAGCCCAATATATATTTTGAGTTAATTTGTGTATATGGTATAAAGGTCCAGTTTAATTCTTTTGTATACTATGTAGTTGTCCTAACATGGTTTTTTGAAGAGGCTCTTCTTTCCCTGTTGAATGTTCTTGGTGCCCTGTTGTGGATTTCTTAGCTGTAGAGATAGTGAGGGTTCATTTCACAAGCTCTCTCCATTGGCCCATGTGTGTCCTCTGTTGGCAAGTATGGCACTGTCCTGACTGCCCTAGCTGTGTTCTAAGCCACAGGAAGTGTGGGAACCTCCAGTTCTGTTCTTTTTCAGTAGTACCTTGGCTTTTTGGGGTCCTTTGGAATTCTATATAAATTTCAGACTGAGTTCTTCCATTTCTGTACAAAACACTTTTAAATTTTGATGTAAATACATATTAAGTTTCCTAGTCCTTGAACCCACGCTATCTTTCCACTTATTGCTGTCTTTGTAGATTTCTTTTGGCAAGATTTTGTGATTTTTATTTAATAAGTGTTTTCCTTCTGGGTCTGGGGCTTCACAGGTGCCAGTCACACACTGTACCATGAGCTACATGTCCAGCCTTCGTTGTTCAAATCTTTGTGCCGCCTCAGTGAAGTTTGTTCCTAAATATTTCCTTATTCTGATGACATTATTAATCAATTGTTTCCTTAATTCCCTTTTCAGGTTTGTTCATTGCTGTGTAGATAAATGCACTGATTTCCTGTTTTGGTTTTGTACTTTGCCACTTCGTTAAATTCATATAAGCTCTAACAGGTTTCTATGTGCATGTGAATTCCTTAGGGTTTTCTAGATATAAGATGAGGATATCAAGGCAGAACATTTTAATGTAATGTTTTTTCTGAATAAGACCAAAGAAAATAATTTATGCCAATGACTAGGAGTCCTTTCAGGTTTATGTTTTTTGTTTTATTTTGCTTTGTTTTTGTCTGTTTTGAGTGGGAAATCATTTCTTTTAAAATAAGGATCACTAGGGCTGGGGATGTGGCTCAAGCGGTAGCGCGCTCACCTGGCATGCGTGCGGCCCGGGTTCGATCCTCAGCACCACATACAAACAAAGATGTTGTGTCCGCCAAAAACTAAAAAATAAATATTAAAAAAACTCACTCTCTCTCTCTCTCTTAAAAAAAAAAAAAAGGATCACTAGTAATAAACAGAGTAAAATTTCTAAAGGACAATTAATAAACTAGTACACTTAAATAAATTCTAATGAGTAGAAGCAGGTATGCTAGGGCTGGGGCTGTAGCTCAGTGGTAGAGTGCTTGCCTAGCATGGGTGACGCAGTGGGTTCCATCTTCAGCACCACATATAAAACAAATAAATAAACAATAAAGGTTAAATTCTATTTTTTTAAAAAAGTAAGACTTATGATAACAAATCCATGATCAAGATTAACTAAGTAAACCTTTTCTTGATTCCTTTAATTGAGCATTTTAAAACCTGACACTGCTTATCAATCCATGTAGAATGCAAGTCTTCCATTACCATTAGGAATTAATTGAGGGTGATCTGAGAAATCAAACAATTGGAGACAATCTCCATGTCACGCATCTGGATGTCCATCCCATCCCCTATTGGAGCTTGGCCTGTGTGCTTCTTGGCATCAGTGCCTCCTAATAACCCCTCTCCTCCTTTCCTCCTGAAATTATCCCAGCAGCTACTGGACAATTTGGGGTCAGTATCATCACTTATGGTGTAACCTTAGAGGACTATCTGATCCAAAATTCACCCTCTTCATTATTTACTATTTCTGCTTCCTTTGTCATTTATACTTAAAGCTAAGTTCATTGTACCACAAACAAATCCCACCACCCCCCTCATGTGCATTTACATAGTCTTCCTTTCCCCAATTCTCAGAGTTCCTTCAAATGATTGTTCAATCTGGTCTCTTCTGTTTTTTTTAGTTCCTCCTCTTTTTGAGGGAGGAGAATTAGCTTTTTATATATCAACAAAATATTTCAAGCTTGTAGTCTATAACCAATATTCAGAATTTTTTTAAACATTTTCTTTTTAGTTGTAAGTGGACATAATACCTTTATTTTATTTTTATGTGGATCGAACCCAGTGCCTCTCATGCCAGGCAAGTGCTCTTCCTCTGAGCCACAACCCCAGCCCCATCTCAGAATTTTTTAAAGAAATACACTACATAGGTGAAGTATCTTTTGTACTCCTTCCAGGTCCCATTACTTCCCATTTACCCCCAATGCATTCACTTCCCAGAAATTGGTGTGTATCCCTTTCTTTACCAGTTGAACTTTTATTTATACATCCTTCTACAAACAGTGTCGTGTTGTTTGTGATAAATTTAGATTGAGTTCATTGATTTAAAGTATGACTTTTTATCATGTAAGTATATCACAATTATCCTTTCTCCTTTGGATGTATTTAAGGTGTTTCTCATTTTTTAACCATTGCAAACAGTGTCTCAATTCATGTGCCCGTGCAGGAATCAAGAATGTACATCCTCAACTTTACTAAATATCGCTAACTCATGCTGATAGTCTTTATAGTAATGTTTCCTTCTACTTTATTTCTGAGCAAAAATATGATCTTTATAATGGCTGGTGAGCGTTGATATAATGGATGAAATTTAGGATGGGATTTCACCTTCAGAACCAATTGCTTAGATAACTTGAGTCAAGTCATTTCATCTCTCTGAGTCTCAATTTCTTCATATCCAAAGTAAGGCCAGATTAAATATGACCGCAGATGTCCTTTCTAACCTTGATGTCCTGTAGTTTTAGTTCTAATGATGTGAATATCAAGAGAAAGATTTTAAAATGAAATTATATATAATAAAGAACTTATGTAACCAGTCCCTAAATCCCGAGGTCTCTCTCTCTCTCAAAATCCAAAAGTTCACTTAAGAATATCTTCAAGTCTGTATTCACCAAGTCATTTTTATGTATTCTATAATCAAGATAGTTTTAAAATTATTTCTTAATTAAATTGTATTCTGATGTATATAATTAGTTGTATTTTAATGGCACTTTTTAAAAGATAATTAAAATACAAAATAAAGTATTGAATCTTCATCAGAGTCAAAAAACTCTTTTGTGTACTAACCTGAAAACCTAAATGCCATATGAAACATTGATTTGTGGCTAAAAACATGTTCAGAGTTGCAGATATGTAACTTGGAAGTGAACATTTGGATCCCAACTCATTTGCAATTTGGAGACTTCCTGTAATGTTAATTTCAGGAAATCCCAAGCAAATATGCAGTTACTGCTCTAAAAGATATATATGTGGTGTGTACTGTGGAAATTAAAATGTCACTGCTAAATGATTTGCATGTTGTGGGTTTGGAAGGGCCTAGAACTTCCTTCTTAGGCTTTTTCTCCAGTAGTAGACTGCTTCATCTTCCTCCTCCTGGAGAAAGGCAGGCAGGATAAGAGGCATCGCAAGGAGAAACTTTTAACGAACTTTTTACAAAAAGGCAAAGACAATTTCAAGGCACTGATGGTCAGTAACATCTCTGGCTGAGTCCTCAAATAAGATAGAGCTTAACTCTTCCAGGTTGATTTCTTCATGAGAAGTTGCTCTGGTTGTCCTTTAATATAAAAAGGTTAGTTTTCATTTCCTTAAATGTTGACTACAGATTTCCAGGCAATTTAGTCATTCCTGTTGTATAAAAATTTACCGCTGATTATCTGACCCAGTCATAATGCTGTTGATTTTTTTTTAAAAAAAAAAAGCTCTTTAGCTATTAGAGGGTCCTAGTCTTAGGTGAAGTACAAGAGGCAGCTTTTCTCTTTCTTTGTAATGGAGCTGAAAATACCTTCTTTACTGCCTTGCCCAACCTTCCTGCTAGGATCCAGATTACCCTGAGTCGGTTGTCTATGTATGAGTTTTCAATTCTCATTTTTTAAAGCTTTCATTTTGTTTGCTTTTAACTCTTTTTAAATGGCTGCTTAGACTCTTTTCTGGATTGTTCCCTGGTAAATGATAGGGATTTTTTTTTTTTTTTTTTTTTTTGGTCAGTTTCATTTTCACTCTAGATTTTAATGCAAGGCTCAGCAGAAGAGAGCCTCACAGATAAGCACTTTTGATTGATGGCTGCACATCTGCTGTGTTTCCCCAAATGTATTTTTTCCTCCACAGTCTTTTGGCACTCTTGTGATGATTTTGTTGTGCTAGATCATGATACTACAAGCCTCCGGTTAAGATTGGTGTTACTCAAAAGCCAAAAATAATGTCTGAGTGCTAGGTTGTGACAAAAGCTGTTAAGGACAAACAAAAAACTCATAGTTGAAGTAATACTCTCCTTTTTCTGTTGATTCAATATGCAACGGTGGGCGATTAGTTTCCTAAGCTTGGCTTTCATTTCTTCATTTGTACAATCAGGCGAACATAAGCTGTTTTGTAGATTTTGTGAATAATTCGATGATAAAACATTTGTAGGTTGTAATACTTGTTGAAATAGATATTAGTAATAAACCTTATTTGGAGAAACTATCTCTTTGCCACTCACCACCTCCCCAACCCCAGAATAATATCTTACTTTTTTATAATTGTGCAGAGCATGGCTAATTGTATGTTTTAATCCAAAATTACAGCATTGCTGTATGTTTTTTGTTTTTTCTTTCTTCTTTCTTGTTCTTTTTTAATTTTCTTCCTTTCCCTTTTGTAGTACTGGGAATTGAACCCAGGGCCTCACATGTGCTAGACAAGCAGTAAAGTATATCCCCAGACCTTTTTGATTTTGAGACAAGGCCTCACTAAGTTGGCAATGGTGGCCTTGAATTTGACACCCTCCTGAATCAGTCTCCTGAGTTTCTGGGATAACAGGCGTGCCTGCTTTGCTCACCACCACCCCCATCCTGCTGAGGATGGAACCCAGGGCTTGGTGCCTGCTAGTCAAGCACTGTACCCTCTGATCTAACCTCCAGACTTCATTGCTGAATATTTTCAAAATCACAATTGCTTATTTAATTTAGACAGACTTCTTTCGTAGACTTTTAAGTAATGCTAATAAATGTTAAATTATAAATTAAAGCACTAAATTAAAAAAATTTTAATTCTTAATAGTAGGGAATCCCTTAGTATTTAATCATCTCATCGGTTTTGATTTTCCATAGCTATAATTTTTATCTCAGGTTTCTCATATGAAATAAGTAATACACACATGGAAAATATTTGATGATAAATATTAATTTTAAACTAGTAATTGAAGCAGAATATTGGAATCATGGTATTTTTAGGTTGTAAATATTCTCAGATTTGCCCTTAAACTTTTTTTTTTTTTTTTTTTTTTTTTTTTTTTGCTTTCATGACTGAAGAATTTATTTTTAGTTTTTGGAATTCATTAACTTAATTAGGATGTCTCAGTGCTTAATCCTATGATCACTGTCCTTGGAATACTGTGTTATTTTCTGTCAATAGTGTCAAGTCTTTTCTTATTTCTAGAAAGTTTTTTAATTACATATTTTAAAATTACATTTACATTATCTTCAAGATACTGATTATAATGTGTCCATTTTTACATCTAAAACTTTCTGTCTCTTTTTTTTTTTTTTTAACTTTGTTTGGGGTCCTCTTCTGTTGCTTTTTCAATTCTACACTGCAGGTCCATTACCATGCTTTTTTAACCTTTACCAGATCTTTGTGCTACTTCCAGTGCATGCTTCATTTGATTTAGTAGTGATTTTATTTTTTTTCTTTTTCTACAAATCTCTTATTTTCTGCAGACTCATATTTCATTTCCTGTTTTGGCTCATGGTATCTTTTATTAACTTTTGGTTTGGGGGGCTGGGATTGTGGCTCGGTAGTAGAATGCTCGCCTATGAGGCACTGGGTTCCATCCCCAGCATCACATAAATGTAAAATAAAGATATTGTGTCCACCTAAAACTAAAAAATAAATATTAAAAAAAAATACTTTTGCCTGGGCCCCATACCCACATTATTAGGTTTTTTTCAAAATTTTCTTTGTGCATTATAATTTTACATAATGGTAGAATTTGTTGTTAACTATTTGTATCTGCACACAGTATAATGAATCCCCTTGTCCCTGTCCCTGGCCCTTTTTCCTTTCCTTTACTGATCTCCCTTCAGTTTGCATGAGATCCCACCACTTTTCTTTTTCTTTCCTTTTTCCTCTCCAACTTCCACTTCTGAGAAAAAAACATATGACCCTTGACCTTCTGAGTTTGGCTTATTTTGCCTAATAATGTTCTCAAGGTTTTATCTATTTTCCTGCAAATGACATAATTTCATTCTTCCTTATGGCTAAATAAAACTCCACTATGTACATATACCACATACGTTTCTGTTCATCCACTGATGGACACCTAGGCTAGTTCCATAGTTAGGCTACTGGGAATTGTGTGCACTAATCATGGATATGCATGTATCTCTATAGTATGCTGATTTGAATTCTTTGTGTATATATGTGGGGGGGGGGAGGGAGGGAGGGAGGGAGAGAGAGAGAGAGAGAGATTGTGTGTGTGTGTGTGTGTGTGTGTGTGTGTGTGTGTGTGGTGCTGGGATTCAACCCAGGGCCTTGTGCATACGAGACAAGCATTCTACCAATTGAGCTATATCCCAGCCCCTGATTTTAATTCTTTAGGATAAATACCCAGGAGTGGTACAGCTGGGTTAGATGGTGGTCCATTCCTAGTCTTTTGAGGAACCTCAATTCTGATTTCCGTAGGGCTGCACTAATAGACAGCCCCATCAACAGTGTAAAAGTGTTCCTTTTCCTGCACATCCTCTCTAGTATTTATTATTATTTGTATTCTTTTTTTAAAAAAATTCTTTTATTTATCCTAATTTGTTATACATGACAGCAGAATGCATTTTGATTCATAGTACACACATAGAGCACAATTTTTCATGTTTCTGGTTGTATACAAAGTAGAGTCACACCATTCATGTCTTCAGACGTGTACTTATAGTAATGATGTCCATCTCATTCCACCATCTTTCCTACCCCTATGCCCCCTCCCTTGCCCTCCTTCTCCTTTGCCCTATCCAAAGTTCCTCCATCCCTCCCATGCTCCCATCCCACCCCAATTATGGGTCAGCATCCATTTATCAGAGAAAACATTTGGCCTTCGGTTTTTTGGGGGATTGGCCTTCTTCATTCAGCATGATGTTCTCCAACTCCATCCATCTACCTGCAAATGCCTTGATTTTACTCTCTTTTAATACTGAGTAATATTCCTTTATGTATATATATACCACAGTTTCTTTATCCATTAATCTATTGAAGGGCATCCAGGTTTGTTCCACAGACTAGCTATTGTGAATTATGCTGCTATAAACATTGATGTGGCTGTGTCATTATAGTTTGCTGTTTTTAAGTCCTTTGAATATAAACTGAGGAGTGGGATAGCTGGATCAAATGGTGGTACCATTTCAAGTTTTCCAAGGAATCTCCAAACTGCTTTGCAGATTGGTTGCACCAATTTGCAGTCCCACTAGCAATGTATGAGTGTGCCTTTTCCTCCACATCCTCGCCAACACTTATTGTTGTTTATATTCTTAATAGCTGCCATTCTGATTGGAGAGAGATGAAATCTTTGAGTAGTTTTGATTTGTATTTCTCTAATTTGCTAGAGATATTGGACATTTTTTTCATATATTTGTTGATCGATTCTATATCATCTTCTGAGAAGTTTCTGTTCAGTTCCTTAGCCCATTTATTGATTGGGTTATTTTTTTTTTTTTGTGTGTGTGTGTGTGTGTGTGTGTGTGAAGTTTTTTGAATTCTTTATATATCCTAGAGATTAGTCCCATATCTGATGTGTGTGTGTGGTAAAAATTTGTTCCCATTCTGTAGGCTCTTTCTTTACCTCACTGATTGTTTCTTTTGCTGAGAAGAAGCTTTTCAGTTTGAACCCATCCCATTTGTTGATTCTTGATTTTTCTTCTTGCACTTGTTGAGGAAGTCAGGGCATAATCTGACATGATGAGGATTTGGGCCTACTTTTCTTCTATTAGGTGAAGGGTCTCTGGTCTAATTCCTAAGTCTTTGATCTACATTGAGTTGAGTTTTGTGCATAGTGAGAGATAGGGGCTGCATATGGATTTCCAGTTTTCATAACACCATTTGTTGAAGAGGCTATCTTTTCTTCAATATGTTTTTGGTACCTTTGTCTAGTATCAGATAACTGTATTTATGTGGGTTTGTCTCTGTATCCTCTATTCTATACTATTGGTCTACATGTCTATTTTGGTGCCAATACCATGCTGTTTTTGTAACTATTGCTCTGTAATATAGTTTAAGATCTGATATAGTGATGCCACCTGTTTCACTCTTCTTGCTAAAGATTGCTTTAGCTATTCTGGGTCTCTTATTTTTCCAGATGAATTTCATGATTGTCTTTTCTATTTCTATGAGGAATGTCATTGGGATTTTGATTAGAATTGCATTAAATCTGTGTAGTGCTTTTGGTAGTATGGTCATTTTGACAATATTTTTTCTGTCTAGCCAAGAACAAGGGAGATATTTCCATCTTCTAAGGTGTTTTTTAATTTTTTTCTTTAGCGTTCCGTAGTTTTCATTGTAGAGGGTTTTTACCTCTTTCATGAAGTTGATTCCCAAGGGTTGTTTTGTTTGTTTGTTTGTTTTGTTTTGTTTTGAGGCTATTGTAAATGGGGTATTTTTCCTAGTTTCTCTTTCAGAGGATTTGTCACTGATGTATAGAAATGCCTTTGATTTATGGGTGTTGATTTTATATCCTGCTACTTTGCTGAATTCATATATTAGTTCTAGAAGTTTTCTGGTTGTAGGTATAGATTCATGTCATTGGCAAATAGTGATAGTTTGAGTTCTTCTTTTCCTATCCATATAATTTCTTTCATCTGTCTAATTGCTCTGGCTAAAGTTTCAAGAACTATGTTAAATGGAAGTGGTGAAAGAGGGCATCCTTGTCTGTTCCAGTTTTTAGAGGGAATGCTTTCAATTTTTCTCCATTTAGAATGATGTTCACCTTGGGCTTAGCATTAATAGCTTTTACGATGTTGAGATATGTTCCTATTATCCCTAGTTTTTCTAATGTTTTGAACATGAAGCAGTGCTGCTTTTTCTGTATCTGTTGAGATTATCATATGATTCTTATCTTTGATGTGATGAATTACATTTATTGATTTCTGTTTGTCAAACCAACCTTGCATCCCTGGGATGAACCCCACTTGATCATGGTGCGCTATCTTTTTTAATATGTTTTTTTATTCAATTTGCCAGAATTTTATTGAGAATCTTTGTGTCTATGTTCATTAGAGATATTGGTCTGAAGTTTTCTTTGATTGATGTGTCTTTGTCAGATTTTGGGTTATAGAATGAGTTTCGTATTTCATGGAATAATTTGAGGAATATTGGTATTAGTTTTTCTTTGGAGGTCTTGAAGAAGTCAGCTGTGTATCCATCTGGTCCTGGGCTTTTCTTGGTTGGTAGGTTTCTGATGGCATCTTCTGTTTCATTGCTTGAAATTGATCTGTTTAACCTATGTATATCATTCTGATTCATTTTGGGTAAATCATATGATTCTAGAAATTTGTTGATGTCTTTGAATTTTCTGTTATTGGAGTATAAATTTTTAAAATAATTTCTAATTATCTTCTGTATTTCTGTAGTGTCCGTCATGATATTTCCTTTTTCATCCGAGATTTTAGTAATTTGAGTTTTCTCTCTCCTTTTTATTAGCTTGGCTAAGGGTTTATCAATTTTATTTATTTTTTCAAAGAACCAACTTTTTGTTTTGTCAATTTTTTCTATTGTTTCATTTGTTTTAATTTCAACTCCAATTTTAATTATTTCCTGTCTTCTACTACTTTTTGTATTGATTTTGTTCTTCTTTTTTCTAGGGCTTTAAAATGTAATGTTCAGTTATTTATTTGTTGAGTTTTTCTTCTTTTAAGGAATGAACTCCATGCAATGAACTTTCCTCTTAGTACTGCCTTCATAGTGTCCCAGAGATATGTTTTGTTTTGATATGTTGTATCAGTGTCCTCACTTACCTCTAAGAATTTTTTAATATCTCCTCTTTGATGTCTTCTGCAATCCATTGATCATTTAATAGCATATTATTTAGTCTCCAGGTGTTGGAGTAGCTTCTATTTTTTATTTTATCGTTGATTTCTAATTTCAATCCATTATGATCTGATAGAATGCAAAGTAGTATCTACCTTTTTGTATTTGCTAAGAGTTGCTTTGTGGCATAATATATAGTCTGTTTTAGAGAAGGCTCCATGTGCTACCGAGAAGCAAGTGTATTCACTCATTGAGGGATGAAATATTTTATATATGTCTGTTAAGTCTAAGTCATTGATTGTATCGTTGATTTCTGTAATTTATTTGTTTAGCTTTTGTTTGGAAGATCTATCCAGTGGTGAAAGAGGTGTGTTAAATCACGCAGTATTATTGTGTTGTGACCTATTTGACCCTTGAAATTGAGATGAGTTTGTTTGGTGAATGTAGATGCTTCATTGTTTGGGGCATATATATTTATAATTGTAATGTCTTATTGATGTGTGGCTCCCTTAAGCCATAAGTAATATCCTTCTTTATCCCTTTTGATTAACTTTTTGGCTTGAAGACTACTTTATTTGATATGAGAATGGAAACCCCTGCTTGTTTCTGTAGTTCATATGAGTAATATGTTTTTTCCTAAACTTTCACCTTCCTTCAATCTGTGGATGATTATTTATATTCTTGATGGCTGCCATTCTTACTGGAGTGGGATGAAATCTCAGTGTAGTTTTGATTTGCATTTCCCAAATTACTAAAGATGTTGAACATTTTTTTTCGTATATTTCTTGGCCATTTATATTACTTTTTTTGAGAAGTGTCTGTTTTAAAGTTCATTTGCCCATTTATTAGTTGAATTTTTGTTTGGGGGGGTGTTAAGTTTTTTGAGTTCTTTATATATTCTGGATATCAATCCTCTATTGAAAGAGGATTTTCTTAAATTCTGCAGGATCTTTCTTCCCTGTCTTGTTTCCTTTGCCGTGTAGAAGCTTTTTAACTGATACCATCCCATTTATTAATGCGTGGCATTATCTCCTGAGCTTTAGGTATCCTAAAGTCAATTGAGAAAGCTGTTGCTTATGCCTCTATGTTGGAGTGTTGACCCTATGTTTACTTCTAGGAATTGCATAGTTTCTGGTCTAATTCCTATGTCACTGATCAATTTTGAGTTTTGTATAAGGTGAGAGATAAGGATGTAATCTCAATCTTCTACATATATATAACCATTTTTTTACATCACCATTTGTTTAAAAGGCTATTTTTCTCCAATTTATGTTTTTAGCATCTTTGTCAAGGATCAGATGACTGTATCTGCGTGGTTTTGTCTCTGTGGCTTCTATTCTGCACCATTGGTCTATATGTCTGATTTTTATGCCAGTCCCATACAGTTTTTCTTACTATAGCTCTGTCATATAATTTGGAGCCAGGTATTGTAATGTCTCCAGCATTGCTTTTTTGGTTTATAATTGCTTTGGCTATTCTGAGTCTTATTCTTCCAAATGAATTTAGGAATATTTTTTTTCTAGTTTTGTGAAGAATGTCATTGGTATTAATGGGAATTGTATTGAATATGTTTTTGCTTTTTGTAATATAGCCACTTTAACAATGTTATTTTTGCCTATCCATGAACATGATAGGTCTTTCCATCTTTGTATGTCTTTTTCGATTTATTTCTTCAGTGTTCTATATTTTTTATTATAGAAGTCTTTCACCTCCTTGATATTTTATTTTTTATTGTGAATTGGGATTATTTTTCTGATTTCTCTTTCAGTGGATTTATTATTGGTGTATTGATTTTTGTATGTTGGTTTTGTAATCTGCTGCTTTGTTGAATTTTTTTTTTTTAATAGCTCTAGAATCTTCTGGTGGAACTTTTTGGATCTTGTAAGTGTAGAGTCATGTCACTGCAGATTTCTATTAACTCTTGTATCTCTGCGCTGAGCTCCTGTTTTATATAGAAATTACTTCATTGGGCTTTTCAGATTTTAATTTATCAGCAATATGTTCTGACATAATGTACATCTGCTATATGAAAACAATATTCTTCTGAAAAGAGTCATCACCTGTCATTTTTTCCAATTTGTTTTCATTAATTTCTTTTTAGTTGTAGATGGGCACAGTATCTTTATTTTATTTTACTTTATCTTTATATGGTGCCAGGGATTGGACCCAATGCCTCACATGTGCTACACAAGTGCTCCACCACTGAGCCACAACCCCAGCCCCACAATTTATGTTTTGTTGGATTTTTTGCAGTGTCTTTAACATATATGATACCATTTTTTAATAATTATCAAACTCCAAATGAGATTAATTTTCCTTTGTCTTTGGGGATTCCTGTGGGGAAGGACCCAAGGCCATGTTTCAAAGAGTTTTCTTTATTTCCTTGTAAAGATCCTTATAGCAATTAATTTGTGAATTCTTTTAACCTGTATTTTCACTAAGACAATGTTTTTGCAGTTTTATTGCATTAATTTTCAAATAAAATGGACAATATAAACCTATTTTAGATTCTTTTTTATTAATTATAATGTAAATTTTATTAATTATAATGTAAAAGTTTCTGCATGAATATATATGAATATATGTAAGAAAAATAGATTATAGAGAATCTGTGGACATTTACACTATTTTTTTTTTAAGATATAGCCAACTAGCTATTATACTTAGGGACAAACTGGGGCAATGACCCAAAATGTCTTATACCTCGAACTAGTTGTCCCACTGCATTAAAACTCTAAATCTAGAATACATTAAGATTACCACCATTCTGTGGTTAGCACACTCTTGACTTCTTTCTTATACTTTAAATCCGTCCTCCATACTCTCCTCTGTAATAGGAGAAAATAGCTCTCAACATCCCTAAGCAGATGTGGTAAACCTGTTTATATGACTGGTTACAACATAATAAAGGGTTATTATAATCATTTTATAGATTATATTAAGTAAATATTTTAAATGGACAGATTACAGAAATCTATCAAAGCAAGACTTTGGATTATTTTTTGTTTGTTTGTTTCTCAGTGCTGGGAATTGTACTTAGAGCCTTGTCCATTCTAGTTGAGCATTCTTCTACTGAGCTATATCTCCAGCCCAGAATAATTTTTATATTATCTTTTTTTTTTTAAACCATGAACTCCAAGAAAAATGAAATACCAATTTGGAACAGATTGAATATTTCTGTTTTAACTATCCAAGGATGTGCCCCAAGTTCAGTAATTTTGCTAAGACACAGATCAAAATAGAAGCCTCTGTGAAGCTTCCCAGCATATGAAGGACTTACCTTATGTGTGTGTTTGGAGATATACATATTTCACATTTCAGAAAGGTCTATACATAGCTCACCAAATGGCAAAAACCAATTAAAGCCACATTGTTAGAAAACAAAGATCCTAAGTGAGAGATGAGGTGGAGAGTATTTTCCTATGGGAGGAAGGAATAAAGAAAGGAAAAGAAGTCGTCCAGGAAAAGCTCCCAATCTGAGCTTCAGCTAGTAACCATGGGTCATCTGCCCCCCTGCACACACTCAGGAGAAAGAGCACAGTTCCCAGGCAGGAGAAGGGTGACTAAGGCATTGCTTTAATAAGTAAGATGAAAGTAAAGAGATGACAGCTTCAACATCTGAGAACTTAGGCCATGTCTAAGAACTTAGGACATAACATGTTTTTGTCCATATAAAATTTCCCCAGGGCTGTTGTCATTTTTAAACAATATAATCCAACAAAGGAGAGAGAAAGTTTCAGAACCTAAATTTGAGAGCTCTATTAAGACCATCCAATCACAAGCTCAAGGCCAGCCTGGTCTTTGTAAGACCCTCTTTCAGAATAAAAAGGACTGGGGATGTAGCTCAGTGGTAGGGCATACCTGGGTTAAATCCCCAGTACAGAAAAATAATAACACCAATGACAATTTAAACATTAAGAGCCAAATAAAAGGAAATGTATGATATGTTTTTTGTGGAGTTCATTTTTTCCCAGAGTCATTTTTGGATTGCGTCCTCATCTTGTAAAAGTATGGGTACCCTGAAAAACTGGCCACTGGGAATCCGATGCCACTTATAAAACATCAGAGAAATAATAATTGATCTTCCTGTCTTACCAGGATGTTAATATAATTAAATGTGACTAAATATGTGAAAGCACTTTATACAAATATAAGTGTTTAATGTTGTTATTTTTAAGATGTGAAAGGAGGCCAAACTTGATCCCAGTAGCCTGTTTTAAGCAGCTGCTAGGAACATGTACTGGCAGCTATCATGTGGTGCCAAACCCCTTTTTACTACACCAGTGCAGATGCAAACAGGTCTGCAGTATGTAGCCTAGCATTTTTAGCATATGAGTAATAAGATGTCATCTTCTCCGGTAGAGTTCAGCATTTAGAAATCTCCTTTCCAAGGAAAAAACTTCATTAACAGTTCTTGGAGGAAACTATCACCTCTAGCCAGTGGTAGAACTCTACTCTCAAATGCTTAGAAATGTGTCTAACAGCAGGAGGAAAGAAAGAGTGGGTGACTACAGCTGCTCCACTGTACCCTGAAGAAAATACACACACATACCCACCCTCACCCTGCCCTTGCTACATGATACTGTATGTAGTCTTTTCTGTTTCCAGTAGAGTATTCTTCCATTCTGTTTAAAACAAAAAATGGCAGACCAAGGAGTTAGTCCAAGGAGAAGGTACGGGATGAGTTGTAGGTAGTAATAGCATCATCGCTCTGAGGTTAGGTCACCAAAACAATTGAATTCCTGTGGAAGCAAAAGGTTAGTGTTAGAGTACTAGTTGATTTCCAACCTTTGCTTTATGTTTTTACAAATGATTTCAAAAAAGACTAGGAGGACACCATAGTGGGGGGAAGGGGAAGGCTGGAAGGCTGATTCATAAAGTGGTGAAAAGCAGTGTTGAAAACTCACTACCTCTGGCCCAGTTAGTCAAAGAGATGTGTCAGCAATTCCTGAGGCAGAGGTACAGCCTGCAGAGTCTAGTTGCGAGTATCATTATTATTCAACTTCAACATAATTACCAGTGTGTTTTGAACTATCTAGAGCTATGTTATCCGACAGAGTAGCTGTTAACCATACAGCTATTTACATTTTAACAAAATTAAAATCATAAATTCAGTTCCTCTGTCACCTAACCACTTTTCCAGTGCTTAATCGCCACTTATAAATGACTACCATAGTGGACAGTGCACAGAGGAACTGTTTCCATCATCATGAAATATTTTGTTTGGAATTTATTTATTTATTTATTTATTATGAACTTGGGATTCTTGTGAGAAAAAAAATTTGCTCTAACCTCTTTTTTTTAACATTTATTTTTTAGTTGTAGTTGGACACAATACCTTTATTTTATTTTTTTTATGTGGCGCTGAGGATCAAAACCAGGGCCCTGCATGTGCTAAGTGAGAGCTCCAGCACTGAGCCATAACCTCAGCCCCCTCTTTTTTTTTTTTAACACTTATTTTTCAGTTGTAGACGGACACAATACCTTTATTTTATTTTTATGTCATTCTGAGAATCGAACCCAGTGCCTCACACATGCTAGGTAAGCACGCTTCCTCTGAGCCACAACTCCAGCCCATGCTCCATCCTCTTAAAACCCTAAGAGGTCCTCGTGATTAAGAAAAGTCTGTCCCCATCTCTCTTCTCTCTCCAACAAGTTTATCAGGTTGTTCTTTCATTCTGAGAGCAAAAGTTTAATGTTGAATATACTCTATTTTAAAATCATAATTTAAAGTCCATAGTGCAATATATAAAATAATTTCCCTTTAAAAACCCAACCTACCACTCTGTCTTGATTATTTTAGGGATAAATAATATTTTCAAATGAACATTAGGGTCCACAAAAACTAAAATCCTAAAGCAGTGTGGATGATATTTATTACAGATATTTATTTACATGGTCTTAATTGCAGATTACATTCTTTTTTACAAGACATTGCAACCATGTAAACTGACTGAAGAATATTAGAGATTTCCTTACTGTAAAACATAAGTTATGGCAATTTTTCTAAACAATACTCAGTTACTATACCAAAAAGTCCAGGAAGATGCAGTTAATTATTCAAGACCAAGTGGTAGAAGCCTCATTTTGGTTAGTATATTTTGTAGTCAGCCTAGTTCAAACAGCCTGTGTCTCTGTTCCCTGAGTCCTTTGAGGATTCTAATGCTTAGAATGAGAATAGCACCAAATGTGAAACTTCTGGAGAGCAAAAATTAAAGAGAAGTATGTGCCCTTTAGTTTTCTTTAGTGGAATTTCCCCTCGGTGAATGAAATGTAATTCAGCCCATTGAATCCTTGAATGATTTTATTGCATTGGAACTCCTAAAAGAATTTTCTGAAAAACACTGCTTGCCATTTCAACAACTTAAACCTGTTGCCTGTTCAGTCCCTTCATAACAGACTCATGTAGATAGTGACTGACACAGTGCCAGGCTTTTCAGCACAGCATGCCACAGCAGAAGAGAAGGGCAGGACCAGTAGGGTTAAGAGAAGAGCTTGCTGCCCTTTATTTATTAGCCAGCATTGAAAACTGCAGAAAGTACAAGGAAATAATTAAGAATTTATATGTGGAGCCCACCTTCAAGAAACTTAAAAGTCTAATCAAGAGAAACTAATTCCTCTGACTTAAGAGGAAACTTGCAAAGTAATATTAACATGAGAAAAATGGTACACAGTTAAAAGTCAATGCAAAAGAAACTTTTCACATTGTTTTGTTGCAACAGAGTTGATTGTTCTTTTAGTCTTCTAGCCACACAAATGCTACCTGCTCAACACTGTTGCAGGCAGTGGAAATGCAACAGTGTTGAGCACCTGCAACAGTGGTGAGCAGGTAGCATTTGTAACCAGAGCAGACTGACAAACCTGCCCTTAGAGAGCTTACCTTGTAGACGGGGAGAGAGAAGAGAATATTCCAGGGTGATGAATGGGAAGGAGTGAAAACACAGAGGAAGATAGGGAATGGATTGCGATTTTAAGAAGAGTGGTTAGGGTTTGTAATAGGTCTTTTATTTAAATCGTATTATCAGCCAATGTAAGGAAACAAGAGAAAAAGGGATTCATTTATTCCTTGGCTGAAGTGGAGCCAGCCAAGCCCTCCTCTGTAGTGCAGGAGAAAGTGAAAAGCATTTAGTGGAGGAGGGCGAATGGCGCAGGTGGTAAAGGAAGGAGCAGTGTTTCCTGTTTCCTGGTCCTGGATGCTTCCTTTGCTCAGGAGTAAATTTGGTTTTGGGGAGGGTCACTTGGCCTCTGAGATAAAATGGGGTGGCCGAGTTAGAGATGCTATTCCTTATTATGGAACACGGTTCCATTCATCTTCCCCTGAGAGCTCAGCACACACTGTGCTCTTATTAAGGGCCCTAGTACATTATGAACTTGGGATGCTGGAATTTTCAATTGTGAGAAAAAAAGTTGCTCTATCCTCTTAAAATCCTGTGAGGTCCTTGTGATTAAGGAAAGTCTGTCCCTATCTCTCTCCTGTCTCCAACAAGTTTATCAGGTTGTTCTTTCATTCATTTATTTATCCCCCACATTCATGGAGTGATCAATATATAGAGATGTTTTCTTTTTAAAGCATATATATTTCTTTAATTACTGGGAGTTTTTGTTTGTTTCTGTTTTTGTTTTTTAATGACTATTATCTATTCTTGTCTCGTCTTTTCCTCTGACCCTTCCTTCTTTCCTTCCGGCAGGCCCAGATCTCCTCTTAGTTGCATAAGCCTGTCTTTGATCCTGCTACTTGCCTGCTTGGCTCTAGAGTGAGCGCCTGTGAGACTCTTTCCTCCACCTTTGTTTCCTTCCATTTTTATTCCCCTATCCCAACCCCTATTCTGATTAAGTGAAACAGTTTTCTCTAAGATCACTAGAAATTTCCATTTTGCCACCTGCCTGTGGTCTTTTCTAAATCTTTATTTTAACTTGCCCACTGAGCTTCTTGGAAAATCTCCCACCTTGCCTCATATTCCTTAAATGAGATAAATGAAAGTGTGTCCTAATGCCTGCCACACTGAGGCACTCAGCAAATACTGGTTGGATGTGAATGAACTCCAACCATGTGACTGACCTCATCTTGGCTCTGTTCCAGCCCAGTGCCCTGCCCTATGTACATACCCAGTGTACTTTGACTTGCTTTATGAATAAATAAAGGAATAAATTAATCACTTTTTCTCTGTTTGCTTACACAGTTTTCCCTCCCCTTTCTTATCTCAAGTATATTCTTAAGAACTGTGGGTCCCCAGTAAGGCCAGTAAATAAATAAATAAAACTATTGTATTAAAGGCTCTCTATCGATTATATCACACTTCTCTCAGCAACTTGATGAGAGAAGTGTGATATAATTGTTATTCTTTACATTGTTTGTCTTAGAACTCTTAAATGACTTATGGGGTCACACAACTAACTGGTATATTGTGGAGCCACCAGGTTTACTGAAATTATTCTAGAGCATCTCCTTATCAGCTCTCTGCCCTTAAAGAATCCATTCATTCTCCTAATGTCAGTTGTCAGTTTTATGTTAGTGACACTGAAATTTATGGCTTTAACAATTGACATTCTAAAGCTGGTACAGTGCTGTTCACCTGTACTCTCAGCTATTCAGGAGGCTGAGGTAGAAGAGCTTCTTAAGTCCAGAGGTTCAGGGCCAGCCTGGGCAGCATAGTGACACCCTGACTCTTAAAAAAATTTTTTTTCAATTAACATTCAATCCTGTTCTTTAGTTGCTGCTCTGGGTTATCTAGCCACCATGTTGAACTTGTTTAGAACAGCCATCATCAATATTACCTCAAATGGTGCTCCCTTTTCCTTATAGTGAGAATCTCACTATCCTAATGACTCAGACTCAAAACCATCTTTAATTTCTTTTCTCTTTTCTATTTCCTTATACGTCAACTGATAAAGTATAATTCCAAGGGGTATACAAATACATGACTAATCCTTCCATTCATCTGCCACAGGTAGACAGGTAGAAGAGTCGATCTGAGAAGTGTCCTGGTTACTTCCCTTTAATTAATAACTTATTTTCTCCTGTCACTTTAGAAATATACTGTGACAAGACTAATGAGAACTGTTGAAACTTTTATAGTTTCTGTGAAACTACTTCTTCACAGTTGTACATGTTGGATAAATGACACATCTTGCCAACTCACCAATTCTTCCTACAGTTAGGGCTGATTTTGTTTTTGCCAAATTACATAACCAGAAATCTCCAGAAGACACGTCCTCAGGTTCTGTTGATCAGAACTGGGTCACATACCTATCCCTAGACCAATCACTGGCCATTGGCATTAAAAGATTGCATACCTAGCTTGCACCTGTTGAGCCTCACCCTCTATAGAAGGGCAGAAGGCTGTCCAGTCGGCAGAATAAAGGGGGGGATTGGCTGCCAGGAAGAGAAACAACAGGCAGAGTCTGCCAGAACATTCTTTCTTCATTTTGGATTTGTCCAATTCAGAACATTCACATCTTAGCCAACAATCCTTCTGAAAATAAATATTGTGATTATTTGCTTCAAGAGTGGATTGGGTATGTGCCATCATGGGGCACAGTGGTGCACACCTATAATCCCAGTGGCTGGGGAGGCTTAGACAGGAGGATCATGAGTTCAAAGCTAGCCTCAGCAATGGGGAGGTGCTAAGCAACTCAGTGAGACCCTGTCTCTAATAAAATATAAGATAGGGCTGGGAATGTGGCTCAGTGGTCGAGTGCCCCTGAGTTCAATCCTTAGTACCAAAAAAAAAGGATTATAACTCCTGTGAACTCAGTGACTCAGGAGGCTGAGGCAGGAGATTCACAAGTTTAAGGCCAGTCTCAGCAACTTAGTGAAACCCTGTCTCAAAATAGAATCAATAGGGTTGGGGGTGTGGCTCAGTGGTAGAGCATCCCTAGGTTCAGTCCCCAGTACTACAAAAAGAAAAAAAAAAAAAAAAAACTTCATTATAATGCATAGAACATATAGAATATTTGTCATAAGGAAATAATTTAAGGAGTTAGAAAGGTATCCTCCCTGTTGTTCTTTAACCCAACATTTATGGTAGTATCAATAGATACAGGAACTTGCACTTAATTTGGCAGTAATAGCTAAGAGCTTAAAAGAATTTAAAAAAAAAAAAAAAGATTGATTTGTGATTTGATACAGCCAGCCTTCTGCTTGAACTATCTCACATAATCCCTACAACAATCTATAAGGGATGTATGTTTATATTTTCCCTTTTGTAACCACTAGAAAACCAAAGCTAGGAGAGGTTAAGTTACTTCTCCAATTCAAAACATGAGTAATCTCGCATCTGAGTCAATGTTCTAAACTGGCGCTAGGCTGCCTTCAGCCTTGGACAAGAATGAGCCAGCGCCAAATCCTTCCAGGATGCACTGTCACTTATCCCGACACCTGGGGCTCTTGACCTAGTTTTCCCTCTTGCCAATGGTTTTGCACTGCCTGCCACCACCTCCAACAGTGTGGCACTGTGATCAGTGAGGGAGGGTGGTGCAGGTCACCCTGACTTCCTGTCCCTATCTGGGCAGAAAACCATGTTTGTCCCCCCACTTAGGAGTGAATCGGGACAGAAAATGACAGGAGACACCTACTAGAAAAATATCCCAAAGCCCACAGATATTCTAGATGAGGTATTTTGAATGTGAATTTTGGTCATAGTGGTGTAATTCTGTGAGAGTTAGAAGGAAATATTCCGAGAGAAATAAAACATGATCATAAAAAAATGACCATCTCCCGCCTTTCTTAGTCTTGATGCACTCCTTCTCATCTTGAGTTTAACTTTGAATATTCTGATGTCTACTTCTGGCTTTAATAACTGCAAGTTTAAATTTTAAAAAAAGAATAAATGTCGTGATAAAGCCCCATTCCCGAATTCTTCTGCCTTGGGGCAGGACTCTGGCTCTAAAGGACAGGGTTGCTTATGGTGATAAAGGTCCTTAAAATTTCAACAAACACTTAAGAAAAACTACTACTATTATTATTACTAGTACTACTACTACTACTACTACTACTACTACAGTGCTGGGGAGGGAACCCAGGGCTGAGCAATTGCCCTGTACCTCTGAGCTATGTCCCTAGACCACAAACATTTATTGTTAAATTCCCTCTGTACCAGGCACTCTATGTGCTAGAGTTTTTCATTTTTTGTTTTGGTTTTTTAGCTTCCAGGAACTATTTTTGCTTTGATATTTCCCACTCATGAAGCTTTAATGGAGCCTTCCTTGATGGTGACATTTGCAGCTGCTGTTGGCATTATACTATCAAACATTTATCAAGCAACAAGAAAACCCAGGCAGGTGTATATGGAGAGGAAAAAAAAATGTAGAACTAAACCATTAATACTCAAAGAAGAACTGCATTTAGTTATTTCTGGCTGTAGGAGAAAGGTAATAAAATACCCAGCGGCTCAGGAGGCAGAGGCAGGAGGATCACCAGTTCAAAGCCAGCCTCAGCAATTTAGCGAGGCCCTGAGCAACTCGGCAAGACCCTGTCTCTAAATAAAAGTACAAGAAAAGGGCTGGGGATGTGGCTTAATGGTTAAGCGCCCCTCGGTTCAGTCCCTGGTGCCAAAAATAAATATAATAAAATAAAAACTTTCTTTGAAAAGTTCAAAGAAAGGAGAGAGGTGAGCAGAGAACAAGGAAATAAATTAGGCTACTGACGCATTCAAGTGTTGAGCAGAAAGGATAATAGAATTCAGGAATAAACGGGTTCTTTGCAAAGTAGCCCCTACTAAAGCTTTCCTTTTCCTGTGTGTTCATGTGTAGTATAGAGAAATTATTTAGAAAACTTGCTCTGTGTTCATTTTTGTTTAGCGGAGCTTCTAGGTTTGTAAACTTCCTTCACTCTGCTAACCCTTGTCTCTTTGGGGCTCAGATCCCAGCTGTCTCACACAAACAGCATCTCTCAGTATTATCTCTTTTATTGCTTGATATTCAGCTCACATTTACTTTGTCAGACGTTTGGAAGTTACCAGACAGATGCAGATTCAGGGCCGTGCCTGCCAAAGTGCTGAGCAGAAAAGAGACTTTCTTTTACACCTTCCATCTTTTGAGCCTTTGGACCAACCCTTGGAGTCTTTGCTAAATAGTAAAATGGGAGATGGTGGTTGTTCAGATGACCATGGTGCATTTGCATTACTGAGTTTGTTGTCTCTAGTTCTTAAAAGATTTTTTATAATTTCCTTATCGTCAAAGGAGCCGCCTTGATTTCCTTTGAGAATGGTTCCCAGCTGACATTATAGACCTAGCACAAAAGCAATTCATACCCTCGTGAAATGGCTCTAGCCCAGCAGCTAGCCCAGCAGCGCAGCAATCCTGCTTCGTTTGTACATACTAGGCTTTAATTACAGGTTAAGGAGATGGATGGAAAAGAGAGCCCAAAATACCCACTGCCCCCAAATTGAGCTCTATCAGGGAAGCTGAGCACTCTCAACAGAGACCTGCAGGAGCTTCATGTCATAACTGGGAGTCTTCCCCGCTAGTTGTTAGAGACAAAGATAAACATTTAAGGTTTTGTTTTTTTTAATAACCCCCAGTAATTTAAACATGGCACAAATAGAACTGTTAGTAATTCACAAAATTGTGAGAATGCCGAAGTACCTTGGACCTATTGAAAAGCATCTCAAGACATATTTTGGGCCCTTTTTGATTTACTATTGTGGACTATTATTTATTGATTTTTAAAAGATGAGCACTGTATTCCAAATTCAAAATAGCTGAAAAAGGCAAATGCTTGCATAAGTCTGTTATGTGTTTGTATTAAATTGAGAGAAATCAGTGTAGAGGGAGGAAAGACAGCGCTGAAACAGATGAATATTCTTCAAAGATTTTGGAAGATTTTAATTTTTTTATATTAAAGGGGTCCTTTTTAAATTTTAACTTTTGGGTATAATCAGCCTTTCATTTAATCTCATCTTTTAAACTACAATCATGTGTGGCTTAACATTGGAGATAAAAGTCTGAGAAATGCATCTCTAGGCAATTTTTGTCCTTGTGCTCACACAGACCTACATGGTTGCGCTCACTACGTACCTCTGCTGCCTAGTGCAGCCTATTGCTATGGGCAGTGGTAAGTATACATGTATCTGAATGTACCTAAACAGATTTGTTTACACTATCATCACCATGATCACGAGAGTGATGTATGGGGGACATATCACTAGGCCATACAAACTTTTCAGCTCCATTAGAATCCTATGGTACCACCGCTATGTGTACGGTCCACCATTGTCTATTGAGGTATATGAGAATTGAACCCAGGGCTTCACGTATACTAAGCATGTGCTCTGCCATTGAGCTGCGTCCCCAGCCCCACATGCAGGCCTTACCACTTCCATTCCTTAGTTCCAAGCACCTTCATAGCTCTCAGCCTTCTCACTGGACTCCCTGCTTCAGTTTACTCTGAACATGGCAGAGGGATCCTTTAACATGGAAGTTAGATTACAGTTCCCTTAAGACCCTGTACTTGCTCCCTATTTCAGAGTAAGAACTGGAATCTTGTAACAAGATTCTATGAGGCCCTGTATGGCCTGCTCCTTCCCGTTTCCACTCTGGCCTTCCCTGCCCCAGGAGGGCATTTGCACTAGCTGGTCCTCTGCCTAAAAAACATCCCCCAGATTTTAGCACCCTCTTGAATTTGAGAAGGATCAATTTCACCTTTTTGAGCTCTATCCTGCTTACCCTGTTTAAAACTGCAGCTTTTTTTTTCTTTTTTTCCAAAACACTCATCATTATTTTATAATACTGATTTACCTTAACATGCTTATTGTTAATTATTCATTTTCCTCCAATAGGATTTGAGCTCCACAAGAATAAGGAGCTTTGTTTTGTTTCTCCAGGTACTTAGAACTGCATATAGTAGGCACTAAGTAAACATTTGTTCAATGAACTATAGATAGGTTGAAACTGCAATTCAAGTTACCCATCTAAATCTTTATTTTTAAAAATTGTGTCATGCTGCTATAAGAGCAGGAGAGAAGAATCACTTCTGTGTGAAGGAAAAGTTGAACAAACCTGTTCTCCAGTGGAGGAAACGATTGTGTTCACAGTAAACTATTAATATAATATCAGATGAGATTTATGAAGACAAAGTTCCATGGTAACTAAATTCTGCCAGAGGTAGACTTTAACTGGGTCTATAAGGAGCAATTGGATTTTAACGTCTAAAAAGTGAAAGACAAGCAGAACCCAGAGACTATGTAAGTAACTAGTACACTCAAGGAATAACTAGGAAACTGGTAAACTAGAATTGAAGCCATGTTAGCAGCCTTGACTATGTTGGTATGGAGTTTGGGTGTCTCCGTCAAAGATTTTTGAACGTGGGGTGATGCTTTAGCGCCCTCTGCATTAGGAAGATGACCTTTGGGGCGTGGATGAGAGCGGTGGGAAGCCCGAAGATTCGGGATACCAGTCTTACTCTAGGTGTCAAAGTCAGTTGTTATGGGACTGTTTACTTTTTAAAGGCGATTGAATATTGATTTTCTGTGTTGGCTGGAATAACATGGGCTCATAGGCAGTGCCTGCGAGAGACACCTGCTGAGTTTGTGTATGGCGACTTGCAACAGAGTGAAGGGCGCTGGCATGTGTCCTACCTGCACATGCCAGAGCCGGCCATGTCTGCCAGTGGCAAAGCAGAATTAAAAGGGATTAAGAATGCTGAATTGTCTCACCATTAGAAACCAGGCGAGAGTTTCAAGTTTTAAATGCTAGCATTCGAGTATGTAAAGCCTCTCCCAAGGTCCCTGTACAGGATCATTTCTGATTTTGGAACTCTCAGGCTTCCCTTGTCCTGAATTTGCACACCACTTTTCACAGAATAGAAATTCTCAATGATGACATTGACTTTCTTCTTCTCCTTCTCCAGATCTGGGTCTCTCTCTGTTTCCCAGGCTGTTCTTAAACTCCTGGCCCAAGCAGTCCTCCTGCCTTAGCTTCTTGAGTAGCAAGAACCACAGGTGTGTCCCACTTTGTGTGTGTGTGTGTGTTTTAAGCACAGAGTGAACGTTTTAGATGAGGAGGCTGAACCTTCTGGGTTAGCCTTGGGAAAAACAAATCAAAATGATGAAGCAGTTGGTATTCGGGCTTCTTGTAGGCTTGATGGACTCCTGTATAATTTAACAACTCATTAATTTCTGAAGTCTTTCAAATAATAATTTAACTAAAAACTCTCCCATAGTGGTTAAAAGACTGGGCTTGAGGTTCAGCAGCCTAAATTTGAATCCCAGCTTTGCCCCCCACTAGTCTGTGAAGTCAGCCCTTGGATTTTTATCTGTGAAATGAGATCCATGATAGTTCTTTCACTGTTATCTAAGGCTTGAATGAAGTAATGTGTGGTGCTTTGCACAGAGAGAGGAGTGAGTAAATAAATGTTAGTTTAATGGATTGCATTAAACTAGACCCGTATGGGATGAACTCGCCTTTCTGTGCTCAGTGCCTGTAGTAGTCTAAGACAAGTGCTTGCAGATGTTCTCTTTCCTGTTCGTTCCAAGATTGGTTCATTTACCAAAAGCAACAATGAATGAATGTTCAAGATATCCTAATATAAGGCTGAATGAAGTCCTACAAATCAATATAAGTGATATTTTAGTCTTGCTGACTAAAAGCAGACCTAAGTAATGGACTCTAAAATACTTAATGCAAAGACACCATGTATTATGACTTTCATGTGGGAAAAATATATAACAGGATTACATTTTTGTTTAATATGTAGTGTACATTTTATTTTACTTGTATAAAACTAATACATCTAGATTCTGACTCCAAGGGGGTTTACAGATGATTCAATAAGTTCCAGCTTTTTGTTTTGTTTTGTTTTGTGATACTGGCTGGGCAGTGCTTTACCCCTGAGCCACACCCCCAGCCCTCAAGTGCTAGTTCTTTAGGAGACCCATAAAAACAGATTGGTCCTTTAAAAAAGTAAGTTAAGAGTCCCAATACAGTTGAAATGATTGACATTTGGGTATCATGTAGCTTAGTATAATAGTACATTTCCAAAGTAAAGATCAAGTTCATTTTAAGTAAAGCAACCTGTGAAATTAGTATTAAAAAAAAAAAAAGGAAGAAACAATGGATACGTGCTTTACAGAAATATTTATCATTATGTTCCTTAAAATAGTAAATACCCCAGTACATTTGATATATAGATTAATGTGCTTCAGCAGTATATTTTGGCTATGTATCAGGTAATCTGTTAGGCTATGGCCATATGAATATGACTCCTGCCCCTTAGTAGCCTATAGTCTAATGGGGAGGTATTTCTCTAAGACAACCTAAATTGTTTCTGGTAAATACTGTACATTAAAAATATTTACAGTACACTTCTGCAGGAATGTAAAGGAACATCTATCTTAGCTTATGGGACAGCCAGGAAAGTTTCCCATAGGGCATACGTTCTTGGAAGATTCCTGAACATTTGGATAGCTAGGAAGAAGAGCTTTCTTCCTTTCTTGTCAGCAGGGGCTTCTCTATATGGCAGGGCAGTAATAGAGGTAGCTGAGGCATCTGGTTTGAAGCCCAGAGTTACTAAGGACAGGATGTGCCACAGAGAATCTCATATGCCAAGTCCAAGGAGCTTGGGTTTTCTGTCCTATACAGATGGGGATTAACTAGCTTTAAGCAAGGGAGTGGTGTGATCAGGTTTTACTCTCAGGTCGATGTTGGCAGAGGTTTAGAGGATGGATTCCATTCATAAACAGCTTTACAGAGTATTTATAATCAGATGGCATATGGAGGGCTCCTAGGGTTCACTCTTTCTAAATTCCAAGAAACTCACTCAAAGATAAAGAAACTACTTTACATACCCAAAGAGGAAAATAGTTGTAATCACTTTTATCTTGAGGAGCTTAACACATCTTAGGTTTATATTCAGAGGCAGAATTCTTTATATGTCAAATAAATTTAAAGAGTCTTTGGAAAGCTGGGGATGTGGCCCAGCAGTAGAGCATGTTCTTGACATGTGCATGGCCCTGGGTTACATCCCCATCATCAAAAAGTAAATAAAATCATCTTTGGAAACAGACTTTAGGTCAAGGTTGTACACTTAACCAAGCACATGTTCTCTAATAGCCTTTATTTGGGAGGGTTGGTTTTGTTTTGTTTTATTTTTTCATTTATTGGGCAGAGACTCAGTACAGTTATAAACTTCCCCTTGATTTTCTTGATATTCTTTAATACCATTTTTACCACTCTTTGAATTATCAAGATATATTTTGAAAAGGAAAAGGATTATCAAATATCAGTTTTTCTGACCCTAAAGAATACATTTTGACTACTAAATTAGTAATCCTTTGAATATTGTCCAAATAGTTCTTCAGCATGCTGTCTTAGTCTTCTTTGGTTGCTTTAACAAAAGACCTCAGAGTGGGTGGCTTACAATAGAAATTTGTTGGACGGCGGCGGCCCGGGGGGCGGCGTGGACGCCCGCGGCGCCGGCTGGGGCATCACCGCGGGCCTCGACCCCGAAATGGCGCTGCTGGCAGAGCACCTGCTGAAGCCGCTGCCCGCGGACAAGCAGATAGAGACGGGGCCCTTCCTGGAGGCGGTGTCCCACCTGCCGCCCTTCTTCGATTGCCTTGGGTCCCCCATGTTTACACCCATCAAGGCAGACATAAGTGGCAACATC
Organism: Marmota flaviventris; assembly: GCF_047511675.1. Lineage (NCBI taxonomy): Eukaryota > Metazoa > Chordata > Mammalia > Rodentia > Sciuridae > Marmota > Marmota flaviventris. Next base: position 145,459,816 of record NC_092498.1, on the reverse strand, counting down.
ACGAAAATCAAAGCCGTGTATGACACCAACCCAGCCAAGTTCCGGACCCTGCAGAACGTCCTGGAGGTGGAGAAGGAAATGTATGGAGCAGAATGGCCCAAAGTGGGGGCCACGCTGGCACTGATGTGGCTGAAAAGAGGCCTTCGCTTCATCCAGGTCTTCCTCCAGAGCATCTGTGATGGCGAGCGGGACGAGAACCACCCCAACCTCATCCGCGTCAATGCCACCAAGGCCTACGAGATGGCCCTCAAGAAGTACCACGGCTGGATTGTGCAGAAGATCTTCCAGGCCGCGCTGTACGCAGCGCCCTTCAAGTCGGACTTCCTGAAGGCCCTCTCCAAGGGGCAGAACGTGACAGAGGAGGAGTGCCTGGAGAAGATCCGCCTCTTCCTGGTCAACTACACGGCCACCATCGACGTCATCTACGAGATGTACACCAAGATGAACGCCGAGCTCAACTACAAGGTGTAAGCCGCGCCCGCCCATGGCCGCCGGCCAGCACCACCGGCCACCGGCCACCCGATCACTGTGAATCAAGCTGCGGGCTGGCTGGGCCCTCAGAGCCCCCCAGCCCAGCTGGGGCCTGCAGGCGTCGGCCCTGCTTTTAAAAGTCATTTTTTTTGGGGGGGGGGGGGGGGTCTATTCTAATGAAGCAATAAGCAATGATCCTCCTTCCAAATCTCCTCTGGATTTCACCGCAGGTAGACCCTCTGGACCCCTGCGTCAGTGTGAAAAACTCCATTAACCGTTCTAATCAGTCAAGTCCTAGAGTTTTTGGTTTTTGGTTCTTTCCCCACCAGGAGCACAGCTCTGGGGGGAGGGTGGATGCCTCTCTTTATAGAGAAGCAGGTGTCCTTGGAGGATGATGCTGAACCAAGCTATGGGTATTTTAAGGACCATGAAGAGTTGATAGGAAATTATGCAGGGTCCCTACTGCGTTGTTTCAAAAAGCAAACTGGTGTGTGTCCTTGTGTGGTGTGTGCAGCGACGTCACAGCTCGTCACTAGGAACCCTGCTCTCTGACTGGCTTCTTTCTGCCAGACAGTTTTGGGTTTTTTTGTTTTTTTTTTTTTTTTTAAGTAGCCGAAACCAACCAGCAAGTCTTTGATGACCAAGAGGGTGTTTCTTTTCAAGCTGTTGGGCACACAGTTGACCACAGATGACTGTATTTGCATTCTTCTGCACGATGATTTTCTTCAGGGACAGGTTTTCCAACCTGAGAAACTACCTACCACATGAATTTCTGGAGGGGGAGATGGGAGCCCTCCAGCCCTTGAGACCCAGGAAACACCCTGCTGCCTTAACTGTCCTTTTTGGCGCTAAAAAGAACTCTATTTTTTAAAGTGGGGGCAAACGAACAACCCCAGAACAAGTGGTGTGTGTTTAAAAACCCAATGAGGAACAATTGGTGATTTGTATGCAGAAACTAAATGATCCTTAATAAACAAATGTCTATTTTGGAATCACAAAAAAAAATAGAAATTTGTTTTCTCACACTTGGGGTGGCCAGAAGTCCAAGAAAGGTGCCTGCAGATGTGTTTCTGGCAAGGGCTCTCTTCCTGGCTTGCAGATAGTTGCCCTCTTGCCACCTGGTCACATGGCCTTTCTCTGGTATGCTTGCTCTTCCCCTTCTCTGGGCACCAATCCTGTGGGATTAGGGCCCCACCCTTATGACCTCACTTAATCTTAATTGCCTTCGAAGTACTGAAGTACTGTATCTCCAAATGCGTCAGATGGAGCATGAGTGTTTCAACATATGAACTGGGAGGTGTGGTGGTAAGAAGACATAATTTAGTCCAGAACAGAGGCCAGATAGACACTTTTCAAAGAAGTTAATATAATCTTAAGTATATATAGTTTAATTTTGAAATCTTTGAGTTTTTAAAGCTGGTTATGCTTAAGGAAAACTTTTCAAGGCAACAAAGAAAAACAGTCCCAAACAAACAAACAAATAAAAAACAACTTGCTAATAGCTGTGACATTTTAGCAAAATTGCATGCTAGATAATCCTTCATTAGCTGTAGGAAGGTTTATTTTCAAAGCTTTTATTTCTGCATGTTCTATTATCTTTAATGCCTGGCATTGTAATTGTGTAGCAGGGAGTGAATAGTTATAAATACAGAGCTCTTACAGTGCCCTCCTGTACTTGGTGATCAGTGTGGCAGCAAAACTTGCAGAAGCTAAAGGTGGTTGTATCTTAGCCTCTTCTTTTATTTGGCTTTAGAACAATTAAAGTAAAGATTGCTGGGAATTTTAGTTGTAAATTGAATTCAGACCGTTTGTGTGTGTCAATCTGAATGAAAGATTTTTAAGCTGAGCAACATGCCAAAATCACACTTTGAGTTGAAGCAAAACTTAGAAATTGTATGAACCAGCCAGGCACAGTGGTGCATGCACGTATTCCCTGGGTAACTCAGTGAGACCCTGTCTCAAAATTTAAAAAAAAAAAAAAAATTTAAAGGACTGGGGTGTAGCTCAGTGGTAGAGCACTTGTCTCCTATGTGTGAGCTTGTTGGTTCAATCCCTACTACTGCTTTAAAAAAATTAATTTAAAAAAGAAAGGAAGTTAAAGAAGAAAAGAAGAAAGGAAAGAAAGAGTATCTCAACCAGCCCAACACCAGGAAACTGGGGCTTAGGAAAAAAAAATTTAACTTGATCAAGACCACAGAGCCAGACTTCCATCTTCCCATTCAGAATTCCTTTCACTATACCATGTTTCCACCCAGCTGTCAAGGAATTCACCTAGGCTACCACGGCACAGTTACCAACTCATTATGCTTAAACTACTTGGGAACAACTTAAACTCCTTGAGCCCCTCTTAGATCCATTTCAAATCTAAAATTCTGATTATAAAGGGAATGTAACACCCTGGCGCAGAGGCACACACCTGTAATCCCAGCAACTCGGCAGGCTGAGGCAAGAGGATCTTGAGTTCAAAGGCAGCCTCAGCAACAGCGAGGCGCTAAGCAACTCAGTGAGACCTTGTTTCTAAATAAACTACAAGATAGGGCTGGGGATGTGGCACAGTGGTTGAGTGCCCCTGAATTCAATCTGTGGTACCAAAAAAATAAAATAAAGGGAATGTAACAACATATATGAAACATGGATCAATTTATCAACTAAAAGATCAGTTTGTTCATTCTATTACTTTTCCATTTCCTTTTTAAAAAATATATTTCCAAAGATAGACAGTGGCTGCCTCTATTTTCCCCTTTATAACGACATGAAGCAAATGTCAGAGTGATCTTTAAAAAATATAAGAACCTAAATTTTATTCCTGTTAGTATTCTTTTGATTACTCACCTCAATTTGTTGGACTTGAGGCAGTCATTTTACTCTTGATTATTTATTGAGTGGGGTAAATGCCTAATTATAGAAATTCAATATTATATGTTTAGCATTAGTCTAGCATTCACTAAGGATCCAACTTTGGGGTGTTCCCGAAGGGGTTGTCCTTAGCTGTGTGACTCCTCTGCAGTCTTCCCTGGAATCACCACAGCTCCTTGACCTTCTTATCAGCCTGCACAAGCGATTTGCAGACCTGACCTGGCTCCAAAATCCGAGTCTCCCCAATCTCTGCTTCTTTCTACCTGCTGTGTGTCTCCTCCACCTGAACGCCCATCTAGCACGTAAAATCAATTTGGCTAGAAAACACTCTTCATCTTTTCCCCCATTAAACCTGTTGCAACCAGAGATTCTCTATTTTTGTTCAGAGAACAAATGTCCTGTCCTTCCTGTCATTTGCTGTGAAGCCTCAGAGCTAATTCTGTCTTTTCTGAGCTGCACAGCCAATCAACTGCTCATTTCATCACACTACTATTATGTTTCTTGCATCCAGATTCATGGACTCACGGCGAGATATCTACCTCTGCTTTCGATTTTATTGCCAATATTCTAGAATAAACTTTCTTGTTTGAGATCCCTCCCTTGACCCCCGCCCCTCCCCACTTCAGTCTCCTATTCTAACTCAGTCCTTAACAAACATCTTTTTTCCCCCAGTGCTGGTCATTGAACCCAGGGGCACTTTTCCAATGAGCTACATCCCCAACACCTTTCATTTTTTTATTTAGAGATTTCACTAAATTGCTCAGGCTAGCCTCACATTTGCAATCCTCCTGCTTCAGCTTCCAGACTTGCTGAGATTAAAGGCTTGGGCTACCACACCCAGATTAGCCATCACCATTTCTTGGCTGGACTTTTACAGTAGCTTCTTTCAGGTCTCCTTGGGGCTTTTTGTTTGTTTGTTTTTATTTGGTTTTAACTTTTTTAACTGGTCCATAAAAACAAAAATTATATATATATGGAGTATCCTGAAGATATAAACCTCTCTACAAACATTTATCATTTATTTTTTTTTAAGAGAGAGAGAGAGAGAGAATTTCAATATTTATTTTTCAGTTTTTGGCGGACACAACATCTTTGTTTGTATGTGGTGCTGAGGATTGAACCCGGGCCGCACGCATGCCAGGCGAGCGCGCTACCGCTTGAGCCACATCCTCAGCCCCCATTTATCATTTCTTTACAGTGAAAATGCTTAAAATCATTCTTCTCACTTTTTGAAATATACAGTATGTTTTCATTATCCATAGTCACATTCTATGCAATCACACGCTAGAACTTCTTGTTCCCATCTCACTGTACTTAGTGTCCATTGATGATCCTCTCCCCTACTCTCCCCAGCCTCTTTACTCTAAACTTCTTTGAGATCAACTTTTATAGATTGTAGATATGAGTGAGATCATCTGGTGCTTGTCTTTCTGTGCTTAGCTTACTTCACTTAATGTAATGATCTTCGGTCCCATCTGTGTTGCTACAAATGACAGGATTTTATCCTTTTTATAGATGAATAGTATTTCGTTACATATATGTACCACATTCTCCTTATTTATCAATTGATACGCACTTAGGTTGCTTCCATTTCTTGGCCATTGTGAATAGTGCTTCAAGAAACATGGGTGGGCTAATGTCTCTTCAACATACTGGTTTCACTTCCTGTGGATACATACTCAGTAGTGGGATTGTTGGATCATATGGTAGTTCTATTGTAAATTTTTTGAGGAACCTCCATATTGTTTTCCATAACGACTGTACTAATTTGAATCTCACCAACAAGAGTTCCCTTTTCATCCTCTTGTTACTTTTTATGTTTCTTAGAATATCATTCTTGGGCTGGGTTGTGGCTCAGTGGGAAAGTGCTTGCCTAGCATGTGTGAGGTAGTGGGTTCGAATTTCAGCATCACATATAAATAAATAAAATAAAGGTCCACCAACAACTAAAAAATAATAATAAGTCATTTAAAAAAAGAATACCGGAGGCTGAGTTTGGCCAGCCTCAGCAAGTTAGGGAGGCCCTAAGCAACTTAGTGAGATCCTGTCTCAAAAAAAGGACTGGGAATATGGCTCAGTGGTAAAGCACCCCTGTGTTCAATCCTCAGTACCTTAGTAAATAAGAAGGTATAAGGTAGCCTCTTTCTGAGATTAAAGAAAAATCACATTAAGGCATAAAAATTCTTCAAAATTACAAAAGTATAATTTATATAGAATTAAGTTGTTACAATTGAACTATTACTTGATATATAATCACCCATACTTACAAAACAGATGTGACAGGCACAGTAGTCTCTTATAATTTTTAGAAAATAAATTTTTGAGCCAGACATGGGGATGCATACCTGTAATCACAACAACTTGAAAGGCTGAGGCAGGAGGATTGCAAATTCAAGAAGAGCCTCAGCAACTTAGCAAGACCCTAAGTAACAAAAAAAAAAAAAAAAAAAAAAACATTCATGCTGCAGTGAGTTGATATCTCATTATGGTTTTGATCTGCCTTTCCCTGATGAATAGTGATGTTAATTTTTTTCATGTACTGGTTTGTCATTTATATGTCTTCTTTTGAGAAGTGTCTATTTAGGTTTATTGCCCATTTTTTAATAGAGTTATTTTAGTTTTTGCTATGGAGGTTTTTTTGTTTGTTTTTTAGTTCCTCCTGTATCCTGGATGTTGACCACTTTGTCAGCTGTAGAGTTCACAAATGTTCTCTCCCTTCTGAAGGTTGTTTCTTTACTCTGTAGATTGTTTCCATTGCTGTCGCAGAAGCTTTTTACTTTGATCTAATCTGATTTGTCTCTCTTTGCTTCTGTTTCATGTGCCTTCGGGATCTTGCCCCCAAGTTTCTTGCCCCTTCTCTGTACTGAAGTGAACCCCTGTGTTTTCTTCTAGTATTTTCATGGTTTCAGGTCTTACATTTAAGTCTCTTAATTCATTTTGAGTTAATTTTTGTAACTGTGAGAGATCAAGGTCCAATTTCATTCTTCTGCATATGAATATAGATTTTTCTTTCTTTTTAGATTTCTCTCTTTTTTTTTTTTGACCTTTCTCCTATACAATCTATTTTCCACAGAGCAGTCCAGATGACTTTTAAATATAGGTCACTTCCTTACCAAATGGCCTCAGTGGCTTCTCATCTCACTTACTTAAAAAAAAAAAAAAATCCAAAGTTTTTTTTATATATTGACAAATTATAAGGTATACAAGTGATATTTTATAAGGGTACAATTTGGAATGATTAAATTAAGAAAATTAACATAAATCTCACATTTTATTTATTCTTCCTGTCCAACTGAAACTATCTTTATTTTTGTTGTTGTTTTGTTGTTTTGTTTTTTTGTTTTTATATCAGGGATTGAATTCAGTGGCGCTTAACCTGTGAGCCACATCCCCAGCCCTTTTTTTTTAAGAGACAACAGGGTCTCACCAAGTTGCTTAGGGCCTTGCTAAGTTGCTGAGGCTGGCTTTGAACCTGCGATCTTCCTGCCCTTGCGACTGAGATTACAGGTGTGCACCACCATGTCTGGCTAAAACTGTCTTTTTTACCCAGCATCTCCCCATTCTCCTAACGTCAGGGTCTCTGGTAATCATCGTTCTATTTGGCTTCTGTGAGTTCAAAGTTGCTTTAGAGTCCATGCGTAAGTACAGTATTTCTCTCCCTGTGCCTGGATTTTAAATCTGTCTTAATTTTGTCGGGGGAGGCCTTAGCCCCTCTGCTGCATTGTCACATCACCGTTGCTCACTGTGCTCTGCCCACCTTTGCCTGTTGGTTGTCCGGGCTTACCCCAAACAATCTTGCCCTCCCCTCTGCCTGGAGCACCCTTTCCTGCTGTGGATCTTCAGAGCTTACTCCTGCTTTTTTCATCTTCACATCTGTTTCCTTATCTGCCAGAACCGGTCTGTCAATTGACCCTGTTTCATTTAAGTTTTTCTTCTTAATATTTGTTAGTAAATGCCATATCCGTATGTGTCTTCCTCCAGTAGAATATAAGCGCAGGAAGAACGTAAAGCCTTGTTCAGTGCTGGACACATACTAGGTACTTAATATATATTTGCTGGGGCTGGGGCTGGGGCTCATTGGTGGAGTGCTTGCCTCACATGTGTGAGGCACTGGGTTCAATTCTCAGCACCTCATATAAATAAATGAATAAAATAATTCCATCAACAACTAAAAAAGTTTTTTTGAAATATATATTTGATGAATGAATGAATGTGTAAATAAATTAATAAAGCAATTAACCAAAAGAAAATTTAAGAAAAATGTTAGGGATCTTTAAAATTTTTTCAATATAGGATATAAATGAATATTAAACAAATTTGAGAAACCTTAAGAGTCAATTATTATTAGTGTGTATTATAATTATTCAGTTTTCATATCATATTCTTGATATATATGAATATAGTCTATAATAAAGACTTCAGAAGTTGGTCAAATCTGTTAGAATAACTTGGAATTTTTATAGACAGATGATCACCATTTTTGTACTGGTCTTGATTTTAAGACCCACGTAAAGTATCTTTTTTTATGAAATAAATGTATAGCTGATCTCAAGTTGCTGGCCTCATGTCAAAGTAGTAGACAGAACAAAATAGAGATATTGAGTATTAAATTTAAAGAACCCAACGGAGCCTTTCCTTTCCCATCTGTCTCTTTTTTTTTTAAGAGAGAAAAGTATTACTTAGTAATAAACCAAAACAATTGATACGTTTACTTTTTAGCATACATAGATAAATCCATAAGGACTGTCTAGAAGAATCTTCAGGTGACCTGGGAGTGGCCTAAAGATTATCATTATTATGAACATCAATAAACCTGGCCACTTCTGCATTATCCGACAAGTAGAACTTAGATGACCGAAAGGTCCCTTTCCAGCCATCAAATGCCATGATCTCTGTACATGATGGGCTGTCTGATCATAGTGCATAAAAGCAACTGTCATGTAATTTTATTTTCACTGTGAAAGTACCATAAAAGCAGTTTCCTGACCTCATAATAATAGTTAAATATTGGTGGCAGACTCAAGCAACAACTACCAAAAATAAGTTTTCTTTTAGTTTCTTTGAAGATAATTCTTTTCAAGTCTGTATGGAGGGTTGCATGGTAGGAATAGAGGGTTGAGGAAAACCAGCATTGTGCTAGTCCTTACTGTGTGGCTTTGGAAAAGTCATGCCACCTATTTATAGTTCACTTTTTATTCCTATAAAATGGAAGATTTTTTTTAACCTGGTCTAGTCTATTCTCTGTGAGAAAGATAATTAATAAAATAAGTTATTTACAGAGATACATTTACTGTGAAGCATAAGATCTAGGATCCCTTATTTGCCCCAGACCCTTCAAAGACCCTGCCTTACACATGCTGTGCAAGCACTCCAGCACTGAGCTACATCCCCAGGCTTCTTGTTGTTGTTTTGTTTTGAGACAAGGTCTTGGTAAGTTGCTGAGGCTGGCCTCAAGCTTTTGATTTTCCTTCCTCAACCTCCCAGATCTCCGGAATTTCAGGTGTATACCACTGCACCTGGCTTATATTCCTCTTCCTTAAAGAGGTCTCCAGTCCTAAAAAGAACTGAATCCATCACTATGTATTTAAGTTATGAGATCCTTGGTAAGAATGGTGACACAGAAATCCAATCTTACATTAAATTATAATTTTCTTGATTATTCTCCAAAACATAGCAATTGTTTGGTGTTCTAAAGACTGACTTGGGCAATATGGTTCAGGGCAAAGCCTTCAGGACTAGGAAATCAGAAGTCTTGGGTTTGAATTTGAAGTAACATTGCACATAAGTAGTGCTTAGCGTTCCTGAGATTCAAAGGCACCAAAAACATACATTGGAGAAAAGATAGCCTCTTCAACAAATGGTGCTATGAAAACTGGAAATTCATATGCAGCAAAATGAAATTAAGCCTCTATCTCTCACCATGCACAAAACTCAACTCAATGTGGATCAAGGACCGAGGAATTAGACCAGAGACCCTGCACCTAATAGAAGAAAAAGTAGGCCCAAATATTCATCATGTCGGATTAGGCCCCACTTCCTCAACAAGACTCCTATAATGCAAGAAATAAAATCAAACATTAATAAATGGGATGGATTCAAACTGAAAAGCTTCTCAGCAAAAGAAACAATCAGTGAGGTAAAGAAAGAGCCTACAGAATGGGACCAAATTTTTACCCCATGCACATCAGATAGGGCACTAATCTCTAGGCTTAACACCAAAATAAATAAATAAATAACCCAATCAATAAATGGGCTAAGGAACTGAACAGAAACTTCTCAGAAGATGATATAAAATTGATCAACAAATATATGAAAAAAAAATGTTCAATATCTCTAGCAATTAGAGAAATGCAAATCAAAACTAAGGTTTCATCTCACTCCAGTCAGAATGCAGCTATTAAGAATACAAACAACAATAAATGTTGGCGAGGATGTGGGGAAAACGGCACACTCATATATTGCTGGTGGGATTGCAAATTGGTGCAACCAATATGGAAAGCAGTTTGGAGATTCCTGGAAAACTTGGATTGGTACCACCATTTGACCCAGCTATCCCACTCCTCAGTTTATACCCAATGGACTTAAAAACAGCATACTATAGTGTCGCAGCCACAACAATGTTTATAGCAACACATTTCACAATAGCTAAACTGTGGAACCAACCTAGATGCCCTTCAATAAATGAATGGATAAAGAAACTGTGGTATATATATACACAAAGGGATATTTCTCAGCATTAAAAGAGAATAAAATCATGGCATTTGCAGATAAATGGATGAAGTTGGAGAATATCATGTTAGGTGAAGTAAGCCAATTCTCAAAAACCAAGGGATGAGTGTTTTCTCTGATATGTGGATGTTGATCCATAATGGGGTGAAGGGGAGCATGGGAGGAATGTAGGAACTTTGGATAGGGCAAAGGAGAGGGAGGGGAAGAGAGGGGTCATGGGGGTAGGAAAGATGGTAGAATGAGATGGACATCATTACCCTAAGTACACGTATGAAGACACGAATGGTGTGACTGTACTTTGTGTACAACCAGAGACATGAAAAATTGTGCTCTATGTGTGTCTATGAATCAAAATGCATTCTGTTGTCATGTAAGACAAATTAGAATAAATAAATAAATTTAAAATAAAAAATAATGAAAAAAAAGTTGAAATGGCTAATCTTTAAAATTTTTTTCCAATATGAAACATTCTAATACTTATTGCCTTTTTTTTGAGGTTTTTTTTTTTTATTGGTTGTTCAAAACATTACAAAGCTCTTGACATGTCATATTTCATACATTAGATTCAAATGGGTTATGAACTCCCATTTTTACCCCAAATACAGATTGCAGAATCACATCGGTTACACATCCACATTTTTACATAATGCCATATTAGTGACTGTTGTATTCTACTACCTTTCCTATCCTCTACTATCCCCCCTCCCCTCCCCTCCCATCTTCTCTCTCTACCCCGTCTACTGTAATTCATTTCTCTCCTTGTTTTTTTTTCCCATTCCCCTCACAACCTCTTATATGTAATTTTGTATAACAATGAGGGTCTCCTTCCATTTCCATGCAATTTCCCTTTTCTCTCCCTTTCCCTCCCACCTCATGTCTCTGTTTAATGTTAATCTTTTCCTCCTGCTCTTCCTCCCTGCTCTGTTCTTTGTTGTTCTCATTATATCAAAGAAGACATTTGGCATTTGTTTTTTAGGGATTGGCTAGCTTCACTTAGCATAATCTGCTCTAATGCCATCCATTTCCCTGCAAATTCCATGATTTTGTCATTTTTTAGTTCTGCGTAATACTCCATTGTGTATAAATGCCACATTTTTTTTTTTATCCATTCATCTATTGAAGGGCATCTGGGTTGGTTCCACAGTCTAGCTATTGTGAATTGTGCTGCTATGAACATCGATGTGGCAGTATCCCTGTAGTACACCCTTTTAAGGTCTTCAGGGAATAGTCTGAGAAGGGCAATAGCTGGGTCAAATGGTGGTTCCATTCCCAGCTTTCCCAGGAATCTCCATACTGCTTTCCAAATTGGCCGCACCAATTTGCAGTCCCACCAGCAATGTACAAGAGTACCCTTACTTATTGCCTTTTTAATGTTAAAATATTCTGGGGTACTCAAATTAGTTGGCTCCTGGTTTATTGTTGAAAAGGTGTTACTGAAACATTTGAAAGGCAACTAAGATCCTCTGTGAATCATCTTTCACGAAAGCCTCTAGGAAACGGGAAATTATGAAAAAAAATGTATATTTCTACTCTCTACCAAGTGTTCTCTCTTAAATTGTTATAATATCTGTGAAAAAATAATTTATTTGATTACCATTGTTTGCAGGTTTCCATTTCTTAGAAAAATGAGTGAACAACACTATTTTAGTTGCTTGTCTCTGAAATCTACTCTAAGCTAGCTGGATTGTCCTGTTGGCCCAGTGGCCCAAGACCCTGATGGTCTACATTCTTGGCACAGTTCTCAGTTATCACTGTAAATGTAACCCTTGAAGTTCCAAGAGGTCAAGTAAGTGGGAAAAAATGATTTCTGTATATATCATTTTAGTCAATTTTTAAAATGCTATCCTCTTGGAAGGAAAAATATGTCTTGTTTATGTTTGGGGAGGAAAAAGAATTCAAATTATCATTTTTAATTCCAAGAATGGAATGGAAAGAAAAGGCGATTTCAACAGATTTTTGTGGAGTATATGCTATATACAGATGCTATAGGTGGGCTGGGGTTGTGGCTCAGTGGCAGAGCACTTGCCTAGCACATGTGAGGCAGTTTATTAAATAAATAAAATAAAGGTCCATCAACAACTAAAAATATGTATATATATTAAAAAAAAAAAAAAGATGCTTTAGGTCCTAGCAGATTCACTTGTAGGTTATATATGCTCTAGAGAAATGAAAACATGTCCACATAAAAACTTGTACACAAATGATTATGTCAGCATTATCCATGATAATCAAAAAGTGGACAGGGCTGGGGAGTTGTGGCTCAATGGTAGAGCGCTTGCCTCACATGTGTGAGGCACTGGGTTAAATTCTCAGTACCACATATAAATAAATGAATAAAATAAAGGTTCGTCAACAAGAAAAAAATATATTTTAAAAAAAGTGGAAAGAGTCCAGATGTCCATCAACTGATGCATAGGTAAGAAAAATATGGTGTCTTCATATAATGGAATATAATTTGGCAATAACTGGAGTGAAATACTGAGCCAGGCAGTACACTAAGTGTTAAAAACATTACGCTAAGTGAAAGAAGCCAGCCTTAAATGACCACATCCTATTATTCTGTTCTTATGAAATATCCAGAGGAGGAAGATCTTACAGAGATAGAAAGCAGATTAGTGTTTGCTTAAGCTGGAGGTAGGAAGATGATGGCTAAAGGGTACAGGGGTTTTTGTTTGTTTGATAATGTAAATGTTCTAAAAGTAACTGTGGTGTTATCTGTAAATATACTAAAAACCATTGAGTTGTTCACTTCCAATGGACAAATTATATATTTGAATTATATCTCATGAAAGCAGAGATTTTTTTTAAAAGAAAACTTGAAGATGCAGGGATAGATCCAAATAGACATTCCCCTACTCTGAAGAGGTACTTGACATCCATCAGAGCATTGATACCTGTGAATTTAAAACTGAAGGATACAAGAATAGAGAAAATGATAGGTTTTATAGGAAAAGATGACATTTAGCTGGACTGTGAGTGTGGGTGGTATTGGGACAGTACAGACAGGGGAACTAGCACAAAGAAATTAAGTATGAAAAGCATGAAGGGGTATGTGATGGAATAGTAATTCATTTTTTCCCCAATTACTGAGTTTTAGAATTTAAGTTAGAGTAAAAGTTATACTGTAGGAAGGATTCTGCATTCTTTGTACTTTGAAGGATTTTAAGCAGAAATGTGATATTGTCTGAACTGTGTGCTTTAGGAAGACGATTAAGGTAATACTGTTTTGAAGATGAATTGCAGAAAAGATAGAATCGAGGGTGAAAGAGCAGCAAGCCGAGGAGAGAAAACTAATGCCACAGAATGGAGAGTTAAAAACGTGTGGGGAGAAATATTTGAAGCAGAATTGAGGATTAATTGAGTGTAAGGGACAAGGGAAAAGAAGAGTCGAAGTTAATGTGAGGAGTTTGTGAGCCATTTAGGGGAGAAGCCAAATAGATGTTTTAAAACATGGGACTGAGGCTTACAATAGGGGTCGGGATCACCAGTGACACAGTGTCATTCAATACCATTAAATGGACAGAAGTGAAGATAGCAGCTTGCACTTATGCAGAGAACTTGGCTGATCCTTGGAGGAACACACCATTGAGGTCATCAGAGAGAAGCCAAGGAACTTAGCAGAAATAGTTCATGGGTCAGTTTCTTGGGATGCTGGAGACATTTTTGGAGTAAGAAGGAAGGTATTGAAATGGAAGGAAACAGAAAGGACCCTTTAGGTTTAATGCATCAAACTCGGGAATACAAGCTTTAGCCCCTTAGCAATGCAGTGTCCTAAAAATAAGAAAAGGTAAAATGGAGAAGTTTAATTCCTAGAAATCCAAGGGAGTTCATTTTAAGACATTTATAGAGATGTGCAGCCAAAGATGCAGAGAGGATGCATTTTTTAAAAATTGTGTAAAAATGAATAAGCATTTAAAGAGAAGGTAAATAGTAAGCCCACATGGCCAGTAGCATGAGAATGCTATTTCCTAGGAGCAAACATCTCTTGCATTTGAAACTGGGCATGAGGATGGTGACATATGCCTTATTTAAAACTATTTTCTTAGGAACATAGTATCTAGTGTTGTATAGGGTCATAAGGAACATTTTAATTCATTGAAGGTGTAGTCAGACTAGAAGAGCAAGGTAGACATGTAAACATTCCAACAATTGATTGGTGTTTTAGTCAGTTTTTTTGCTGCTATGACTAAAAGAACAAGTAGAGGAAGAAAGGTTTATTTGGGGGCTCACAGTTTCAGACATATCAATCCATAGACAGCAGGCTCCATTCCTTGGGGCATCATGGCAGAAGAGCATGGCAGAGGGAATCAGCTCACATGGTGATCAGAAAGCAGAGAGAAGACGACTTCACACTCCAGATACAAGTATATACCCCAAAGCCACACCGACAATGCCCCACTTCCTCCAGCCACACCCTACCTGCCTCCAGCCACCACTCAGTTAATCCCATCAGGGACTAATTTGCTGTTTAGTTTAAGGCTCTTACAACCTGATCATTTCTCCTCCAAACCTTCTTGCATTGTCTCACACAGAAGCTTTCAGGGGACACTTCACATCTAAGCCAAACCCTGTGGATAGGTAAAATGTAATGATACAGAATGTAGGCAAGTTTTAGCTGCCAGATGCTCTAAAGCCTTCCACAGCCACAGAGGGAATAACAAAAATAATCAAAAAAGTACAGTTTGTAAATGTAAGCATGAGAGGAGATTTGGGATATCCTCAGCAAGAAAAACTTGAAAATGGAAATACTGTTTTTACAATTTTTTTTTCTGTAAGACCATCTCCAAAGCTAGCCAAACACCTAAAAATTATTCTAATAAATACAAGTTCTAAATTGTTATATTCATTGACCCAATAACTATTTCAATAAATCTGTTTGAAAGAAAGCCCCCCAAACACAGATAAGTAAGATACACAAAGATCTTCAAAATGCTTTATTAAATAATGCAATAACAAAACAAAGGGTTGACTACATCCTTGGTTTCCAGTTGTGGAGAAACAGTTGTGAATTAATTGTGACTCTTCCATTGGGAAGTCATTAAATGATCTTTGTGGACAGTGTTGGGTGATATGGCAACATGCTCATAATACCGAATTAGATTAAAGAGGTAGGTTATGAAATTACATGTAGAGCTCAGTTGTATAATGAAAGAAATGATGACAGGAAGAAATAAATATCCACATGGAGACAAGTATGCGCATTGTTACAGGGTTTTTAAAAAATAGTATATATGAATGTATACACACACACACACGTGTGTGTGTTTATGTGTGTGTGTGTGTGTGTGAGTGTGTGTGTATTAGATTTTCTACATTGGTCATGTGCTTCTTTAATAGACAATTGAGAAATAATCATTACTTCCAAAATGGGGGAAATGGTTATGGGAGAGCCTCAGAAAGGGATGAATCAGTGCACATCATCAGCCTTTTAGAGAAGCTATTGAAAATATAAGCCTTACTGACAGGATCCGCAGCATTGCCGTGTGCTGTCACATTAGTGCTGGCTGCTGTTAGCTTTTATTGAGTTGCCCTGGATGCAGATAAACCAGAAGACGCCTCAGTAAAGATTCTGAAATCTACTGACACATTTGTTTCCTAAGTACTGCCTGTGGAAGAGTATCCTGTGTCTTTGTTGTAAAAGTCATAGCTTTTACGTTTGTCATCCATGGGTGAAGATACAATTTTAACTTTGTAATATTGCATTTGTATTTAAAACTACCATATTAGCAATTATCGCTGCTGCTTCCTTCTTTCTCCTCCTCCTCTCCACCCTCCCCCTTCTTCTTCTTCTTCTTTTTTTTTTTTTTTTCCTTTAAAGAGATGAGGTTTCACAGTGTTGTCCAAACTGAACTCAAACCTGGGATCAAGAGATCCTCCTGCCTCAGCCTCCCAAGAAACAGGGACTAAAGACATGTGCCAACGTGCCCACCTTAATTATTGATTCTTTAATTTTGTTCCGATAATTACATATATTTATTCTTTTTTTTTCCCTCATAGGTACACCATAAGTACAAAATACTAAAGTTATAAAAGAGAAAAAGAAGATTGCTGCTAACATGAATCTGAGCAATACAGCGCATTTTGTGCCACATACAAAAAGGTACTGTCCGTAGATTTATGACTTAGCTTTCTCCTAAAAACTGGGAGTGGATTGTGTTTTCTGGCTTTTCTATGATGAATTTCTTTTATTAACTTTGTAAGAAAAATGTGAGGTGAAGTAAGAATATAAATCGACATAACATTCTTTTTTAACAATGTTTGTTTTATATTATTTCCATATCAATTTTTCATTCTTTTCAGTCACAACTTACAAAATGGGAAATTACTTAGTTAAAAGAAATGGTCTTACTTAAAGTTTCTTGATTTCTGTTATCAAGAAATGTTCTCTAGAAATATGTATGTGTGTGTCCATTTTTTGTTGATATTGTTTTATATAAATGGTGTTTATATTTGTCAGCTTTCCGTTACTATAGTGAAATACTTGATATAATCAACTTATAAAGAGAAAAGTTTTCTTTTGTCTCACAGTTATGGAGGCTTCAGTCCATGCTGTCTTAGTCCCCTTGCTTTGGGTGCGTGGCAAGGCAGCACATCAGGCGGAAGCTCGTGGTAGTGCACACCTACTTACTTCATCACCAGAAAACAAGAGAGTAAATGAGGAAGAGGGGTATGGTCCCATAGTCCCCTTCAAGGGCACTCCCCCAGTGAGTTAAAGACCCCCCACTAGGCCCCACCTCTTAAAGATCCCCCCCCAGTAGTACCATGATGGGGAACAAGCTTTTGACTCATGGGCCTTTGGGGACATTCAGAACATAGCGGTTTCATATCACTTTTCCTCTAATTACAGAAGTAATAGGGCTTTCAAAATTTTTTTTAATACAGATAAGCAAAAAAAGAATTAAAAATTTACTAAAACCCCAAATGCTTACTTCAGATAAAACACAGGTGGCTAAGAAATCGAGACGTGTAGGTTAAAGAAGCCACATGTCCCATCTCCACTGTCACAGCCTTTCTGTGTACCACCTGCTTACACCCCATCTCTTTTGCTAAACAAAACAAACAAACAAACAAAAAACTGCCTTGTACGAATTCCCAAAAGGGCACTCCTGAGCCGAAGGACTTGCCCATACTATACTTTCAGCAATGTGTTAAAGTGACTGTTTCCTTATGTTCTTGCCAAAACATTTATTCTTTTTTTTTTCCTATTATTTTGCCAATTTGGTAGGTGAAATAAGATGTCTTATTATTTTAACTTTTACTTGTTTGATTACTAGTGAAGTTACATGTATTACATATCATTAGTGACCACAGCTATTTTTTCTTTAATTTCCTGTTTAAATCTTTTGAGTTTGTTGATGTGTATGTGTGTGCTCACCTCTCAGGTGTTAAGAATAACTTTTAACTGGCACATAGTTTTCAGGAATTCCTCCCACTTTATTTGCATATACACACACATATATAATTCTATATGAAAGTGTTATCAGGATGAAAATAATAAACACATTCATCACTTAAAAGCTTCTTCTTGCCTCTTTTAATCTCTCCTTCCCAGCTCTTCTCAAACCCACCCTGTCCCTAGGCAATCACTATGTGGTTTCTGTCACTATAGTATTTCCTATAAATGATATCATAAAATATATACTTGATTTTGTATGACTTCTTTCACTCAGCATAATTATTTTGAGACCCACCCATGCTGCAGCATGTATTAATAGTTCATTTTATTGCCGAATTACATTCCATTGTCTTCATATACCATAGATTGTTTATATATTCATTTGTTGATAGACATTTGGGCTGTTTCTGGTTTCAGCATTAAAAATAATGCTGCTGTGAACATTTATGTACAGGACTTTATAAAGATATATGCTCTTATTTTTCTTGGGTAAATCCCTAAAAGTGGAAGGGCTATATCATATGATAGGTGCATGATTAACTTTTTAAGATACTAGCAAACTGTTTTTCCAGTGTTTGTACTGTTTTACATTCCCACTGGCAGTGTGTGAGAGATCCAGTTACTTCACATCCCTGCCAACACCTGGTGTGGTCAGTTCTTTTAATATTAGCCATTCTAATAGGTATGTAGTAGTATCTCATTTTAATTTTAATTTGCATCTCCTAAGGAGTGATGATGATAAGTACCTTTCTCTTGCCATTCACTTATCTTCCTTGGTGAAGTACTTATTCAAATATGTTGCCCAGTTTAAAATGGGCTATTTTCTTACTATTGAGTTTTGAGGTTTCTTTATATTTTTAAGCCCTTTATGAGATATGTTTTGCAAACATTTTTTCCCAGTATGTTGCTTGTCTTTTCATTAAGCATCTTTCAAAAAAACAGGCATTTTTAATTTTGATGAAGTCTAGTTTATCAGGGTTTCTTTTATGATTCCTGCTTTTGTTTTTGATGTCAAGTAACAGCCCTCACAGAAAGAGTCCTAGGAGCTATTTCTCTTTTTCTGTTTTTGGGGAGAGTCATGTAGAATTGGTGGTGTTTCTCTCTTAGATTTTGGTATCTAAGAGATAGCAAAATCACAGATGAAAGCCTGGAGTTTTCTTTGTGGGAAGATTTTAAATTACAAATTCAATTACTTTAATAGATACAGGGTCAAGCAGATTTTCTGTTTCTTCTGAGTAAACTATGGCAGTTTGTGTCTGTCTGTCTGTCCCCCCACCCTCTTTTGTATTTGTCCATTTTATCTAAGTTGTTAAATTTATTTGTATAGCATTGTTCATGGTAGTCCCTGATTACCCTTCTGGAATCTGCACCAATGTCACCTCTCTCCTTCCTGATATTGGTAATTTGCATTTTCTGATGTTTTTACTCTGATGAGTCTGGTAAGAGATTTATAAATATGATTCTTTTTCTCACTCGGCTTTGCATTCATTGATTTTTTTCCCTTTTGTATTTTTTTATTTCATTGATTTCTGCCTTAATCTTTATTATTTCCTTTCTCTGCTTACTTTGTTTAATTTGCTCTTTTTCTCAAGATTTTTTTAATAATGGAAGCTGAAGTCATTAATTTGAGACCTTTATTCTTTTCTAAGACCAGAGTTTAGTGCTATACATTTTCCTCTTAAGTTCTGTTTTATCAGCATCATACAATTTTTTATTTATTTATATTTTTGGTGGTGCTAGGGATTGAACCCAGGGCCTTGTATATGCAAGGCAAGGCTCTACCTACTGAGCTAAATCCCCAGCCCGCATCATACAAATTTTGATACAATGTACTTGCACTTTCATTCAGATCAAATTATATCCTGATTTCTATTTTGCTTTGTTTTTAGACCCATAGCTTATTTTATTTTATTTTTAATTTTTTTTAGTTGTTGATTGACCTTTATTTATTTACTTATATGTGGTGCTGAGAATCGAACCTAATGCCTCACACATACTAGGCAAGGGCTCTGCCAAATGAGCCACAACCCCAGCCCAACATAACTTATTGTAAATTGTGTTATTAATTTTGATATATCTGGGATTTTTCAGATGTCTACTTATTTATTTCTAATCTAAAATCTGCTATACTCACAGAATATATTAATATGTCTTAAATTCTTTTAATGTATTAAGTATTGTTTTGTGGCCCAGAATATGCCATTCCTTAGTAAATTTTCTGGGGCTAGGGATGTGGCTCAAGCAGTAGCACGCCCGCCTGGCATGCGTGCCGCCCGGGTTCGATCCTCAGTACCACATACAAACAAAGATGTTGTGTCTGCCGAAAACTAAAAAAATAAATATTAAAAAATTCTCTCTTTCTCTCTCTCTTTCTCTCTCTCATTAAAAAAAGAAGAAGAAGAAGCCTTAGTAAATTTTCTGTATGCCTTTGAAAAAGAAGATGTATTATGATATTGTTGGGTAGCATATCATACATATCAGGTAATCAAAATGGCTGATAGTTTTGGGGCTGGGATTGTGGCTCAGCGGTAAAGTGCTCGCTTAGAACGTGTGAGACCCTGAGTTCAATCCTCAGCACCACATAAAAATAAACAAATAAAATAAGGTATTGTGTTCAATTACAACAAAAAAAAATTATTAAAAAAGAAATGGCTGATAGTTTTGTTTCAGTCTTCTATAGCCTTACTAATTGTCTGTCTACTTCTATCAATTACTGAGAGCAGGATATTGAAATCTCCAACTGTAATAATGAATTTGTCTATTTCTCCTTGTAGTTAAAACAGTTTTTAATCACATATTTTAAAGCCCTTAGGTGCACAAACATTTAATATCATTATGTTCTATTTTAGGGAGATGGGGGGGACTGTGAATTTAAGCCAGAGGTGCTTTAACAATGAGCTACTCCCCGGGGGCCCTTTTTATTTTTTATTATGATAGTCTCACTAAGTTGCTGAGGCTGGCCTCAAACTTGGATTTTCTTGCCTCAGTCTCCTAAATCACTGGGAATATATGTGTGTGCCAGCACACCTGGCTCTTATGTCCTCTTGATGAGTCAATCCATTTATCATTATGAAATTATCTTCATTATCAATACTAATATGCTTTGAAATCTACTTTATCTGAACATCAGTTCATCCCACTCTTCTTTGATTAGTTTCTGTTTTTCTCTATCCTTTTACTTTTGGCTTATTTGTTTCTTTTTTAAGTGTGTATACTATATGTAAAAACATATGCATATATAAATACATATGTGCATATTTATACAACCAACTGATATTATGCCACTTCACTGTCATATAACAATTTCACAACACCATATTTCAATTTCTCTCCTCTCAGACTTTGTGCTAACATACAGTTACTTCTACATATGCCCTAACCTTCACACTGTTGTTATTTTTGTTTAAATATTCAATCGTATTATAAAGAAATTTAAATAATGGGAAAATCTGATATACTTAAGCAAATATTTACCACATTTATTGTGCCTTTATTGTGACTTATTCTTTTTTTTAATATTTATTTTTTAGTTGTAGTCAGACACAATACCTTTCTTTTTATTTATTTATTTTTATGTGGTGCTGAGGATCGAACCCAGGCATCCCACATGCTAGGCCAGCACTCTACCGCTGAGCCACAACCCCAGCCCACTGTGACTTCTTTTTTCAAAGATATTTTCAGTGTGTTTAGAATTCTAGTTTGGCAAGTTGTTTTTTTTTTTTTTTTTTTTTTATTTCAACACTTTAGGAATGTTGTTCCTCTGTCTTTTCATTTGTAATATTTATAACACTATCGTCATTGTTGCCCTTGTTCCTCTGTGCATAACATCTTTTTTCCCCCTCTGGCTACTTTTATGACTGTATCATAAGTTCCAAACAATTTATTATGATGTGCCTCAGTGTAATTTTCTTCATGTTTCTTGTGTGTGAGTTTCATATACATTGTGGATATAGGAGGGGTTATGATCATCCAATTTGTAAAATTTCCCGTTGTTATTTCTTCAAATAATTTTTCTCCTGGGTATGGTGGCTCACGCCTCTAATCCCAGCAGCTTGGGAGGCTGAAGCGGAAAGATCACAAGTTCAAAACCAGCCTCAGCAATTTAATGAGACCCTATCTCAAAACAAAAAATAAAAAAGTTGGGGTGTAGCTCAGTGATAAGCACCCCTGAGTTCAGACCCAAGTACGGAGGTAGACAAGTAGGTAGGTAGGTAGATTTTTTTTTTTTTTTTGCTGTCCTGACATCTCTGTCCTCGCCTTCAGGGACTCTAATGAGACATATACTAGGCTGCTTGAAGGTGGTCCACAAGTCACTGATGTTCTGATTTGTTTTTCTTTGTTTTGTTAGTACTTTTTCGCCATATATGTCATTTTGGATAGTTTCTATTACTAGGTCTTCAAGTTCACTAACCATTTTTTCTGCCAAGTCTCATCTGCTATTCATTTCATGCCGTATATTTTTCTTCTCAGACATTTTATTATAGCTTTTGCCTCTAGAGATTTGACTCTCTTTATTTCTTATATATCTCTATTTTACATGTTTAATATTTTCTCTAAATTTATATATAGAGAGAATATAGTTATAATAAATATTTTAATGTCCTCACACTGGTTTCAATTATTTTTCTCCTCATTATGAGTCATATTTTCCTACTTCCTTATTTACCTGTTTTGTTTTTGATAGTGGAGGTTTAATCCAGAGACATCTTTTTTTTTTGAGATAGGAGCTCACTCAATTGACAAGTTGCTGAGGCAGGCCTCCAACTTGCAAACCTCCCACTTTCAACTCCCAATTTACTGAGATTATGGGCCTTTGCCATTTCACCTGGTATTGCCTTGTAATTTTTTTTTAACGTTAAACATTATGAATTTCACCTTTTTGGATATTGGATATAGTTATTTGTTTTTGAGATTTATTCTGGGGTATAGTTATTTGGAAGTAATTTGGTCCTTTTAAGTTTTACTTTCAAAATTCGTTTGACATCACATGGCAGCATTGAGTCTAAGGTGAATTTTCCACTACAAAGGCAAACACAGATTCTGAGTAGAGAATTCCCCATGAACTTAGGAGATTTCGTGTTCTGGTTGGTAGAAATAAGTATGGGGCACAGTCCTAAGTGAGCTGTAGGTGCTGCTTCCCTTGTCCCCTTTCAGTTGGCATTTTCCTGGACCAGGGTACTTTCCGGGGCTGCTCTAATCAGTACTCAGCTGAAGACCAGAGAGGAACCTTCTGCATATCTCCAGCCTCTTTCTGTGCTGCTGTCTTCTGCAAACTCCAGCTACCTCGCTCACCCTGGGCCCTCATCTGTCTCTTCAACTCAGGGAGTCCCCCAGGCTCCACCTGGACTCCTTCTTTCTCTGGGATGGCCTGAAGACTCTCCGAGGGCACGAAGCTGAGGCAGTCCTGGCTCTCTCTCATCGCTGACTTCTCTTGTCAGGGATTATCGTCCTTCTTGGCTAATAGCCATTATCTTGAAATATCATCATTCATATGTTTGATCCAGTATGTAGATGATTCTTGTGCCAGATGATAAATCTGGTCTCCATTAATCCATCTTGGCCAGAAGCAGAAGTCCCTTTGTTATAGTTTTTAAAAGAAGTTATTAGTTTTATGTAGTCACACTTATTGATTTTAGTTTATGATTTTTTGCTGCTGGTATGTTGTTTAGTAATTAGAAATTCACTGGTAATTTTTCTAGAAGTTTTTGATGGTCTCTTTTTCACATTTAGATGTTTATTTTAGAGTATAACATACTCATCTGTTTTTCCCCAAATGATTGTCCACAGGACTTTAACTTTATTCACATCTAAGACAAAATATTCAGAAGTTTAAAATGCCCTTCAGTGATTGAAAAAAAAAATAGTTCTCATAAACTTAGTTCGTAGCTCTTTCTGCTTTTCTTAAAGGCAATCTCATAATTTGCCTTTTGGATATGGGCTCCAAAAAGGCCCCTCATTGATTTCATCCATTGTTTCTCTTTTCTCTTCTCAAACAGTGAACACAAGCACTTTTGGAGTTTTCATTTGGAGCTTTTAGATTTAACATTCTTTTCCAACAGAGTTGAGGTCCTGACTTTATGCTTGATTCTTGTTGTGTCAGGGACTGGCTGGACAACCGTCCAGGGTGACAGGTGCAGTGCTGGCCAGGGGAATCCTTGTTCCTATTTAAAGCCTCAGTGGCACCCTGTCACCCCAGGAGAAAGTCCAAATTTCTTAATATGCTTTGAAAGGCCTTTTGTGGTCTTTCTTGGCTTCACTCCAGCTTCACGCTCTCTCCTTCCAGCTCTCCCATCATCCCTATGAATGCACTGTATTTATTTTCCCTAAAAAGGCAGGCTTTCCAGTTCTGAGTAAAAAACAGGCTGGGTTAGCCTGTTGTATTCTTATATTTAAAAATATTTGCTTTTTCCTCATAATGTCAATCTATTATAACTATTTTGGTGCTGTTTTAGTTTAATATCTGTTACCCCTTTGACACTAAGCCCATAGGAGAGGGACCTCATCCCGACCCAGTAAGATGTCTGACAAACAGCAAGCTCTGGGGAAGTCCTTATTGAATGAAAGAGTAAGTGGACTAGGTGGCTGTGTAGCAGGCTGTTGACCTACACCTGCTAATGACTTAACATATGAAGTAATGTTCATTGTCACTTAAGGTTGCTATGCTACAAGAGAAAAATACCTCTGGGCACTGTCAGTTTTGCTTCTTTAATTAATGACCTTTTTCTCTTCTAGAGTGAAACCCATTGACTCATGTTTTGAAAAAAATAGTTTTATTGGCCAGTAGCCGGATTTGCAGCTTAGTTAGCGAGTGGGTCAAGGAAGAGACAAACTATGCTGTTGATAGGTTCAGACATTGAAATAAAAGGCTATCTGTATGTGGGAGGGAGAGGCTGTTTACAATAAAAAATATAAATGAAAACTCACATTTCAGTATTTTTTCAAAAAAAAAAGAGAAAGTAAAGGATCTACAACAAATAAATATGTGACTATTAATGAAAAGAAACTCAAAGCATTTTATAAAGCAGTGGAACAACTTGCTTCTTGAAGTGGACATTTAGCATAGTCTCCACATTCCTTGGCATTTCTTCCAATGGCTAATAAAGAGTTGTCTAGTTCCTCATACTGAGGTATGGAGATATCATATGTCAGTCAAGAACATGGGCTTTGCTGGATTCAGATCACAGTGGTGAGAAGCACTGGCTTCTGACCATAAGGAAGTAGTTTCACTTCTTAAAGTCTTAGTTTGTTCTATAAAATTAAAATAAAGTCATTACCTTATAAAGATGTTGTAAAGATTAAAGGAGATAATATATGTAAGCTGTTCAGTGTTGTCTGACAACCTAGTACTTAATAAATGTTAGCTGTTATTATTAAAATATTAATTTCATCAAACCGCTTTTTGGGGTACCAAGAATTGAACTTAGGGGCACTCAACCACTGAGCCACATCCCCAGCCCTATTTTGTATTTTGTATTTAGAGACAGGGTCTCACTGAGTTGCTTAGAGTCTCAATTTTGCTGAGGCTGGCTTTGAACCCATGATCCTCCTGCTCAGCCTCCCGAGCTGCTGGGATTACAAGGGTGTGCCACCTCACCTGGCAATTGAATGGTTTTAATGAAGTCACACTTATGCAATCATTGCCTCAATTTGAGGACATTTTTAACCTCCTAAAAAGTCCATACCCTTTAGTTGTCACTTTTCAAACCCCCATTCCTAGATCACCAATAATCTGTTTTGTGTCTCTATAGAATTGACTCTTCTGGAAACTTTTAAAATATATATTAATGGGGTTGGGGTTATGGCTCAATGGTAGAGCACTTGCCTAGCATGCATGAGGCACTGGGATCAATGATCAGCACCACATATAATTAAATAAAATAAAGATCCATTGACAAGTAAAAAAATTATATATATATATATATATATATATATATATATATATATATATATGTATATATATTAATGGAGTCATACAATACATAGTCTCTTATGATTGCCCTTTTGCATAATGTTTATAGGCTTCATTTATGTTATTTATCAATAGTTCATCCTTGTTTTTTAAATTTTTTTTTTTAGTTTTATTTTTTTTTATTGTTGGTTGTTCAAAACATTATATAGTTCTTGATATATCATCTTTCACACTTTGCTTCAAGTGGGTTATGAACTCCCATTTTTAGCCCATATACAGATTGCAGAATCACATCAATTACACATCCATTGATTTACATATTGCCATACTAGTGACTGTCGTGTTCTGCTACCTTTCCTATCCTCTACTATCCCCCCTCCCCTCCCCTCCCCTCCCCTCTTCTCTCTCTACCCCCTCTACTGACCTTCATTTCTCCCCCTTGTATTATTTTTCCCTTTCCCCTCATTTCCTCTTGTATGTTCTTTTGTATAACCCTGAGGGTCTCCTTCCATTTCCATGCAATTTCCCTTTTCTCTCCCTTTCCCTCCCACCTCTCATCTCTGTTTAATGTTAATCTTCTTCTCATGCTCTTCGTCCCTACTCTGTTCTTAGTTACTCTCCTTATATCAAAGAAGACATTTGGCATTTGTTTTTTAGGGATTGGCTAGCTTCACTTAGCATAATCTGCTCTAGTGACATCCATTTCCCTGCAAATTCTATGATTTTGTCATTTTTTAATGCAGAGTAATACTCCATTGTGTATAAATGCCACTTTTTTTTAATCCATTCGTCTATTGAAAGGCATCTGGGTTGGGTCCACAGTCTTGCTATTGTGACTTGAGCTGCTATGAACATCGATGTAGCAGTGTCCCTGTAGCATGCTCTTTTTAGGTCTTTAGGGAATAGACCAAGAAGGGGAATAGCTGGGTCAAATGGTGGCTCCATTCCCAGCTTTCCAAGAAATCTCCATACTGCTTTCCAAATTGGCTGCACCAATTTGCAGTCCCACCAGCAATGTACAAGTGTACCCTTTTCCCCACATCCTCGCCAGCACTTGTTGTTGTTTGACTTCATAATGGCTGCCAATCTTACTGGAGTGAGATGGTATCTTAGGGTGGTTTTGATTTGCATTTCTCTGACTGCTAGAGATGGTGAGCATTTCTTCATGTACTTGTTGATTGATTATATGTCCTCCTCTGAGAAGTGTCTGTTCAGGTCCTTGGCCCATTTGTTGATTGGGTTGTTTGTTATCTTATTGTCTAATTTTTTTAGTTCTTTGTATACTCTGGATATTAGGGCTCTATCTGAAGTGTGAGGAGTAAAGATTTGTTCCCAGGATGTAGGCTCTCTATTTACCTCTCTTATTGTTTCTTTAGCTGAGAAAAAACTTTTTAGTTTGAGTAAGTCCCATTTGTTGATTCTAGTTATTAACTTTTGTGCTATGGGTGTTCTATTGAGGAATTTGGAGCCCAACCCCACAGTATGTAGATCGTAGCCAACTTTTTCTTCTATCAGACGGCGTGTCTCTGATTTGATATCAAGCTCCTTGATCCATTTTGAATTCACTTTTGTGCATGGCGAGAGAAAGGGATTCAGTTTCATTTTGTTGCATATGGATTTCCAGTTTTCCCAGCACCATTTGTTGAAGATGCTATCCTTCCTCCATTGCATGCTTTTAGCCCCTTTATCAAATATAAGATAGTTGTAGTTTTGTGGATTGGTTTCTGTGTCCTCTATTCTGTACCATTGGTCCACCCGCCTGTTTTGGTACCAGTACCATGCTGTTTTTGTTACTATTGCTCTGTAGTATAGTTTGAAGTCTGGTATCGCTATACCACCTGATTCACACTTCCTGCTTAGCATTGTTTTTGTTATTCTGGGTCTTTTATTTTTCCATATGAATTTCATGATTGCTTTCTCTATTTCTACAAGAAATGCCATTGGGATTCGATTGGCATTGCATTAAACCTATAGAGAACTTTTGGTAATATCGCCATTTTGATGATGTTAGTTCTGCCTATCCATGAACAGGGTATATTTTTCCATCTTCTAAGATCTTCTTCTATTTCTCTCTTTAGGGTTCTGTAGTTTTCATTGTATAAGTCTTTCACCTCTTTTGTTAGGTTGATTCCCAAGTATTTTATTTTTTTTGAAGATATTGTGAATGAAGTGGTTGTCCTCATTTCCATTTCAGAGGATTTGTCGCTGATATACAGGAATGCCTTTGATTTATGTGTGTTGATTTTATATCCTGCCACTTTGCTGAATTCATTTATTAGCTCTAATAGTTTCTTTGTAGAGCCTTTTGGGTCTGCTAGGTATAGAATCATATCATCTGCAAATAGTGATAATTTAAGTTCTTCTTTTCCTATTTTTATGCCTTTAATTTCTTTCGTCTGTCTAATTGCTCTGGCCAGCGTTTCGAGAACTATGTTGAACAGAAGTGGTGAAAGAGGGCATCCCTGTCTTGTTCCAGATTTTAGAGGGAATGCCTTCAATTTTTCTCCATTCAGAATGATGCTAGTCTGAGGCTTAGCATAGATTGCTTTTACAATATTGAGGTATGTTCCTGTTATCCCTAGTTTTTCTAGAGTTTTGAACAGAAAGGGATGCTGTACTTTGTCGAATGCTTTTTCCGCATCTATCGAGATGATCATATGGTTCTTATTTTTAAGTCTATTGATGTGGTGAATAACATTTATTGATTTCCGTATATTGAACCAGCCTTGCATCCCAGGGATGAATCCTACTTGATCATGGTGCACAATTTTTTTGATATGTTTTTGTATCCGATTCGCCAGAATTTTATTGAGGATTTTTGCATCTAGGTTCATTAGAGATATTGGTCTGAAGTTTTCTTTCTTTGAAGTGTCTTTGTCTGGTTTAGGTATCAGGGTGATGTTGGACTCATAGAATGAATTTGGAAGTTCTCCCTCTTTTTCTATTTCCTGAAGTAGCTTGAAAAGTATTGGTATTAGTTCCTCTTTAAAGGTTTTGTAAAATTCTGCTGTATACCCATCCGGTCCTGGGCTTTTCTTAGTTGGTAGTCTTTTGATGGTTTCTTCTATTTCCTCGATTGATATTGGTCTGTTTAGGTTGTCTATATCCTCCTGACTCAATCTGGGCAGATCATATGACTTAAGAAATTTATCTATGCCTTCACTATCTTCTAATTTATTGGAGTATAAGGATTCAAAATAATTTTTGATTATCTTCTGTATTTCTGAAGTGTCTGTTGTGATATTGCCTTTTTCATCCCGTATGCTAGTAATTTGAGTTCTCTCTCTTCTTCTCTTCGCTAGCATGGCTAAGGGTCTGTCGATTTTGTTTATTTTTTCAAAGAACCAACTTTTAGTTTTGTCAATTTTTTCAATTGTTTCTTTTGTTTCGATTTCATTAATTTCAGCTCTGATTTTAATTATTTCTTGCCTTCTACTTCTTTTGCTGTTGTTTTGCTCTTCTTTTTCTAGGATTTTGAGATGAAGTATGAGATCATTTATTTGTTGGTTTTTTCTTTTTTTAAGGAATGAACTCCAAGCAATGAATTTTCCTCTTAGAACTGCTTTCAATGTGTCCCATAGATTCTGATATGTTGTGTCTGTGTTTTCATTAATCTCTAAGAATTTTTTAATTTCCTCCTTGATGTCTTCTATAACCCATTGATCATTCAGTAACCTATTGTTCATTCTCCAAGTGATGTATGCTTTTTCCTTCCTTCTTTTATCATTGATTTTCAGTTTCATTCCATTATGATCAGATAGGATGCATGGTATTATCTCTACTCCTTTATATTGTCTAAGAGTTGCCCTGTGACATAATATATGATCTATTTTTGAGAAGGATCCATGTGCTGCTGAGAAAAAAGTGTAACTGCTTGATGTTGGGTGGTATATTCTATATATGTCAATTAAGTCTAGGTTATTAATTGTGTTATTGAGTTCTATAGTTTCCTTATTCAACTTTTGTTTGGAACATCTGTCCAGTGGCGAGAGAGGTGTGTTGAAGTCTCCCATGATTATTGTATGGTGGTCTATTAGACTCTTGAACTTGAGAAGATTTTGTTTGATGAACATAGCTGCACCATTGTTTGGGGGATATATATTTATGATTGTTATGTCTTGTTGGTGTATGGTTCCCTTAAGCAGTATGTAGTGTCCCTGTTTATCCCTTTTGATTAACTTTGGCTTGAAATCTATTTTATTTGATATGAGTATGGACACTCCTGCTTGTTTCCGAAGTCCATATGAGTGATATGATTTTTCCCAACCTTTCACCTTCAGCCTATGTATGTCTTTTCCTATCAAATGCGTCTCCTGTAGGCAGCATATTGTTGGGTCTTGTTTTGTGATCCATTCTACTAGCCTGTGTCTCTTAATTGGTGAGTTTAAGCCATTAACATTTAGGGTTATTATTGAGATATGTGTTGTTGTTCCAGCCATATTTGTTTATTTATGTTACTAAACATGGTTTGTTTTCCTCTTTGATTATTCCCCCCCCCTTTACTGTCCTACCTCCCACTGTTGGTTTTCATTGTTATTTTCCATTTCCTCTTCCTGTAATGTTTTGCGGAGGATGTTTTGAAGAGATGGTTTTCTAGCTGCATATTCTTTTAACTTTTGTTTGTCGTGGAAGGTTTTAATTTCATCTTCCATCCTGAAGCTTAATTTCGCTGGAAACACAATTCTTGGTTGGAACCCATTTTCTTTCAGTGTTTGAAATATGTTATTCCAGGATCTTCTAGCTTTCAGAGTCTGTGTTGAAAGATCAGCTGTTATCCTGATTGGCTTACCCCTAAATGTAATCTGCTTCCTTTCTCTTGTAGCTTTTAAAATTCTCTCCTTATTCTGTATGTTGGGCATCTTCATTATAATGTGTCTAGGTGTGGATCTCTTATAATTTTGCACATTCGGCGTCCTGTAGGCTTCTAGAATTTGGGATTCTGTCTCATTCTTCAAGTCTGGGAAGTTTTCTCATATTATTTCATTGAATAAATTGCTCATTCCTTTGGTATGGAGTTCTATACCTTCCTGTATCCCAATGACTCTTAAGTTTGGTCTCTTAAAGTTATCCCATATTTCTTGGATGTTCTGCTCATGGTTTCTTAACAGTCTTGCTAAGCTGTCTATGTTCTTTTCAAGTTGAAATACTTTGTCTTCATTGTCTGATGTTCTATCTTCTAAGTCTTCTACTCTGCTGGTAGTATTCTCAGTTGAGTTTTTAATTTGGTTTATTGCTTCCTGCATTTCTAGGATTTCTGTTTGTTTGTTTTTTAAAACCTCTATCTCCCTGTATAGTTGATCCTTTGCTTCCTGGATTTGTTTGTGTAATTCCTTGTTGAAGTGATCTTTCATTGTCTGATTTTGCTTTCTAATGTCTTCTTTGATACTCCAGATCATCTGAAGCATATATATCCTGAATTCTTTATCTGACATTCCATCTGCTGCAGCTGTTACCTCTTCTAAAGTTGAGTTGACCTGCATTGCTTGTAGTCCTTTCTTTCCTTGTCTTTTCATACTGCTTGCGTTTCTTTCTTCTTGGTGAAACTGTTGTGTTTTTGAAATTTTTCCCCCCCTATATATTTATATTGCTCTTGTATAGTTGAAAAGTCTTCCTTGCAGGTGCGGGCGGGGGCTCTGCTCTGCCCCTCCTCCAATTGGTGTGAGGTGTCTACCACGCCCGCGGACCCCTGGGCCTGATCCGCCGTTCTGTCGCAGGTCTGCCTACCTTGCAGGTGGGGGCGAAGGCTCTGCCCTGCCCCTCCTACCACGCCCGGGGACCGCTAGGCCTGATCTGCAGGTTGGTCGCCGGTCTGCCCACCTTGCGGGCACGGGTGGCAGTTCCGCTCCGCCCCCACTCCAGTTGGGGTCACTTGACCACCACACAGGCGGGCCGCTGGGCCTGATCTGGGCGCGGGCGAAGGCTCTGCTCTGCCCCTACTCCAGTTGGGGTGAAGTGTGTACCACGCTAGCAGGCCGCTGGGCCTGATCCGCCGGTCTGTTGCAGGTCTGCTTACCTTGCTGGCGCGGGCGGCGGCTCTGCCCTGCCCCTCCTACCACGCCCACAGACCGCTGGGCCTGATCTGCAGGTTGGTGGCAGGTCTGCCTACCTTGCGGGCGCGGGCGGCGGCCCCGCTCCTCCCCTCTGGCTCGACGACAAAGCGAGAGAGACCCGGGTATCTGTGACTCACCCTCCCTACCAGGAGACCAACTGTTTCCGTCGCCGCTGGCACCGATGAAGTTCTCTCCTCGGCCGCTCTCCGATGACATCAGATCTCTGCCATGCTGGCATCCCCTGTTCTATGGCTGAATCCCATTTTCTTCTCTTCCAATAGGCGGAGCTGTGCCCTCTGAGCCGAGCTTCTGCCCTCTATGTGCTGACAGAAATCCCTGTAAGGTGGCTCCTGGGAGTCTCTCAATCCTGTTAGTCCAGAGCCCTTTCACTTATCCGGCCCCTCCCCCTGTTCCTCCTCCCAGCCAGCCAGCCAGGTCCTGTTCACCGGAGGCGGTTCCCCAAGGATCTGATTACACTTGCAGCCCCACCGCGTGTCCTATATCCCGAACGATGAACACCCTCTCTGTCATTCATCTAAGCCCCAGTGCTGTGGTGGGGTGATCTGGGAACCAACAGTTTAATTTTTCCGGACCCCTTTGGTGGGCACGCCCCCAGAAACTGGCGGCTAAGATCTTGGGTGTCGCCGCTGGTGTTAAGGGGAGGTGGGGATCTGGAATCCCCTCTGCTTCCCTACAGACATGCCCCTGGAGGGATTCCCGAGGTTTCCTGGCTGCTTGTATCTGGAGGGGGTGGGAGTCACACACCTGCTAATGTGGATTCCGCTGGGAAGGAATTCTGTCGGCGGAAGTCTGGTGATGTCACCTCTCTGCTATGGCGGGCCCCAGGCTCCTTGCCGGAGTGTCCGAAGGGAGGGGTGGGACTGGTCTGTCTCTGGTTGGTTTCAGCTCCCGGTTCGCTATTTCATGAAGGCTTGGCGAGAGACCTCTTCCTAGAGACCCTGCACCGCTCCTGCTGCGCTGCGCCTTGGAGGCTATCCGCCTTGACGCGGGGGCCGCGTGCAGGCAGCCGACAGTCGCCGAGTCGCGCGGGCAGCGGCTGGCGGGTCTGGACCTCTGCGCTGTGTGGGAGATTCACTCGTCTAGCGCAAACTGTCACCTCCAAAAATCCTACCAATTCCCGGCCGGTCTCTCTTTAGTGGAATTTTGCTAGGAGTTTCTCAGCAGGTCGAATCTAAGCGTATCCATGCGTCTCTCTGACCCCGTTGTTGAGGAGGTACTGAAAGCACTGCCTCCCCACTCGCCGCCATGTTGGATCTCCTTTTTTTTTTTTTTTAGTTTTAGATGGACACAGTATCTTTGTTTTA
Organism: Marmota flaviventris; assembly: GCF_047511675.1. Lineage (NCBI taxonomy): Eukaryota > Metazoa > Chordata > Mammalia > Rodentia > Sciuridae > Marmota > Marmota flaviventris. The sequence goes on along the minus strand of NC_092498.1, from coordinate 145,427,080 downwards.
TTTTTATGTGGTGCTGAGGATGGAACCCAGTGCCTTCCACACATGAGACAAGCAGTCCACCACTGAGCCACAACCCCAGCCCAATAGTTCATCCTTTTTATGGCTAAATAATATTACATTGTATATGGAGATACCACATTTTGTTTATTCATTCACCAGTTAATGGAAATTTCAGCTGTTTCCACTTTCTGGTTATTATGAATAATGCTGGTATGAACATTTGTGTGCAACGTTTTTATGTAGACATGTTTTCATTTGTCTTGGGCATATACCTAGGAGTTGAATTTCTGGTTCAAATTCTGACTCAGTGTTTTTAAGTTTTTTCTGATGACTCTGCCATGTTACTTCCCTCCTGCAGTGTGGGAGAGTTCCCATTTCTCCATGCCCTCACCAATACTTATCTGACTTTTTTATTACAGCGCTCCTAGTGAGGATGACAATATGTCATCGTGGTTTTAATTTTCATTTCCCTAATAACTAATGATGGTAAACATCTTTACGTGTGTTGATAGACATGTGTGTGTTTCTTGCAGAATTGTCTATTCAGATCTTTTGCCCAATTTTTTCATTTGGGTTACTTGTCTGATTATTGTAAAACAGAGATGCTTTGTGCACGGGTGTGTGTGTGTGTGTGTGTTGCTGGGATTGATCCCAGAGTGTGTGTGTGTGTATGTGTGTGTGTGTGTGTGTGTGTATGTATATGTGTATATATATATATATATATATTGTAATTGGACACAATACCTTTATTTTATTTATTTTTATGTAATGCTGAGGATCAAACTCAGGGCCTCACAGGTGCTAAGCTAGAACTCTACTATTGAGCCACAACCCCAGCCCCAAGATGCTTCTTAATATTAATTTGTATTTAGGGGCTGGGGTTGTGGCTCAGCAGTATAGCACTCACCTAACATATGCAAGGCCCTGGGTTCAATCCTCAGTACCACATAAAAATAAATAAATAAAATAAAGGTATTGTGTCCAATTACAACTAAAAAATAAATATTTTAAAAATATTAATTTGTATTTATATTGCCACCAAAGAGTGCTAGACATCATTTAACAGCAAACCTTATTTTTCTACAGGTACTGAAGATCTTTTTTAAAAGTTGTCAATGAGAGCTACAGTCGACTGGGATATCAAAAAGCAAAGCACTTTCAGTACTGGTCATCATGCGTAAAGGGGTACCAAAGGACCCAGAGATTGCTGATCTGTTCTACAAGGATGATCCTGAAGAACTTTTTATTGGTTTGCATGAAATTGGACATGGAAGTTTTGGAGCAGTTTATTTTGTAAGTAATTTTAAAACATATCATTTAGAAAAATCAGATTTAAAAAGTTGGAATTCTACATATTCTCCACACATACAGCTATTACTTACAAAATATCCTTGATTTTTTTCAAATTAAATGATGTCTGCTGTCATTTATGGTCATCGTGGAAAAGCTAGTTCCAGAATTTGAGGCCTTCTTCAAGGCAGTGGTGGTACAAGGGAGTTGGAAGCTTGAAGTTGAGCCCTGTGTGGTTCCTCAGCATGCCATGCTCTTTCTGCCTCAGGACCTCTGCACATTCTACCCGGCTCACGCAGGAGACTTCACATTTTATCCCCATCCCCCTCCAGTCCCTGTGCATCCCACGGGTTTCAGCTTCTACAAGACAGCATTTATTCTTCTGTCCACCAAATAATCAGGGCTTTTGCTTATGATCTCCTAACTGTGTTTGTATTTCATTGAATATATCACAGTTGTAATTTTATAATGGTGTATAAGATTTTATTCATAACTGTTCCTTCTAAATAATATGCATCATGAGAACAGGGGTTATGTCTGTTTCATTCTTTGTTACACTCCCAGGAACTAATATTTTTTGAGACAAAGTAGGAATTCAATATACACTGGATGGATGGATGGATGGGGTGGGTGGGTGAGAGAGTGGGTGGATAAAGAATCAGAAATGGGGGCTGGGGTTGTGGCTCGGTGGTAGAGCCCCTGCCTGGTATGTGTGAAGCAATGGGTTCCATCCTCAGCACTACATAAAAATAAATAAATAAAAGTATTGTGTCCAACTACAACCAGATAAATAAATAATAAAAAAGGGTCGTAAATGGATAAATGAATGAACAGACAGCTATTCAGAGAAATGGATAAAGGCTTGTTGGTGACAGTTGTGTCAACATGTTAAGTTGGTATTTTAGTTGAAAAGGTACAAAGGTGTCCCCAGTTACATTCCAAGGATGTGACTGTCTCCTGATAATAAAAATGAGAAATATATCAAGAACTATGTAATGTTTTAAACAACCAACAATAAAAAATTTTAAAAAAATGAGAAATAACTGATATGTTAGGGCAGCTCATTTGCCTGAAATTCATTAATTCATTATATAAAATATATTTCTTTAATTAGATAACCTTAGAAGTTTGCTTCATCAAAGTCATGAATGTTTCCTTCAAAGTATTAATCTATTAAAGCAAATAACAAATCAAGTACTGATTACTACCCATTTCTTTTCCAATGCTTTTGTCAAATAACTTCTTAAAATCGAGCAGTATTTGACCATTCCTTTTTAGTGGTCCTTGTTTATGTTCTTCTGGTTGGGTGGATTATCATCAGGGGCTTATCATTCCTTCTAGATGAGAATTTATGAACTGCGTGTTCCACTCTTTCCTTTGCTCTAGCTGACTCTTCAGGCTGAGTTTTCCCTGAGCTCTTCCTCCTTCCCTGGGTCTGCACTCAGCATCACGTTCCTTCTCCTCCTTTGTCCTTCTAGATTCAGCCCCTGTTCAAGTATGTCATCAGGAACTGACTTTCCATGACTGAACAGGGTGATACTTTTCTTCTTAAGACTCCCTCATTAGTCGTTGATCTTAAAATAACATTGAAGACCCAGTTAAAGTCCTATCTTCTTTATTCACGTAGATACTTTTTTAAAGGCATTTTTAATTATAAACATATCATACATAAATCAGTGTGCATAATACACGCACATATATTTCGATATATAATTTAAGGAATAATTAAAAGGTAGGGGCTGGGGTTGTGGCTCAGCAGTAGAGCACTCGCCGAGCACGTGGGAGGTTCTGGGTTCCATCCTCAGCATCACATAAAAATAAACAAATAAAATAAAAGGTATTTGTGTCCAACAAAAACTAAAAAGAAAATATATTTCAAAAAAACGGTCAATCTCAGCCGGGTGTGGTGATGTACACTGCCGTCCAAGCAACTTGAGAGACTGAGACAAGAGGATTGAAAGTTCAAGGCCAGCCTCAGCAGCCCAGCAATTTAGCCAGACCCTGTCTCAAAATAAAAAATAAAAAGAAATGGGAGTGTAGCTCAATGGCAGATCTCCTCTGGGATCAGTCTCAAGTTCTGGGTGTGGGGTGGGAGGGGAGGTAAATCTCTGTGTAAATACCCCAGGGTTAAGAAATAGAATACCACTGCACCCCAGAAGCCCCTTGTGTCCATCTAAAACACATGTTTAACCCACTTACCTTTGTACCTCTAAACAGTGCAATTTGGTTTTGCCTAGTTTTGAACACTTTCAAAATGGAAGCATTCTGTATGTATTCATTTGTGACCTGTTTATCTCATCCAGAGATTATATTCTTTGGTCATCTTTTCCTACTTTCCTTTTGTTTACTTGATAATAAGTTCATCCTCCCTGAGTCTCTCTCAACCAGAGTCACAAAGTGGTCCCAATCTGGTTTGACTCTTTTCTATTTATTTGTATGTGGTGCTGAGGACTGAACCCTGTGCCTCACACATGCTAGGCAAGCATTCTACCACTGACCCACCTCCCCAGCCCGGTATTTGACTCTTTTATTTTAAAAAGCAGCCAGACCTTTCTCAAAGTTTTAATATTTCAGAATGATAACAACAACCCAAGCCTGTTTTGAGGCTCACTAACAAGCCACTTATAATAGGGGCAAACTGAGCTTTACCTTGCAGAGGACCCAGTGACTAAGTCTATTAACAGTAGGTACTAACTATGTGTTATGTGTTGCTAATGATAGGAGAACTTAGGAAGATGCTTGGGAGCTTTGACATGGAAATGTAATCATTAAGTCTGTATGCCTGTATTCAAGTGAACAGTCCAGGCCCATATAAACCCATAAGGCATTAAAAAACAGATTGGAAGGGAATTAATGACACTTCGTATAAAACCTACAAAAAGCCACTTTAACGTTTTATCTATAGTGAACACAGAAAGAGACCCCTTAAAATGAATTTTTCCCACTTGCTGCAGTAGTATTTATGTGATATTCATACCACTGTACTCAAGATCGGCTAGTACCTTACATGGACTACCGCAGGAGCTCACGTTGGTCTCTCTCCACCTCAACTCAGTAAACTTAAAAAAAAAAAAAAATGTAAATCTGATCACTTTCCCCTGCAGGCCTGCAGGGCTCTCCCTTTTTCTTAGGCTAAGACCAAAATTCCACCATGGCCAGCCTGTAAGGTCCTTCTCTATGGTCCTGCTTTCTGCTCTTCTCATTGCTCTAGTTGGCTGATTGCATTGATTGGATCATCCATCCTGGGATTCTGCATAAGCTTTTCTCTCTGGAATGTTTTCCCAACCATTTGCAGCTTCTTGTCTCTTATATGCCCTTCCTCTTTCTTCCACACTGAGCTTAAACACTATGTCTTCAGGGAAGGCTTTCCTGACCTCCCTAAGTCATGTCCTCTAGTTTGGGATCTCAGAAGAGCACATACCTTACTTTACAGCATGTCACAACTGCAGTTTTATATTTGTTTGTTATAATTTTATTTTATTTATTTTTTATTGCCTATCCTACCAGAGGAAAGATAGGTACCCCTGGGTGTATGTACTCCCAATTATTTTTCGGGGGGGGGGGGGGGGGGCCTGTAATCAGGGATTGAACTCAATGACACTCGACCACTAAGCCACATCCCCAGCCCTATTTTGTATTTTGTTTCGAGAGGGTCTCACTGAGTTGCTTAGCACCTCGCTTTTGCTAAGGCTGATCTTGAACTTGTGATCCTCCTGCCTCAGCCTCCCGAGCAGCTGGGATTATAGGCGTGCACCTGGCATTTACTCCCAATTCTATCCCTAGAATTTAGCCCAATACCTGACACATTGTGAATACCTAGTAAGCACTTGTTGAATGAATGAATGATGGAGAACTTGGCATGGCTAACTGGTACTTTTCTTGGATCATAGCCATTCTAGCAAGTCTAGCAACCAATGGTTTTGTACCTAATACTACAATTCTGGTAGATTCTTTGTAGTTTGCAACTTTACACAGAATGATGCCAGCTCTTGCAGAACCAATCAGCTGACAGTATATGGTATACTTAGAAAACAGAAAGTGGTCACTTGCTAAAATATCTGTGTGTGTTTGGATTTACATAGTTAATTCGCAACTTAGCATTAGCAACAATATAGTAAGAAACTTTAAAGAAAAACAAAAAAGGGTTGAGTATGTTCATTTTTTTATTCAGTTGAACACACTGTAAATTTTGTGGGTTTCTTGGGCTCCTTTGTGAGACTCAGCATATCATCCATAATATACCTAGAGCAAATACTTAGGTCTTTTCATCTGGGCATAGTTGCCTTTCGGTTTTAGCAGATGCTCAATAAAGAGGGCAAAAAGAAAATCGCAAAAAGTCATGGCTGGGGAACAGTTAAAATATAAACACATAGTAAGAAAAGAAAATGATCATGAGTTTTCTCTACAGTTGTGAATTCCAGTCTTTTACCTATGAGCCCTGCTATAACTTTATTGGTCCACAGTAATAAGTCATGCAAAGTAGCTTATTTACATCAGGGATATGGCCCTGAAGCAGAGCCCTGTTTTTAGAAGAAAGCCCAAATTACAGAATCTTTTAATGGCTTATTTTTCTGAAAATTTTAAGAAATTTAATTTTAAATCTCTTACATAAATTGAGAGGAAAAGACTATCAGGTGAGGCTTCTATGTGTACTTTAAATGAACTTGTGTCTCTAGTATGATGAAGACAAATAGAGAGAATTATGAGACAAGACAACTTTCACAGATAGAAAAACTGCACACATAGGCATACATAAATGTGTGTATGTAATACATTCTTAACACAAATCATAAGTAATCCTTCAGGTGAAAGTCAGTCTTGGGATTAATCTTGCCTTCTGGTACACTGTTAAATATAGTAGTCACTAGGCACATGTAGCTATTTAAATTTAAGTTAATTAAAATTAAATAAAATTTAAAATTGATTTCTTCAATTACACTAGACACATTTTTTAAATTTTTTTTTTTTTAGTTGTCAGTGGACCTTTATTTTATTTATTTGTATACAGGGCTGAGAATCGATCCCAGTGCCTCACATGTTCTAGGCAAGCACTCTACCACTGAGCCCCAGCCCTTGATATGCATTCTTCCATAATTATTTTCTACATGTAACACTACTGACACTCTTAGTATTTTGCAAAAATAGGATTATAGTGTACATTTATTTTTTTTGTCATGACAATTTTTACATCTTTCCATATTAACACATCCTTATTCTTCAATGATTGTTTCATTATGTAACCACACTGTGTTTATTGAACTGGTTCTCCATTGATGGATATTCTACAAAGTGAAGCCAATATAGACATTTTGGAAAATAGCCTTATTGTTTACTTGTTTCTCTGTGTGTGTGTGTGTGTGTGTGTGTGTGTGTGTGTGTAAAGAGAAGCTGTTCCTTAAAGTTGGGGTGGAAACATCTGTCTGGCCTATCAAATGTTGGAGCATCTTGGAATGGTGATACTCAAGTGTGAGCATAATATTTTGAAAGTCTCAAGTCAAAGAGTTAAACCAACTGAAACGCAGTTATTTCTTTTTATTTTCCTCTCCCCTGTTAACACAGGCCACAAATGCTCATACCAACGAGGTGGTGGCGGTTAAGAAAATGTCCTATAGTGGGAAACAGACACATGAGGTAAGATGAGACAGTTGAATGCCTACACATACTTATAGGAAATAAGTATGAAGTTAACAAAATGATAAGTTCTGGTGTTCTGTGCACAGTAGGGTTACTATAGTTCACAAGGTTGTAGTGTGTATTTCAAAATAACTAGAAAACAAGATTCTGGATGTTTTCATCATTAAGAGATGATAAATCTTTGAGATGATGGGTATGCTAGATACCGTGATTGGACAATTACATTTTGTATATATGTATCAAAACATAACACTGTATTCCATAAATGCATGCAATGATTATATGTCAAATATTTGAAAAAATAAGGCTTACAGAAAAGAAAAGTAAATAAAATTCTCTAAACATTTACCTCCATTCTTTTTCCCCTCTCCTGCTTATGGAGTAAATAATAAAAGTTTCTAATATTCCAGATCAATCAACTATTATCAGAAATAGAACACAGGTGTGTGTAATGGCTTCATTATAATGTCCTCAACAATAGATTTATATTTACACATACTCAAACTGGAGGAATAACACAAGCTTAAATAGCTTCTTTGTTTGTTTAACATTTACCTTATATCCATTTCAAATAATAAAAATAATATTATATATGTATACTTGATAATAAAATACTATTTTCAGCTTCCAAATCAAAATATTTCTTTTCTGACTTCAATAGAAATGGCAAGATATTCTTAAAGAAGTTAAATTTTTACGACAATTGAAGCATCCTAATACCATTGAGTACAAAGGTTGTTATTTGAAAGAGCACACTGCTTGGGTAAGCCAGTCTCTGTTATCTTCCTTTTTTCTGTTAAATTTTCTCTATTATTTATTTGAACTGTACAATTCTCATTCCCATCTCTGTCCCTTAGACTTTTGTTAACACTTTAGAGTGTGTCATGGTATAACTCTCATGAGATTAAATATGATCACCAGCCTTTTAGAAGTTTCATTCTGTACACTCCACAGAGAGATGGGGAAAGTGGACCTCATCTTATAAAGAGGGATTTGTAAAGACAAAATGCAAGGGCTTGCACTCTCATCCTGAACCTTCATCACTGCCATTTCTCATCCCCTACCCCACCTCACCGCAGAACTGGAACTGTGTTTGCCATTGCCGTGACTGAAATGTTTCCTGAACAGAACCTACCATCTGATTAAAGCGAAACTGTCTCTTGTTCCACTCCATCCTCGTGTGTCTTGATATGACTGTATTTCTGTTTTTAAGGCACATTAGGCACCATTTAGAACATGAAAATGCTAAATGTGCTACTTTGTCAGATGGCACATTCTCCCTCAAAGTCCAATTTAACTGTCATTTATTGAGTGCTTACCATGTACTGAGTTCTTTCCTGTACATGGTCGCTAATTAAGGATTGGAATCTTGGTGCCCAAGCAGTATACTAAAACATTTCTGTTCAAGCAATCTGTAAGATATCTAGGGCTATCATTCCCATGCTGAGCAGAAGAAATTAACCAAAGGAGCGTCTTCTTATCTGGAAATCAGTTTTTCTCTGGCAACCTCAACAGACTTGAAGGAGTCTAGAAACAGATTTAAATCAGGTGGAATAAATGTTACAAAATCCAAGTTTGAAATCTTCAGAAAAAATCCTCTAAGCTCTCATTCAAAACCTGTTTACTCTTAGATTATATAGAGTGCTAATAAGTTTGGTTACCTGATTTCTGTCTACAACTGATTGAATGAGCTAATTAAAAGGTGCTTTTAGGGCCAGGTATAGTGGCTCACGTCTGTAATCCTGGAGACTTGGGAGGGTGAGACAGGAGGCAAAATCAAGGCCAGCCTGGGTAGCTTAGCAAGACCCTATCTCAAAATAAAAAAAAAAAAGGCCTGGGATGTGGGAAGGCCTTCAGTTTAATCCCCAGTAATCAAATAATAATAATAATAAATTTTACAAAAAGTCCTCTTAGGAACTGAGCTGCTAGAAACATACATACAAACAGACATAAAAATAATTTGCCCATAAAGAAGAAGTCAGGGAAGCTAGAAAGTAGCCCTAATAACGTAAGGCTGAGCAGCTACAGCTGCCTCCTATAAGGAGCGCACATCCATGTCCCGTGCCCCTGTGTTACGGAATAACAGGGAAGCAAATATTTGTGAAAAAGGCTCAGGTTTTTAAAATAGAATTTAAAAAATATAAACACTAAACCTATTTATTCATTCCATTCAGTTTTAAAGTTGTGTAGATTGTACTTGACATACAATGGTTTGACTTCAGACTTTTTGACTTTACAATAGCGCAAAACCAATACACAGTCAGTAGAAACTGCACTCTGAATTTTGAATTTTTATCTTTTCCCAGGGTAAGTAATACGCAATATAATCCTTTTTCATGATGCAGGGCAATGGCAGCAAGCTGCATCTCCTGTCAGCCTCATGATCACAGGGCAAACAACCAGTACTGTGTAGTATAGTAGTCTCCTCTGATCCATGGGGAATATGTTTCAAAACCCCCAATAGAGCCTGAAACCACAGATGGTATTGCGGTGTTTCCTGTCTCTCTGAATTGAAGGAATCTGGAAAGAGATTTCGATCAGGCAGAGTAAATGTTTAATTTATAAATTAGTTTGAATTCATAAGCTAGGCACAATAAGAGATTAACAACAATAACTAATAAATAAAGCAATTGCAAAAGTATATGCAGCAGGACATAGTAGCTCACGCCTGTAATCTCAGCAGCTCTGGAGGCTGAGACAGGAGGATCACCAGTTCAAAGCCAGCCTCAGCAAAATCAAAGTGCTAAGCAACTCAGTGAGACCCTGTCTCTAAATAAAATACAAAATAGGACTGGGATATGGCTCAGTGGTCGAGTACCCTGAGTTCAGTCCCCAGTACCAAAAAAAAAAAAAAAAAAGTATATTGCTATAAAATTGCCAGCATCGCTACTTATACTTTAGGATTCATTATTAAGTAAAATAGAATTAATTGGAGGAAAAAGAGAATTACTTGAATACAAGCACTGTGATATTGTGATAGTTGATCTGATAAGCAAGATGGCTACTAAGTGACTAATGATTGGGTAGTATGCACAGTATGATACTCTGACCAAAGGGATGATTTACTTCCAGAGAGAGCCATACAATGAGATATTTCATCATGTATTCAGAATGATGCACAATTTTAAACTGATAAATTGTTTAATTTTAGAATTTTCCATTTAGTATTTTTGGAACACAGTTGACTGTGGGTAACTGGAACAGCAGGAATCAAATTTGTGGATAAAGGGAGACTACAGTACTGTATTGCTAAGCTATAGTGTTCAGTAAATGGGTGTATTAAATGCATTTTTGACTTATGATATTTTCAACTTACATTGGGCTTATCAGGACATGACCCTCTTGTAAGTCAAGGAGTACTAGTATTCCTTTTTTGCATATTCAATTTAAGGAAGTTGCGTATGCCCATCCAGTTATTCAGTTTAAAAAAAAACTAGAAAATTATGTGGTACAATTTTTTAAAAAATTTCCATCAAAGATGGCTAAAGGGAAAAAAATAGACACATAGAAGGATAATGTTCATTATAATATTATGTGGAATCTTTCATTTCTCAATAAGAAATAAAACAAATGTTTCTGAATCTAGTATGTCAAGCAGAAAACCACAATCAAGTTTCTAAACTTCTTGTAAAATTCTAAATTATCACAGTAATGCAAGTTAGATCATATATAAATATGTTTTCACATTACTTTGTTTAAAAATGAAAAGAACCAGAAGTTGATATTGGTTATATCTAGTTGATGATAGGAAATTTATATTTCATAATGAGCTTGTGCTGGTTTTTAAAATAACAAAATGTTAATTAGTAGGAGTGTGTATGCTTGCACGTATATGTGTGGAGATGGTCCCTGAGCATTCATAGTTTTGACCTTGGCTACAGATCAGCAATATAGGACACCTAAAATATCTAAAAGAATAAAACAATGTTTCTTCATTTTTGAGTTAAAAAACTCTCCCAAGATTGTCAAGAAATATCAGGAGTATTTTAATAGAAATGTCTCCAGATACAAATTAAGATATCCCATATCTCTCTGGGATTCCAGATAATGACACAGCAGGCTACATCTCTCCCCCACCCCCAGGTGCTGGGGATCAAACCCAGGGCCTCACACATGCCAGGCAAGCACTCCACCCGTGAGCTCCACCCAAGATCTGTTTCTCATTTAGAACTTCTTAAAACATGAAAATAAGGAGTCCCTACTTACTGGTTTGGGGAGGTTGTTTGGTTTGTTTTGGTGCTGAGCATTGAATCCAGGTCCTTGCATATGGTTTATTTTAGCTACTATTTCTCAATATAAATTTTACTGGCTCATGTATTTTTTATACTCTCTAAGTTACAAATTTTAATTTATAATGCAACGTAACCACTTTGAATTCTTTTAAAAATAAGGTGATGTGGAAATTGGTAAGTAAAATAAATTGGCAATCTCAGCTTCACCATTGACAAGGAATATTTCCATATCCAGCCCCCTCTATTAGGCCAATGCAAGTTAAGTAGTAACAAAAACTGAGATGTTGAAAACAGTGAAAATCAATTCATGTCAGACAACCAAAATAATACAGGTTCAGGTGAGTCAGAATATTTATTCTCCTAATATTCTGAGTTCCTTGGTTGGTTGGTTGGTTGGTTGGTTTCAGAAATTACTCATTAACCCTTATTGTTCTGACTGGTTTTTTTTTTTTAAATCTATTACAGTTGGTGATGGAATATTGCTTAGGCTCAGCATCTGATTTGTTAGAAGGTGAGAATAAAAGCACTAGACCCTCCTCTGTTTCACCTTGGGCAGAATGTTATCTACCCCTACATTTGAGTGCAGTTTGTGTAATCTGATTAGAGAGTGACTTGGACCAAAGGGTTGTGTGGATAAGCTATGCAAACTTCATCTCTGCAGCATCACTGAAGGTGTCTGAGGGAGGATAGCAGCTTCCCTACTGTTTCTTTCAGGGCCCATCCAGGGAAGGTACCACTTGACGTGATGCGGTATATGTAGCTGGAAACATCAAATTTCTCTCTATGTATCAAATTCTATTTATGTTTAACCCTTTCCAATATTGTGTTTGACCCAATTCTCCTCTAGAAATGCTATTATAACCAGAGGCTGTGTTAAAAATATACATTAAAAAATGTCTTATATCATCCTTTATCTCTGAATAGAAATTGCTTATTAACTGCTTTCACAAATAATGAAAATCTGTAGTTGGAGGGAGTAATTATAGATGGCTTTGTGGCAGAGGAGAATAATATGACCTGGAACATTCCAGGCATTTAAAGTGTCAGAAGGGACTGATAAATTTGAGCCTGGGCAGTTGGAATCAGTGTGGCATTGACTTGCCACTGACAAGTTAATTAACAACATGTCACTTAATGAATATCAGGCTTTGTTTGTTTTATTTGGTTTTGAAGGGTTTTTGTTTGTTTGTTTTGTTTTGTTTTTATATACTTAGTTTTCCTGTTACCTGATCATTCATGGCTTTCCTTTAGAAAATATATACATCGTCTATATTTAGGTAAATGCGTTCCCAAATTGTCATTTGGGAAAGTAGATAATTCAGTCTGATACAGCTGTGTAAGATGATGAAAAGAGCGGTAAGACTGGTCATTACTCCTGACCTTTTTTTTCCCTCTTTCCTCAGTTCATAAGAAACCACTTCAGGAAGTAGAGATCGCTGCCATTACTCACGGTGCCTTACAGGGACTAGCCTACCTACATTCTCATGCATTGATTCATAGGTAAGATTAGAGAACATTTCCGTTTTCATTTCAGTTACAGGGTTCTCTGTCTGTTCCAGGAACCTTGAAAATTAGTGCATTCTCCAATTTTTAGGGTGGCTAAGGATTTATAGGAAGCAAAGAATTTGCTGCTTTTCTGGATAAAGGAGGAAGATTGCCAGAATTTAGCTCCTACCACCTGATCTCTCCGGTATAGCCACACTTCTGTCACCTCTGCTCTGTAGGGAGCTGTCCTCCAGGCTGAGTGTTACAGGGAAATTTGATGAAGGACCCAGTGACCTTTGGATACTGTGTCAAGAAGAAAAGAAAATTAACCTTCCTGGCATATATTTATTTCTTAGCTGAGTTCCTTCTTTCTGACTTTCCTATTGTAAATGGCAAATTACTCGTACATAAGTAGATATTAAAATATTTTTCATTTCTATAGTCCATATAGATATGAACTCCAAAAAGTATAATCTTTATTTCAATGGAGGCAGAGATGGGGGCTCAGAAAGATTTCAATAACATTTAGATAATAAAATAAGGACTGAAATTCAAATTTCTTAACTCCTAATGCAATCATCCAGGGCTTCTATTTTATATTCCCTTTCTTTCTTCTTCTTCTTTTCTTTCTCCCCCTGTGCTAGGGATTGAACAGAAACCTCATGCATGCTAAGCAAGTGTTCTACACTCACCTATACCCAGCCCCTATCTTATATTTTCTGCACCATAACCCTACTCTTCTCTCTACTAACCGCTCCTAAAGAGTGATGTTGTTCCCAAACTTTCCTTCCTTCAGTAAAGAGCTTCTGGCAGTTACTTTACTGAATAGTGGAAGTAGTGGAACAGTCAGTAGATATAAAGGATCTGACTTGGCTCACAGACAAAAGGAAACACTTGGCATTTACTAGGAAGAAGTGAAACTATTAGGTCATAGTTCCCCCTTTTGCTTCTGTTTCAGTCCCCCTACGGGAGCCATCATCAGTTACTAGCTGGTTTATTTATAAAGATGAAGTATCATGGGCTCAGGGTGTAGCTCAGTGGCAGATAACTTCCCTAGCATGTGTGAGGACTGGGTTCCATCCCAGCCCTATGGAAGGAAGGAAGGAAGGAATGAATGAATGAATGAATGAATGAATGAATGAATAAATAAATAAGAAGAATTAATCTAATCGTGGCTGATAAATATTGATTAAGTACATTTACTATGATATCTACGGAGTTGACAACTTTTCTTTCAAATGTATTTCTTTGGTACTAAGATGTTATTACTGAATGTTGACGTACTTATAACAATTTTGCTGCTTTTATTGAAATCTAAAGTTCAGCTTTTTGGGTGTCATTATTACCTTAAATCTGCACATTGTTTTACTGTTTTATTCTGTATAATACATTATCTTCTTTAGTTTGTAAAAGAAGTTGAAAAGACAAAACAATTGAAAAATGTGCTTTAAATTTTTAAATGAAGACCATATCTCAGATTTTTGTTACTAAAGAGAAATAAATGATGCTTTTTTTTTTTAATTCTCTTTGCCAATGCCTAAAGTCATCATGAGGAAGGTAACTGAATTAACAAGGAAAGTTTTTATAATAGTTGTTTTGGAAGCATTCAAACCTGATCATTTTCAACTTGACATAAGTTCCTCATTTTCTGTTTTATCTTTCCATGGCCCATCAACATACAACTCTTAGTTGCTAGTACCCATTACACCTCATGTCTTTAAAAAAAAAAAAAAAAAGAATGAGTACATCCACATCTTCTCATTCTAAATTATCATACTGATGAATTAATTTTTAAATCATATTTTTAAAACATTTTGCTGCATAAAACATCTGATATCCTTAGTAATGACCACTTGAGACTCATTGTAGTAATACAAGAGAAATGCAATTTCCTAACCCCTAATCCTTGTTTGTTTTGATCTTTCAGGGTCTTCTTTTTACTGTATGGTGTTACTTTAAAATAACACCTTCTATATAACATGTACCCTCAAATGCCTTAGAGTGGCAGTTACACTTAAAAGCAAAGAGAAAGGGTCACAGGCAAGAAAGAAAAGGTATGTGTGTAGTTGAGGACTATTGGTCAGGTAGTCAACACAGAGTCATCACAGTTTTATTTAGGTTCCAAAAATGTCATGGAACTTGGGAGAGAGAAAAAAAAGGCAATTCCACATTTCACCAATCTTCCCAGCACAGGGAATACTGCCGGTTACGGGATTTAGCATTTAAGAATATGCCTTTATAAGTACAGCACCTGGTGAGATTTCCTTGTCTGCCACCTCTGCCTTTTTCCTCACTGTGCCCCCTCCCTCTGAAGAAATCCTCACCTTTAAGTAATGACTATAACCTGCCCATAAGTACACCCAGGAATCTGGGCCCCTTAGAACATGTGGTTCTTCCTAAATCCCTTTCTAAGTTTTTTTTTTTTTTTAACAAAGTTTTTGCCTTATTAATTGCATGTTCTGACCTATTCCATAATCGAAATTGAAAAGTAATTTTCTAACCCTATTATTTTTTTCCTATAGGGATATTAAAGCAGGAAATATTCTCCTAACAGAGCCAGGTCAGGTGAAATTAGCTGATTTTGGATCAGCCTCAATAGCTTCTCCTGCCAACTCCTTCGTGGGCACACCTTACTGGTATGTAAGTTAGCAAATATGACATTGTTTTCCCTGGCATTGGTTTGGAGGTTGTTTGTTTTTATTTTTGAGATAGGGTCTCCCTCAGTTGCCAAGCCTGATGTTTAACTTGTAATTCTCCTGCCTCAGCCTCCCAAATAGCTGGGATGACAGGTGCCAGCAGGCCTAGTAATGGTATCATTTTGTTTTGTTTTTTGACAGTGTCTTAGCAGTGTACCCCAAAGGGAAATTTTGTTTGAAAAGATTAGAATTACTCAGTAGCAGAAAGAAAGAAAGAAACAAACAAACAAACTCACTCTCTCAGTATAAAAATCATTTTAAATTGTTCCAATGTGGCTGATGTCACTGTGTGTAAACTGAGCCAGACTATCAACACATCCACCAAGCTCAGGTTTTCTATTTCATTTGAGGTTTATTTGAACTTTTCTCTTGAACTAGTTTTCAGGTAAGGACAAGAGGACTTCTTTAGGCTTATCTGGCTAACAGCAAGCGTAAGTGATACTTTCTGATGAAAGAAATCTCAGTTCTGGTCTTTGTTGAGTTCTCTGATGCTTCACCTAGTATGGCATTCCCACTCCAAGTTTTTCATCCTATTCCCTTTTAGATTCCTTTATTTTCTTTCATAGACACATTGGAATTTCATTATATTTTGCAGAATGACTTATATCCCTGCAAAATTACTTACCTACTAAAAAAATCAGTTGCCATTTAGATTTTTCCCCTCATAATCAGATAGCGTTTACTAAGCAAATGTTTATACATAGTAATAGAACACAGTACTGCTCAAAGCAAACCCAACCTGATATAACCCCTGCCCTGCTAATGAAAATGTATTAAGGACAAGCCTGTGAGGTGACATCCATTACCATACCTATTTGTTTTATAAGTTGTAGTATCTTTGGAATAGCTGATGACTTTGCTTTATATTGTCCCACAAGATATTTTTTGTGTTGTTTAAAGTAATTTATTTATTTCCTGGGCATAGAGGCACAGGCCTGTGATCCCAGCAACTTGGGAACCTGAGGCAGGAGGATTATAAGTTCAAGGGCAGCCTGGGCAATTTAATGAGACCCCATCTTAAAACAAAAAATAAAAAGGGCTGAAGATGTAGCTCAGTGACATAGTACTCCTGGGTTCAATCCCTTGTACCAAGAATAAATAAATATTTTTTAAAATTTCATATGTATTAATCCTTTATGAATCTCTATGAGATAACTACTAGAATTCTTTCCATTTTGTAGATAAATTAACTGATGTACAGATAGGTTAGATAACTTACCCAAGATCTGATAGTGAAGCACGGAATCAGGATATATTGAATACAATGTCATTTCATGTAGATCATTAAATATGCTGATATTTTGAATAGTGTTCTTTCAAAACAATTTATTGAAGGAAATCTAGCAGATAAAAAATGTTGAATATCCTTAAGAACTGCTATTTCATTGACTCACTTTATAAAAAAGAAATGTTTTTTAAAACTTACAACTTAAGTTTTGCACATTTTGTTGCCAGGATGGCTCCAGAAGTGATCTTAGCTATGGATGAAGGACAGTACGACGGGAAAGTCGATGTTTGGTCACTCGGTATCACCTGTATTGAATTGGGTGAGTGAAGAGGGTTGTTTTGGTTGTATTTTTGAGACTCACTCCTTAAGATTGTCAATTAACTCATCCACCTTTTATTTGTTTCATTTTGTTTTTTGTTTTTGTGGTTCTGGGCATTGAACTCAGGATCTCGTAACTACTAGGCAAGTGCTCTACCACTGAATGACTTTTACCAGCCCCTCATCCAGTTATTATTTATTATTTAACTGCTACATGTGTGCCAGGCAATGCATATTTATTATAGATATTTCTGTGCTCTTGTACAACACAGAAGATTGCTTTCTCTTAGCTGCATTTCATGTTACTATTTTAATTAAAAGAATTTGAACAGACATAGGTGTTCACAAAAATGGAAATATAAGACAGTGTGTACTAATATTTGAAAAACATTCATTCTCCATACTATGAGTAACATGTGTCCTGTCTTCACAGTAGTATTCATTACTTTAATTTATACTTCAACTTGAAGAAGGAAATCCAAAAAAGTGATAGAAGGCTTCTGAGCCTGTACTCCAAAACTGTATATGACCCACATAGAGAACAAACTTGGAGAAAACTTCATATTAGAAGATATATCAACCATAAAATTGTTCCCCAAAATATTGTTTGTAAAATTATCTAAAATTCCATGGAATCTCTTCTCCAGTTGTATATTTTGAACTTCAATATATCTTGAATTACCTTTATCCAATAGTGAATTTAACAAATTTGCCAACTAGTAAATTTAGCAAACAAATCTCTTGGTGGTGGGATGGGCCTCTGATTTGTAACCCTTGCCAATTCCCCCAGTATAAATATCCCACTGTGGCACTTCCAAGCTACCAGTGTGCTGTTTACTAGGTATGAACTTGAGGAAAGGTATATACAGTTGGCCTTCCAAAGCCAGGATGAGCTGGCTCATAACCCTGACTTTATCTAGATATTTATAGATTTTAAATTAATTTTTTTTTTAAGTTTAAGATCAGTTTTTGAAAAGTTCTTTTGTCTGATTTTCTAAATTTAGACTTTGATTTTTTTTTTTCTTTCCTGGTCTCCAAATTGATCCTGTAAGGATTTTCTGAGTTCCAGTTTGATTCTCGAATTCTGGTTTTCTTTTTCTAAAATGTTTGACCTACAAAGTACATTACCAGTGCTTCATTGACCCCTTTCAACCAAGGAACATAAGATAAGGATGTAGTTTTTTCTGTTTTTCTAACATTAAAGAGATATTAGTGGAAGAAATTCCAAGAGAAAAATTAGAACAGTCACTTAATTTGTTTTAATTAAGTGATAGATTCACATAGTTTTTAAATTAAAAAAACTTCAAGTCCAACAAAATGGTGAGACCCTGTCTCAGAAGATGGAAATTTTTAAATGTATATATATATATATATATATATATATATATATATATATATATATATATATGAAACAACATATAATAAAAGGGTATCTTCCTCTTCTATTCCTGGCTCTATCCATGTATTTCCCATCCTCCGGCTCCACCCCATCGACACACAGAGAATCACTATCACTAATTTCTTATGTATCCTTCCAGAGTTTTTTATTAATATACAAATGAATGGGATTCTATGCTTTTTAGGGGGCATGCTGAGGATTGAACCATGACCCCTCAGCTATATCCCTGTCCCAGTATATACTGATTATATTCATTTTCACACCCAAGTTGACATATACATGTGGTTCCATGCTTTGATTTTTTAATTAATAATATCTTGAGGATTTAAAAAATATTACTTAGTGATCTTTTCCATTGTCTTGATGGCATTGTTTTATTCCAGTGTATGGATACATAATAATTTATTTAATTGGTTCCATACTAATAGATATTGAGGTTATAGATATCTTTTTTGAATTCTAATATTTTACTAGTCTTTTTCATTGCAAAGGATATTATTAAGATTTATTCATACTGATTTTGAGTGGCTCTCATCAGAAATACTTGCATATTTTAAAAAGACTTAGGATGGACTTCCAGTAACACTCTGCAGAACTTGACTGAATAATGGTAAAACTCTTACAGCCCAAACTAGCCAAAGCAATTGTGAACAAATAGAATTCAGGAAGAAGAATCACTGTACCAGAATCCATACCATAATAACTAAATTAGTAAAGTGTTGATCCAGGTAAAGACTAGTATCCAATAGAATAGGGGGGAAAAAATCTAGAAACAGACTCATATGAGTCAGATTTTAGTATAAGACAGAAAAATCTTTGTAGATCAATGGAGAAAGGGTGGCTCATTTGTTAAACAATACTGATAGATTTTGTTAATTATATGATAAGGACTAAAATTAGATTCCTAGCTATACCATACATTAAAATAAATTCCAGATTTGTTAAATATCCAAAAATAAAAAGTAAAACTTTAAAAGATTTAAGAGAATACCCCTCATGTCTCAGTTTTGAGATCTCTCAAATAAAGATAATAATAACACCTACTTTGTGGGGTTGTTTTGGTGATGGATTAATTAATAAACATAAATAATTAATTGAACTGGTATATAGTAAGCATTTTGTAAATACATTATTACTTTCAATTGCCTTTATAAGTATAGGGAAGAATTTTTTCTAAACAATATTTTTAAAACATAATGACAAATTTTAATGACAAGTCATGGACAGAGAGAAGGTAGGTGAAATGGATCTAACCAGCAGAGTGTTGATTCAGAATTTGTAAAGAACTTTTACAACTTCTTTACTAAAAAGAAAAAGACCAAACAACCAGAAGGAAAAAGAAAAAAACTGAGTACAGAATTTGATCAAACAATTCTTTGAAGAGGAAACCTAAATGAACAGTGAGCATTGGGAAATGTTCATTCTCATTAATGTTTGGGGAGATCCGAGTTAAAACTATTTTAAATCTCCCAGATTGACAAAAGGTTTTAATTCTGAGAATAATAAATTGGGAGAAGCTGCTAGGGAAACAAGACTTTTTCCTGCCATTGGTAGGAACGACACTGATAAGACCCCTCTGGAATGTCAACTGGTCAGCCACAGCTAGTAAAACTGAGGAGTGGTCTCAATGACCTAATGTTCCACTTCTCATAGTAGACACAGAGAAATATTTTGCAGGTGCATTGGAAAATGTGTACAAAGATGCAGCCCTGTTGGTAGGAGCCAGAAAAGGTGGAGATGACCTAAATTCTTATTCAAAGGAGAATGGATAGATAAATTGTGGCATACTATATCACAGTTAATAATGAACAAGATCTACATGTACCATCATGGATAGATCTAAAATCAGCGTATCTAAAGAACAGAAAATTGAGGAAGTACTTATACAGTATCATGTCAATTATGGAGGTTATATAAGTGCTTTTATATGTTGTTAGGATCCTATGAATACTAATAGAGTATAGCATAGATATAAAAGATACAACTCCAGAATAGTAAGTCGGGAGAAAGGAAGGGAAGAGATATCTTTTTTTTTTTTAAAAGAACAAAGATCTGAAACAAAACGAAAAATTATAATTTAATTGTAGGTATCTGTTATAATATTCTACAGATTTTTTATGCTTTACATATTGAGCATTTAAGCTTTTGAAAAATTAGAAATAAAAGCACATCCTTTGTAAGGGGACTATTCTCTGCATAGCAGAGAGTTAGCAGTATAGAATAAGTTTCAGAATTAGACACCCTGGGTTTGAATCTTGGCTTCACCACCACTTAGCTGGCAGGATCGCCAGGTATGGCTGCAACATCATGCCAGCAGGTATTCACATAGTCTAGGATGTAAGTAATACCTCCCGGAGCTACGTGACATGTTGATGCTGGCTGTGGACTATTTTTTTTAACTTCTCTTACCCTCAGTTTTCTCATTTGCTAAGTGGAAATAACAATACGTAGGTATTTTCAGGTTTCAAAATAAGTTAAAATAAATATTTAACATAGTGATTGGCACATACCAAATACTGAATAATAGCTAATTATACTCATGTAGATTATTATTTTTTTTTTGCAATTTAATTTTTAGGAAATACGAATGAACTGAAATTTTACTTATAATACTGAAACCAGAGCAGCAACTCCTTGGTTGATATTTTAAGAGAATGTACCAGCGAGGTTGAACCTCATAGCTAATTAGTGCTCACCCATAGTTTTCGCAAGTGTTTTTCTTACCAAAATCCTTCTGGAATGTAACATGGATTCCATCCTTCTCAACGGGACAAAAACAACAACAAACGCCCTTTTCTGATGATTCAAGATCATCACGTTAGTTTTTACACCCTATAGAGATATAGTAATGACTCATGTTTCACGCATCACTTGACATTAGGCAAACAGGTAGAGATGCCAAGAAACATCTGAAGTCTTCCTCTCTTGCGACAGGCCCTGCCTAATGCCTGTTTCCTGATTTTATCGTTGTTTAAAAATAATTGAAATATGTGTAATGACATGCTGTCGGCCTAATTTTGATTACCATTTATGAAATGACTTCCCAAATTAAAAGACAAGATGGCCTTCTCCCCAAGGGTTGTTGTCATCTACAGTTAGAAAGACTTTCACATTGAAAGGTGATAGTATCAAATTGTGGTTTTAAAAAACAAAAAAAAAAGTCTGCAGTTAGATAAACTCATGTTCTAACTCTAGTTCTGACATTTCTTAGTTATGTGATTTGGGTCAAATTATTTTAACTGTCTGTGAAATTTGTATAATAAGATTCCCTACCTTATGGGAATTGTCTGGATTAAATGAAAATATGGATTTCAGGTGCTTTTTATTGTATTATGTGTTCTTAATAAATGTCAGTAATCATTAGCACTATCCTGGGACAATGGTAATTCATCCAAATTTTTAACATCTCTTTAAAATCAGGAGGTAACAAGGGTTGGGGTTAGTTAAAACAATACATTGTATACTTGAAGTTGCTGGGCATAGATCTTAAATTTTCTCACAACAACTAAAAGTTGTAACTATATGAAATGGTAAATATGTTAATTGTGGTAATCACTTTGCAGTGTAGATGAATATCAAAACATCATTTTATATATACCTTAGAATATTTTAATTAATGTTTTTAGAAATAATGTTTGTCAAAAATCCAATAAAATAAATATAATTTTTTTAAAAAAGCAGGAGAGGGCGGGGGATGTGGCTCAAGCGGTAGTGTGCTCACCTGGCATGCGTGTGGCCCGGGTTCTATCCTCAGCACCACATACAAACAAAGATGTGTCAGTCGAAAACTAAAAAAAAAAAAAACATAAATTTAAAAAGAAAAAAAAAAAGGCAGGAGATATTTTATAGGCCATAGCATATTATAATTGGCAACATTTTCTCTAAGTTATAAAATAAGGGTGTATATTAAATAGTTATACATCTTATAATCGATGGCATCTTAGATGCAGAGTCATAAAATAGTAGAATATTTACTATTAAATATTCACAAAATTGTTACTTGCCAGGGACTCTTAATTTCTCAGCCATTATTTAAAAATTATATCACAGCAATATAATAAATCATATAAGTATTTCTTTAACAGCTTTATCATATATCTTCATTTCCCTAGCATTGATTTTGTTAATGTAAACACATAAGAAGAGTTATTTTCCCTTTTTAAATAAAAGAAAATTAAGCTATTTCAGATATACCATATGCAGTCGTTTTTCTGTATGTTTGAGGTTTAATGAAATTGCAGGTGCAAACAAGGTACTTTAAATTGTACTTTTAATGTTGAAATTACATTGAAAGTGTGAATAAATAGTGCATGATGTTCCCTTTTCTTTTTGATATCTAGCTCTTCTGTAAGTGTGTATTTTTTAAAAATACCCTGACCTAGAAATCAAATTGCTGAAGTCACATTACAAAGCCAGACAATGGTAATGTCATTGCCACTGCTCCTCTGTCCGAAGAGCAAGCCTTAGAGTCCCTACATGCTTAAGCCTGTTTTAGAAACCATCTTCTGCTGAACTCATCATCCATCAAAAGCTAGTTAAATGCATGACTTCTGTGAAAACTCGTGGACATTGAAAAAGTCCAGTTACCAGATACTGTTTTTCAAGATTTTTTTTCAAGAGAAACTAATCTTGATACTCCAGACACTTCCTTCACCAGCAAAGATCCACTTTGAAGAAACTGTGCTCAGAAACAAGTGGAGCTTGTGGTTTCTCTGCCTGGAATCTTCATCAGGCAGCCATTCTAATCTGTCAGGTGCTGTGATGGCCTGGGGGAATGGAGTTAGACTCAGTCTTCTAAAACTGCTGCTTTTTCTTTTCATTTTGAAATTCTAGTACTATCTATCCATAAAACGAACAGGGCTGTTGAAGAGGTACTGTGACCTAGTAAAAGGACCACAGACCTTCGAATCTTACAGGACTAAGTTGAAATTCTGATTTAGCCACTTACTCTGTGACTGGGTTTCACTATTTAGCCTAGAGGAACCTTGGTTTCTTCAGTTGGAGAAATGGAAGAATGAAACTTATTTTGTCAGGCTCTTTTAAGAATTAGGAATAATAGATGTGATAGATGGAAGGCAGTGAGTGCCCAGAACAGGAACTCAATAAATGGTGGCAGTTATTATTATCGTTAATTGTGATGGTTGTCAACCACATTCATTCATAAGAAACCTTTTGCCTTTTTAAGTGGTATTTATCTAAAAAGAGAGGCACCCTTTGATCTCCCTCAAAATAAAGCCCAATCCAGTCACTCAGATTTAGCATGATCCTTGGCAAGCAGTGTAGTTTGCTGAAACTTCATTGAACTGACCTCTCTGAACCTTGATCTTGTATAACACAGATGAAGCAGCCATAAAAATTTAATCATTGTCTTTAAGTTCAATAGAAACTGCTACTTTTTCTTTTAGTATGGTTAGTTTACCTTTTTTATGCTTCTACCCTCTCCTTTCATTTAGGAAAATATGGATTCCTTATCACAAGGTGGCTTCAGAAGTGCTCCCAATCCCTATTCGCTTCTCCTATAGACTCTCTAAGCCAACTGTCATAATCTACAGGAGGGGCAATAAGCTCTCTGTAAAGGGCCAGAATACAAGTGTTTCAGGCTTTGAAGGCCACAGTGTCATCACAACTACTGGTGAAAGCATCTGTAGACAATACATTAATGCACAGGCATGGCTGTTTTCCAGTGAAACTGTTCAAAAACCAGCTGCTACCAGAATTTGGCTAACAGGCCACAGTTTTCCAGCCCTAATATGCTGGCTGTAGTATGCTGGCTCAGTGATGAGCCCTGTCACCACAGCTCAGAGGATTTATGTAGTGCACCTAGCCTTCCTAGGCTTGATCATGGATGAGACCTTCCAAAGCCCAGATTTAGTAAATGTTTCCCAGACCAAGGCGCTCTGTGTGGCTGGAATACCTTTAGTCGTGCTTCTCTGGTAGAGTTATTTATCCTACCAGCATATGGCTGGCTACCTTCGTTCATGGGCAGAGGGCTTGCTCCTTACAGACCTCCCCATTCCTGCTCCAGTCTGAGCTCCTGCTGTTCTCATTACTACTAAGTTTTGTTATTGTTTTATTCTTTTATCCTCTTCTTCCTAAATTTCTATGTTCCTTTCTTTCTTTCATCCCCTTTCTCTGCTGTTTCTCCTGTGCAACTCAATGTTCTAAGCAGCTTGGACTTTTTGACCTTTTGCCAGCAAGTAAGAGGTTCCTGTCCTACTGCTAGTGAGAAGCATCACATAGTGTCTGGCGACATCCCCAAGGCTTAGTCTCTTCTCAGTCATTTTTGTGACTGTTTGTCGCACAAGGATTCTTTATGGGAAGAGTTTCTTCCTTGCTTCAATTTTCCTTGCCTTCATTTATTTAGCAGGTATTGGGGGCCCCCTACGTGGAACCAGACGCTATTCTCAGCACTAGAAATATAATGATGAAATAATAGACACATCACTGCCCTCATGAAGTCTAGCAAAGAGGACACATGTTAAATAAAGAATTCCAAGCTGGGGATGTAGCTCTGTGGTAGAGCACTTGCCTGCAAGTGTGAGGCCCTGGATTTAATCCCCAGCGCCTAAATAAATCGATAAGTAGAATTAAAAAATTATGAGGGTTGTGAAATGTGGTAGGAAGGAGAAACATAATTTGCCACAACAAAAATCTAATGGAAGACCTAGTGGAAACAAAATTTTATTCAAGATGAAGTCTGAAAGATTGCCAAGAATGAGCCCGAGCTGGGCGTGGAGGCACAACCCTTTAGTCCCAGCTGCTTGGCAGCCTGAGGCAGGAGGATCACTAGAGCCCTGGAGTTGGAAGCCAGTCTGGGCAACATAGCAAGAATCCATCTCAATAAGTTAATAAATAATAAGCCAGATAAAGTTTAGGGAATGAAGGGAAGTTTAGGGAACCCACACAGAGCAAACAGCCCTGTGAAAGATTGGGGTTGGTACTTTCAATGAAGTCAAAGATGGCATGAGACAGAGGGCAACAAGTTGCTTCTCAGAACGAGGCTCTGGGGGTAGCCAGGGCCATGTGAACAGAGGACGAAGGCCTCTGTACCAGGACTTGGACTTTGTCCCAGGAATCATGAGATGCCCTTGATGTTTACATGGTGAATACCTTGTTCCACATGGTTTTTAAATTTTTATTTATAGATTTAGATACCAGGAATTGAACCCAGGGGCACATTACCACTGAGCCACTTCCCCAGCTATTTATTTTTTTTTAGAGACAGGGTCTTGGTAAGTTGCTTAGGGCCCTGCTAAATTGCCCAGGCTGGCCTTGAACTTGGGATCCTCCTGTCTCCCCTTCCTGTGTCAGTAGGATTACAGGCATGCCCCACTACGCCCAGTTTCTCATGGTTTTAAAACAGTTAAAGTTGCCAGAATGCCAGGTTCTAGAATCTTTTTAGTCTACCTGAACCAGTTTGTCTTCTCATCTGCACTTGAAACCTTCATCCACACTGCAACTTTCAAGTTTCCATTTGTTAACTGTTCTGTCCCTATTATGCCAGTATCTATTTGGTGTGAGTGTAAATAATATTCTGTGGACAAGTCTATAAGAAATATTCATAGAATCGTAGACTATCACATTCCAGAGATCTCTACAGAGATCTTTGAATGAAGACTGTCAGAGATCCCTCCAAAATGTCACAGGTGAACAATGCAGTCTGCCGTCTACCCAAGTGCTATCAGTGACTAGAATCCACTGTTTCTCAATGTCGTCCATCCTGGTGTTGGGTGTTATTTTTTAACCATTCTGCCTTTTACAGATTCTTATTCCTCTGAGTGAAAATAACTCCTCTTAGTTATTTTTTTCTTTCTTTCTTTCTTTTATTTATTTATTTATTTCATTTTTTTTGCCACCAGGGATTGAATTTAGGGGTTCTCGAACACTGAGCCTCATCCCCAGCCCTATTTTGTATTTTATTCAGAGACGGGGTCTCACTGAGTTGCTTAGCACCTCACAGTTACTGAGGCTGGCTTTGAACTTGCCATTCTCCTGCCTCAGCCTTCCAAGCCGCTGGGATTACAGGCGTGTGCCTCCCCGCCAGGCCTCTCCTTAGTTCTTGTTCAGTTTCTTAAACCTGCATAGGATAAGCCCAATT
The DNA here is from genome assembly GCF_047511675.1 of Marmota flaviventris. Classification (NCBI taxonomy): domain Eukaryota; kingdom Metazoa; phylum Chordata; class Mammalia; order Rodentia; family Sciuridae; genus Marmota; species Marmota flaviventris. The sequence goes on along the minus strand of NC_092498.1, from coordinate 145,400,700 downwards.
TGTTATTTTAGAAGTGATTAATCTCAAAACTAAGATGCTCACATGAAACCAGAGATCAGATTATGAATTAGAAAGTAAGACTGTATAAAAAAAATCCATTAGGGTAAGAATGGTGGTATAAGATGGTGATTTATCTTCTATGCCATAATAACTAATAAATAGCATAAAATTAAATGTGCTCAGAACTAAAGTTCTATTTCTTTACCTTGGTCAATGAGTAGAGCACCTGATATGTGAATAGCATTTTATTACATATTCTAAGAGAATAAAAAAATTCAGGTTATAAGATTGTAGACTCTTGGAGCACGTGATTTCTTTAGAGAGGAAAGATTTGTGTGTTTATGTAAATAATAGATGAACATGTGCCAAATGTGCACACCAAGGAAGAGCCTAAAGTGTCTTATACTCCACTAGGGTGGGGTGAATGCTCTAGAAAGAAATACCTCCAGCTGTCGGTGTAGCTCAGTGGCACAGGGTGTGCTTAACATGTGCCAGACCCTGGGTTCAATCCCCTGCTCTGCAAAGAAAAAGAAATACCTATCTTCCTGAGTTTCTCTTTACGGAGGGATAGACAGCCCTGATTTATTATCTATCCTTCTCTTCTTTCCAATTCTCCCTCTAGCCCTCCCCCATTTGGTTTTTGATCTGGATGAGCTACCAAACAGTATTCATTGAATAGAATTTTCTTCTGTGCTTTTAGTGATATTTAAAATGTTCCGTTCTGTAATAATGGTATTTTTTCTTTATTCTACTTTGCTTTCTGAATTTTTAAAACACGTACATATTTTAAATTCACATACATGCAAAGATGTTCATACTCCTCATAGGGAAACAGGCAAAGGTCCGTCTTTTGAATATTTGTGAAAAACATAAGGAATTTTTCTTTTATTCTTTTGAAGTGGGTTCTGTGAGAAACATGGCCAATGTATGTTAAATGACCAGGAGCTTCTGAATGGCTATCCTGGACTGACCTTAGAAATTAAAATAAGTGGATTACATGGCATGATGACAGTAACGAGCTATCAATATAGCTGCAGAGCATTGCTCCCTAGTTCACTGTCTGCCTGACTTCTTTCAAGAGCTGCCTTACTATGGTTGTTTCCTCTTCCAGCGGAACGGAAGCCCCCGCTTTTCAATATGAATGCAATGAGTGCCTTATATCACATTGCCCAGAACGACTCCCCAACGTTACAGTCCAGCGAATGGTAAGACACTGCTACCATCTCCCCTCTCTAAGAAGGTCTCCATAGGTACTTGACACTTTAATTGAATGATATTTTGAATATCTGACCTAGAAAGCATTTTATTCCTCCATTGTGTGTTAGAGTAACACAAATACCTCATGAGCAACAGCTGTCTATGCACACATGTGTGTGTGCACATGCAAACACACAGAGTTTGTGTTTCCGCTTCTCCTTGGCTTGACTGTGTTCTTATTTTTTTTATTTTTTAGTTATACATAGGCGCAATATCTTTATTTTGTTGATTTATTTTTATGTGGTGTTGAGGATGGAACTCAGTGCCTCACATATGCGAGGCGAGCGCCCTGCTACTGAGCCACAACTCCAGCCCCTTGACTGTGTTCTTTCTTACCGTGTGCAGTGACTGAAATCCCCCCAGGAACTCACCCCAGCTGCCTTCCTGGCCAGTCTAGTCACTCAGGTCCTGATGTCTGGTATCGATCATCTCATCTCTTATCACTTGTCAGCAGAGATAAAGTGCCCCCGCTGATGTCATTATTTTTCCAGTTGTCTTCCCCCCCCCCCCACCGTATGTATATTTAAATGTTTGGGGGCAGAGAATATACTATCCACTCAAAAGATAACAAAGTGTAACATTTTGGGGGCCACAAGAGTTACAGAAAACTGGCCGTTTTAAGGAAGAGTAGACAAAGTGGACCATTCAAAGTAGGAAATATTCTTATTCAGAAAGCATGTTCCTGGCTTCTCTGTCCCTTACACAGAAAGTCATATGTCATGGATGGTGGAGGAGTTAACAGGCAACAAGGAGTATAGGCTTGACACAATGAGGAGAAAAATGGGTATTAAATTAACATAGAAGATAGTATTTTTAGTTTTCTGATATATTATTATATGTGACCTGACCTTACTTCTTAAAATGTAAAGATGTATGTATATGTTAACTAACTGGAAACTTTGTCCACACTTATTACGCAAAAGAATTAATTTGTTGGTACCGTAAACTTAAAAATAGTTCAATGCTATTGATATTCCAAAATATTTGATTTTTTAAAAAATCTTCTAAGATATAAAATCTTCCCTTGAATAAAAATTGTTTTAGGTGATCCAAGGGTTCTACAGACCCTCATTTTATCTTCTTTTGATGTATTTGCACACAGGACAGACTCCTTTAGAAGATTTGTTGATTACTGCTTGCAGAAAATACCTCAGGAAAGGCCAACATCAGCGGAACTATTACGGGTAATTTTTCAAATTTATATTTGAGGAGGGGGCTTTAAAGTGCTGTTGTGGGGGAACATGGCAAATCATTCTCCTGGCAGCTCATGGTGACATACTGGCTTAGAGCATGCTGCCTCAACATTTACCCAGAGAGAGCAGGAGGCATAGAAACGGCAGGATTATCACGGTGTGTGCACTGTATGTTTCCTGTGGATAGTTTTTTTCCCATCATGCCCTTTTCTTTCTCACTCCACCTCCTTTTTTGCTTTATGATAAAGAGTATTTCCTCTTCTTGTTCTGGTCATCCTCGTAAAGCTCTGACGACTGACATCTGCACTTTAGTGGAACTTGAATGCGGTGTCCTCAGGACAATCTGCTGATGGGTACATGCTAGCTCAGCAATTTCAAGTTAGTTTGTTGCCACATCTTGAGGCAGTGGAGATGCATGATAACTATACAAAGCCCAAGTTTACATAGTATCATGTCATGCACTCAGTGAAAGTAGTTCACAGCACTGCCTTTATTGGAAGTGAACATCACAGTTTTATGTGTCCATTTTGTGTAACATTGTGCTATAGACTTTGTACAGTGGCCACACTGGTTCATGGACATCAGCAAAGCATGTGGGAATCTTTTACAATATAAATATCCTTTATTTGGCACAGAATGACCCAGGAGTCTAACCTTTTTCTGAATGTGTATTTTTAACTCATGTTTGTTTCATCTCTACATTGACTGGATTTTGGTACTGAGCAGGTTTTTTGTTGTTGTTTGCTTGTTGGTTTTTTTAAAAAACTTAAAAATATAAGTTGCCTTTATCATTAAAGACCACCCTAGCTGGATCACAAATTATTGGTTTATATTTTCTTTTCTTTTCTTTTTGGAACTCTGTAAATATTATTCTACTATTTTCTGGCCTTGAGTGTTCCCAAAGAGATAGACCTGAAGCTGACTATTTTTTTCAGCTAAAAGTAGGTTTTTTCTTCTTGTGAGTAACAGACCACAAGAATATGGTAACAGAAACAACAGGCCCAGGGACTTGGTCTTGTTCTGCTTTGTGGTAGAGCCAGCTCATGTTCTAGACATGAAATGCTTTGTCCACCTTAGCTGCAGCTCTGCATTTCTGTAGGAAAGACAGCAACCAGAGAAAGCACCAGAAACACAAGATGGTATAGTTATCTTTTTCTCCGTATGTACAAAATATATATATATACACACACATATATATACATATATATATTTTACATACATATATATGTCACAAAAAAGATAACTTAAGCTGGGGGAAAGAAATATATTGGGGCTATATTAAAATTAAGGATAAAAAAACTCCAGAAAGATAGTACAAAGATTCAAAGATAAAATTTTAGGAAAGCAGACAGTCATAGGATATAAAGCAGAAGTAGGCAGAGATAAAGATAGAAATAAAAGAGGTAAAGAAGAGAAAAAACATAACAGAGGGTAAAATAGCATTCTAAGCACTAAAATAATATAGTAGACCAACCCACTTAGAATGTTTCCACTGGTGGATAGTTTTCAGTAATAAAACCAAATTACATGCAAAAAGTAAAGGTTCTAAAGGTGGTTATAGATAAAATAATATATACGGAAGATTAAGGAGATCTAGGAGATACCAACAAATATTTCTGAAAAAGAAAATAAAACACAAGAAGGAGAAAATATTTAAAGATATACCTGAAGAAATCCTTCCTGGAAATAAATGTTCTGATCTTTCTTTGATCTGATTTGGTGTTTATTTGATTTGGTGGACCATATCTAATGCATCCTCTATAAAGAAAGAATATATGTACATACACACACACACACACACATATACATACTCATATATGTATCTGTACATACACATGTAAATATAAATATACATATATATGAATGATATGATGCCAGATAGATTCTTTGCAGAAAAAAATTAACCAGAAACAAGGAACTAGAGTGACAGAAGTCACTGTTCTAGGTAAGGTCTGTCTGGGAGGTGTAAGCAGAGTCCTGAAGACAAGGCACTAGAGACCCAGTCTTTAGGGTTCAGTAAATCAAACCCTGAGGATAAATACCTCCCTCTTCAGGAACATGCAAAGCTAGAAAATAATAGAACCATGTTTGCAGAATTCTAAGGCAAAGAAAATGAAAACGAAGACTTGGTGACCCAGCCAAAGTGCTCCTCAGTGTTAAAGACAGCTGACATAATCAAGTCTCACAAACTCAGTCAACCTTTCTGAGCTTTTCATTCCCCCAAAACTGATCAATAATGCAATCCTGATGATCTGGAGATGAACCACAAACAGTACCAAAATCCTGCCAATCTAGAGATGAAATGGGGAGGGGAAAGGAGGCAGACAGGTAGCAAAGAATGGAGTAGGGACTGGAGAAACTAGCAAAAGGATCAGTGGTAAATGCTGGGAATTTAAATTGCCCCCCTAATATTTATTTAGCATGACTAAAGAGATTGTACATTCTTTATTTTGAATAAGCAACACAGATTTCAAAAGGTAAAAATGTAGCAGAAGGCAGAACATGAACAGTAATTTTCCTTCCCATCGTCCCCATTTTAGTACATTCACCTTCCAGAGAGAATGCACACATGTGAAAGTTAATATTCTTTTTATTTTTACACATGTTAGTAAAACATACAAATCATTCTACTTTTTTTTTTAACCTTGTAGTGTATTTAGGATACTGTCCCATTTGACTGCATGCAGAGCTACCTTTGTTTTCAATAGCTCCATATCTATCATTCTCATATCTACCACAATAATTGTTTAACCAGCCAGTTTAAGGGTGTCTCTGGTCTTTTCTATTACCAACTGTGCTGCATTGAACATCTTGCACATACGTCATTTTGCACCTGTATCATGATATCTAAAGAATAAATTCATGGAGGTGAAATAGCTCATTAAAGGGAATTTAAATGGATGGACTTTAAATTTAAATAGGTACTGCCCAACTGTCCTCCAGAGAGGTTGCACCAAGATATAATCCCACTAACAGAGTCTGAGTGGTTTTGAACTATGCTGATAGTCAGATCATTAAAAAATGTTGCTTATTAGGAGTTAGGTTAAATATCTTTCATATACTGAAAATAATTTTTATTTCCTTTTCTGTGAACTCTCCATGATCTGTGCCCATTTGTCTATTGAGTTGTTAGGTGTTTTGTTTTGTTTTTACTGTTTTATAGAAACCTTGCAAATTACTATTTTCCCACTTCGTGTGTGTGTGTGTGTGTGTGTGTGTGTGTGTGTGAGAGAGAGAGAGAATGTGTATATGGTGCTGGGGCTTGAACCCAGGGTCTTGTACATGAATGCTCTGCCACTGAGTTACAAACCCAGCCCTTTTATATTTTTATTTTGAGATAGGGTCTAGCACAGTGGCTAAGGCTGACCTCAAACTTGTGATCTTACTGCCTTAGCTTCCTGAGTAGCTAGGAACCTGGCCTTCCTATTTCTATTTTTACATGCTGGCCTTTTTTCTTTTTCTTTTTCTTTTCTTTTTTTTCTCTCTCTCTCTCTTATCTATCCTATCTAGTTACTCCCAAATATTTTTCAATAATCCATCTTTTCCTCATATTTTCTTCCTGACATTAAAAGCGTCACTTTTAGGATTGGAGATATAGTTCAGTGGTAGAGTGCTTGCCTAGCATGCATGAGGCCCTGGGTACAAACCCCAGTGCCACCAAAAAAACAAAACAAAACAAACAAAGTCTCTTTCACGTTGAATCCAGGTATCAACATTGAAATGCTTTAAAAACACAATGAAGATATTATAAATATTAGCAATATAAAAAGAATAATGCAACTTGAGAAAATTAGGAATAGGAAATTATAAGTACACTAATTTTTCTCTCTGAGAATAGATGGCCAATAATATTTCTCAAATAGAAATATGTAGTTTAAAAAAAAGTAACTACATATAAAATACATATTTATACATATACTACATACACATATATATTTTTTGTAATCTTTTCTCCCCTTAACTTTGGAGGATCTTTTAGTAACAGATAATTCTTTTCATGAAGAGATTATAACTAAAGTTAAGCAATTATTTTAATTCAGTCTCTTCTAATTCCATTAAATTCAAATGTATTATAGTTTCACAGATTATACTTAAAATTAGCAGGTACAGTCAGATTTCCAAGCAGAATTATTTCTAGATAGCCATTGTTCTGAGAGAAAGAGGGAGGGATGATCTCTAAAATGATATTTCCATAATTTTACAATATTTATTTTTGGATGATGGAATTTAGAGTGATTTATTTTTATTTTATTTTATGCAGTTTTTTATATTACTTGAATCTTTATTTTCAGAAACAACTGAAGTATTCTTTTTTTACAACTTTTCTTTCATATTATATATTGATAGTTATCAAAGAAAACACAATTTACCTTTGAAAAGCCTTTTTGTGACATAAACATGTATATATGTACATATAAAAATACATATTTATACATACACTACATACACATATATTTTTAAATAGTGAAGCACTGGTATATAGTATTTAAACTAAAGTATTCTTTTAAGAGGGTCTCAGTTCCTTTTACTTGTAGGGGTTTAGAAAACCATGAGTAGGTGGGATTGTTGGCAAAGAAGATGATCAAAGGCATAGAGATGGAAAATGCGTAGCATGAGGCCAGAATTAAACCTCAAAATACAAGCAGGAACCCAACTATAAAAGGCCAGACTTTATCCAAGAGGCAGTAAGGTATTTTTAACATGTCAAGTGTCTTCACTTTCAAAAGCTTTAAACAGGTAAGGGTTTAATTATCTCATGTAATATGAAGCCCAGGATAGTAGGAAAGGAGTGCAGGTCTCTGGGCAGCTCAGCACTGTCACCATTAACCTAAGCATGTCTTCCTATTCCACCATCCTTAGCATGTGGCTTTTATCTTCCTTGTCACCAAATGACTGCTACATGTCTAGAACTCAAGTCTTTAGTCTAGGCAAGAATTAGGGGAAAAGACAAAGGGCAAAACCTCTTCATATGTGCCTTGACTTTTTATTCTAGAAAACAAAACCTTGCTCATCAGCTTCTGCCTGTGTGTCATTGGCCACACTTGTGATCTCTGACAACAAGGAAGGGGTGGGGGCAGTTATTTCCCCTCCTCAGAGAGGCTTTCCCCTCATTTCTGCTTTTATATCTGCATGGGGAAATGAAGTTGCCAGAAGTCTGACCTCTAGATAGATTGAACAGCTGCCATATTTTCAAGCATATATAATGTGACCCCAGGAGCAGAAAACAAAATATGCACAACTCTGTTTTACAAAAGATAGTGTGTGGTGGAGAGGAGGATCAAGGCAAATTATCAGCAAGAATAGGCTCTGCTTTGCTCTGCTCTTGCTTATTATATTGTTTCAGGTTTGAAAGGTACAAACCTCTCTGTTACTATTGAAGTTCTTGTAATTTTTGTTACTTATGTGATAAAGTAAACCTCGGGAGATAAGAAGGACTGGCAAGGATGTGGAGAAAAGGGAAGCCTTGTTCACTGTTGGTGGGAATGTAGATTGATGGAACAGCACGGAGGTTCCTCAAAAAATTAAAAGTAGAACTGCCGTATCATCCAGCAATTTGTCTTCCGGTTCTATACCTAAAGGAAATGAAATCATATCTGGTAAAGATATGTACAGCCCCACGTTCCTCTCAGCATGAGCCACAATAGCCCAAATCAGGAAACAGCTTAAGCATCCATCAGTGGATGAAAGAATAAAGAAACTGTGGTGTGTATACACACACACACACACACACACACACACACATTTTTCAGCCTTAACAAAGGAGAGCCTACTATTCGCAACAACATAGATGAATCTAGAGAACATCATGCTAAGGGTAAAAAGAAAGCCAGATACCAAAAGAAAAATACTGCAGGAATTCTCTTAAGCATAGAATCTAAATAAAAGAAATGTTTTGTAGAAACAGAGTAGAAAAGTGGTTGCAGGGCTGGAGAATGGGGAGATGAGATCAAAAGTTACAAACTTGCAGTTAATTGGTGTAGAGAGCCAAAGTGCAACATTAAGACTATAGATGATAATACTGTTTTATAATTTCATCCTGGAAATTTGCTCAGGCAGTAGATTTAAGGTACTTTGCTGCACACAAAACACACAAAGTGATGTGACGTGGATGGACATGCTCATTGACTTCACTGTCGTTATCATTTTGCTTTGTCTATGTATACCAAAACACCTCTTTGCGTGTCTTAAATCTGTATAACAAAAAGAAGACTTCTTATACAAACTCTCAGTCAAAATCTACAAAATGGAGCTTGAGGAAGAAGGTAAAAGCACACTTATCTCTACATGAGATTTATGGGAGGGTACCTGACATGAAAATCATATCTGGTTATTTCTGCAAAATCCATCATCTTGTTTTATACTTCTCTGTTTACTTTTATACCATCATCTTGTACCTAAAAATGTTTCTTCATTATCGGTTTCTTTTTTCTTCTCCCTCAATCAGCACGACTTTGTTCGCCGAGAACGGCCACCGCGTGTCCTCATTGACCTCATACAGAGAACAAAAGATGCCGTCCGCGAGCTCGATAACCTCCAGTACCGGAAAATGAAAAAGATCCTTTTCCAAGAGACACGAAATGGACCCTTGAACGAGTCCCAGGAGGATGAAGAAGTAGGTTCAGTTTATTCCAGTGGGCAAAGCACCTACTATGTGCAAAAGTTCTGGGCTGGGCACTGTGAGAAAGACTTTTGAGGATAAAAATGCTCCCTTAAGAGACATTCGGGGTTGCAGAAGAGACCATCTTAAAAGAACTCTTCTGAAGGCCATCTAGGGAAAGTGCTGAAGAGTGTATCAGCCTGCCTTTGTGGGATGGGATGGGTCTGCTGAAGGCAATTCATGGAGGTTCCTCTAGCACCTGACATGGGTGGGTTTTGACAGATAGGCTTAGGCCACCTTAGACTCAGGGGAGGAGGTGTTATAAGCAGAGCAGTTCTCTGCAGCTCAGCAGTGTCACCCTAAGCAAGTGTCCCTCTTCCACCATCCTTAGCATGAGGTTTTTATCTTCTTGAGCTTTAGGAGGATTATCCTGGCAACCTGGGCCCCACCTAGATAGCAATCCTTGCCAGAGGTAGTAAGGACAGTGACAATGGGAATGGAGGAGGGGGAGGAGCACATTTCAGAGATAGATTTGCCAACACATGGCCTCTCACTGAAACTGACAGTGACAGATGAGGAGTTTAAGGTGACTCTAAGAACTTGAGCCCAACTATTTAAGAGGATGTCAATACCAAGAATGGACAATAAGAACTAAGGAGAAAGAGTAGGTTTAGAGCTAGGCTTGGTGGCACATGCCTGTCATCCCAGTGACTCAGGAGGCTGAGGCAGGAGGATTGCAGGTTCAAAGCCAGCCTCAGCAATGGCGAGGCACTAAGCAACTCACTGAGACCCCGTCTCTAATAAAATACAAAAAGGGCTGGGGATGTGGCTCAGTGGTCGAGTGCCCCTGAGTTCAGTCCCTGGTACCAAAATTTAAATTTAAATTAAAAAAAAAAAAAAAAATGGGTTTAGAATGACTTCATTGTGGTGCCTAATGAGTTTAAGGCCCCAGCATCATATACTACTGACATGGTATATAGAGGAAGTTCTTAAAGGAGAGACAGCTCCTGGTTCTCCTGAAAAGAACTGCTCAAAGACCAAGGTGGTGACGGTTGGGACACATGAACGTTGATGTCCAGCAGATGCTTGGGGTATACGAACCTGGAACACAAGAAAGAGGTCCGGGAAAGGGGGGAGCAGGCTGGGCATCAAGAGCATTCAGATGGCAGTGAGTCACAGGCTTGAGTGGAGAATGGAAAGAGGGCCTGTGTGTCACAGGAAATAAAGGCATTGCAGACCTCTTCTGAAAACAAAACTTCAGAAGATCTGAGACAGGATGCTGTCAGATGCCAGAGAGGTCAGGATAAACAAAGAGATATATTTTACACACACACACACACACACACACAGAGATATATATAATATATGAACCAGGCTTTACAATTAAGGCATCCTTGATGACCTTAATAAAAGCAATTTTACAGGACTAGGTAGGACACATTGTAGATTAGGAACAAATGAGAGATGAGAAAAAGTGGAGACAGCAAAAGTCCATCATTTTAAGATTCAGAAGTTTGGCTAAGAAGATCAGTACGAAGTAGTCAGCATGTAGAAGGTTCATAAGTAAGGGGCAGGCTTCGCGTACAGAGGATGTGGAGCCAGGACAGAGGCATTGAAGGTGAAGGAAGGAGATGCAGTTTAAAAAGTGGGATGGATTGAAACAAGTGCATTGCTGCAAGAATTAGCCTTGAACAAAAAGAAGGACCCTGCTGGGCACAGTGGTGCACACCTGTAATCCCAGCAACTCAGGAGGCAGGAGGATCATAAATTCAAGGCCAACCTCAGCAACTTTAGGAACACCCTGTGTCAAAATAAAAACTAAAAAGGGCTGGGGAGATAGCTCAGTGGTAGAGCACTTATCTAGCATTTGTGAGGCCCTAAGTTCAATTAAAGAAAGAGAGAAAGAAAGAACTCCTTTACCTCTAAAACTAAATAAAAGGGAAGGAAGGATGAATGAATTTAGCTTTTTAATATATAAAAAAATTAACTTATTTTACCAATAATCATAAAAATGAAACCCAGAAAATGACATTTGAGCTATACAAATCTCTTGTTTACATACATAGAAATGATCCTCTTTAATTGGGAAAATAAATCTATTAAAAATTTATTATCTATCATTTTTTATTACCCTGTGATTCCTTATATTGCCATGACTAAGTAACAATTCATTAAAGTTATATGTGTACAGTGTGGTTCTATGAAAAGAAAGTTTATTTGTAGCCAAGTTCATTTAATTACATTATTTAATCTTATATCAAAAGATATGCCACTGTGACAGATAAATTATATGTTCAGATTATTTTACCACTTTTCAAATAGTAGTCTTTGGACCAGTAGTGATGAATATCAATATTATTTAACAGATATGTTTAATAAGATTACGGAGGTAAGCATGATAGGATTGCTTAAGGGAGGCAGAATTTAATTACCTGTCTAGGACAGTAGAATTAATATCCCTGCTTAGATATAAAGTTACTCAATAATGACTTGCAGAGGAGCATATTGCTTGTCACATTGCTGAAAACTCTTTCCACTCTACTTCAGTTTCAGGTGACCACTGCTCTATTTGCAGATGTCCTACCTGTTTGGTGGCCAGCAGTCTCTCTCTAGCACCGTGATGTTCCAAAGATCTCTTACAGACCCAGGGAGATTCTGCTTAGTGTAGCAATCTGATGACAGCCTTGTGTGTGACAGGGGAAAACCCGGGGATGGAAGCCTTTGGAATCTTCTATCCCATGTCTACAATAGCCCCCGGGGAAAGCGTAGAGTGAATTTGAAATGTCTGAAAAAGCGACCTGGTACATACCTGTAATCCCAGCGACTCAGGAGGCTGAGGCAGGAGGATTGAAAGTTTGAGGCCAGCCTCAGCAATTAGCAAGACCCTGTTTGAAAATAAAAAAATAAAAAGGTTGAGGATGTAGCTCCGTGGTAAAGCGCCCCTGGGTTTAGCACCCTCCCAAAAAAGATACATGAAAATGGTGGGGGAACTAATGGAACCAAGACCCAGAGTGTTTATCTTTGGAGACTGGCAGAAAAGCGAGTTGGCACTGCAGGATGGAGCATGCTTCAGAGCTTAGTCGTGGATTTCAGCTTTGTCTATAGTTACTTTTTTTTTTAACCCTGATGCGCATTTTTATAGGACAACGAACATGGGACCAATCTGAACAGGGAAGTGGACAGCCTGGGCAGCAACCACTCCATCCCAAGCATGTCGGTGAGCACCGGCAGCCAGAGCAGCAGTGTGAACAGCATGCAAGAGGTCATGGATGAGAGCAGCTCGGAACTCGTCATGATGCACGAGGAGGAAAGCACAGTGAATTCCAGTTCCTCTGTGCTGCACAAGAAGGTGAGTTTCCTGGGAGTGTCTTCTGCACCGGCTTTATCACTCACACGAAAGTGGCTCAGACACCGGGCTTGTCTGGTCAGTTCCCTTTTGCAACTGAAATGTGGGGCTAAACCTAGCACTTGAGAGTCTTCTGACAGTAAAAGGATACTGAAGGACTATGTGGGCTCTGTCTCTGCTATTTCTACCTCTTCCTCTCTTACTGCTCTGATGTCCACCAGCATCAATAAATAAAGGAAAATAAATCCATAACTCTAAACATCAACAAATCCAGGACGTCCTTCGCTAAACCAGTGACCTTCCTGCCGCATACCATCAAAGCTTTCCAGGTATGACCTGTTGGTGGTGCCCCAGGCCATCTGTTTTAAAAAGGGTTCTACTCTTCTGTTTCTTGGATTTATTACTTGTATTTCTAAGGCTAGCTTCCTGCCGGCTTAAGTATTCTGACTTTGGAACAAATATTTCTGTTTTTTTAATTTTAGTCTACATTCCCAATTAAATAGTCTCCTTTTGTATGAGTCTTTTAAAGGTGACATTCTTTTTTTAATATATTTATTTAGTTGTATATGAACACAAGTATCTTTATTTATTTTTATGTGGTGCTGAGGATTGAACCTAGTACCTCACACCTGTGAGGCAAGCACTTTACCAACTGAGCTACAGCCTCAGCCCCAAAGATGACATTCTTTATGAAAAAAAATATTTTTAAGTTTTAAGCATATTTCAAAACAGTTCTGTATAGTATTTTATAGAATTGTCAATAATTAGCTGTAGGAATTCTCCAACAGTGTTTTGAGAGACTTTTTGGGTAAGCAGCCTATAGCATGGGATTATAGAAAAGGATCTCTTATAACTTTTTTCTTGTTAGGGATACGTGAGGAATGAATTGCAGTGATCATTCTAATTCCATGAAAAAACATGTTTAATATTATTTTTTCACTTAGACTTCTCTCACTTCTGCTTTTTTCTTGGGATTAAAAGGAAACTGGGGAAGGGTAGAGGGCAGGAGGGAGTACAATGGTGCCTGGTCATGAATGGTGGAGGGATGCATGTTTATTTTCTAGAACTGATAATCGTTTACTCAACAAATACAGGTGGGAACCTTTACTGTGTGCAAGGAACCATGGTAGACCTACGTATACAGGGAAAATAAAATAGTTAAGGCGTCTTCATGGAGCTTGTCATCTGTGGGGGAGATAAAACAAATAATCCCACGAAGAATGATGTAACGTTTTTAAGAAATTTGCAAGTGGAATGTATCATTTTACTCCAGAACCTCTCATATAGAACCCCAAATTGGGAAAAGATACCCCTGGTGTGGTAACGAGATAGAAGGCCCTGGCCTGGAATTCTTTGGGGATTTTAATTTTAATTTTAGCATGCTACTTTAGAGCTACCTTGTGATAATGCAGCTCTTTCAATAATTTCTCTCTTCTGATCACTGAAGAATAGGTACACTTTATCATCGGAGATAGTACACAGTTGCATTTATGCACACATACACCCCCCAAAAAGTAGGCCTTAATCTAGAGAGAAATACTGAAAAGCCTACCTGACAAGAAAATTTAATCTTGAACCTGAAAGACAAGCAGAAGCTAGCGACCTTGGGGGGATACACTGGGCTAAGTCAGAAAGCAACAAGTCCAAAGGCCCTCAGACAAAAGGAGTACTGCATGTCCCCGGAAGAGGGGAAAGGCCAGAGACATTAAAGCCTGGGGAGTTGTGGTGGACAGCAAGCTGGGGGAGACAGCAGCGACCCGGATTATCAGGAACCACGGAAGTTTAAGGAAAGAAGTGATATCGGAAGTACAGAAAGCCGCTAGCTACAGCATTGCCGCAGCTGCCATTGAACGTGGGCAAGTAGTCATGTATTTGAGGAGTAGGAAAGGTTTCCTGGGCTGTTTCTGGAGGGAGCCATCATGGGCATCTACAGGTCTGGCTCTCTCCTTTCTGATACCTGTGGAGCTCCATGAGTACGAGGAGCCAAAGAAGGGCAAGTGGAATATATCTTTTTACTCCAGAACCTCTCAGATAGGACCCCCAAATTGGGAGAAGATACCCCTGGTGTGGAACAAGAAAGAAGGCCCTGGCCTGGAATTCTTTGGGGATTTTAATTTTAATTTTAGCATGCTATTATAGAGATACCTGTGATAATGCAGCTCTTTTAATACTTTCCTCTCTCTGATGTGATCACTGAAGAAGAATAGGTACACTTTATCATTGGAGATAGTACATAATTGCATTTGATACACACATACACCCAAAAAATGGTCAGGATGACTTTCATGTAATGTATTTCTATTTTATTATGAAATATATAAGGAAATTGTAGTTCCATGGAATTGAAACATTTGCAAATAAAAAGTTGAATGGGTTAACTTTGAATTACAAGTAGGCTAGAAAAAATTTCAATATAATATGCAAAAACTTAATGTCAAATGTGCTTTCTGTGCATAGCATCTATTTAGTCTTACTACCTGAGCTTTAAAACACTTTATATATTTTTTTTTTAGTTTTTTAGTTGTAGATGGACATATTTATTTATTTTTATGTGGTGCTGAGGCTGAACCCAGTACCTCACCCATGCAGGGCAAGCGCTCTACCACTGAGCTACAGCCACAGCCCAAATACACTTTATCTTTAAAAATAATATAAGTGCAAAATTATTCAGAAAGTTTATATTTATTAATCTACTCAAGTTCCTAAAATTGGAGAACATAAATGAAATAGGATCTTAAACTCTCAGTAGAAAATTCTGCGTGTCAGACTATAGGAATGAGGAAAACTAGTTTCCGGTTCTTTCTGCCACTCCTAGTTGTATTTTACTTTGGACAAGTCCCAACCCTCTCTGGGCCTCAGTTTTTCCAACTGAAAAATTAATATTTATTCTGCATGATTTCAGAGATTCCTTCCAGGTCTAGAATTCTGTGCTTCTATTCCTATAATCCTGAAAAAAAGCAGTTCTCAACCGCACCTCAGCTAGGACAGGTGTGCTTTGCTCTCTTCCATTTTCTATTTGGAGTCTATTAAATCTCCCTAGAAAGGAGGGATCTAGACGCCACTGGCCCAATCAGACCCTTCTCCACACAGATGGATGGCAGCTCCATTGTGTCACATGTAAGTGTGGGGAACACTGTGATCTACGTTGGATTCTCCAGGAAGAAATGAGACAGCGTAGCCCTGCTAGATTTTCTTTAAATGAGGAAGTTTTCCTCAGAAAGCTAAGAGTCCTGTGTTTTCTGTCATATGTGGAATGTAGAGAGAAAAAAGTGGGAAAAGGTGTGTGGAGGGAGTGTGTGGGGGGTCTTATGAAAACAGAAGGGAGATCAGTAGAGGTAGGAGAACAGGGGAGGGAAAGGGGAGGTGATGGGAAACAAACTGACCAAATTACATTGTCATACTGTGTGGATGTGCAAATATGTAACAACAAATTCTACCATTATGTGTAATCATACTGCACCAATTAAAAAGAAAAAAATAGGAGCCAGGCACAGTAGTACAAGCCTATAATCCCAGCAAGTCCAGAGGCTGAGGTAGGAGGATTGCAAGTTGGAGGCCAGCCTGGCAATTTAGCAAGACCCTATCTCAGAATAAAAAAATCAAAAGAGCTGAGATGTGGCTCAGTGCTAGAGCATCCCTGGGTTCAATTCCTAGTACCACAAAAATAAATAAAAATGGAAGTTCCCCTTGGATGAACACCTGTGGGAAGGAGAGGACTGCAGTATGGGCTGAGATGCAGGTCCGCTGGACGCCTCCGCCCACCCCACAATAAGCACTGGCTGGAGGAATGGCCAGGTCTAGATGCCACAGCCTCCATCAGTCATTGCACATGGGCAGCTGGAAAGGATGTGTTCTTGGGCAAGTTTGCTCTGCAGCTGACATGATGCCTGAAGGGGCTGACACCTAAGACCATTGCCACCAGCTCTCCATGCAGGTGGAGCAGGAAGACTTCCTTCAGGGAGTCTGGACAGAGCATATCTGAGTCTAGTCTAGTTTCTGACCAGCGGGGGGGAATTTATTTTATTTATTTATTTTTTTATTTTTTGGTCCAGGGGATTGAACCCAAGGGCGCTCTACCACTGAGCTATATCCCCATCCCTTTTTTAATTTTTAAATTTTGAGAAAGGGTCTTGTTAAGCGGCTAATGCTGATCTTGAATTTGCAATCCTCCTGTCCTAGTCTCCTGAATGACTGGAATTACAGGAATGTGTCACTGTGCCTGGCCACAAAGGTTATTTTGGAAAGAAGTCAAGCAATATAATTTTTTAAAACATTGACCAGTTTTTCCTGGATTCATGCCCAAAATCTTAGAAAAGCTAATATATTATTAAATTTTCATACAATAAGCAATTTTCTAACCTTGATCTCATTATCCTATTTTATTTTCTTTTTAATGTTTGTCATAATATAAAATCATATTATTAATAATTTGTTTATTATCTCATAATTAGAATGTAAACTGTTGGGCAAGGACTATGCCTACTTTGTTCAGTGCTATATAGTGCTTGCCATGGTGTAGACACTCAGTAAATAATTGTAAAATGAATGAATGGGTGGATGGATTACTTACCAAATGCTAACCATCCTACCAATCTGGTTCTGGAACATAATTGATTAAAGGGTTAAATAGTCTTAAGTATGATCTCTATGGTTTGAAAGAATTATTTGTTCAATAATAATGCCCAAGACAATAAGAATATGCTTAATAAATACCAAAATATAAGAAGAGGGATGAGGACTTTTTTGTTTCTCTGATTGTTATACTCAAGCAGGTGTACACCAAGTTAGTTAATCATAGATGTAAAACAGATTACCATTTTATACAAGAAGTAACCTGACCTTCTGCTACCAGGGATTGAACCCAGGGGTACTCAACCACCGAGCTACATCCTCAGCAATTTTTTTTTTCCTTCTTCATTTTGAGACAAGGTCTCACTATATTGCTTAGGGCCTCACTAAGCTACAGAAGGGCCTTGAACTTGGCAATCCTCCTATCTCAACACCCCGCTTCCCATTGCTAGGATTAGAGGCCTGCGCCATGGTGCCCAGCTAATAAACTGACTTTTAGGCCATGTGTAACTAGTGCCCGTGTTACTTGCAGTTAATTGCTCTGCGTCAGAATACAGATGCCCTGATTTAGCAGGACAGGTCTGCTATCAAGGCTCACCCTCGTTTTAAAGCAGGATGCTGAAAATTTACCATCGGCATCAGAGTTTCAGGTTACCTGGCTCTCTCCCTATTGCTCACCTCCACCCTAGTCTTTCCCAGCCCCTAGAGAGATCCTAAGCTAATCTTTTTGAGCAAAATTGATAAGTCTAAAAGTATACTCTGACAAAACAGACTTTAAGTTCTTATTCCACTTCCTCTCCCTAGTTTTCAGTAGCAGAAATGCCACCTGTCCCTGAACTGGTAGCCCCTCAAGGACACCTCTCTTCACCTCCAGCACTCTGTCACACAGGAAGCATTCAGTATGTGTTCTGTGAACTCTTTTGGTGATGGTGATGGTGGTGGTGGTAGTCCATTTGCTCAGGGTCTGTTTAAGCCGCTGAGCTGGCCTCAGACTTGGGATCCTCCTGCCCCAGCCTCCCAGGTGCACATGACCACACCCAGCCAAAGGAAGACTCTTAGGTACACAACTTCATACCTCAAATCTTGATTCTTCGAAGTGACTCCGGAGCAAACTTCAAATCCAGTTTAGTTTCTCTGCCATCATCTCACATGCTTCTGGATCTCCTCCCTACTGCTTGCAATCACTGCATGCATAGCAGTAGCAAACGACCTTTAACCTTGTCCTACATGATAAAATCTATTTTTTTTTAATTTTGTGAATTAAAAGGTGTACTTAGAGGCTGGAAACGTAGCTCAGTGCTGGAGCACTTGCTTGTCATGCACAAGCCCCTGAGTTCCATCCCCAGCATCCCCAAAACAAACAAAAAACCAGGCAGACTTGCATTTTGTTGAAGTCTAAAAGCACCGCTTTTGCCTGCTGTTTCCTTCTGTTCTACAGATCATGAGGCGTCAGTATCTTAAAGGCATTGTTCTTCAATCAGTGTTATTTCAGGTATGATTAAATTCAAACACAATGGCCCTTTTTTAATGGGAATTACTTATGGAAAATATTTTTAATCATTCTTTTCAGTTGTTTCTCCCCTGTTCTTTAAAAAAAAAAAAAAAAAAAAAAACAGCTTTCACCATTTTTGTAGGAGGAAAAAAAAAGAAGAAGAAATGTCCTTGGGGGATAGGATGTTCTGGTTTAATTTTCACTTGCTCTGGTGGCCTCTCCTGTTATTTTGCTCAACAGAGAGGCAAGTTCTCTGACTCTTGGATTCACATTTGGCAAAGTAAAAATAATTTAACGGGGCTGGGGTTGTGGCTCAGTGGCAGAGCGCTGCCTCTCACACGTGAGGCACTGGGTTCGATCCTCAGCACCACATAAAAATATTGTGCTCATGTATAACTAAAAAAATATTTTTTAAAAAAATTTAAGTAATTTAATGTGTGAATGTCCAAAGCAGCCACCCTCCCTCTAGTCACATCTTCGCCCTCATCTCCTTGTCATCCTTCCTCCCTGACTGTCTTTCCATCTTCTGTTCCCCACACTCCAGCCCCAGGTCCTGATAACTGTACCTGCTTCAACCATCAGGAATGGATTTGAAAGGAATAAAACAAAGGAGAGATGGTGGGGTCTACCAGTCCCTTTTCCGCAGCATAAAAAGTGTGGGAGTCTATAGAGGTCTTCACATCATGGGATAAAAGCCATTTTTAGACACGCACACACGCGCGCGTGCGCACCTACCCCAGAAAGGTGTGCTCATGTGTGCTTGTGTGTGTGTGTGTGTGTGTAACTATTTTATGACTTTCTTAGAGTACAGAGTGGCAGGTTTTATGAAATACAAATTTGAATTCTGTTAAATAATCCAAGAGAAAATGTCATTTTCTCAAAAATCTCCTCAAAGCTCTATTCTGAGCTTGTTTATTCAGCAAACATTTACTGAATGCCTACTAAGTATCAAGCACTGTGCCCGGTGCTGGGGAGACTGAGATGTTTCAAATCACATTTGCTCTGCCTTCAAAAAGCTCACCCTCTCACGCAGAGCCAGACAAGTGAGTATGATGAGCGTTGTGATAAAGGAAGACCCCAAACATACTGGAGCCCTCAGAAACGGCTTACAAGCCAAGTTCAAGGTAGCATAAACTCTAGGCAGGTGATTGCACCATGAATCTGCATCTCAGATGTGTAATACCAGATGCTTAGTGGGGACCTCTAGATAAGAGCAAAAACCCATTGTCCAGGGCATGAGAATAAAGTTTATGTCTCCTAGTTAATATTTTTCACTATATCGTAAAATATTCTTTCCACTAAAGATTTTGAACAAACATTACAACATTTTTTTAATCTGTGGAAATTTATTTTTTATAACGGAAGAGTGTTGTAATTTATCAGGTTAGCACACATTGACTTAAAGCAGTCCCTAATCATATTGGAAATTCAAGGAACTATCTTATTGGTTCCTGGATGGTAATGTTTTAAGGTTAAATTATACCCAAGCCATATATTTGATCTTGGTAAAATAGAACATGATATTTCTTCTTCATCTCCTGAAATAATTCTTCAGAGTTGATGTTGGCCCTCTCATCTTCATTGGCAAATAATCTGCATATGCTGCCTAACTGCATAAATTAACAAATTGATCCTTTCCATCATGAATCTTACAATGTGTGCAGTTCAGAGCTAGATACAGTGGCACATACCTGTAATCCCAGCTTCTCTGGAGCTGAGGCAGAAGGAGCCAAGTTTAAGGCCAGCCTGGGCAAGTTAATGAGACTTTGTCACAAAACAAAAAAATAAAAAGTGCTGAGGATGTAGCTCAGTGGTGGAATACCCCTGGGTTCAATCTGCAGTACCAGGAAAAAAAAAGGATGCAGTTCAGAAATTCTGGGAGCGGAGTACAGTGGTCATTTTCAAAGGGACTGTTGCCTGATGGGACAGTGTAACAAACAATATTTAATTTGTTTGGGCCTACTTCTCAGATCACATTACCCTCTTTTTAAAATTGGTTCATTAAGGTCTGGGGCTATAGCTCAGTGGTAGAGTGCTTGCCTAGTACATGTGAGGTACTGTGTTTGATTCTCAGCATCACATAAAAATAAAGATATCGTGTCCATCTACAACTAAGAAAACATTTTTTAAAAAATTGCTTCATCAAGTTATCTTTGGAGTTTTTAATGTATTTTATACAGTGAAATTGAGTATTTTAAAAAATTTATTACCTGAGGCTGGGGATGTAGTTCAGTGGCAAAACAAGTCCAAGGCCCTGGATTTGATTCCAGCAATACACACACACATGCACACACATGAAAACGTAGCGCACGCACACACCCCCCACACACACACACACACACTTTCTAATTCACTCGAAACGGGTATCTACTGTTAGGCTAAAGTGTTACCTCATTTCATTGCCTTTTGCATAATATTTGAAGACTTTTAATTTCTGATAGAAAACTGCCCTGGAAAACTAAGAATTCTTTTATAAAAGAAAAAAAATTAGGAAGAAGCAAGGAATTATACCATTATCATTAATTATTATATTTATATTTAAAGTAGATTAAAATTTTGGACCTGTTTTTGAACTACCTTCTAAAATAGCATTGTTTGTAAAATATATCTTAGTGGGTAATTTCATTACACATGTATCAACTAAAACAACGTGATTTTGAATTTTTAACTTTTCCGCTGTATTCCAATTTCTTTATGTTTAAAAAACTTACAAAATATAGCATGGCTTTTAATTTGATAACCAGGGTTCTAACCTCAAAATACTGATTTCTATTAGAAATGAAACAAACTAATCAATTTACACTAATTTGGGCATGAACAAGTTTTATTTTGACCTGACATGTGGGTGACGTGAATTCTACTGTCACTAGTTTATCTTCATAAACCACATTTTTACAGTGTGAAACTTAGCTGCTACTGCATATTTGAGGTCTCCCGCTCAATCAGTGTATTTAATTTGTTAGCCAACTAATAGTCACCAAAACTATGACTTGGTAAGGTTATGTATAAAACCACAGGCATCTGCCTCCTGTCTCTCTTGTGTCTGCTGGCATTTAAGGCTGTATGCCTTTCTGTGGCTGTCATATTAAGGAAGTTCAATTTTGGACATAAAGATGATTTATAAATAAATGTACAGTAATGAAATGGTAGCAGATCCCAGGGCCTTCCTCTTTAGAACCTTACACCTGGTGCAGGAATCCCAATCATACACCTTATTCCCTGTGAAATTAGTTCAGATTTCCCGGAAGTAATACAGAGTAATTTTAACCCACCCCCTGAAGCAGTTTCTTGTAAGTTTCAATTTTTAACCAATTGTGCATGGTCTGGTAGAACTTCTGCAATGATGGAAATGTTCTACATTGGTGCTGCCCAACCTGGTGGCCACTAACTCTGGCTACTGAATGCTTGAAATGTAGCTGGTCTCACTTAGGAACTGAATTTTATGCTTTGTTTCATTTTAATTAATTTTAAATTAACTTAATTTAATTCATCTTAATTAAAATAGCCACATGTGGCTAGTGGCTATCTTTTTGAATAGCACAGCTATAGAACATCCCAGGATGGCATGTTTATTAAAGATCTCTTCATTTTTGAATTTTGACACATAAATGGAAAAAAAAGGTCTAAAAATAGATGAAATAGATGTAACGGGAGATACCTTCCCAATATATCAAAACATTTTAAATTATAAGAGGAAAAAGAAAATCAGTCCAGTGATAAGTTTAATCTAGAACTTGCTTTTACATAAAAATCTGGGTGTATAATTTAATTTCCTCCAAGAAATATATATGTTTTGGCTTTTCAAATTTTTAGACAATAATAAAATTTTATGTTTTCTAAGCCTCTTTAGTTCCTATTTTCTGAAGAAGGAAAGGGCAATTATTAAAAATTTCAAGGAATCGTGGACAAAATGCAAAACTGACTTCACAAATGGTTTTCCTTCTAAAACCCTAGGGAAGTAAGGAATGAATTTCTCCTTCCCCATCTTAAATGTGTTGCTCTTTAAAAATCCCCCACAGTTGTACATTTTTTAGCTGCAAATTACTCGAGTACCTTTTTTACCTGAGGGGTCAGAGCTACTCACTGACTGACCATCTCATCTTTATAGAGAGGAGCTTTGTCCTTTGAAAGCATTTTCCCCTTTAAAAGTCATTTCAGTTGCGTTTAAGAAACATCCATTATTATCCTTCCAGGGAATGTGATTTTTCACTGGGCGTTAGAATAAGATTAATCATCTTCGCCTATCAAGAAACACAGGCTTGATTAAATCAGACAAGGACATTAAATTCCAGCTTTACTCACTCTGGTGACATACCGACACCGAGTTGAGGGAGAATTTGTGAAAGTATCATTTGGCTGAAATTGTACGCCTGTCTCTTTAAATCTAAAAAAAATCCTTTCAGAAGCTGTAGAGAGAAGGTGCTAGAACTGTGTACGATCATGACTGGAAAGCAGGATCCCTCAGTGACTGCCGAATCTTCCCAGCACAAGATAGAGAGGCAGTTCGGCACACGCCTCCACTGGTTCTAGACAGAACGATGATCCTACCGACCAGATCTCAAATAAAATTCAATTGAGAACGCAGATCTTTCAAGGGAATGAGGCGGAGGCTCGCTTTTATGTCAAAAGCCACCAGCATCCTCCTTGCTAGACATGGACATGACATTTTTAAAGGAATTATTTGGTTACAGCGTTTTAAGCAAACTGTTCTGAGAAGTCTGTACATTGCATTGTTTTTTCTGTTCTTTTTTTCTTTTGCATATATGTAATTCTGGAGGTAAAGAAAAAGCCTGCCAGGGATTCAGAAGGCATCCCACTAGCGATCAGCTGACATTCCTAACTGAAGGCTGCAATGTGTTGCTTATTCATTTTGTACCGTGGGAGCTGCGGGGACTAGCAGAGAGCTAAACTATGCATTTCAAACAGCAGTGCTTGTGCAGAAAGAGGGGTGAGAGAGAGGCAGCCGGCGAGGAAAGAGCACAGCTGGACTTTCTCCTTGTTTTTATCCATTTCTGCAGGATCATGTATTCATAAGGGATGAGGCGGGCCACGGCGATCCCAGGCCTGAGCCGCGGCCTACCCAGTCAGTTCAGAGCCAGGCCCTCCACTACCGGAACAGAGAGCGCTTTGCCACGATCAAATCAGCATCTTTGGTAAGCAAACACCCCTCTACCCACCTTCCCTTCCTTCCCCTCCTCCCCGTCTGGCAGCCTCTCGCCCTCCCTGAGCCTCTCTCGGCTTCATGGATGGAAGGAAGGGAGTCAAGAATGTTTTCTCCCTTCTAATAATTTTATTCATTTTAGAAAAAAAAATCTGTTGGCATAGCAACCTGAGCTCAGATATTTTAGCATTGTCTATGGCATGGAAAAAAAAAAAAACCTTTGTGTGTGTGTGTGTGTGTGTGTGTGTGAGTGTGTGTATATATTTGTATCTGCTGTATGTGCAAAATATAAGGCCTTTGAGATGAGTGGCTAGCCTGTTTAATTTTTTAAAAGCTATCTGTCTTTTCATTGAAATAAATAATGCTAAAAATGTTCTTAAAGGTATTGATGTATGTGCATGCAGGGCACTGCTTCTTTTTGTATATTGCATGTGTGTCTGTAATGTACACACACACACACATGAAAAGATAAAAAACAATTTTTAAAAATATATGGTTGCTGGCTGATGTCTCTAATTGGAGAAAAATCAGATACTTGCTACCCAGGGATGGATTGCTGGTTCGTTCTGGTTCATTCATTTATTTATTGCAACAATGGTAGTGGCTGCACTTCCCCATTTAACCCCTAAAGAATTTCCGGCACCAATAAAGCAAGAAGGGCTTTTAGGAGAGGAGAGGGCTGATCGTGGAAGAAAAGGGGCTGTAGGATTCTTCAGCATTTTTACTATTGCAAATGTGATTGCTGGATGCCCTTGTAGTAGCAAAAGGGGTGTGTGCTGGAAGAGTTAGTTTTCATGCCTCCTCCCCTTGGCCCCCCACGCGTGCGCGTGCGCGCTCACACTCACACACATACACACTCACACACACACACACACAGACATCGTTTCATCCTTGGCATTGTAAACTCTCTTTAATCTTTTCCTCCTTCATCTCACTTCTCAGCCAAAAAATTATTGAAATATTAGTTGTTTTGCCCAAATTGATGTTAGAGGTCACATGGGCAGAAAGAGTTAGTATACACTGCTTGGCTATTACATTTAGAACCTATGATGACATCATCGGAGGCCGACCCAGAAATGATCATTTTTCTTGTCCTATTTTTCAAACCCAATTTCTACTTTTATTTCTCAAGTCTTCCAAGGCTCTGATTATCTTTGAAATTTAGAATGGATCATACTCTTGAAAAACCCAAATATAGGGAAAATGGAAGTTAAAGCCCCTTCATATTTTGCTCATGCCTGCTGCTGTCTAAAAGCAAGCAATTTAATTTAGACTGCTTATAAATAATCCCACTCTTAAGTTCCTTTATGGAGAAGTTTCTTGTAATGCTTTGAAAGGTAATTTTTCATTTTCAAGGAATGCTCTGCTGTGTAATGGAGATCTTAAAATGTCCACTATGTAGTTGCTAATGATTGTTAAGCACCTAGAAATGTGCTTTTGAGTCTAAATAAAGCATCATGGGATTATTAAATAATAATTATCTTCCTGCCATGATGTCTGACAAAAGAATACATATGGTATTTGAGAGCACCATTGCTACTTACCACAGACTCTGGTGAGACTTGTACCTTTATCCAAACCTGCTCATGTAGAAGTGAGAGAAGGAACGGTGAGGGAGCCCCGAGCATTGGGACACCATGAGCTGGTTTCTGTGGAAGCGGACATTGTACCAGGTGGCCTCCCCCCTCCGGGACAGGTTCTCCTTTTCCCACGTGCCACACCCTCATTCCCACATCATATATTCATGACTCTCCTCCCTCCCTCTAAGCTACTACTACAGTCATGCCAGGATAATCTCACGCTGGCATCTGTGAACTCACCCAGGGCCACTCTGTGTGTATCAGCCATCACAGTCTTCCTGTCTGGGGAGGATAAAAGCTGCTTCCCTACCAGGCCATTCAGGCGAGGGGCAAGGTCCTCAGGAGCCCCTCTGAATCCTACAGGCTTCCTAACGCCCATCCAGAGAACTGCCCAGCTCCATGTCTCGGATGGAGTTTTGATTTGCTGAAGGGCCCCTGCCCTCATGTAAGTTAAAAACAGAATAGCTGATGGGCTGTTGCTTCAGCCACAAAAGCAAGTATTCTTGTGGCTACCCTTCCAAATGTGATCCGTGGGGGTCATGACAGGATGGTTGAAAGTTTTGCAGAGCTCAGGGGCATTTGTATCTAGTGGTTTTGAGGAAGAAAAATAAATCAATGGAAGAGAAAAAGGGTATGGGATTATATGGTTCCATGCCCCATTTTGGACAATCTAACTATTGGTGTGGCTATTTTAATATATATTATCAAGGGCTACTGCTCTACCACCCATTATATTATTTTATTTTAAAACCTTCCAAAAGAAGTATATAACCCAGGACACTGAAATATCATAAAGAAATATTTTATTTTTAAAAAGATGTCGTGAATCCTCTTGTGTTTTTATGGATCCCAATTCAAATGAAAAGGACTAAAATGGCATAAATAACTTCAAAGTAAGAGCAAGATCATGGGGAAATGAAGGTCCAGTGTAACGAATAATCAAGTTGTTGTTGAAGTCTTGCCTCACATCTCATAGCTGGTAGCAACACACATTGATTGATATGGGTTTTACTCTTGCTTTATACCCTTCCAGTAGAGGTTCTATCAAGCCACAGAGGGTTCCAAAAGTGAATAGCAAAGAGAATTTAGAAGTTAGTTTTTTAGTTATGAGGAACAAATCATGAGAGTGTATTTTACATTGACTTGAAAATTAATTTTAAAAAATTACTGTTCCTAAATTTATTTTACAACACTACCTCTTCAACATATACCACAAAGGTAGGCCTCTTTGGGGCAAGGTCCAAAAGAGGCCTACCTTTGTGGTGTCTCCCCTCGTTAATATTTTCTAATCATGCTTTTGAATAAGGTGATTCACAAGTGTATGAAGATCATGAGTGACAGGCTCACACTGCTGGCTGCTTTTATTATTTGGGCACCTCAAAACTGAGATCTGGGGGTCCTCACACACTGCTACACACTCCAATTTATAACAAAGGAAAAGGAAGGAACACCAACCTGGAAACCAGAGGAAACTTTAGAATAGTAATTTTTTTATTATAATCTTCCAAAGGCAGAGATTATTGGCCTTACTCTGAAGAGTTTAAAAAAAAAAAAAAAAAGGAGGACATTTACATTTTTTTCTTTCATTTTCCTTCTTCTGTGAGAAAGTTCATACTAAGCTGATTTGTTATCTGGAGAAAGTTGTTTATATAGCTCTTCAGAATTATGAATCTGTCTCCTTGGCCCTTTGAGATGTGCATTGCTTAAATTTTTATTGTTGGTGAATGGAGATCCTCATGTTCTAATTATATTAATGACCCATGAGAATGTTTCAGCTCTTGCTACATCTGATGCCATCTCTTCTTAAAATTTTGTAGTGTGTGGGTTCCTGGAAGTTTCCATAGTAGTCATTAATGTAAAGGACTCCAAGACCATATATA
Source organism: Marmota flaviventris (assembly GCF_047511675.1). NCBI lineage: Eukaryota > Metazoa > Chordata > Mammalia > Rodentia > Sciuridae > Marmota > Marmota flaviventris. The sequence continues at coordinate 145,373,624 of NC_092498.1, read as the reverse complement.
TCTACCCGACAACTGAGTTGTTGGCCCTACAAAGGAATTCCCAGTGGACTGCAATGGTCTCACTGCACAGGTGTGGTAGAACACATTAGGGACAGCCGTGTAAGCGTAAGAGGGACACTCTGATCTGGGAGTTCCCAGAGAAGCACAGAGGAGAAAATGGTTATTGTTCTGTCCAGGCAAATTCTTTTACTTGACTTTACTAGATTCAGAAAGGGGTATACACTTGGAGTTGTCAAAATGTAGTCTAATTATTTAAATAATTGTGAAATTGGATATTTGAGTCTATTTGATGCATAAGAATACAAATATATTAGAGCCTCCACAGTAAATGCTACCATTTCACCTCTCATGAGCCCAGTTGTTGTTGTTTTTTTAAATACTTGAAAATGTGTTCCCTTCCTGGACAGAGTACCAGAGGATACTTAAGGAAATATTGCCTGGTCTCCTTCCTTATTCTTTACTTCTTAGCTCTCTGAGGTCATTACTAATAGATACCATTTTTCACTGTGCCAGCCCACGTGGCCCAAGTCTCTCAATAAACATGTGCCCAGTGAATGAATGAATAAATGAATGAATGAGGTCTCTTCCTGCCCTGCTGTCACATGAGAATTTGGATTTGAAGTGTGCATTGCTGAGTTATTCATACAATATTTTCTGTTACAAGGCAGAATAGCCTAATATCAGTCATTCCTTTCAGTAAGAACTTAAAGCACCTTTTCCTTAGGTGTTCTAAAGAGGGGACTGTCACATCTCTAATGCCAAAATGTGACTCATTGTATTCTTTTTAAGAACTTGCCATAAATTTCATTTGTGCTAAGTGCTGAGGTGGCCACTTTTATCATATGCATCATTTTGATTCTTACAAATAATTAATCTCGTAAATTGGCTTTGATCTCTTAAGAGGGTGACATTATCAGCCACCATGCTGAACATCTACTATGTTCAATAAGTTGCTTATTGGCCTTCTAGTACAGCGTTTTGTTCATAGTAGGCACGTTTTATACTTTGTATAAAATGGTTTATTTTAGGGCCAAATTTTGCTGGGATTAAATAAGGAAGCTTTGGACAATTTTTTTTTTTTTTTTTATTTCAGTCCTCCTTATGGGTCATTATTTATCACTTGCTCTTTTTTTTTGTAACACATCCCAGGTATATGAAATAGGTAATAATTCAGATTCAGAAATTATACAAGGACTGGGGATGTAGCTCAGTAGTAGACTATGTGCTTAGCCTGCTTTAGGTCCTGGGTGGTTTGGTCTCCATCACCCAAAGAAAAGAAACTGCACATACTTTTTTTTTTTTTTTTTTTCCTTTTTTGTGATGAGCGTTGAACTTGGGCCCCACGTGTGCTAAGCAGGTACTCTCCACTAGCTGCACCCTTACCCTGGACTTATTCTTACAATCCACAAACTGGGTACAGGGAGAATTTTATTGTTAAACTTGTGCTTGCTCTTGGACCCATGCACTGTCATCTGTATCTCTATCACCAGACATGGTGAGCAGAGGGTAGAGACACACTGCTCAGCCTCGCAGGAGGAGGGGAGACAGCACGCAGTGAACCTTTCCTGTGTGTCGGGGACACCTGGCCAGGCACTTTGACATGTGTCATCTCACCCAGTCCTCCGGTCCTGTGGAAGATCATCCTAGGTCCTCTGTACATGTGAAGACCTCATGGGGTCAAGTCCTTTGTCCAAGGTCAGTTGCATAAGTGAAGGACCCACTGGGTGTGGCGTGATGGCACTACCCCTTTGTGTTTTTTCACATGCTGAGGCTATCATTGTGAGAACTTGTCACTGCATCTCTATAACTTTTTCTCCTTTCAAGACTTACAAAAATCGTAGTTTAAATTTACCCCTCTCACCAACTTTGACTTTTTGGGGGGCTGATTCCCTCTATTACTTCATAACAGAAAATAATCATTCTTTTTCTGCCTTGGTGATGTGAATTCCCTCAGGCAATTCAAGAATCATAGGACCCTGGTTAAAACCCCAGGCCTTGTAAAAATTAAAGAGGTAAATTATATATGAAAGCACTTTGTAAACCATAAAGCATGATAAAATTAATGGCTTTTTTAAAAATTCTGTTTACCAAGTAGCATATTGTTTAGCCACACAGTGTAAACTTAAAACACACAGGCATACAAAATGTAATTAACATTTTTTAAATATATTTCATGTTAAGCTTCACAAATGAAACATCTAGTTATACTTTTATTTAAATTCACCTGTTCACCTTAAGTATGTATAAAACTGAGTGTCTCCCTGTGTGCCCAAAAAGACAATTTGCAATTTAGAAAGTTTGATTTTGAAAATGGAAAGAGGGAGGTAATATTCCGAGGTTAAAAAGGTGATTATCCAAATCATGGAAAGGGTCTGAAAGCAAAATGTGACTCCTGGAATTAATGTACAGTGACAGCGTGGCAAGCTTTGTCACCAGTGAGCAGTAGAATCAGCTCTCTTTACAGGGCCCACCCACCTGTTCAGCTAGGAAATATTTCTTGGCTCCATTTTCTTTTATCCCTAGCCTCTTGGTTTAGGGAAATGGCCACTCTGAGAATATCTGGCTGGCCACACACCAGTGCTTGCGACTTGTTTTTTTAAATGTGTCATGGTAGCCTTAGTGTGTGTCCTGCCTCAGCTTTGGGAATTCTATTATAGAGGGAATGCTAAAATAAGAAAAATTGGGGTCTGGGTAAGCCTATCTCTTTAACTTGTTACCTGGGAACAGGAACTACTGGGATGTTTACCTGAAATTAATTAATTAATTAAATTCAGAAAGGGCTAAATGGTATCCTTACTTTTTTAAAAAAATATTTTTTAGTTGTTGATAGATCTTTATTTTATTTATTTATATGTATGTGGTGCTGAGAATCAAATCCCAGTGCCTCATGCATGCTAGGCAAGCACGCTACCACTGAGCCACAACCCCAGTCCCTAAATGGTATCCTTTCTATTGATTAAAATCACTTTTTCCCTAAAGTTATGCTTCAGGAAAGCATAAGCATGAAGGAGTGAAGTTTATACATACATCCCAAACTACTTCTTTCCTTGTCTCCACTGAGAAGTAAAACTATGTAAGAAAAAAATAACAGCAGAGCTGGAGTATGGCTCAGGGCTTCGCCTGCTCAAGCCCCTGCCTGGGTATCATCCCCAGCACCCAAAATAAATAAATAAACAGCCTGCTGTTATGATGACAAAATAGATCATTCATTTTCTTTAGAGTGTTAGATGCCTTTTCGGAGTTGCTATCCTTTTTTTGATCTTGAAATACCTTCTGTTCTTACTCCTCATACTTTAAGGAGTTTTGTCCTTCAGAAAAGAAAAATGAATTTGAACCCTTGTGTTTGTTTCAGCTGGAAACATTTGAAAGTTCAGCTAACGTTTAATGGTCTACAGTGATGATACTCTCCCGTTACAGAACAGCACTTTCTTGACAGTAAGGACTCCGTCTAGTGTGCAGGGACACCTTCGAAAAAGAGCAGAGAAACAAACTGTTCTTTGTATAAAATGCTCTTTGACCCATAAACTGAAAATAGTACAGAGCATTAATAGCAGCATGAAATTTTCCAGTAAAACTTGTTTGGGGGTTAGGGTGGGAAGAAGTACCTATGTCCATGGGAGTGACTGAATCACCTCATGAAGTACAAAACTAAAGTTATAATCTTGTAATTAAATTTTTTATAAAATAGGAAAAATGAGAAGGAACTGATCTAACAGGACACTCTAACAGAAAAATAAGGAAGGATGGTAAATTGAAGGATGGTCTAGAAAATCAGAGAAGTTTCCACAGAAAGAAACAAGAGATTCTAAGATTTTTGTTCTTACTATTCAACTTGTTGGATATTTTCTAGAGGATAAGTTAAGGAAAGGTTACCAGGAAAAGCAGCTACCCAAAAGTCATAGAAATGCTTTCTCCTTTGTAAGAAAAAATTATTATAATTTGTTAACATCTCTTTTGTGAGGAAGAGGAGGAAGGACACAGATGATTTAAAAGAGCTCTCTCTCCCCCACTTTCCCCCCTCCCTCTTCACCCCTGGCCACAAGAATAGGAAATAAATCATATTCAGACCATTTTAGAGGAATATTTAAAGTCCTTTTCACTGTTAGAGTCATAATTCTAACCAAAAAACAAAGAAAAAGAAACAAAACTAAACAAAATAATACAGTGCTTCTCAACTGGAGGGTATTTTGCTCTGCGCAGCACATCTGGCACTATCTGAAGATATTTTTTTTAGTTATTGATTTACCTTTATTTATTTACTTATATGTGGTGCTGAGAATCAAACCCAGTGCCTCACATATGCGAGGCAAGTGCTCTACCAACTGAGCCACAACCCCAGCCCTGGATCTTTATTTTATTTGTATATATATATATATGGTGCTAGGAATTGAACCCAGTGCCTCACACGTTGGAGGCAAGTGCTCTACTGCTGAGCTACAACTCCAGCCCCATGAAGACAGTTTTGATTGTCATGACTTGGGAGCTGCCACTGGCTGTGAGTGGGTCCAGGGATGCTGCTCACCACCCTCCTGTGCATCTCCCACAACACACAGTTATCCAGCCCCTTGTCAGAAACCTCCAGGTTGTAAAATGCTGGTGTGGTGGAAATAGCACGGCTCTGGAATCTGACAGAAATGGGTCTGAATCCCAGCTCCCCACCTCTCCCTGTTATTAGCTGTGTAACCTTGAGCAGTGTACAACTGGCACAGTAAAAATGTATTCAAGCCTATTTTGACCAAATATAATAAATAAATAAATTACTTCCCTAAACTGCTCAATGTCTTCATCTACAAAACGGGAGCAGTAACACCTTTCTTGTGACTGCATAAAATGAATGGGATGGTTTTGAGGGATCAGAGAAGTGGGAAGCACACCCAGCACTGCGCCCCCCCCCCCCACAGGAGAGTGTTGGCTGTATGGACGGTGCCAGAACAGGGAACACCGGCGGGTTCTATTCTGCCTGGAAAGTTTTCCCTTGTGAACCTGGTGATCTGAGTTCTGTTCCCCGACCCAATTCAGGTTACACGGCAGATCCATGAGCATGAGCAGGAGAACGAGTTGCGGGAACAGATGTCAGGTTATAAGCGGATGCGGCGCCAGCACCAGAAGCAGCTGATCGCCCTGGAGAACAAGCTGAAGGCTGAGATGGACGAGCACCGCCTCAAGCTCCAGAAGGAGGTGGAGACGCATGCCAACAACTCGTCCATCGAGCTGGAGAAGCTGGCCAAGAAGCAAGTGGCTATCATAGAAAAAGAGGTCAGTGTGTGTCCCCGCGCCTTCGCCAAGCCCTGTCTGTCCCAGTCAGCGGGTAGCAGGAGCAGGGTACCTATGGGGCACCTACGGGTCAGGGGGAACAGGATTGCTGGGAGGTGCTACTTAAAGTTCTCATTCAGAGATAAAATACTAACTGAAGACCCATTCAAATACATCCTCGCTGGTGTGTCTCTACCCAGAGGTTGCCACTCCCTTCTGGGGACTCACAGCAGGTTTGGTCCTGTACCTGCTGTGTCCAGTTCTCTTCAAATGGTCCCATTTAGAGGGGATAGTCCCTGCCAGTGGCTGATGTACTCAGGATGGACACCCTCCCAGGGGTGGCAAGAGATTCATCTAGCCAAGATTTGGGTTTTCTAGAGAGCACCTCCCTTCCTTATGCAAATTTTAAGCTAAATTAATTATTTTAATTTATTACTTTTTGATGATGCTGGGGCTCAAACCCAGGGCCTCACACACACTAAATATGAGCTACACCACTGAGCTACACCCTTAGCTCCTCTAAGCTAATTTTAAAACAGACAAAAGGGTAACACAAGCAGAAAGTCAAAGTATCACCTTTGTACTGATAAGTGTTCCATATGAAAAAGGTTTTATGTCTGCAGAAAATGGGCCTAGTGACATGAACAAGATTCAGATGACTGATTCTGGCAAAGCTAAAGAGGGGTCCCCTCCTCTGCTGCCCCCATGAGACTCAGCTGCTGTGGAGAAGCAGGGGCGGACATATACGCCCTGGCGATGGAGCACACAGTGCCGGGGCACTTCAGCAATTAAGCCGCCTCTCCATGTGGAAGGAGCATTACCCCAGCTCAGCGGCCCTCAACCTGTGAGGCAGTCTGGCATGGAGAGCTCAGCCCAAGTAGGGGTCATGTCGATTAAATAAACCAGTCAGATTCTTTCTTGGGAATTTGACTTGGCAAATGTGTGTCAAGAATTGTTTCTAATGGAAGGATCTTTGATAATGGAAGCTAAAGGTGGAAAGATGTATGAAAAGAATCATGAAGCCTAATTTCCTGTCTCCTAAGTTCCTCATCTTCCACATACTTCATCTGGAGGGCTCTCCGAAACTTAGATTTGGTTACTTTCAGGAGTCACTATTGGTTGGGTGACCTTTCCAATGGTCTGTATTTTATCCATGTAGGACACCCCCCGCCCCCGCCCCAAATGCAACATGCCTGACTATTGTGGATCATAGCAGGTACCTAAGAAAACAAAATGTCATTAGCCTTCCTGTATACTTGAGATGATCCCACTAGGGAATCTGATCATTGGAATAATTAATTGGTTAGCATTTGATTCTCAGAATAAATCATGGTTATTTATCCATTTTTAAATTTAACCCTTGGGCTGCCAACAATGTGATAAAAATCCTTTATTATAAGTCTTGGTTTTCTTTCAGTTCCATGAATGTTTTTGTGTTCAATAAAACATGATTATGGGTCCAACCTTCATACTTTTCCCATAATTGGGAATGTATTTTTCAGTGATAAATTTTTTAAGATATGAGAATCACAGAAGCCATTATTTTTTATTAATTATTTGTTCAAAATATTACATTATTCAGCACATAGGACTCTTCCTGCACTGGGGAATGTAGACATCTGAATTCTGTGTGAAAAACAGGCATCTTTGTTGTTTTCTCAGGCAAAGGTAGCTGCAGCAGATGAGAAGAAGTTCCAGCAACAGATCTTGGCCCAGCAGAAGAAAGATTTGACAACTTTCTTAGAAAGTCAGAAGAAGCAGTATAAGATTTGTAAGGAAAAAATAAAAGAGGTAAGGGTACCAGTGTTTTAGTCACCAGGTTGCCATTAAAATGTTGGGGACTCAAAAAATCACTCATGTGCCTTGTGATGGGCATATTCTCATCCAGCTCACACTTGACATTAGAATCACCCTGATGCTTATTAAAAGAAATAGCTAACCCACTTGTAAATTTTTGGATTCAGTGGGCCTGGAGTGAAGTCTGAAAATGCATGTTGTAACAGGTCCCCACACAATGCTGAGGCCGCTGGACACGGTTCTTGCCTGCTTCCAGCTTATCCTCCACGCTTCAGCCACAGGGGTCTTTTCCCAATTCAAACCCAGGCTTATTACCCCAGGGCCTCTAGTCCCCTGGCTTCCCATTGTTATTAGGACAGATCACCATGGTCAAAGTCCCTGCGTGGCCTGCTAGAGGAGTCAGCTCCTGCCCTGCTTCCCCCACTGTGGCCCTGTACTTGGCTACTCCACCCACAGTAGTCACCTTTCAGTTCCTCAAACGTACAAAGCCCCTCCCTTCCCCCAGGTCTTGGCACACTGTGTTTCTTCCACCAGGAGGTTCTCCCTACCCCAAGCCCTCCCCAGCCACAGTTCGGTTCAGTCATTTCCTATTCCTCCTCCTTGTAAGATTTAAGATTGATTATAAGGACCTTCACTCAATATCACTTTCCCTGGGAAGATCTTCCTACCTGCCTCACCCCAAACAAGACAGGTACCTCTGGTTTCATAACACCAGAGTATTTACATATTTTCTTTTAATATTTTTTTAGTAAATAGGTTGGTTCCATAGCTTAGCTATTATGAATTGAGCCACTATAAACATTGATGTGGCTGCATCACTATTGTCTTTATTTTTATGTGGTGCTGAGGATCAAACCCAGTGCCTCATACATGCTAGGTGAGCACGCTACCACTGAGCCACAGCCACAGCCCCAGCCCTTTTAAGTATTTTTTAATGATCGTTTGAGTTCCTTACCATTAGCTGGTAAGCGTCATAAAAGAGAGGAAGTCCTTTTTTGCCCACAACTGTATCCCTAAGGGCAGTACATGTGAGCATTGGACAAAGGAATGAATGATTCTGGACCTTTTGGTTGAAGACCGCCAGTGGACTCAGCACAGTGAACTCCCATTTCAGCTGAACACTCAAATTTCTTCAGTTCTCCTTTTATCAGTCCTCACAGGTGAATTGTCTGCAGTTCGATAGACTTTCCTTATCATATGACTTAGGATTTTTTATTTGTAGACTTACTTAATGTATTAAGGTTTAATTAAATACAATATGAGGAATTTCTTTTTTTATATTTATTTTTCAATTGTAGTTGGACACAATACATTTTATTTATTTATTTATTTATTTATTTTTAGGTAGCGCTGAGGATCAAACCCAGGGCCTTGCACATGCTAGGCGAGCGCTCTATGGCTGAGCCACAACCACAGCCCCCCCAGGGCGTTTCTTTAGTAAATGAAATCATGCATTGCCCTCATATTCTGATTTGTAGGTTAACAATACAGGACTTACCAAGGCTCGTCTCCAATTCTTTTTCAATTAAGAAGGGAAAGCAAGAGGCTTGGGGGTGGGCCTCAGGATCTTATGCCCTGCCCAGGTAAGCCTCTGGTCACTGTTGGGCCTGACAGAAAATTGTCTCTGATCCACACTGGCTATCTGAGAAGAATCTCTGGAACCAGCAGGTCTAGAAAGCTGGGGTATAGACAAATAGTCTAATGAAGAAAGTTCACATTCTCCAAGTGATTGGCTTGTTATTATAACTGAAGGATATTTCTGGAGCACAGAGCTTGCCTTGATTTTTCTTTTTGTCATTGTTGTTGTTGTTGTTATTCTTTTTAGTCATACATGACAGAGTCTATCTTGATGTATTTATGCACATATGGAGTACATCTTACTCTAATTAGGATCCCAGTCTTGTAGCTGTACATGATGTGGAGTTACACTGGTTGTGCAGTCACATGTGAACATAGGAAAGTTCTGTCCAGTTCATTCCACCATCTTTCCTAGTCCTATCCCCCCTCCCTTCCCTTCATTCCCCCTTGTCTAATCCACTGAATTTCTATTCTCTCTGCCCTCTTAATGTGTGTTAGCATCTGTGCATCAGAAGGACCATATGACCTTTGGATTGAGGGGATTGGCTTAGTTCACTTAGCATGATAGTCTCCAGATTCTTCCATTTACTGGCAACTGCCATAATTTCATTCTTCTTTATGGCTGAGTAATACTCCATTTCATATATATATACCACATTTTCTTTATCCATTCATCTGTTGAAGGACACCTAGTTTGGTTCCATAGTTTAGCTATTATGAATTGAGCCACTGTAGACATTGATGTGGCTGCATCACTGTAGTATGCTAATTTTAAGTCCTTTGAGTGGTATGGGTCAAATGGTGGTTCCATTCCTTGTTTTTTGAGGAATCTCCATAGGTTAACAGTAGTTTTTAATTAAAAACAGTTTTTAGTAATGCACTATGCATTACTATTTTTACGATAACAACAATTATTGAAATTAGCATTTAATGAATATTTTCTAGGTGCCAGACACTGTGCTAAAGGATCTACATGCACTGATTTATAAAATGAATGCATCTGCATTACACACCACAGGTACGCTCTAAGCCCCTGCATAGAGCATTCCCTGTGGTGTGTAATGCAGATGTGTTCATTCATTTTGCCCTGATTTCTCAATAAGAAACTCTTGAGGTCTTCTCAACTGGGAATAGAAATAATCTAACTCTCTGTGTTCGCTGGTGCCTCGGAGGCCATGTTTTCCAACTGCAACCACTCTTTTGAGCTTTTATCACTCTGAGATACTAGGAGATTGCATGAACCCTACCTTTAGGAGATTCTCCCACAGAACAGAGGCCCCACTCAACCTGATTGGGTGGCATTTGCTTATAATCCCAGGCACTTGGGAAGCTGAGGCAGGAGTATTGAGCGTGGTTGGGGGGTCCCACTCCATCTCCAGGCTATTCCTGGTTCACCATACTCAGATTCCACAAGGGACCACAAGCCTAAACTTCCTAAGTGCTCAGTGTGCTCCTGAAGGTGGAAACCCAGGGTAAAACCCAATTGGAGATAGCTTCAGTAGATCTTTCTGCGCAAAGCTAATATTATGCCTTATGAAGTAAAGCTTAGTTCAAAGTACTTAAAGGGACATATATATATTAAGATGTTGAGATACTTGAAGGGATTATCCTTGGAATGGCGAAGCCATCTCCGTTTTCTCAATTGTTGATGATAAGAGCTGTGGGTAACACAGGATGCTGGTTGATATCCATGATTTGGGAGTGAATTTTCATGTGATATTTGAATTGAGGTGTGCAAACCAATGGTTAATGCCAAACCTCATAGCGAAGTCAGGGTGTGGAAAGATGAGTCACCCAGCCTCCCTGCTGGCCCAGGCTGCTCCAAGCTGGAAACAGCTTTCTCTTGTAGAGTTTTAAGTGAAACTTGAAAGCCTCACTGGACCAGCACAGGCGAAAGCCAGTTTTCTAGACCTTCTTGGCTAAGGGTAAAAACAATCTGAATAGTATGTGATGCCCGTGTCATGAAACATTAAGTAGAATAGGTGCTAGCAATTAGGAGAGTTTAGCTGTGTGAGTAGTTAGCCAAATATAGGTCAAGCTGCTCATACGAACAAAGAAGAGTACACTGGACTTTTAAAGTAGTCTTCTTAATTTGTCATAGAGCAACATCTTTTTTTTTTTTTTTAGTTGTAGATATACACACAGTATCTTTATTTATTTTTATGTGGTGCTGAGAATCAAACCCAGTGCCTCACACATGCAAGGCAAGTGCTTTGCCACTGAGCCACAACCCAGCCCCAGATTAACATCTTAACTATTCTGATTCACTGCTTTCTTTCCTTTGCTCACATCTTCTAGAAAAATCATGAATTTTTCCCTTTCAAAAATACAGATGAGGACTGGGGTTGTGGCTCACTGGTAGAGCGCTTGCCTAGTATGTGTGAGGCACTGGGTTCGATTCTCAGCACCACATATAAATAAACAAAATAAAGGTCAAGGGGCTGGGGTTATAGCTCAGCGGTAAAGCGCTCACCTTGCATGCATGAGGCCCTGAGTTTAATCTTCAGCATCACATAAAAATAAAGATATTGTGTCCACCTAAAACTAAAAAATAAATATTTTTTAAAAATATAAAGGTCGAGAGGCTGGGGCTGGGGCTCAGCAGTAGTGCACTTGCCTGGGTTCGATTCTCAGCACCACGGTAAATAAATAAAATAAAAATCTATCAACAACCAAAAATATATTAAAAAAAAAATAAAGGTCATGGACAACTAAAAAAATACAGGTGATTTCTTTACCCTCTAATCCCAAGTGAATCATGCTTTCTCCTGAGATTCAAAACTAGTGATGCATAGTCACCTCTTGTCTTTGGAATCTGCCCACCTCCCTCAGTCTTGTCACCACCTCCTTTGTCCAAGCAGTGGCAGCTCCCCTCCCCCACTCCTCTTCCTCCTCCTCCTCTTCCTCTTCTTCCTCTCTCTCTTCCTCCCTCTCCTGCGCCCACCTCTCTCCCTCACCTGAGTCTGGGCAGCAGCAGCCCCCAGCTTTCCCCATGGACTAGGGGCTATTCAGACTCTTGTGTCCCTCAATCTGCTCTCCACCTGACAGCCAGAACCATCCCTCTGAAGTGCATTCCACCAGGACACCCCCCCACATGGACGATCTGCTGAGGTTCGGCCCTCAGCCAGGCCCGCAAGGTCCTGCCTCAGCACACTGCGCCCAGCACCCTGGCCTCCCACCCTAGGGGCTGCTCAGGTTGTCCCCTTACCCAGGTGTTCCCCCCTCTCCTTTTGCACTGGTTAGCTCCTCCCAGTTTTCAAATTTCAGCTTGGTGGTCACTGAAATCAAATAGTCAACATCACACTTTCTCAAAGGACCAAGTTCTTCCTCTTCACAGCAGTTCTCCCGGTGATTTTCAGTCCATTCCTGTGGTTCTCTGGTCAGTTTTCAGCTCTAGACTGTGGAGTCCCCTGGTGGCAGACACCGTGGTCTTTTGCTCACCCTTGCGCCCTGGGGCCTGGCACCTGAGAGGGGCTACATGAGTGTGTGGCGACTGGCCAAGGAACAAATACTGCTGAGAACAAGAAGCAAGAAATAGGACACCTTACAAGGGCCCCTCTCACTTCACACTCAACGAATGGATCCAAATAATTAAGAACTGGAGTCGGGGATGTGCCTCGCCAAGCCTTCCCGTACTGTGTCTTCTTCTGATTTCCAAACAACTGCATCTGCAGTTGCAGTAAGATGTCATATAGTCCCTTTCACAAGACCCACTTGGGTTCGTTTTTTGTTTTTGTGTTTTAAAGGAAATGAATGAGGACCACAGCACACCCAAGAAAGAAAAGCAAGAGCGGATATCCAAGCATAAGGAGAACTTGCAGCACACGCAGGCTGAAGAGGAAGCCCACCTTCTCACTCAGCAGAGACTGTACTACGACAAAAACTGTCGTTTCTTCAAGCGGAAAATAATGACCAAGAGGCACGAGGTGGAGCAGCAAAACATTCGGGAGGTATTTGTCACATTCATAACTATTGGCACTGGCTCAGGAGGCAGTAGGTCGTGTGAGGGTGTTGACCTTGTCTGTTTTATCCATTCCCACATCCTTCACCTTTAGCACAGCCTGACACAGAGCAAGCGTGCAACACAAGTCAGGGAATGTGTTTACCATTGATAAGAGAAAGCTGAATTCGTAGAACAAGAAATGGATTTTTTCTAAGTAAATGAAATGGAATTTTGGTGAACATCTATTATGAGCCATGTCACACAGTGAAGAATCAAAAGAAGTAGAAAGAGAATTTTTGCTTCCTGCCTGCTTGTCAAGGACTTGTATTTCTGTGATTCCACAGGAAACACAAATGATAGCACGATGTTCTCAAGTTAATTCGTTCAGTCATCCTCCACTTCCAGAGTGCCTCCTCTATGCTAGGCACTGGGGCAGACACCAGGGCCACCAAACAGCTATGCTCCTGCCTTCAAGTGGTCCTGAATGGATCTAGGAGACACAGACATGTAACAGATTAATCATAATCTCATGAGTCAGGGGCAACAACTGACATGTAGGACAGCTTGCAGTCCTCTGTAGCCCACATGCACAGACACAAAGGGGTTCTGTGGAATTCCCATCTCAGGATAGGAATAATGAAAGGGGAAAAAAATCAGAAAGGCTTCTGATGGGGGCAATAATGGAATGTAAGTTTGACAAATCCTGGGATCACAGGGGAAAGACTTAGGAGCAGAGAGTGGAGTGATGGGAAATAGGGTGTGGACATGGCTGTCGGTGGTGTCCAAAGAAAGATAGATTTGAAACACAATTTGAAGTACAGAATAAGTAAGACTTGAGAGAAAAGAGGGAGGTGGACTCGGAGTTACTTCTAGGGTTTAAGACTTGGAGAAATGTAGATCTGAGTAGAAACAGAGATGCTGAAAGAAAGGTTTTAGTAAGAAATGGATTTATCTAGTACATTTGAACTTGTCAGAAGTCAAAAAGTCAAAATAAATAAGTCCAGTAGCCACTCAGAAATAAAGTATTTGGGTTTCTTTAATTATCGTTACTCTAGTAGCACATATAGGAGGAAGTCTCAGGCTATGGGGACAATTACCATCAATAAAAGCTATAGAAGGGCAGGGGCTTCGGCTCAGCAGTAGAATGCTCGCCTAGCATGTGCGAGGCGCTGGGTTCAATCCTCAGCACCACATAAAAATAAAGAAAATAAAGGTATAAAAAAATCACATCAATCTTTAAAAAAAAAAAGCTATGGAAGATAATTAGTCCCCTAAAATAATACAAACTACATTCGTGACTTCATCCATATCGGGTTTTGACCAACTGAGCTAAGATCAGCTCTATAAGGTTATTTTTCTTGAAGTCCAGATTTTCCTTAATTTAGTCCTATTCCAGAGCCTCTTTCATGAAAATGTTCAAAGTTTTTCTATCTATAAAAGTAATAAAAGGACATTGAGAAAAAGACATACAGAAATATATAAAGCTCAGTAGTAAGTCCTTTTAGCAGCTTTACTGGGAGATCACTGCCTTACAAGACGTATATATATTTAAGGTATACCATTTGACGTTTTGATATATACACAGTGTGAAAGGATCACTACATTCTAGCTAATTAACATACTCATTGCCTCTACATAGTTACTGTGTGTGTGTGTGCATGCATGTGCATATGTGTGTGCGCGTGCGCGTGCGCGCTCGCAAAGTTCAACTTAAGATCCATCCTCTCAGCAAATGGTAAGTAAGCAGTACGGGACTGCTAACCATTGTCACCATTGTTCACTAGATGTCCAGAAAATATTTATCTTGCATAACTAGAATTTTGTACCCTTCCACCAACATCACCCCATTTTCCCCTTTTTGATAATCTCATTTTATCCAGTGTGTACCCCGAGACAATCAATCCTTCATTTGGCATATATTATTTCAGATTTTTTTTTCGGGTGCCCATGCCATACAGCTTATATATCAGTGGGATTTTTTGATTTGCAAACAATTGAAACAAACTCTGGCTGACTTAAGCATGGAAAAGAATTTACCAGAAGGAAATGGGGTAGGTGACAACACTAAAGAAGAGAGCTGGGAAAGTTCAAGAATCACCGTGGAAAAGCAATTTCCTTGTTGTAGAGGGCAGGAGCTCTTGGGCACTCCTCAGGGCACCGTCATGTGGCCGTATCTCCATTTTTTTTATGTTCGGATCATTTCTGAACATGATTCAGATTCCTAGGAGAGAGAACTAGATTGGGTGGTGTGCCCAGTCCTTCTGCGACACTCTCTCTACAGAAAAGTAGCAGACATCCACTCCACTGTCCCCCTGTCTTCTATTGCCGCTTACTGTTGAGCACATAGCGCTGCCTCATTCTCTTTAACCCCACAGTGTTTTGTTGTTTGGCCACAGGGTCATTTACTTTGTGAGGCACTTCCCAGGGGGCATTTTGTTTAAAATGTTACGATATTGCTAACAATGCCACAGAGAACATCTTTGTGCATATTTTTGAACATATACAAGTATTTTTGTAGATGTAGTCTCAGAGGTGGAAATTCTGGATCAAAGAATGAACACACCTGAACTTTTAAATAAATATCCCCAAATTGCCCTCTAAAGGCTGCATGCCCCCACCACAGAGCAGAAGAGTGCCTGTTTTCCTGTATCTTTGCCTCAACTAATTGAAACATGTGAAAGGATCACCACAGTCTGGGTTGAGCCTCTTCTCTCTCTGCCACACACAGATGCTCACCCTCTGCCTCCAGGTGTCAAACAAAGGGCTGAACCTGAGAAAAACTTTAAATGTCAGAGGCTAATAGCATGTTTGTCTGAATGTCTGAGTCTAGTTTTTCCTCAAGTCTCAGTAGCCATGAGGATAAAGAGATCTACTGCTTTTAAAGAAGCCACACCACTTCCATTTGGACTTTAGAATAAAGTGCTTGGACGCAGTTCCAGCCGAGGGAAAGGCAGGGAGCAGCCCAGAGCCACGTCTCACCCAGCAGGTAGACGCACAGGAAGAGGGTCTTGTGTTTAGCAGCTGTGTCATGAGAGGGACATGTCTGTCAGCCCTGAGCTTGGTGAGCTGTCACGGTGGGGTAAGGGCTGAGGAAAAGGGAGCCCCTTGTCCCTCACCCTGCACTCCCTCCAGGGCAGATAGAGTGCTTTTGGCGGGCAGAATCACCTGGAAAATGTTTGTAAACCTAAAAACCCGAGTTTTAGCTTTAATTTTACTTTATGGAAGTTGTATGACCTTATGATAGGCCCTCCATGCCTTCCCAAATGTCTTACTATGCCATCTAAACTCTTTGCAAGGTTACTGCCTCATAAGGTTGAAGTTATGATTAAATGATATGTGAAATAAGCTAGGTGCACCCAGCAGCTCTGGAGGCTGAGGCAGGAGGATCACAAATTCAAAGCCAGCCTCAGCAACATCGAGGTACTGAGCAACTTAGTAAGACCCTGTCTCTAAATAAAATGCAAAATAGGGCTGGGGATGTGGCTCAGTGGTTGAGTACCCCCAAGTTCAATCCCTGGTACCCACCCCTACACACAAAAAAAAAAAGGGTATGTGAAATGATTTTTAAAAATTGAGAGCCCAGCGTGGTGGCATATGCTTGTAGTACCAGCTTCTTGGAGTGCTGAACAAGGAGGATCCCTAGTGTCCAGAAGTTTGAACCAATCTGAGCAACACAGTGAGACTCCAGTTTTTAAAATATTGAAGGCACATTACACATTATTATGTAGGCACAGGATTCAAAAGAAGATGAATGATTAATGTTTTTTCCATGGTTTGAAGTATTCTAGGGAGCTTACCATTTACACCCCAGCAACTCAGATATACAAATCAAAGATAATAGTCAGTATCATGTTTCTCTCATTCTTTGAATAGTTTATTAAAACTAGATTTAAGATATTAAATGCCAAATATTTATTTCTGAATACAGAAAAAAAGACATATTTATGTATTCTGAAGCATTGTCTTATGATTTTTCCTTTCACTTTTACATGCCTAATAATGCATGGTGGGGCCTGTGATCCTTGATCTATTCCTGAAGATGCTAACATGTCGATTAAGAGATTGGTCCAAGGCCTGGCACAGTGGCACATACCTGTAATCCCAGCAATTCTGGAGGCTGAGGCAAGAGGATTGCAAATTTGAGACCAGCCTCAGCAACTTAGTGAGGCCCTAAGCAACTTAGTGAGACCTAGTCTCAAAATAAGAACTAAAAAGAACTGGAGATGTGACTCAGTGATTAAGTGCCTCTGGGCTCAATCCCCAGTACCAAAAAGAGACACTTGCCCAAAGCCATAGGTAAAGAGTGGAGTCACACCCTGAGCATTTTCCCATGGATTCCCAAACTCTAAGATAAGTCAGAATTAGCTGGGTAGCTGCTTATAGATCACTTATAACCCAGGTAATTCTGATGCAGGTATTTGCAGGTATCCTGAATCCTTCCATTAAAGATGGAGAAAAGCCCATCCTCTAAAAGTGTTCATTTGCTTTGTTATCCCCGCCCATGTCCCCATAAATTTCAGGGCATGGGGCAGCTCAAACTCAGTTTGGACTTAACAATTTAGGAAATTGTGGGTCTGTAAATGCTCAATATTGGGACGCCTGGAACAGAGGCCAGGGAACAGGACCTTTACACACTCAGGGTTTTCTTTGATGTTCTCTTGGCCCTGAGTCCTGGAGAGCTCCAGTCTTTAGGAGAGCTCACTCGCTTTGGTGCCCCCTGGGGGCCAGTTACTGATCTAAAATGAGAAATCTGGTGGGGGGTCCAGAGGAAGAGGAAAAATAAGACAGGGAAAAGAAAACCAGGAGGTTGGGAGTGATGATCTGGGAGACTTCAACTTCTTTGAAACAAATTTAAATGGTGCGCATACTTTGGGTATTTATGCGCTAGAAAATAAGCCCCACGAGGGGGCTGCTTGTTCCCAGCTCTGTCACCAGTGCCCACAGTGGTGCCCAACACCCAGTAGGTGCTCAACAAATGCTTGTTGAAGAAACAAATTAATGATTTGTGACTGTGCTCGGGTTCTAGAGGCTGTACTGTTTAAAGGACTTCCCTTCCAATGAATAGAAGGCCCAGTGTGCAGGATATTCTCTCTACACCAATGCATACATCTTCTGATGCTTTATGAACATAAAGGAGTTGCATTTTCCCCTATAGGGTATGCCAACAAAGAGGAGAGTCAACGCTTTCTTTTCATGATCTTCTTAGGTAGTAACTGTACTCCCCTCTTCAGAAATCTTATAGAAAATCTTGACCTCTTTCCTAGCCCTCATCACTTTCCAACCTTTCTCTTTACACATAAAAGTGTTTTCCCTGTATTAAGATTATTTTTCGCATGTTAACTGAAATTTTATTTGGACTAGCTTAAGCCAAAGCCAGGAAATTTATTATCAAAGTATAGGAATATCTCGTCAAACTCAGCAGCGGTGACACAGGTGGACTCAAGGCAGTTCCGGGACCGTCAGGAACTTGAGCATGACTGCGTTCCTTGCACGTCTGTCTTCTTTTTAATTCTTCCTCTGAACCCAGATTTCTCTAATCCTCAATCCTCATAGCAGCAGACAACTACCACATCTGTCGTCTTTATATGACCCTCAATTCTGGCCTCCCACAGAGATTAACAGGCTCTGAACCTCAACTCCAAATTCCTAGAAGAGAAAAGAAACGGGCACAAGTTGGGCCCCACTGTGATTCCGTCAGCTGTGAGCCACGCGTGTCCCTCAATGAATGCCTATAACACTTCCCTCTCAGAGTGTCAGCCAGATGAGGATGGAAGTCATGGCTTGGTAAACATCTGTATGTACCCAGAGCACATGGTTCAGGTGTTTGTATATAGTGCATTTAGGAAATAGTCTTGAATTGGTAAATGAAAAAAAAAAAAAAATTGCCCAACTTCCTTTTTTCTAGTTTGCTTTCCTTCCTCCTTTCAACAACAGGGAGGAAAGGCAGGGAGGGAGGAAAGAAAGATGAAGAGACAGACAGGCATGAGCAGAGCTGAGAGAACAGAGTGATTAGATCCAACAACGATCAGACAGACTGTAATGGAAAAGATGAAAGGGAAGAGCTCTTCTCTGCTTTGTCCCAGCATGCCCTAAACTCAGATTTTAAAAAATATATAATTGGCCTACTTCTGACATGTACAAAAACTGGGTATTTCCCAGAAAACTAGAAACATTGAAGATATCCATTTAGTCAAGTTTCTCAACACTGACTGCATACTAGAGTAACCTGGAGAAGTCTTTAAAATTGAGGTCAGGTACCTTGTAGTGGTGCAAGCCTGTAATCCCAGCTCCTCAAGAGGCTGAGGCAGGAGGATCACAAGTTTGAGGCCAGCCTTAGCAATTTAGTGAGGCACTTCTCAAAAGACTGGGGATGTAGCTCAGTGGTAAGGCACTCCTGGGTTCAGTCCCCAGAGCCCCCCCCCCCCCTGAAAAAAAATTGAGGCCAGGATCCCACCCCGGAGAATGTTCAGAATTTCAGGTTTTAAGCATCATATATTTGAACAGCTTCATCACATGAGCAGCCAGGGTGGAGAACCAGAAGCTTAACTGAAGGAACATTTATTTAGATCTAAACAAACATGTCGCCTAATTAAGGGTCCCAGCAAGGTAAGAGGGCGTCAGGTAGAACCGATCCCATTTTACAGCTAGTACAGTGGTGGCTGCTAGCAAGTTGCCTGCCTGGTAAGCAGTGAACCCAGCAGCAGAGCCTAAGGCTCCAGGGATTGTTCATCCGCTGCAGACACTGACAGGTTCCCCGAGGGCCGGGCGGTGCCATCTTTGCCATCCCTCCCTTAGTTCGCAGTCCTTCCAGTCCCTCTCCGCTCATCTCTCTCCGTTTACTGTTTGCTCCTGAACGCAGGAACTGAATAAAAAGCGGACGCAGAAGGAGATGGAGCATGCCATGCTGATCCGGCACGACGAGTCCACCCGAGAGCTCGAGTACAGGCAGCTGCACACGCTGCAGAAGCTGCGCATGGATCTGATCCGGCTACAGCACCAGACTGAGCTGGAGAACCAGCTGGAGTACAATAAGAGGCGGGAGCGGGAGCTGCACAGAAAGCACGTCATGGAACTCCGGCAGCAGCCAAAAAACTTAAAGGTAAGAGGAGAGAGCAGTCCCCATTAGCGTAAGCCCCGGGACAGAGTTGGGGAGGACCAGTGTTCCAAGGACACCTGGATGACTGGCAGTCGCCCGTTTCTGGGCCCCACAACCAAGTCACAATCTCCAGATGCAAAGCCCCGGCATCTGTATCTTGCAAACTGCTTTGGTAACCGCCGTACTCCGTGATCTCTTGATTTTTCCCTTTACTCTGCTCTGTCATTTCCCTGAACTCTGCATGACCTTCCTCTCTAAACTTGGATGAATAGCAGCCCATGATTCTAATTCCAGGAGACAAAGTTATATTGATAGTAACTACCTTGAGAGCTGCTGTACACCTGAGAAGGACCCTGAAGCCACATTCCCACTGAGTAGGAGAGTGTGATTTGTCAGAGGTGGCTGGCATGAGTATGGGGATCAGAACAGAATCCACTCGTGCCACACCAGGGATAGGAGGAACTCCTTTAGCCCAGCCTCTTGCTAATTTTAGCAGCCTGCTAATTAACAAGCTCTGTGTACTAAGCCATTGGTACGTGTCACAGAGGACACTGTCAACATTGGCACAGACATGAGGCCAACCTCAGTCACACTGGCCATTGCCTCTTCTAGCCAAATCCTAAACTATCTAATTAGTGATCCCTGTCACCATAAGTCTTCAGAGTGTTCATAAAAAGCACACGTGACTATGGGGGCAGCTGATGGAATGCCTTCTGGCCTTAATAGTACATCCCCTGGTCTCCTGGCCAGAGTACAAATTTGACACTGCCACATGTAAGCACAACCTCTTAATGGGGGGCAGGGGGCCCACAATCACTGTTCTTTCAGTTCATATTGAAGTACAGTGGAAACAGGCTGGGATGTGAAGATGTCCTCCTTCATTGACTGGTGGAGGGAGCAGGTTATATCACATCACCCCCTTCACACTCGGAAATGGGGACATGGCTTACGTGACACACACTCAAAAAGGGAGGAAGAAACAACACACAATAGAAAACACTAAATACTTGGATGGGAAACCATAAAAATAATGGCTAACCTTTTAACAAGCAGAGCTTCATAATATTCTGCAATCTGCTTAGAATTGCTACCCCCTTATTATAATTCATTTTTTCTTTGAGGTCAGTTGCAAATCCAAAATTATTTCTATCCATTTACTATAAACACAGAAGCACTAGTAGAGTTTGCTTTTTTTTTTTTTTTTTCCTTAGAGTTTGCCCTGGTCTGCGTTATTTTCGTGATTGTGGACCAGCAATGCTGGTCACAGCACCAAAAGACAGATAGCCCTGGCCCTTGTATTGTATCATCATAACAGAAACTTTCTGTTTTCACTGACACATCTTTATTTTCCCTTTGTCACTTTTTCTAACAGGCCATGGAAATGCAAATTAAAAAACAGTTTCAGGACACTTGCAAAGTACAGACCAAACAGTATAAAGCACTCAAGAATCACCAGTTGGAAGTTACTCCAAAGAATGAGCACAAAACAATCTTAAAGACACTGAAAGATGAGCAGACGAGAAAACTTGCCATTTTGGCAGAGCAGTATGAACAGAGTATAAATGAAATGATGGCCTCTCAAGCGGTAAGTGGTTAGGTTGGGTGCCACGACTTCAAGAGCTTTGGGATTCAAGAAAAGTCAAGATCCAGCCTTTGGTTCCCAGGATGCACAAATTTAGGATCTGGGTGTTTTTCTGCCCAAAGAAATGAGGAAATGACAACGCTGAATAAAGCCAAGCCCCTGTGGATACTTGCTGGAGTGTATCTTATAAGCTGGAGCTCAAGGAATAACGTGCTGAATCCGACCTGTGGCACATAGGGTCTTTGAGGGCAAGATGGTATAGATACCGCATATGATGTCCTGTGTCCATTCGTCAGAGATTACTGACCAGCACCCCCAACGATACCAGGCACCAGTGAATAGAGTCTTAACAGAGCTCACAGTCAAGAGGAAGACAGATACACAGACACGTTCATTCAATAAACTTTTGCTAAACCTCAGTGTCCAGCCCTCTGCTGGGCTCAGAGATAGAGTGATGAGCCAGATAGACAATGGGTCTCTGTCCTCAACCTTCTGTCATGGAGCCAGGAAGTCAGATAATTAAGCAATAATAATAAAGCATAGTGAGTGCTTTGAAGTGGGAGGGGCTGGGGGGCAGGGAGGACAAGTAGGAACAAGGAATCTGGTCTAGGGAAAGTCTCCCTATGGGAGCCAGGGCTCGGTGGAAGTCACTGAAGCCAGCAGGTTCCACAAAGAAACCCAGATAGGCACAGATCCAAACAATGGAAAGTACCTCTGGGGCACTCCCTGAACTTGAAGGTGGGCCCCGAGTTCAAGAAGGGGGATTATGGGAACCCAAAAAGGGAGGTGGTAAAGGTCCTTAAGCCAGGGATGGAGCAAACCTGGAAATTCAGTGAAGGTCTCACAAGGAGAAGTGTCTTAGAGAGTACTAGCTAACCAAGCAGGCAGAAGAGGAAAAGTGAATCCTGGCCGAGGACACAGTCTGTGCAAGACTCCGGCCCAACAGAGGGTGGCACAGCTGAGAAGCAGTGAGCACCTGCCATGGTGTAGAATGCTTGTTTAAGGAAAGCAGGTGGAGATTCTCAGTCAGATCTGCAAGAGCAGGAGTCTGCTCGCGATTCCAGAAGCAGTGGAGAGCTGTTGAAGCCTGTTTAGGAAGGAAAGTAACAGGATCAGATCTGTGTGCCAGAAAGCTAGTGGCAGTCGTGCAGCAAATATAGGGAAAGAGACCTGTTGGCAAGTTATTTCAGTAGTCCAGGGGGAAATGTCCAAGCATGGTGCCCGGGACTCAGCTCAGTGGTAGAGTGCAGGCTTCTTGTGTGAGGCCCGGATGCAGTCCCCAAACCAAAAATGAGTTCAAAAAACCAGAAGGAGGGTAATAAGGGAAATGGTAAGGAGGAGAAAGATTTGAAAAATATTTAGAAAGCATATAGAGAGAACTTAGTGACCAATTTGAGAGGTAGGTTTGACAACAGACTGGAAAAAGTCATCACTTTACCAAGATAGAAAAATAGAAGGGGGTGAGTTTGGATGCCTTGAGGGGGAGGGGTCATTGGCTACGTTGTGGACATGGTATCTGAGCCAGGCAGGTATCCATAGAAAGATACAAATATGGAAATCTGTAGTTCAGGAGAGAGATCAGGATTAACTCATTATGTCCCATCATCCTATAAAATTTTATAAGACATCTATAAAATTGCTCAATTTAAGATTTTTTTATTTTAATTGTTAGTGGACCTTTGTTTTATTCATTTATTTATATGCCATCCTGAAAATTGAATGCAGTGCCTCCATGTGTGAGGCAAGTGCTCTCCCACTGAGCAACAACCCCAGCCCTCAATTGAAGTTTTTATAAGTGTCCCATAGATAGGATGATAAGACATCATGGGTTAAAGACAAAAAAACAGACATCTTTGCCAAATGGGTTAGAGGTAGCTGTTAGAAATGGATAAGATCTGCTGGGGACAGCAGATGGAATTAGAGAGAAAGGGGACCAAGGACAGAGTCTGGTGGACACCCGCATGTGAGGGCTACATAGAAGCAGGCCAAAGGAAACAAACACTCGGTGACCTAAGGGGGAACCAGGAGAGAGGCCAGGCGTAGGTTCTAACTGAAGATTTCAGCTGTCACAGAGACCAATTAGAATCCCAACCTTTGGGGCTGGGGAGACGGCTCAGTTGGTAGAGGGCCTGCTTGCTGCACAGGGCCCTGGGTTCAGTCCCCAGCACCACAAAAATAATAATAATAAGCCGTGGGCTTACCCACTGCTGGTTACAGACAATCCCCAGAGCAGTGGGAGTGGGAGACGTGATCCTGCATTGAAAGGGGGGCTGCAGATGAGGCAGACAGTGTGAGGCGGCCTCTCAGAGGTTGGTCAGTGGTCGCAAAGGGAAAGAGCTGCAGGGTGAGGCGTGGCCAGGAGTCCACTGCAAAGGGAAAGAGCTGAAGGAAGACCTCAGGACCGGGCCATCCCGTGGGTTCTCCCTGGGCTGTGCCCCAGGCCTCCCAGGATGCTAGGGTGAGTGAGATAGCCATCAGGACCTCATGGAATCTACCCAAGAGTGGAGGACACTAGGCTGAAGAGCCCACTCCATAGCAGCAGAGTGAGTGCAAGAATCCAGTGGAGTATGAACAGGAGGCTGGGTGGCCCAGAGTTGGGAAGGGCCTCTTTGACAAGAGTATTTAGATGTGCAAAGATGAGAAAACGTGGCACTTTTGAAGAACTCACAGACGTCCATTGTGTTTGGAAAGTAGTGAGCCAGGAGGAGACCAGCCTGGGAATCAGCCTGCAGGGCCATGGGCTGGGGCGTAGGGGCCTGCACCCATGCAGACTGTTGGTCTTTACCCTAAACGCAGCTGGAAGCCGATGAAGAGTATTGAGCAGGGGCCTGGCATCAGATTTGTATTTTTAAATGTTTACTCGGTGACCTGTAGAGAATGGCAAGAGTGGGTATGAGGAGATTGTCTAGATGCCACTGCTTTTCCCTGGGCACCAGGGAGTGGTGGCTTCACCAGAGAGGAGAAGTGGGGGTGAAGCTTGAAAGAGCTGGGCAGGAGGGAAAGTCGAGGCACCTAGTTAGTGACAGGCAGAGATGATGGCCAGCTACCTACAGGTTGAAAAGGAAGTGGGCGGGGCTGGGGAGGCAGGAAGGGAAGATAATGAGTTGACTTGGGCTGTGTGGAGCCTGAGGGCATCTCTGGTAGGCTGGATACTTTGGTCTGGGCCTCAGAAGGGCAGGGTGAACCGAGGGGTCCAGGTGGGAGTCATTTGCATGGCCGGTGGCAGAGTCAGCCGGCAGGAGGCCCTGTGCTGGGGAACAACCCAGGGAGGGGAGCAGGACAGGAATGGAAAACCATCACGGGTGTTTGCAGTGTCTCAGGAGGTGGGAAAGGATTTCCAGAAGGAAAGGTAAAGTCCACAGTAGCCAGTGCTGCTGGGAGTCAGGCCAGGTGAGGACGGGATCATGATGGCCAGCAGTTGGTGATGGCCAGCGGAGGCCTCCTTGTGAGCCATATAAACAGAAGGGTCACCTCAACCTGAGTGTGAAGTGAGGAGTGTAGAGAGAGGGAGGAGGGGCGAGCTTGGGGGTTTTGTCTTGTTGATAACTGCAGTAGCCTCTGTGACTTGGGCACACCCCAGACATCCCGTGCCTGCAGGTCACACAGATGGGAGAGGAGGGGAGGAGGGATAGAGGTTCATGACTGCACTTGACTACAAGGAGAGAAATGCCCTCTCCTGAGACAGAAGATCAAAGCAGGTTTGACCATAGCAGCTGTCTTTTAGTGACCACATCCCACTGTCCCTGCTGTCTTGAGTATTGCTTGGGTGGGTAATATTTCATTTTTGTGACACCCCTTTCAAGTAGTTACTATTTAACCCTAAATTTACCTGTGAGGTTTTCTTTTTTTTTTAATATTTATTTTTTGGTTGTAATTGGACACAATATCTTTATTTTATTTATTTATTTTCATGTGGCGCTGAGGATCCATCCCAGGGCTTCACACATGCTAGACGAGCACTCTACCCCTGAGCCCCAGCCCAGCCCACCTATGAGGTTTTCTAAAGGAAAGCCACTCAGGTTAGCTCCTGCTTAGGACTAGGAGTTGGCAAACATTTTCTGAAAAGAGGCAGATAGGAAATATCTCAGGCTTTATGGGCCACAGTGTCTATCACGACTGGCTGACTCTACACTACAGTGCAGAAGTACCCCAGACCTGGGTAAATGAACGAGTGTGTCTATCTAGTGAAGCTTGTTCGCAAGGCCTCGGTGGCCCTCAGGTAGCACACCAGCCCTGGGGTGGGAGCAGCGCGCAGCTGATGAGCGCTGGAGGCAGGATTTGAACCCTCGAGGGGTCCCTGTAAGCCTGAGGGGTTGGCGCCCACTATACTGCTGCCTGTGTCTTCCTTTTCTTGCACTGAAGCCACCTTAGAAAACAGACATGATATCTACCTATAATCTTATAAAACTTTTTAGTGGATTTGGTGTGTTTAGCTTCAGGTGATGAATACCAAAACCTGGAGTGTCCCCCTGGTTTCTGGCACAGGGACCTTCATAGTCAGAGCTGGGACAAAGCATAGTTATGGATGACAGTAATCAAGAACCAGAAACCAAAGAAAATGCCCTGAGGATGAGCCTCTCGCCCACTTGCTCAGGGATTCTAGCAACACAAACCGGAGAGTAGGAAAGAGCAGGGCTTCCATTTCCTTTACCGGTAAGAGGTCTGCATATCAAGAGGGAATCAGTAACCACCCTCACTGGGAGCCACAGAACTCCTCAGCGTTCATTTGGAAGGCTGTTCCTGCTGCAGGTCAGCTGTGCATTGGGTCCCGTATGTCTTCCCTTCATTTCTCATTGGGAAAATAAGAAGAGAGTGAGCCATCCTCTTTAGTGGGTTTTAATGAAAACTGGTTAGGATTAATTATTAGAAGGTACCTTGGAAATATAATTGCATAATTTATTTTAGGTTCCTTTAATCTCTATAGTGTATTTCTCCAAAAGTACTAAAGAAGATAGTAGGCAAATAACATTTCAAAAAGTCATTTCTCCAACCAGGAGATTGTAAGACATTGTTAATTATTACAAATTGTAGATAAGGTAGAGAGTAATATCTTGGCAAAATGAAAACAAAAGAAAATGTATGGAAACATGCAGATAAGCTCAGGGTAGACTGGATTATCTCATTAAAGGTTTCTGATCTCAAAGTTCCCAGCCATACTAAGGGCCAGTATGTTTGGACAAAGCCAAGACTTGGGCAGAGCAAAGAAATCCCTGAATTTAGTCCTGCTAATGGCCCAGAGCCTCCCCCTCTTCAGGTTGAGGGGTAGGCCTTTCTGAGAGCGGGCCCGCCTGTTCCCCACACAAGATGTGGGCACGTTGGCGTGTAACACCAAGTTTCCATACCGTGGGAATCAAGGGAACTTATAAGGCCACCTTATAATGTAGACTTTTTTACTTCAAATCAGACTATGCCCCTTAAGATTGGCAAGGATGCTTTTTGGGAACAAACTCTGAACCACTTGAGTTATTGGCCAGCTATCCAGATGACTTGTGTAGTCCTCAACAGGCGCCAATGTTGCCTAAATGAACTGTGGCATGTGTCCCAAGTGTTATAGATGATTGATTTAGAACTGAGCATATCTAAATGACTTTATGGTTTGGGGGTTAAAGATATCCAGATATGTAAACAGTCTTGTCAAAACCAAAATAACAACAGACACTACTTACTGACTACTTAGTCTGGGATTATTCTCTACCTGGGATGGTGTGTATTTATTTGCTTATGTATTCATTTGTTGATTTTTTGCGGTACTGGGGATTGGACCCAGGGATGCTCTACCACTGAGCTATGTCCTCAGACTTTAATTTTTTTATATTTTGAGACAGGGCCTCACTAAATTGCCCAAGCTGGCCTTGAATTTGCCATCCTGCTGCCTCAGTCTCCCAACTTGCTGGGATTGCAGTATACCTGGGATTGTTTATGAATCCTTTCATGTAATCCTCACATCGATCTCAGACAATAGGAACTGTTCTTGTTTTCTTGCGATGAAGCGGAGAAGCGAGGGACTGGGGATGCATTCAGTGGTGGAGCACTTGCCTCGCATACATGAGGCTCTGGGTTCCATTCCTAGTACTGGAGAGGTTAAGTAATTGGTCAGGTGACACTTCTAAGTGAAAGGTGGTGTAGATATCAATTGGTGTAGACATGCCACCTGCACATCCACAGGCCTTGTCACTAGCGTGAAGAGCTTCCTGACACCTGCTACAGTGGCTTCAGACCATATTTAAAAGACTGTGTTTTTAGGACTTTGTAGCCCATTGGGCAGATTTCACTGGCTCTGATCCTACCTCCGAATATACCCAGGGCATCTGTTTTTCTGAGGGGACCCTTTTCAGTAAAAAAGAGGAGACATCTCCCAGTAGTCCCCAAGTGCAGCCAGCGAGGGCTGTATGACAGTGTGTGTCTTCTGTGCCCGCAGTTACGGCTAGATGAGGCTCAAGAAGCAGAATGCCAGGCCTTGAGGCTACAGCTCCAGCAGGAAATGGAGCTGCTCAACGCCTACCAGAGCAAAATCAAGATGCAGACAGAGGCACAACACGAACGCGAGCTGCAGAAGCTAGAGCAGAGGGTGTCTCTGCGCAGAGCACATCTTGAGCAGAAGGTATGAGTTACTGGGGGCCGTGCAGCTGGGGCGGGGGTTGCAGGCCAGGAAGCTGCCGTTTATGGAGTCCCCTGGTC
This sequence comes from Marmota flaviventris, assembly GCF_047511675.1. NCBI lineage: Eukaryota > Metazoa > Chordata > Mammalia > Rodentia > Sciuridae > Marmota > Marmota flaviventris. Next base: position 145,345,697 of record NC_092498.1, on the reverse strand, counting down.
ACAAGGGTCACACCAGGCAATGTTCACTTAGATCTGCATTATACTGCTGGTCTTCCTGGGGGGCAGACATGGACCACGTTCCGCTGGCCAGGACGCTAAGGCTCAGAACAGCTCGCTGCCTTGAGAAGTCTAAGCACACTGCTTAAGCCCTTCTGCTACTCTGTTAGGAAGCCCCAGGCCTTCCCAACAGGCTGCTGCCTGGTAATCATGACACACAAGGTACTGCTAAATGGCATGAGGAAGTCTGAGATTTGGCTTCTTGGGTGTTTTTAAACCAAGAGAAATCACCAGCAGGGCTCTTAAAACAAGAATTAAGACAAATACAGGCTGATACCGCCACGCATAATGGACGTCATTCCAGTTGAAATATTCAGTGCTTTAGATATTCTGGGGAGCATGGAGGAGAAAGATGTCACAAGGCACCTCAAAGATGGAAGCATCTAGTTGCTTAACCAGTTACTTGCCCTTTCTTCCAGTGGCTCCCTGAGACAGAGCAGTTTTTTTAGCTCCAGTTCTTAGAACTAAATATCTAAGGACCCAAAAGGCAACCAACCGGTGCACGGTGGGAAAGCAGCGCCATCTGTGCTCTAGTGTCTTGGCTTCTGCTGAGACAGGACTGGACATTGACCCAGATCCGCCCAGCTGCTGGGCTGGTAGGGTGGCGCTGCTCACGCCAGGCCGCCCCAACATGTGTATTCTTGCAGCAAGTTTTAAGCAGAATGGATTAGGCCAGACACCTGCCTCAGGGCTGCCCCAGCCTAGGCCCAGGGGCACATGCCTCCTGGGCGTGCATGCGTGTGTTGCTTATCCTGTGGGCATCTGTTGGGAGGCCGTTTCCATCTAAGGCCCCTTACTGTGTTTCAGATTGAAGAGGAGCTGGCCGCCCTGCAGAAGGAGCGCAGCGAGAGAATCAAGTACCTACTGGAAAGGCAAGAGCGAGAGATTGAAACTTTTGACATGGAGAGCCTCAGAATGGGATTTGGGAATTTGGTTACATTAGATTTTCCTAAGGAGGACTATAGATGAGATTAAATTTTTTGCCATTTACAAAAAAAAAAAAAAAAGAAAAGAAAACAGAAAAAAATTCAAACCCTGCAAAACCACATTCCCCATTTTAACGGGCGTTGCTCACTCTCTCTCTCTTACTCTTACTGACATCGTGTCGGACTAGTGCCTGTTTATTCTTACTCCATCAGGGGCCCCTTCCTCCCCCCGTGTCAACTTTCAGTGCTGGCCAGAGTCTGGCCATCTCTTCTATTCATAGTACACGTCACAGTATTGATGTGATTCAAAATGTTTCAGTGAAAACTATGGAGACAGTTTTAACAAAACCAATAAACCACCAACAACAAAAAAGTGGATATATATTGCTTTAAGCAATCACTCATTACCACCAATCTGTGAAAGTAAAGCAAAAAATAATAATAATAATAATAATAATAATAATAAATGCCAAGGGGGAGAGAGACACAATATCCGCAGCCTTACACCTTAACTAGCTGCTGCATTATTTTATTTTATTTTATTTTTTTGGTATTTATTCATCAGGAATAAAAAAAAACAAAGTTTTATTAAAGATTGAAAATTTGATACATTTTACAGAAACTAATTGTGATGTACATATCAGTGGTGACATATTACTTTTTTGGGGCTGGGGGGGTGGGCGGGGTGAAGAGATCTTGTGATTTTTAAGAACCTGCTGGCAAGAGTTGAACTTGTCTTCAGCATATTCTGATTGTATCATAACCATTTTCTGCTGTTGCAGAGGATGTGAATACACTTAAGGAGCTCACAGAATCCCAGTAGCACAAATTGGGCTTTGGCAAATCGTGTATTTTGTGTATAGAAGGAATTTAAGGAGAGGTATTACTTATTTTCATATTGTATTTTAACTGTTTCTCTGATCAAATTTTTTTACTTCCTCCTCCTGTTCCTCCCCACCTTCCCCCTTTTCCAATTCAGTATTTGGAGTTCCACTCTGTCTCTCAGTCAGATCATCTTGACCTTTTTCTTTATTTCCCTTCCCCTTCCTGAGTCCCATATCTTGGTCATAAATACTGCATTATTCACACTTTCAAACTGTGTATTTTCTTACAATAAAAAATGATGAAAAAAAAAAGGCTTTACTTCTTTTGCATGCACTTTAAAAACAAAACATTTTTCAGGTTCCAAGGAAGAGCATGATAACTGTCAGAGCTTTTAATTATATTTGTAAATAAAAGTGTTCATCACATGGCCTTGCTGTGTTATTGTGACAGGTTTCCCTTCCAGGTTCACCAGGTGAGCATTCCCAGGGAGAGCCACCCTCCCAAACCACTCTCTGTGGCCTCAGATGCTCCACGAAGGCTCCGTTCAAGATCCTCAGGTAAAGCCGTGTCTTCCAGGTTCCTCTCCAGGGCTAAAGATGGTGTCGCACTGCTCCTGCTCAAGGGGCCCATGGCACCTCACACCCTTAGCAATAGGAGGCGGAGGCGCATACGCACATGCGCATACACACACATACATACACACACTATGCCCAGTGTGCCTGTGGCGTAGAAGCAGGTATTGCTGAGAAGGTAATAAGGTACCCTTAAAAAAAAGCAAGGTGGGAAAAAGCATAATCAAATATTTAAATGATCCCACTGTAATGTAGATCACACTCCTTCATATTCTGCTTTTATTAGAATAATTGTATAACAGTGAGATAGTAAGCATAACTCCTAGCATATGATTTCAGGGCCAGGACAACCTCTAAAGAGCTCAGATTCTTCCATCTGTAAGTCCTAGACCTTGAAAATTGCCCTTTGGAATGATGACCTCAAGGTCATTCTCGAATCCCATAGGAGGTTCAGTTACCACAGACAAGTGTGACCCGACATTGTCACTATGATAGACTAAAAGCAGGAAGGCATATTCATGAAATTACCAAATAGTTGTCAGCATGGGTTAACCCCAACCATAAGGTTTCACTAATTATCACCCAGGTTCTGAAGCAGCTTAGTTCCTGCTAAGAAAAAAATTCAAACCCAGGAAAATAATGTTTCAGAGGGCTCACAAGGAGACACAGAATTGCTCTAATTTGGATCTGAAATGTCCCCAAAGGCCCATGTGATGAAGGCTCTGTCCTCAGCCTATGGCACTGTTGGAAAGTCGTATCACTTTTAGGGGGTGGTGACTAGTGAAAGGAAGCTAGCTCGTTGTGGGGTGGGCCCTTGAAGGAGACTTGGGACCCCAGCCCCTTCCCATCTTTCTGTCCCTGGTCATGCTGTGAACAGGCCTCCTCTGCCACAGTTTCCTCGTGTGGTGTACTGTGCCACCACAGGTCCAAAGCAACAGGGTCAGTTGACCATAGAATGAAACCATAAGCCAAAATAAATCTTTCCTCCTTTAAAGTTGATTATCACATGTGTTTTGTCACAGTGACAGAAAGCTAACGAACCACAATAATCATCCACCCAAAACAGGTGTGTACTGCACGCTGTGCTTACCATGGAATACCACCCAGCACTTCACACACCAGGAAGGAAGCTCTGATCAGGGCAGTGGCCGGGCGGGTCTGAATCGAGACCTGTCTGAACTCAAAACCCAAAAAGGGCATCCTGGACAGAAAAGCCCTGTCATCTACTTCATCCTTTCCTCTGTGGTAAAAAAGGTCTAGGCCACCTTTTGAAAAGGCCATGAGACTGTGAGATTGCAGGTGCTGCTATTATAAAAGCCTCCTGTGACCCAGGGCCTAGTTATCAGAAAGAAGGAGTGCTGGTCCCTGCTCCTAACACCAGGTACGCAGTGAGGCTTTGTCTCCTTTTAGTGCCCGCGTGAGGAGGTGGCAGAGCCACGGATATTAAAGACAGCCGCGTCCTGCATTCTTCCAGCATGTGCTAAGCTCCCTGAATTAACAAGAATTATTTGTTATAGGTCTGTCACACCTATTGATAAGGGACAGCCTTGGATTTCTCCCTCTGTGAATAGTCACCTTGCATGTTTCGCCAGGCTGCGTGCATGGCCCACGTCAAACAGGCAAAGATCTGTGCTCTCCCGCAGTTTCCACTAGGGCTGGGAGGAAACCAGTAATAATAATTATTATAACAAGGATTTTATATGGTAACAGGTGCTGTGGAGATGAGCAAAGGAAAAGAGGGTAAGAGATCACAAGGGCAGGAGTAACACATTCACTCCTTCTTGAAGGGAATATTTCTTGAGCACCTATTGCGTCCCTGGGGTGTAGCAGTAAGTAGGATGATTGAAGGTGCTACTATGCTTGGGCTCAAGGCTTCAATCTTCAGTGGACAGAAGGCAGATGGCAACAGACTTGGTGAGCAGTGACTTAGTCCATGACAGTGCAGGTACTGGGTGCTACAGACGTTTAAAGGAACTGCAGCAATCCCAGTCATGAGGCCATCAGAGGATCCCTAATTCACTGGGTAAACTAACTTATTTCTTTTTTTTTTTTTAAAGAGAAAGTGAGAGAGCGAGAGAATTTTTTTAATATTTATTTTTTAGTTCTCGGCGGACACAACATCTTTGTTTGTATGTGGTGCTGAGGATCAAACCCAGGCCGCCCACATGCCAGGCAAGCGCGCTACCGCTTGAGCCACATCCCCAGCCCCTAACTTATTTCTTGAATTTATGACAATCAGTTACCCGCTTATTTATATATTGGAAAAGATTATTCCTGGGCCACTGGAAATGTGCACAGGTAAGAATGGCATGGACCCCTCTGATTTTTTTGTGTGTGTAGTTGTAGGTGGACAGAATGCCTTTATTTTGTTTATTTTTATGTGGTGCCGAGGATCAAACCTAGGGCCTCACACATGCTAGGAAAATGCTCTGCCACTGAGCCCCAGCCCCAGCACCCCCCACTCTGATTTTAATCTAGCCCTTATTTTGCCACAGAAATACTGCCCCCTCCCAATACTGTGAACCCAGGGTCTCCAGCACACTAAGCAAGTGCTCTGCCACTGAGCTACACCCCCAGCCTGTTGGAGAAATATATTTAGGTTGTTCCTGGTTAGCAAGGCAGTGTAAGTCTCTCTCCTGAAGATTAAAACCAGGGCAAAATGCAAAAGCATCTACCTGAGGATGCTACAAAATAAAAGGTGTCTAAGAGCAGCCACCTAGACAGAAACGGAGATGAAACCAAACCATTGGCAGTGAAGAAAAACCAGGAGAATCATTTCCAGCATATGTGCCCTGCAAGAAATGCTGTTGCCAGGTGTGGTAATGCACACCCATAATGCCAGCAGCACCGGAGGCTGAGGCAGGAGACTCACTCAAACCTAGATTCTCTCTCCAGGGGGGAAAAAAGTTAAAGGAAATCCTTCATACTAGGGGAGTAAATTCAAAAGGAAACTTGGATCAGTAGGAAAAGCAACAGAAGTGGTAAATATCTGGATAAATATAAAAGACTTTCTCAAGTAGTCTAAATCTATAACACTGGAGAAAGCAAAAGTTAAAACATTAGTAAGGATTTTAATGTCTGCAGATAAAATCCATAAAACTATAACAAAATGTGGGGGTTAAAGATCTATATGGTTGCAAGGCATCTACATTTTGCTTGCAATGCTACAATTTCTGTTCTAAGGAGACTATGAAAAGTTAAAATGTAATCCCAGGAACCACCACCAAAAAGAAAACCCAAAAAATGATAGCCAAAAATCCAAGAGATAAAATATTTGAATAATCCAAGAGAAAGCAAGACAGGGAGAAGAGAGGAATTTTTAAAACAGATAAATAAATCATATCATAAAATAGAAGACCAAAAAGCCCACCATATCAGTAATTACATTAAATGTTGATGGTCTCTGTTCAGTCCAGTAAGAAGGCAGAGATTGACAGTGGATAAAAGGATCACATGCTGACTATAAGAGACAGAATAAATACAAAGGCACAGAGAATTTGAAAATAAATGGATGGAAAAATGCCAAACAAATAGTCAAAGTCTGCAGGGGCTATGCTGATGGCAACTAAAACTGCCTTCAGAACAAAGAGTATTACCAGAGATTAAAAAAAAAAAAAGCCTCAGTCATAATGAGAAAAAAAAATTCAAGAAGTCATAAATAATTTTAAATGTATATACACCTAACAACAATACCTGGAAATAAATGAGTCAAAAATTGACAGAATTAGGGCTGGAGTTGTGGCTCAGTGGTAGAGCACTTGCTTGGCACATGTGAGGCACTGGGTTCAATCCTCAGCACCTCAAAATAATAAATAAATAAAATAAAGGTATTGTGTCCATCTAAAACTAAAAAATATTTTTAAAAAAACTGACAGAATTAGGGGCTGGGATTGTGGCTAGGTGGCAGAGTGCTCGCCTTGCATGCGTCAGGCACTGGGTTCAATCCTCAGCACCACATAAAAATAAAATAAAGATATTGTGTCCACCTAAAACTAAAAAATAAAAATTAAAAAAAAAAATTTAATGACAGAATTAGATGGAAAACTAGGGGAAAAAATATCTTTTAACTCCCCTCTCTCAGCAATTGATACTAAACACAGAAAAATAAGAAAAAACAGATGTGAACACTATCAGTGACCTTGACTTAATTGACATTTATAGGACACTGTCTCCACAAACATCAGAATACACATTATTTTCAAATATTCATCATATGTTCACCAAGTTGAACCATATACAGGACCATAAAATGACAAATTTTTAAGAATCAAAAATCATACAAAAGGGCTGGGGTGGTGACTCAGTGGTAGAGCGCTTGCCTGGCATGTGTGAGGCACTGGGTTCGATTCTCAGCACCACATGTAAATAAATAAAACAAAGGTCCGTTAATAACGAAAAAATATTTTTTAAAAAATCATACAAAGTTGGTGGCTAGGGGTGTAGCTAAATGGAAGAGTGCTTGCCTGGCATGCATGAGGACCTTGCTTTGATCCTCAGCACTGAAGGGGGAAAAAAATTCCCATCACAGTACAGATGTTTCTTAACTTAGATGGAGATACATCCTGATAAAGCCATTCATTGTAAATAAAGTGGAAAAATTTCTAAGTATAACCATTGTAAGTCAGACCATCTCTATGCCATAAGAATATACACTACTTAGAAATAAAAGTAAAAATGGAGTTCTGGGATCTCTATACTGAAACAGATTTAATTTTTTCCTCCAGTGCTAGCAAAGGAACCCAAGACCTCACACAGGCTAGTCTAGCACTCGACCTCTGAACTACATCCCCAGGCAAGATTTAAAGTTTAAATTGAAGAAAATATGTAGTATATTTGTGGATCAAAAGACTGGAGATGTAGCTCAGTATTAAGTGCTTTCCTGCCTGTGTAAAGCCCTGGGTTCAATGCCCAGCACAATTTAAAAAAAAAAACTATTGAGATGTCAATTCTCTCCAAACTGATCTATGGATTCAAAGCAATCTTAATCAAAATCCCAGCAAACTTTCTTGTAGAAATTGGCAAGTTGATCCTAAAATGTATATGGAAACACAAACAGAATAACAATAGCAATTTTTTAAAAGAACAAAGTTGGAGAACTTACGCTACTTGATTTTAAGAACCACCCTAAAGTTATAAAATCAAGATACCTGGGTGTTTGTAAAACAGTAGATGTAAAACAATTGGATAGTACAGAGAATTCAGAAATAATGAATTTATTGGTGAACTGGCTTTTTACAATGATGCCAAGATAATTTACTGAAGAGAGAAAAATCTTTCCAACAAACAGTACTAGACCAACTGGATATGCAAGGTAGGAAAATCAAAGCCCATTTTTATCTCACTATACACACAAAAAAATCAATTCAAAATGATGATAGACTTCAAGAATGTAAAAGAAAACACAGGAGAAAATCTTCATGGCCTTCAACTAGGCAAACGTTTCTTAGAACAGAACAAGTATAAAATGTAAGAGCAAAAATAAGTTTTATTTTTATCAAAATCAAAATTGTTTACTCTTCAGGGGCTGGGATTGTGGCTCAGAGGTAAAGTGCTTGCCTAGCACGTGTGAGGCCCTGGGTTCAATCCTCAGCATCACATAAAAAATAAATAAATAAATAAAGATATGTGTTCACCTCTAAGTAAAAAATAAATATTAAAAAAAAATTGTTTACTCTTCAAAGCCACCATGAAGTCAAAAAAGACAAGCCATAGGCTGAGAATTTTCATAGTACATTTATCAGGCAAAGAATTAGTATTGAGAATATGTAAAAGACTCTTACAACTCAATAATATGAAGAGAATCCCCATAAGAAAATGAAAAAGGATGGGAATTCTTTATAAAATAAGATACACAGATGATCAAAATGCTCATGGAGGGCTGGGGTTGTAGCTCAATGGTAGAGCCTCTCACACATGAGGCCCTGGGTTCTATCCTCAGCACCCATAAAAATAAATAAATAAAAATAAATATATTGTATTCATCTACAACTAGAAAAAGAAAAAAAAATTTAAATGCTCATGGAAAGTAAGATGGCATCCACGACTGTAAGAGTGTGTTGGAAAACACAAGTTTTGTTGAGAATGTGGAACAACTAAAAATCTCATAAAGTAAGATGGTACACCCACTTTTGAAGATAGTTTGGCAGTATTTTATAAAGTTAACCATATCTCTTGCAAGCCCATTCCTAGATTATTGGCAAAAAAGAAATGGAAACCTGTGTTCACAGAGAAACCTATACATATGTCCATAACAGCTTCATAGCAAAAGTAATTAGATATACCTTGTGCCACCACCAGGTAAATGGGTAAATTGGGTCAGATCCATGTAATGACTGTTGTTTGACAATGAAAAGGAAACAAAGCTATATGCAGCAACATGGATGAATCTCAAAAAATGAGCCTAGATGGGCTGTGGAGGTAGGTCAGTTGGCAGAGTACTTACCTTGCATGCATAAGGCCCTAGATTCAAGTCCCAGCTCCAAAAAAAAAAAACAAAAAAAAAAAAAAAACTAGCCTAGATTACAGTAATCTCCCCTTATCTGTGGTTTTGTTTTCCATAGTGTTACCCTTGGTCAACTGGGGTCCAAATATATCAAATGGGAAAATTCCAGAAATAAACAATTCCTAAGTGTTAAACTGGGTGCCATTCTGAGTAGCATGATGAAATCTTGTGCCATCCTGCTCCATCCCACTAGGATGTCAATCATCCCTCTGTCCAGGGTTATCCACGCTGTATATGCTACCTGTCTGTTAGTCATTTAGCAGCCATCTCAGTTATCAGATTGACTGTCAAGGAACCACAGTGCTTGTGTTCAAGTACCCTTATTTTACCTAATAATGGCCCCAACACCTAAGAATAGTGATGCTGGAAACTCAAATATTCCCAAAAGAAACCAGAACATTCTTCCTTTCAGTGAAGTTCTCAACTTTGTAAGGAAAAACAACAACAACAACAACTGTTGCTGAAGTGCTAAGATCTACTGTAGAAATGAATGTTCTATCCATGAAATTATGAAGAAGGAAAAATAAATGTGTGCTAGTTTTGCTTGTATACCTTAGACTGCAAAAGTCACAGCCTAAGTATTACAGTGCATGATAAATACTTAGTTAAGACAGAAAAGGCATTAAATTTGTGGGTGGACAATATATAGCAGAAAAAGCATTTTGACAGGCTGCGCAAATGGCACCATAAAGACTTCAAAGGGATTCCGAGTACTTCAGCAAGGGATCCCTAACACAAATGACACTGTCATTTACTGTAAGGGGTGGTTGCACAAACTCCGACACAGGTTTGAACCGACTTCCATAAAAGTCACTGGAAAGATGGGTGCAGGTGCTCACCTGTAATCCCCACAACTTGGGAGGCTGAGGCAGGAAGATCACGTTTGGGGTCAGCCTGCACAATTTATGAGACCCTGCCTCAAGATAAAAGTAGTTTTTAAAGTGTTGAAGGCATGGTGCAGTTGTAGAGCCCTTGTCCAGTACCACCAAAAAAAAAAAAAAGCAAATTAGTGAAGTCTGCTGGTGAAGCTCCTGCTGCCACATTTCAGGCAGAATTGAAAAAAGAGAAAAATGCCATCGAAATCAAGTCACCAAATGTGATGCAGCTGGGCTCTTCTGAAGATGCCCCATAGAACCTGCATTCATTAAAGTGCCAAGGAGAGAGAGGCTGGGTGGGGCGGGGTGGAGCCCGTGCGCATGCGCAGGGCCCTGGGGGTGCAAGGGCATAAACCGTAGTTTTCAATGGCAATGTTCTTTCAAAAGACTTGGGAGGAGAAAATAAACGTCAACTGTTAATGATCCCTAGCCATCAATGACCTCTTGGCTCTGTGATCAGAATTACCGACAGAAATAATCTCCTTCTGATATATGTCAAAAGGCCAATAGTCCCTAAGGCAGCGTCACGAGGTCAGCGTCACTCACAGCTCTTCTTCACACAGAGGCATCTTTCGCCTCAGACCATCACAGGAAGAAGGGTGAGTACAGGCCAGTAAGTTATTTTGAAAGATCCACATAACTTGTATTATAGTGTACTGTGATCTTTACCATAGGTCACCATTAGTGGCTGCTGATCTCTAGCTGTGCCTCTAGCTGTGCCTAATTCATAAATAGGTCGTCATCATAGGTGTGTGTATGTACAGCAGAATAAAAGTACTTGTGGGGTTTGGCACTACCCATGGTTTAAAGCCTCGGCTGGGGTTCTTGGAACATATCCCTGACAGATAAGGGGACTACGGTTGCTACTACATGACTTCGTTTACATATGTCTCATATATATACACACACACATACACATATGAAAATGGAAAACATAGTGACAGAAAGCAAAACAGTAGGTGATCAGGGGTAGGTGTAGAAGGAGGGAGGAAATGTGAAGACACTAGGAAACTAACTTCGGGGGTGATGGGAAATCCTTCACTTATGTGTGATAGTGTGCCAACATTATACTTCTATAAAAGTTGAAAAATGTGTACTCTACTTATTGACAGGCTAAGAAGTGAGCTTATCAAAGTAGAACCCCAGATATGGTCCTATCGGTACTCATGAAATGTGGTCTTAAGATTACTGGAAATTTTCTTACCCATTTGAATTTCTTCAAGAAAAAGGTATGTTTGGGCTGGGGTTGTGGCTCAGGGGTGGAGTGCTCGTCAGCATGTGTGAGGCACTGGGTTCGATCCTCAGCACACATAAAAAAATAAATAAAGGTTAAAAAAAAAAAAAAAGAAAGAGGTGGGTTTGGGGAAGAGGGATCAGGAGTAGGAACAAGAAAAATAAGAAGTAATTTGAGCCAGACACAGGGGCACACACCTGTCTCTGCCCCAATTCATGAGGCTGAGGAAGGATCACAAGTTCAAGGCCAGCCTGTGCAATTTAGGAAGACCGGCTCAAAAGAAGTGGGGGTGGTTGGGGCGGTAGCTCAGTGGTTGAGCACTTGCCTAGCATGCATTAGACACTGGGTTCGATCTTCAGCACCACATAAGTAAAAATAAATAAAGGTATTGTATCCACTTACAACTAAAAAAAAATTTTTTTTTAATTTTTTTTTAGATGTTGATGGACCTTTATTTCATTCATTTATTTATATGTGGTGCTAAGAATCGAACCCAGGGCCTCACTCATGTTAGGCAAGTGCTCTACCGCTGAGCCACAACTCCAGCCCTAATTAAAAAAAAAAAAAAATCTTAAAAAAAAAAAAAAGTCTGGGGATGTGGCTCAATGGCTAAGTGCCCCTGGATTCAATCCTCAGTACCAAAAAAAAAGTGTGGGGAGGAGGTGGCTGGGGAGGCAGCTCATGTGGACAACATGAACAGAAAAAGCATTCTGATTGGCTGCAGAATGTGGCACCAGAAAGCATTGAACCTATACAAAGGCTTCAGCCAGAGATCCCTGAGACAAGTGACACCATCACTTAACTGCAAATAAGGGATGGTTCCAGAGACTGCAGACGGCTAAAGCGTCCCTGGGTTCAATCCTCAGTACCACAAAACAATAAAAAAATAGAGAGAGGAAAAGGGGAAAAGATGGGAAGCCCCAAATGGAGGGACCACCAGACCAAGAACCCAGGAATGAGAGCGGCTTTTTCATGTTCATAGCCATCAGAACCAGGGAGCTGATGATGGGCTTTAGGGGGCTCTCATGTGTGGTGTGAATCCACGAGAGGAAAGAAGGAACTTTTAAAGTATAATGTGTGTTATAGAGAAGTCCCTTCCTGTAATCCCAGCTACTCAAGGAGGCTGACAGACAGAGGTCTGCAACTTTAAGACCAGCCTCAGCAACTTGGTGATACCCTATGTCAAAAACTAAAAGGGCACAGTGGCACACACCTGTAATCCCTTCAGTTTGGGAACCTGAGACAGGAGGACCATAAGTTCAAAGCCAATCTCGGCAACAGTCAGGCACTAAGCAACTCAGTGAGACCCTGTCTCGTACCTGCTCAGCATGTGTGAGGCCCTAGGTTCAATCCCCACAAAAAAAAAAAAAAAAATCACCTTTACAGTCAATTCAGTGATCCACGAGGTTTCAGTTTATGTGAGGCATGTCAAGGGCTGGGGTCGTTGAGCAGGACCTTCTCAACGACCCTTGTGAAGGAAAGGGTCTAGTGTAATAGAGATAAATATTAAATCGAAAATTAGACACAGAGGCATATTTAGCCTCCTTAGAAAAGCCCAGTTAGTATTACTGTCAGAGGGAAAGAGGACCAACAGCTGCACTGTAAAGTGCAGCCCCGAGCAGCCAGCACATGCAAGGGAGTTTAACGGGAACAGAAATTACTAGAGGTGGAGACAAATGGGGTCAGGCCAAACGACGCTTATAGGTCACCCACAGGATCTGGACTCCATCCTCAGAGCACCTGCAGATTGCCAAAGGGTTTTCAGTAGGCAGAGGCCGATGGACTTGGCACCCATCTAAGGACAGATTCAGGCCATGTGCTGCTGGTCCATACTGGAGAGAACCAACCCTGCTGCCGAGACCTGGATTCCTGTGTGCATGTTTTATTCAGGGCTCCGAGTGGTGGCCATGGTGTTGCACATTACGTTCTGCCATGAGGTCAGAATGAGCCGTCCCAAGGTCCCTTAGAAATGCTGGGCTCTGGCAGGGCTGATAAGGGCGCCCTGTAATAGACGTCCGTCTTTATTAAACCTCGTGGTCACACTCTGGGTAAACACATACCAGAAACAGCCCTGTGGAAATGGGGGACAAGCCTTTTGCACTCTGTCCCTCTGGCAGGCAGGTAGTTAGTTCACCACTTACACATATTAATTCCATCCATCACACCTTCGTCTCAACAAAGGATTGTTTTGTTATTCAACAACCCTGTGAGGGGAGGGGAGGCCGACTGAGGACCGGAGGTCACTCGCACTGTGGATCACCGGCACCTGTAGAGGCCATTCTGGAGCAAGGAGACCCTCTCTGTGGCCCACAGACTAAATCCCGAGAGCTACTGGCACTCAGGGCCCGCAGAGGCTGTCTCTTGACATCCCCCATTTAGAAAACGCATGCCCAATAAGGCAAAATACCTGGAGGTCTGAATCATCCCGTGCTTTTATTTTTATTCAACAATAAGCGAACAGCAGAATTAACACAACATTAAGCAACTCCAGATCGCTCTTAACCAGTGACATGTGATCGGCTCAGATTTCAGGACCCCCAACAGCTGGGGCCCAGCACTGCCACCCAGCACCACTGCCACCCTCCCCCTCTTGCTTTATCCAGCTTTGTTCTTTGAAGGAGCCAGAGCAGGGCGCTCACACCTCCTGCGGTACCTGAGTCCGTGCTGGGGTGCAGCTGAGACGCCAGCCTCTGTCTTGGCCAGAGACTGCACTGTAAAGACACATCTCAGAGGTGTCATCGTTCACAATCTGGACTCAGAATCACAAAGGTAAAGGCAGCAAATCATCTGCTTTTTTAAACTTTCCTTAAAGATTAACTGACACTTGGTTCCTGTAGTATTTTTACCTAGGTTGTTATTCTTTGACTAACAATGCATTGACCCCCTCGCAGTACCAAAATATCCCCCAACAAGAAGTTCAAATTAGATCAAAGCATAAACTGGGATGTGACTATCTAAAATCATAAAGAACAGGCAACAGGAGAAGTCTCCCTGACCACCTAAAGCGCAGCCCTGCCCTGTGCCCAGGGAGTGGGAGGAGCCCTCCATGTGTCACTTCACTAGAGAACACCGCCCAGGCCAGGGCCACTGCCTCGCGGAGCTTCCCCTACTTCCCAGACAGCTGCTCGTACAGTTTGGGCACATAGTCGTCCCACTCAGCCTGGTAGCACGTGCCGGCCACTGGGGACCCCAGCTTGTACTTCTTGCGGAAGGCCGACACCTTGAACTTGCCACGGTTGTCTCCAGAGCGATTGCTGAGAATGGGCTCGTCACACTTCAGCGGCTTGTCCTGCTCGTACACCAGCCAGACATAGCGGTGGAGGCCTGGAGGGAGATGCAGAGGGAAGGTGGACACCTGGGGTGGACCTCACCCATTTCCACACGACATTTCAACTCAAAGGGACCGCACCACCCTATTCACCAGGACACTGAGCCCAGAGAGGCAGGACGGGTCAAGCCCCTCACCCAGGGAACAAACCCTTCATTCGAGCCACTGGGGACCTGCAGGCTCCAGCCTTGGCCCATCCCTTGAGCCTTGCCTCCAACCCCCCTGCTGCTCAATCCAGCCCACGCCACACTTCGGCCACCTCAAGTCCCTCCCAACACCCCATCAGGACGCCCATCCTTCTTCCACCACAGTAACATCGGAACCTAAAATCTAAGTAAAACACTAACTTTGTAACCTAATTTCCCTGTTAGAAATAATAGCTCTATTAAGTGGTGGTATTCGTTCTGTTGCTTCTCGTCTCCCTAAATTACCCTAAAATGCCTGGCACATAGAAATGCTAAAAAGAAGAAAAAAGAGAGAGAGAAATAGATGAAGGAAACAGCCAGTCAGGGGCTGAGGCTAGGGCCGTCACACCACACTCAGGCCTCCAAGGTACCAGAGAACATTATGGTTCTACCTCCAGACTTATCTATTGGAAGATGAGAGATCTGCTTTGAAATGACCCAAACCCACTTTTACCAACTAAACAGCAAAAAATGTTTTAGAATCAGCAAGCCAGGTGTGGCGGCACACACCTGAAATCCCTGCTGCGTGTGAGGCACAGGCAGGAGGAGATTGAAAGTTGAAGGGCGGCCTTGGCAACTTAGCAAGATTCTGTATCAAAATAAAATAAAAAGGGCTGGAAATGTAATCCAGCAGTACAGACCCCAAGGTTCAATTCCCATTTTGAAGGAGGGGAAGCACCTTATTAACTGTAAATTAAGTAACTCCACTTAAGTACTAGACAGAAATGAGTACCATGAACTTGTTAAAAAGTTATTTAACAGGGTTGTGGCTCAGTGGTAGAGCGCTTGCCTAGCATGCGTGAGGCACTGGGTTCAATCCCCAGCACCACATAAAAATAAAAACAAATAAAATAAAGGTATTGTGTCCACCTACAACTAAAAAAAATTATTTTTAAAAGTTATTTAAGTATGCACACATCCATGTACCATTCACAACAGCTGAGAGCTGGAAGCAATCCAAATTTTTAGCGATGGAGAAATGGATAAACAGAATGTACTATATCCATACAGTGAAATATTATTCAGCAATAAAATGAAGATTTTGACGCATTACAACATGGATGAACCCTGAAGAGATCATGCTAAGTGAAATAAGCCAGTCATAAAAAAAGAAATAATATATGATTCCACATGAGGTATCTAAAGAATCAAAAGCATGCACAGAAAGTGGAATAGTGACTCCCAGGGACAGCGGGAGAGGGAACTGCGGAGCTCTCGCTCAGTGAGCAGGGTTTCCTTTCCATTTGGGGAGATGGAAATTTCCAGGTAGGTTTCCCAACAATGTGAACAGTTAGCACTACTGAAGTATCCAAGTAGTAAGTTTTATGTTATGTTTTTAGTATAGTTTAAAACATAAAACATTTAAAAAGCAAATTACAAAAAAGCATGGTCAATAAGGAGATAGGCTCAACATCAGCCGCCAGATCAGGGACCAGGTCACCGCAAATGCTACCACTTCACATATACCAACCACAGCACCTAATCTCAGTATGGGGCTAGGGGATCTTACATCATGTATTCTGGTTAGAATGTAAAACTGTCAGCTGTTCTGGAGAACTCTTGGGGCAGCTCCAAGAGGAACTGTCCACAGGAATGTATAGAGCCACTTATTCATAAAATCCAAATGCTGGAGAAACCTGAACGCCCAGCAGGAGTACGGCTCCTAGTCTTGGAACTAGGAGATGCTACTTAGAAACCAAATGGAATGAACTACTCCTACAAGCAACAGCCTAGAAGAACCTTAGACATGATCTTGAATGAAAGAGACCTGTCGCCAATAAATGCACCCTGAGACTCCATCTCTATGAGGTTGCAAGATACTCTGTGGAGAAAAGGGGTCAGAAAATTGGTTGGCTCTCAGGGAATGTAAGTAAAAGAGGAACCTTCTAGGGTGATGGAAATGACCTATATCTTTCTGAAGTGTTTCTATGTGTATGCATCAGTCAAATCTGTTGCCTGAAACCTTACAATCTATGTGTTTATTATATGGTAGTTAAAACTTACTAAAAGAATCTGAAAAGAGAGTGACTGAAGCCTTTTTTTTTTTTTTTTTTTTAATGAGAACACAGCTCCTGCTCAAGAGAATTGCTTTATTCTCATGTGTATTCTCCCCGTAATTAAACTGGCTAATTTAATAACTGCCCTAGAGAACTTAATAGAGCTCTAGGAAATCTGTCCCTTTACCCTCTCTATTAGGAATGCATGAGGGGGTTAAAGCCATCTGGAAGCTTTTAGGTCTAAAAGTAAAACATGAGCCCATGACCAGCAGTCCTCACTCACCAGGTACTTCCTTATAACACTTCGTACTAACTCAAAGCAGAACAATGTGTGCAAAAGCTGGTATTCTGCCATGCTTCACCCACCACTACAAATGGGGACATCTTGTAATGAACCAAGGCAACAGCAACCCCCTGTGGCTTACGGAGCTCTTATCTAGCTGGAGAGCTTCGATGCAGGAGTCTCTCACCACACATGCTTACACACAGAACAGGACACTGCACAATGCATGCGTAGATCTCCAGTGTAGTTCTGCTGCGGTCTTCTACATCTTTCCAAGATACCAAACCAGATTTTTGGAAGGACCTCCAGTGATAGATAAGGCAATTTTTTCTAATTAATTTGAAAACTATGATCACTTGAGACTTTTTACAGGAATTAGAAATTGAAACATCACATGGGAAAAATTGCACACAGAAAAAAAACGTGGCTTATCTGTGTTCAACCCGTGTGTAGCCACCCAGAAAGCATCTAAAACATCACTCCCTGATCCCTGGCTTCCCTGCTTATTAAAGGCCCAGAGCCCAAAAAGCAGACCTCTACACTGAGAACCCATCTGAACAGAATCCAAAGTTCTAGCCCCTCACTCCAGCAGGTCTGAGCAAACTCTGGAAGGCAGAGAAGCAAGCAGCCTTCTGTTTCCAGTAGGGTAAGGACTCTCGTAAATAAAAAGAACACAGCCTGAAAAACCAGACTCAAAGTGGCAGCACTTTGGCCAACCCTGCTGTGCACCTAGCCTCCCTTCTTGCCTCCCCAAAAGCAGCCTTTACTGACCTGTGCCACTGGGAGGCCCGGAGCCCACATAATCGGAGAGGACGGTACCACTGCTGATGTCGTTGCCCTTCATGTTGACCACCAGAAAATGGTGCCATTCCCTGTGCGGAAGAACACAGGACCGTCAGCACCACAGGGGTTGGCAGTCACTGCACACTGGCAGCTGAACATCTAGCACATACCGAATGCCAGGAGACAGAGATGAACACTGCAGGCCCCGCCAGTGCAAAGCTTGTTCTAGATCTGCAGAGAGAGGACCCAATCCCTTCTCTGCCCTAAGATTCTCTAGGGCAGGGATCAAAAAGCTTTTTCTGTAAAAGACTAGAGAGTCAATGCTTGCAGCTTTGCAGGCCCTACTATCTGTGTAGCAACAACTCAACACTGCCACTGTGGCTGGAAATTAGCCACAGAGGACAGATATATAAGGTATCATGGCTGTGTTCCAGTAAAAACTCTTATTTATGGACACTGACCTTTGCATTTCATATAATTTTATATCTCACAAGGTATTATCATTCTTTTTTTCTTATCCATCTAAAAACGCAAAAGCCAATCTAAATTCATGATGCCGTACAAAAACAGGCTGCAGGTAGGTGGATTTTGCTATTGGTTTTAATTTAAGACTGGAGAGCAAAGGGGCAGGAAATGCATACTCCGCTTAAACACCGCACTAACATCCTACCCTAGGTCTACTTCTTCACATGCGACAAGAGACTTATACTAGGTAGGTCAGGTCTCCACAACCCACCCTCCCCCCTCTTTCCCCAACCTGCCTGTATTTGGGAGACTGCCTGCTGGGAGCATCCGGGTCTGTCAGGACCAAGGTGTAGAGTTTCTCTGGATTAAGACCATCCCATGTAATGTTGGTGGGTCTGTTCTTAACCTGTAGGGAGGAATAGTTTGGAGTTCAAAAGTCAGAAAAACTGAAGAAAACAACTCACTTTCTTTGACCTCAGGCTCCTCAAAGGTAAAACCAAAGTAGGAGTCAGAAAAAAAAATGTTTATATTATAATTTTATTTTCAACACCACCATGGAGCTAGTATATCCTAAGTGGTGGGGTCTAGATTAAACAGGATACCGTCTTCTTCTCATAACTAAAACTTTACACTGTCTGGAATGACAATGTCTCTGGATTGGTGACCAGGCAGTCACTGGAGCCTGCCAAAGTGAAGTCCGCATCAACTCAACATTTAAAAGCGCAGAGAAATGTGGCTGAGAGGTGGACAGGAAGTCGGGGGGGGGGGGGGGGGAGGAGGCTGGCACTGCTGCCTAGCTGCGCAGTTTCTGTGATTATCCAAAACAGTGAATGGTCTGGGCAACTTATTCGCTTCTTGCCAGAGACTTAATGACCAGCAACGAGCAATGGTGTCGAGAATACCAGTTTCTCCACTTTTTGCAGCAGCCTTAGTCCTGGAGTCAAGTGTCCAAAAGCAAAACCGTAATACGAGGCGGCTGCTCTCAAGCCTCCGGGCTGCAGAGCGCACCCCTTCGGGGGAGATGCACGCTCTAGACCGCTAAAACAAAGGAGAAACCGCCGGGCGGCACTCGTCACCAGTTACATAATGCGTCACAAAACTCCCGGGTGCGGCATCGGCTCTCCAAACTGCGGCCTTAAGCACGGAGACTCGGGGGAGGCTCTGGGGGCGTCCAGGCGGTCAGGGCCCACCCCGTCCTGACTGCGACCCCGTCCCCGACCCTGCCCGGGGAAGGCATTGCTTGTCCTAGGCCCCTCCTGGGCCTTGATGTCCCGGGAAACGAGCTGGATTTCTCCAGCAGGTCGATCTCCACCCACCACTGGCCGGGTCCTCGGGGTGGCCCCCAGGCCTGTGGCGTGGGCACAGCGACCCCGATCCCGGGGACGCTGCGCACGCAGGCTGGAGCGGCCTCCGCGCCCGCGTCTCACCGGCTCCCACCCGATCCCCGCACAGGCCCCGGCCGCGCACGCCCACAGGCACCTGGGTCGGCGTCAGCACTTTGCCCAGCTCGTCCACCTCCGCCCCTGCGTACACGACCCGCAGTGGGTGCTGGGGCTGCTCCTCCACCTCCTGCAGGCTCAGTGGCCCGTTCCACTTGCTGAGGTCTGCCGGCATGGCGAGGAAGGGCAGGCGGTTCGGCCGGGAGGGCGGCGGGAGGCCACGGGCGGACACACGGCGCCGAGTCCGAGCGAACTGGACCGAGGCGGCGGCGTGGGCCCAACAATCACGGGAGCGCACGCACGCGGGTGCAGCCCCGCCCCGCCCCTCCAATCATCGGTGAGGCCCCGTCCACTCTGCCCTCCGATTGGTCGAACCCTGAAGCGCGGGGCGACTCACGCTCCCGGGTCAAAGCAACCTGCTACCAGCAGCAGCCGGGTTTTGCAGTACTGTAGCTAGGTCTGCAAGGCCATTGTTTCAGGAAATGCACATGAGCTCGTCTGTGTTGTTTTTCTTTTTGTTGTAATTTTTTTGCACAAATCTTTGCCCCATATCCTCAATTCAGAAATAGTAAGGCCTTGCTTTTCTCTTGCACTTCTTAAAACGAGCCAGAATATTTCACTAATGGGTGCTCTCGCCTGGTGGTAATTGCCTAGTGAGAAATCCTGAGTAAACATTTGGCCATTTTCTCCACAAATGCATTTGCACGGATAGCTCATGCACCATCCCCACTTGAACCTCACAAGTTTCCTGAGAAATTTTTCTTTTTTCATTTTTTTTTTTGAGAAGTGAATTTTTAAAGCATAAAGTCCTCTTTTGCTGACAATCCTATTTTTGTGGATTCTGTGACCACCAACTGCTTTCTTTTTACTGAATATAATGAGCACTACTTAATGCGCGGCATGGACAGAATCTAGAGATGTGCAAACCAGCGCCCCCAGTTCAGTTTCCTGATCATTACCACTGCAATGTGCCAGGCCCTGACATTCAGCCTCTCATTTTTATCCTTACACCAACCCTGACATTATTCCCACTTCACAGATAAATAAACTGAACCTTGGAGAGAGACACAGAAGTGAGAAAGCAGCATGAGATCCTGTCTGGCTGTAGAAGGTGTCTCTCACTGCTCTAGCTAGAGGAGAGTCAGGTGTAGTCTCTGGCCTCTAGGAAGCTCTCCCCTAGTGCAGGTGTTACATGGCAAATTACCTAGAAGACCCAGAGGCAACCATGAGAATATGCCACTCAGATCTCTGATAGCTGGGGAGGAAATTGACCGGGGTCCCAGTTGCTTTTAGGACCAGGCCTGGGCAGGGAAATTAAGGCAGACATTGCTCCAGGATGCATGGGCTTCCTCTGCTGTCAGAACAAACTAGTCTGCTCTCTATGAACCTGCCCTGTAGGCTTAGATGCCTCAAGTATTTAGGTCAGCTGTCTCTCCCAGCCTCCCCTTCCCCTTCCCAGTTCCCTCACAGCCATTTCCCCCAATAAATTCCTTGTACATCTAATCCCATCTCATCATCAGCTTCTCTAGGACCAAGAGTGACACTCCAAGAGTGTTGGGTGTGGGCCAACTGGCAGACAAGGCTGAATATGGCTGAGGGGACAGGGAAGGAAGTGTTCTTTAACTATTTTTATTTTTTATTTTTTGTTTGGAAGCAGGAATTGAACTCAGGGGCACTCAACCACTGAACCACATCCCCAGCCCTACTTTGTATTTTATTTAGAGACAGGGTCTCACTGAGTTGCTTAGCATCTGGAGGTTGCTAAAGTTTTGAGCTCACGATCCTCCTATCTCAGCCTCCCCGAGCCGCTGGGATTACAGGCGTGCCTGACTAACCTTTTTTAAACTACAAAAAGTTTTAAAATGTCTGTGTTACACAATCTGCCACGTAGCATAATCTAAAGCCACAGGTATGGAAATGAGTTCAGATTCCAAATCATCACCCAGTTCCTGTGAAACCTTAGGGGAGGGTGTTTGGCAGAAGAATGGCTTCTCCCTTTGCCCACGTCCTAATGCCCAGCGTCAGTGACGATAAGGCAAGAGAAATTACGGCTGCATCTGGATTTAAGATTGCTAACCTCATGGCCTTAAAATAGGGCCATTATGCTGGACTATGCGGGTGTGCCCAACACCATCAAGAGGGCCTGAAACAGGGAAGACCAAGGCAGGGTTGTCAGAACCAGAGTGAGGCCTTGTGAGGAAGACTGGCCCAGCCCTTGCTGCCTTAGACCGAGGGGACCCTGAGCCTGGGAAGCAGGAAAAGGAAGGGAAGTGGATTCTCCCCAGAGCCTCCAGAAGGAACGCAGCCCTGATGACACCTTTAGTGCAGTGAGACCCCCTTCTTCATTTTTTATTGTTTCTGTTTCCTTAAAGTTGTATTTTTATGTTTTTATAATACAGGTATAATATATGAAAATACATATATAGTCTTCATTGTCTCTGGCTGAATTTTTGAGGATAGGATATGTTCTAATATGTACATGTTCATGTTGGCTATGTAAATGGCCGGGGTTTGGGTCCCACCAAGGCGCAGGTGTTACAGGCTCTGTCCCTAGCTTATTAACGGGAGGTGGAAGGGACATTAGGTATGGCCTTGTAGGCAGGTATGCCCAAAAAGAGGGTTGCAGGACCCAAGCAGTTTTGTTCTGCCATGTCCTTACCACCACACTATGCTGCCTGTCACAGGGCCCCACAGCCAATGGATCACAGACTGGAACCTCCAAAACTGGGAGCCCAAACAAAATTTTTCTCTTTATAAGTAGATTATCTCAGGTACTGGTTATAGTGTCAGAAAGCTCATACAAAAATATACGCTTCAAACATGTATTTTTAAACAATTGCTTACCATGATAATATCGTGAATTATGTAATCATGAACTTGCTGTTAGATGTTGAGACTGTTTCTCGTTTACCCCTTCATTTGGCAGCTCAGGAAGCTGCCAAAGGCCTTAATCCAGCTGAGAGACCCTATGTGGTCCCCTCTCAGCAGAGACTGATCCAAGGTATCCTCAGAGTTAAGACAGTACAGGGCACCCGAAGGAGCACCATTTCCCAGGCAGAGCAAAGGAGCCAGATGTGGCCACAAATGTCTACAGAAAGTCATCTGTATCCAGAAACCAAGAGATGCCCTGAAGTCCAGTACATATGCAGCCCTGGGGGAGTTTGGGAGCTCCTGGTATGGAGCACACACTCAACGCTTGCTGCTTACTCAGAACACGGTTCCCGGATGGTGTGGGTCTGGTCATCTTCCCTTACTATGACAAATATCTGGTGCACACCTGTGATCCCAGAAACTCGGGAGGCTGAGGCAGGAGGATCACAAGTTCAAGGCCAGCCTCAGCAACTTAAGGAAACCCATCTTAAAATAAAAGCAATAAAAAGTGCTCGTGACCACATTGAAGATCCATGTATTAAAGGAGGTGGGGAAAGCAATAATAAAAAAAAAAAAGGAATGAAAAGAGAAAGAAATTTGGCATTTGAAATTTTTAAAAATTTATTTGTTCTAATCAGTTATGCATGACAGCAGAGTGCTCTTTGATTCATTGTACACAAATGGAGCACAATTTTTCACTTCTCTGATTGTACACAAAGTTGATTCACACCATTCATGCAATCATACATGTACCTAGAGTAATGATGTCAGTTTCACTACACCATCTTTCCTACCCCCAGGCCCCCTCCCCTCCTCTTCCTTCCCTTTGCCCATTGCAAAGTTCCCCCACTCATCCCATGCCCCCTCCCATTAAATTAGGATCCTCTTATCATAAAAACATTCAGTCTTGGGTTTAGGGGGATTGGCTTACTTTGATTAGCATGGTATTCTCCAACTCCATTTATGTGCAAAGGCCATAATTTTATTCTCTTTTATTGCTGAGTAATATTCCATTGTGTGTATATACCACAGTATCTTTATCCATTCATCTGTTGAAGGGCATCTAGGTTGGTTCCACAGTTTGGCTATTGTGAGTTGTGCAGCTATAAACATTGATGTGTCTGTGTCCCTGTAGTATGCTGTTTTTAAGTCCTCTGGGTATAGACTGAGGAGTGGGATAACTGGATCAAATGGTGGTTCTATTCCAAGTTTTCTGAGGAGTCTCCATACTGCTTTCCAGAGTGGTTGCACCAAATTGCAGTCCCACCAGCAGTGTATGAGTGTGCCTTTTCCCCCACATCCTCGCCAACACTTATTGTTGCTTGTATTCTTGATAGCTGCCATTCTTACTGGAGTGAGATGAAATCTTAGAGTAATTTTGATGTGCATTTCTCTCTAATGGCTAGAGATGTTGAACATTTAGAAATTTGGCATTTATTAGTACCCATCTAGTGTCTGTTTGCCTTTCTAGGCTGCTGTCTGTCCGCCTGCCTGTCAAGGCTGGGAGTCTCAGGAGACTACTGCAGGTCGACCCAAATGAGTGAACCATAAAACCACAGGTTGTTTTTGTTTGTGGATCGAGGGCAGGAAGTCCACTGATGTGGTTCTCTGTGGAATGGCTTCATTCCAGTTTCACTCTTGTGTTTCTCCTAGGGACAGTGTTCAGTACAGGAGAATTGAACAAAAGTAATGCTCCATCCTATAGCCACAGCTTGAATTCAGAAACTGCCATTGAGGTTCTATCAGTGGCTTGGAATGGTGCCTTTAGGGGACAGAGAAACCGGCTGCTGGCCAAAAATCTGGGCTGAGGCCTCATTCTGGAAATGAACCTCTACCTGGTCCCTGGGATCCCATTTCTTGGGATTTTTTTATATTGAGATTTTTTTGGGCCGGGGGGTTACCAGGGATTGAACTCAGGGGCACTCCACCACTGAGCCACCTCCCAGCCTTATTTGAATTTTATTCAGAGGCAGGGTCTCACTGAGTTGTTTAGCACCTCACTGTTGCTGAGGCTGGCTTTGACCCACAATCCTCCTGCCTCAGCCTCCCAAACTGCTGGGATTATAGGCATGCACCACTGCACCCGGCTTACATTGAGATTTTTGTTTCTCTCTTTGAGAATTTCAAACCTTAAAAAAAAAAAAAAACCACACTTGACATTCTCATTGGCATCTTCTACATGAAATATTTCTTGAAAAGAGTTAGCCAGAAAATTGGGGCTGGGGACATAACTCAGTTGGTAGAGTTCTTGCCTCACATGCACAAGGCCCTGGGTTCAATCCCCAACACCACCAAAAAACAAAAAAAACAAAAACACCACAAAAAAAAAAAAAAGAGCCAGAAAATTAATTTAAAAAGCTGGCAAATTCTAGTTCTGCAAAACATTAAAAATAGAATAACCATATGATCCAGCAATTCTACATATGGTTTATTCAAAAGAATTAGAAACAGAGTGCAAAGAAATACCTGCATCACCATGTTCATCGCACCAATATGCAAAATACCAAGAGTGGAAGTAACATCCGTGGACATGCCGCTGGAGAAGGAATGGATAAAGTGTGATGTACACACAGCCAAACAGTTCCCAGTGTTAAAAAGGAAGGGAGATTTGGTGCATGCTGGAGAATGAGTGACCTTCGATGAAGTTGTGCTAAGTGAAATAGGCCAGTCATAAAAGGACAAATATTTGGACATTGAGATTTTTTTTTTTTTTTTTTTTTTTGGTGATGCTAGGGATTGAACCCAGGGCCTTGTGCATGCAAGGCAAGCACTCTACCAACTAAGCTATATCCTCAGCCCTGACAGAAAGTCTTTAATGGGTATAGAGTTTCAAATTTGGCATGATGAAAAGGTTCTGAAGATTGGTTGTGCAACAATAAGAATACAATTAACACTACTGAATGAAAAATGGTGAAGAAGGTCCATATGATGTTATGTCTGTTTTACCACAGTTAAAATTGTAAAATATGAAAACAAGCAAATTCTAATTCATAAATATTATGGAATTTAAAAAAAATATTCATTCATTTATTTTAGTTGTAGTTGGACACAATACCTTTATTCCATTCATTTATTTTTATGTGTGCTGAGGATCGAACCTAGGGCCCTGCAAGTGCTAGGTGAGCACTCTACCACTGAGCCACAGCCCCAGTCCTTATTATGGAATATTTTTCATGAAAAGGAATGAAGCATGAGAGATGCCACCGTGAGGATGAAGCTCGAAGACACAGTGCTAAGAGAAAGAAACCAGACACAAAAGGTCACAGACGATGAGATTCCATGTCTATAAAATATCCAGAATAGGTCAGTCCCTGGAGACAAAGAGCAAATTAGTGGTTGTCAGGAGCTGGGACAACAGGTAAATAGGGGGTGAGTGAGGACAGGTGGGTATAGGGCTTCTTTTTGGGGTGACAAAGAATTTTTAGAACATGATCTAGGCGGTGGTCACATAGCATTGTGAATGTACCAAATGCCACTGAATTAAATGCCTAAATTGATATTAGGTAAAACTCACTTCAATAAAAATAGTCAAATATTAAAAGCCATAGGCAAACATATTTGCAGGCAGAATTTCCCCCACGAACAGAGCATCCCTGCAGAGAAAGGAAGGTGAGCATGGAAGAGGAACAGATGTAGACACCATTGTTATTGGTAACAGCCTCCATTTCCTTCTTCAATTAGTAGCACCTCCTCTGTCACTCTCAGTTCATGTGGGTAGGCATGGTCATGTGATTCAGACCACCCAATCAAAGCATTGCACACCTCTGGCTTCAGTGATTGGCTGAGGGATATAAGGCTAAACTAAGTTAGGCCAATGAGACTGGGTCCTGGGACTGTATTAGTCTCCTTAAGCTGCTATAACAAAGTTCCCTAGAGTGGCAGGCCTAAACAGCAAAAGTTATTTTCTCACAGTCCTGGAGCCTATAAGTTTAAAGTTGAAGTGTCAGCAGAGTTGGTTTGGTTTTGTTTTAACTTTATTCTTATTTGTTTATTTTTTTATGTGCTGCTTAAGATTGAACCCAGTGCCTCACATGTGCCACACAAATGCTCTACTACTGAGCCCCAACCCCAGCCCAGGGTTGGTTTTTTTAAGACCTCTCTCCTTGGGTTACAGATGTCTGTCATCCTCTGGTGCCTTTACATGGTCCTTTCTCTCTCTGTCTTTGTTCTTCTTTTTTTCCTCTCTCTTTCTTTCTTTTGATGGTACTGGGGATTGAACCCAGGAGTGCTCTACCTCTGAGCAACATCCCCAGCCCTTTTAAATTTTTTTAATTTTGCAACAGTCTTACTAAGTTGTCCAGGCTGACTTTGAACTTGTGAACTTCCTGCCTCAGTCTCCAGATTCACTTGGATTACAGGTCTGTGTCATTGTGCCCAGCCTCATTTCCTCTTCTTGTATGGACATGGTCGTATTGGATTAGGGTGCACCAGTAGCCCCTTTCTTTGCCTTTATTACCTCTTTAAAAGCCCTGTCTTCAAATCCAGGCACATTCTGAGGCTCTAGGGTTCAGACTTCAATATCAATTCTAACTCATAGCCTTGGTTGGAACCCCTGGAAAGAGGGACTTTCTCTTCTAATCAGTGTTGCTGAGGAGAGAGGGTGTCCACATGGAGCTGCTGGTCAGCCTTGCCCTTGGCACAGGAGAGGCTGCCCAGGAATGGAGCCAACACTGAGAAAAACATTGGAGATGAAGACAGAGAGACCCGATAACAGTGGCACTGTTTGACCCTGTGTCGAGCCAAGCATGGAGCAAGTCTGCCCTTGAACTTTTCAGACACTTGGAGCCAACAAATTCCATGTCAGGCTTGTATCTGTTTGAGTCGAATGTTCTTCACTTACAGGAAGAGCCCTTGCTTAAAACAGGGGACCACCCATCAAAAAGGAAACCAGGCCTCTCAAATCACAAAACACTGTGGGCTCATTCATTCAGACATTAGTAATGTCAAATGAGTGATCACTCAAAATAGAATCTTTACCATGGATCTGCAAAATGACTTTGCCTTGTGTCTTAGACAATCCACAGAATGCATACCAAGGCCTGTCCCCTGAGGTCCCTGACAGCCAATTCATGGGCTTGCTAAGCCACCTGTGAGGTATCAACCTCTTGAACCATCACTAGTCTAGAAGGAGTCACAGGTAGGAGTGCACAGTAGGAACTCCTGCAGAAAGAGGATGATGCAGAGGGCACAGAAGGGCCATCACAAGCCTTGTGCAGCTGGACAGAGTGACATGTAATCCCAGCTACTCAGGAGGCTGAGACAAGAGGATCACAGGTTTGAGGCCAGCAAGACCTGTCTCAAAATAAAAAGGGCCAGTGATGTAGCTCAAAGGTAGAACCCTGGCCCAGCAGGTGTGAGGCCCTGGGTTCAAATCCTGATACTGAAGAATAATAATTTAAAATTTTAAAATGCCTTGTGCAGACAAAAGATCAGAGGCAGCAGGAAGTGAGGGTGGAAGGTTTGATGGCGGGGAGGAGAAACAGCCTGCTTGGCAGGGGGGAAAAAGACCAAGTGCTCAGTGAGAGATGGAAACATGCGGAGAGGTGCTGCACCCCTGACCTGCAGAACCGACCCACTGCACAGCAGCCTCCAGACAGGGGCCAGGCCGGCACCTTGCTCTTAGGGTCACCTAGACACATCTCTCTTTCTTGAAACCCAAAGAATCTGACCAAATTATTTTTTTATAATAATCAGGATTATTTCAGTTGCAATTGATAGAAGCCCAGTGGGAACTGATGTTTTTCAAGAAGAGAAGACATTTGTTCTTGGGTTGGCACACAGTAGGTGGTCTGGATCCAGGTGCTTAACTGATTCCACAAATATCTGCCTGCTCCCCTGCTTTACCTTTAGTTTCAACCTCAAATAGACACTCCTTCTTACTGGGGGTGAGGATATGGGAGATTGAACCCAGGGGCACTTAACCATTGAGTTATGTCCCCAGACTTTTTTTTTTTTTTTTTTTTTTTTTGATGCAGGGTCTCACTAAATTGCTTAGGGCCTTGCAAAGTTGTTGAGACTGGCCTTGAACTTGCGATCCTCCTGCATCAGACTCCTGAACTACTAGGACTATAGGCATGTGCCACCGTGCCTGGCCAAACTCTGTTTTTATGTGTCCAGAGAGCCATTGTGATAGGCATATTCCAAGAATGGCCCTGGTGATTCCCATGTCCTGGTATTCACAGCCCTGAGTGATCCCCTCTCCTTGAATAACTTGCTTCTAACCAAAAACATATGACCCGTTAATGGGATGTCACTTCAGATGGGGTCGTGTGACACAGGGACTTCCATCTTGCAGTGCATGCTCTCTGTTGACTTTTCAGCTTGCAGGCTTGCTGACTTTCAGGGTGCCAGCTGACATGTGGCAGAGGCCCACCTGCAAAAAGGCCCAACCCTGCCAACAACCATCCCGAGAGCTTGGAGGTGGATCCTTCCCCAGTCAAGCCTTCAGGTGAATAGAGATCAGATCCTGGTTAAAAGCCTATGAGGCCCTGGGTGGTGACACACACCTGTAATCCCAGCTACTCAGGAGGCCGAGGCAGGAGGATCCCATGATCAATGCCAGCCTGGGCAACTTAGACCGTGTTTCAAAATAAAAAGGACTGGGGATGTAGCTCAGTGGTCGAGTGTCCCTGGGTTCAATCCCTGGTACCATGAAACAAAACAACAAACAAGCAAAATTCTGAGATTTTTTTAACTACAGGCAATCACAGGGGCTTCACTAGCGGGTCCCACAGGGTCCCCTCCCACACCAGCCTGATGCCTTGCAGCCTGTGGGGGGGCTTAAAGTCAAAGATTCAGGCCCCATATCTGGTAATGCCCTCACCCATACTCATGTTCCTAGCCCAGGCCCTTCATTCTGGGGTCTGTTGACCTGAGACTTGAGCAGGGATCCTTTGAACACTGGGCAGGGATCCTTTGAACACTCTGCCAAGGACTCCTGCCGGGGTGGGTGGGGCCAACCCTGCGGACACTTGGCTCCTTTCTGACTCAGCACCCAGGGCTTTCCACCTGTAGCCTGTCCCCCATCACAGTGGTGAATGCTAACTCTTTGGGCTGCTGCATTAACTGGCTCAGACACCTGCTCAGACACCTGACAGACCCTGTCCCAGCTCAACTGAAATGAACCCTCAGCCTGGGCCCACACCTTGATGGCAGCCTCTGGAGAGACCCTGGGTTCATAGGGGGCCCAGCTCTGTCATGCCCAAACTACTTAATCCACAGAAATTATGAAATAATAAATCTGTGTTGTTTTATGCAAGGTTGTGGCAATTTGTTTTACAGCAAAAGGCAATGGAGCCACCGAGAGCTTCCAGCCTGTGTGCATTCCCATTAGCAACCCCAGGGAAGGAAGGCTTCTCCCTCCCCACAGCCCTAGAAGAAATACAGTGACGTCCTGCCACTCATCCAGGCTGCGCCCTGTGGCCAGGGGATAATTCTGACCTGCCTGTGTCCTCGCCCACCCCAGGCTCCATAGGGTGTGAGAAGGGGTTGCTGTCCAAAGGAAAATGAATGTGCACCTGCCAGGGTGGAGAGAATTAGAGGCAGAAAAAAACAAAAGCAAAACATATCCTCTGTGACTAGCGACAGTGATATGCCTGTCCTCTCAGAGACCTTGTTAATCAGTTGAAGAGACCAATATTCAAGTCCCATAGCAGTTAAGTGTCTTGTACACAGCTAATATTAATTATATATATATTGGTCACTTAATTAAAAGACTCCATCTCTGCTTATCAAAATGCAATGAGCTTACTAGAATTTTCTACATACTCCGGATATTAAGAAACTATATTTATGAGAAAACACCAACCCAGAATTCATTTTGACTTCCCAACTAGTTTGAATTGCCAAGGATTTGCTGTAATTAACATTTGTCCAATAGTTCAAGGTAAGTAAGCAAAAAGATTAGATAATAAGAGGGTACCAACCCAATTCCATGAGTTGGATCAAAGTCCTAGAAGAACAAATGTCACAGGTACAGAAATACAAATTTTTTGCATGTTAATCTGTTTTGCTCTCAGATGAACTGAATAGGGGTTGCTAGTCGCTGCACACACAGGAATGTTGATGGGGGAGTATTTGCATGTTTTGTGGTGGGAGGAGGGGTTCTGGGAGAAGGGGAGGAGATGCTTCAGTGAGGTACAGCGTCTTCATTCTCTTTACAGCCAGTGGAATGTAAAGTCATGGTCAAGGGGCTCACAGGAACCCCAGACTAACACTGCACCATGTCTTTCGCATAAGCCTGGGCCGAATGTCAGTGTGAAAGGTCATGGTTAAGTGCAGTTCCCAAGCTACTTACACTGTTTCTCTCCTCCCTGTCTCTCCCTCCAGCCCAAGGTGAATACATTGGAATTCATATGAGTTATACATGTAGATGTTCCATTGTACAATAAGGAAAAAGAGGTCCAAAATAGTCGACAGATGGAATAAGTTTAGCAGAGGGAACACTTGCTTATATACAGGCAAAGAAAGTTCTCTTCATTGTAAAATCAGATATTAATATCCCCAGTAGGCAGAGTAGCTCACCAGTACAGTGCTTGCATGAGCCCCTGGGTCTAAGCCCTAGCACTCCTAAGTGAAAAATTATAAAAATTAAAAATTTAGTAGCAACACTGGAAAGTGAAAAGAAACAGCTATAATTGATTTTATTTTAATTATTTTACTGTACCGGCAATTGAACCTGAGCCTCATGCCTGCTAGGCAAGTGCTCTACCATTGGGCTATATGTCGAGTCCTTTATAAAATTTTTAAATTTTGAGGCAGGGTCTTGCTAAATTGCCCAGGCTAACCTCCAACGTGTAATCCTCCTGCCTCAGCCTCCTGAATTGCCGAGATTACAGGTGTGTTCCACTATACACACCTGCAATTAATTTTAATAATTTTTTTGTTTAACACAATATCTCCAAAACATTATCATTTCTACCATGTAATCAGTTTCAAGTTGGAGCAATTTCAAGGACATGTCCAGGATGTGGGGAGAGACCCAGCTCACACAGCTGAGGAATGAAGTCTTTTGAGGGGGCCATTGGCAGGACTTACTGAAATTTCACAATGCTTGCCTTTTACCCAATTATACCTGTTTTGAGAATGTGTCTTTGTGATATTGTGAAATATATATTTGGTCTTCGTCCCATTTCCGGCATACAAATCCTAAAATCCTTTGGGTATCCAGAGTGACAAGTGTTTTGTTTTTTTTTTGTTGTTTTTTTTTGATGTTACCGAGTTGTCTGATGGATGGCTGCCCCTAGGGAGCTTCAGGATGGGGGTTGTCCCTGGGAAGACCAAGTCAGGGTCAGAGTCATGGGGACCTTCATCCCCAGCTCCCCAGGGAAGGGAGAGGGGCGTAGATCACCCGTGTCTGATGGTTTAGCTAATCATTATGGAATGTAAGCTTATGTAATGAAGCCTCCGTAACAAACCAGAAGGGACAGGGTTCAGAGAGCAGGTGGTAGCTGAGCCCAGGGTTCCTGCAGGATGGCATGCCCAGAGGGTGGCAGCTTGGCACCCCGCCCCACAAGCCTCGCCCCGTGCATCTCTTCTTCTGGTGTTTGCTGGTATCCTTTGCAAAATCTCCTCTCTCATAAACTGTAACATTTAACTAAACTCTTCTCCAAGATCCGTGAGCCACTCTAGCAAACCCAGGGCACCCGAGGAGGGAGCTGTGGGAAGGAAGCTCCACTGACGGCCACATGGTCAGAAGCCCTGGGACAGCAACCTGGGGCATGCCATTGGCATCAGAAGCAGAGGGACAGTCTTGAGGACTGAGCCCCCAACCTATGGGATCTGACACTGTCTCCAGAATTACAGGAGTTAGAGGCCACCCAGCAGGTGTCTGCCCAGAGCTGCTTGCTTGCCGGCTTGTGGGGCGGGAGATGGGATGGGTATTCCGAAAAAATAGGGGATGCACAAAGAAACAGGAAGGTGGACCCCTCTGGCAATGGGTTCTCCCCACTCCCGGGGCTCATTGCTCTGTTCTGTGTTAGCTGATGGAGGACAGACCTCTACGGCCACCGTGACAGACAGCATAGACTACTGAACTAGTTTAGAACAGTCACCAAACAACTCTATAGCAAAAGCAACAAGCCCCTGGGAGTGGCGGGAACCTGATGGCCAGAGTTGTTACATCATCATTATCACCATCATCATCATTATTAAAAATGTCCACTTAGAAAAATATTAGGAGATATGAAAAAAAAAAACCAAGAAAGTAGGGATCATACACAGGAAAATCCAACAGATATAAACTGTCTCTGAGGAAGCCCAGATGTCGGATTTACTCCACTTGAAGCCAGTTACTCTAATAAGGCCAAAGAACCAAACCCAAGAAGCTCAACATCACCCAGCATCACGGAAACGCAGCTCAAAACCAGGTGAGAAGCACCTCGGGCCGTGAAGACGCTCACTCAAAAAATAAGCAGCAGCAAAAGAAAGTAAGAAACCTGGGGTCCAGGGTGTAGGGAAATGGGGGTCCTGCACCCCCGGGGGGGCCTACGGGAGGGGCAGCTACCATGGAGACAGTGTGGCTGTTCCTCAGCCAACTAGCCCAGCCGCCTCCACCCAGGAGCCTACTTCAGGACATATTCAAGAGAACTTTGAGCAAGATCCCAAAGGCTCATTCGGGTACCCATGGTCCTTCATGGTAACCAAGAGGTGGGAGCGACCCAGTCACCCGTTGACAGATGAGTAGATGAGAGTGGCCAACACAGACAGGACAGAGGGAAGGAGCCCTGTCCTGTGCCACCCCATGGCCACACCAGGAGGCCATTAGGCTAAGTGAGATGCCCACCTGCCAAAAGACAAGTGAGTAAGACCCCACTTACATGAAGTATCTAAAGTACTCAAATTAATAGAAACAGAAAGTCCAACGGGGCCACGGGGGAGAAGTGGGGAGTTGTTCAAAAGGGTTCAGAGCTGCAAGACAAAGAGCTTCTGGGTCCATTGCACACTTTATTGAACCACACACTTAAAAACAGTTGAATTCGGTGCTTTGTAGTTTTACTACAACTTAATCATGTGTGTGTGTGTGTGTGTGTGTGTGTTGCGAGGGGTTTAACCCAGGCAGACTCGGTACCATCTGAACTACCTCTGACTCTACCTCTTCCCAGCCCTGTTTTTAATTTTATTTTGAGGGCCTAAGTTGCTGGGGCTGGCTTTGAACTTGTGATCCTCCTGCTTCAGCTTCCTGAGTTGCTGGAATTACAGGCGTGTGGCTCTGCACCAGGTCCATTTAAAGCTTTGAATGAAACAAAGGTAATGAAGTATTGGTGCGTATCACAGCAGGGATGGATCTGGAAAACACTATGGTAAGCAGAGGAGGAAGGTACAAGACCTCAGGGCGTGGCACAGGTGATCCACAGAGGGTGCTGTGGGTCAGCGGTTGTCAGGGGCTGGGTTGGGGGATGAAGAGTGACCACAGGCAGTGTTTCTTTGTTGGGTAGGGGGTTAAAATGTTCTGAAATTAGAGAATGGGCCTGGTTACACAAAATATATAAAAACCTTACCAAATTGTACACTTCAAGAGGGCTTTTTAAAAAACACATTGCTTAACAACAGGAACAACAGGGGACCAGGGTGCATTGTTATAAAATGAATAAGACTGGCTGCTCCCTGGTCCCTGGCTTCCTGTCCCACTGTGTGATCTCCCCCTCATGATGCCATCTGCCATGCTGGGACACAGCCAAAGTGGCCCTCATCAGAGACCACATAGAAGGGGGCCACCCAGTCTTGGACTTTCACCTTCCAAAACTGTAAGCTAAATAAACCTCTTTGGGAGGTTAGAGTTGTAACTCAGTGGCAGAGCACTTGCCTAGCATTCACAAGCTCCTGGGTTCCATCCCCAGCATCACAAAAGAATAAAAATAAAAGTCTTTTCTTTATAAAGTATCCAGCCTCAGGTATTGTGTTATACAAATGGAAAAACAAACTAAGGAATAAGAGTTTAGGGCCAGAGCAGTGTAATCCTATCTAGGACACTGTATGAACTTAGGTGCAGACACCAGTAAAGCCGGCCCACGAAGGACAGGTGTAACCTAGGGTAGAGAAGACAAGCGACTCCCAGAGGGACCAGACGTCCCCTGGCAGGAGAGGCTGAACTGATTGCCAAGGAGATGGTTTCAGGCAAGACAGAACCAACCATCTGTGAGATGCTAGAGCTTTGTGAGCAAGAATCTCCAGATCAGAACCTCTCCTGAGTGCTACCGTTGGCATCCTTCCGGCTTCTGTTGGTCACAAAGCTCGGTTCACTTAGCATTCACTGAATGTACCATGTGCCACGCCCAGGAAGACACGGGCGAAGAGAGATGAAAACCCAGAAAGGCAAGGGTCGCAGCCGTTTTCCGCAGGTGCTTATGGGAATGAAAAGAGGGCGCCTGTCCCCTCCTGTGCACCAGGGAAGTCCTCTTGGCAAAGGTGACGGCATGAGCTTGAAGAATTGCTGGGAAGTCGCCAGCTGGAGGGAGTGAAGGAGCAAGAGCAGGGTTGGGGGTGCTGGGGCAGCAGGGACAGTTCAGCCTCGAGGGCACAGTCCATGTTTTTTCCCCCCAGGTTACCCCAGGACCCGGCACCGTGGCTGGCACTCGGTAGGGGCCAGGGCTGCAGGGAAGATGGTAGGACCTGGGAGGAGGGGATGGACCTGAGGCTGGGATGGGGAGCGGATGGCGCGCACCTCGCAAGAACCCTGGCAATGAACGAATCGGCTGGAAAGTGAAATTCCACATCCTTGAGGTTTTGCTTTTTGGGGAGCCGTGGTTTGGGTGTGTTTGAGTGCGTCTCCTGAAGATTCCAGGGCTGGAAGCTCAGTCTGCTGCGTGGCAACCGGAGGCGGTGCAGCCGTGGAGGGGCGGAGCCAGGTGGACAGTGCGGAGGGAGGAGCCAGGTGGACAGTGCGAAGGGAGGAGCCAGGTGGACAGTGCGAAGGGAGGAGCCAGGTGAACAGTGCGGGGGGCGGAGCCAGGTGGACAGTGCCGCTGAGCCAAAAAAGAAAGTCCACCACGTCCAAGGAAGGGGCTGGGATGTGGCTCAGTGCTAGAGACCTTGCCCAGCACTCAAGAGGCACCGGGCTTCTGTGATCATCCGGGCTCTAAAGGTGAATATATATTGCCAATAGGTAGGGACGGGGAGCATAATTATATTAACAAAGACAAATTCTTGCTTTTCTCCTGCCAGCTGAAAACTTTTAGTTACCCCCAGAAACTGAGGCTCAAAGAGGGAAGAATACTTTTCCCGAGGACTCACAAGGAAACCTGACAGCTAGGAGGACCTACAAGCAGGTTAGAGGGACCTCCTCCCTGGAGGGGGGAGTCCCCTCTACCCTGGATGCGGTGGGGAGATCGCCCCCGACACCCAGGTTAGAGGAACCTCCCCCCTGGAGGGGGGGAGTCCCCTCTACCCTGGGAAGTCGCCAGCTGGAGGGAGTGGAGGAGCAAGAGCAGGGCTGGGGATGGTGGGGCAGCAGGGACAGGTCAGGGGTGCACAGAGCTCCCCCCCACACACACACCCAGTTTAGAAGGACCTCCCACCTGGAGGGGGGGAGTCCCCTCTACCCTAGGTGCGGTGGGAAGCTCCCCCTGACACCCAGGTTACAGGGAACTTTCTCCTGGAGGGGAGAGTCCCTTCTACCCTGGGTTCACTGGGAAGATCCCCGAGACACCTAGGTTAGAGGGACCTCCCCCCTGAAGCATGGAGTCCCCCTTACCCTGTGTGCAATGGCACACCAGCTGCCCCTGACACCCAGGTTAGAGGGGTCTTCCCCCTCGAGTGGGGAGTCCCCTCTACCCTGGGTGCGACGGTATAGGAGCTGCCCCCAACACCCAGGTTAGAGGGGCCTCCTCCCTAGAGGGACGAGTCCCCCCTACCCTGGGTGCGGTGGCACACATGCTGCCCACGACACATAGGTGAGAGGGGTGTCCTCCCTCAAGGGGGGAGTCCCCCCTACCCTGGGTGTGATGGCATAGGAGGTGCCCCTGACACCGAGATTAGAGGGATCTCCACGCTAGAAGGCGGAGACCCCCTACCCTGGGTTCGATGGCAAACAAGCTGCTCCGGACACAGAGGTTAGAGGGGTCTCCTCACCAGAGGGGGGGAGTTTCCCCTACCCTGGGTGCGGTGGGAGCTGCTCCCTACACCCAAGTAAGAGGTGTCTCCCCACTAGATGGCGGTGTCTCCCCTTGCCGGGGTGCGGTGAGAGCTGCCCCTGATCCCCAGGTTAGAGGGATCTCCCCACTAGAGAGCCGAGTCCCCTCTACCCTGGGTGCGGTGGCATACGATAGGTCTCCCCAATAGAGGGGGGAGTCCCCTCTACCCTGCATCTTGTGGGAGCTGCCCCCGACCCCCAGGTTAGAGGGGGGTCTCCCCTCTAGAGGGTGGATTCCCCCGACCCTGGGTCACGTGACATATGAGCTGGCCCCGATACCCAGTTTAGAGTGGTGTCCCCCCTCCAAGGGGGAGTCCCCCTACCCAAAGTGCAGTGACATACGAGCTGCCCCCGACAACCAGGTTAGAGGGGTCTACCCCTAGAGGGCGGAGACCCCCTACTCTGGGCTCGATGGCAAAAGAGCTGCCTCCCGACACCGAGGTTAGAGGGGTCTCCCCACTAGAGGGGGGAGTCCCCCCTACCCTGCGTCTTGTGGGAGCTGCAGCCGACACCCAGGTAAGAGGTGTCTCACCACTAGATGGCGGTGTTCCCCCTTGCCTGGGTGCGGTGGGAGCTGCCCCCTACCCACAGGCTAGAGGGGTCTCCCATGAGAGGGAGGACTCCCCCCTACCCTGGGTGCGATGGCATATGAGATGACCCCGACACCCAGGTGAGAGGGGTCTCCCCCGCTAGAGGGCGGAGTGCCCCCGAATTGGGTGTGGTGGCATACGAGCTGCCCCCCCATACCCAGGGGAGAGAGGTGTTCCCTCTCGAGGGGGGAGTCCGCTCTACCCTGGGTGCGGTAGCTTACGAGTTGCCCCCGACACCCAGGTGAGAAGGTCTCCCCACTAAAGGGGGGAGTCTCCTCTCCCCTGTGTGCCATGGCATAATAGCTGCCCCCGACACCCAGGTTAGAGAGGTCTCCCCGCTAGAGGGTGGATTCCCCTGACCCTGGGTCAGGTGACATACAAGCTGGCCCCCACACCCAGTTTAGAGGGGTGTCCCCCCCTCGAGGGGGGAGTCCCCCCTACCCAAGGTGCAGTGGCATACAAGCTGCCCCTGACTCCCAGGTTAGAGGTGTCTCCCCACAAGATGGCGGTGTCCCGCCTTGCCTGGATGCAATGGGAGCTGCCCCCGACCCCCAGGTTAGAGGGGTCTCCCCACTAAAGAGCGGAATCACCCCCTACCCTGGGTGCGGTGGCATACGAGCTGCCCCACACACCCAGGATAGAGGGGTCTCCCACCTAGAGAGCCATGTCTCCCCTACCCTGGGTGCGGTGGCATATGAGCTGCTCCCAACACCCAGGTGAGAGTAGTCTCCCCACTAGAGGAGAGAGTCCCCCCATCCTGGGGGTGATGGCATAGGAGCTTCCCTGGACACGGAGGTGAGAGGGGTCTCCCCCCTAGAGGGCAGAGTCCCCCCGACCCTGGGTGCAATCGCATAAGAGCTGCCCCCTACACTCAGGTGAGAGGGGTCTCCCCACTAGAAGGGGGAGTCCCCAATACCCTGGGTGTGATGGCATACGAGCTGCCCCCCACACCTAGGTTAGAGAGGTCTCCCCACTAGAGGGGGGAGTCCCCCCTACCCTGCGTCTTGTGGAAGCTGCGGCCGACACCCAGGTTAGAGGGGTCTCCCCACTGGGGGCAGAGTCCCCCCTACCATTGGTGCAATGGCATATGAGATAACCCCGACACCCAGGTGAGAGGGGTCTCCCCCCTAAGAGCGGAGTCCCCCCGACCCTGGGTGTGGTGGCATAAGAACTGCCCCAGACACCCAGGATAGTGGGGTCTCCCCCCTAGAGGGCCGAGTGTCCCCTACCCTGGGTGAGATGCCATAGGAGCTGCCCTGACACCCAGGTTAGAAGGGTCTCCCCCCTGGAGGGTTTTCCCCCCTACCCTAGGTGCGATGGCATAAGAGCTGCCCCGGACACCCAGGATAGTGAAGCCTCCCCCATTGAGGGCAGAGTCCCCCCTACCCTGGGTGCTGTGGCATATGAGCTGCCCCTGACACCCAAGTTAGAGGGGCCTACCCCCTAGAGGACCGAGTCCCCCCTTCTCTGGGTGCGATGGCATATGAGCTGCCCCCAACACCCAGGATAGTGAAGCCTCCCCCTTGAGGGCGAGTCCCCTGACCCTGGGTGCGGTGGCATACGAGCTGCCCCGACACCAGGTGAGAGGGGTCTCCCCACTAGAGGGGGGAGTCCCTCCTATCTTGGGTGCTTTGGCATACGAGCTGCCCCCCCACCCAGGATAGAGAGGCCTCCCCCATTGAGGGCAGAGTCCCCCCTACCCTGGGTGCGATGGCATATGAGCTAGCCATGACACCCAGATTAAAGGGGTGTCCCCCTTCGAGGGGGGAGTCCTCATACTCTGGGTGCGATGGCATACGAGCTGCCCCAGATACCCAGGTGAGAGGGGCCTCCCCCCTAGAGGGCAGATTCCCCCTGACCCTGGGTGCACTGGGAGCTGCCCCTGACACCTGGGTTATAGGGGTTTCCCCCCTAGAGGGACGATGGTATACGAGCTGCCCCCGACACCCAGGTTAGAGGGTGGTCTTTCCCCTAGGCAGGAGCTCCTTCAGTACTCAGGGTAGAGGTGGCTCTTCCCTCGAGGAGGTAGACCCCTCTAATCTGGGCATCGAAGGGGAGCTCCCACTGCACCCAGGGTAGAAGGGACTCCCCTAGAGTTGGGAGACCCCTTTAACCTAGGTTTTGGGTGTATACCATCGTCCCCAGGGTAGAGGCAACACCCCTTCTAGGGGGGAGTCCCCTCTAAACTGGGTGTTGGGGGGGCGTTCCCATCACATCCAGGGTCGAGGGGAGTCCTCCCTTGAGAGGGAGCCCCCTCCACCCTGGGTGCGGTGGGAGCTCGCCCCAACACCCAGACTGGAGGGGTCCTCACCCCTAGAGCGGGGGAAGTGCCCTCGACCCTGAATGTGGTGGGAGCTCCCCCGGGACACCAGGTTAGATGGTTCTCACCTCTAGAGAGGGAAGTCCTCTCTACCCTGGGTGCGGTGGTACACGAGCTCCCTGACACCCAGGTTAGAGGGTCTCCTTCCTTGAGCGGAGAGTTTTCCCCACCCCGGGTTCAGCGGGGGTCCCCTTTCCGAAACCCATAAACGAGAGTCTCCTTCCTGGAGGGTGAAATCCCCTCTACACTGGTTGCGGCGGAGGCTCCCCCCTTCCATACCCAGGATTGAGGAGTCTTTCTTCTGAAGGGGGGAGTCCCCTCTATTCTGGGTGTGGCAGGGATGCCCCCCTACGCCCAGGTCAGAGGGTTCTCCTTTCTGGAGAGCGGAGTCCCCTCTTCCCTGGGTGCGTTGGGATTCTAGCTCCCCCGGACACTCCCGTTAGAAGGGTCTCACCCTTCGAGGGGGGAGTCCCCTCCACCCTGGTTGCACTGGATCGAGCTCCCCCAACACCCCGGTTAGAGAGGTCTCACCCCTTTACGGGGGAGTCCCCTCTACCCTGGGTGCAGTGGGAGCGTTCTCCCCCCCCCCCACTCACACAATCTGGTAAGATAGTTCCCCCACCCCCACCCCCACCCCCGCTCGACGGATGAGTCTCCTCTACCCTTGGTTAGGTGGATGGGAGCTCCCCTGACACCCAGGTAATACATCCAATCAGCAGTCTGAACTCATTGCCCTCATCAGAGCCTTCACTTTTGAAAAGGGAGCATCCCTAGATGTCTACATTGATTCTAAATATGCTTTTCACATTACTTCTCCCCTCACTCTGCTATTTGGAAGGAGTGCAAATTCCTTACCTCCAAGGGAACTCAATTACTAATGTCCCCTTTATCTCAGATCTCCTTCAGTCCTCAAAGCTTCCCACTGCCATTGGAATCTCACATTGTAAATCCCATCAGACAGACACCTTAAAC
This sequence comes from Marmota flaviventris, assembly GCF_047511675.1. Classification (NCBI taxonomy): domain Eukaryota; kingdom Metazoa; phylum Chordata; class Mammalia; order Rodentia; family Sciuridae; genus Marmota; species Marmota flaviventris. The sequence goes on along the minus strand of NC_092498.1, from coordinate 145,305,345 downwards.
TCTCTGCAGAGGACTTAACAATTTCTTTCTACCCTCTTTGCCTCCTGTGAAATTTTCCCCAAAAACCAATCCCACTTTCAACCTCCGCCCACCTGCTTTCCTTTTACACCAAGCAAGAGGATATCTCCCTTGCTCTGATTAGCTGCTGAATTTCACCCTTATGCCCCTGGTCAAGTGGTACAAATTTCTCTCAATACTTTCGACATCTTCTTGGGATGGGTCAAGGCTTTTCCTTCCACCAATAAATATGCCCCTACAGTGGCCAACATCCTCCTTGAACACATTCTTCCCCAATTGGTCCTCCCCTCCTCACTCCAGTCTCATAATGGTCCGAATTTCCTTCCCATGTTTCACCATCTGTAGCTAAGGCACTCAACATCCCCTGGCATTTTCATATCCCCTACCATCCCCAGTCCTCTGGCAAGGTGGAGCATACCAACCATACATACCTTGAAGAACATTCTCACTAATGAATTATATTTAGAATCGGACTAAACTCCTTCTCTTGGCTCTTCTTAGGTTATAAGCCCTCCCAAAGAAGCCACTTAACATTTCCCCTTTTGAGCTCCTATATGGATGGCCTATATCCCTGCTCAGCTCACCACTCTCTGATTATCTGCTACCCCTTGCGCCTCGTCTTTTCTGGCCCCTTCTTGCATACATTGGGAAACTTCTTTGGCAATACGGTAATGCTGTTCTGGCAAAGCCTCGTTCTGCCTCTTCCCTTTCTCCCACTCTGTCTCCTGGTGACCTGGTACGTTTTAACTACCACCCCAACAGGCTCACCTTCTCCTCTCAACTCTCTGCAAAACGGACTGAACCCTATGGGGTTATTCTTACTGTCCACCTTTAGGGCATCCCATATTGAGTTCATAACTCCCATTTAAAATGGTTTTATCCACCCTTTTATACGGTGACACCCACGAGCCCTCCCAAGCTGCGTTTCTCCAAGGCCGGAACCCCCAATCTTCCTTTGGTCTCTAAGGACCATGAGGACCATGAATACCATCCTTCCCTTTTTTTATTTTTGCCCTCCTTCCTCATTCTGCGCTCGCTTCCCAGGGGTACCATTACCAGGAATTACCATTCCAATTTCTAGGAGACTTAGAGCCACTTGCTAACCGTACAGTCCCAGTTTGATTCTTTAGCTGCTGTGATTCTGCAGAATCGAAGGGGCTCGATCTTTTTATGATTGAAAAAGGCAGACTTTGTCTGTACCTACAGGAGGAATGCTATTTTTATGTCAACCAATCTGGTATAGTAAAGGATAAGATAAAACAACTCCAACAAGACCTTGAGCATCAGAAAAAACAGCTCTCCTCTGCTGAAGGAAGGCAGCTAAGTAACCCCCTTCTCCAGTGGGCACTTCCTTTCCTGATACCTCTCCTTGTCATAGGCCTTCTGTTAATGCTTTCCCCCTGCATCATTAGACTGGTTCAAGCCCAGATCCAAAAAAAAAAATATCTAATCAAACTATAAACCAGCTTTTGTTACAGGAATACCAATCCCTCCCTAAAATTTGGGGCATGGAGAACAGCATTCCACCTGTTAAACCACGATGCAAAGAAATGACCACTGACTCCAATTTAAATCAAATAAAAGCAAGCTTGTAATTCCGGCCAGCCAGGGTTGTCTCTCCGGAAACCCGTGGGAATAGAAGACAGCCCCTCAGCTCTCTAGAAGGAGTGCAGCTTTCTAGCACAGAAAGTTGCAAAAGAGTGGGGAGGGTGTCTGGAGAACTTACAGATAACAGAATTTTGACAAGCACAACACAAAGGCAGGTAGTAAGTTAATGGTCTAAATGGTTCAGCACTTAGGGAGTAAATTTAGATCCCAACATCAGAATTTATGAGGCACCACTAGAGTTTCAGAGAGGGTTGTTATCTGGCCAGAGAAAGCCAGAAGTTATGAGGTGCTATAATGCCAGATTTGTGGGACCCCAATAGATCTCCAGGAGCCGAATCCGTTGCAATCACACGAGAGTCTTTATTGCAAGCTTGAGCCTGGACTCACAACCATTTCCGACCCAGAGGTCCTGAGGAGTGAGTCCTGGCCCTTAGTTCAGTGAGGATCTATAGGGTTTTGGGGGGATACTCTCTGTGTCACAACATCACACAGCAAATCATTTCATACCGCGGGAAAATCAAACAACTCTTTTTTTTTTTTTTATGGACACAACACAATGCCTTTATTTTTATGTGGTGCTGAGAACCAAACCTGGGTCCTGCTCATGCTAGGGGAGCGCTCTACTGCTGAGCCACAATCGCAGCCCGAAACAACAACTCTTAACATTAATTAGCACATTTGCTGGCGGGAACAAGTTGGGTAGGGGTGACTGGGTAGTACAAGAGGTGGATACGTTTGAACTGATTGGTTTAAACTATGAGGGGTATATGCGCTAAACTACACTGTTTCCTAGCATTTTATCAATCACTGAAACTACTGGGAGGGTCACTTGGCATTTCAGGTATTTTCCACTGTCTCACACTGATTGTTGGTTGCTAGGGGGTTGCTATGGGTCCTCACCTAGGGTAACTGAGTCGGGGACACCTGGTGCTGCAGATCTCTCCGGTTATTTACAGATAAACAACTCAGCAGGGTGGGTATATGCCCCCTCCCTCTGGACAGGCCTTGAGGTAGAAGCTGATTTCTCAAAAATGGAGTCACATCAGTTTCTCAGTGCCACTAAAGTTTCAGAAAGTTGTTATCTGGTCAGGGAAAGTCAGGCATGGGTGAGTTCAAGGCACAGGCAGGAATTCCAAGCAAGTTTAAAACATTAAAATCCAGCCAGGCAAAATAGAAATCCTAATATTTTACAGAAAACAGAAATGAATCTTTTATAACTTGTGACAAGATGGCTCTGCTCTTAAGAGGGAATTAGGCTGGGTTTATCACACCACCACCAACCTCCATCATCCTTCCAATGACATCCTGTACCCCTGATGAAGGGTTCAAACGCCAACCCTTCCCAGCAGGAAGCAGTTCTAGAAGATTGACCTATATCCCTGTTCCCTAAGGTACCCAATAAAAAACAAAAAAGCATCTGGATGGCCATCTTAAGTGTCAGCCCTGCCATTTTAAGAAAAATTTTCTTTTTTTGCCCAAGAGCCTTTCTGAGAAAGGTTCACCATTTCCTCATACCAACCAAACCCCTAACCGCCCACATTAGGACCTGCTTGGCTCTGATTCCTAAGCCTCCCCCATAAAAATCCCAGAACCCAAGCCTGTTTTGCCTCTCTCTCCTATAGAGAGATGGCCCTTATTAGTCAGCTCTGACAAGTAAACTCTCGTGTGTATCTCTGCCTGGTTTGCATCTTTTATTTCTCGCTTACCCATCTCCTCAACTTCCCAGAGGCTGTGATTCTGCCCATCAGGGGCTTTTAAAGTGACTCACAGGCTACTTTCCACTTGTTCTTGTCGTGACAGTCATTTCTGAGATTTTCTGGTATCATTCCCAAAGCCTGGACAGATAAATTTTCCTAAACTGCAGAAAGAAAGGTAATGCTATTTCTCCTGAGATTAGTTGGGACAAAAGAAGAGAAAGAAACTTGTGTGTTGAGAGCCACAGTTTAGTCGGAATGACGCCTGGCATTTTGCTAGAGGGAATGGTTGAAAGGTGACCCTGCTCCGGGATTAGGGTGGCTAGAGGGATTAGGGCGGATCCTGCTGGGATTAGGGCGGATCCTGCTGCCCGCTACTTTGGAGTTCCCGTGGAGTTCTCATGGAGTTCTGGGAGATTTGGTGCATGGAGCCCGGTGGAGGGAGTGTGTGTAGAGTGCCGGTGAGAGTTCGGGAATAAAGAGTCGCTATTTGAACCTACAAGGCTGTGTGGCAGCTCGGTTATTTGTGCCCAGACAGACTGCGGCACTTGTGCATTTAAAAAATAAGCTGTAGGGATTTTGACTGTGGAAATGTACAGGGAAGCATTCCCCTGGTGAGAAAACTCCCTGGTGAGTGGTAACAGGCACCCTGTTGCCCAACTTTAAAATGCCCTGTGCCACTCTACCACCTTCCCTGCCTCTGCACCTTGTCTCTATGTCTCCTCTTTATTATTATTTCTATATAACTGGTGACCAATGTTGGGGCACGAGAAGACTTTTCTCCCCACACAGCCACTTACTCCACAGAGAGTTTGGGACAACAAAATCTGCCCTAAGAGAGACCCCTCCAGACGTTGACAGGTAACAGGGAAGGGAATAGTTACTTATGCCTGGAGTAGGCTTTTAACACATCTGTCATTGCCTGGTACCGATCCCTTATCAGTAACTATGGGAAATTCTCTTTCGGATGCTCACTGATGTCGTTGGGCAGAGCTTTCTTTATTACTTTGCAAGTCTGGACATACCACCTTAAGCAACACTGAACTTACTGTCTTGCTGACAAAAATAGATTCATCTTGTTCTTGGTACCCAGAAAGTGGCTCATTATGGTCAAAAGATTGGGAGGAGGTAGGTAAGATATTCCATGAGGAACCTTGTACCCCATTTCTGTGTTACAAACTCAGTTTCTTTGTAGAGATACTATTGATAAAGCTTTTTTCAACCTGCCTGCTCTTCTCCTCTCTGTGCCTGGCTATGCGGTCCCTTTAAATCCCCCACCGCTCCCCTCACAGCAGCAACACAGCCCTGACAACAGCTCTCTGCCTGGACTATCCCGAGAGCCTCCCACACGTGTGACTCCTCTAGTTCATTGCCATAGCCTCCATGGCCAGCTGTGGCAGCTGCCCTGCCCCTAGCTAAATCCCAGTTGATTAAGTGTTTAGGACAAGCGGAGGAGGATGGTGAGTCTCCCAGCTTTACTGTCTGTCCTATTAAGATAAATTCTGCTAACCAACCTAAATATGAACAGTTACCTTTGACTATATTTAAAAAGTTACAACTTTCAAATAAAAGAAAAAATACAAGGTTGGACTCTACTGTCATTGAAACATGTTTATCAGTTATTGTTAACTTAAAATGCCCTGGGCCACTCTAATTAACAAATTAAATTAATTCTTTGTTTAAATAAACAGTCAATTACAGGGTTATTGGACACAAATACTAAAGTCATGGTAATAAATACTTTTATGGTATATCTTTATGCATGGCCTCAAGAGGCCACCCCAGTCTGGGACAAATAAATAAGTGTCCAAAACTTCCCTGTGGCTACCATGCTCTATTCTTTCCAATCCACAACAAATCATTACTTATATTCAACCATATGTAAGATTTACAAGATTTAAAACAAAAAGAAAAAATTAACTGCACAAAATATGTAAACACAATACCTTATAACAATACTTTAAAAAATTATCTTATAAAAGAAAAGGGGAAAATAGTTACACCAGTTTTACCAACATTTTAACTTCTTCTAGATCTCTAACTTTCCTAGCCTTATATTTAAAAGGTAAATTACAGGACCTGCAAGATTTATTAAACTTATAAAAAAAAAAAAAAAAAAAAAAAAAAAACAGAAACAGTTAAGACAAAAAAAAAAAAAAAAAGTGTCTCTTTTAAACCCAAACTGCTTGCTAACTGTCTTATCTGTGTTCAACTGACTTTCTTGACCAGTTCCTCCCTAATGTTACAACACGAAAAGAAAAAAAATAAAAACATTCAAAATGTACAAACTTTCTTTTTAAAAAAAGTTTTTTTCTTAAAAATTTCACAGGCTTCCAACTGGCTCTTATCCAAACTAAAAGTACACTCTAGCCTGATTAAAAAAAAAAAAAAAAAAGTTAGTATTATGGCAATATAAATTTTTAAATATTCTATATAAGTTGATATATTTTCCTGATCAGTCTTATTTTATCTAACTATAAAGGTTTTTACATTCTGTCTTTATCCAAAGTCCAATCTCTTCAAAATTAACTCTCAAATACATTAAAATTTTTTTTTTAATAAAAACAGAAATAAATATCATTATGTTAAAAATAAGACTGATAAGTGTCAAGGACAAAAAGGCTGGCTAACCTTAAACTCTTAATTTCAGTGACTATGATACCTGACATTTCCAATTGTACAGGCCTGTCTTATATCTATATATTATGTACTTTATATCAAAATTGACATTTAGACAAATAAACACTCATAAATAAAAATTCAAATAATTAAATAAATCCAAATAGCCTAATTCAAATCAAGTAATCAAATAAAAATATAAATGTCTTTAAGGCTCTAACTTATAGGTTTTTCTAGGTGACCAAACAATAAAGTCTTAATTTCTAAAAAATATCTAAAATATAATATCCATTACTCCTAAAATTTTTCTTCAACAAAACAAAAATTATTAATACCATTAATCATATTTTATTATATTTTTGTTACAATTAAAATAAATAAATCATATTTAACATAAAAATTAAATAGATATAGTTTCTTAAATACATGAATTAAAAATTAAAACTAATGCTAAACTAATGTCTCAATTTTTCCAATTGTTGAAAAAAAACAGGATGCTGCCTCCTTTCTTTGTTTAACTCTTTTTTTAAAACAGACTTTACAAAAAATTTTTCAAAATTATCAACAATAATGGTAAATCAACTTTCAATCTAATGTGTCCTTATCATTAACAGTTTTTGTTAGGGTCAGGGTTGTGGCTCAGTGGTAAAGTGCTAGCCTAGCATGTATGAGGCACTGGGTTCGATTCCTAGCATCACATAAAAGTAAAAACAAATAAATTAAAGATGTTGTGTCCATCTACAACTAAAAACATATTTAAAAAAATAGTTTTTGTTAAAACACCTTATACCTTTACAACAGTAGTTACTAATTATAATAAAAAATTATATATATTAAAATAATTATATTGTTTTCATTTTTCAGGCTCTGATAATTTGCCTTTTACTGTTATATATACTCAATTACTAATGGTCATACTAAAATTTTATCCTTAACAAACATAAACATTCATGTTTTATACCTTACTTATATAAAAAAACTTTATATCTCCAATATTTACAGTTCTTCTTCTACTATCAAGACATATTAACAAATTTTTTAACACCAATTAATTTCACATGCCTCATAATGGACAATTCTCTTTGTTATATCAAGTTATACATTACCCTTCTTCCTTAATTTCTACCATTTCTCTTGTAATATCTGTTCTTATTAATAATAAATAAACTAACAATTATATCCTACGTCAAATCTCTCCACAACAAGCTAAGTTAACTACCATTGTCCCGATACTAAAACTATTTTCTACTACTTTAAACATTATTACAAGTTCTCAATATATAATTAAACTCATTCCTCATATTTTTTATAACTGTATTATGCCCTCGTTTAGATTTCAACTTACTATCTCTCTTTTTTTTTTTTAACCCTTAAACTCTTTTACAACATCATATGTCTCCTATCTTCCTCTCTTATATACACAGCCACACCAAAATTCCTGGGCCTTTAATAAAAGGTAACATTCATACAGAGAAAATCCTTTTGTCCTTTATTTTCAGATGCTATAAAATCCCATTTTTTTTTTCATTAAAATGCCCAATCATGGGCTGGGGATGTGGCTCAGCGGTAGAGCGCTTGCCTAGCACATGCGAGGCCTCAAGTTCTATCCTCAGTGCCACATAAAAATAAATAAAATAAAGGTTAAAAAAAATGCCCAATCACTAATAAAAATGTCTTCCATCTCTTCTCAACAGGTTTATGCTATAGTTAACAACTGTTCTCACTGTATACCTCTCCAAACTCCTAGGTAAAAATTTATAAATCCACAAGATCTATATTCCAATACACTTTGACAAATATATGTTCCCCATTTCCCTCCTTTTCACCCTTACTCCTTTCTTCATGTTTTTATTGATACTCATTCTAAGTTCATTTGGGCTAGTGCCAAAAGGTCTTATATGGTATCTACTTACATTTCTCATTTATTACTTTGTTTTGCCACCATGGACTAGCCTATTCGTTTAAAAACAAATACTACCCCTACATGTACATCTCATACTTTTACACAATTTTATAATCAATACAACATAATTTTAAATCATGATATTCCTTATAATCCTACTGGACAAACTTTAGTTAAACAAAAACATCATGCTCTTAAAACTTGCCTTTTAAAACAAAACGAAAAAGGGGATCTAGGCTCGATCATATAAGTAATGTTTTAGATATTATTTTATTTACAGTTTATGCACTCAACATGCAATACAAAGTTAATACTGACAATTGGTCATCTACTTTTTTTTTTTTATTGGTTGTTCAAAACATTACAAAACTCTTGACATATCATATTTCATACATTAGATTCAAGTGGGTTATGAACTCCCATTTTTACCCCAAATACAGATTGCAGAATCACATCGGTTACACATCCACATTTTTATATAATGCCATATTAGTAACTGTTGTATTCTACTACCTTTCCTATCCTCTACTATCCCCCCTCCCCTCCCCTCCCATCTTCTCTCTCTACCCCATCTACTGTAATTCATTTCTCTCCTTGTTTTTTTTTCCCATTCCCCTCATAACCTCTTATATGTAATTTTGTATAACAATGAGGGTCTCCTTCCATTTCCATGCAATTTCCCTTTTCTCTCCCTTTCCCTCCCACCTCATGTCTCTGTTTAATGTTAATCTTTTCCTCCTGCTCTTCCTCCCTGCTCTGTTCTTAGTTGCTCTCATTATATCAAAGAAGACATTTGGCATTTGTTTTTTAGGGATTGGCTAGCTTCACTTAGCATAATCTGCTCTAGTACCATCCATTTCCCTGCAAATTCCATGATTTTGTCATTTTTTAGTGCTGCGTAATACTCCATTGTGTATAAATGCCACATTTTTTTTATCCATTCATCTATTGAAGGGCATCTGGGTTGGTTCCACAGTCTAGCTATTGTGAATTGTGCTGCTATGAACATCGATGTGGCAGTATCCCTGTAGTACACCCTTTTAAGGTCTTCAGGGAATAGTCTGAGAAGGGCAATAGCTGGGTCAAATGGTGGTTCCATTCCCAGCTTTCCCAGGAATCTCCATACTGCTTTCCAAATTGGCTGCACCAATTTGCAGTCCTACCAGCAATGTACAAGTGTACCCCGTTTTCCCACATCCTCTCCAGCACTTGTTGTTGTTTGACTTCATAATGGCTGCCAATCTTACTGGAGTGAGATGGTATCTTAGGGTGGTTTTGATTTGCATTTCTCTGACTGCTAGAGATGGTGAGCATTTTTTCATGTACTTGTTGATTGATTGTATGTCCTCCTCTGAGAAGTGTCTGTTCAGGTCCTTGGCCCATTTGTTGATTGGGTTATTTGTTATCTTATTGTTTAATTTTTTGAGTTCTTTGTATACTCTGGATATTAGGGCTCTATCTGAAGTGTGAGGAGTAAAAATTTGTTCCCAGGATGTAGGCTCCCTATTTACCTCTCTTATTGTTTCTCTTGCTGAGAAAAAACTTTTTAGTTTAAGTAAGTCCCATTTGTTGATTCTTGTTATTAACTCTTGTTCTATGGGTGTCCTATTAAGGAATTTGGAGCCCGACCCCACAATATGTAGATCGGAGCCAACTTTTTCTTCTATCAGACACAGAGTCTCTGATTTGATATCAAGCTCCTTGATCCATTTTGAGTTAACTTTTGTGCATGGCGAGTGGAGGGGATTCAGTTTCATTTTGTTGCATATGGATTTCCAGTTTTCCCAGCACCATTTGTTGAAGATGCTATCCTTCCTCCATTGAATGCTTTTAGCCCCTTTATCAAACATAAGATAGTTGTAGCTTTGTGGATTAGTCTCTGTGTCCTCTATTCTGTACCATTGGTCCACCCGCCTGTTTTGGTACCAGTACCATGCTGTTTTTGTTACTATTGCTCTGTAATATAGCTTGAAGTCTGGTATCGCTATACCGCCTGATTCACACTTCCTGCTTAGAGTTGCTTTTGCTATTCTGGGTCTTTTATTTTTCCATATGAATTTCATGATTGCTTTATCTATTTCTACAAGAAATGCCATTGGGATTTTGATTGGCATTGCATTAAACCTATAGAGAACTTTTGGTAATATCGCCATTTTGATGATGTTAGTTCTGCCTATCCATGAACAGGGTATATTTGTCCATCTTCTAAGATCTTCTTCTACTTCTCTCTTTAGGGTTCTGTAGTTTTCATTGTATAAATCTTTCACCTCTTTTGTTAGGTTGATTCCCAAGTATTTTATTTTTTTTTTGAGGATATTGTGAATGGGGTGTTTTTCCTCATTTCCGTTTCAGAAGTTTTGTCGCTGATATACAGAAATGCCTTTGATTTATGCGTGTTGATTTTATATCCTGCCACTTTGCTGAATTCATTTATTAGTTCTAGTAGTTTTTTTGTAGACCCTTTTGGGTCTTCTAGGTATAGAATCATGTCTTCCGCAAATAGTGATAATTTAAGTTCTTCTTTTCCTATTTTTATGCCTTTAATTTCTTTCGTCTGTCTAATTGCTCTGGCCAGTGTTTCGAGAACTATATTGAATAGAAGTGGTGATAGAGGGCATCCCTGTCTTGTTCCAGATTTTAGAAGGAATGCCTTCAATTTTTCTCCATTCAGAATGATGCTGGCCTGAGGCTTAGCATAGATAGCTTTTACAATGTTGAGGTAAGTTCCTGTTATCCCTAGTTTTTCTAATGTTTTGAACATAAAGGGATGCTGTACTTTGTCGAATGCTTTTTCTGCATCTATCGAAATGATCATATGGTTCTTATCTTTAAGTCTATTGATGTGGTGAATAACATTTATTGATTTCCGTATATGGAACCATCCTTGCATCCCAGGGATGAATCCTACTTGATCATGGTGCACAATTTTTTTGATGTGTTTTTATATCCGATTCGCCAGAATTTTATTGAGGATTTTTGCATCTAGGTTCATTAGATGGTCATCTACTTTGGATAGACATTTTATTCCCAAACAGCCATTACCAAAAATTTATGTAATATATAGGTTTCCACCAGAACCAGGATGACAAGCCCCATTGCCTCTGATCACATGGGAAAAGGATAGATTGCTATGGTTACACCAACAGATCCAGTTTGGATTCCAGCTCCAGTGTGTGAGACCTATCAATTTAATTATGAATGGACATCAGGGACTTCACAACCTAATCCCCCAGGTTTTGTCTGATTGTGAATGAGGAGAATCCCATCAAACAAAAGGACAATGATCACTCTCCTCAAAAGAGAAGATACACTGAAAGAGGATCCCAGGATACTAGATTTCCAGAGACATGGGGGGATATAAAATCATTAACAACATCAGCTCAACAGCTCTTGGCTCAAATGCGGTTAAAATGTACTCCAAAAAACTTAGTTACTGCTTTGATTGCTAAACTTACACAAAGCTCTGTAATATTTTGGTCTTAATAATATTGTTCTGTAGTTGTACTCCAGCTATGAAATTCAGTAGAGTCAGACTTTTTGACTTCTAAAACCCATTATAATATCTGGGTTTGCTTAACTAAAATTGTTATGTACCTACAAAAATGTCTCATGGTACCCATTGTTGTCTTAGCAGATTAACTGTGTTCTTACCATCCCCACAGGATTTAATAGGTCACCATCCTACACAACGTATCCATAAAGGTCTATTCCCCTTGATAAAAACTGTGACGATTTAGTAAAACTACTAAGACAAAATTTAACGCTTTGACATTTTCCTTAGTGGGTATCCCTAGACTAGCTGTCAGGGCTTATAAAACCACTATAAAACTGGCTTGAGCTATGGGAAAAAAATATTAATCATACCTTTATGACAATCAACATGCTTAATAAAGAACAAAAACAACATTATCAAGCCATACTTGACAACTGTGTTACAATTAATTATTTGTTATTATTACATCATAAGGATGTCAGGAGTTTAGTAAAATGTGGAACTTTAACTTAGTGATAACAGTAATTCTATTTTAAAGGAGTTAGATTACTTTAAAGATATCATTGGTAAGGTCCAACAAGATGATGGAGGTTTAGACTTATTGGATTGGCTAACTTCATGGTTACCCAACTTTACTTGGGTCAAGCAATTATTCATAGGTGGATGTTTATTAATATTGGGATTATTATGTAGTGCTTGCTGTTGCTAATGTTTACCTTATTTTTTACTCTGCTGATGTTTAAGAAAAAACAAATATTATTCATCAAAAAGGCCATAAAAAATTAAAAAGGGGAGATGTAGGGATTCTGACCATGGAAATGTACAGGGAAGTGTTCCCCTGTAAGAAAACTCCTCGTGGGTATCAGGCATCCGTTTCCCACCCTTAAAATGCCCTATAATCTCTTTTAGGATCTAATAATATAGCTAATATATGTGCATTGTCTAGCTGGTATGGCAATGCCCTGAGATGCCTCTGTGTTAGAGCCTCATCAAGCTTCAACCTTGATTGCAGGCACATAGCTCCTGGAAATAGAAAAACTTGTTTGCTAGATAACTACAATGTTTCATCAAGCCTGGAGCTGCCTGCCTAACAGTAACTTCAGACAATGGACTTTCTTGATAACTGCACAAAGCTCCTAACATTACAAATTGTAACTGTGAAATGTAACTACAGGATAAACAACCTTACTGCTACTCTAAATAATGATGTGGTTATGGTACTAATGACCCAAGGGTCATTAATGGACAAAGAGCCACTCTGCCACCTTCCCTGCCTCTGCACCTTGCCTCTGTGTCTCCTTATTATTATTATTCCTTACAAAACAACAACAACAACAACAACAACAAAAAAAAAACCCAACAACAACAACAATAACAAAAAACTGCTGGTGGGGCTGGGGATGTAGCTCAAGAGGTAGCGCGCTCGCCTGGCATGCGTGCGGCCCGGGTTCGATCCTCAGCCCCACATACAAACAAAGATGTTGTGTCCGCCAAGAACTAAAAAATAAATATTAAAAAAATTCTCTCTCTCTTTAAAAAACAAACAAACAACTGCTGGTGCTGGGGTTGTGGCTCAGTGGTGGAGTGCTTGCCTGGTATGTGTGAGGCACAGGGTTTGATCCTCAGCACCACATTAAAAAAATAAAAATAAAATAAAGGTATTGTGTCCATCTACAACTAAAGCACCAAAAGGGGTTATCCCAAGTTTGAGATCGTCATTATTTCTACTTTATTCTTTGCTACCCTGGACCATTTGTCTCCTCTGCCCTTATAAACTTGGAATTCAGAGGAATTTATGAGTCACCCACTCAAGGAAAGACTGTTGATCTCAAGAGCCAGGACACCATTCTGTTGTTTATTTATTCAAAATGTATTTATACCAAGTTGGCAAAGTACATGGAGCAACTAGAACTCTCTACTTCTGGTGGGAATATTAATTGCTGCAGAACATTTTGTAAAACAATTTGGCAGTTTCTTATAAAATTAAAAGACTTCTACAATGATTGATGTAGATGGTGTAACAATTGCACTTTCAATTTGTTTTGATTTGTTGGGTACGGGGAATGGAACCCAGGAGTGCTTAATCACTGCACCACATCCCCAGAATGTTTTAGGTTTTGTTTTGAGAAAGGTACACTAAACTGCCTAAACTGGTCTTGAATTTGTGATCCTCTCAAGTCCCTAGTATCACAGGGGTACATGACCTCTCCCCCTATACTGAGTTGGAATTTTTATTATCTGTCTCCATTCCTAGCTTTTTCTTTTCTTTCTTTCTTTTTTTTTTTTTTTTTTGTACCAGGAATTGAACCCAGGAACACTCAACCACTGAGCCACATCATCAGACCTTTTTTAGAGACAGGGTCTTGCTGAATTGCTTAGGGCCTCACCAAGCCTTTGAGACTGGCTTTGAACTCACATCCTCCTGTCTCAGTCTCCTGAGTTCCTGAGTTCCTGGGATGCCTCTAAGCAATTTAGCAAGACCCTGTCATAAAATAAAAAATAAAAAAGGACTAGGGATGTGGCTGAGTGGTAAAGCATCCCTGGGTTCAAACCCCAATATCCTTTCCCCTAAATTATGCCCCAATCAAAAATTTTTAAATGGGATAAAGAAGAAAAATCACCTTTTATATCATAAGTCATTCAAACATAGAACACGGGGCAGGTGTGGTTCTATGGTAGAGCATGTGTTTAGCATTCACAAGGACTGGATTTAATCCCCAGCACCAAAAACAAAACAAACAAACATGGATGGTGTTGTTGCTCAGTGATAGAGTGCTTGCCTAGCACATGTGAGACACTGGGTTTCATCCCCAGCAATACACACACACACACACACACACACACACATAACTTATCTTTGGGTAGAGTTTTTCCCAAAAGTTCCTCTTGTGAGGATTAACATATTTTTCCTAGGAGGTAAACAGGAAGGGAATAATTAATTTTTCATTTTCTTGCAAAAATTCTTTAAAATGTAGTAACTCAAACAGAATACACAAAATTTTTCTCTCAATGTTTATTTACATTTAATATTCCTTTTCTAAATTTGAGAAAAATATTCAATTGAATGTCAACGCAAGTATTTAATTTCTTTTTTCTTTTTCACAGTATTGGTGATTGAACCCTCAGGGAATCTACCACTGAGCTACATCCCTAGCTCTTATTATTTTTATTTTGAGACAAGGCCTCACTAAGTTTCTAGGACTGGCCTCAACTTTATGATTTTATTCTCTCATCCTCTTGTGTAGCTGGGGTTACAGGCTTGTGCCACTGTGCCCAGCAGGTGTATAATTATTGCATAGAATTACTTAAACAATTTTCTTTTTAAATTATGAAATATTTCAAATATATAGAAAAAATAGATAACACTCTACCACTGAGCCACAACCCTAGCCCATCATTTTCTTTTATTGCAATACTGGGGAATTAACCCAGGGCTTCAAATATGCTAGGCAATTGCTTTACCATCTCCAACACACTATTTATTTATTTATTGGTGGGGGGCACCTGGGCTTGAACTCAGTGGCACTTGACCACTGAGCCACATCCCAGCCCTGTTTTGTATTTTATTTAGAGACAGGGTCTCACTGGGTTGCTTAGCACCTAGCTTTTGCTGAAGCTGGCTTTGAACTCCTGATCCTCCTGCCTCATCCTCCCAAACTGTTGCGATTACAGGTGTGCACAGGGTGCCTGGCTCCCACCCCACTTTTTCCATTTAAAATTCTATTTATTCTTTGTTTCCTAGTTACCAGAGAAATTCAATGTGAAAACAGAAAACAGCTGGGTGTGGTGGTCCATGGCTGTAATCCCAACAATTTGAGGTCAAGGCATGAGGGATTGTAAATCCTTGCAAATTAGCAAGGCCCTTAAGCATTTAGCAAGCTCCTTGCTCAAAATAAATACATGCTGGGTGCAGTGGTACACGCCTGTAATCCTGGTGGTTCGGGAGGCTGGCCGGAGAATGGTGAGTTCAAAGCTACCTCAGCAAAGGTGAAGCACTAAGCTACTCAGTGAGACCGGCTCTAAATAAAATACAAAATAGGGATGGGGATGTGGCTCAGCGGTCAAGTGCTCCTGAGTTCAATCCCTAGGACCAAAATAAATAAATAAATAAATAAATAAATAAATAAATAAATAATAAAAAGAGCTGAGAGATACGCCTCAGCGGTTAAGTGATGTTGAGTTCAATCCCTGGTATCAAACAAAACAAAAAACATGGAAAAGCATTTGGGAACATATGAAGACAAAGATTCTTCATGTTGCCTATCTAGTCTGATCTGTCTAGTTTTTCTTTTTTTGGTACCAGGGATTGAAATCCCGAGTACTCGGCCACTGAGCCACATCCACAGCCCTATTTTGTATTTTAGAGACAGGGTCTCACTGAGTTGCTTAGCACCTTGCCATTGCTGAGGCTATCTTTGAAGTCGGGATCCTCCTGGCTCAGCCTCCTGGGCTGCTGGGATTGCAGGCATGTGCCACTGTGCTTGGCTCAGTCTTTCTTTTTTATATATATATATATACTAATATGTATATCACTTTACACACTGAGATATAGAATACTTCCAGGATCTGGAAATCCTTCTCATATCCCCTTGAAGCCTGTACTCTTTGAATGAAACCAGTTCCTGACTTCTCTCACCTTATATTTGTTTTGTAACAGTGGTCCACTTTCTGCTTTGAATATAACACTTGCTGCTCTGCCACTACAGTTTATTTTTTAAAATGAACCTGTTTCTTTTTCTTTCTCTCTTTCTGCTCCTCTCTAATCTCTCCCCCTCCTTAATCTCAGAGGAATAGGATTACCTTTCTTCCCCATTCTAAACGGAGTTATCAGTCCCTGAGTACACACCCACCATAGAAACAAAGTAATCCAGACTTTGGGGATGATACAGAAGAGGTCAGAAATGACTAGAGAACAGAGAACAAGTGGAATGTAGCTGGTGAGTCACCTCTTTAAAAGGCCCCCTGGGGCTGGGGCTGTGACTCAGCAGTAGAGAGTTTACCTAGTAAGTGTGAGGCCCTGGGTTCAATCCTTAGCTCGACATGTAAATAAATAAAATAAAGGTCCATTGACCACTTAAAAAATACTTTTTTAAAAGCCCCCCAGTTCCTGCTGATGGGCAGAATCACAACCTTTGGGGTAGGAGTCCCCTGTGTATCTCTTTTGCTAGCAAAGCAATAAACCTGATTTTTCCTTTTTCTCAAAGCCTGTTATTGGATTGGCATAGGAAACAAGGAGGGAGCTTTCGGCAACAGCTTTGCCTGTTTTGACTTATTTATTTATTTATTACTTACTTATTTGCTTATTTATTTATTGCTATAATAGGGATTGACAGCAGGGGCACTTTATCACTGAGCTACCATCCCTACTCCCCTCACCCCCTTTTTAAATTTTGATACAAGTTCTGGCTAAATTGTTGAGAATTTACGATTCTCTAGCCTCAGTCTCCTCAGTTGCTGGAATCGCAGGCGTGAGCCACCGTGCCTTGCTTTTTTTTTTTTTTCCCTTGAAATGTTTGAAATTACATGGAATATACTGAATATTTATGGTATTTCTTTTTCTTTCTTTCTTTTTTTTTTTTTTTTTTTTTTTTTTTACTGGTACTAGGGATCCAACCCAGAGTCTTGAATGTGCTTAGACAAGTGTTCTTCCGCTGACCTACACCCCCTCTAATACGGTATATTTAAACTAACTAGTCTACCTTGTTATAAGTATTGCTTCATAACCTGATTTTCCTGCTTAGGACTATCTTACGAACATTTTGCAATTGTAATCTTCAATATAACCGAAATTCTGAATAGCTATGTTGTTTGTATTACAGGCTCAGTTATGAAATAATTATCTTACTCTGGAGGGAAGAGGAGCTCAGAGAATCCATTTCGGCTGCAAGCAGAAAAACTGGCTCTCAAACCTGCATCTCAGACGTTTATTCTTCCACTGCAAAAAGCAAAGTGCTTAAATATGGTCCTGGATCTTTCACAAATCTTGTACAAGGGTATTATAACGACAACAAGAATGACTAATAAGTATTAATGGCTCATGACAAGAGAACAAATGTCATTAATTATTTTAATATATTAGGCATGTTAGTAATGCTTGCACAGTATTATTCATGCAAACATGAATCTGTGTCAGCAGCAGTTGCTAGATCCAGCTTCAGGTTCACAGCTCAGCTCAGCCTCCCATTCCAGATGTGCAGGGGCTGGGATTTCTAGGACACGCCCCCACAGAGCACTAAGGAGCCAATCGGAGCTCGGAGGGCGGGCCCCTGAGAGCGACAACGATGTTATCCAATGGGCCTGGATCCAGCGCCGCCCCTGGCCAATGAGCGCGCTATTCTGCGGCGGTCGGGGGCGCAGAGGCAGCTCTCGGGGCCGTTGTTCAGTGCTTGGACTGAGTGAGGTGGCTCCGAGTCTGTGGCTGTCTCGACAGCTCGACTTTCCTGTACTCCTCCCAGGTGAAGCGAAGCGGCGGCCGCGCTTGCGGCGCTCCCGCGGTCTCCTTTGCGGCCGGAGTCCGTTGTCTGAGGAAGGGGCTTGTGGGCGAGGGGCCGCTAGGCCGGGGTGGCGGCTGCGGGAAGGTGGCGGGGCGTCGTCGTCTCCTCAGAACGTGAAAGGAGGCCTCGCTTTCTCCTCGGGGACGCGGAGCCTTGGCAGCCCCGGGCGGCGCCGCCCCCTTGGCGGCCTGGGCCGGGGGCGCCGAGTAGCGGGCGTCGTCCGCCTCGCCGCCGTGGCCGCCGCGCCCGGGGCGGAGCTGGGCCCGGCGCCGGCCTGGGCTTGGTGCCCGAGCCTCGAGCCGCTGGCGTCCGGGGTCGCGGGAGGCCCAGTGAGGCCCCTGGGCCGAGCGACCCGGGTTCGAGCCCCCGCTCCGACCCGCTACGCGGCGGGTAACTGCCTTCGGACTTCCGCTTTCCGCTTCTCTGAAATGGGATGATGACTTTCACCTGCCAGGATTGGGGTCAGGATGGAGGGTGGTTGGTGTGAGCGTCGGGCAGCGAATGCACGCAGGGTGAATGTCAACTGATATTTACTTACGGGGCTGCCGCCTCTCCCCTCCCTGAGCCCGCGGTGGCCGCTCTGGAAACCCGAGGGATGACCCTCTCTCCTGAGGTTGAAGGCTTTTTCTGTGCCTTTTTACTCCTCAAGAAGACCCTCGAGCTACCGTCATCGTCTGTCGTAGGCATTTGAGGCCCAGATAGGCTGAAGACACGGGGGTCTGGAGGGGCTGTGGAAGTGACCACTTGCCTGTGGTCACTTCCAGTCCCCTTGCAGCTAGAAAACTGGGCAGTTCCTTCGTCGTAGGCGAGAGTGGCCATTTAGTGGACTAGAATAGACTACACCTAGAATCAATCAGGCAGCCCCGAGAAAAAAGTTGTCAGACTTTCCCTTTCAAGGGACAAACTTTGTTTTTGTGCTTGTGTGCTGCCTGTCCCTGGTTGACATTTCATATGGGAGTGGATGGCTTGAATCGGGTCCTTGCCTAGTTAAAAACCCTCAGTGATTTATCATCGTTCTTGGAATATAACCCAGTGTCCTTTCTGTGCTATATAATAAGGCCTTCTCAAGTCATCCCCTTTTTTCAAGTTTTCCAGATCTCCGTTTACTTTCTCTTTCATTTCCTCAGGCCTTTTGCTCTTCCCAGTGACTGGAGGGGTTTTCCCCTATTTCCATTCTATCCCTTTGTTTGTCTATGCCTGGCTGGCTCTTTGCACTTCAGGTCTTAGTTTAAAAGTCATCTCCCTGGAACATTGAACTCAGGGGCGCTTAACCACTGAGCATATGCCACCCCTTGTTATTTTTTGAGACTGTGTCTCCCCAAGTTTCTTAGGGCCTGGCTAAATTGCTGAGGCTGGCTTTGAACTCTCAGTTCTCCTGTCTTAATCTCCCCAGCTGCTGGGATTACAGGCATGCACTGCCACACCCCACAGACACCCTTTTCCTTTTTGCCTATGTACTTTTCCTTAAGATACTCACCTTAAGTTAGGTTTATTTTTTGTTGTTGTTTATTGTTTTTATTGGTCACTAAATTGTTCTAAGTCAGATGCTATATTTTTTTTTTAAAGAGAGAGAGAGAATTTTTAAATATTTATTTTTCAGTTTTTGGTGGACACAACATCTTTTTCATTTTTATGTGGTGCTGAGGATCGAACCCAGCGCTCTCTGCATGCCGTGCGAGCACGTTACCGCTTGAGCCATATCCCCAGCCTTATTTATATATATATATATATATATATATATATATATATATATATATATATTTTTTTTTTTTTTTTTTTAACTTGTAATATATTCTTAGTGCCAGGGCACAGTGGGTTGTAACATGTTGTAACAACAACAAAAAATGTTTTTAAAACTGAGTTTGATAATGCCAAACCTGTTGGGGAGCCTTATTAAAGGTTAGTATTTAAGACCATTTTTTTTTGTGTGTATCATGGAAAGGAATAATACAACATAAATATTGGTAGTAAAGTTGACAGCTCTTTGCTTTCTTAATTGACATCTTGTTTAAGAAGAAGGAAAAATTTTATAGTGAAGAAACCTGGCACACACCCTCTCAACTAAATGCTCAGAGTTAACGTCACCAATAATAATACAGCTGTTGACATCATGTGTCTTCTGATATAATGCACCAAGATGAACATAATGTCACTTATATGGTATTTTGCCAAAAATGCATTTAATCCTGAAAAGAAAAATCAGTCAAACCAAAACTGAACGACTTCCTACAAGATAATTAAGCAGTAACTGGTAACTGTTAGTAATTAGTTGAACAAGGTAATGAAAGATCTTTAAAACTGTAGTAGCATCGAGGATCAAAAAAGACTAAGGAGAAATAACAACAACTAAATGCATTATGCATACTGAGCCAGAAAAGGGGCATTGGTAGTTGTGTTGTAATTTGAAAAAGATCAATAGATTAGTTACTAGTATCCTTAGAGTTAATTTTCTATATCTGAGAAAAATTATTTTGGGGGGAGGGTACTGGGGATTGAACCCAGGGGCGGCCACATCTCTAGCCCTATTTTGTATTTTGTATTTTTTTTTGCTTAGCGTCTTGCTTTGCCAAGGCTGTCTTTGAACTCTAAATCCTCCTTCCTCAGCTTCCCGAGCCACTGGGTATTATAGGCTTGCGCTACTGCACCCAGCTCTATATCTGAGAATTTTACAATGGTCATTTGTGATGTTAACTTTTGGGGAAATTGGGAGAGGTGCCTAAGGGAGTTTTTCATACTGTTTTATTGCAGCTGTTTTTGTAGCTCAAATTATTGTAAATTGAAAATTTAAAAAAAATAAAAAGAAAAATCCCAAGGGTGTTTGGTATCAGAATGCCTCAATGCACTGGTTTTGATCCTATTTTCTTTATGCTAGCTTAGTTTTTATTTATTTTGCATGTCATCCTTAAAGCAGAAATGAAATAGAAAGTTCATATTTTTTTACTTTGTAGTTTTCAGGAAGAGCTAAAGATGGCTGAATTTCTGGATGACCAGGATACTCGACTATGTGACAACTGGTAAGAGTTTAAATCTAAAAAATGTTATTGAAATGAGGACAAACCAGCTTCTATAAAAATTGGCTTATTTATTGGTAGGTTAAAATTGGAGTTGGTATGGTATACTGTGCAAGTAAAATGGGATCAGAGCTTTCTTTTTTTTCTACTGGTGATTTAACAAAGGGGCACTTTACCACTGAGCTACATCCCTAGATCCCCAGCCCCACCTCCCCCCCCCCCCCATACCAGGGATTGAACCCAGAGGTGCTCAACCACTGAACCTCATCCCCAACCCTTTTAAAAAATATTTTATTTTGAGACAGGGTCTCACTAAATTGTTCAGGGCCTCGCCAAGTTGCTGAGGCTGACTGAACTTGATGGCTTTGAACTTGTCATCTTCCTGCCTCAATCTCCCTAACTTAGCATTACAGGCATGTACCATGCCTGGCTGAGAACTTATTTTTTGTATGTCTGAAAAATATTATATAGTGGGTGTGGTGGTGCATGCCTGTAATCCCAGCAGCTCCAGTGGCTAAGGCAGGAGGGTCACAGCAACTAAGCAAGGCCCTAGGCAATTTAGTGAGATTCTGTCTCAAAAAATAAAAAGGGCTGGGGATATGGCTCAATGGTTAAGGGCCCCTAGGTTCAGTCCCTGGTACCCTCCCCCACAAAAAAAAAGATTATGTAAATAAAATATTTGGAGTAGATTAGTGTGTTTCAAAGTATGATGCCAGGATTTCTTGAGTCACTCTAGTAACTTTCTCGAGTTGATTAGGAGCAAGGTTTTAAGTACTTGAAACTTGCTGTACATTGAGTGACAACAGTTCAACCAGAACAGCTCAGACTTAACTCTTTTTTTTTTTAATATTTATTTTTAAGTTGTCGTTGGACACAATACTTTTATTTATTTATTTATCTATGAATTTATTTATTTATTTATGTGGTGCTGAGGGTTGAATCCCAGAGCCTTGCAGGTGCTAGGCAAGCACTCTATCACTGAGCCACAATCCCAGCCCTTAACTCTTTTTATAAAAGTTTTGCTGCTTAAAAAAATAGGGTAGGAAGTCCAACCTTAATCATTTTCATTTCATGATTCCACAGCTGTTAGTGAAGGTCTGGCTTAATTTTGAATGTTAAGTCTTCAATTGTGTTTTTAATGCCCATAGTGATAAGAAAGAGAAACTCTTTCCTCCTGAAATGAAACCTAGGCATCATCTGGTTTCTGAGCTGGTTCCTGGTGGGGATTTCTCAAGAACTTACCTTGATTTTTTTTTGATGATACACAACTGCTCGTACTGAATGCTAAAACAAAAAGCAAAGTAGAACTGTCTATGCTTTTTAACTTACAAATTGTGGCAGAAGGAGATATTGAATAAGGAAAATAGCTTGTTGTAGATTGAAAGGTTTGAGCCAGATAAAAATTTTTCTTTGTTGTTGTTGCTTTTTTCTTTATGTTCAGCCTGACTTTCAGCAGAATTAGGATATAATTAGAGCAACTTCTAGTCGTAATATTCTTTAACTATATAGATCAAGGAAGTCTTAATAAGGTGTTTCTTTGTATTAGCCATTATCACTTTTCTGCTGCTTATTAAACTATTTTGGCATTGTTTAAGTTCATATGTATAATTGTTGATTTCAAATTAATCAATAAAGCAAATGATTACAAGAAATTATTGTGATTTTATAATAAAACACACATATTGGTTATATTTTAATTTCAATCCACACTTGAAGGAGTCTAGATCCTAGGACAGCATATAAATAACTATGCTAAGGGAGTTTAAGAATGGTGTGCTAATAGAAACTAATGAAGACAAGGTTATTCAAAACCTGAGCAATTTATTTAAAGAAGAAAGCAGATTATCAGGGAAGGCTGAATAAGACTATACAAAGCCCTCCCATCTAAGCAATCTTATTTAAATTTCTTTCTTTAAGCAACTCTTAATATTTCTTTCTTTTTTGGTAATGGGGATTAAACCCAAGGGCACTTTACCAATGGGCTATATCATACCCCAACCCTTTTTTCAAAATTTTTTATTTTGAGACAGGATATCATTAAATTGCTTTGGGCCTTGTTATGTTGCTGAGGCTAGTCTTGAGCTTGGAATCCTCCTGTCTCAGCCTCCTGAGTTCCTGGGATTATAGGCATGCACTACCACGACTGGCAGCTAATTTCATGTTTTAAATTTGTCTTTAGAGCTTTATCTCTATATTAAGGAAAGTCAAAGTCCTCATCAATATTGAGCTGTGATTAGATCCCAATAGGCAGCCAATAGTTTGTTGTAACTGAAGATGTTTGCAGTTCTCTCTTTTCTTGTGATATTGTTTGATCCAAGGGAGGTGTAGTTCTAGGAAATGGAAAGGTCAATGTTAGAAGGCTAAGACTGTACATACTCAAGAATAGATTTGTGATTCTTTATGTTTTGTAGAAGCCTTGGCTTGCTTTTAAATCTTTTCTATCTAAAATGAAAGTTCACTTTTTAACTTGGCTTGGTCCTTCCTTGGAGTTTTAGCAGTATTATCAAGGTAAGCAATTTATATCTTTTAAGTTTGCTATGTAGATAGTTTGCTATGTAGTTATGTAGATAATAAATGCCCTGTGGACTTACCTGACAGCTGCTTTGATTCTTGCTGGTTAGGTACCCCTGGGTTACATAGCCCACGCCGCCCCCCCCCCCCGCCCCGCAAGAAAAACATCTCTAGAAGGGAACAGCTAAATTACAAATGGTATACCAACAGAGTGGAAAGCAGTGCTGTATTATCATTGCAAAGCATATATACACAAATTCCATAAAAAATTAAAATCTAGGTTCTGGAGTTGTAGCTCAGTGGTAGGATTGAACCCAGTGCCTCACATGTGCATGCCTATAATCCCAGGAACTCAGGAGGCTGAGACAGGAGGATTCCAAGCTCAAGACTAGCCTAGGGGTGCTTAATCCTTAAGGAGCCACATCCTTAGCCCTTTATTTTGAAATAAGGTCTTGCTATTGTTGCTTAGGGCCTCTCTAAGTGACTGAGGCTAGATTTGAACTTGTGATCCTCCTGCCTCAGCCTCCTGAATCGCTGGGATTACAGGTGTGCACCACTGCACCCAGGGACTTATGATTTCAACTCTAAATCTTTTGTTTCATTTCTAAAGTTTTAGTGGTCTTGTGTATATAGAATACTTATCAACAAATTATTCTTAGTAATCCTGCAAAATGAAAACTAGACATTTATTTTTTGGATTTTTCTTCTAAAAGAAGATAAGAGCTAAAACGATGAAAAAGGAATCCAGGTTCTTTTTACTCTATTTTTTTAAAATTTATTTTTTAGTTGTAGGTGGACACACAGTATCTTTATTTTATTTTTATGTGGTGCTGAGGATAGAACCCAGTGCCTCACATGTGCTAGGCAAGCATTCTACCACTGAGCTACAACCCCTGCCTTCTTTTTACTCTTAAGTAGTAATAACTGACTTCAATTTTTTTCTCCCTCAGTATTAGGGTTAGAACTCAGCGCCTTGCACATGCTGGGCAAGTATTCTACTATTGAGCTACATGCCTAGCCCTTCTTAAAATTTTTATTTTTATTTTGAGAAAGGATTGCTAAGTAGCTCAGAGTGGCTTCAAATTTACAATTCCTGTGCCTCAAGTCTCCCAAATAGCTGGTATTATAGGTGAGATTGCACCCTGCTAGATTTTATATATATATATATTTAGTTGGACACAATACCTTTATTTTATTTATTTATTTTTATGTGGTGCTGAGGATCGAACACAGGGCCTTCCACGTGCTAGGCGAGTGCTCTACTGCTGAGCCACAACTCCAGAACCTAGATTTTAATTTTTCATGGAATTTGTGTATATATGCTTTGCAATGATAATACAGCACTGCTTTCACTCTGTTGGTATACCATTTGTAATTTAGCTGTTCCCTTCTTGAGACCTTTTTTTTGGTGGGGGGGTGGGTACTGGCTATGGAACCCAGGGGTACTTAACCAGTTAGTCACATCACAGAACTTTTTTATATTTTATTTAGAAACAGGGTCTTGCTGAGTTGCTTAGGGACTTGCTAAATTGCTGAGACTGGCTTTGAACTCATGATCCTCCTGCCTCAGCCTCCCAAGCCACTGGGATTACATGTGTGTACCACCATGCTTGGTTTCTTGAGAAATTTTTAACTTTCATTTTTTAAATCATTTTATGATACTTTAATGAAATTATTCATGCATAAACCCAAGAGTGGGATTACTAGGTTTACAAGTCTATGATTTGTTGGGCCCAGTGGCACCAGCCTGTAATCCCATTGACTGGGGAGCTGAGATAGGAACATCACAGATTTTTTAATAAAAAACAAAAAGGACTGGGGATGTGGGTCAGTGTTTAAATGCCCTTGGGTTGAATCCCTTGTACCAAAAGAAAAAAGCGTGTATAATTTTGTGGTGGTACATGCCTATAATCCCAGTGGCTTAATAATTTTTTTTGCGGGGTACCAGGGATTGAATTTAGGGGCACTCAACCACTGAGCCACATCCGCAGTTCTATTTTATATTTTATTTAGAGACAGAGTCTCACTGAGTTGTTTAGTACCTTATGGTTGCTGAGGCTGGCTTTCATCCTCCTGCTTTAGCCTCCAGAGATGCTGGGATTACAGTCGTTTGCCTTGGTGCCTGGCAAGGGTGTATAATTTTGGTACTGAAAATTGAACTCTGGGGCACTGTACCCTTCAGTTACACCCCTAGCCTTTTGTTGTTGTTGTTGTTGTTTGTTTTCCTTTGAGACAGGGAATGACTATATGTATAGGGCCTTGTTAAATTGCTAAGGTTGGCCTCCTGAGATGCTGGAATTACAGGTGTGCACCATCATTCCTAGCTCCAGGTTGCTTATTTTAAGCAGTTTATATATTAAGATCAGTAATGAATTCAAATACTAGTTTTATAGCATCTTTTTGTGTGTGTGTGTGGAGGGGGGGACTGAGACACATCCTCAGCCCTTTTTATATTTTATTTAGAGACAGGGTCTCACCGAGTTGCTTACGGCCTAAGTTGTTGAGGCTGGCTTTGAACTTGGGTTCCTCCTGGCTCAGCCTCCCATCTGTTGGATTACAGGCATGCACTACCACACTTTGCCTTTTTGTTAATTTTAATAGGCCTGATGCAGAGGTGCAAGCCTGTAATCCCAATGAGTAGGGAGGCTGAGGGAGGAGAATCACAAATTTAAGTCCAACTTAATGAAACCCTCTCTCAAAATAAAAAACAGAAAGGGCTCTGGGTATACCAAAAACAAACAACAATAACAACAACAAAACAGTGGTTTAAGATAACTTTTGAGTTTTGTTACCGCTGTTTTTGTTTTTTGCAACAGGCTCTCATTATGTTGTCCAAATTGGCTTCCAATTTGTAATCCTCTTGCCTTAGCCTCCCAGATAGCTGGGATTATAGGTGTGTGCCACCTGTACAGTTAAGATGATAACTTTGATTTATAGCTCTCCTTCCACTGTATATTTTATATTCTTAAAAAATTTTATTCAGGAGGTTGAGACAGGAAGATCCCAAGTTTGAGGCTAGCCTTAGCAAATTAGTAAGGCCCTCAGCAACTTAGTGACCTGTCTCAAAATAAAAAATAAGACTGAGGATGTAGTTCAGTGGTAAAGTGCCCCTGGATTAAATCCTCAGCATTCCTCTCCAAATTAAAAAGAAAAAAAATTAGTTATAGATGGACATAATATCTTTATTTTGTTCATTTACTTTTATGTGGTGTTGAGGATCGAACCCAGTGCCTCACATGTGAGAGGGGGGTGCTCTGCTACTGAGGCACAACCCCAGTCCCTCCCCCAAAATTGTTAAAAATTACTTTAAAACCAGTGGTTCTTTAAAAAAAGAAAAAGAAAGAAAATAAAGAAACTAGGAATTTGGGAGAAATATGGGAAGTTAAATGTGTCAAGTTGTTCATAGTTTCCTTGTTTATTCATTTGAGTTTTCATCTCTTATAGTTGATTTCTTTCACCATCCAGCCATATTATGAGAGTTCCTTGGGGTTCCAAACTTGACAGTGTCACCATTGAATGAGAAGAAGTGGTACTTTGGGGTGTTTCAGTTTGAGAGACTGAGTATAACTGGAGGCATATCATTCATTCTACTTTGAAATACTTCTTCGACTATGTAGGAAGATTAAAACTATAAAAGGAGTTTTCCTTCTGTCTGTTTCTTAATGCAGTGGAGGGTTCATGTATTCAGCTTCAGGAGCAAAATTTGATTATTAAAGATTTGTTGCTAGTTCCAACTACTCAGGAGGCTGAGGCAGGTGCATCCAGCTTGGGCAACAGCAATGCCTCCATTCAAAGAAAGTTTTTAAAAGGACAAAAAACAATTATTTTTTTTTTCCTGTGTTATATGACTATCTATATTGATTCTGTTTGGTATTTATTTTTCTGAATTTTTATCCTAGGTGACATACTAATAGGTACATTTTTAAAAATTCAGTCTTTAGCTAGACTGCATAGTTGGCTTTTTCCAGTGACAACATCTAAATGAATAAAGTAATGTCTTTGAATAGTGCATCTGCAGTTTGATGGAATGTATATTCTTTTCGACTTTACTGGTATCCCTCTTACACTTTGGATTATCCCTTACTCTAGTCTTCTGTGCAACAGAGATATGATTTTTGGATCATTAAACAGAGTGAGTGAGTGAGGAGACAGTGTGGGAACAGTTTAGATTTCATTTTTGTACAGTTTTACAGTGTATTTTATACTGACCCAGGCAGAGATTTCCAAGGCATGTGGGACATAATGAAGGTAATTTCCCCTTACACTTTGACTATCCCAGAGCTGGGATATATACTCTTTTTGGTTTGATCCATTCAGGTAATGAAATTAAACTACTTAAGATTGATAATGAAAATAAGTGGTAGGTTGTTTGGTTTTGTTTTTCAAATAATTCTGGAGTGGATGGCTTTAGAAAAACCAAGCTTGCCAGCTGTGGTGGCACAGGCCTATAATTCCAGTGACTTGGGAGGCTTAGGCTGGAGGATCCCAAGTTTGAGGCCAGCCAGGGCAACTTATCAAGACCCTGTCTCAAAAAAAATAAAAAAAGCCTAGGGATGTAGCCCTTTTTAAATGTGCTTCTGAGTTTAATCCCCATTACTGGGGGGTGGGGGAGAAGGAAAAAGAAAAGCCTAAAGCAGCTTTTTTTGCATCTGACTTCATATTGTTGGTTGTAATCAGCTCTGACTTTGAGGAACCAAGGCTGAGAGCTTTTAGAGGTAATGCACATTACTGGTAACTCAGAATGTTGCTCCAGAGATTCAGCTTTCAGGATTTAATTCTTGAAGTTGGTAGTCTAGGTATTCTCTAAAGAGAGATGATGGAGACTAGAAATTGGACAGAACAGATTTTCATGTGATAATCACTGCAAGAAAAGCATAGATAGAATAGTTAGTAATACTTGCCTTTTTATTTGGCCTATTTCTGTAGCAAAAAAGAAATTCCTGTTTTTAACTTTACCATCCATGAGATCCATTGTCAAAGGAACATTGGTATGTGTCCTATCTGCAAGGAACCACTTCCCAAATCTGATATGGAGATTCACATGGCTACAGAACACTGTCAGGTAAACTACCAGTTACCCAAATGTTTATAAATGTGTTGTATTTGCTATTGTCCATAACTGTATCATACTTGCTATTGCACAAATGTCAGTGGTCCTGTTGTCACTATGTCACTTTATTGATTTTTACTTCTTATCCTAGGTGACGTGCAAATGCAATAAGAAGTTGGAGAAGAGACAATTAAAGAAACATGAGGTTAGTCTTCTTGTACTATGAGGGGAGTGAGAGAACATAGGGCCAGTCCTACTGAGATTACAGTGCCACTTGCACAATGGAAATCAGTTTGATGGTGTCTTTGTTCTCTACCAGCTCACATGTATACTGCCTCTTATAGATTACTGGAAACTCTAGCTGTTGCCTGATTTGGCGGCCTGGCTGTTGTACTGTCTGGCTGCTTAGTCTTCAGAGTCTCTCCTTTTGGAACTGAAACTTATCATTTCTGCTGGGGTTTGGTTATTGGCAGTCTTATTGAGTAAACTAAGCCTGGTGTTGCCAATGTGGGATAATCTATTCAGCCTGCCTTATATGGTGTAATTTCATTATGACTTCTTGATCACTTGCATAACATGCTTTTTTAAAAAAAATATTTAATTAGTTGTTGATGGACCTTTATTAAGTGTTGTTGAGAATTGAACTCGTTGTCTCACACATGCTAGGCAAGCGCTCTACCACTGAGCCACAACCCCAGCCCCAACATACATGCTTTTTACATCTGAAGAAATTACTCATCATTTGGTGAGAGAACATGGTATCAAGGCTGGGCGCGGTGGCAATGCCTGTAATCCCAGCGGCTGGGGAGGTTGAGGTAGAAGAATCGCAAGTTCAAAGGCAGCCTCAGCAAAAGTGAGGTGCTAAGCAACTCAAGAGACCCTGTCTCTAAATAAAATATAAAATAGGGCTGGGAATTAGCTTAGTTATCAAATACCCCTGAGTTTAACCCCCTGTACCAAAAAAGAAAAAAAAAAAAAAAAAAAAAAAAGAAAGAAAAAGAAAATTTGGGAAAAGGAGGGTATTACAAGAAAATAAGAACCACTCATGGGGATATAGCTCAGTTGGTAGAGTGCTTTCCTTGCATGCACAAGGCCCTGGGTTTGATCCCCAGCACCCAAAAACCCCCCAAACAAACAAAAGCAACAACAACAAAAAAATAAGAACCACTCATAACCTTACAGTCTAGAGAACAACATTTCAAATACATTTGCACACTAATTTTATTATTTTTTTCCTAAGCATTTGATCTTTTATTAGACTTCAGCAGCCTTGGGGATATGATTGAGATCACATTAACAAACATAATGAAAACTTCTCTGGCTGTAGCATCTGCTTGCTGTGTAAAATAATCTCCAATAAACTGTTCTCTCTCCTAACTTCTCTCTCACCTATTTCTGGAAGTCCCTCGGTGATAGAACAATTATTGTAAAGATAGGAATACAGGATATTCCCTAATGTGTCTATAAGACTGACTATGACAATTTTAGGTCAGAGATTAACTATGTAGTGTTTTTAAAATTTCTTCTTTGTTGCCGAGCATGGTGGCACATACCTATAATCCCAGCAACCTGGGAGGCTGAGGCAGGAGGATTGCAAGTTCAAGCTAGCCTCAGCAATTTAGTGGGTACATCAGCCATTTAACCAGACCATGTCTCAAAAGGGTTGGTGATAGGTCTCCATAGTTAAGCACTCCTGGGTTCAATTCCCAGTACAAAGCAAAAAAACAAAAAACTTTTTCCTGAATGCATTTTACTTTATTTTAAATTCCTGGCGCTTTTTAAGATTATTAACACAGTACTTATATGGCACAGGCCAACGATTATTTGTCATTTGTAATTAAAACTTAATCTAGTATTTTTCTAGTGAGTGTTTTTTTTTGGCTGGGGGTGGGGTACCAGGAATCAGACTCTAAGACTTATCTACTGAGGCACATCCCCAGACCTATTTTGTATTTTATTTAGAGACTGGGTCTCACTGAATTGATTAGCACCTTGCTTTTGCTGTGGCTGCCTTTCAACTCGTGATCCTCTTGCCACAGCCTCCTGAGCAGCCGGGATACCAGGTGTGTCCCACCGTGTCCAGCTCTAGTGAAATTTTTTTTGTTTTTTTGGGAGGATAGTGGAAATTGAACTCAAGGACATTCAACCACTGGGCCACATCCCCAGCCCTATTTTGTATTTTATTTAGAGACAGGGTCTCACTGGGTTGCTTAGTGCCTCGCTGTTGCTAAGGCTGGCTTTGAACTCAGGATCCTCCTACCTTAGCCTCCCAAGCTACTGGTATTACAGGCGTGCGCCACTGCACCTGACTAATGAAATGTGTTTTTGTTTTTTTTAAATTTTTTTTATAGTTGAGCTTACTAGTGGATACTTGTAATCTCAGTTCTCAACTGCTCAGGATGCTGAGGCAGGAGGATCTCAAGTTCAAGGCCAGCTTGGGAAATTTAGTGAGACCCCCATCTCAAATTTTTAAAAATGTGAAAGACCTGAAGTCTCACCCTGAAGTTTGTGGGAGAGGGGAGGAGGAAAGGAGAAATGAAGTTTTCTGTATCTCCTGATGCATATGATGAGTCTTGGGGTCAAAATGGAATTGGATTGCATCCCAGCTCCTGAGAAGGGCCTGGGGAGTTTGTGGTAGAACATTTGCCTGTCATGTCCAAGACACTGGGTTCAATGGTTCAATCCCCAGTACCACTCAAACACACACACACACAAAAAAAAAAAAAAAAAAAAAAATTCTGAATGAGACATTATAGCTACATGAAAAACAATGTCTTCCCCCTACCTCTTTTTTTTTTTTTTTTTTGGTGCTGGGGATTGAATCCAGGCACTTGTACAAACACATGGAATATAATTTTAAAGGCATGAAAGAAT
The DNA here is from genome assembly GCF_047511675.1 of Marmota flaviventris. NCBI lineage: Eukaryota > Metazoa > Chordata > Mammalia > Rodentia > Sciuridae > Marmota > Marmota flaviventris. Next base: position 145,274,070 of record NC_092498.1, on the reverse strand, counting down.
ACATGTAAAAATTATCTCTAAAAACGTCTGGTGTAGAATCTAGAATATAACTTGAGTTTAATTTGGTTGAAAAGAAATTATGCTCTTTGATATAGTGGTTGTAAAATATGTGAATTTTTTTTTTTTTTTTTGGTACTGGAGCTTGAATTCATGGCCTTGTACATTCTAGGCAAGTTAATTTTTATTTTATTTTTAGTTATTTTTTTCGTAATTGAAGATGGACAGCATGCCTTTGTTTCATTTTTATGTGGTGCTAAGGATTGAACCCAGTGCCTCACACATGCTAGGCAAGTAAGTGCTCTGCCATTGAGCTACAGGCCCATCTAGGCAAGTTCTTTACTCAGCTACATCCCCAGCTCCCATTGTATCATTGTAATGTTTTTATTGCTTTAGTGAGACTTTCCCATTAAATGTAAAGGTTTTATTTTTCAACTATTGAGTATGTTTATACTCTGGGGGTCATTGGTGATTCCTGGAGGATTTGGTCCAGGTAAAGCCAATGCAAATACAAATGTGAAGATTTAAAAATCAGTGTTTTTCTAAAGCGCAGTCTTCCTCATTACTAAATACTTTAGACTGAATTGTAATAATAAGGGGAAATTGGTGGAGCTTTGGTAAAATATCTGAGTTGCTTTGCTTCTTGTTCTTTGCTTTTGAACAATGAATGATTTTGTTTAACTTTGTTATGTGTGCACAAAATGATGCTATATTTGGGGTTGCTTAGTAGATTCCTTCTCAGAGGTTCTTTCCTTTTGTAGAATCTGTGGCAGGAATAAAAGGGGAAACTGTGATAATCAAATACATAGAAAGCATAGTAGGCAAAGCTAGGGTTGGAAGAAAAAAATTATTTTTCTTTGTTGTGCTGGGGATTGAACCTAGGACCTTATGCATGCTGAGCTACATCTATCCAGTCCAGAAGAGGATATCAAAGTATATATTTTTGCTTTCTTTGCCCTGTAATAAAACAGCCTCTCCTAGGTGTGCATATTAACTGCCTTATTACTCTGTTGCAGGAGACTGAATGCCCTCTGCGGCTTGCTGTCTGCCAGCACTGTGATTTGGAACTCTCTGTTCTCAAACTGAAGGAACATGAAGATTACTGTGGTGCCCGGACAGAGCTGTGTGGCAACTGTGGACGAAATGTCCTTGTGAAAGACCTGAAGTCTCACCCTGAAATTTGTGGGAGAGGGGAGGAGGAAAGGAGAAATGAAGTTACTGTATCTCCTAATGCATATGATGAGTCTTGGGGTCAAGATGGAATCTGGATTGCATCCCAGCTCCTGAGACAGATTGAAGCTCTGGACCCACCAATGAGGCTACCCCGAAGGCCTCTGAGAGCCTTTGAATCAGACCTTTTCCAGAATAGGACTGCCAACCAAAGGAATATGACAGCCCCCTTTCCAATTCAGAATAATCTATGTGAGTTGTGCTTGGAATTAGAAAACTGGAACATTATGAAAATTCCAGAGCAAATGGGAACAGGGCTTTGGGGCCAAATAGATCTTGATTAAAGAAATCTGATTATAGTTGGTTAACACTGGGAAAAATACCTAACTTTCCTATAAAATGGAAATAAAAGGTCAGGTTAGGTGGTTACATGCTTGTAATCCTAGCTACTTGGGAGGCTGAGGCAAAAAGTTCATAAGTTTAAGACCAAACTTGGTGCCTTAATGAGACCCTCTCAATTAAAAATTAGAAAACGGGGCTGGGTATGTAGCTCGGTTGTAGAGCACCCCTGCATTTGATTCCTTGTCCCGCCCCCACCACCCCAATAAATAAATAAATAATAGAAGCTCTTCCTTACTGGTTTGCAGTTAGAGATGATGATGGTGATGATAATGTCAATGCTGTAAGTAGCTAACATACCTCAAACTTTTTTTTGTGTGTGGTGCAGGGAATTGAACCCAGAGCCTTGTACATGAGAGGCAAAGCCCTCTACCAACTGAGCTATATCCCCAGCCCAAGCAGAGTGTTTTGCATATATTCATTTAATTCTCATTACAGGAATGAGGGTAGGTAAATTGTATAGCTGAGATTTAAATTCAGGCAGTCTGACCCCTACTTTAAATCATACTGCTGTAATACAAAAATGTTTAGTACAGTGCCTGTCATAGTTATGACACAGTAACATTTCTTTTAATAATACATTTAGAATAATAATGGATCCTTGTTTCGTGTCAGACTTACAGTTCAGAGACCCATGAGGGCCAGGAGTACTGGTGGAGTTGGCCAAATGGCTTTAAACTTTGGCCCTTTGCTAGGTAGGGACTTGAGTGTAGGGATGGCAACATCTCTAATTTGTCTTGAGTACTGGCTGTTTTTTTTTCTAGTTGAAGAACAAGAAAGGCAGGAAAGGAATAGAAGCCGTCAGCCTCCCAAAGAGGGTGGTGAAGATAGTGCAAACCTGGACTTCATGTTGGCCCTAAGTCTGCAAAATGAGGGCCAGGCCTCCACTGTGGCAGAACAGGACTTCTGGAGGGCCGTTTGTGAGGCAGATCAGTCGCATGGTGGGCCCAGTTCTCTGAGTGACATGAAGGGTAGGTTTGCTTATTCTGCACTGTACTCACAGCTGGGATTACAGGCGTGCACCACAGCACCCTGCACAATAGCTCCCTTTTTAACATATCTTTAAATATGTTAAATAGACTTTTTTTCTTCTGTTTGAAAATATTAATACTAAGGTATATTTTTTGCTATTTGTTGTTCCTGTTGGCTCTTTTTATTTTATTTTTTTTTAATATTTATTTTTTAGTTGTAGTTGTATACAATACCTTTTTTTATTTATTTACTTTTATGTGGTGCTGAGGATCGAACCCAGGGCCCTGCACATGCTAAGCAAGTGCTCCACCGCTGAGCCACAACCCCAGCCTCCTCCCACCCCCCATCCCCATTGGCTCTTATGTATGTATGTGGGGATTAAACTCAAGGGTGCTCTGTCACTGAGCTGTATCCCAGACTGAAGTCAGACTTTTAAATAAAATGTCACAAGGGGAATAAAACATTGAAATCAAGTTTGTTTTTGTTCCTTTTGAGTCTGACCATGTGGCCTGATACTTAGGTGCAGCTGATGAGACCATGTTGCCTTGTGAATTTTGTGAGGAGCTCTACCCAGAGGATCTGCTGATTGACCATCAGGTGTGTTGGGAACTACTTGAGAACTGTGAGGGGAAATGTGAACCCCATGAAGTCTTGAGGAAACTTTCAATACAGTGCCTATTGTAAGAGTGGCAACTTTTTTTGTCTACTGTGGAATGACTAATGTAGGTTAGAAACTGTAATCCTCATTCCAGCAGATCCAACAGTCTCGTCCCAACCAGCACACTCTCCATATGGTGGTGACTGGTATATATATTTCTGTTGGCCATTTTTTGATCCAGTTTCATTTCGTGCTATATTTTGATTTATTGGAGCTTTATTGAAATCCTTTCAGTTCCATGAAAGGCTTGATGATCCTTTCTGCCTATTACTTTCTCTTCCTGGAAGGCATGTGCCCTTCTGCCCTTACCTCCTCAGTATACCCAACAATGTAGACTCTGTATTTGCAGATTTGGTTCAGCCATGACTGTTAGGAAACTAGCCTGATGGACACTCTTGAAGACTAGGTCAGGAGTTATACCTGTGTGTGCCCTGAGAATCTGTGCCTACTTTTCTTTTTTTTTTTTAGATGTTGGGTGGGCCTTTATTTTGTTCACTTATTTCTATGTGGTGCTGAGAATTGAACCCAATGCCTCACACATGCTAGGCAAGCGCTCTACCACTGAGCCACAACCCCAGCTCCCTTGTTGCCTACTTTTCTAATAGCCTATCATCCTGTGATATGATCCTTTTGATTCCTGGTTGGTGGTACCACTTTGCCAAGTTCCTTTAGGCACCTTCTGAGTTCTCCTAGTTTCTAAGAATTTCTCAAAACTTTGTGTATGAAAGAACTCAGATATTTTTTGAATGATTGATGGTTTTTGAGCCATTTAGGCATGATTAGAGAGCAGTATTATGTGTTTGAGGATTACTGATTAGAAGGAACCACCTTTTCCCTCAACACTTCCTTCGTCTGATTTGGTGTACCTTGGTCTGGCATTTTCAAGACTGCTAAATAGTCCCTGTGTTCTGGTTGACAGAGCAAGCCTTCCTCCTAAATGGAGAGAACAGTATTTGAATACTTATGGGTTTTGGTTTGGGAGCAGTGAAAGACAATTTATTGATGAGGATGCTAAGGAATATTTGGGCCGTACTTTTACTATATGGCAGTGGGAAGAATCTTGAATCTTTTAATTTAAAAAGAATAATCACATGAACATAGCAGGAAAAAACAACAGAAATATTTAAAAGTAAAGTGAATGTTCCACCTGCATTCCCCTATTATTTTTATTAGTCCTTCTCCTCACTATTAAGTGCTTTCAAAATGTTGTGACTTCTTGTAGAAAATGTTTTAGGAATGTAGTTTTTTCCCTTAGCCTCTGATTTTTTTATTTTAACGTATGTTTTTTAAATGACAGACAAGCTGTAACCCTTCGCGTGCCTTACCTTCGCTCAGTACTGGAAGCTCTTCTTCCAGGGGGGTGGAAGATCCTGATGTCATCTTCCAGAACTTTCTGCAGCAGGCTACAAGTAACCAGTTAGACTCTTTGATGGGTCTGAGCAATTCACCCCCTGTGGAAGATAGTGTCATCATCCCATGTGAATTCTGTGGGGTACAGTTGGAAGAAGAGGTGCTGTTCCATCACCAGGTAAGAATCCCTGATGGACTCATTTCCCTGACTCCATGCTGATTCTCTGTACACAAATGTGAGGCTTCCAGAACTGAAAATCTGCTTCAGCCTTTGGATTGCATTCCAGCTTGAATAGAAATCCACACCTGTGGCTTCTGGCCATGCCCTGCACCATGAATGACTATGTGAGGTATACGGTACCTGTAGCCTTGAGACTTTCTCCACCTTATAGCAACTGAAACCATCATATCACTTGTTGAGGACTCAGGGTCCAGGAGTATATTTGAGCAGTCATGGGGCCTTACCATGACCAGGCAGATCCTTCCCATTGTGGTGTCATTTGGGACTTGTATTCTAGGTTAGTTAGGGTCTAGTAAGAAAGTCTTATGATTTGGGATGAAGAGGTAGATGGTTACTGCTGATTGTCTATTAAATAAGCCCCCATATAAATACTGGGAGCAAAGTATAGAAATGCTTTTCTGGCCTCCCAAGACCAGCTCTTCCTTTACTCCTGCACAGATCAGAAAGTGCCACAGTGCTAATATGAATCGATGCTACATTCCAGGTGTGTGTTTCCTATACCTAGCACTTTCTTAGTGGTTGTCAAAGAACAAAGTACCTAGCACTTTCTTAGTGGTTGTCTGATCACCTAACCAGCTGTTCTTCCCTTTCTTCTCATCACTCTCAGTTCTGAGGTACTAATTCTGACTTTTATTGTTTAGGACCAATGTGACCAACGCCCAGCCATGGCAAACAACCATGTGATTGAGGGGATTCCTAAACAGCCATCCCAGCTTCAAGAGACCTCACCAGAGCTGCCCAGGAGGCGTGTCAGACACCAGGGTATTAGCCAAGACATGGCCCAGGCCACAGGCCCACTGCTGGCTTGGGCCTGCTTATCATTTCTATGGCTCTAATAGGGTTACCTGATCTTGAGTTACTAAGTCCAGTAGGGTCTCCTAGGTCTCCTACAGCTGGCTGTAGTTCCACATTAGACTAAGCTGTCCTAAGTATAGACTGATAGGGTAATGGCTTTAAGGACAGCTGTGAGACACACTTAGAGTCAGAGCTTATAACCTGTAGATTTCCTATCTCTGTACTCTATTATTACTTATGATCCTTATGACTAGGCTAGTAAACTTATTGAAACTTATCACTTCACAACCAATTAAAAAACAATTAGAAGGGTTCATGTTGTAATCCCAGTGACATGGGAAGTTGAGACAGGAGGATTGCAAGTTCAAGGTCAGCCTCAGCAACTTAGGCCCCCAGCAACTCAGACCTTGTGTCAAAATAAAAATAAAAAGGAGGCTAGGGCTGTGGCTCAGTGCTAGAGTACTTGCATAGCATCTGTGAGGCACAGTGTTTGATTCTCAGCACTATGCATAAGTAAGTACAATAAAGATCCACTGACAACTAAAAAAAAATTTAAAAAAGGATGGGGGATTAGAGACATGGCTCAGTGGTTAAGCAGCCCTGGGTTTAATCCTTGTTTCCAAAAAAACCAAAAACCAAAAACATTCAAGGTTTGCTTGCATAACTGTTCATGTTGACGAATGGTTAGCAGGCTGTATTTGAGTCAGGTAATTAATGTGCAGAGTAGACAAAGTAAGTGTTCTTGATTCTCTCTTGGGGTCATGGGCCCCAGTAGCCTTTGCGGGTGATCAGTTGTCTTCTCTGCAATCTTTTTGTTCTTGCCCTTAATCCATCAATAATGGTAAGAGCAGGCTTTTTCCTAAAGGTGTAACTATGTTCTCTTCCTAGGAGAATTGTCTTCTGGCTATATGGATGATATCAAGCAGGAAATAGCTAAAGGACCCATCTACCCTCTGCCCCCCAGCAGACCCATTAATAATATTACAACTACCTGTAACCGACTATCAAAATCAACATCAGGCCCTACAACTGGGTGCCAGCCCAACCCTCCTCGAGTGCTGAAACTCAACAACTCAGACAGCCAGGACATCCGAGGGCGAAATAGAAGCAGCCAGAATGGGGCCATGGACACTGATGCATGCTCAGTTCGAAATCTCCACCCAGAATACCTTGTGTCCTCTTTCCCCGTTGGGCCTTCTGGGAGATATGGAGCGAGGTAAGAATCTAGCGTGGGAATGGAATTTGGGAGTAGCTGAAGAGGATTTAGTCACACTGTGGTCCAGCCTGGGTAAGACTACAGTTCATGCAAAGGAGGGAGGAGTTTGTCTTTTTTGGGGTATGTGCAGGTAATTTAATCCAGGACCTCATGCATGCTAAGCATGTACTCTATCTACCACTGAATTATGTCCTCAGTGTCATGGGGAAGAGTTTCGGTTTTGCCCACATTGTCATCTGATTCCATATCCATGCTTTTTTTGTGGTAATGGAGATTGAACCCAGAGGCTCTCTACTACTGAGCTGTATCCTAGCCCTTTTTTATTTTGAAACAGTCTCACTAAATTGCACAGGCTGTCCTTGAATTTGCGATCCTCCTGCTTTAGCCTCTTGAGTCACTGGGATTGCAGGTGTGTACCACTGTGTCCTATGTCCAGGAGGTTTTTTTGTTGGTCTGCTAGTGGAAGGCTGCTTTTTTTGCTCAGCTACCAGCTGTTTTATTCACTCTTAGTTTTTGGACCTTTACTCAGGAGCCTATCAGGAACTGGTTTCTAATCCTATTTTTTCAGTGGTAGGAGTGAAGGTGGCAGAAGTTCCCGGGTCACCCCTGCAGCTACCAACTACCGCAACAGAACTGCAAAGGTAACTAAGGGTCCAGCACATAATACTCAGGGAGGACACACACAGGTGGGAATGGTGAGGCTTTTGAAGTCAGAGAAGTTGCTGCGAGTCGGCTGGCTGTATAGAGGTTGGAGCCTCTTCATGAAAAGCCAAAGAATGAAGCGCTGGCTGTTCTTTGGCTTTTGTTGAGGAGGCGTCTGTGGGAGCTGGGCATCCTCAGGGGTCCTGGGGAGGAGGAATGCTCTTTCACTTCCTGTGTGAAACTTCTTCATTTGTGTTGTTCAATAGGCAAAGCCCCCGAAGCAGCAGGGAGCTGGGGATGCAGAGGAGGAAGAGGAGGAGGAGTAGTGGTGTCTGCAGAAACCCTCGCCTTGGTTCCTACCTATGCATAGCAGCCCTTGCCTTGGTGCAGGCCCTGCCTCTCTGGCTCTTTAGGCAGGGGAAGATTATTCTTTTTCTAGGTTATGGACATTTTGTGTCTTTTGAGATTGTGCTGTGGGAGTTTGGGGGTTTGAGGGCGGGTTAGCATTGAAATACAGATAATGGCCTCTTAGCCCACCAGGACTCCACTTTTTGAAATACCATCACCACTGCTTCTTGGTGCTTTGTGGTCCTGGTGGAAGGAGTAGAGGGTTCTGAAAATCTGGTTCCCATCAGTGAAATGATTTTCTTACCTGTGGGGTCCTAAGTTGGGGGCTTTTGGGCAACTTCTCCCATGTACTGCCCCTGCTTGCTCCAGACTCTGGGCCTCTGATGTGTGTATGGAGCAGCTCTGGTGAAGTGCTCAGGCCAGCTTCTGGATGTTAGGAACAAGGCCTTTGGAAGAGTTAGCTGGAGGTGTGTGGAGCAGGGGCTACTTCTTTGTCATTTGGCATCACTGCCTTCTGCTCCTTGTGGGTATGGTGACTCCTTTGTCCTCACTGCCCTCTAATGGGGAGGGCTAAGGGCTTCCTGTTCCCACTAGGGCCACACTGGGCTCTGCCCTGATGAGGATTAAAGCCCCAGTCTCACACTTGCTCTGAAAACCAAGTGTCAGAGCCCCTTTCCCTTCTTATGTTACTATTATAATTATTATCAGCTTTCTTGTAATAGAAATAAAGTTTGTACTTGGAGCTCAGCTAAGTCTTGTGGTTCATATTCCTGTGCTTTCTGTAGAGAATGGAGCTCCAGTGTGGGCTCCTTTTCAGAGTGCTCCAGACATTGAAGGTGTAGTATTCTCATCTCCATTTTTGAGGAAACTGAGGCTTGCTGTACCTCTGGCAATGACAGGAATAAGGGGCTACCTCCAACTGAAGAGAAAAAGGCAGATTCTTCAAAAGCTCCAGTCCTGAGAAGTTGAGACTTACAATTATTCATCCCCCTCATAACGTCATGGTTCACACAGGATCGTTAGCGTCAAAGGTCTTTTATTTTATTTTATTTTTGGTGCTAGGGATTGAATCCAGGACCTTGTGCATGCTAGGCAAGCACTCTACCAACTGAGCTGTATCCCCAGCCCTACCATAGGTAGTTTTGAGCTCACTTGTTCTCCCAGTAACCTACTGGTGGTGGTGGTGGTGGTGGTGGTGGTAAAGAATTGCCCCATTTCATGGGTGTAACATGAAACATATGTAACAATATTAATTTATATACGACTGTGTAGCTAATTCTTGGCATAGCCATGACTCTGAAAAGAATTATCCTAAGAGGAAGAAGCCAGACCAAGGGATATAATGTGGGCTAGTTTTCCTCCCTTTTCCCTTTTTTCCTTCCTTCTCTATCTCCTTCCTTCCTTCCTTTCCTCCCTTCCTTCTTTGTACTAGATACTGAACCCATTGAGCTATACCCCTGGTTGGTTTGTTTTTCTCTTTCATTTTGAGACAGGGTCTTGCTAATTTGTCAAGGCTGCCTCAGCCTCCCAAGCAGCTGTAATTCCAGGCGGGTACCACCACATCTGGCTTTATGATTGTTTTTTGTTTGTTTATTTTTAATATTGAATCTTGTATCCTTTAACCGTGCTAAACTGTAGTAACTTTTTTTGGTAGATTCTATTAGCTTTTCTGCATATGTCATCGTGTCATCTGCAAATAAAGATGATTTTACCTACTATGCCTTTTCAATCTGGAAACCTTGTATTTTTTTTTTTTCTTTCCTGAAAATCCAGTAACAATGTTGAATAGAAGGGGTGATAGTCTTGTTCCTACTCGTAGTGTTTCATGAATAAGTATGCTATCTTTTTTTAGTTTCAATAGTTACAAGGGCTGTTTAATTCATTATTTATTTTGATTTATAAAAGTGCTTTTATCTTCCTAGGAATTTGTTTATTTCATTAAGTTATTTATCAAAAGTGTTTATTGTTTTTTAAAAAATCTGTAACATCACCTCTCTCATTCCTTGTGTTGATCATTTGTCTTTTTTCCCTCCATCTGTTTGACTTTAGCAGGGACTGCCAAACTTTTTCTTAAAGACCAAGTAGTAAATATTTAAGACTTTGCAAAACTCATGGTCTCTGCTGCAGCTATTCAGCAATGCTGTTACAGAAGGAAAGCAGCCATAGACAGTATCCAAATGAATGGGTGATGTGTTCACAACAGAACTATTTACAAAACCATCTGGATTAGTATGGCAATCCCTGATATAGAGCTTTATAAGTGTTACTGATTCCGCTTTGAGGAGCTTGGGGTATAGTTTAGTGGTAGAGCACTTGCTTAGCATGCTCAGGGCCCTGTGTTCAGTCCTCAGCACCACATGCCCACACAAGTTTGCTTTGATAATATTGATTTCTTCTATTTTAATGTTTCCATTTTATTAATTTCCATTCTGATGTTAATCATTTCCTTTTGGGGTGGAGACCATGAATTGAACTCAGGGGCAATCAACCACTGAGACACGTCCCCCGCCCTATTTTGTATTTTATTTAGAGATAGGGTCTTACTGAAGAATTGTTTCAGCCTTAGCACCTTGCTGTTGCTGAGACTGGCTTTGAACTTATGATCCTCCTGTCTTAGCCTCTCGGCTGCTGGAATTATAGGCATGTGCCACTGTGCCTGGCTAATCATTTCCTTTCTTGATCTTAATTTTTTCTAGTTTCTTAAAGTCAAAATTGACTTGTTTTGACTGATTTGAGATATTTTATTATGTGTTCATTGGTATAAATTTCCATGTAAGTGCTACATTAGATGCATCTCACAAACCTTGATGTGCTTTTTAATTTTCATTGCATTACAAATATTTTACAATTTTTCCTTTTGTTTCTTCTTTGAGCAGTGGGTAGTTATTAGTGTAAAATTTATTTTTCAAATATTTGGTTATTTTCCACATTTGTGCTGTTAGTTTTCTTTCTCTTTTCTTTTCTTTTTTAATTTGCTATGGGTCCAATCTAATAGTCTGTGCCTTTTCATTGGGGTACTTATGCCATTTACATTTAATTATTTATGGTAGTTGGGTTTTTTTTCCCCCCCCTTTGGTACTGGGGATCAAACCCAGAGGCACTTAACTACCTAGCCACATCCTCAGCCCTTTTTTTTTTTTTTTTTTTTGGTGATAGAAATTGAACTCAGGAGCCCTCAACCACTGAGCCACTTCCCCAGCCCTATTTTTGTAATTTATTTAGAGACTGGGTCTCGTTGAGATGCTTAGTCCCTCGCTGTTGTTGAGGCTGGCTTTGAATTCCCAATCCTTCTGTCTCAGCCTCCTGAGCCACTGGGATTATAGGCATGTTTCATTGTGACTGGCTCCCAGCCTCCCCCCTTTTTTTTTAATATTGATTTTTTTAGTTGTAGTTGGACATGATACCTTTATTTTATTTATTTTTATGTAGTGTTGAGGATCGAACCCAGGGCCTCACATGTGCTAGGTGAGCACTCTACCACTGAGCCACAACCCCAGCCCTTGCAGCCCTTTTTAAAAATATCTTATTTAGAGACAGGCTGTCACTGAGTTCTTAGTGCCTCACTGAGTTGCTGAGGCTGGCTTTTAACTCGAGGTCCATATGTCTCAGCCTCTTGAGCCACTGGGATTATAGGCATGTGCCACAGTGTCCGGTGGTAGTTGGGTTTTTGTTTTTTTGTTACCCAGGAGCACTTTACTACTGACCTATATCCCAGTCCTTTTAAAAAAATGTTTTATTTGAGACAGGGTCTCACTAAGTTGCCCAGGCTGAACTGAAACTTGAGATGTGCCTGCCTCAGCCTTCCAAATTACTGGGAGTGCAGGCGTGTGCCACTATACTGGTGGTAGCTGGGCTTAAATACACCGATCTTGCTATTTGCTTTTATTTTTCTTTGGTATTGGGGATTAAACCCTGTGTCTTGATCATGCTGGTCAAGCTCTCACCATTAAATTATATTCCCAATACTTCCGTGCCTCTTTTTAAATTTTATTTTGAAAAAATCTCCCAGGCTGGTTAGAACTTGTGGTCCTCTTGCCTCAGGCTCCTGAGTAGCTTGGTTATAGGTGTGTATCACTGTACCTACTTATGACTCTTTATTGTTACTTAATTCCTTTAGGGTTTCTCTTGTACACCTTTAATTTATTATGGTCTTCTTTCAAGTGCTATTGTACCATTCTATTTTTGGTATTACCATAGCATATTTCATTTCTTTCTAGCCTTTGTGCGATTATTAACACCTTTTTTTCTATATTTGTTATAAATCCCCCAGTAAGTGTTGTTTGAACCATTATCCTCCTCCTAGCCACTGCATATTGGAGTATTTTACCACTGAGCTACATCCCAGGCATTTTTCATTTTTATTTATTTGTTTTTGGTACCAGGTTTGAACCCAAGAATGTTTAACCACTGAGCCATGAATCTCCAGCCTTTTTGAAAAATTTTGAAACAGAGTCTTGCTAAATTCCTTAGGGCCTTGCTGAGTTGCTAGGACTGACTTGAAACCTGCAGTCCTCCTGCCTCAACCTCTTGAGTCACTGGGGCAACAGGTGCATTACTGCTCTTGACTGAACAATTACCTTTTAGACAGTTTTAGGAAGAACATTTCTATTAAAAGTTACCCATGTAATTATTATTTTTGATATTCTTTCTATGGATCCAGATTTCCATCTGGTATGTTTTCCTTCTGCTTGAGTTTGACATAGTACAAAATGGAAAGGTGTTTATTTCTCCCCTTTTTTTGTGTGTGTATGTGATGCTGGAGATTGAACCCAGGGGTGCTTTGTCACCAGCTTTTTATTTATTTTGAGAAGGTCTCACTAATGTTGCCAAGGCTGACCTTGAATTTGGACTCATGCTGGACTTGCCATCCGCCTGCCTCAGCCTTCTGAGCTGCTGGGATTATAGGGGTGTGCCACTGTTCCCAGTTTGAACTCAGGGCCTTGTGCATGCGAGACTGGTGTACTACCAGCTGGGCTACATCCCCTGCCTGCTTCTGCTTCTTATGCTTAGGTTCATTAAGCTATGTCCTTGGATTTATAGTTCTCACCAAATTTGGAAAGTTTTAGCCAATATTTCTTTAATCTTTTTCTGTTTCTTTGCCCCCATGTATTAGATCACATGAAGTTGCCCGAGTTTACTGATGTTCTCTTCACATTTTTTTATTCTTTTTGCTGTGTTCAGATGGTCATTGCCATTGCTTTTTGCTTTTAAATTAAATCTGCATCTCCAACCTGCCGTTAATTTATTCAGTGTATTTGTGTATTTTTCACTTCAAAGCAACTCAAATTCAACATGTTTATGTTTTCTGTGTCTATACTTACATTTTGCTAGCTTCTTAAACATGGAGAATTGGCCTAATGCCATGACTAAGTAATTCTATCATTTGTGTAATTTCCATTGCTTTTTCTGGTTCTTTTTTTCTTTTTGGTAGGTCTGGCTAAAATTAGAAGTATCACTGGATGTATTTTTTACTTTTACTTTCTAGGTTGCTATCAAGTCTGATGTCTTTGGACTTGCACTTAAATTTCCTCTTTTGAAGCTTTTTCAGGTTTTCTCTCCTTGGTATTTGAAACCTCCCCATGTTTGGTGTGTGCTTTTTTCCATTCAAAGAGCTAGGTATTAAGTGATCACTTTCTGCCTGGAAACTCATGACCTTTTTCAGAATTTTCTTGAATCATTATGTTGCAAGGTCTGTTTTTTCTCCTTTTGCAAGATTCTAGTTATAGTTAGATGTTGACACTCTCAAATCCTCATGGATTTTCTCTAAACTTCTATATATTTTTTTGGTACTGGGGATTGAACCCAAGGCTACTGTACCACTGAGCTATATCCTTGACCTTTTTTAGAAATCTTATTGTGAGATCAGGCTCTTGGTAACTTTTGAACTTGAAATTGTGATCCTCCGGCCTCCGCTTCCAAAGTTGCTGTGGTTACAGGTGTGCATCCCCATGCCCTGCTTATATTGTTTTTATCCTATTTCATGAGAGATTTTCTTAACCTTGTTCTTTCATTCTTAGAGCAAAATTATGTTACTTTTCAAAACCCATGTCTTTTATCTTCACAATATACCCTCACACACACACTTGATTTAGTGGATGGTTGCTTTTTGTTTTTTTTTTTACTCCCTGTGTGGCATAGTTGGGTTTTGGGTTTCTTCTATATCTGGGAACTTTTTGTTTTAGCATTTCCTATTGCACACTTTCCCTCAAACCTCTGATGCTTCCTGGCTGTGTGTCTTGAGTGTGGCACTCAGCAGCCCTTCCAAGCTCTCACCACAGGGCCCTCAGCTGGCCTTTATTTTCCTTGGAAATCCCCAGATGTCATTGTCTGTCCTTCACGCAGTTAGTTCAAGGGCTGGGGATGTGCCCCAATGGTTAAGTGCCTCTGGGTTCAATCCTTGGTACAAAATCTGCTGTCTGGGGCTGCGGTTGTGGCTCAGGGGGGAAGTGCTCGTTTAGCATGTGTGAGGCCCTGGGTCCGACCCTCAGCACCACATAAAAATTAAAGGTATTGTGTTCAACAATATTTAAAAATAAAATCTGTGTGGCTGGGGGAGAGGCCTTGTTGGTGCTCAGTGGAGAGATTTTGATTTTTGTCCAGATTTTCAGTCTGGTTCTCTCCTCTTCAAGGACTTTGGTACCAGAGATTGAACTCAGGGGCACTCGAGCCACATTCTCACAGAGCCAAATCCCCAACCCTATTTTGTATTTTATTTAGAGACAGAGTCTCAGTTACTTAGCACCTTGCTTTTTCTGAGGCTGGCTTTGAACTTTCGATCCTCCTGCCTCAGCCTCCCGAGATGCTGGGATTACAGGTGTGTGCCACCGTGCTCACAAATTTTGGTGAATGCCATGTGTAGATTTGTTGGGAGTTGCTGGGTATATAGGGAATAACCACGTACATGGTGACAGTTTTCCGAAAACAGCTCCAAAGCAGTGGGTGGAGTCAGATTGCTCCATACCTTTCTTAACCATGTGATTGTCTTTCTACCAGTTTTAATCTATTTCTCTGCTGACTCCTGAGGATGAGTCTTATTGGGTGGCATCCTTTTTGGTGGATTTAGTTTTTGAGAGGCAGTCAAAGGAGATAGATGCAGCACTGGTGAGCAGGCAGATCCTGGGAGCTTAGACCTCTTTCTCTGGCTTCTCAAGCCTGATAGGGCTCCTTGCTGTGAGTGGTGACTGTGTTCCCTGTTTCCAGAACCTCGAAACGCAGACAGAAAGAAGGAAGAAAAGCCGCTTGTTCCTCATCCACGGGCCTTGCATTCTCTATAGAGACATACTCAGCCTATAATCCCAGTGGCTGGGGAGGTTGAGGCAGGAGAATCACGAGTTCAAAGCCAGCCCCAGCAGCTTACCGAGGCCCAAAGCAACTCTTAAGTAAAATACATAACTCTTAAGTAAAACTTGTGTTTTACTTAAGTGCCTCTGGGTTCATTCCCTGGTACAAAAAAAAAAAAAAAAAATACATGTTCAGGACCCTTCCACGAAAAGACAGCATTTCAAGTACAAGAAGGGAGGAGTTGAAAATGGACAGGAAGTGATGTGGATGAAGACACCCCACAAAGCAGCAGAGGGGAGCAATCAGAGAATGGCCTTGGGTTCTCCCAGGTATAGCAGTAGTGGCTGCCTGTGCAACAAGAGGGCCGAGCCAGGTCTCCAGCTCACTCCTGCATTCATTTCCCTCTGCATGTATGTGGCTGCAGGCTGCCCCTGAAGGAGGACTGTGGTCTAGGATGGTCAGATGCTTCCGTACAACAGCCTGCTTACAGAAAATCCCCACTAACAGAACATGCAGGATCAGCCTTAGCCTTGATCTTGGCTTTCCACCCTTTTAATTACACTTTCTACATGAAAAGCATAGACTGAAGGGGTTGGGTAGTTCATAAGCATAAAGCGTTTAAGAATCACGTCAAGTCCAAAGAGACCATAATAATTAGAAACATTTTAATTCCTAGCCACTTGGCGGCACTTAGTATCAGAGCCATCTGAGCATGTCAGCCTTTGAACTTGCTCAGCAAGAGTACATGATCACACACTCTTAGGGTAAATCAGAATTAGATGAAGGTTATTTATTGGTGAGACTTTTTTCCTGTAGTGAGCTTCCTTTACACAGCATGGTGTAAATAGCATCAGATTGAATGAAAAGTCTGTTAAATGCAACCATAAATAACTAGAATAAATATACATCAAGTCACTTTACAGCACATATTTTTAGGGCCAAGGTTTGGATCTGTCCCGACCTCAGTGTGCTCTCTGGGCGGAGCAGCTGAGATGGCAGCAGACATCTCACTCACAGCTGTCATGTGACCGAGTGATGGGCCAACAGAAGCTCCCTGAGCCCTTCCTGGGGAGGAAGCTGACAGAAACCCAAGTCCATTCAAGGGATAAGGATTGGAGGGAACCAAGAATCAGATACAGGGAGGAAAAACCACTTCTAGTCATTTCCAAGGCTCTTTCATTTTGCAGAAATAAGAGGATCCTTGTTGTCAGGAACATATTCCTGATGTGACCCCCCTCCCCCATCAAGGGGGCTGTGGCCCCGGGGAGGCAGCAGCCGACCATCTTCCTTTTGAGCAGGGGACCTGCTTTGCAGGCCCTCGCCTCGCCTCTAGGGGCAACTCCTGCATCATGTGACACTGACACAGACTTCACCATTGATCCTAGGTTTGTCTTGCCATCAGGTTGGGGAATCTTTTCTGAAATGGTCCTTACTGCATTTCCTAAGCTTAACAGGGAGGAGATAGATGCGAATAGCTCTAACCCTGAAACCCACACATTTTCCAGCCGGCCGGGTCATGGCAGAGGAAAGTGGAGCACATCCTTTTTCTCAGCCAGTCCGCACACTGAAGCTTCCAGACAGCACTGGCGCACAGCTTCCTGTATGCACAATATCATACAATAAATACAATGCTGTAGTTCTGTAAGAACTGACAAGGCCCAAAATGACAGCGTCCAGCAAGATGGCATGTGCTGCTCTGGAACAAAGTACCATTGGACAAAGACTTACTTGGGGCACAAATGCACTGGGGCAGCGGGTGAGCCTGGAGGCAGCTCAGCCCCACCACACACACACACACTCAGGGTTAGGAGTGTTGGGTAGGCCAACCAGAGGGGCAGAGGGACCCCCTGGAGCCTCCATCTGGACTTGAAGGTCTGAGTTCTGAAGCAGACCCTGAATTGAGCAGAGCACCTCAGACAGTCTTAAAAATGGGCACAGCAGCCCCTCCACTGCACCTTCACGTGCTGGGAGGAAGGGCCATTTCTGAGCACAGAAGTGGGCCAGGCCTGAATCGTGTGCTTCTCACTCCTGCGGTTTCAGAAAAGGCCCCATTCGATCACTGTCCCTCCAGCTCTGAGTATGCCTCAACTCCCACAGCTGGGATGCATCCCGACTGTCTCTGAGCTAAGGCCAGGAATGTCCCTGTGTCCTCTGCTCCTGAGCAGTCCAGGGGAAACTGTTAGACCAGAGGCCCAGAAGAGACAGGTAGCAGATGGGGTTGTCTTGGTGGGAGATGGGGAATCACCACGGGCTTATTCCCAGGAACAGATTCTAAAGCAGGAAGATTAACACAAAAAGCTCCCTGTGTGTTCTCTGCATGTTTGGGCACTGGCCCAACCACTTCAAGATGGAAGGAGGCCTGGAGGCACTGCCTCAGAGATGCCTGCTTGAGGCCAGTGGGCAGGGCTGGCCACGGGTGTTTGTGGAGACACTGCAGAAAAACAGGACACTTTGTGTGGCTGAAGTTATGTCACGCCCAGCTTCCTGCTGCAATGTCCTGTGAAAAGGAACCAGCAGGAGCCATATGGCATCAGAATCTGGGAATTATGAGACACAACTTCCAGGAAGATCAAATTAGACACCAACTGTGTGGGAACTAGACTATCCTACAAATATACCACAAATAGGCAGCAAAAGAACCAAACCCATCACAAAACGTACAAAGACAAAAGGTTAAGTCTTCCAGGAGGCCCCGGAACATGGACGAAAGTTCAGAAAAGCAAAATGTTGCCAACTCCTCACACTGGGCCCTGGAGGGATGCGCCTGCAGTCAGTCGCAGGCTTCCCAGGCTGGCACAGTGAGTGCCCTGGTGACAGCCTAATTCTTGGGCTTGTTTGCTTCAGCCACTTAGGGGGTCTTCCCTGTAGTGAATGGCACAGCGCAGTTTCTCCAGCATGATTTCCAAAGAGGAGTACTGGGGGAGCTTGATCATGAACATGCAGGTCTCCACCCGGATGTAGCGGGAGTCTGGGGAACCTACAGAAGAAACATGGGGGCCAACGTCAGAGGGCCAGGTGCATGTGGCTATGGGAGGCCCAGGGAGGTTGGCTGGCCTCTCTGCCTCCAGGTTTGTTTGGCCAGCAAAATTTTTTTTAAAAATTATTTTTCTGTATTAAAAGGAGATTTGGGGCTGGGGATATGGCTTGGGTTGTAGAGTCCTTGACTAGCATGAGCCAAGCCCTGGGCTTAAGCCCCAGCCCCCACCGAAATAAAGTTAGATTAAAAAAATACTGGGTTTTCATTTTCTTTGAAAATGCTAGGAGATCTGCACCATCAGGATTGTGTTGCCACAGCTCCTCCCCGGCCCTTCCCCTCACTTATGTTTTGGATTTTGGTCTGTGGGATCCTGTTCGTTCGTTACACCAGGCCTGACAGCTCTGTTCCAAACAGAGAAGGGCCTGAGTGTCCCTACTTGGAATGGGAGTGGGAGGGCCAGTACCTGCTGTGCCATCCGGGGGGGCAATCTTCATAGGGTAGGGGGGCACGTGGGCTGTGTCGGGGCCTCCATCTTTACAGGGGCAGGTGAAGGGGATGCGCTCCTGGTTGCAGGCAAACTTGATGAACCTGCACAGCTCCTCCTGGGTGAACGTCTCCAGGGCCCCCCAGAAGAACTCGATGTGTTGGTCCGTCTCCATTAGTCCCACCTGGTACATGGTATGGGCCTGGGGAGGAGAGACCCCAGATGTGAGCAGGCCGGGGTCACCGCTGAGCTGGTGCCTCCCAGCCTTGGGGTCTGCACATGGGCCACAAGCACAGGGCAGTTATGGAGATTACAGTGACAGTCCATGGTGAGGACAGAGTGTGAAGACAAGCTGTTGCTGCGGCCTGCCATCAAAGGTAAGGGCAACGTTGGGTGCCAGGTCCACTGCCACAGCCTGCTCAACCGGCCTGGCCCAGGGCCACCTACCTTCAGAAACTCGAGGTTGATGTAGGGGAGGCCACAGGTGCGCAGCTCCATCTCCAGTGGGCTGAGGGTGGTGAGCAGCTGCAGGGGGATGATGGAGCCCAGGCCTGCGCGCACGGCCGTCACGCACTCCACGTTCTGCAGCTCCCGCAAGCGCAGGCTGCGGATGGCTGCAGCGTAGATGTCCTTGTTCTCCCACCTGGGGTGAGGGAGAGACCCAAGAGGCTGACGGGGTGCTCCTGAATCTGGGACCACACTGCCGCAGCCAGAGGCCCCCAGCCTCTCCAGTGGCCTCAGACCCAAGCGCCCAGGTGGTCCCAGTCCTGGCAGCTCAGCTCACTCCTCCCTGGCTTCTGGTGTGCCCTTGAGAAAGGCCTTCAGCTGAAGACCATCTTTCTTGGTGTCCAATGTCCCCCCCTTTGGGAAATTCCCACCTGTCACTTGACCCAGGCCCAGTGCTGCTGTCACCCTGGCTGACTGGTTTGGGCAGACCCTCCTGTGTACACTCACGCCACAGGGATGTGCCGGCCGCGGCTGCACAGCTCCACCTCCTCGCCCGTCATGGTCAGGTAGGTGAACCTGCAGCAGGGCTTGCTGGGGCCGTCAGGACTCTCGGTGGCCAGGTGCTGGGAGGCAATCTCGGCACACAGGGCTTCCAGCTCGCTCTCGTCGTTGATCTGCAGGGACACAGGCAGGGCAGACTCAGGCTCACTGCCCGCCGCACTGCCAATGCCCCTGGACAGTGGCACTAAGAGATATCTATCTGGGCACCACACAGCTTGGCTATGAATGGGCGTGGGACACAGGCCAGGCTGTCAGTTCAGTGTTGGGTCTGTGCCCTAGACCCGGCTAATGAGATCCAAATTCCTGGGTTTTTCCTAATACTGTGTTCAAGGGGCAGCCTTCTTATGCTGGTGTGACTCTGATGACAGGATGGCACCCTGGTGCTATGGAGGCCATCTTTGCCAGCATCTGGGAAAGACTGAGACTGAGTTTTCTTTTGGTACCAGGGATTGAACCCAGGGGTACGTAACCACCGAGCCACATCCCCAGCCCTTTTTGTTATTTGAGACAGTCCCACTTAAGTTGCTTAGAGCATCACTAAATTGCTGAGGCGATCCTCCTGCCTCAGCCTCCTAAGCCGCTGGGATTACAGGCGTGCGCCACCGCATCCAACCTAAGACACTTGGATTCGACTCTGCCCAGAGCCAAACCTATAAAGAGTGACTATATATTTTAAAATATTCTTAAGTTAGTTGAACCTGGTATTTCTGTCACCTGCCACCAGAGCCCAGACTTAATTCTACCTGTGGAACATGTACAGGCCACTGCCTTCCACCATTTGCCAGAATAAAGGTCCAAAAGTCACTGGAAGGAGAATACTGGGTTCCTAGGGAGATGACAACATGATCCAGAGGACAGCAGCCTGCAGCTGCTGAGGATAGTGACAGTTGGGAGTGCTGGAACCCACCCTCTGTTCTTGGTGGCACCCTTCCCAGTGAAGGCTGCAGGCATCCTGCTGGCAGAAGCACAGCTAGCCTCCCTCAATGGCCTTGCGGTCCCCTTCAGCCGGAAGCCTTGGCTGGACTACTATCTGCATTCATGTAGCATCCCTAATACTATCTTGCAGTCCCAGTCCCTTGCTGTCACGCAGAGCCCCAGAGGACTTCTCAGAGCTGTGTCTGACAGAGATGCTTACACAGGGGGCAGACCCCTTGCTTAGCCCCTTTGGGCGACTCAGCAGTCCTGTTTCTGCAGAGCAGCAGGGTGACATCTAAGACCCCTGCTTTGTTGCTCCCTTGGCTGGCTGCTTACAGAGACCCTGGCCACCAGGTACCTCAGTGGCCCTGGAAGTTGCTGTTGGTAAAGTCACCTGAAACCGCCCTGTGGAGGTCTGTGGCCATGGGAGCAGACGGAGGGCCCTTGCAGAGGAGGACTGGCTTCTAAGACCCTCCCCACCCTGCTGCCACCGTTCTCCAGCTGAGGAGCCAGACGGAGTTCTTGGCCCTTCTGCCAGCGAGGATGGCCAGGGCCAGCAGGGCACTTCCCATAGCCCTTTCCCAGGCTTGTGAGGATGGACTAAAACCCTCAGCATGGGCCCTTACCTACAGGAAGCAGTCTAGAAACTTCATGAAGACAGGAAGTGGGCCCAGAGCCCGGCCCACCTGGGCCTCAGTGATGCTACGGGAGGAAGGGAGGCCCAACAGCCTCAGCCACCCAGCAGCCGGGGGGCACAGGCCACCTGCTCCTACAGGAGGGGCTGGTTTGATGTTGTCGTGGCCTCCACCTCTGTGTCTCAAGTGTGTTCAAGGAAGGGAGGAAGGACTCCATTTCAAAGCCTTTGTGGCATATCCCAGATGATCTGCAGGGCTGACCTCCTGCGTGATTTCTGAGGCCCCTGAGCGACTCTTAAAAGATGAAACTGGATATGACAGATCACTGGGCCCTTGACTTGCTGTGTGCATATGTGAGCACGCCACGGCGAATTTCCCCTTCCTGTGTATCTATAAAGCATGCATCTAAAAAATATATAAATAAAAGGAAGGGCGGGGGCTCAGTGGTAGAGTGCTTGTCTAGCATGTGTGAGGCCCTGGGTTTGATCCTCAGCACCATATATATAGAAATAGATATATACATAAATAAATAAAGGTATTGTGTCCCACTACAACTAAAAAATATTTTAAAAATAAATAAATATAATAAAAGGAAGATCAGTAGAGTAGAGGAGAGGGGAAAAGGGTGGGAGGAGAGAGAAAGGGGAAGTACTGGGGACTGACGTGGGGCTTAGTACATTCGTTGCCTGTATATATGACTGTATCCAGATGAACCCTGGTATTATGTATGATTATAATGCACTGGTGAAAACATTTAAAAACTGGACCAAGGGCTGGGGATGTGGCTCAAGCGGTAGCGCGCTCGCCTGGCATGCGTGCGGCCCGGGTTCGATCCTCAGCACCACATACAAACAAAGATGTTGTGTCCGCCGAAAACTAAAAATAAATAAATAAATATTTAAAAAAATAAAAAATAAATAAAATAAAATAAAAATAAAAACTGGACCAAAAATAAAGAAACCAGACCTTCTTGTGATGCCTCCCCCTGCCTCTTCTCTTTGAGCTGCCAAGAACTCTCCACCTGCATCCTCAGGGACAGACACTGTAAGCAGAGGGCCTGGCAGAGCAGGTCACATCACCCCCGACTTCTTCAGTCAGCAAGGAGGGGCCAGAGCTCCGACACCAGCCCTCCTGACACCGCTAGCGTTCTCTTGGGGATCATTCCTCATAGTGGGGCTGGAGCCTGTGTGAAGCCAACAATCAGGGCCCTGCTGCCACCCAGAGAAAATGAGCCTTCACTTACGCTCTCAAACTTCTTGACGTAATTATAGGTAAGGATGTCTGCTTCCTGCAGGTCCTGGTCAGGGTCCAGGGGCTCCCCCACCAGAGTCTTCCAGAAGGAGGGCAGGAGGTCCAGGGGAAGGGGGACATCTGCCCGGATGGCGATCCCCAGCAACTGGCCTAGGAAGTGCAGCAGCTGCTCCTCCCCGTAGGTGATGGGGCTGGGCGTCAGGATGTACTTGCCCTGAGGTGCAGGGGCAGAGGCAGCAGTGAACAGGTGTCCTTGGCGCCCACCCCCCCTGCAGGCAGGAGAGGCTGCCACAGGCCCGAGCTCACCCAGGTGGCACAGCAAGGCCTGCCCACCCAGACCAGAGAGGTGCTTGAAAGGCAGAGAGCCAGGAGGATGTGCACCAGGGAGCCGACCCCACCCGGCGACTGGACGGCCTTGCCATGGCCTCACCTTGTTCTTGTTGACAGCAGAGCTGGGGCACAGCAGCAGGAGCGACAGCGAAGAGCTCTGCAGCTCCTTGCACACCTGCCACAGGAAGTGGCGGAAGGAGCCACCTGCAGGACAGACAGGCTGGATCAGCACCCAGGGGTCCCCAGGAGGAGCGCCTGGAGGCTCCCTCCCACCTCACCTGCGAGACCTGGGAGACCAATCAATCTTTTCTCTTTTTGCAGGGCTGGGGATGAACCCAGGGCCTCACCAGGCTAGGAAGCCTCTGACTGAGCCACACCCTAGCCTGGAAGATCAATTCTTGTCAACCTGACTGCGGCTAAGGTGGAGCAGAACTGGGGGAGCTGAGTAAAATCCTGCTCTGCTGCTCACTCGCTGGGTGACCCAGGGGTAGCCCTGCTCTCAGGACATCTCTGAATGGGGTTCAGTCGTGCCTCTATTGAATGGGGGAGAGGTGGAGCCTTGCAGGCTGGGCAGAGGATTCAGTGAGGTCGCAGCCCAGCCTGATGGGTGGCACCTCTCCTGGTGCCAAGCCTGTCCTGATTTTTTTAAATTTTTTTTTAATATTTATTTTTTAGTTATAGGTGGGCACAATGTATTTATTTTATTATTTTATTTTTATATGGTGCTGAGGATTGAACCCAGTGCCTCACACATGCTAGGCGAGCACTCTACCACTGAGCTACAGCCCCAGCCCAAGCCTGTCCTGATTTGCAGGCTTGTTTGGTCCCTGTTCCTTCCCCTGGGCCCTGCTGGGAGCAGGCGGTCTCCTGGAGTGTGTGCTGATTTAGAGGACACTGACGCACATAGGATGGCCATCTTCCAGCTCTTCTGCTGCTGCCTTTCAAATATCTTTGGTTTTCTTACAAAACTCATCTGTCCCTGGACTTCCCTGTGAGTGCCCCTGTAGGTACCCTAAGGTCAGCTACACTCACACAGGGCCCCCCTGGGGCCCAGTATGGGGGCTGATGGCAGGGCCTGGCCACAGGGCAGGAGGCTCCTGACCGCAGAGACTGGGAAGGCCAAGGGCCTGGGCTTTTAGACCTGCTGAGCCTGGGGAGTGACCTGACTCTGTGGCGTCCAAGTTCTTCTACCTGTGGAGCGGCCGATGGTGGCTTCCTGTCGGGTTCTGGTGCTCCGAGCAGGGCGGGGTGTCTGGCCAAGGCCTGGCCTGTTCTGAGCACTCAGTGAATCAGCTGCTCTCCCAGAACTGGGGGTCTGCCAGGGGGTCAGTGTTCCCTGCCACTTCTGGCAACAGTGTCCCAAGGACAGACCGCGGGAAATGGAGGACAGAGCTGAGGGACTTTTCCTCCTCCTTCCCACCTAGTGCACCCAGCTGAAGAGAACTGAGGCTTCTTCCCCCACCCATGGCAGAGATGCTTCTTGAATGTCTAGAGCTAAATAAACATGACTTCCCAGAGAGTGCAGAGTGCAATGATGCCACATGCCACTGAAATTAGGCCTACCTGGTGCCCTGAGCCGAGCCCACCCAGCCCCTCAGCTTGGGCTCTTCCTGGGAAAAGGACTGACCTGCCTCTGCTGGACCTACCACAAGGACAGTGGCCTCGCCCCAGACCACTGCAGGCACCAGTTCTCACATGGGAATAGGGTTGGTCAGTGGGTCCCGGTCAGTCCAGAAGACCTGGCTCCTGCAGAGCGTGGGGGGGCTCCTGGGCAGCTCAGGGGAAATCAGCCAGGAGCCCCCGCATTCTAAACTCCCTAGGGCAGCCCCGGGAGACTCTTACTGGTGCCGTGGACCTCCTCCCCGGTGAAGCGGATGTTGAAGGCGTAGGTGGGGTCACCGCCACTCGCCAGCTTGACGCAGAGCTGTGAGGATGGCACAGAGGCCAGTTGCCTGGCAGCCTGGCAGAAGTAGGAGTTTTCAGAAGCTCTGATTTCCCCTGGGAAGCGAGAGAGGAGTGGGTCACAGCCTCCAGTGGCTGTCCCCTACCCTTCCATTGTGGAAGCAGCCTGCTGGGCTCGGTCTGCTCCCCTGGCCTCTGGGTTGTGCCCTCCCTCTGTCCTCGCATCTTCAAATGTCTCAGGCCTAAGCACTTGCTAAGTGGTTCCCGCCGCCTAGAGCCTCCCTCCTTCCTCCAAAGATGAGGCCCAGGTCCTTCTCATCTTCTAGAGGCTTCTGAGTGCCTCCAGGGGGCTCCTCCCTCAAGCCCTTGCATTCTGCCAGTGTGTGGGGCTACTGCAGACTCCAGCCGTCCTGTAGGTGCGCCCCTGCCCTTTGATGACAGAGCCCAGCGATCAGCAGGCACACGGCCATCAGAACACAGCTGTGCTGCCCCACAGTGAGGCCTGGCCACGGGGTAAAGGAAGGCTCCGTCTCTTGCTGTTGGGAAGGGAGGCCCTGAGGTCACCCTGGGCTTCTTAGAAGCCACATGCTGGGGCTCCAGAGCACAATGAAAGCAGCAGCCAGATGAAGGAGGACTTAGTCGCTCCTTCTGGAAGCTCCTTCTGTGTTGGGCAGCCCCACCCAGTTTTTAGGCACTACCATTTTGCTCTCTGTAGCCACCCCTACCTCCCACAATTTCCAATGGGTCCAAGGTGATCTCAGGTGCCGCGTGGTCGGCTGTCCTCTGCACAGTGGCATTCAGCACTCGGTTCATCACGGTCACCTTTGTGTCATAGAAGATCAGCCCTGGAGACAAGAATTGGGAGAGAAGAATGGGCGGGGCTGCTTCCCTTCCTTCTCAGTCACCTTGTGTCCATCAGAGGCTATGGTGGCCCACAGGGTCTTCCCTAGGCAGGTGCTAGGCAGAGCACTCAAGTGCCACACTGTGGCAATGTGAAGCGTGACTGTGCTATTTATCCAAGTGCTCAGTGCCCTCATGTGCCCTGATTGCTCAGCAGGGGACCCTGTACTGCAGTCGACACAAACAAGGAGGGTGCAAAACTGAGTAGACAAAGTGCCCACTTTTATTTTTATTTTTTTGGTACTGGGCATTGAATCCAGGGGCACTCAACCACTGAGCCATGACCCCAGCCTGTTTTTTATTTTTAGAAACAGCGTCTCACTGAGTTGCTTAGGGCCTTGCCAAGTTGCTGAGGCTGCCTTTGAACTCATGATCCTCCTATCTTAGCCTCCCAAGCCGCTGGGATTACAGGCACGCGCCACTGCGCCCAGCCAGGTTACAAGGCCCTGCCCCTGCTGTAGTTAGTTTCTTTCTTTTCTTTTTGTTGTTTTGGTATCAGGGATTGAACCAGGGGTATTAACCAACAAGCCCATCTCCAGCACCGCCCCCCCCCCTTTTAAAATTTTTATTCGAAACAAGGTCTCACTAAGTTGCTGAGGCTGACTGTTTTGGGCCATCCTCCTGCATCAGCCTCCCAGGCTGCTGGGATGACCGGCGTGGGCCTCTGCGCCTGGCTGTGGTTGGTCTCTACTGGAGGCTCTGCTGCTGCAGAGGATGCCTGTCCGCTAGACATAAGGTGGGCAGTGGGAGTCTTCTAGGCAGTTTGGACAAAGGCCTGGTCATTCTGCCTGGAGGTTCTGGCTCTGGTGCCTTAAAGGTCACCTCTCTCTTCCTGCAGGGTCCAGGCAGGCCCAGGCACTGACCTTTGGCCTCCTTCAGAAGGGCCGCGATGCTGTGGGTGTACATGGGTGTCTGGCGCAGCTCCACCAGGGGCAGGAAGAAGGTCTCCAGCGTGGTGTTGAGGGACTGCAGCAAGGCGAAGCGCAGGCGCAGGCTCTCAATGGGCACATCTGAGGGGGATAGGACGGTCATGCTGGACCTCTGCCAAGCCAGCCCAACACACTTACCTCAGCAAACTCAGGAGGTCCCTGTCACTGGGGAGGACCATGTACAGTGGGACTAGGGGCTGGTTTTATTCCTGGGACCCCAGAGACACTATCAGTGAGCAAGGGCCCTCAACGTGCCTGAACATGTGCCAAACAGAAGGCAAGTGTGGGGCCCTGAGGATGGAAGGCCCTTTAGCCTTCCTTTGGGCCGAGGGTGGGCTCTGGGAGGGAGCCCCAGGCCATGGGCATGCAGGGCAAGGGCTCTACTACTGCCCCAGCTTTATGTTGTTTAACTTTTCAAACACCTGAAATAATTACAGCCTACAGGAAATCCAAAAATAGCAGAGTCCTGGGTGCCCTTCAACCAGGCCCCACACCAGGCACGCACCACTGCGCCCAGCCAGGTTACAAGGCCCACTGGCACGCTGCCTTAACTGTCACCTTCACACCTATGGCACACTCCACCACAAGAGACTGAAGTTAGGGACAAGTCTTTGCCCACCTTTACCCCCTTGTGTCCAGAAGTGCAAGGCCCTGCTCCCGCTGCCAGCGAGGCAGCATCTCCTGGGGCCGGCAGGCGCTGGCAGGGCCTGCTCCCAGGGGCAGATCCAGGTGAGGGTGCTGGCCCCTTATAGCTTCCTAGCTTTCAACAAAAATACATTGCTCCCCCATCAGGATAATGCAGGTGGCCATCCCCTCTCACACTCCCACAGCAGCCTGGCCTAGAGGAGCATGTGCACAGAGCAGGGTCCTGGGCGCAGCAGTGGGCGCCATGGTGGGCACTGCCTTCCAGCCCTGTGCTTCTCAGTCTGTGGCCTCACCCTGCTGCAGTGAGCACAGGAACAGGCCTGAGACTCCCTTGGCCGTGGTCACAGCCGCCTGTCTCTCCCCCTCTCTCTACACACCTAGCAGGTAGAAGGAGCCCCTAAGTATTTCTGTAACAGATGTCTAAATGGCATCTCGCCCTTCTAAACACTGCTTGTCACAGGGTATGTCCCCACTGGGCATTAGGGAAGGGGTTACTCCAAGGGGCCACATACTCAAGAGACAGGCCACTCTGGGGTCAGTGGCATCGGCAGGGTCCAGGTAAACCTCATGGGGGTGGAGCCTTGCAGGTGTGATGGCAAGGTGGCGGCACAGCCGATTGATGTACTGCACGAGAGCCACGTCCATCTCCAGGGTCCATTTCCTTGAGGCCTTCTGCGCATGACGGACATCAATGCAGGCACACCTGGGGCAGGGGAGGGGAGAAGGGCCAGGTGGGGGGCTGTCTTCTAGGATGAGGGCTGATTCCTCCTACAGAGCCACACCCAGCCCTGGAGTGTGCTTGGAATTACCCAGCCTCCAGGGCTTTCTTGGTGTTCAAACTGCTCCTCACCGGAAGAGCTCTTTCAAAACAGGCCTGTGGAGCATTCTATTCCAGCGTCCTATTCCAGCATCCACGTGCAGGGATGTTGGCCCGGCTGGTCTGCAGGGTGCTCAGGAGGGCTTTGCCGTAGGGCTGCGTTAGCACAGCAGGGGCAGAGGCCACCCAACTGCCTGCTGCTGGGGCTCTGCTGGGTAGATTAGTCCATGCTCAACAACAGAACGCTGAGCATCATGGGAGCATGTGCAACACCACCACAATCGGATGACCCTGAGTGGTAGGAGAAAGGCAGACTGCAGACAGCATGCCCTTCTTCAGCTGCACTGAAGTCATCAGCTCCCAGGACAACACTGGGAAACACGTCCCCTGAGCATCAGGCAGCCTTCACCTCGGGGCACAGAACCACAGGGCATTGCCTCCTTGTGTGCAGACACTCATGAGGTGTCCAGTGTGCACGGCCTTCCTCCCCAAACCTTGTGCAATTGATCCGAAAAAGGCAGGGTAGCAACCAGCAGGCAGGCAGGCACCTGGACAGTGCCTACGGCGCCTCCGGTGGCCACATACCACACTGACCACACCACCCAGAAGGGGTACCTAGGGGAAATTGGGGATGCACCTTCTTGTCTCTCCTCACTACAGACCACCTTGGTCCCATCCAAGGAGTCTCATAGAGAGACCTAGATCCCCATCCCTGGAGAGGCCCTCACAGCCCCTCTTAGGCTGGCTGCCTTAGACAAATCCCTGGCAAAGAGGCAAGGGGGTGTCGAGGCATCATGTGACCCTGGACCAGCATGAACCAGGCCTTCTTCTGTCACAAATGAGCACTAGGCACTTTGCAGTCTTTTTTTAGCCCAATTTGTCCCTTCCCAGTTAGAAATGAGTTTCTAGTCCCAAATAGGTGATTCTACTTTCCAACAAAACCAAGGTTGTCCCTCTTGCTGATTTCTAAAACAAGTCCAGAAAACCTGTCCTTCCGTCATGATGCTGAGCCCCACCTGAGGGCTGACTATGAGGCTTCACTGTGAGATGCTGGCCCTGAGCAGCAGACAATTCTCAATTTTGAAAACTGATGTGTACAGCAGCCTGTGCAAGGCAGCCCCTCTCAGGACTGAGTGCGTCTTGCTATGGGCAGGGCCGAGTGGGCTTGTGGGAGAGCAAGCGAGAGGGCAGGGCTCTCTCTGTCCTGCAAATGTATTTGCTTGGGATCCACGAAGAGACAGGAAGGGGAAACCATGTTTGTTTGTCCCTGGAGACTGGTCAGCTATGCCTTGCTGTTGCCCCTGCCTGGGTGGGACAGAGGGCAGCAGAGACTGGAGGGAAGGGGGAATCCAAGGAAAAGGATCTTTGGAATAGGAAATTGTCCCAGTTATTGACTAAATTGTGTCCCTCCCACAAATTCACATGTGGATCCCTCTCCCCCAGTGTCACTGTGTTTGCAGACAGGGCCTTTACAGAGATAACTGAGGTTACATGTAGTCACAGGGGGCCCCACTCTAATAGGTCACCTTATAAGAGGACCTCATGAGAGGAGGTTAGGATAGACACATGGACCAAGAAGAGACCAGGGGAAGCACAGTGGGCAGGTGTGCTTTACCTTGGCCTGCCAGCCCCAGGGCTGTGCTGCAGCCACTGTGTGTGGTACTCCGTTAGCCAAGCTGTGCTGACTATGCCGTCCATAGTCAGATTTGGAGGGAGAGAACAGGGCTTGTTTGGAAATGTTTAGGAAAATCATCTAATGATTATGAGAATTCAGGAAACAGTTCAGAAGGCTTCTGGGGGGACAGACTAGCTCCAGAACCTGTGTTTTGGTGTCGCTTGCAGTTGCTACCCAAGCCATGAGCTAGCTGGTCCAAGGGACAACAACCCTCTTACCTCTCAAAATGAAGATCGTAGCCACAAGACAGAATTGCCCTCCAGACGCTGCGGATGTCCTGCTTGGCTCGGTCGATGACAAACTTGTGAAACCCTTCTAAGGTCAGGTACTTCTCCTCGGGGACTGATGGAAAAGTATTCACAGCGTCAGGAATTTGGTAAGAACTGTGCACGCGGGTCCCCAACCTGCTCTCCTGGCATCCCTGTCTGTGACCTGGTCCACCTGATCCCTCCCTTCTCCAGGCCTCCAGGGCCGGTCACACTGCAGTGCAGGCACAGGGGAGGCCCCAGGCCTCGGCCTCCCACTGGTCTCCCAACAGAACAGGTCTCCCCCTCCCTCCTCTGTGTGAGTCTCAGAAACTCCCCACTGACATCACAGGGAGCCACTTTCCCCAGTTCTGTTGGGGCCTCGGGTCACCAGCTGAGGACCAGGCAGGGCCTCTGGCAGGAGTCTCCTGTCACCTCTTCCTTTTTCATCTCGGTGTTCAGTATTTGCAGAACTACTATTTTCACCTCAACTCAATCAACAAAAATGGCATCCTGGCATGGCCAGGAATATTTCCCAAAGTCTTCGGAAAGGCTGCCCAAACTTCAGACCACGGGGAGTAGGGGATCCCCGTGGGAGGGAGCCCGGCAGGCAGGAGCCCAGAGGCTCTTTCTGAGTGGGCTGTGCAGCCTCCAGGTCAGGAGTGGTTCCCAGGCCATATCCCGTTCACGCTGCTCATTTACCTTCTTGTTTTTTTGTGGGTGACTTTTCTGGATCCTTTTCGTCTGGTTTGCTCTTTTCTGGTGACTTGGGCTTCACAGTTGGTTTCTTCTCACTTAAGGCAGTCCTGCTATAGACCAAAGCACTGGAATTAGAATTCTTCATGTCCACACCTCCTCACAGGAGGCACAGACGCACACACACACGAGCTCCCCCAACCCTCCGCTAACCAGCTCAGGGCGCATGGTTGAGACAGGGCTGGGTTAAGACTGCCTTGGTTCTGAGTGACAAAAATGTACTGAGCAAATTTCACAGCAAATCAATGCTTTACAAGGTGCCGGATCTTGCAGATGCTTTTCAAACTCTTTCTACATACTCGAGAGCTACAGTGTCCAACAAAGCAGACACTCGTCAGATGCAGGAACTTGGGGTTAAATTAAAGTTAGGTAAAATCACGAGTTTTTTCCTCTCTGGAACACTTGAAATGTGGCAGGGTGAGAGTACTGCATTACACCAATAGCACGGACTTCCATACCCACAGAACGGACAGTGCTGATTTAAAAGTGCTACTCGAAGCAAATTAATGAAAGGACACCAAGTTGTTCTGGCTATTTACCAACTTCTCTATTCATTCCTGCCAGGCAAGACTTGGCTGTCAGAGTTTCAACTGTGAGAATTTGAGAGTCATAAACTTGTACCTAAAGAAAATTCCATCAAGCACATGTGCAGATTCATATATGGAGCATGTTGGAGCACTAAAAAAAGGATGAGGAGTTTCTTCTGTAGTGGTCTGGAAAGATCTCCAAAACTGGTACTAAACAGACTAGCGAGGTGCAGACACGTGTACACCAGCCAGCTTTATGCATGTCCATGGTTCACTCATGTGCTCAGACACGTGAGTGACGTGGAAGGCACGTGAGTGACGCTGGCTGTCCTAGGCAGAGGGGGCCCAAGGCAAGGCCAGAGGAGAAGAGTGGCTTTTCACTGCACATGCTTTAAGAAAATAATGCACACACATAAATAAAAGGCTCTGTGTGTCAGTGTTAGAAACAGCTGGCCTGGGATGATCTTTATTTTTTTGGGAATTGAACCCAGAGCATCACACATGCTAAGCAGTTGCTCTACCACTGAGCTATACCCCCAGCCAAAGTTCAGTTTTCCCTATATACACATATGCATTTTCTAATCTTTCTAATCTACAATAACTATGCATTACTAGCATAGTTTAAAAAAAAAGTCTATACATTAAAGATGTATACTTTTTTTTTTTTTTTTTTGGTACTGGGTATGGTGCTTTACCACTGAGCTACATCCCCAGAATTCCTCCCCACTTTTGTTTGTTTGTGTGGTGCTGGGGATTGAACCCATGGCCTTGTGCACGCGAGGCAAGCGCTCTACCAGCTGAGCTATAGCCCCAGCTCCCCCCTCCCTATTTTTTTGAGACAGGGTCTCACTAGGTTGCCAGGGCTGTCCTTGAACTTGGGACCCTCCTGCCTCAGCCTCTGGGCCTCTGGGACGGCGTGCACCGTGTGCCTAGTGGACCATCTGCCCTCCTGCCACCAGCTCTGGCTTTCACACGCTGTGGCTGCCGTGAGCTCGGGCTCACAGTTGGTGAGGGCTGGAGGCCATGGCAGCGCAGAAGAGTGCCACAGCCTCTCAGGCGCCTGCTCGGGGCCCTGCCTCCGCCCGCCAGCTGGCCCCGACTTCCCGAGTCCTGTGGGCGTGCACCTGACACTGTTGAGCACCGCTTTGTCCTTGGCAGGCGGCTTGGTGATGGGCCGCTTGGTGCTCACCACCTTCACGGGGTGCTGCTCCTTCCCAGCTTTGCTGTACTTGCTCTTGTCAAACTTGGGCTTCGGCACGCCGTATTTCCTCAGGATCTGCAGAGCACAAAAGCAGGGAAAGGGGGTCTCAGGCTCACCCAAAAGGGCACCTGCGGCCCAGCACGGCACAGGGGGTGGGGGACTACCTGGGTGAGCTGGTCTTCTAGCACCTTCTTGGGAGGTCGGACATTGGTGAAGAAGATGTGGAGGAGGTTGCCTGGAGTCTGGGAGTTGATCTGCTCCTTGCTGAGATATATGTCAGAGACCCTGATGGGCTTTGCTGGTGTCAGGCTCAGCGTCTGCTCTGAGTGGGCACAGCTCTTAAATATCTCTGTCAGGACCTCTCTGGCCCCAGGCACCAGCTTCTCACCTGCCACGGAAGGGAAGGAGGGCAAAACAGTTCTGCCATGAGTACGCTAGGCCAGGACTTGCCCCGTAGTTTCAGAAAGCAGTTTTGAGTGCAGATAACAGGCATCTACTGGAGATGACAAGATCCCCCTCTCTGGGCACACACCTTAGCAATGTGTTCAACTCTCCGTGCAGTAAGGTGTAGCCCTGTGACTCTGTTTTCAGTGGGTCACGAGCCATATATGGGCCAGGCTGCTGTCCTCTGCACTTGTCCCCTCTACTGGCTGCCTGGAAATGACAGGCTCCCCTGGAATGGCATGCCTCAGAGCTCATTCTGGATGCCTACACATGCAAGCAATGATCTCCCCTGGGTTTGAGCCACGTGCTCTTGAGCAGTTATTAAATGAGTTTTTGCATTATTGGAGAACATGTTGCAAAACCAGTATGATAAACGGGGTCTGGGAGTTGATCTGCCCTTTGTTGATGTGTGACAGAAACTCCGAATCAAGAAAACCGTGAGCTAGAGAAAATATTTACTCTTTTGTTCATAATCAAGCCCTCTAGAAGGCACTCTGCCCTTTCCTGGGGGCATCAGGGACACATAACAATTCTGCACTCGTGCTTTCTCTGCTCCCTTCTCCCCCCACTACTCTGGCCAGACTCTCCAGAGCCCATTTAGCCACAGGGGAAAAGACTCCCTGTAGATTTGAGGCAAAAAACAAAAAACAAAAAACCCACAAGGTCAATGCCTGTTACCCAAACCCAAGCACTTTCCATGAAGGTTTGACTGTATAAGAATGCCCAGATTCAAAGTGTGAAGACTGGGAAATCCTTAGGTGTCCCATGTAGACTCCTCTACGCCAAGTGGGCAGGAAAGGGGAGCAAATACTCGCCCTCAAAGGAGCAGGGCTGGGACTGAGGGGCAGCAAGGTAGCCTCTCAGATGGAAATTTAAGGAGACACTGGAAAAAAAACAAAACCCAAATACACATGATATTAAAATATTAACAGTGACGTTCAAGCAGTACTGGAGCCTGATATGGTAGGAAAAAAATGGTAACATTGATTTTGATGCTGTCCTTACATGACACTTTAATTTTTTTTTTTATTTTTTAGTTGGACCCAATACCTTTATTTTATTTATTTTTATGTGGTGTTGAGGATTGAACCCAGGGGCTCGCACGTGCTAGGCAAGCACTCTACTGCTGAGCCACAGCCCAGCCCGACATTTTAATTTTTAATTTTTTGTTCCTTGTGGATATTTTACATTAATTTTTTTCTTTGGAGATGGGGTCTTTCTGGGTTGCTCAGGCTGGTCTCAAACTCCTGAGCTCAAGTACCTGGGTGTAAAGTGGGCACAACATGTTCAGTTGTATTATATTTGACTTTTCAAAATATCGTATGAAAATATTATTCATCTTTTTTTTTTTTTTTTTTTGGTAGTGAGTTGGACCCAGGGCCTAGCATGTGCTAGATATATGTTCTACCATTGAGTTAGACCTCCCATCTCTCCAAAGTACGTGTATCTTAATGACTGATTTTTGGGAGCTCTTACATTTTGGGCGTAAGACCTCACTTACTTTCCCCTGATCCCAGCGCTGAGGGAATATTTCCAAATTCCATGACTGGGAATAATAATTTGAAAAAACAAAACCTCTACTCAGTGTTATATATTTTTCCTAGAAAATACAAAACAACTTGACTCTACTATGAAATCTCAAACAATATTAAAGATTTAGAGAAAAGAACACAGATTAAACATTTTGAGAAAGACTGATAAAAACAAAATAATGACAAAGAACTGTTGCTAATTATTAGACAGACAACTCCCACTGCTTCTGAAGGGAAGCCTGGGGAGACAGCTGGCTTGGACAGATGCCCCGTCTGGATTCAGCTCTGTGGGCAGTCATTAAATTCCTGGGTTCTGGATGGACACTTGGTACCATGTGGGAAAGCCAGCCATGGCCTACCCCACAAGAGTCTCCAGAATGACACAAGGGATGGGAAATGGGGCTTTGTGAACAAACACCAGGAGCTGTTTCTTTCCCAAGAGAGGGCTGGAAAGGGTAAGGCACAGTGACCCCGAACATTTGAGCAAAGAATTATCAGCAAATTCTTGGTTTATTCCGGCTGCACAGGACAGAACAAAATAAATACACACGAGCTTGAATAAGGGAAGCCCTGCTAGACAAAAGGGAGAAACTGCCCAGAAGACAAGCCCAGAGGGGAGTCTGGAGCAGGAGTGCCCACCTCCCTAAGTCCCTGAGTCACTCTTCCGCTCATTTCAAATCCTGCAGCTCCTAGGGATGGTAGCGGAGTTCTTGAATGCAAGATGTTCAGAATAGAGGAAATGGCAGTGGTATGGAGGGGAAATTTTTGATCAATTTTTCTATAAACCTGAAATTCCTCTCAAAAGGGTTCTGTTTTAAAATCCAAAACCTACCTTTAATTGACTTATCATTGAAATAATCTTCTAACCCTGGGCTCCCTTGAGTATCAAACAAACTCTGGTTCACTACAGATACAGTCAGAATCTCTTCTGTGGACATTTCCATCAATTCATCTTCACCATCCAAACTTGACAAGCCAATCAAATCATTATTGTTAAATAAACTTGCTCGAATTTTCTCAATTTTGGCTCGGGATCTTATCTGGGTGAACAAAGAAAAAAGGTCAGGATGTGAACTGAGAGTGACCACTCGGTATGCATGGCATCTTCCCTCCCAACCTTTCCCTAGAATCCTGTCCTCATCTTGAGCTGCCCGCCTTGTGTGTGCTGGACTTCCTTAGAAACACTCCAAATGGGGACTTCTTAGGGGACAACTCAAGTGGGAATCTATCACTAAACCCTGGCCAGGCCCATGGCTTCACCCTGGTGCTCAGGGAGTTAACTCCACATGGAACTGAGGAAGTCCCCAGGAGGAGGCCAACAGACTGAAAGAAGTGGCTGCCGGCCACACTGGGGAGGGCAGTGCAGGCAAGTGCTCCGCCTGGTGCTTCGCACTTCCAGTGGTGGGAGGACAGTTTTTACTCCACCTCCTTTTCTTTTTTCTTTCTTTCTTTCTTTTTTTTTTTTTTTTTTTGTGGTATCAGGGATTAAACTCAGGGGCACTCAACCATTGAGTCCCATCCCCGGCCCTATTTTGTATTTGATTTAGAGACAGGGTCTCACTGAGTTGCTTAGCACCTCGATTTTGCTGAGGCTGGCTTTGAACTTGCGATCCTCCTGCCTCAGCCTCCTGAGCGCTGGGATTACAGGCATGGGCCACTGTGCCTGGTTTGATGCAGGATTTCTAAACAAGGGAGCACAATAAACAAGTGGAGCCTTGAATTGGAGTGAGTCAGCCATGTGCCCACCGTCTGAAACTGATACTGCCCAGGGCAGAGTGTGCATCTATTCTATGCTGGGGGCATCTGGTAAAGCTCACCCATCATGAAGGTCAGCTCTGCGAGCCCCTCCGCCTGCTGCTACTGTTGGCATGACCTGCATTTCCCTTATGACACGGGCCTGGAGGGGCACTCTTAGAGATGTGACTTACAGGAGCTGCCCCAGAGAGCCCCGAAGTGCTCCAACATCACCTGTTGGCTCATCCCTTGGAAATAATTTGGGAAGATTTTAAAAAAGGCTCAGGGGATTCAAAATGGCCATGCTGTGAGTGGCCGCCAGGGCTGGAGAGCCATTACCTCCACGACGGCAAAGCCTTTGATGGGGCGTGCTGCGAGGGACTGGTTGTCCAGGGAAGTGACTGTGTACATGGAGCCCATGTCCGACACCGAGGCCGTCTCTGCATTGTCTAGAGGCTCCCCCAGGCTGCCCAGACTGCCCAGGCTGCCAGTGCTGCACAGGGAAATGTCCAGGCTCTCCTGGCTGGACACCACGTGGGGCTCCAGCAGGCCAGGAGGAATGGGCAACTCCAGGCCGGACGGCAGTGGGTCCACCGAGAGGTCGCTGACAGTCTGAGAGACCCCCTGGGAGCTGCAGACAGAGGCTTGGCTGGTGGAGGCAGAGGCACTGATGCTCATGGCTGGGGCCAGGCTGCTGGACGTGCTCCCCTCCAGGCTGTCTGCACTGGGGAAGCCCAGCGTCTTCTCCGGCTCGGCCTTCCCGTCGCCACCCTCGGCCTTGTCTTTGGGCTTCTTGGGGTCTTCTTCCTGCAGTGGAATGTAGATCTCGTCTTTGAAGACCCCGCCGTGGGCATTGCAGGCCTTGCGGATAGCACCTCTGACGATGCCCTCGTCCAGGTGGGTAGGGATGCCAGAGATCACCAGCAGGCGGCTATGGGCAGTGGGGCCCACCAGGGCCTGGCAGGCATCTGCAACGGCATCGCTGGTTACACCCAGGCCCTGGGGGTCCTTCCTGGTGAGATGACGCAGAATGATGAGCAAGGTGAGCGCGCGGTGGAACCAGAGCATGTCCTCAGGCTTGCTGCCCCCGATGCTGAGCACGGCGGAGTCGGACTCCACTGTGCGGGAGGACTGCCGCTTCCCAGAGGAGGAGGCCTTTTCCCGCTTCATCTTGACTTTCTTCCTCTTGGAGAGGAGGCTGGGACTCTGCGGTGTCTGTCCTGGAGAGGAGGAGGAGGACGACGACGAGTCACTGAGGTTTGGGGTGGTTGCTGAGGTCACTCCACTGGCTGTGACACTCATGTTGGTAGGCAGGGTCACTTCGGCAACTGCCAGGCACCCTTCCATGAGCGCATGAAAGTACGTGGAGAACCTGCCCTGGTCGCCGGCTGCCACTGCCCCAGAGCCCCCACAGGTGCTGCCTGAGACCCAGCTCTGGGTCTCCTCATCATACAGCTTGTGCAGCTCGGACTGCAGGGCCATCAGCATGGCCAGACAGGGGTTGAGCTGCAGGGCGATGGAGGAGGACAGGCCGGCGGGGTGCTTCCTCTGCTCCAGTGCGTGCACCGTGCGCAGGAGCTCTGCGAGGAGGTGGAAGACAAGTTCCTTCACGCAGGCTGCCATGTCTGTGGTCCACAGGAAATTTCCTGAGGCAGACAGAAAATAACAGCTATCACTTACAGGGCAATGACTCCGTGCCAGGCACTGTTCTGGTACCGCAGCAGATGCACGCATTCTCACAATGCCCTGCGGGCAGTTCCTACGTTGTTCTTTCCATTTTGCAGATGAAGAAACAGGTTCAGGACTGAAGCACGGGCCCAAGGTTATATAGTTCTCAAGGGAGAGCCAGGACTCAGAGCTGGCAAGCTGGTCAAGGCCTTAACCTCTGTGCCACACGATGGCAAGCCTGCCTGCTTCTAGAGGTCAGGACAAAGCCACTGCTTCTGTGCCCCAGGCTCCATCCAGCAAGGTGGTGATAAGTTATCAGGACAGAGCCTCCCCAAGCACAGATGCCTGCTCCTGGGGCACAATCGCACCTTACCACACAGCATGGAAACACACGCTGAAAAGCTACTCCCTCCTATACTTCTGTTAGTCTTGATTGTGTCATAGGGGCTGGGGGTGTAGCTCAGTTGTCTAGCATGCCTGAGGCCATGGGTTCAATTCTAGCACTGAAGGGGGGGAAAGGAAAGGAAAGGAAAGGAAAGGAAAGGAAAGGAAGGAAGAGAGAGAGAGAGAGAAAGGCTTACTTTGGGTTACTTAGTTAAGTTTATTTATTTGGTACTGGGGATCGAACCCTGGGCATCACACATGCTAGGAAGGCACCCTACCACTGAGCTACAGCCCCAGCCCTTTTTATTATTTTGAGACAGGGTCAAGTTTATTTATTTGGTACTGGGGGTCGAACCCTGGGCATCACACATGCTAGGCAGGCGCCCTACCACTGAGCTACAGCCCCAGCCCTTTTTATTATTTTGAGACAGGGTTTCACTAAGTTGGTGAGGCTGGCCTTGACTCTGCAATCCTCCTGCCTCAGCTTCTCAAGTTGCTGGGATTTCAGGTTGCACCACCAGCCTCTGTTTATTTATTTATTAAGATATTGATGAACCTTTATTTTAATCATTTATTTATATGTGGTACTGAGAATTGAACCAAGTACCTCACACATGCTAGGCAAGTGCTCTACCACTGAGCCACAACCCAGCCCCTGTATATTTATTCTTAACAGAGTGCACCATGAACCCCGAGCTTTTGATAGGCAACGTTAGTTAGCTAGAATTTTGTAACAGCAACTGTATATTTTCCTTGTATTTCTTTTACAGTTATGGCAAAAGATATACATTTTCCCTTTTTATACTAGCAATATAAAGATTTCGGGGAATACTATCTAGAACAAGCTATCCCAAGGTTCCCCTCATAAAAGATCTGCATCTTATATTCTCATAGTCCATGTTTCCTGGAACTGAACAGAAATGGAGGAAGCTTGTGTGCATAAGCCATTAGGGCTCATGAACATGAAAGGCCCACATCCCACTGAGTCTGCTGAGCTCTCAGCTGCAAAAAGCAGGCTTCAGCTGGCTACACAGGACGGGTCTGGACAGGGGAAGATCACTGGACAGGGAGTCTCCAGAGCTGGAGATGGGGCTGACCACTGGGAGCCTCTGGTTAGGTCCAGCACCTACAAACGAGGGGCTGGGTTCCCTGCTTTCTCTCAGGAGCAATGCTGTTTGAGAATTCTCACTGGAAACAAGCTCGTGATTATCCTAGAACATGGGGTCCCCTGCAACCTACACAGAGGCTCTCCTGTCTTCAGGGGCAGGCCCAGGGATGCTACAAATGCTCTTGTAAACCTTCTTCACTGTCCTTCTTGACCACTGGATATTTATGTCAGAGGCTTTGGAAAGAAGTGTTCACTAGAACTGCACATGGTGACCCATGAGCTGCACTGGCTACCGCCATCTTGTTCCACAGACAGTGGCTCCCTGCTTACCTCCCACAGGCACCTCCTGGACTGCTTTAAAGAATTTCATTTAGTTGTCAGCATTTAAAAACTGGGGAATTCACATTGCATCTGGAGTCCCAGCTTTTCTTGAAGTGAAAATACCAGTTGTGGCAGAAACTTCACAGATAGTGACCAGTTAGGGCTTAGCAGCCGCCGGCCAGGGCACACCCTCCCTCTCCTCCTTTATTTTTCCCATTGACATTATCTGACCCCCAGAGGTGTCTGGGTTTGCAGTTTTTCCTCACCAACATTTTATTATGATAAAATTCAAAAACAGAAAAGTTGAAAAAATTATATGGTAAAGAAAATTATATGTTCACCATCTGTATTCCACCATTAAAATACTAAACTTGCTTTATTACACATATATCCATCTCTTTATTCATCTATAAACCAACTTAATTTTTACTTTTTTCTGAGTAAGTTGTGGATCCCAAAACACATCTGCAGTCAAACTATTAATGGAAGTCCAATATTTACTTAGAATGTCTTTAAGGCAAATCTGCAGATGGCAAAATGCACCACCTTTTCACCTCTCTGGGGGGCTGTGCAGGCATGACACCTGATTCTGTAGCATTGCTCATTCCCACACCACTCTTCACCCCTAAAGTTACAATAATGGCACATATTTACATCTTAAAATAAAGTATGACAAAATTGATCTATTTTCATGGTTAGTTGCCACCTAAATATGATGGTTTTTTAATCTACAAATCATGCATTTAGGGGT
Source organism: Marmota flaviventris (assembly GCF_047511675.1). NCBI lineage: Eukaryota > Metazoa > Chordata > Mammalia > Rodentia > Sciuridae > Marmota > Marmota flaviventris. The sequence goes on along the minus strand of NC_092498.1, from coordinate 145,233,862 downwards.
CTAGGCTGCGCTACAGTCTATTCTTAAGCCCACCTCAAATGAGGAAGCGGTGGCCGCCTGGGCTGCTGGTGGTACCTGCCCCACTCATCTGCAGCTACCTCCTCAGGCCCTCGCTGCCACCCAGTGGCTCCTGAGGGAAGGCACGCCTCACCTAGCAGCTCCACCACCTGCAGGAGGACTGAGGTGGGAATAGTGTCAGGCTCATCTTCAGACTTCCCTTCGCCATCCTCCGACTTCCATGACAGCAGCTGCTCTGCGAAGGCCATAGCCAGCGGGAACTCCAGGGGCAGAGAATGCAATACCAGCACGGCTCCAGGAGGGGGAGACACTCCTAGAAGGGCCCAGAAGGAGAATATGTGACTCAGCATCTGAGCCAAACAAGCCTGCAAAAAGGACCTCTCTGAGGTGCATGTGGAGAGCCAGAGGTGGAAAGCCCAACCCTCATCAGTTCAGGGTGGGAATAAATAGATGTCCTGAGGCTCCACACTGCAGATGCCCCAACCACAGGGGGGACAGAGGCCAGCTCCAGATGCACTTGCTGGTATGCAGAGTAGCAATGGGAACAGAGGTGGATAAACATCCCCCATTCAGTTAGAAACCAGTTGGTGGTCTAGGTGCAGTGGTGCTCACCTGTAAGCCTAGCTACTTGGGAGGCTGAGGCAGGAGGATTATAAGTTTGAGGTCTGCCTCAGAACTTAGACCTTGCCTCAAACCAAACCAACTGGCCTTTATACCCAGAATGGGAATTAAGTTATACTTTAAAAGACACTTCACTAGAACTTTCCCAGCTTTGAGAAGAAATAATTGATTCTTTTGCATGACTGCAATTGTATCAAGACTATTAAGCCTATACCAAGTGGACCAGCATGGTGTCCCCAAAACTCAAGGTACTACCAGGATGCTGGGCTTGCTCTCTCTCTCTCTCTGGCTCGCTTTCTCTCTCTCTCTCAGATCAAACACAGGACTCTACTGCTGAGCTACACCCCCAACCCCTCAACCTTGGGTTTTGATTCTCTTATTGCCTTCCGTTAGTGTCATGGTTTAAGCCTGACCCCGAAGCCTGCAGTGAGAGGGAGGAAGTTCTAGACCTGCTCCTCCTCATATCCCGCACTATCCCAAGCCCCATGACAAACACTGATCAGATCAAGTCGGTGTGCTGGGGTGTGGGTGAGTTAGGAGGAACCGTGTTGGCTGGCCTTCTTTGGGGTGAACAGTCACATGGTGGTAACTGTGGAATGGTGGGCAGAGATCTCAATTTATTTTTTAATTTTCATTTGGGGGTTTTTATGGTGCTGGGATTGAACTCACAGCCTGGCACACAGTAGGCATGTGCTCTACCACTGACTCCCACTCCCAGACAGATTCTGTTTTTAACACCAAGTTTAAAAACAGCTATGAAAACAACAGACTCTAATAAAAAAGGATCATAGAGGCTGGGTGTGGTGGCACAAACCTATAATCCCAGCTACTTGGGAGGGTGGGGGAGGAAGATTGCAAGTTCAAGGCCAGCCTCAGCAACTTAGTGGGATCCTGTCTCAAAAATAAAATAAACATGAAAGGGCTGGGTTTGTAGCTCGGTGGTAGAACATTTGCCTGGTATATGCTAGGCTCTGGGTTCAATCCCTAGCACTAGGAACACAGATTCAGAGATCCTAAAGTTGTTTAGCAGTGACCAAATCACTGAAGAAATGTCCTTCATCCCTTTGCCTAAAGATGCAAGGTCTCAAGGATGAGGGCTGTGAGATAGAAGGCCCATTTTTCTGGCTGAAAGTTCAAATATAGTTTATCACTGTCTCTGGCCAATGCGTGTCCATCTTTTCTTGTCAAACATGCCAGTGAGGAGCAGTGCAAGATGGGGACTGAGATGCCTTCCCTTTTGCAGGCCTCAGTCTGTGAAAATGACAGGCACCTAGAGCTTCCACAGTGCAGAGGTGAGATCTCAACAAAATACAGAACTCGGGAGACTGCATCAAGGAGGCCAGGGAGTCGAGAGCAGGTGGGTTCCCACCTGTATGGGGAGCAGGTGCTCATTTTGGTCAGTGCCCCATTATACACTCCAGAATTCGGTTTCAATGAGAACCCGAGGAGGCTGTGAGGACAGGACTGCTCTGTTGAGATCATTCTGAGCAGTACAGATCCCAGGGCACCCTGGTGAAGGAAGGACATCCCTACTGTGGCCTGGGCAGCCTCTGACAGGCCGTGAAATCTATTGCCTCTCAAATACCCTACCCCAAGCAGTCCTGTTTATTTACCCGTAGAAACTGGGACCCAGCAAGACACAAAATCCCCCCTATCTTGCAGAAGAAAAGTAGCAGAGCAGGGTGTGCACTTCTGGCATCCCCAGGAGCCGAGACAGACTCACCTAACTTGATGTGCACCCTGTCTGTGGAGAGCACCACAGAAGGGTACTGGTCAGCCGTGGGCGGAGGTGCAAGCCCAGTGTTGGCCGGGGACGCATCCCGAGGGTAACAGGCAGCCTCGATGAGGTTCAGCTGGCCGGTTCGCTTCACTTTGTGGCCAAGCCCGTACACGAGGACGCGTGCCCAGGGTGCCTTGTACAGAGAGGAGCTGAGAGGGAAGAGGTGTTAATACAGACTCTGGCCACGCACACCAGAAAGCTGAGTGTGAATGGGCACCTGTCATCTCTACCACCTGCCAGAAGGTCATCTGCATAAAGTGATTTCCCCACCCGTGGCAATGTGGGAAGAGCTGTGAGTCATCTTTAGAGATGCTACATGTTCACAGCTGAAGATGAGCCCTTCTTCTCCGCCACTGCTCCCAGAATCCATTTGGCTTTTCTCTCCCCATCACCTTCGTTTTGAGAAAGGGCAACTTACTCTTTGCGGAATCCAGACTGACTTTCTTTACAAGACACCACAACAAAAGCCGCCCCGGGAAAATTAACATCCATATTGACTTTGGACTCGGATATCGGGAATTCTTCGGAGGGGAACTGCTCTGGTGCTGTCTGCAAAGAGATATTAAATAAGGAAAGCCACAGGCTAAACACAGGGATTGCGTTTTGTCTTCTCATCTCATGAAGCTAAAGGATCCAGCCAAAGCCCAGAACAGAACAAAACAAAAAAGCCTGGGAGGAAGGAAGCTCCGGATGAGAAAAGCAGAAGAGCTTCTATGAAAAGGCAATCAAAGCGGCCAGTGGCTTGGGGGAGAAAGGGGAGCCATTTTTAGGAAGCTATGAAGACTTGTAACAAAACAAACAAACAAACAAACAAAAAACCCCGAGAACCGCAGTTCAGGCCGTCAGCTCCAGACTTCTACCTGCAGGAAGGAGCAGATCTGCCTTGTGAGCTCCAGAAGGCTCTCCTCACCCTGGTGCAGGGTGCGGGTGATGGCCACACTCAGCCACTCTCTCACTGTCTGGGAGCTGCCCTGGTAAAAGAGGTCCGTGGCGGAACAGTTCTGGGAGTGTATGCAGTGCTGCAGGGACTGCGCCAGGAGGATGGAGCTGGAGCTGATGGTGCCATCTGGGGACAGGAAGAGCACAGGCGTTTACAAGAACCCCGCAGCCAGCTTTGTGACCACCTGAGTCAGAAACAACAAATGACCCATCCGGGTAAATTGGCCTGGATGGGGTCACTGTGGATAACAGACATCACCACCAGTCAGAGCATCTAGCAGGGTGGCATTAGTGGACACAGCTAAATGTCTGCTCTCTGTTTAGCAGCAAAACTGCTGCCTAGAATAACACTGGAAGCAGAGGCTAGCAAATGGGTTGAAGGGGGGCTGTTGGGATGAGAGGCCCAGAGCCCCATCTATTCAGCTGCTCGGGGCCACCCTGGGCTGCTCCAAGGAATGGCTAGGGTGCCTTAGAGTGGCGTTAAAGCAATGTGTCTGGTCATCATTGTAAAGCTTCCCACAGGTAGATTTCAGAGTCTCCAAGTTCTCAGGGTGGGCTGAGGGACCAGCACTCCACCCAGCAAGTGTAGATAAGACACACACAGGTGCTGGCCGGGACCCCACCGCCTGTGAGCTGGGAGGCAGCTGGCTGGGAGGCAGCTGGCTGGGAGGCAGCTGGGCTCAGAGTACTGCCTGCAGGGGACCTCCGACACTCTGTTTCCCACCTCCGTTTTGGGGAAGTGAAGGGGAGCTGATGGGGCAGAGGGGCATTCCTGGGGAGCACCGAGAGCCCCCACCAAGGGCCTCAGGCCAAACAGATACACAGGAAGCCTAAAGCAGCTCCCCTGAGGTCCTGGGGAGTTGGAAAGTCTGCTCTGGAGGGGTCTGAAAGCAGGGGCACCTTGGCTTTCCACCAGGCAGAATGTCTGTGGCAGCATTACAATGACTAGGTTTCTCTTCTTTTTTGGATACTGGGAACTGAACCCAGGGGTGCTTTAACACTGATCTACCTTTTTCTTTATTTCGAGACAGGGTCTTGCGAAGTTGCTGAGGCTGGTCTTGAACTTGCACTCCTGCCTCAGGCTCCTGAGCACCACTACACCTGCTTGTCTTTGCTTTTGTGTTGTAGAAGAGGTGGCTCTCCCTCTACCCAGACCAACTCTTTAGTGTTTTAGAACTCACTCCATCAGTTATGTGCCCTGTGCCAGGAGTCAGCATCTCTTCCCAGCTCCTCTCACCCCATGCACATGTGACAAATTACTACAAAATGCACATAGTGATTTAAAAATGCTATTTATCATTCCTTGTGACCCTCTGGGTTGACTGGGCAGTTCAAGGCCTCATGTGATACTAGTTAGAATCACCTGTGTGACTCCATTTTTCTGAGCTCGTCTGGAGCTGGAATTACCAAGAGAGCCCCTCTCACCACAGGCCTCTCCATGTGGTCAGTTGCTCCACCTGTACGTCCTTACAGCAGGGTGCCAGGTTCTAGAGGTAGGAGTGTGATTAGATTTCCTAGACAATAGTCCATGTTCCCTGACCCACAGATAGTTTGGAAAGTTCAATGAACACTCATCAGATTAATAACTAATGTGAATAAAACACTTCCATTTTTCAAAGTGCAAGCAAGCACAACTGCAGTTCTTGGGCTTTGCTTAGCCCCTGGTCTCACAGGACCGTGTCTCCTCCCTCTGTGGGGACGAGCAGACCAGCACACTCTTGCATGCCTGGCGCAGGCTCAGGGCTCTTCTCATCTGCACTGATTTCTGGGCTAAGTCTTACCTGGGAGGGGAGGGGCGAGGAGCTGATTGGACAGCAGCTGCAGGTGCTCCAGAGTGATGTCTCGGATGGCAGGGATGTGGAAGAGGCGGGTAAACAAGTGAGGGAACTTGGGGGCGAAGATGTTGAGTAGGGCCATGCGGCAGTAGAGCCTGGCCAACGCAGCCTCGCACCGCAGCAGCTCCCTGCAGGGGAAAGCGGGAGAGAGGCCCTGAGTACTGAGGGCCAGCAGCAGGGCTCTGAGGGGAAGGACCTCAGTTCAGGTTCCTCTCCTGGCCCACGTTCTGTGCCCCAAGTGAGCTACTTGTGTTCTAAACAAAAACCACATTAGTTATGTTTGATTTTTCCTAATTCAAAAGCACTGTGGGAAAAAAATGAAAATGTCTACACAAAAACTTGTCCATGTGTAATCACAGCAGCATCATTTGTGAGAGCCAAATATGGAAACACCTCAAATGTCCGTTAAGTTCGTGGCATGTCCATACAATAAAACATTATTTCGCAATAAAAAGGAATGAAAGGAAGACCTTTTTGAAGAGGGGATCACTCACTGGGATCTGCATGAGAAGACCCAGACAGTTTCGCAGAGTGGTCAGGAGGAAAGGAGCCTGGTGTGAGGGCAGCAGAAGAGCCCTCCCTGCTGGAGCGGAGGTAGGCTCAGGTGCTCAGGGGGTCTTGGGAAGTTTACTCCTGGGGAGCAGGGAGCTTCAGAAGGTGAGAATCAGAAGAGTGAGCTGGGATGTTTCTAGAGATCACCCTTTTAGAGTGGCCACATCCATTCTGGCTGTTATGGAAAGAAGCAGGAGTTGAGGACTAGACTGGTGTGGCAGTGCTGGAAAGGGAGGGACGGGGACAGGTAGGATGCAGCTTGCTGACGGCTCACAGGCGGCGGTGAGGAAGAAGGATGGCTGTGCTGTGCTTTCTAGGTATGGGAAAGCCAGAGGGGGAGGTTTTGTGGGGAACTCAGGTTCTACCTTATGAATTACATTTTAGGTGCCTATGAGAGGATGTGTGAGTCAAAGGTCAACAAGACCTTTCCTCCATAGAATCACCTTTGGTTAGTCTCCTGTGCTCTCAGTTCCTCTTAAAACCTGACAAAGAATGGCAGCACGTGACTAGCCTCTTACTGTGAAAGTGACCCCTGACTGGCAGGCAGCATCTGGACTGCGAGGACTGTGAGGAAGGACACTCTCAGAGGGAAGCCACAGCTGCTGTGCCTTCTGGGGCGCGGCATGCCTCAGGCTGGAATCTCTGGAAGAGTCACAGGAGATCTGAGCTCTGATCCAGTCACAGGATGCTCAACCATCATAAGGACCTTGCTGGGTGAGGTCAACCCTTCACTCCTGAGCGGTCACGCAGCCCCTGACCTTCTGTGTGGGTCTCTGTGGGTGCTGGAGAAACACTCTTGACCACGCCTCCTGCCCTCTATCTTGCTACTTTGTCTTCCAGTATCACCTATTTTGGTCTTGTGGATCTAACTAACTGAACTGAGGACTTTCTAAAGGGGCAATGCAGTATCTGAATGGACATGGTGAGGAGACAGCTGGACACACGGACCTGGATTTGTAGTGATACACGCTGAGCTTGGTTCCAATTGACACCTTATGGAGGAACTGTGATGGCCAGGGAGGGCTGGCATGCACAATAGTTCACAGAGACCTTCATTAGAAAACTCACTTATTATTATATTTTCTCTGAATTGTTATAAGAATTTTTAAGACCGAAAGGAACAATTCACAAGGAAACTGTATTGGTACACAGCAGGAACTTTGCCAGATCTTTCCGTTTCAGTTTTTTTTTTTTTGTGTGTGTGTGTGTGTGTGATTTCTTGTTGTTGTTGTTATAGTTGAACACAATACCTTTATTTATTTATTTTTATGTGGTGCTGAGGATTGAACCCAGTGCCTCCTTCGTGCGAGGCGAGCGCTTACCACTGAGCCACAGCCCTGGCCTCTGGGTCTTTTGGTTTTAATCTGCTGGCGCAGGCAGCTGCCATAGTACTTCAGTTTGCTTCCAGGGCGTGTCCAGTGCCAGGCACAGAGCCAGCATTCCTAGGACACCTGCTAGTTTAGCGAGAACAGTGGGCTGACTGCTCCCACAGTGCCTGGGCCCCTTCCTGATTCGCTACCTCTTCTTGAGTTGCTTTCCTCAGAATAATTTTTTTCCACTCTTGGAATCTCTAGCTGTCCTCAGCCCCCCAATCTATAGCAAAGTGCTTGTGGCAGAGACCAGATGATTCTATATCCTTCAACTTTTCTGCCTAACTCCCGAAATTTTTCTACTACCTTTTCTGGTTGTCTTCTCTCTTTCTCTAATCCTCAGCTTTGGAAGAAAAGCCTTCTTGTCAAGGATTAATGGTACATGCAGAAAAACACAGTGGATTTCTGAGACTCCTCAGAAAAAAGGGCTCTACTTTACCTGTGAATTTGAAGGTTGGTGTTGTCCAGTGTGACCAGCCCATTGGTGGCAGTCCTTCGGTAGCCTGCAGGGGGCCTCTCCAACATGTCAATGGGGTACCAATACCGCACCAGCACCCCCTCACTCCGGAGATATGTTTCCACCTGCACCAGCTCGTTCACCTACAACAGGAAAAGGAAATGTCCGCTTATTAATAACTTTGTTTTCCAAATTTATATACATATACAATATACAAAAACTCCCAGTTTTTAGCTATGATGTTTATAATTTGCATCTACTTATTAATTCATGAACAAAATTAATAAACTGAAAAGGAATTCATAATACATTCTCTCTCTCTCTCTCTCTCTCTCTCTCTGGTGCTTTGAATTGAACACTTCTCTTGCACGGTAGAGAAGTGTTCTGCCACTTAGTTATGCCCCTTGGTCTCCTGTTTAATAAATTCTTAATTACAAATTAACACAAAATAGAAAGGCTAAAAGCCAGTTATTCCAACAAACAAGCAAACAATGCTCAAAGTAGAAAACAAAAACAAAAACAAAAAAACGCCAGTTTGGTGGTGCACACCTGTAATCCCAGCAACTTGAAAGGCTGAGGCAAGATTGCTAGTTTGAGGCAGTTCTTAGTGAGACATGTCTCAAGATAAAACATAAAATGGACCATGGATGTAGCTCAGTGGTAAAGTACCCCTGGATTTAATCCCCAGTGCCAAAAACCAAACAAACAACAAACAAAACCCCACAAAGTAGAAAAAACTTCAAATAAAAATAAACACATATGTGTACTTGTCTACATGTATGTACATATATCCACACACATGAAATGTGTTTACATATCATCTGCAAATTAATATGTATTGTCAGATTATAACAATAAATGCTAATTTCATGCCATTAAGTCTAAAAGTTCAGACATGTGGTTGGTACTGACAGTGTTTTAGTTTCCCATACCAGATGGAAAATTTTAATTGGTATAAGAAACTAATGAATGGGGCTGGGGATGTGGCTCAAGCGGTAGCGCGCTCGCCTGGCATGCGTGCGGCCCGGGTTCATCCTCAGCACCACATACAAACAAAGATGTTGTGTCCGCCGAAAACTAAAAAAAAAAAATATTAAAATTCTCTCTCTCTCTTTCTCTCATTCACTCTCTCTTTAAAAAAAAAAAAAAGAAACTAATGAAGACCTTCAATGTAATAATAAGTTAACAATTTAAAGAAGGGGCTGGGGATGTGGCTCAAGCGGTAGTGCGCTCGCCTGGCATGCGTGCGGCCCGGGTTCGATCCTCAGCACCACATACAAACAAAGATGTTGTATCCGCCGAAAACTAAGAAAAAATAAATATTAAAAAAATTCTCTCTCTCAAAAAAAAAAAAAAAAATTTAAAGAAAACGGTGGAGGGTTGGAGTTGTGGCTCAGTGGTACAGCGCTTGCCTGGCATATGTGAGGCCCTAGGTTTGCTCCTCAGCACCACAGACAAATAAATAAAACAAAAGATTCATTGACAACTTAAAAATAAATAAAAAATAAGCTCACATATATCATGCATTCTGGATTTAAATGCCAATGTGATTTTTACTCAGGGACAATTAAAATTACTGAAGTAATAAAATTACTTGAGAAATAATAGGATGATTACTTTACAAAATTTTCCATTTTTCTAATTTTTATTTTCATACATTTCCATTGCTGAAAAATGCCATTAGCAATTATCTTCTGATAACTAAAATTAGAAGTCTGTATTAGATGGCAGTGGGAGATTCAGGATTACTGATGGAGTTTTCTATTTAAATGGTCACCTCAGTAAACCATTAGTCAATGACCCCTCTGAAGAATTTATTGAGTTACATTAAGTCCTGGTAAAATGTAGTCAGCTAAAGATGTAAATTTTTAAAAGGTCAATTTCAAAGCATTAATGGTGCTATGCATGGTAGAACATGCCTGTAATCCCAGTGGCTTGGGAGGCTGAGGCAGGAGGAATGCAAGTTCAAAACCAGCCTCAGCAACTTAAAGAGGCCTTAAGCAACTTAGTGAGACCCTGTCTCTAAATAAAAAATAAAAAGGGCCAGGGATGTGGATCAGTGGTTAAGCACCCCTGGATTCAATCCACAGTACCCCCCAAAAAACAAAGTATTAATGGTACCTAACATTATCATACCCCTGAATGACGCTGAAGCTTGTATCTACCTAGTGAAAAAGACAATTCTTCATCAGAGACTCATAGGTTTGATTTCATTAGTCTTTCTTACATGGGAAACTTCAAAACCATGTAGTTACAGCTTACAAACAGAATCCTGTTTTCCAAAGAGAGCCCTGGCTTTGCCTTCTCTCACTCTTTTCTGTCCTTCCTCTGCCCCAGTCACTCCGAATCCTCATGACCCCCATGAGAAAGCTTCATAAAATGGAGACAATTAGTGAATGAGTTTAACGAACTCACTTGACAGGTAGGGAAACTGAGGCTGAGACAATTAGTGAGATGATGTGATCCAAATGACAAAGCTCTTTGGTCTGTGTCTAACAATCCTGACAGTACTGTGTCTAACACCCATTCCAGAACAACGGGAGAACTTCCCGTGGAACTTGGGTGGAGATGAGGTTTGGACCTGGCTGTGTGGTAGAGCTGGTGTGGTCACGGGGAGTTGATGGCACCAAGAGTTAGGAGCTTACAGTGAGCTATCAGTCCTGATTCCTGGTTCGAGCACACAAAAAAAAACTCAGGCAAGAAATTTGGCATGAGAGCATTTTTATTTGGCATCTTTATCCCTAATCTGAAGAGAAACTCAAATGAATAATCCCCTTTTTTCTCCAGTGCTGGGGACGGAACCCAGTACCTCAGGTGTGCTAGGCATGTGCTCTACTCCTGAGCTGCACCCCTGCCCACGAGCTCGTTTTCATTTGCAGTTCTGGGGCTTTCACCCAGGGGCGCTCTGCTACCGAGCCATATCCCCAGTCCTTTTTATTTTTTATCTTGAGACAGGGCCTTCCTAAGCTCTCTAGGCTGAACTGGAACTTGCCATCAAACTTTTTGCATAGCTTGGATAATGGGCATGTGCGCTGTACCTGGCTTCCCAGAATCACTTTCTAAGGTGCATGGGAGTCTGGGCACGAAGGCCTCAGCACATGAGAGGGATGATCACTCTGAACGGCTGTTCACTTACTGAATCGACATCTAAGACGACTCCATGAAGTCCAAAGGTTTTCAGCATCCCACGGATGGCAAATTTTGGCAAAGCAGTTCCAACAGTACTGCTGGCTACATTATTACTGTCTGGAGAGCGAGTTACAACTGTGAGACCTGAGGAGGTAGAGGTAGAAACTTCTTTAGGAAGAAGTAGCATGTCACTTTGAGACCCTAGATTATAGGGTCAAATATAGCTTTATGGCATTAAACAATGCCCTCAGCATTTTTACAACAAAAAAAGAACACAGCTCAGCCTGAAAAACAATACGATAGCATGTTTTAAAGACACTTGTAATTCACAGATGAAAATACAAAAACGCCACTTAAAAATGGGCAAAGGATTTGAATAAACAGTTCTCCAAAGAGAAGGAAAAGATAACACATGAAAAGATGTTCAACATTAATTATTAATCATTAGGGAAACGCATGTCAAAGCCACAAAGAAATACTTCACACAAAGTATACAGCTAAATAAAAAAGACAATAACTAGTGCTGGCAAGGATATGTGGGTATTAGAACTTTCACACATTGCTGGTGGGATTGCACTGTGCTGCAGACATTTTGAAAAATAGTTGGGCAGCTCCTCAAAAAGTTACACCAAAAACCACCAAATGACCCAGCAATTCCATCCCTATATACACACCAAGAAGAAACAAAAACACATGGCCACACAAAAACTCATGCACCAATGTTCTCTGCAGCATTATTCATATTAACCCCAAAGTGGAAACAGCTCAAATGTTTATTTTTTTATTATTTTTATCAAATGTTTGCTAATGGATGAATGGAAACGCAAAATGGAACATGTACACATAATGAAAAATTATTTGGCCACAGCATGGATGAACCTGGATGAAGAAACCACATGACATGTGATTCCATTTGTAGGAATGAAGCAGAATCCAGAACAGGTAGATCCACAGAGACAGAAAGCAGAGCTGTGGTGCCCAGAGGCTGTGGTCACCCTAGAAAAACTACAGGGAGTAACGAGGTCACAAGATTTTTTTGGAGGGGGGACGGAACTGCTGAGCAACTATAGAGGAGCAATCACTGGGTGGTCGCACAACTTAGTGAACATATTCAAAACTCCTGAGTTGTACCTTCAAAAAGGTGAACTTTTTTTGGTGGTGGTGGAGGAGGAGGAGGAGGAAGAGGAAGAAGAAGAAGAGATGAAAATAAATATCTATTCCTGTGCCTGCCCATGATGTTCTGGTACTTTTGTGAAGGTCATCTGGTAATTCTAAAAGTGAGCTGTTTTAAATTCTATTTTTTTGTGTGTGCTTTCTGTTTTTTCTTTTTCCTTAAAATATGCAATAGTTTTTAAATTAAGTGACTATATTCTATTAAAATTTTAAAATTTAACCATGAACATAGGGCTTATTGGCTCAGAGCTGGGCCCTCAGCCCAGGCCCTGCTTCCCGCCTTGCACTCTCAGCCCTGCCTCAGCTGCCCACATCAGTGAGCTCCAGGAACATGGCAGAGATACCAAGGGCCAAACAGTTGCTGATGCCTACCCCTGCCCTTGAGGGCTTCACATGGGAGAGCTTGGAAGAGGTCAAATTATTTGGCATATGGAGGTCACCCTAGGAAAACTACTAGCTGCTTGGTTCATGCCTGGGAAAATTCAACTACTGATATCATAGGAAAGTTCACAGGTGAATTAAGGAGGAAAGGAAAACCTTTTCGAACTTTGTCAATTGTGAACTTGTTTGCTTCATCTTTAATATCCTCAATGGTGGGAAGGTACAGGTCTCTTGGGATGCCGCCATTCTCCTCGTATAGAAATTCCACCGTCTGCCGGGCAATATCCACCATGCCTGAAAACATAACAGACCCAGTAACTCTCCACAGAGCATGCAGTCTTGAGATCAACCATGACACTGACAAGTATCTGGAGTGAAATGACACAGAATCTTTTAAACACTATTTATGGGACAGTGTACTTCTTAGGGAAGGCAACTATGCAGTTTCTACCAAGTGTAAAATACTAAAGGCATTACTTCTGAGAATCTCTCAGACCTCTCTTGTAGCAATACAAGCAAGCACCAGTGTGCAAAGGTCCAAAAACATTCACTGTAGCACTGTTAGTAAATAATAACCACAAAATGGAAATAGCGCAAGAATTTATCAATACAGGATGGTTAAAAATGATGGATCATTATTATGCATTTTTTTTTTTTTTGGTACTGGGGATTGAACTCAGGGGTGTTCTATGACTGACTACATCCCCAGTCCTTTTTTTTTAACTTTGAGATAGGGTCTTGCTAAATGGCCTTGAACTTGTCATCCTCCTGCCTCAGCCTCCTAAATAGCTAGGATTATAGGTGGTACCACTGGGCCTGGTAAGCACCTCTTTTTAAACAAAGCCTATTTCCATTACATAAACCCACCATCTTTATTTGCTATCTTGCTGTAATGAAGCGTTATGGCAATTTTCTAAGCATAGTTTAAAAAGAGATTGTGATTATAGAAGGATTCTTATGGAAAGAAGCATCAGAGAGAACAAACAGAAACTGTGGCTTAATATCAAAACATTTTGGAACTAAATAATCTTTCCAAATAGTGGAAAGGAAGAAAAAAAATACTATCCAATAAGCAGGAATAAGAGTCAAAGGGAGAATGCCAAAGTAAAGCTTGTGGAGGCCAGGGATAGATAGCTTCATTAATCTTCTCCGGGGGACCTGATGACAGGAGGCTGATCACCATTACAGAGGGATCCTTTGGGCACTATGAAGCATCTACCTATCCTCCTTTCAGCCTTTCCACTGCTCTGCCGAAGGGGAAAAGTCTCACCTCCATCATTACCATTGTGACATGCAGAACTACATTAATTGAGTGCTTACTTTGTGCCAGGCACTGCTCTTAGGAGTTTCAACTACCTATATCAGCCCATTTATTTCTCATATACAAATGAGACTGTTACCATACTGATTCCATTTTAAAGATGAGGAAAGCCCAAGCTCCCGCGGCTGATAAACAGCACATCAGTGACTTTAGATGTGACTGTTAACCACTAGGTTCTTCAGATTCCCAGGACAACCATTCCAGCTGCATTTAACAGTTCATTTGAGTTAAAATGAAAGCAAAAGATCCAGAGCTCACTGGCAGTATGGGAGAAGACAAGGTCAAGTAAGGCTGGACACTTGACGAGCACCTCTCCTGATTTTACATCTCCCCCATCTCTTCAAGCCATGCAATGAGCTCCTTGGGAGAACAAAAAGCACCAGACCTAGTTGTAAAGCACCCTTGATCTGGTCCAGGCCGGATTTCCTCTCTGCTTCATTCCGGAAGCGTCTTCGGATGGTAGGAAAAACCTTGGTCTCCCAAGCTTTCACCAGCAGGGCATAGTGGTCCTCCTGAAGGAGAGGCAACCCATGAGCAGAGGGGAGCGCCTCGAGCAGGCAGCATGCCTCCCCCCCTTACAGCTCTCGCCCAGTGGCCTCGCCCAGGTGACACCAGTGATGGCAGCAAGGGGTACAGCCTCAGATGCCAGGGAGGAATAGCTCAACAAGCTCTTCCCTTCCCTCAACAGCCACTGAAACGCTCTGAGCTCACTGCTGCACTACTGCCACCGGACTGCCCCTCTCCAGCACCTGGACCTGTACTTGGCCATAGCCCAGTAGAGACCGACATCAACGGGTGGTGTGGAAAGATGAGCACGTCACAATCGTTCAGGCACAGCCACCCAGCTGAACCGTACCAGCACTGGCCTTGCAACCTCACACCAAAATCATTCCCTGAAGCTCATGGCAGCCATCAGGGAGCTAAATAAATATGGCCACCTCCTAACCTGGGTCTCGGGCCTCTTACCTGTGGAATGTCATCATCGTCATCGTCATCACTCTCATCGTCTGCAATGGGAGGTGGGTGAGGGTCTGGGCCAGAGGTGATGAAATTCTCATAGCTGAGCTCAACTTTATAATGACAGGAGGTGTCACTATCATATTCTATAACAAAGCAGGACGACAGCAAAATCAACCAAGAGCAAGCTAGAAAGACCATTAACTTCCTACCCTTGGAAAAGCTGGACTTCCTGAGTGTGCATCATGGATAGACTCCTAGCAGGTGGACAGACTTAAAGCAGAGTCAAGAAGAACTAGGCATCTATGATTACCCTGAATCCCAAGATAGTTTTTATGGGTCTGATTTATTCAACTCAGAGAACTTGGAAGGTTCTTTCCTATGAGAGAGAACCAAGCAGACACTTCACCCAGTTTTCAAACCAGCATCCCAGGGGCCAGATGTGGCCTACAGATGTGGCCTACAGACAGCTTCAGTTTGGTGAGCTCAGTTTTACTCAATTTTATTAAGACATTTTTCAAATAAAGAAAAGTTTATGATACACACCTATGTGCCTACCATCCCGATTCTATCATAGGCATCTTATTATACTTTGATGGCCACAGTTTTAAATCAACATTTTTTTAAATGAGTTAACTATAAAATGAGAGATTTTATAAATGCTCTGGGATCCTTAGCTACCTCATTCCGTTCTGCTGCCACTAACCTGTGATGGCTCCCTGAGGTGGAAAGTGCCTCCCTGGCTGCCATGCCTCCCACCCCCTGTTCTTTCACTTGGACTGGCCCGCCATCCTCAGGTGGCCTATGGTACTTAATTTGAGGTCTCTGTAATGGGGATGGCCCAGTGAAATGGGCTTATGGTATGCACAGCACTCTCAACCCTGGCAGAATGGGGCCTCAGGAGGAGGTGACTTACGTTGCTGAGCGGTGGCCACGGCTGCAATCCGGCACGGTGGCCCATGAGTGCCTGGGTCTGATGCAATACTGGTGCCGGCATCGTTGTCACTGTCAGATGCCATGGCAAAGGGCAGGGCCTCGAAGTTTGCACTAATCTCCTCTGCCAGGTCAGTGCACAGGTCAGCTGCGTTGCGATGGGCCTGCCCCTCGGCATAGGCAAATGGGCGGGAGCCAAAGTTGGCTCGAGTTTTGGTGTTCTGGAAGGAAAGGGCATGAAATAAAGGATTTGAAAGGTCTCTGGTTTCTCTCTCTTCATGGTACTGGGGTCTCATTAAGTTGCTGAGGCTGGCCTCAGCCCTGTGATTATCCTGTTTCAGCCTCATGAACCAGGGGGATGATAGGCATGCGCCACTGCATCCAGATTTTTTTTCTTCTTTATTATTTTTATTTTTAAAGTTGTAGTTGGACACAATACCTTTATTTATTTATTTATTTTCCTGTGGTGCTGAGGATCAAACTCATCGCCTCACATGTGCTAGGCGAGTGCTTTACCACTGAACCACAACCCCAGCCCTTTTTCTTCTTTTTTAAATACCCAAGGTGCACTTGACTAAATGGTGAATCAGAATGGCCCCACCTGGGAGTGGGCAGGAGTAGTCAGGCAGGGGGCAGGTGTGACTCCATGACCTGGTACCTGAAGTGCCACCCAAGCACATGCTGCCTCCCTTCCTGCCCTGCCCTCAAACTCCTGTGCTCTTTGCTACTCACACACAGAGCCCTCCCTCATTTCTGGCAAGGCCTTTCAACCTGACACTACCTACTGCAGGTGCCACTCCCTCCCCCGAAGCATTATTTCCTCCAATTCTGCCTAGTTAAGTTACCATTCCAGACTGGGCTCAAATGGCACTTCTTTAGGGAAACTGGGACATGGTTAGATTCGCTTGGTACTTGCCTTCATAAAGACTAATATTCTCATGCATAGCATTTATTAGTTTGTGATCACACACATATACTTCTGTAATTATTTGACTAATGTCTAATTCTTCCACTTTATTATAACCCAGGGATGCTTTACCACCAAGCTACATCCCAGCCCTCTAAATTTATTTTTTTTTTTTTGAGATAGGTTCTCACTAAGTTGCTGAGAATGGCCTCGAACTTGGGATCTTGCTGCCTCAGCCACCTGAGTAACTGAGATTATAGCATATGCCACCACACTTGGCTCTGTTTCTATTTCACTTAGAACTTGACATAGAGTAGGTGCTCAATAAATATTGCTGAATGTGTTAATGAGTGGAACAAGCTGGGAAGTTCTGTCTTATTGCCATCTTTAGTTCACTCAACAAATGCAGATACGAAAGACAATATCAGAGATATGGTACAGGGCCAGGTCCTAAAGACTTGGGCTTTTACAGTGCATGACATGGGAAGCCACTGATGGGTTAGAAGTAAAGAAGAGACAGTCTAATTAACTTTTTTTTTTTTTGATGGTGATCAAATCCAGCACCTCACGCATACTAGGCAAGCACTTTATCAGTGAGTCACATTCTCAGTCCCTAACACTTTTAAGGGATAAGAACAAGGCTGAGAGGTGGGCTGGAGAATAATGGATGAAAAGCAACCCCAGGGATGATGGTGGCCAGGCCAGGTGTTGGTGGAGAAATGGAATACATGGGTCAGGTTCGAGACACATTTTGAAGGTAGAACTAACGAGATTTGCTGGCAAACTGGATGTCAAGCAAGAGGAAAAAGGGAAATGAAGGAGGGTTCCAAGGTTTCTGGCCTAAGGAACAAGAAAGCAGGAGCTGCCATTCCCTAGGATGGGGAAGACTTGGAGAGCAATAGCTTTGGGTTTGGGCAGAGCTTGGCTCACTTTTGGATATGTTAACTTTGACATGCCAATAAGACATCTGTTTTGAGATGTGGCCTAGGCTTCTGGGTACATGAGAATGGGTACCTGGGTATAGTCTCAAATACAGAGATGAATTTGGGGGCCAGCAGCACATTCTCAGGAATAATGTCTCACAAAACATTAGATGTTACTAGGTGTTCCTTAAAAACCAGAGGTCCATGATGGAATACATGTGGGGAGGCTGGGTGGGTGAATACGAACTTCTGGCTCTTAACCAAAGGATTCCTCCCAGGGTCACTGTCAAAACCTAACCACAGAATCATTTTAGCAGCATCTGAAGGAGCACTGCTACTTTTGTCCTTGTACTGCTGTTAGAATGATGGCTAGAAGGAGTCAGAGCAGTTAGACTCTAAGTGCTTGCCAGACTGTGGGATCAGCATGTTGCTTAGGCTCACTTTGCGCTCCTTTCTGTTAACCATGCACAATACGGTATGTACAGAAGCACACACATTTACTGCCTTTTATCTTCTCCTTCCTGATAGAAACAAATTACTAAGATCTGCTCTCTTCTTCCAACAAGGTGATTTACCTTTTTCTGAATGTGAACCACAGGCCACATCCCACCAGAGACATCCTCAAGGTATGGTGAAAGGCGCTGCCCGCAATATGTGAAGTATACCCGGCCCTTGGCTGGCTGCCCCGGTGGAGGTGGAGTACCCTCGGTTCTCTCCCAGCCAATTCCTGCCACGTCACCTATAGTAGAGAAGAGGAAGGACACACACACATTTCCTCCCTTTATTGACTCTCCAACAAACTTGTAATTTGCAACCTGTGTGGCAGCCAGATGAAGTCAAAAGTGCCCCCTAAGTTACCAAATGGGTAATGGCCTTACAAAGTGAGAGGTTTGGTGTACACTAGGGTCAGCAATGACAAGAACTTGGTTTTCACTAAAAGACAAACCATATTTCCAGTTCCCAAGTTTATTTAACTTTAACCCATTTAGATCCAAACTTGGGACCACCAGAAGTATTCAAGTTAAAAAAGCCCCCACCGCACTCACCAGGAGAGAGAGTCACGTCTAAGCGAACGCTCTTCCACTGGAGCAGACTGGAGCCGTTGTAGTGCACGGCTCGGCCATTGCTAGGGAGAGAAGGAGGGAGTCAAGGGCGAGATGCATCAACCTGCACAGCGGCAGGTGAAGTGCACGGGGAGGGCATCAGCAGCATGAGGGCCACCAGGAACCCTGAAATGTGAGTGCATTTCAATGGGCATTTCTCACATTTTGTGGGGGCAGAGACTGTGGTATCACTTTAGCATCAATACACCCACACCGACGACTCCCGAACTGTCTTCATAGAATAAAGGATGCGGGCTCAAATCCATTTGGAAACAAAACCAATCTCTTATTGCAGGACAATTAGGAAGGAACGATGCCAACAGGCACCGTGAATGTCCAAGCGAGGGAAGCAGCGGCTCCTTTCCTCAAGCTTATTTGAAGACACACCTTGATTTTGGCTTCTTATCTACAAACACCTTGTAGGAAGCTGCTGTTCTCTGAAACACTGACCCACTTTTCTTCTCTTTAAATAAAAGTAGTAGCAGTCACTCACTTGTGGAAAAGGCAAGTGCCCACTGGGTTGGTCCAAGCTCCATCTCGTTTCTCGGCTTCTGTAGCAAAGCCAAAGGAAACTATTGGTCCAGTGTCGTCATCAGTATCTCCATAGGAAACAATTTCAATTTCCCAGTAAAAAGATGGGGCCTGAAGAGACACCAGCAGAGGGCACAGTCAGGTGGCTCAGTCAGGGCCCCAACCACTTCCTTGCTCTTTCAGTTTGGAAGAAGCAGCTAAAGGCAATGTGCTGTGTGCTGTCTCACCTGAACTGGCAGAGGTGAGGTGGCGTAGATAAAGGTGCCCCGGGGCAGACCTCCCCCAGCGCTGGGGTCAGCCAGGAATGTGACCGAGGTCAGGTGAGATGAGAACATGCAGGCCCGCACTGGAGGAAACACTCGGGAGGGGCTCCAAGTTATCTCTTTGGGCTACAAGGTGTGGGGGGGAAACCTCATTCAATAAAATTGCAGACACAAATACCTCTATCTCCCAAAGAAAACAAAGGTTATCTGATGGTATTAAAATACCAGCATATTCAGTTGTGTACATATAAATAAAATAATTTTACTTTTTATTAGAAACATTGGTTTTGTTGGTGGTGCTGAGGACCAAACCCAGGGCCTCACACATGCTAGGCAAGTGCTCAACCACTGAGCCACGCCCCAGCCATATATATACAAGTTTTGATTTTTTTCCCCAAAGGGAACTTCTTTCTTAAAAGGCTATCTTCTTCACCACGTCCACTCCTGTTCCCCAGGAATATTTACTCTTTTAACTCCGTAAATGTTAATGCTAATACTTTAATCAATCTAATATCATGAAATAGTCTTCTCTATCGGACAAAGCCTGTCTTTCTGACCCCCGATTTCACTGTATCCTACAGAGAGAACTGGGAGATGAGACGCAGGGAAAGACTGAGCTCCAGAGATGTGCGTCAGGTCGCCCTCATAGAGGTAGCTCAAGTCAACCTGGATGCCTGGCAATAACAGCTCGAGCACACGCTCCGCTGCTGCTGGCTGACACGGACAGGGAGGGATTCGCCATCTACAGAGGAGAAAGACCTGAGCATCAAAAGTACAGACAGAAATTCATTTGTGTTTAA
This sequence comes from Marmota flaviventris, assembly GCF_047511675.1. Lineage (NCBI taxonomy): Eukaryota > Metazoa > Chordata > Mammalia > Rodentia > Sciuridae > Marmota > Marmota flaviventris. The sequence goes on along the minus strand of NC_092498.1, from coordinate 145,213,869 downwards.
AAAACTTTTATATCAATGTGCTGACCATGGCAACTGGAGATGATGACGTTTAAAGGGACTTTTTCCTTTTATATGTTTTATTTTAATTTTTTTAGGTGTAGATGGACAAAATATCTTTATTTTATTTATTGATATGTGGTGCTGAGGATGGAACCCAGTGCCTTACACATGCTAGGCAAGCACTCTACCACTGAGCCACAACCCCAACCCCCTTTTATACGTTTTTAATGTCTTTAAAAAATAAGTTTAAGATCACAGAAAAACTGCAAGAATACAGCAAGTCTTATACACTACCTAGATATTCCAACTTATCTTGTGTAATTCACATAATATACAATTCTCCATTTCAAATATATAAGTCAGTGGTTTTTAGCGTATTCAGAGTTGTGCGATCATCACCATGATCTAATTTTAGAACATGTTTTTCCCTGCTAAAAGAAACTGTGTACTTCAGAACTCAAACCCCATCTCTCTCCTTCTAGCTCCTGGCAACCATTAATCTGTTTCCTTTATCTATGGATGCGCCTGAACTAGAAAGTTTATGTAATAGAACTAAGAAACATGAGGTCTTTGTCGATTTCACTTGGCATGACTTTAGGGTCCATCCATGTCATAGCATTTATTAGCACTTCATTCCTTTTTATGGCCAAATAGTCTGTTGCTTGGATATATCATATTTTGATTATTCATTCAACACTTAATGGACACTTGGGTTATTTTCACTTTTTGGCTATTGCAAGTAATGTTGCTATCAACAATCAAATATGTAGCAATTTTAAATATTTTGTCACTTTTGTTTTTTAAATTAGTCTCTCATTCTCTCTCCAAATACACCTATTATGAAGTGGACCAAGTAGCTAAAATTTTAAGGGCTTTCTTTCTCTGTTGTTGATAACAAAGAGAACTATTAATAAATCAATAAATTATGCCCCTAATGTAATTTTTCAGTATTCATAATGTCAGCTCAATATGCTTTGATATTCGGATGACTGCAAGCACCTACAAAGGGCTTTGCAATGCTCATCCTAAATGTCATCAGCAAGCTGCTGGCCTTCTTTAATGACGTGTGTTGCAGCCTGCAGCCAGGTAGGAGGTGTGAGGGCTCACCTGTCTCCGGTCAGCCTGCAGGGGAGGGGGCGGGGGCCGGGCGCAGTCCCGATAGAGCATCCTCAGCCGCTCACACTGCACCTCCACAACAGCAAGTCGCTCTCCTGCAGAGGGGCACAGGGAATCTGTGGAAACAACTCCTACAACCCCGAACAGAACTCTGACTCCTTTGGAATAGCATTGAAGCAAAATTTATTTATAGACATCATTTAATTCCTTACAAAGGAGCAAATGCCCTGGGACATCTTTGACTATGACATAGTCAGCAGCATGGCCATGTGGCTGCGTGCGTGGCTTGGATGAGGCTGCTTAGATGCAGAACCTTGCTCTACTCCTCTGTATTCACTTCTCACTTCCAATACAAGGGTAATAATAGTGCCTAAATCTCATGGGTTTTTTTTTTCCTTTTTAATTTTTTTTTTTAGTTGTAGATGGACACAATATCTTTATTTATTTTTATGTTGTGCTAAGGATCATACCCAGTGCCTCACACTTGCAAGGCAAGTGCTCTACCACTGAGCTACAACTCCAGCCCTCTTGTAGGGTTTTGAGACGATGAAGTGAATTAACTCAGGTAGAGCCCTTAGCTTAGCTCCTAGCACAGGGCAAATAATGGGAACTATTATTCATATTCCTAGTAAATGAAGGCTATTATTCTTAATATCTAAAATGATTTTTAAAAATTAATGCGTATTGAGCCAAATGCGTTGGTGCACACCTGTAAGCCCAGCAACTTGGGAGGCTAAGGCAGGAAGACTGCAAGTTCAAGGTCAGCCTCAATAACTTAATGAAACCCTGTCTCAAAAATAAAAATTGCTGGGTGCGGTGGCACATGCCCGTAATCCCAGTGACTTGGGAAGCTGAGGTGGGAGTATCATGAGTTCAAAGTCAGCCTTAGCAACTTGGCGAGACACTTAGCAACTCAATGTCTCTAAATAAAATACAAAAAAGGGCTGGGGTAATGTAGCCCAGTAATTAAGCACCCCTGGGTTCAGTCTCCGGTATCAAAAAAATAAAAATAAATAAAAATCATCTTTATATATCAGTATAAAATGCCCTAGGTCCAGTCCCCAATAAAAATAAGCCAATCAATAAATTAATTAATGTCTATTGAATGCCTCCTATGAACCAGGCACACTGCTAGATATTGGAGAATATGAAGACATAGGAGGTTAAATAAAAAGTGTGAGCATGCACACAAACACACATCCACACAAAGGAGCATAAAGCTTCACTGTATGTTTATGTGACATAAGGCCTAAGCCCAGGCACAGATGAGTGGGCAATAACTTCATTCTAGAATCCAGATAGGCTTAATGAAGATAGTATTGACTTCGATCTTACAAGAGACAGAAATGCAATAAACAGAGAAGAAAGAAAATTCTGGTGGCTTGACACTGTGAGAAAAGGTCTAGAAAAGCCAAGTGCAAGAGGTATTAAGAATATTTCATGGGATGGGATCGTGGCTCAGTGGTAGAGCACTTGCCTAGTAGGTGTCAGTCGCTGGGTTCAATCCTCAGCACCACATAAAAATAAACAAACAAAATAAGGTATTGTGTTCATCTACAACTAAAAAAAAAAAAAAGAATATTTCACAAGATACATGGAAGTTAACTCACAATGGATCAAAAAACACCTAAACAACATAAACCCTATAGCTAAAACTATAAAATTCTTAGAAGATGATATAGGCATGAAGACTCTGGTTAGGCCATTTGGACTATAAATCCGCTAATATTTATTTCATTCCATTTTTAAGGTTTTTTGTTGTTGTTTTATGTTTTTGGGTTTTTTTTTGGTACTGGGGATTGAACTCAGAGGCACTTGGCCACTGAGCTACATCCCCAGTCCTATTTTGTATCTTATGTAGAGACAGTATCTCACTGAGTTGCTTAGTGCCTCATTTTTGCTGAGGCTGGCTTTGAACTCATGATCCTCCTTCCTCAGCTTCCTGAGCTGCTGGGATTACAGGTGTGTGCCACCATGCATGGCCTATTTCTTAAGGTTTTAAAACCATTATATAATTTTTTTGTAGTTGCAGATGGACAGAATGACTTTATTTTACTTGTTTATTTTTATGTGGTGCTGAGGATAGAACCCAGCACCTCAAGCATGCTAGGCAAGTGCTCTGCTGCCGAGCTACAATCCCAGCCCTTAAACCATTTTTGTAGACACAAATTTACAACAGATACTAATGGTTTTTAGATATGACACCAAAAGCACAAGTCACAAAAGAAACCTGGGTAAAGTGATTTCTTCAAAATGAAAATTTTTATTATTTCAAAGTATATTATTAAGCAAGTGAAGAAACAACCCATAGAACAGAAGAAAATATTTGCAAGTTACATTTGACTTGGGACTAGTATATCTAGTCCCTTGTTACTCAATAATAAAAAGACAAATAATCCAATTTAAAAATTTCCAAGGGATTTGGACAGAAATTTCTCCAAAGATGATGAACAAATGGCTAATAAGAATGTGAAAAGATATTCACCATGATCAGTTATTAGGAAAATGTAAACTAACACCATCACAAGGGACCATTTCCCACCTGTGAGGATAGCTATAATAAAAAAGGTAGACAACACCAGCATTTGTAAAACATGGAGTAACTGGAGCCCTACATGTTGCTGGGATGTAAATGATATGGTCACTTGAAAAACAGTCCCTCAAAAAGGAAAGCAATTCCTTAAAAGTTAAAGATAGCCAGGTGTGGTGGCACATGCTATAACTCCATGTTCCCAGGAGGTTGAGGCAGGAGGATTGAAAGTTTGAAAGCAGGGTAGGCGAATTAGAGATTCTGTCTCAAAGTTAAGTAAGTAAGTAAATAAATAAATAAAAGGGCTGGGGGTAGAGCTCAGTAGAGAACTTGCCTAGTATGTGTGAGGCCTTTGGTTCAATCTCCAACACCACCAAAACAAAACCACAAAAAAACCCACAGAATTATCATGTAAGCCAGTAGTTCCACTCCAAGGTATATGCCCAAGAGAACTAAAAATATATATCCACATAAAACTTATATAAATGTTTATAGAAGCATTATTCATAATAGCCCAAAGTAGAAACAACACAAGTATCCATCAATCAATCAGTGAGTAAATAAAATGTGGTCTATTCATACAACAGAATGGGATTGAGCCATACAAAAGAATGAAGTACTATAATATGAATGATTATGAAAACATGATGCTGGTGAAAGAAGCCTGACCCCAAAGGCCACATACTATATGATTCCATTTACATGAAATGCCCAGAAGATGCCAATTTATAGAATAGAAAGCAGATTCGTGTTGCCGGAGGCTAAGAGTAGAGATTAGGGTAGTAACCACTTACTGTGTATATGAGCAGTTTTTTGAGAGGACAGAGGTAGAGATATTAAGGAATTAGTGGTGAAGCTCACTGAATTGTCCACTTTAAAGTGGTAAATTTTATAGTCTGTAAATTATTCCTCAATTTTAAAACATTCCTGGATTTAAAAAAAAAAAAAAAGTAAAGTACCCAGCCAGGTGCCTATGATCCCAGCAACTCAGAAGGCTGAGGCAGGAGGATCATTAAGTTCGAGGCCACTTAGCAAGGTTCTGTCTCAAAATAGAAAATAAAAGGATAGGGGATGCAGCTCAGTGACAAAGTGCCCCTGGGTTAAATCCCCAGTAAGAAAAAGCAAAGCAAAGCAAAGCAAAGCATTGGGTTTGTGTCAGACAGTGGCTAAGGACTAATCTACTTACACTGTAGCTACAGACACATAGCCACCTAAGGGAAGAAACAGACACACCCAATGTAATCCCATGATATGAATCAGGAAACAAGAGAGATAAGGCAACTTTAAGACAGAGTCAAAGAGGGGCCAACAGTACAGCGGGCCCATGAGGTGTGTGCCTGGGTCCTTTATATTTGGGGTACAAATGTGGATCTTTGCTTCCCAGTGGTCAGGAGGAAGAGAGAAACTGTTCAATTACAGAGCTTATGGAGGCCATAAATAAGTTACCTAGTCATAAGGAGACCAACTATTTCTGATATACACTTTCTAACTATTTTGTTTAAATGACTTAGAAAATTATTCTGGACGACCTCACATACAGAATCTCAGATGATACAATGACACCTGCAACAATGCTGTTATAATTAACCAGTAGCAGTTTCCATGGTGAAGATTCATGCTAAATAACAAGGTAGAAGCTATGCTTGGGGTTGGGGAAGGGAACAGGGCTTACTTGATAAACTTCATTTGCCATGAGGTTGGCTTAAGGTAATAGCAGACTCTATAGTGTCTGGTGTGAGAATTTAAAAGTCCTACACTTCAATGAAGAAAAACCTCGTTCTTCCCGGTCATAGTAATAAGAAACTGAGTGGTCTGCTGTGACTCTGTCCAGGGCACAGGCAACAGCTTGGCATCAGTAGCTAGGAAAGCCAGTCACACAGGGCAGCTGCTGCTCCTGACAAGCAGCCACTCAGATCAGGTCTTCAGCAAGATGACAGAGGTGACAGTGTGGAAAGAAACAAGGTGAGAGGAAAGAGCTGGGAGCACAGTGCTGGTGGAGAGCTGGCGTGGAGACCGGTAGGGCAGGGCTCAACTCCAGAAGGATGTCAGCAAGAGACATGAGGACAAGGTGGAGGCACTTGCTCGGCTACTCCTGGAGCAGCCACCATACTCGGAGTATTAACTGGAGCAGGGAAGTCAGGAAGGAGAGCTGATTCCTGAACAATCGGCAACTCTGATTATAAATGTGGCACACTCCTGAGGCTGGGGAGGGGATATGGTGGAGAAACAGCCAGCAGGCCTGGGTCTCCACAGAAGGGAGACAGTGAAAACTCAGAAGGGCAAGGAGAAGGTGGGTCAGGGCAAACTCAGGGCACCGTTTCCTGTAGTGTGGTCTGAAGGCCACTGTGCCATAACCATCTGGGCCACTCTTAACAGCCCTGTGGTTCTTGGGCAGCATTTATCTTTTACTATTATTTTCTTGGGAAGTAGTTTAACATGATTCTGAGCTTTCTTAGGAATTTTCAGTTTGAGAGCATCTGGGTCAAGAAATCTGTATATTAGAAAGTTGGGAGAGGGAGAGATGGCTGAACCTGGGGTTCTGGTTCTCTAAAAGTGTAAAACAAGTCAAGACCTCTTTTGGTTTCCATGGGCTTTGTCTTCAGGTTTGAATCGTGGCTTCCTTTGCTGTTTCAACTCAGAGGTCCAGGTAACCTCTTAGGAGTACTACTTCTTCATGGGAACAGATCCTGGGAGTGCTCCCGTCCTGTGTGACACTAAGTGCTCTCCTCTTTACACAGAGAAGTTATAAGATTTAGATCTCAATTATTATTACAGTGGCCATATCTGTTACTTAAGTAAGACCAGACGAAGGAAAATAGTGGGAGGAATTCATTGAAATATTTTTGAAAATCTGAGGATCAATATTTATTGTTATAAATTTCATGACAGTTTTATATATCAAATAAAAGGCATTAAAAAATTAAAATCCTAAACTGGGTGCAGTGGCATGCACTACCTGTAATCCCAACTACTTGGAAGGTTGAGGCAGGAGGGTGGCTTGAGCCCCAGGAGTCCAGGGCCAGCCTGGGTAACATACTGAGACCTCATCTCTGAATGAATGAACGAATGAATATCCATTCCATTCTCGCTTCTCTTCATGCCCCACCCCTCCTAATATCATTTATTAAACAGAATTTCTCCTGAGCAGAACTATGATCCCATCTGGGCCATAAGAATCCACTGCTCTGTTACAAAGTAACCCAGAGTACACGATGTTTTCTTTGATTATTATGGGTAAGTGACCTTGCAGTAGCAAAGTTTGATATTTACTTAAAGCTTCAGGGCTATTTCTGGGAATCTGATAAGTGAATTTTTAGTCACAGTTATTAGTATGCATTTCCCACATGGTTCTCTTTGTTCTTTTCCAATAAGGAATACAGTTAGGTGGACAATGATCAAAACCATGTGAGACCACTGCTCTAAACTACTACAAATCTTGGCTTGTACATTAAGCACCAATGTTAATTTTACAAATTAAGACCATTTTATTCTATAAAATATGTAGAAGAGAATAACGAGGAATGGTCCTGTAGAAAAAAAGTGATTAAGTCAGCAAATTTTATGTTTGCAAAAACAAATTATGCTTGCTACAATCAATTGGAATATTTCTTAAAATGTTTCCTAAGCCAAGAATATGAAAAAAGCAGAGGCAGTGAACTAAGGACCTACCAGAAGTAGCAAACTAAACTATGGGCAAAAGACCTGTCCCAAGTAATTTTACCCTAGCAGCCCAGGTAACTCATTTTCTCCCATTTTTTTCTCTAGTCACAGATCTCTCTGAGGTTTACATATGACTGGTTCTTCCGGTTGGAACTTCTACTGAATCTTCTTATAAAAGAAGAGATTTGAGAAGTAAATCAGATACAAATAAAGACAAATATATTGGGGAGAAAAAAAAGAATAAAGATAAATTAAGAAATGAAAAACAAATAAATCCCAAGAGAAATGACCACAGGGAAAAAGAATTAAAAAATTATGGACAGAAAAGGTATTAGAGAGTTATGGACAAAGTAAATGGTCTAAGAAATAATAAATAATATAGATTTAAAAAATGACCAAAAGAGGATTTAAAGAGATCTAAAGGCAAAACCAAACAAATAACAGAAAAAATGCAAGGCAACTACCAATTTATAGGAAATATGAGGGCTAAAGAGCATGTTAAGTGACACCTACAGGGACACAAGCAGCAAAATCCAGACTGTGAAACCTTTTAGAAAATGTATAACACACCAAAAAATAAATAAATAAGAGAAAGAGGAAACTATGCTTTACAAGAGTTGTATAAGACATAGAAATTACACCATGAACTTTATTTGGGTCCTTATTCAAATAACCAAATGTAAAAACAAATATGATCTCTATAGGAAAACTAGGAAGTGAAATGCTGACTAGATGTTTACTAATATTAAAGAATTATTAATAAACCTTATGGGGCTCTCCCAATGAGCTGTATCCCTACCCCCCACCCCTTTGATGCCAGGGATTAAACCTAGGGGCACTTAACAACTAAGCCATATCTCCAACCCTTTTGAGTTTTTATTTTGAGATAGCGTCTCACTAAATTGCTCAGGGCCTTGCTAACTTGCTGGGGCTGGCTTTGAACTTTTGATTCTCCTGCCTCAGCCTCTTGAGCCACTGGGATTACAGGTGTGCACCACCATGCCTGACTGTAGCCCTTTTTATTTTGAGACAGGGGATTATGAGGTTGCAAGGTGGGCCTTGAAATTGCATTGTCCTGCTTTAGCTCCCTGAGTTCATAGGGAGGATCATGGGCGTAAGTTACTGTACCCAGCTAAGAGGTCTTATATTTTAGAGAAACATACCAAAATATTTACAGATAAAATAATATCTAGGATTAAAATTATCCCAGGGATGATAGCATAGATGAAGCAGGATCACCTGTGAGTTGAACTATTAAATTTGAATGATGCAAACACGAGGGTCTAGGACATTGCCCCACTACTTCTGTATGGTTTTGTACTTTCCCTTAACACCCACCCCCAAGGATGGATGTCAGTGTAAACTCAACCTTGAATTCAAATGTAGCCCATGACAATAGTCAGAATATATACGCCACCCGTTAGGGATTTCTTATTCATATTTCTGATAGGGAAATAAAGGCAATGAATTAATATAGATGGAGAAAAGAAAATATTCTAGCAGGGGCCTAAAGGTAAACTGAAGAATGCCTGCTTCCTCGCTGGTATGACTGAAAGCTTTTGACTTATATCTGTAGGTCTGGGATATCAGTGAGTTGTGATATACACTCTCCTAGAACTCAGCTGCCTCGTGTATGAACACAGATAATAATCCATTATCAAACAGTAGAGGTGCTGATTATGTGCCATCAAAGAGGAAAGGAACAGGTACTTACCAGCACTGCATTCCTGGGCTACCAGGTTAAGAACTTCAACAGCTGCTGGACACTGCTGTATGAATTCTTCACAAAATAAGCTGTCTTCTAAAAGCTGGGCCATGACCAGGCACGCTCTTAATGTTAAAAGATTTACAATATTTCAAAGTCATCAATGTTTATTCTCTATAATGTCAACTGTGAAAAACATTTCAATCAATTTTGTCCCTCAGTTTAGACTCTCTACTCCTCTTGCTTTTTCTTTTCTTAAAATATTTATTTTTTAGTTGTAGGTGGACACAATTATTTATTTATTTATTTATTATGTGGTGTTGAGGATTGAACCCAGTGCCTCATGCGCGCTAGGCGAGCGCTCTACCACTGAACCACAATCCCAGCCCCCTTTGCTTTTATTCTTGGCTGGACTGGCTTGGAAATATACAGTCAGTCCTCCATATCCATAATATCCACAGGAGTTCTGCATCTACAGATTCAACCAACCACAGATCGAAAATATTTGGGAGAAAAAATTGCACCTGTACTGAACATACACAGACAATTTTTTGGTTTGGTCATTATCTCCTAAATAATACCATCTATCAACTAGTTATAATGTAGTAGGTATCCTAAAGATTCTATACAGGGCTTAAAATATACAGGAGGGTGTGTGTAGGTTCAGTGCAAATACAACATTGTTTCATACAATGGCTGGAGCAACCACAGACTTTGGTATCTGAGGCAGGCCTGGATTCCATCTCCCACAGAAGTCCAAGAACGACTGTATTAGCAACTTTTCTCACACAGTAACTATTGAACTGCTTAGACAGTCTCCACTAAACAGAAACACAAAATGCCAGGTGACCAATCTTTTTTTTTTTTTTTTTTAAACTATAGATGGACACAATGCCTTTATTTTTCACATGGTGCTGAGGATGAACCCAGTACCTCACACATGCTAGGCAAGCACTCTACCACTGAGCCACAACTCCAGCCCCTAGGTGACCATCTTAAAAGCTTCCTCTAAACTGTGCTATTTGGACAATAACAGAGTTTCAGAAGCAAGAGAGAAAAAGCTATATGCTGATTTCTCTCTCAGGATTCAATGTACATATTAGAAGTTTCTGAGAGGTTCCATGGTCAGAAAAGAAACTTGTTACTCCTATTTAATGGTAAATAAATGTATTTGCAGGAAGAGATTGCTTTCCTTTCCAACACAGATACTGAGCATTCCCTGGTCTTCTGGTCATCGGTTTGGAAAATGATGGACCAGAAACACATCATTGTGGCTGAAGCCATTTGAAAAAATGGCAGTGTTATTCCTGTGACAGAACAAAGTGCTTCTGCCAGAGCAAACCATGCAGCTCGTGTATGCATTCCACATGTAGTAGCTCAACTGCTTGCTTATTTTTTCAGGAGGACAGCTCAATTTTATTTCCAAGTGTAGAAACAGGATGCAACAAAAACTGCAAAAATCAGGCACTGCAATGAGCTACAGTAAACAGTACAAGATAGTGGTTTCTGTTCCACAGCTGGCATGAGCTTCAAGCTGTAGACCCTTAGGCCTGAGGTGGTAGGGCCCACCCAGCACCCCAGATAACCTGGGAAGGAAGCATCTGGGGTGGGTGCTCACCTCGTTCTTATTTCAGCCAGGAGCCGGACGACTGCCATCACAGGTGCAGAGCCATCTCCTGTTGCAGGAAGCGAGGTGTGAATTGAGAGACTGCCTTCCTGTGGAAGCAGCATGGACTGAACTGCCTGCACCACCTTCTCAGTAATGGACAGTTTGTGGAGGGGCAGTGCCTAAAGGTGGGACAAGATGGGGACAGAAAGTTAAAGTAAAATCATCAGAGAAAGTCATAAACCAGATTAAATTTATCAAAAATACAATATACTATGGAATATTCCTAACCAACAAAGAAATGAATTTTGTTAAAAATTTTCATACAGGGGCTGGGGATATAGCTCCGTTGGTAGAGTACTTGCTTCACATGCATGAGGTCCTGGGTTCAATCCCCAGTACCAAAAAAAAAATTTTTCATACAAATGTAACTCTTCAGTAGTTACAACCAATATATAAATACACATCACAAGTAAAATTTAAAATACCAAAGTATCTGTTTCTTTACTAGGCAAGTGCATGTTAACCATTGCAGAACAGCTAAGATTTTCAGTGACATTTTATAAAATATTTCAAAATCATCTTACCTCTGACCTTGGAACACAAAGTCTAGACAATGGAATAGTCAATGTGTCTGACGCTTGAGAAGTCTTTCGACAGTCTATGGGTGGAAATCTGACTGTAGCGATACCTTCCTGTTCGTTGATAGAAGCCACTACTCCAATGCTTCCTGATATTCCTCTACCTAAAACCTAGAGACAGAGATGGATTAGCACTACCTGTCAGCTCTGATGTGTGTGCAGTTATCTAAAGTGACAAGCAGGAAGTGTCCATTTACAGCTGTCATTACCTGCACTACAGTAATCATTTATTCTAGTGTGGGTATTAGCCCAGGATATGAATCAAAATAGTAGGTTTAAAGTCTTACAGCAAGGTGATCACAACATGCCATCATCTCAAGCTTGCCTGCCTTCCTTCCATTTTCTTTCTTTTTGGGGGGTACTGCAGACTAAAACCCAGAGACACTCTACCACAGAGCTACATCCCCAACGGCTCTCTCCCTGACTTTTTTAAAAAAAATATTTCTTTTGAGACAGGTCTCACTAAGTTGCTGAAGCTGGCTTTAAACATGGGATTCTTCTGCCTCAGCCTCCTGAGTTGCTGGGCTTACAGGCGTATGCTATCATGCCTAGCTCTCAAATTTTCAATTCTAAAATATTGCTAATATTAATGACCTTAGAGAACACACATATTGCAGTTAACATTATAAAGTGTTGCATTAGTTTTTTGAAAAATGTATAGCACCCTGTAGATTAAAAATCATGTTGCTCAGATTCCTTATTTATTTTGAAGGAATGAGGGTTGGGTTTTTTGGGGTTGGTTGGTTGGTTGGTTTTTTAGCTGCTTCTGTATGGGGGAAGCAATGAGGGGGAAATAGTGGTGGATTACCTGAACCTCAGATCCTATCTTGATTGTCTCTTTGAAGCCTCCAAGTGCACACAGTGCAGCGACAGCCTGGCGAGCAATTCTCTGAAGTTTGGCAAGTTTTCTGCCACTGCTGCTGCCATTTTCCAGAATGCTTTCTGCATGTTTCCCCAGTTGTGGAATGTACATCAATGCACGAGACAGAACCTAAGCACAAGAGGCAGCCTGGGTGTCAGGAGTTACACTTGGTTATTTGATGCCAGGGATAATGAAGTGTTTACCACAGTTCCTGGGTTGTGTTTGTACTGAAGGAATTTTGGATACAGGAGGTACCAAAAAAACCCCAGGTGTGGCCAATGACATATTATATACATACCTTATATAATCAGACAAATCTGGAAAATACACTACCTAAAAATATGGGAGAATCAAACACTGTGCTTCTAAAAGCACTAAGATAAAGCAATCACTCATCTGAAGGAAGCCCATCTCAGCTTACTGCCTGCCTTCAGCACTTAATTACTTTTAGGACTTCGTATAAGATGTTCACTTGAAGATCGACTATGGAGAGGGGGAATGGATTACAGATATTTGGTTTTGTGACTTGGCTACTATTATAATGATGAATTACTTACTGATGGGGCTCTCAGGCAGTGTAAGTCACAAAAAGGCCTCCTTAAAACTTAGTGAATACACTTAACACATCCAATAAATGAAGGCTGCATGACCTCCCAATGTCAGCACCAATCTAACATAAGCGAGAATAGGCACTGCCATTTCTCCCTGAGAAACTATCCTGAGCCAGCAATCACAGGAGACAGAGATTAACAGAGTCGAAACTGCTAAATCAAAGCAAATTCCAGCAGAAAAGTAGTCTGTATATCTGGCTAACTTGGAAAGTCTTTCTTCACTAAGATGTCCATTGCTGTGCGTGATTCTAAGGCTGGGGTGGAAAGTAGCTGCCTTCTTCCCTCCTCAGGTAAGCAGCAATGCCACACTAACCTTTTCTGCTGTTGTGGTCCATATTTGAGCCGCGTTAGATTCAGGTGCCATTAGCAAGCTATGAAGCAAAGCGATCACTTCTGCAGCCATGCTGTTTGCTACATGCCCACTGATGAAGGGTCGGACAGGGTCAGTCCTGCAAATGTCAACAGGGAAAACTGTCAATACCCAAGGAGGGTTAAAAGTGGTGCAAAATCAGCATTAAGAAGAAATCACTTCTCCCATGACAACCCTCTCAGAGGATTTTATGTCGTAAAAGCCTGAGTCTGGCCCTCCCCACTCTCCCTGTTCTTGGCTGGACCTGTAGTTACACATTTCTGCACACACTCCCATCATCATTATCTGTCGTGTTGTGACGCAGCCCAGAACTGGGATAATGCCAGCACCATGACCTTGAACCTCCAAACTGTGAGCTAAGTAAAACTCTTCTCTTATTGAGCTAGCTATTTCAAGTATTTCATTACAGTGATGGGAAGCTAATAAGACACTTTGAAACAACAGACCTTAAATAGTTTATTGCATGAGCCATAGAATCAAAGAAAGACCCTGTGCTGCAGCTACTCTTTGCTTGCAAGTACAAATATCTTGTACAAACTCCTCTGAGGAAATACTCACCTATCCCTTCTATTCCTAACAAAAAAAAAAAAAAAAATTTCACGTGTTCAGTGGGGAAGTCCAGTTTGAAAGGAAAAAACATTGCAAAACAGGAGTTTATTACCTATTTTGAAGCATCCCCTGGCTCTCTACATAATGTCCACTACATCAGGAGCAACTCCCTGGGCCTCCATGACAATCTCAGATCTACCTGAATGGGTTCGCTCCTTGATGTAGCCCCAGACTCTACTTTGAGAGCAACTTCTACAACAGATGGGTATTTTTAGGCCCCAACCATCATTTTCAGTAGGTTAAAGGATGAAAAAAAAAATTAAAACTCTAAAAATAAGCCCATTACAAAGCCAATCTGAGAAGAATGGACAGATTCTATCAGTGGCAGGTTTACCTGGCGAGTTCTGAGTTCCTCTCTCTGCAGATGGAGGTTTGGGCAGTTTTCTTTTTGTCACCTGTGGACAGTCCACTCACAGTCTCTGGATTGACAGACTCTACTGGTGGTCCAATGCTGACGATGAGGCCTGACTGTGCCCACTTGGTGGCTTTCCGAAGGGCAGCTGCAGCCTCTTCTGTGATCACTTCGCAACAGCCACCCTGGGGGTTGTTTGAAGACACTCGTTTCACCCCCAAGTACTAGGCACTTCCAAATCCCCCTCTATTACCAAAGTAATCCAGGTTCATTTGTAAAAAATTCTAACGTCAAATATTACACAGAGAATATCAAATTTCCATAAACATCCCATGCTCTCACCCAGTCTGAGCAAGTTGTGAGTCCTCTAGATTTTGTTCCTGCAAATCACAACTTCCATAACCATGGGATCCTACTACACACAACTTTACAATTTACTTTTATCAGTTTGCCACACACATTTTTAATAGTTGCATACTATTTTATTTTACAAATTATGAATTTCTTTAACCAATCTCCTATTTATGGGTACATGGACTCTGTTTTGTTTTTCAAACAAATCTCTGAAAAACATGCAATGGACATTTTTTTTGTTGGACACTTGAGAATGTTTATGTACTCTCACTTGAGAATAATGGGTACCATCAAACTTTGCTAACATTACCTGTGTGATAGGTAAAGAGTAATATGTTACTGTTGCTTTTATTACTTTCCTTCAATTGTTTTGGGGTCCAGATATTTAAAAAATATTTTTATGTCTTTAATTAATTAAATACCTGTTATTGTCTTAGCAACCTTTCACCTCTCTTAAACTTTACAACTATTTTTAGGTTCTAAAACTATCTTAAACAAGCTGATAAAAACTCATAGGTCAACCTAAGAATTCTCTATTACATTTTTTATTGCATTTCTCTATTATATTTTTAAATTAATGACAAACTGGTTTTGACTATTTTCTACCTCTGCCTTTTTTCCTTTTTTTTTTTGGTGGGGATGGGGGTGTGCTGGGAATTGGGGATTGAACCCAGGGCCTTATGCATGCTAAGTGCATGTTCTACCACTAAGCCACACCTCCAAGCTTCACGAGTTCTCTTTAACATGGCCTCTTAAGCCACTGGCTTTAATTTCTTACCCTGCATTTGTGGAAAAATGAATTTTTTTTTTTTTTTAGACAGGGTCTCACTATGCTGCCTGTGTTGTCCACGCTGACCTTGAACTCATAGTCCTTTTGCATTGGTCTCTGGAGTAGCTCGGAGTACAGCTACTAGCCACTGTGCCTGGCAGAACTAATTTTTACAAAAGTTTTCGTAAATGTGGCAAATGCTCATTAACCATGGGTTTACTATAGCAGTTTCTCCCACGAGGTTTACCTTGGTCATGTCTCTATCCATCTTCACAACTTTCTCCATGTTGGCACCAGTACCAAGTCGGAAGGGCCGCCCTTCTGAGCTACTGAAAAAGGAAAGGCAGAGAGTGAGTGGCCTTAGATACACTACTGGAGGTGGCTGCTCGCTGCCAGGCAACTCCGTCATGCTTAGGCTGTCCTTAGATGCTAACCCCGGATTTTAAAATCTACAGTAAGACTCTGCATTTTTCAAAAAGGAATTGATTTATTGTTGCATAATCATAGCACTTTTGAAGTCCAAAAAAACAGCTGTAAGACACTTTGAGCCGCGTTAGATTCAGGTGCCATTAGCAAGCTATGAAGCAAAGCTTCATAGAGTTGTGATGGTATCTAGACACCCACACGAAAACAATGCACAACAATAAAGCTGAGTGAAGCAGATGCTCTGAAGCTAGCTGCAAGGAGGGCTGGTGCCCAGGAGGCACTCCGAAAGTCACCTCCATGTCACAGCAGGGAAGCTTCACCAGTAGCTAGACTGTAGCTTCCTGGGGGAAACACTGAAACTTCTTTTCTAATAATTCAACTTCACTTCCTCCTAAAACAGACACTCCTTAGAGATATGCTCACCTGAGCACTGACCTGCCTGACCCTGCTCTCACAACACCTCTATTCTCTCGGCTGTCGCACTGGCAGAAGGGGTGCAATCATGAGGGTGACAACCTGGTCGGGTCACTCATGTGAAGGGATGGCTCTTCCATCTGAGACAAACACCTGTTCTAAATTCCCCTGTGCTAAGTGACAGGCTTTCCTGTCACTCTAGATCACTATGGGATTGTAACATTTGGGCAATAACTATGCTTTCACTTTCTTGTTGAGCAGCTGGGCCATTCACATTTCAGTAAAGCTTTACAAAAGTGTCTCTTCTTTCTCCACCTCACTCTATATTTGCTGATGGCTGAAAGATACCAACAACTGAAAACCAAACTGTATTACTGCCCCTCATGACCCAAGTTGTGCCATGGACTCTGCACCCAACACAAACAGCAAGGCGCTTTCAGCAGGGCTCCAGCTCTGCTAGACTGGGGACAGCACCTGAGGTCAAGGTGTCAGTTCTGCCTCACTTTCTCCATGTGTCTCTGCAGGGGTGACAGCAACAGTGTGTGTCTGCTGGTGCTGTTAGGAGGGCTGCGTAGTCAATGTGTGTGAAGGATTACTCTAGTACACTGTCTGTGGCATGAATAGTGCTTGGTGACATATAGCTACATTATAATCATTAGAGTCACCTTAGTAATGGTTGGAGAACTTCGTGGGAGGACTGGTCTTCCCGTTTGTGGATAAATATGGAGAGCTTGCCATCCACTGCTTCACTCTCTTCTCCAGGATCTTTATCTCCTTTTAAAGAATTCTTGGGACTGGTTTTTGTTAACGTGGTATCCGGTTCAGAAGCAGTTGGAGAAAGAACTGTCTGACATCCTTAAAGCAAAAAGCAGGCCCATTCAGAAAACAGCAGCATCGTTTCCCCCTAATGAGCAACACTGGTTTGGGAATCTCTCCCCGCTTCCCACCCCCCAGCTCTTTCTTCTTAATCACAGGAAGTTCTAGTACCATCCTGGGCCTGACTCACAGGAGGCTGTGCAATCAGTGCCATCCTCCTCCTGGGGAGCTTCTCACCTGGGACCACGTAATCTGCCAGCTTTGCTAAGAGCAAGGAGGCGATCTTGGAAGCTGGGTCACTGGGATCCTCCTGCTCACTGTTTAGGGAGGGGACAGAGTAGCTCCATGGCGGGAGTTCCACATTTCCACAGTCCTCTACGCTCATCAGTGGCAGTGCCGCCCGGCACAGTTGAAGAATGATAAGGACCAATTTTGGAGATGGGCGCTGGTCAAGCAGCAGGGAGAGGAGCTTGGACACACAAGCTGGCTGGCTCAGGATGGCTTTCCCTATGTGGCTCCTGCAGAAAGAAGAAAAGGTCCAAAGTGCTGGAAAGGCTGACCTATAACACGCAGAGCCAGAGTTCCCTAAGTGAAGTTAAGCAAATGGAAGAAATCAGACTTCAGAAGGAAGATGTAATGATTTGGCAGTATGCTTTTATGAAAGAAAATTAAGGTTTGTTTTTTTGGGTTTTTTTTGGTAAACATTTGATGAGAGCTCATAATTGACCAATAAGACTTTTTAAAAAAGATTTTTGACTATTTTCTGATCTCTGATGTCTACTTAATTGACATCCTAGATTCAGGGCTTCACAGAACACCGAGACGGGGAACCTAAACTAGAAGCCTTTCAGTTACTCATTTATTCCTTTTTTTGGTGGTGGTACTAGGGATGGAACCCAAAGAGGCTCTACCACTGAGCTACACTATGGTGGGTAGTCAACCACCATAGAACTGCTTGTTTTAAAGACACAGTATGAGAAAGTAAGCTAATTACAGGCTCTGACTCATGATTCTTTAATCTTGCACTGACAAGGGTAAGATTTTTGGCTATGAAACATAAGCCCTTTTTATTTTGAGACAAGGTCTCGCTAAGTTGCCCAGGCTGACCTTGAACTTGCCGTTCTCCTGCCTCTGCCCCACGAGTACAAGCTTGAGATTACAGACATCCACCAATGTGTACCTGGCATCATTCATTCCGTATTAATAGCGTTTCAAGAGTAAAATTATCACACGGTGGTGTACAAGCCCCAACACCTGGGGAGCTGCCATGTTACATTCCACGAAGCAAACAGTGAGCTCAGCATCAAAGAACATGCAGTCACAGGTGGACAAATTCTTATAGGCCTCTTATTCACATGGGGTAGTCAACCACCATAGAACTGCTTGTTTTAAAGACACAGTATGAGAAAGTGACCTAATTACAGGCTCTGACTCATGATTCTTTAATCTTGCACTGACGAGGGTAAGAGTTTTGGCTATGAAACATACATGCATGTATTCGAAAGGCTAATGGCTGTTAGCTATACTAAAGCCAATCAGAATACATTATTTCATGATCAATCTTGAAGCAGGACCTTATGGAAAGGGTATAATAATTTGAATATCTCAAAAGAACCACCACCAAAAGGCACTGCAACTATTCAAGGGAAAAGTCAGGTGTCCCCAGTTCTGGATGGACCTTCCACACCTCGAGAGGTCGTTGAGCAGACTCAGGACATCCTGCAGAGCGTCATTTCCTGCAGCCTGGTTGCCACAGCACTCAGTGGCTCGGGCAAGATGGTTCGTGAGAAGGCTGGACACCTGCCGAGCCAGCCCCGAGTGCACAGCCTCTGTGGAGCCACCTTCAGAGGCAAAAAGAAAGAGAAAAGGCACAGTGACAACTCAAGGAAGCCATGTTGAGCCTGAGGGTGTGGTAAGTCCTCCTCTTGGCCTCCTGTATTAAAAGCTCTTCCCTTGACTAAATGTTCTTTACCTGGCTCAACGCCTCACTAATCCAATCAGTGTCTCCTCATTAGACAATATATACACATAAAAAAGTTACTCCAAAAACATCCAGTGTTCTTATTGAAAACCAAATACAATTAATCCAAATATGACAAAGGAACATGCACTCTAGGGAAGAATTACTGTTTTACTGGTGATGAAAACATCTTGATCCCCTCCTGCTCCTTTTTGGTATGTGGGATTGAACCCAGGGACGCTTTACCACTGAGCTTCATCCTCAGCCCCTTTAACTTTTTACTTTGGGACAGGGTCTAAATTGCTGTGACTGGCCTTGAATTTGTGATCTGCCTGCCTCAGCCACCTGAGTCGCTGGGATCACAGGCATGCCCCACCACACCTGGCAAAACATCTTTTTTTTGTTGGTGGTGGTGGTTGTTGTTGTTGTTTTTAAGTCATACTTTCCTCTTCTCAAACTCTCTGTGGTTCATTCCTGGATCAGGCTCACTGCACTTCCAAAACTCTTTAAACATCCTTTGTAAAAGCTACAAAATATTATTCATCATTTCTTGAATATCCCATAGGCTTTTGGATCCCTGAGCCTCCACATGCTGTTTATTCTGCTTCCAAGTCCTCCTGATCCTTCAGGAGTTGTTCACACGTCACCTTCTCTGGGAAGCTTTGCCTGATACCTAGCACAACTCATCTCTAGGAGCCTCTGTGCTTCCACAGCACTTTGTAAGAACCTGATGATGGCATTGATTGCACTATTTCCTCTGTCAGACCAAAGTTCTTCAAGGGAGGAACAATGCCTGATTCATCTTCTGCTGGCATATAATAAGCTCTCAAGTCATTAAAATGCACAGCAAATAAACAGATAAATCAACAATTTCTATTAAAAAAAAAAAAAAAGACCTGGGATACTGTGGAGAATTCATCCTTACATTTACTTTTTAAATCAGATTGGTCACTAAAAATATAATTTCAAAATATCCTCTTAAAAATGCAACTGAACAGCTATTTCATAAACCTGTCTACATAGGGCCTGTTAACAGTGTTGACAATTATCCTTTCAATTTTCTGGGGTTGCTACACCTCTTGAAGGTGCTAGGATGTCACTTGGTGCTACAGCATAGTTGTATTTCACAGAGCCGTGTTGGGGAAAGGCCTTCATGAGAGCCCATCCAGTCCTGTGATTTAACAAAGCCTTTCTCCCAAGCCCCATCCAGCACACACACACAACACACAATTCACCAGCACAAGAAACTGGTGAGTAGGAAGTTTCTCACCTTCCTCTTTTTCCCACTCGACACAGCGGTTGGCCAGCACCTGGAAGGCAGCCCAGGCCATGGTGGCCACTTTCTGCTTCTTGGTTTGTTTCTCACTGGAGCTGGACTCGGTCTGACTGCTCAAGCTGCACAGTCGATCCATGAGCTGGACAAGGCCACTGCGCACCAGGCACTTCTCCTCACTCCTGATAAGGGGCACAGGCACAGTGAAGGAGATGCAGCTGACCAACTGAGGGAAACTCGCAGGAAGTTCAGATTATCAAAGGTGCATGACACAGGTTGGTGTAAATCTTTGTCAACAACTTAGGATAGTGCCATGTGCAATTAACACAGAACTATTTTCTCATAATGGTGACTTCCTTCCTAAATAAGGAACTTCAAATTCTCATTTGTTCATACAGAACCAGCAAAGTAAAACTTGATGTAATCAATACAATGGATGCCATGAGAGAAAAAAACAATATATTTTATTATAAGGGGAGTCAAAGAATAACTCCATAAGCACTTGACGTCTTCAAACTACTATGTGATCCAAGAGAGGAAATAAATGCATCTATCCAAAAAATTCCTGCCAATGTGGTGGTCCATGCCTGTAATCTCACTAACTGAGGAGGCTGAGGCAGGAGGACTGCACGTTCAAGAACAGTAGCTACCACCTCCCAAAGGAGGGAAAAAAAAAAGAATCCTGCCAAGTGTATAAGTAATTTCCCAAGGACTTATTTTTTATTTGAACCCCCCTATCTTTATAATGTAATGTAATCCTAATGGCAGTAGAAACTCAATCATAAGGAATTTACATAGGAATTTTAGTTGTCTGTCAGGAGGAAAGCTTATTTGTTAAGTATTGAATAATCAAATAAAAAATTCAATTTTATAAATTCAATTTTATAAATTTTTATTTAATGAACTCTTATGGCACAATTTATATACAATAAAGGAATAAAGGGCATTTCCGTGCTTACCTGGTATAAGGTATGGTACACAAGAGTCCAATGCTATTTGCACAAGCGATAGGGTAACGGGCACACAGTGACACGACCGAAGTCATGGTTTCGCCAAAGGCTTCCTGAACCTGCTCGACCATCCCACCACAGGTGAGCTCTTCAATCCTGTGACACAGAAACCAAGGATAGCGTTCCTGAACATGTCGAGAACAGTGACTGGGGTTAGGGAAGCAAAAGAGTTCTTTCCAGAAACCCAGAATGCCCAGATAAATCCAGAACTGAAGGGACCCTGGAGATCATCAAACTTGGTGTTTGATAAACTACTGGACCATAGAAGACCACTGGTCAGGATTTCTGAATGTGCCTCAAACATCATGGCCCACACTCAAGAAAACTCCAGGAAATCCTGGCTTAGAGAAAGTTCAATAAGGTCCTTTACTGCAGAACTTCTAATAAATTTAAAGGACACAGCATCTCTAAGAGCAGAAAAATAGCATTCAATATTTACCAAAGCCATTTGATAAAGAAACCATTATTTGAGATAGGTCCACAATATCCCATGCAGCATGAATTCTATAAATGCAATTGTATGAGAAAACCAAGGCCCAGATAGATTAGCTAAGAGTCTTTTTCAAGTTTATACTTCAGATGGGCATGGTGGTACAGCCTGAAATCCCAGCGGCTCAGGAGGCTGAGGCAGGAGGATTGCAAGTTCAAAGCCAGCCTCAGCAAAATCGAGGCACTAAGCAACTCAGTGAGACCCTGTTCCCTAAATAAAATACAAAATGGAACTGGGAATGTGACCCAGTAGTTGAGTACCCCTGATTTTAATCCCTGGTACCCCCCACCCCTGCAAAAAGTTTATACTTCAACTGTTAGCAGGGTATGGGATGCCTGTTGATGTGAAAATAAGACTTTCAAAAGTAAAAACTCAAGATGGGATCAATTCTATAGAAATTAATATTAACTGAGAACTGAAGCAATCAGGACTTATCTTCAGAAATATGCAATATAATATTTTATGCTAGCAAAAATTTTACAAAGTAAAACTAAGGTGAGGTTTAATAATAGGGAATTGGTTAAAGAATATGATGCAATGCTATACAAACCCCCAAAACACCAGAGATGATACTGACAGAACAAAGAACAAACACACTAAAATATTAGCAGATGTTATTTTAGAATGATGGATTTACAGGTGGCTTTTATTTTAATTTTTTAGAATTTTCTGCATTTTTCAAATATTCCACAAATGACACTGAAAAATGGGGTGGAGAAAGGAGAATGCTGCTGTGTTGTAGAGAACTAACTCTGGAAGCAGCTGTGGTGCCCACCAGTGCTCCTCCCTGAATCCTCCCTCTGGGCACCCCAGGGCTGAGAGGGCTTGTGGCCAGTAGAGATGATGAGCCAGAGCTCTGACAAGGGAACAACTGCTCTCAGGACGGCGGTCTCTGTGGCTACGTGATGACCAAGAGCCAGGAAGTAGTGAATTGCCTGGCCTCTTCCAATTGACAAGAAATTTCCCAAGATATTCACTTTAACTTTTAGTTAACACATCTTTCTCTACCTGACCCTCTCCTGTGGTCCACAGTTCCTCAAAGAATTGCCAGGAGGCACAAGCAGCCACCAGCAATCCTAATTCAGGACAAGTAGAGAAATGCCTTTTCTATTTCTACTTGAGGATCTTTGAAGCCCAGCAGGAAACTCATACAGAAAAACTCTTCCCAAATTAGCTACAAAACCTTCTTCTAGCTGGGCATAGTGGTGCACACCTGTAATCCCAGTGGCTCGGGAGGCTGAGATAGGAGGATCATGAGTTCAAAGCCAATCTCAGCAAAAGTAAGGTGCTAAGCAACTCAGTGAGACCCTGTCTCTAAATAAAATACAAAGTAGGGCTGAGGATGTGGCTCAGTGGCCGAGTGCTCCACAGATGAATCCCCAGTACCCCCTAAAACAAACAAACAAACAAACAAAAACCCTTCTAGCCAGACACAGTGGTGCACTCCGTAATCCCAGAGACTTGGGAAACTGAGGCAGGAGAATTGCAAATTTGAGGCCAGCCTCCGCAACTTATTGATACGCTGGCCCAAAATAAAAAATAAAAAGGATTGGGGGGACTAGGGTAGCTCAATGGTAGCATGCTTGTCTTGCATGTGTGAGGCACTGGGTTTGATCTTCAGTACTACATAAAAGTAAATAAATAAAGGCATTGTGTCCATCTACAACAAAAAAGTGGGGGGCTGCTAAGGATGCGGCTCAGTGGTTAACACTCTGGGTTCAATCCCTAGTACCAAAAAAAGGGACAAAATAGACCTATTGTATTGATGTGAAAAGACAGATAACCAAGATATGAGTGAAACAATCATGATTATAGAAAGGCTATAGATTTATGGAAAAAAATGATATATTTTTATATGTGCAAAGAGAATTAAATAGCCATTTATACATGTAGTATTGATACAACAAACTCTTACTGAATAGAATAATATATAGACACTTACATTCTGTTATGTATACTGAGATTTTCGCAAAATCAAGTGCCATGTCTATAAAAATAAAATATTCTAGGGGAAAACATCAGCAAATGCCACTGCCTAGGTTCTTAGCCTGACAGTGACCTTTGAATAGCTCTGCCCATTCTGGAGAGGACACTAGTTTCTTGATTCAAATAAATTCAGATCCATTGTTTCCAGAGATGGTCTTTGTCTCCTTTTAATCCTATGTTTATTAACTGCCATTTATTAACAGAAACAACTGACCTGGGTCCTCCCTGGAGGACCATGGTCACTGGCCCCACAAGATGTGTCACTCCCCCAACGCGCACAGCAGCCGTGAGCAGCTCTCGCATGTGCACCAGGGCCTGCTTGCGCGTGTTTCCCCTCCGCCACCTCGTCTGTGCAGCAAGAAGGAAGCTGCTGCTGGACACCTGAAAGGCACAAGAAGGAAGAACACTGACTCCTGCTGTCTGTCATAAGACCCTCCGCGCTGTCAGGAACTTTTCATCTGTAGTCTGCAAAATGTGACATACAGCTTGGTCGGGATTGGTGCCAATGAAAGCAAACAGCTGCCCCAGCAGGACGCTATAGGTGGGCTTGTCCCTGCTGTCCTCAATGGCCAACGATTGCAGGAGTGTAAAGGAGCTGCTGCGGTGGCTGGTCACATGTCGACGC
Organism: Marmota flaviventris; assembly: GCF_047511675.1. Taxonomy (NCBI): domain Eukaryota; kingdom Metazoa; phylum Chordata; class Mammalia; order Rodentia; family Sciuridae; genus Marmota; species Marmota flaviventris. Next base: position 145,189,684 of record NC_092498.1, on the reverse strand, counting down.
CTATAGGAGAGACAAACCAGCCATCAGTCTAACAAGATACGTGGTGGGGAGGGGGAGGGGGTGTTGTTTCAATCAACACATTCAGCAGCATGTGGGAATCCAAACCTGGCCATTAGCCATTTACCTCTGATTTGCTCTAGTAAATTCCAAATCTTCATTACCAATCATTTCTAGGTCAGAAGGAGCCGACATACTACGGAGAAAAACAGGCTGCCGGACGGCATGAGATATCACCTTTGTTTCAGAAGCTGATTTACAAGCTGGAACAAAAAGAAGACAAGGTTAAACTTCCTGCTATCCAATGTGTGAGAAGCTGCAGCAACAGCTAAATGTAACACAGAACTACCAAACGGTGTTTGGCAATGGGCTCAGCCATCAGTCCAGTTAGCACAGCACTGATGAATTTTAGGCCAATTTATTTTGTAGCTATCAATGTTCACTTCAGTACAAACATTATAAAAAGCAATATAGGACACAGGGAGTAACTTCTGGAAGCACTGATTTCTTTTTTTTTTTTAATTTTAATATTTTTTTTTTTTTGAGTTTTTCGGCGGACACAACATCTTTGTTTGTATGTGGCGCTGAGGATCGAACCGGGCCGTACGCATGCCAGGTGAGCGCGTTACCGCTTGAGCCACATCCCCAGCCCAGCACTAATTTCTTGATTCAAATAAATCCAGATACATTGTTTCCAGAGATGGCCCTTGTCTCCTTTTAATTCTAGATTTATTAGTCTCCTTTTAATTCTAGATTTATTAACTGCCATTGGGTGATTGCTCTCCTTTGATTATAGTTGATAGGAGTAAATATCACACTTGAGCTGGAAGGGGACTGACCCTATCTATTGGATATTCCTTAACCATATCAAGGAAGTGGTTATTTTATAAAAGAACATGTAAATGGGAGAAGACAAAACTATAGGTAAAAAACAGCTAAGAAAAAACAATGTTTAAAAAGTGGAAATGTCATTTTGTCTAAAGAATAGTTAGAAAACTTAAATCTAATAATTCTTGAAGAATTAAATTTATAGAATTTTATCTTTCAAGTTTTGAAGATACTACTGGTTCACCATTTCAGAGATCAAGAGCCATTTGGAAGCCTTACTGAGTGGTTCCGGTCTTCACACAGGAACCTCAATCAATCTAGGTGTACATGACCAGGAAGTGGTAAGTATACTGGACCTCCTTGGCATGTGATCATACCAACACTCAGTACACGTCTCTCTCCAACACCTGTATACATCTTTTGCCCCCCTTTGTTTGTTTCTTTCTTTCTAGGAGTACCCTGGAGTGAATTCTTGACAAAGTGGCTGATATCTACGTTATAAGCACAGTGGCACCAGAAGCCGTGAAGGGGTCTTAGAGAGTACCCGGTGTCTCTGCAGGGGTTCCCGAGATGCTCCTGGTGAGGCCAGACTGGGCCGCAATGGTGACATGCAGCAGCAGCTCAGCGCGGTTCATTAGACTTTTCACTAATGTCTTCGTTTTAGCCAGTGGATGAGAGGGCTTCTGAATAAGAGAATTCACTTCTTGTAGGAACTTCTCCCTATAAAGAAAGACTGATGTGCACTTAGTCCTCTAGCTTACCAAAACCATATTTTATTAAAATGACAGAGAAGATAGGAGGAAACTAAGCAAAAGAAACCTAATCAACATTGCTTACCCACCCCTTTCCGTATCCAAAGGTAGTAACTATAAACTCTGATCACTTTTAGTTCCCCTTCCTGTTCTCAATGCCTATGCTGCCTTTTGAAGGTTTAAATCAAAACTTCCAGTTTACCAAATGAGTTCCAACTCTCAAATATTTGAGGACTGTATGACATTTACAAAAGAATCTATCAAAAGACTAGATCTTCACAATTTGTTTTGAGCATCAAGGTGATAAATTAGTCTTAATAGTTATTAACATCACTAACCTCAGTGATAGGACCATGTTTTCAAGATCATTTCCATCAAAGGAGACTTCCTTCATTGAACACAAAAGTTCTAGTTCTTTCATTTTGTTCTAAGGAAGGAAAAATCAAGAAAAGATGGTATGCAGATCTGTAGAAACCAAGTTTTACTGTTAAAAGGAACAGAAAAGGTCAGGGAATAACTACCACCTTTGGTCCATAGTTCTATTATTTTTTGTTTTTTAAATATTATTTTTAGTTGTAGATGGACACAATATCTTTATATCTTTATTTATTTGTTTTTATGTGGCACTGAGGATCAAATCAGTACCTCACATGTGCAAGGCAAGTGCACTACCACAGAGCCACAACCCCAGCCCCCATAGGTCTATTCTTAAAGTACATTTGTAAGTTATTGTTTTGATATTCTAATGGTTAAAAATGGCATGGGTTGCTTTCTGAGGATTTCTCTGGGGATTATTACTCTGCTTGTGTTTTGTTTTTCAAGATTTGAAAGAAAATTTTGATAATAATGATCATTTCTTTAAACTTTAAAACTAATTGAAAATAATTATTTATATATTGACATGACTATTGACATGTTATTCTAATCAATTTTCATTTGATCCTTTTAAAGAATGAGTGCATTCCTGGCGTGTTCAACGGTTTAGGAAGTGACACTATCTCTGCACACACATGGCTATGCCTCTCTTCCATAGTGGCAAAGCCCCAATGGTAAATCACATCCTTTGCTCACCTCATTAAAATGGTAATCATAAAAGAAAGGCATGTTGTTCTCCAGTTTCCCCTGCGTAGCATCATCAACCTCACTTTGCCACTTCTGTTCCAGTTCTGCAACACTCTAACAGAGACAAAAATAAAACAGTGTGTGAACAGATGCAAAATGAAAACAAGGGCAATATGCAACTTCAGACATTGATTTTGTAACAGTAATTTAAAAATTTTTGATCTTGTTTCAAACTTCTCTAACTTTCAAGGAAAGAAATTACTTCTAACAGTTTTAAGACAGGTAAAAACAGCTTTCACTTACCTGCAGCTGTCTCTCCATGGCATTGAGTTTCTTAAAGGTCTCTCCCATAATTTTACATAGTAAGTCATATTCCTCAGCATGTTCTTCTTGATATTGGAAATTTATTAGGGATTGCAGTGCATCGACCAAGTTCAAGTGCTTAATAACACATGATACCACCATTTCCTCCATCACATCTGGCTGAATCACTTCCCTGGGATTACAATGGATGTGAGTCAGGTATTTTCCAGGCTCTCAATTTACTAGTACTGTACTTTGTATGCTGAAGAATGCAGGAATTGATTTAAACACATTAAATATTTGGCATATTTCCTTTATTACAATATTACACCGTGTATCAATGGTGCATTGTGGGGCTGTATGTTGACAGGTAATACAGCATATTCACTGATAAAACTCAGTTTTATTAGCCAATAAAGCTGAAAAATCAAAATTAAAGATGCTTCCCCTTATTATGATTTGTATATTTTGAGCTAGAGTCATCGGAATTGGAATAGGTCTAAGGATAAAAAAAGATCCTCAGAATCATTTAGCTACTAATTAATTTTATGTAGTACTAAGGATTGTGATATTTAATGCATATGGATATTTGGAATAAAAATAATAGTGTTTTCTGTATTCATTTTGAATTTCATCCATTCTAAATTTTTGTCTCAGAAGTGGCCAGTCTTGACTGGGAAGGCAGGCCAAAGGCTGCAAAACAGACATAAAACAAGAACACCACAAATACATTTGAAACTGTGAGCCTTCATGCTTCCTACTTTTTTTTTAAAAATACCTTATTTTATTTACTTATTTTTATGTGGTGCTGAGGATCAAACCCAGGGCCTCACACATGCTACTGCTGAGCCACAACCCCAGCCCCTCATGCTTGCCACTTTTGCAGGAATCAAAAATGAAGACATGGGGCTGGGGTCATGGCTCAGTGGTAGAGCACTTGCCTCGCATGTGTGAGGCACTCGGTTCAATTCTTAGCACTGCATATAAATAAATGAATAAAATAAATGCCTATCAACAACTAAAAAAATATTTTTTAAAAAATGAAGACATGGCTCTAGACTCTAATCAAAGTAGGGGCTGAGTACTAGTAGAAGGTCAAACTACCAGAGAAAAACTTAGAACTTGCCAAATTTTAGTGTTCGTGAGTCACATGGGAAACCTGTTAAGACACAGTTAACTGGGCTCCATCCTCAGAGTTTCTGACTCAGTAGGTGTGAAAAAGAGACCCAACCACCAAAAAATTCCTAGGTGATGCTAATGCTGCTGATCACTTTGAAAAATCACAAACTAGAATATTACCTGGTGGGGTGAGCTCTTCAGAGTTCTCAGTTCACATTAACATAACATTTAAAAAAAATTCTTTTTTTCTTGGTAGAGCAGGATATCAAATCCAGGGCCCTGTGCATGCTAGGCAAGTGCTCTATCACTGAGCTATACCCCCAGCCCTAAGTTAACATACAATTTAAGATTCATTTGCTAGACCAGGAGAAGAAATATAACCACTTCCATAGTCCAAATGGTTGATTTTTTTTTTTTTTTGCCATTGGGGAGAGAAAAATGCAACATACTTTATACTTGGTCTAAATTGAGGTCTAGCTCGCCCAGAAATTTCCCTGAGCTTTATCATGATTCCTGGAGGCAGCCGGATCCGGGGCAGGTCAAAGTAGTTCCCAACAGGAGGCACGAGGACATCCGAGGGGTAGGTGAACTCTCGGTCTTCCTCTATGGTCAGAGGCAGTGGAGAGGGGCTTGGGGTGAGGGCAGGCGAGATGACGCCATTGGCCTCCACCTGCCACTGGCACCTAGGCAGATAATAAAGAGGCTCTTCATGCTCTCAGATCAAGATTACTAGAAAGCTACTTGCTACTTGCAGATATATCAACATATGAAGGAGCTGATGTGTTAGATATTTATTCATCAAACCTTCTCGAGAGGCTAAAGAAAAATGAGCAATGTATGAAAGCACATTTTTGCGAATTTACCTCCTCCTCAACATTTTATTCTGAAACTTTAAACATACAGAAAAATTGAAAGAATTACAGGGTAAATATCCACATACCAACTGCCTGGATTCTACAATTTACACTATCATATTGGCTTATCACATATTTACCCATCCTTTTGGGGATCCCTCAATTTAATGTCACACTATTTGGATTGGAAAAAAACTTACGGCAGTTCAAAGACGTAAATTTAAATTTAGTAATGCAAGGGTCAGAAAGCACCATGGTGTAATTTTCCTCTTATTCCTCAGACCCAAAACCCATGAGATGGTCAGGCCATAGGCACAATTAATAGGGAAATGTACAAAAAGTCGTTCTCCACATAAAGTCCTTTTTTCTTTGTGGGCAAAACAAGCTCAATTTGAACCTTTTCATTACCTTTGTAAAAGTTTGGACCGCAAAAGCTCCTGACAGGCTTCCTCTTCTTTGGTAATTTCTGGTCCATTGTACAGGATTCTTAACATGGAACAAGCTAACACAGACAGACCTAAAGCCAGGTCCACCAGAAAGGGCAGGCCTCCTGAGACGTCCTCCGAGGACTCCTACAACGCAGACAGGCAAACCACACTGGTCAGTGGACACCGGCAGAGCTTGCGACCTGGTCTGCACCATCCCTACCATGGGGATTCACAGAGCGGCACTGGGTGTCATCCCTATGGTACCCAAGTCCAGCACCCAACATCGTCAGTAGGTGGCCGCACTGGAATGACCTCTGAGTGAGGTTGCATCACAATTCTGGAGAGAGAATAGCTGACAGGACTGCATATCACAAACAGCATGAACCATGTGCAAGGAGCCCAGATTGTCTCGGTAGCTCCCTCCCTGCTGTGCCCATCCACTCACAAATCACTATTTCTTTTTGTCATCTCAGTCCTGTGCTCAAACCACAATGCTTACAGTGACTGTACTGAGTTCATTAGAAAATGTTTGAGGGCCTTGTGTGTACAGCTCTTCTTCTAGGTGCCTGAGATACAGCACAGGGCAAAACAAAGATCCCTGTCCTCATGAAGCTTACATTCTAGCAAACAGTTCCCCTCTAGAGAGTGTTTGACTTAAGCAACTTCCCAGTCAAAATATATTTTTTTAAAATTCAGCAACTAAAGGGGTCAGTGGAACTCCATTACATTTATTTTTCTTTAAGTATTTTTTTAGTTGTAGATGGACACAATTCCTATATTTTATTTGTTCCTTTTTATGTGGTGCTGGGGATGGAACCCAGTGCCTCACACATGCTAGGCAAGTACTCTACCACTGAGCCACCACCCCAGCCCCTCCTATTACTCTTAAAACACAGAACCCAAGTACTTCTTTTCTACTGAGTGTTGGAATCTTCTTTGCCCTATGAGCAGATGCCAGAGTTAGGGCACCTCTCCAAGTCTTGAAGATGAGCCCCTAGCAATGAATTATTTCTGTGTTGCCGAACTGATTTTAGGTCACAGTTCATTTTACTCCATAAAACTATTACTAATAGTAATTTACTACAGCCAGATGGAAGAGATGGATGGAAAGCAGCCCTGTTTCCAAGGCAAATATGATGTATGTAACCAAGGCACATAGGAGAAAGTACATTTTTCCCACAGCAGCGGTTAGGTTCAAGTACCTGAGCGCGAACTGTGCACGCAAAGCCCCACATAGCTTTATCAGGAGTGTTGTGTTCACGGCCACTTCTCATTTCAAAGGAGAAGGTGACTGTATCTCCTTCCACCTTAAAATTTAAGGGGGGAAAATACACTTTAAAAACAAGACATATAACTTTTAAGAGAGCAATGAATGTTAGAGATTTACTTTCCAAAGGACCACAGAAATGTCTCACTCCTTTTCTCACTTGCTTTTTGATTCAAATTTCATTCTCTCTCATTTAGATGTCAACCTTTTAAGTGTCCCTTCTGACCAAGCAGCCTTAGGGACAAGGCATCTGTGAAATGGGCTATGACTGCCCAACAGTAGGCTCAGAGTAAAGATTAGTCAAATCTTGAGCATAATCCTAATGACGTTCTCATATTTCTATTCTTTCTGCTCTCTCTTTGCCTCTTCCCCACCTCACTGTGTCAAGAAGGCAGGCAAATGACAAGCTCTCCTGAAGTACTCTGTGGTGGGAGGCCTGGCTCTGTGATAGGGAACCAGTTCCACAAGTAAGAAGCAAAGGCAGTGAATTAGAGAGCAACCACTAAGGGTGCTGATCCGGGTTTGGGTGCAACCAGACTACATCCTGGAGATCATCAGCTGTCTCTGGCTGAGTTACAAGGGTACGTAATATTTGTCAATAAGGGACTAGAAACAGACTTAGGAGACATTTTGGGGTTTGATGGACTTCTGAGTTCATATTCACATTCTAGGCACATACTAATAAATAATTCAAGGGCCCAGATTACAAAGCATGGCCCTAATCGCATCAGTTTGAGAATGGGCCATTATTTTTCTCCAAAGGCCCTAATTCGTTTGAAAACATTAACTCTACACTTTTAAACTGCAGTGGCCTGTGGTTCTGGCTACTCAGCATCAGGAAGTCTGGGGAACTAGCAGACCTTTTAATGAACATGGAAGAAAATGCCATGACAACCTCCATCCATGGAGCGATCTGAGGAAGGGATCCCAGCTCTGGAGTGGACAGGGATCGGATATCCTATAAGTGAAAGGAGGATCATTCTGAAGGGAAATGGATGAGTTGACAGGTTTGGCAAGGTCCCACCTCAACAAAAGTCCCCATGACAAATGTGTTCTAGGACTATAGTTGGCATTTGGGTCCCTGAGGAACCTAGGTTCACTTTTCTTTTCGAGAAAGTGACCATAACTGGATACCATACCTTCACCAAGTCCTTCGGCCAACCAGTTCCTAAGACACTACGGCTGCCATATCCCAGAGTATTGCCTCCATATTCAGCAACCTTCCTACTGTTTGTGTTAGGCCCCGCATATATCACCAACTTCAAAACAGAAAATAGACTGTTAGACTGTAAAAGAAAAACAAAAACAACATCTACAAATAAAAAGGCTGCAAAAAATATTTGTTTAAAAACACATTTATAAACCAGGCACTGGTGTCATAATATAACTAATATTTCCTGAATTTTTAGATATAACTGATACTAGTGTCAAAGCAATCAGTCATTGGTATTACAGGAAAATCACAGAGAAATAACAATGATTAACATAAAAATATACTTTTTTATATTATCACACTTTAATTGGCTTGGGAATCTCCATTAAAATATTAATTTTTTTTATCCATATACATTTTCAAATGCTATTTTTAATCCTAATTATTAACATATAACTCATTAATAATAGGTACAGTTTGACCCCTTAAGACCTCCCCAAAATTAATAAACTGAGCAAATACAGATGGAAAGATGATAATATCTAACATAACAACAAAATAAAAACGTTAAAAAAAAAAAAAAATGAATACAGGATTTTAAAAAATGCAACACATTGAAAATAAGCCATATATAATTAGAATGCTGCTTAATGCTATAAAAGGAAAATGACACAAATTTGGGCCAGAAAGGGGGCTGCTGCTTCTTAGGTCAGCTCACATGTGTCAAAGACTTTTTTTCCTTACAGGCTGCACATTAATGTCCAGCTGGCTGACTTCCTAATCTGGAGGAGAAACTCTGATAGCTCATTTGGCATTGCAACAATTCCACAGGAGAAACAGAGCTCTGGCTTCTATCAACACCAAGCCCTGTCCCCGCAGTGCACTCTGACTACCTATACTGCACCCAGGTTTGTATCTAAAAGCTGCGTCTTTAGCCCTGGATGTTTATCATTTTGTGATTTCTTACCCTTTTGCTGACCCCAGCCAGAGACCTCTAGAAAAGTAAATGTACTTTTTACCCATGTAGTAAGCCTCTTTGTGCTCCATCACTAACACTAATGTCCACTGCAGGCATGAGTTAGCGCACATCGGAAGATGCAAACTACTATTTTTAAAGGAGAAACAAAATGACACCAACTAAAATGGCAACCTCTTCCACTTGCTCTTTAAATAATCACTTCACTTAAACCTAGGAAATAGGGGTAGCTAACGGCAGGAGCCAGGAAGCAGGCTACACTGATGCTAGGGGATATGTATTTTGAAAGGTCCACCAAAACCCGAGTTCTTGCTTCTTGCTCCCAGCTAAGGTGAATTCTGGAGAGAAGTCTTAAACTCCTCCAGACATCTGGGACTCCTGACTATACTAAAAGGTAGTGGGGAATCAATAATCCCAGTCATGTGTTTTACCACTCCAAGGCAAGTATAGTTAGGAAAGCCTTTATTTTTAACCTAAAAACCTCCCCTGGTGGAATTTAAGACCACATGTCCTCTCTGAGTTCACAGAGGACAGAGATGACACACAGCTAACTAGGTACATAAAAATAGCGTGTAGAGAGCTATTTTGTGTGTACAAAGCTATTAATCATCTAGTTGTTTTTTCATGTTATCTTAGTTTCATTAGCCTTTCCTCAGAAGTTCAACATGATGATTTATAATTAAACAATTATCAATAGAAGAAAATACTTCGGCCCCTAATGCAATTCCTATTCTTTGCAACAGTAAAACCACCAAGTTGGAGACTACTCTTCCGCAAAATCTATGTGGGCTCTGAAGTAATGGCAAAGAAGAACAAAATGTAAATACACATAAAAGAGAGCTTTAATACATCTGATTCCCTTCCACCTTTTCCAAAAAGATGCATGAGAAGCCCCAAGAATGGGGCAGTAAGACCTTTCCAGATGAATGACCATAAGGTATCTACAGGAATCCCAAGCACAGAGGGAAGGCAGGAAGTCAGCAGAATAAAAAGAAATTTCCCTTTGACTCAGAGTGAAGCTTCCGAAAGCTTACAAAGGTACGCTTTCAACTTGCCATTAAAACACTGTTGTTAGGCTGCAGAGGTGATTGCGCTTAAGTCCCTCAATCACTACCCTTCAAGGCATTATTTTAGGAAAGTCTTCCTAAAAGATATCTGGAGACAGAAATAAGTCAGGAATGGTGACCAGCAGCAAAGAAAAATAAGAAGCATCTAAAAAAATCAGCTTAGGCAGAATCAACAAGAACCCAGTGCTTGCTTACTTTGTCATAGTCATATTGTGAAGAGCATCTGCTATCAAATCTCAGATACAGGCAGCGAGCTCCTGGGATATGGACAGTTTCTTTAAACTTGTAGTTGTCCCTGACAGGGTGTACTGTTTCCACGGTTTTCCCAGCAGCCCAGGGGGCGGGAATCTTTAGGCCAGTGAGGAAGCCTGGCTCCTCTTTTTCTTCCAGCATTCTAAAACCAGAGGAGGAGAAAGTGGCTTAGCTTAGCAGCAAAGAAAATAATAACAAGATGGAAACGCAACAGAAACAAGTTCAGTAAATGTGCTTAAATTTCCCACAGAGTTTACTATAACACATTGTAACTTTTTGGGGGGTTGGGGCCTACCAAGGATTGAATCCAGGAGCACTTTACCACTGAACCACATCCCCAGCCCTTTTATTCTTTATTTTGAGACAGGTCTTGCTAAGTTGCTTAGGGCCTTGTTAAGTTGTTAAGGTTGGCTTTGAACTTGGAATTCTCCTGTCTCAGTCTCCCAAGCCACTGGGATAACAAGTGTGTGCCATAGCCCTTGGCACATTGTGACTTTTAAATACTAGCAATAAGAAGTATTTAAACATTTCTTGTATTTGAGGGGTCTCTCCCCCTTGCTACTGTTAGATGCTGTATACTCACATAGTAATATATAAATTAAGAATATATAAACTTAGAATACTATTTTATTTTTAAAGATTAAGTCCCATTGATACCCAGTAGAAGACCTCACTAACTCTCATTTACTCAGGGGAAAAAACAGACACTGTAAAAAACCTTTTAGGTTTGGCCATTTTCCAAATCCTTTGAAATTTCCTTTTGTTCATTTCTACATGCCAACTATTGAAAATCCATGAGTCAATGGGACTCCTGTTCACCGTAATTGCTGTTACAGAAAGGAATCTTCGAGAGCCCTTTTTCCTACTATCACTGAACTCTCAAGGTCTTTAGAGTGTGAGCTCGTGGAACACAAACTCCTAAGTCCTAAATTTGGCTGCCAAGGAATTATTCTCTTACTCTCTTTCAACTCTGTAGGTGGAGCCGAAGAGCTGTATTGTCTAATACAGTAGGTGTTAGTCACATGCAGCCATTTAGGTTTAAATCAAGGAAGATGTCAAATTCACATCCCTGGTCACACTGGCCATAGTGCAAGTGCTCCCTAACTACATGTGGCAAGGTGTTGGACAGCACAGAAAAAAGTTTTCATAATTGTAAAACTGGAAACAACCTGAGGTTCAATAGGATAGCACACTGTTCTTGAGAAACAGGGCAAATCCTTCCTTTCTGATCAATTACTTTTACAGACAGCTTTAGTGAAACATAAATGTTTCATAGATACTTGCATCCGACTTGGTAAGTTTGGACATTTGCATACAACCACGAAGTTTCCTTCTTCTCTTTGTAATCCTGCTACTCCTTCCTTGAGGCAATCATATTTCTGTCATTAGACAGACTGGTTTGTAGATTCTAGAACTTTATATAAATGGAATCTCATAGTGTTAAAAGTTTGGATCAAGAATGTCCCCTAAAGGCATGGTCTCCAGCTGGTAGCAATAGGAAGAGGTGGTGGAAACATCAAGAGGTGTGGCCTAGTTAGAGAATGTAGGTAACTGAGGGCAGGTCCTTGAAGGGTATATCCTGTCCTTGGCCCCTTCTCTCACTTTGCTTTCTGGCTGCCATGAGGTGAGCAGCTTTACTCTGCCAAACCTCCTAGCTGGGATACTCTGCCTCTGCCTCACCACAGCTCCAGAAACAACAAAGCCATGTGCACTGACACTGTAAGCCAAAATAAATTTTTTCTCCCTGAAGTTGTTCTGCTGAAATCTATTTTTTTTTTTTTTTTTGCCACATTGACAGAAAGCTAACTAACACACATAATATGTGACCTGGGAAAATCTTGCTTCTTTCATTGAGCTAAGTATTCTGAGATTCACATACAAATGCACCTATATCCACATGTTGCATGTATCAAGAGCTCATGTCTTTTATTGCTCAGCAGGAGTCCACTGTATGTATATGTCACAATTCGTTTATCCATTCACCTACTGATGGACATTTGGTGTTTCCAGTCACGAATTATTCTAACTTAAGTTTTTATAAACCTTCATGTCGAATCTTCTAATAACCTATTCTTTTTTTTCTCTTGCATGCATACCTAAAAGCAGAACAGCTGGGTCACATGGCAGGTGTATATTTAATTTTTTTAAGAAACTTCCAGCTGGGCACAGTGGCTCTTACCTGTAGTCCCAGCTATTTATGAGGTTGAGGTGACAGTATTATCTGAGCCTAGGAATTGGGGGCCAATCTAGGCAACATAGTGCCACCCTGTCTTTAAAAGAGACACACACACACACACACACACACACACACACACACACAATGCAAAACAACCCCTGCCAAAATGTTTGCCTAAATCATAATATTTTACATCTCCATCATTAGGGTATGAGATTTTTGGGCCAGTTTTGAATTGATCTCTTAATTCATGGGAAAACTTATTCTAACTTGTTTCTATAAATCTATAAATTAATTCTATCTGTAAAATTTTGACCCTGTATCTTTTTCCTTTTTTCAGATAATCTTTGCTAAAAATTATTGTTGTAAAAGGAGTATAAGGCTTTCACAGAAAAAAAGAAAGCAGCAGTCCCATTACCTCTCATCGGGGAACAGCCTACACTTCTGGTCGGATGTGCCACATGGGAAGCAGCCCACTTCAGCAAACACTGGACACTGGGTTTTAAGCAGCAAAGCCGTCTGCAACATAAAACCATGGGTGCATCTTTAAGTGTTTATTGTCAGTCACCTGGATGGTACTAGAGACAAACAGAATTTCCGCTTGAATCACCTTTTTGCAATCCCTGTCTGCTTTCCTTCACTAAGAAATGCATTGCTACTGAGGCCACTGAACATCATTTTATTTAACACATTTATAATGGTTACTCTTAGATGGCGAGGACTAAATGTAGTAGTAGGTTTCAGTTGTGTTGTACATTAACCTTTTTACAGCCTATTGACAACAAAAACTTGCTGACAGACTACAGTCAGTAATTTAATCCAAAAAACAATAAAATGTGTTCCCTTAACACTCTAGCTTGTTTTTAGAGCAGGATGTTTTTCTTAGTTTCTGAAAGGCGTAATTATGTTTGTTGTGTCTCCTGCGCCATGATGCAGGCTGGCTGGAGAGCAGGTCAGTGGGGTGCTGGGGGTCCCACCTGGCTGGTGTAGAGCACCAGCTGTACCAGCTGAGGCATCAGGGCGTCGGCCATGGTCAAGGTCTGCAGATTGGGGTGCATCAGGGAGGTCAGTAACACTGGGAGAAGGTGACCGAGCATAGTGGCCTTGGTAACTTGTTCCAAGCCTTTTAACCTACAAAAAGTTCAAGAAAACACACAGCCTAAGCAATGCCTGAGCATGTAGAGAAACCCCTGATATCATCGGTATCTGACAAATTCTTTTAATCATGTCTCCTTGAACTAGTGAAATAGTTCTGGCAATTCAGTCCTCAAATTTCCTACCTTCTACCACTAAGGGAGAGGGGAAGAACAGAGAGTTATTAATAGATTGCACTTTCAACCTGTGATTTGGCCAAAAAATTTAGGCAAGGCATTTCATAGCACCTTCAAAGCATTTTACAAATGGATTCTAAAATGCAAATGCCTGCTCTAGGTGGTTACTAGCTCGAAAGTTCTCAGCCTCTGTGGCTGCTGGCTACAAGCTGCTTACTGTAGCACTGAGATTCCGAAAAGGATAAAGTGAATGGCCACAATACTGCTTCACCTGCCTTTGCTGTGAAAGCCGCTCCTGGCCTTGAGTAATTGAGGCTCATGTGGGCCAATGCTTTTTATTGTGGTAAAACACACATAAAATTTACTATCATTAAGTATACATTTTAGTATTATTAAGTAATGTGCAATCATCACTACCAGCTCTGTAAAGAAAAACTCTATGCCCATTAGGCAATATCCCCCACCCACCAACAGTCACCATTCTACTTGCTGTTTCTGTGAGTTTTTTTAATTTAAAAAAATTTTTTTAATTTGTTGTTTCTATGATTTTGACAACTCTTAACTAGGATGACTCAGTAGATTTTTAACTTCTCTTTAAAATCACATTCTGAATATTCCCATCCTCTGCTAGGAATTAAGTATGCAGGTCCCCCAAAGAAAGAAATAGGTCATGTAAATTCTCTAAGCTAAGAGGACATTGGTGTTGAACACAGAAGTAGACCTCATGTCTCCAGGCTACATATTTTAATAAGCCCCAAGGCAACACCTATCTGATTATATTGTTCTCAGCCCCCAACTCCCATTTACTCTCTGGAAGTTGGTGAAAACCAAGGATGTGGGAACCAACAAAAGTACTGAAACAAAAGTTACACTGCAGGATTGTTTTAGATCAATATCTCTAACATTCATATCTTCAAAAAACATAGTACGCAACTCATTTGTAATAGCAAATGATAGCAGGAATTTTAATGTGAAGTGCTAAGAAAAGGACTTGTTTCTGTGAAGGGAAGGTTACTCCCTATATTGGTCACTCCTATATTTGAAGAAATCAACTTTCAGTAAAGTCTTGAGATATCATGTTAACATCATCTTTTGTATAGTAGCTGATTATCTGTATCACTAAGCCACTTCTCCTCCTGGAAGTAAGTGGGCGTGGCACCAAGCTAGACAATTATAAGAAAGGCCAATTGGGGAGTGATGATGGAAGTTCCAAAACTCAGAGTGGAGGCCGTTTTCCATAACCTTGAGGGCCCTGGAATGTGGCTGATGGCCTAATCTTACCTAAAAGCATTCTAAAGACTTGAATGGCATTTGGCTTTGAAACAGTTGCTGTTTCAATCTATTCTCTCAAAAATGCCTCTATATTGAATAAACATTTGATGTTCCATTCTAAAAAGGTTTCACTTTTATAAGCAGATTTTTCTCCCTAAAGAGCAGCAAGTCAGTTTCCAATCCATTTCCTCACCTCTGCTCCCGATCTGCTATGTCACTGTTTATGAGGGCAGTGGTGACCTGCTGTAGCATTTCCAACACTTCATCACATCCAGTCAGGATTTGGGTGGCAAGAGCCAAAATACTGACTTTTAGCTCCTAGGTAGAAAACATCATAATATTATTTTTAAGGTCTGTGATGAATAGTCCCTCACAATGACAACACGAAATGATATATTTAATGATGCATTTTGAAATGAAATGATGAGGTGGCCAAAATAAGCCCAAAGCAGTAAGTTCCTCTGGGATGGCCAGTAGCAATTAATTTGGGAGGCTACGGTCTAGAGTGTGGACAGAAATATGCAGTATCTCACAGGGAGCACACTGCGTGCCTAGGAGAAAAGGCCTAGCTCCCATCCCATCCAGCACAAGAGAGCGCCTGGTGGCCAGCCCAGAAACTCCAGGTGGAAGATTGCCTTGGGTGGTATGAGGATAGCTAAAGAGAAAAACAGAACAGTAAAAGGCGCATGTATAGGCGGTGGATAAAATGAGACAAAAAAACAACATTCTGAAAAAGTACAAGTGACCTTTCACTTAATATTTTAAACCTATTATGCTTAAAATTCAGCAAGTTAAAAAATTCAGGTGCTTATGGGCTATTAAACATTAAAAATTAAGAATTCCTGGGAATACCAATGAGTGTTTTAAGAAACACTAGTTAACATCATAGAAATGTTTACAAATATTTTCTATTAAAAAATACGACCAAACTAACTTTAGGTGACATCTATGTGTTCTCACTTTTTCCCTAGAAATACTAGACAATTGAACCTATTCTACCTTTACTAAGAATCTATATTTCTCTCCATGGTTTAATTAAGGATTTATGAAATTTAGCCTTTCAAATAGAAAAAAAACACCCATTTTTTTTTGTTGGGATTTCCTAGGGTCTTTTTTATATTATTATAATAACTTTTATCTTAACAAAAGGAATTCTGACCTGTAGAATGAGCTGAACTGTGCCTGAAGTCACACTCATAGTATCAGTGATTATCTAACAACCAGGTGAGGATTAGTGACCTTATAAGCAAAATGCTATTGTCCCTTTTTACTAATTAGGAAACCAAGGCAAGAAAATTTAAATAAATAGTATCAATAATTCAAATTAAAAATTCATGCATGTCCACTGTTTAAAAACTGGTCATAGGAGACAAACTCGTGAATGCAAACTAGCACATCTGGTTTATACAATACATGTGCATAAAGGACTAAGAAAGAGCAAACTGCCACAGTTTATTTGGCTTCCTCGGGAGATTTTCCAGTGTGTTCAAGTCAACAGTGTAAAGAAGAATGAAGTTCTCATTGATTTCTCTAATTTTCCCACAGAGATGAAATTTTCATAATGCAAACAACCACCTTGAATATCTGTCAAAGTTATAACCACTGCTAGAAAAAAAGTCTTTGGACTGCTATAAATTTTTGTCCTGTAGGAACAGATGATCAAGTTTACATAGAAGCTGACCTAAATTAACAACAAAATGAAATGAACTATATAG
Source organism: Marmota flaviventris (assembly GCF_047511675.1). Classification (NCBI taxonomy): domain Eukaryota; kingdom Metazoa; phylum Chordata; class Mammalia; order Rodentia; family Sciuridae; genus Marmota; species Marmota flaviventris. Next base: position 145,173,192 of record NC_092498.1, on the reverse strand, counting down.
GTTTAGAAATTAAATTATTTAATACAATATTGAAATAAAATTATCACCTTTTAAAGTCATCTGGGTTGAGACTATAATAATCCATTCAAAATATCAAAACTGTTTAAAATGTTATGCTATCAGATTTTTATATATATACATATATATGTATGTATGTGTTTGTGTGTGCATGTATGTATGTGCGTGTAGATGTACATAAACATATATACATATATCTATATATCTTGCAGGTGTGATGAGATCACTTGTGAGTGCCATATTTTACAGTTCTTAAAAGATGAAAATAAACATTAAGGCACGAAAAGACTGACAGGAGCACATGGATGACACATTATGAAAGTGTCACAAATATGGTAATCACTGTGCAATGACATAAAGATCTATGAAATGAGTGGCCTAATACCTCTCACAAGAATATAGGTTACATGGTGAATTCTGACATCATAATACACAGAGATTTAGCTGAGTAAGCTGTGCTTCACATACTGGGTAGAAAGCATTGTTAAAATCAAGCTTGGTGTTTACCTGTACCTTCAATGTCTCTCCCTGCAAGGAGTTGTCACTGTCATCGTTCTCATCAGGTTTAATCAAAATAGTGTTACTGAGAAGGTGATTCTGAACTGCCATCAGATAGCGCAGGCAGGAGGATGCAGCCTTTAATACAAACAAGGGCATTTAAATGATCTAACCCTACTCAAAGAAGGGATCATGTAATCCTCATGTTTTCAAAAGATTTTGACAAGAGAAACAAAAAGAGAAAGTACAGTAAAAAGACCAAGTTAGTTTCTCAAGTGATTTGTATAGACATGGCTTTCAATGACAGACTTGGACACATTTACTGTTTGTCTTCTGTTGCGCAATCCTCACTAGTCATTCAAACAAATCTTTCCTCTTAATACTTCTTCTTTCCCCATTGCCATCTCCCATAGAAGACTCTACACAAACCCTTAAAAACCTTTTAGTTCCTATCAGTCTCTGCAAAACACTAATAGTTTAGAAAACAATGCTAGACTACTGAGGAAGGGGGACCCTCATTAGATAAAAGAAAAACCCCCAAATTCAGTCAAACAGTTTATTGCATCAAGCCATAAATTGTAATGAAGTCTTAGTAAAAAGCACTTCAAGTGGATTTTTCTAGTTCTATAGTTCTAGGATAAGAACAGTCATTCACTGACTTTCATAAATTATTTTCAGTCTATCTTTGTAAAGTGACTGTGTGTCCACACACACCTCTCAGTACAGTAAAATGAAAACAGGGACATTTGATATAATTGTGCTTTCAGTAAATACATTTTTACTTACAGGCACAGTTGAAAGGAGCTTTTGAAAATCATCTTTAGAGACAGTTTGGCACTTGGTGATTAAAATACAGGATTCTCGTACAACAATCTTCAGAATGTAGTGTAAAAGTTCATCATTTAGTCTTTAAAATGCAGGAGAAATGTAACAATAAAATTTTGATGGTTTATTAGTAAAAGGATAACTTTCATAAAATTGGTCTGAGATAACAAATACAAGATACAAAATTAATTGACTATGCAAGCAAATCATCTTATTAAATAACAATGCTAGCAACTAGGTAATATCTAAGCCAAACATAGCAAAATGGTACCCAATCACCTAATCAAAGTATTTTATAAATAGCACAGAAAAATGACATCTCATTCCCTCTCCCCAGCTCTAACACACATAGCTTCTTTCATAGTTCATCAATTTGCACCGCTTCTCCACTAAGATTTTTGGAATGAGTTCCACTCGTATTTTTATTAAGTACTTTCCCTGGGCGCAAATTACTTTACTAATACAACTTACATGTCCTATTATCAGTTCTTAGGACAACTGTAGAATTTGTTATCTTTCAATTGATCCAGTCTTTTCAGGTTTAACATGCTAATGACCCCATTAGCTATAACTAGAGACAAACACTGATCAAACACATTTAAATTAAGTATTCAGAAGAACACAAAGAAGAGACTAGCAGAATAACATAACTGGTGTCACCTGTAATGATCATCTTCATCACTGCCAAATCGGTTGTTTTGTAGCTGTTCAGCTAAATTGGTTAGGATCACATCTCGAAGCTGGGACAGTCCACTGTTTCTCTCTCCTAACACACAACAAAACTCCATAAAGTACCCTGATAAACAGCACTTAGAAAACTGATGTTATTTTTTAAAAGTTTTTAAACAAAGTATAAGTCAACCACCAAGGGGCACCAGGTATGGCAGATTTATATAAAACAACAGAGGCAAAACTACATTGCAACCAACTGGAAACTGTTTCTAGCCAGAGCTTCTTGATTTAAGTGTGACTACCTTCTTGATCTATCATGAAGTGTGATTTGTAATTCCTCCAATTAATTTTGTTTTTAAATGCATAGTATCTTTAACATACCTTTGTTATTATTGTTCAGTCCAACTTGAAAAGTTGGATTTAATGTGTGAAAAAATAATTAGAAATCACCCCAAAATCATTATTTTTAATTGGTAAATATCTACAGCCTGATATATGAAGTTAAGCCTTGGAAACAGATGGGCTTATAAAGCTAAAAAATACATAAAACATGATTTCTGCTTTCAGTCTGGCTAAGGTGTTGGTATCTATGCAAATACATTTTTAAAATATGATAACAGATAAGAAATAAGAATCTATTATCTTATCATCCAGTTGTTTCCTTAGGGATAAAAAAGAATAGTTGTTCAAGGATAATTTAACAGATAATTCTCACCTTCTGTTAAGACCAACTTAAGTAAGTTATTGATTTCAGTTTCGCCTGGGTACAAGATATTTAAACCAGAGCTGAAATGACAGAAAAGTCAAAAAGTTTTTAAACAAATGTTTAGAATCTCTAAATATTAAATTTTTTCTTTTTATTAAAGGTGACAGTTTGATTACATAAAACTGAGGGCTGGGGATGTAGCTTGGTGGCAGAACACTTGCTTTGCATGTGGGAAGCCTAGGGTCTGATCCCTAGACCACAAAAGAAAAAAGAAAAAATATCCTGATTACATATATCTGAAGTAAGCATTTTAAATTATTTTTAATTTTCATTACTAAAACAGCATTTGAACCTAAAGTCACTGTTATGATTTAGTCCAATCTCTTCCCTGAAAAACAGGATCCCTCTCCTCCTTCTGTCTGTGAATTACTAACATGACAACTTGTGTGAGGTGCCATGTAGAACTGGTAAGCGATGAAAAATCAGTACAGTTGAGCCAGTTATAGAACAGATTGTGTCTCGAGTGCCCCTTCTCCCCATCACTCAAGAAAAGGATTCTTGGTTTTTCCAAAAAGGCTGGAAGCATAGAATGACAAATGGTATAAGAATTTTTCCTTATTCTTTTTTTATTGAAGTTTGACATGATGTACACATATTTAAAGTGCACAATTTAATAACTTTGAGATGCATATATACCTATAGAACCACCCTAAATAAAGCAGTGAATATACCCATCACCTCCACAACCTTCCTCATGGCTCCAGATGTTTTTCTTTTCTTTTTTGTACTGGGGACTTATCCCAAGGGGCACTTAACCACTGAGTCACATTCTCAGCCCTTTTTTATTTTTTATTTTGAGCCAGGATCTTGCTAAGTTGCTTAGGGCCTTGCCAAGTTGCTGAGGCTGGTCTTGAACTGATGATCCTCTTGCCTTAGCCTCCTGAGCTGCAGGGATTACAGGCATGTGACACTGTGCCCAACATGGCACCAGATTTCAAATACTGACTTAATGCTCAACAGAAAACAATCTGAAGTATAATCTACCATGGAAGAAAAAGAATTCCTTGCCCTCTGTGCTCACCCCTACCATATGACTCTTTCAAACCAACCACTCAGTTCTCTCTTGGTTACTAAACCAGACTTGGTGACATTAAGGCTACCCGCTTAGATAAAAAGTTCACCAAATTAAAAAAAAAAAAAAAAAGGTTAAATGACAATAGAAAATGGTCAATAAATTCACAAGATTTTAATCAGGTTAATAAAGGTCAATATGGTTGACATAACTTACATCAGGCCTTCTCTTATGAGAACCTCACAAACCTAGACAATAGATGTTTTTATTTGTTTTGTCCACTTTGAGTCAAGGTTGCCAAAGCTGGCCTTGAACTTGTGATTCTCCTGCCTCAGTCTCCTGAGTTGCTGGGATTGCAGGGGTACACCAACTCATCTAGCCAGTAGGTACTTGGGGAGAGGGGAGGTACCAGGGATTGAATTTAGGGGCACTTAGCCACTGAGCCACATCCCCAGGATTATTGTGTATTTTATTTAGAGACAGGATCTCACTGAGTTGCTTAGCAACTCACCTTTGCTGAGGCTGGCTTTGAACTCACGATCCTCCTGCCTCAGCCTAGGGAGCTGCTGGGATTTTAGGCCTGTGCCACTGGACCCCACAATGGGTACTATTTTTAAACCCGTTGAATAGCTGAGAAAATGGAAGCTTCAAACCAAGGTCTCAGTGAGTAAGGGATGGAGAAAAGACTAGAACCTAAGGTTGCTGGTTGCCAAAGCTACTCCTAACCACACTGCAACACTTCCAATGAGAACGTCTGATTGCAACACACTGTCCACTTACAGGGATTTTGTTTTCATTTTAAGGTTCAAAAGGTGGGATGAAGAAATGTAGGTGCACAGTTGCCTTTGGCCCAGAAGGACTAGCTCAAATCCCTATCTATATATCATTCCCAATGCACCAAGACTGGGCTGCTAACAGCTTGCAGGAAAGAATGCAAAGCCTTGCAGGAGGATAATTTTGCAGAGAGCACTAAGAAAAGGATTTGCTGTTTACCTGATGGCAAGACAGACTTCCTTCTGAATTTCAGGACAGATTTGATCTTTTGGTGCCATCAACAACTGCCATAGAAGCAGTCCTGACCGTCGAATGATGTCTCGGTTCCTTTCAGTTTGTGGGCTGAAGAAAAATTTAAACACCACCTACAGAAACAGAAGGGGTATGTCTAAAAGTGCTCATTCTACTGGGGATAAAATTATTCTCCTGAAGAAATCACATTTAGATACTCTTATAAGTAGACAACTGGGTAGATTATTAACTGCTATCTCTTGGGTAAAGGTATAATTATAGTAAATATTTTACATATATTAATTGCAATAAGCTAGATATAGCAATATTCTGTTAATTGCAGTGAAATGAATATGATTCTAATTATATGACTAAAAAGTGGCAAAATGCAAAACAGGAATGTTATTGAATTCTTACTCTGGTAGAAATTAGCTGGCTAAAGCTGAGGTTTGTGTTTTTTTCTCTACCACTTTCTTACCTCACATCAGTGTTATTTACCTGAAAGACAACGAGAATGCAGCGTATGATACAGGTATCTCCGTTAACCATGGCCTTCTCCATGATGTCACAAATGCTGCTCAGATGGTGGGCTTCAATTGGATGCTGCTTGCCCAAGACACTTGTGATGGGAAGATTGGGGTTGGTGGCCAAGAGATTGAGCTGGTGTATGCACATGGCACCAACGTGGTGCAGTAACTGGTTTATAACCTCATTTGTGGTTATAGCCTCTTCTAGAAGAGAAGATATAGACTCAGTGAGGAAAGATGTACTATAGATGGCCCCTGAGGAACAGAGCATGCGTGCACATCAATCAGGAAAGACTACTTGGCTCCTGTCTCTTCCACTGCTGCTGGAGAACAGAGTGTTCCACCACAGAGTGCAGGGGTGAAAACACTTGGGAATTTCAATTCTTTAAGAACAGAAGTAGTTACCACTCATTGAGCCTTTTTTTTTTATGCTGGGCAATGGGCTAAATGCTTTTTATACATTACCTTACAATATAGTTATAAATAAGTGAAAAATTAAAATTTCAGTCTGAGCATATGAGAGAATGGGAATCCATATACCAATATATGAAAGACTTCTAGGTACAGATTTTGAGAAAGAGAGAAGTAGGGAGTTTGTTTTGACATGTTTAGATGGAAATGCTTACTAGATGACCAAGTAAAGGTGAATGCGTAGTCTGGAGTGTAGGCGAGAGACTTGGGAGCCACTAATAAATAGGTGACTCTCTCTTCTTTTGCTATTTTTTGTTTGGCTGGTTGGTTGCTTTTTTGGTTTGTTTGTTTGTTTGTTTGTTTTTTGGTGGGAGGGGGGACAGCTTTCTGAAGATATAATTTGAATACCATAAAACACGATTCAAAATTAAAAAAAATTTTTTGTTGTTGTAGATGGACACAATACCTTTATTTTATTTATTCATTTTTATGTGGTACTGAGGATCAAACCCAATGCCCTACATATGCAAGGCAGGCGCTCTGCCACTGAGCCACAACCCCAGCCCTTAAATATTTATTAATTATGGTAATGATTAGGATATTTGTCCACAAATTCTCTGATAATATTCTTTCTAGGAGGTGGACCTTAGTTCCTCTTCCCTTGAGGGTGGTCTGGACTTAAAAACGTACTTCTAATAATGCATATGGAAAGTGAAAAGCAGTAACTTCACAGTGGAAGAGCCTGGTAGACATTACTTAAACAAAAGGATCAATTTTATTTTTTTGCAGTGCTGGGGATACAACCCAGGGCTTCACACATGCTAGGCATGAGCTCTACCACTGAGCTACAGCCCCAGCTCCAGGTGATCAATTTAAAAATCACTAGTAATAAATCAAGTTAACATGTATTCTGGAATATAATGTAACGTGAAGAGGACATCAGCTCTGTTGTAATTCTTCCCCAATATCCACAACCTCAGTTTAATCATGAGAAAACATCAGACAAACCCAAACTGATATGCATTCTTTGTTCCAAGTTTTCTGATTATTTTTCCCACCAACTCAAATCTGTTGCTGAGCTACTCTAATGAATGTCTCTCTACTTTTTAAATCCAGAATTTCCATTTTCTTCTTTTTTCTTTTTAATTTTGTTTGATTGGTTTTTGTTTGTTTGTTTGTTTGTTTTTGATGTTTGAAATTAACCCCCAAGCTAGGCAAGTGCTCCGCCACGGACCTACAGCTCCAGTCCTAAATAATTTCTTTATTGAAGTTTTCTGCTTGTTCAGTCATAGTATCATATTTTAATCTTTTCAGACATGGTTCCCTTCAGTTCTTCAGACATATATGTATTACGGCTGCTTAACGACTACATGTGCTAAGTACAATATGCATTTCCCTGCAGTGTATGTTCACTGATTTCTCTGCTCGAGTCGTTTTTGAAAGCCTTCTTTCTTTTTTTCATTTATTTTTATTATCTTATTTATTTATTTATTTAGGTTCTAGGGATTGAAACCAAGGCCTTGTGCATGCTCAGTATGTGCTCTACCACTGAGTTACATCTTCAGCCCTTGTTTTGAATTTTAAGTCTAGCTTCCCAGGGGATACCCCTGTTCATTGTCAACCAACAACTGGTACTGTGAGCCTTGAGCCAGTAACACTTCCATCCTGAATGGAGCTATGTATTTTGCAAGAAGGCATCAAAGTTCAGGCCGTGTTACACTCCATCCAGTTTCTACTTTCTGCTGGGACATCTCACATCTCTGTGTATCAATGTAGGCTCATATTGAGCTGAGACATCTGAACAGTTGGGCCTCTCCCAGCCCTCTTCTGTGTAGATGTGCAAGGAGCTTGTCAAGGTCCCCAAACCTCACTACTAAATTTCTAGCTAGCATGCTGATCTGCTGCTTGTGCTAACCAGGGTCATAATTTAAGCTGAGCCACTGGCCTTCTCTGTGTGTCGCCAAAGCTACTACTACTACTGGTGTGAGATTTTCTCCGCTCTGCTCCAAATCAAGTCAGCCCCTCTGGCAGCAAAACTGCTGCTTTTCACAGTCTGCCCCTTCCCCCAGGACTGCTGTGCTGAACAAACTTGAATGGGGGATGGGAGCAGTTCCAGCTAAGATCACCACAGGACTGGAGCCACTTCTCAATTTGGTGTGTCTTTGACCAATTTCCAGAGTCTGGTTGTTTTTAACAAATTTGTCTGTTTTAGGATTGCTTTATGGGGAGTGAAACTGCTGAGCTCTTCATTCCTCCACACCAATCTAGCTGACTTTAAAGTCACAAGATTTTAAGTGAATATTAAGAATTTTAAGAAACAAAGATCCTTCATTGGTAAATCTAAGTTTAGGTATGAATAAGTTGTTATCAATGTAAAGCATTATAACAGCATATAATTCCAAGCCAAATACAATAATAAACTCTTACACTAAAGTTCTGACAATGGAGGGACATATGGATTTCTCTTTGAAAAAGTCTATGGACTACTTCAAAACCTCTATTTATTTACATACTTATTTAAGCATAAACCAGCCTTTCAGGATCAAGATAACAAAGGATTGTGGGTTCCTCAGTTCCAAGGGGAGGCTGGGATGCATTTGTCAGTGCTCCATGTCCCTACCTACTTAGGTGCTGCTGCAGTCTGTGGGTGGGATCTTAGTGCAGGACCAAGAGTGCGCCTCACCTTTAGGCTCAGTGATGATGTGGCTGACTCCCAGCCTCTGGCACACATAATGGAAGGCTTGATTCCCAGGATTACACCACTGATCGATGTAATCATTTGAGCATGTCCACAGCATGTTGTTCACTGTATCATAACAGGCGCCTGTGGAGTACAGACATTATTTAGTTGTTGTGTAGCCAGCTGCCTGTACACATGTTTCTTACAAGCACTGCTAAAGAATGGAAGGGTAAGGATTCTAATGCTGACAACCACATCTCTGCTCTCACAGATTTCCTTGGCAAAGCACTAGACTGGGACTCAGCAAGAGGCCAGAATTTAATTTTCAGTTTTGCTTAACTCCTATGTGAGAAGGAATAAGTCTTGCAAAGCATATAGTTCTTAGCAACTGATTTACATGTGACCTACTTCCAAAAAGGGTTTAAGTGGCTTACATTAAAAACCTAGGTAAAAAGAGGACCAACTAACAATACATACAAAAAAAAAGCCTTAGTAATTAAGCCTAAAACTTAGACATGAGCTTCCTAGGAGCCAAACAAAGAAAATAATGCAACATATTACATCACGTTCGTTCTCTACTAAGCATATTCTTAACAGGAACTTTTTTATGGCAGAAACTTTGAGAATTTGTTGTAGGCATCATCATACAACCTAAGAGACAGTATCTTCAATAGCAGTTTATGCAGAAAATTTTACACATGGCAATTTCTTGTATTAATTCCTCAAATTAAAGAGTAGTATTAAAATTCTTTTCAGAAAAACTAGAATGCCACAGGAATTGACAAGATATTTCCAAATTGCAGAACCCTTGAATTTTCTAAGGAAACATGTGCATTTATTTCTTACCCAATCCTGGTACAAGAGCACCACGCCCCAGTGAACTTCCAGCAGCATCTATGAGATCCGCACGACTTGTGAACTGACCATCCGAAATATTATACACCAAGCTGGAGGCTAGGACTTTGGAAACAAACAGTAAGCTATTTAATGAGCCTAAAGACTACTTTTCAAAGATTGTAAGAGTTTGCAGATGAAGTGTCCCCCAAAGACTTGTGTGTTGAAGTCTTAGCCCCACAGGTGGAGCTTGTAGGAAATGACTGGATCCTGAGGGCTTCTGACCACACCAGTGGATTCATCCACTGATGACTGAATGAACTACTGGGAGGTGGTAGAAACGGAACATAGTGGGGCACAGCGGGGAGGAAGAAAGTCAGTGGGGGTATACCCTTGGGAACTTTATCTTGTCTCTAGTCCCTTTCTGACTGCTTCCTGGCTACGATGAGCTGAGTTCTTTCCTCTGCCATGCCCTTCCACCAAGATGTTCTACCTCAACTCAGACCCAAAGCAATGGAGCCATTTAATCATGGACTAGAGCCCCTGAAATGGTGAATCAAAGTAGACCTTTCCTCCGTAAAGTTGTCTACGTCATGGCAATGAAATGCTAATACAAAGACTTTTATTAAAATCACACCTTTTTTGTTGTTTTCTACTGGTGATAACAATGAGGAGGCAGAAAATATGCAAGACCACTAAAATAAACCATCACCACAATATCTTCATAAATTTAAAATTCATTTGGGCATGGTGCACACCCAGTAATGGTCCTGGGTACTGGGGAGGATGGAGAGGACCACAAGTTTGAGGACAACTTTGTAGCCTTTCTCAAAATAAGATCAGAAAGGCTAGGGATGCTACTCTGTGGTAGAGCACCTGCCTAGCCTACTGAAGGCCCTGGGTTCAGTCCCCAAAACCACAAAAACAAACAAACAAAAATTTATAATGAAATGTTTTTTAAAGTGTTTTTAAAATAGTAACTACTTCATGAAAGTTTTTTCAACATGGATTATCAAAAGGGCAACTGCATGAGTAGTTATGATTATTAATCTCACAGGCAGCAACATTCACAAGAAGCTTCACTTTTAAGTTGGTGCTCAGTAATGGCTGGTAGACACACAATGGCTCAATTGCTCTCCTTCAAAGTCAGATTTTGACACTAGCAGGCACTTAAGCCTCTACCCTTAACACAGGGTGGAGGAGTGTTGGAAAGCAATGGCTTCAGGTTTTTGGGTTTGAATACTAGCTCTACCACTTCTGGGTGACCCTGGGAAAGTTACTGAACCTCTCAGGGTCCTCATCTATAAAGTGGAGATAACAATAAAAGTAACTACTTGACACTGACTGTGAAGATGAGTTTAAAACATGAAACCTAGGTGTTTGTTACTAGTAGTGACATCCTGTTTTCTTCCCTATTTTAGAACATAAAATTCTGGCACTGTGTCTCTTGAATGTGTTTCTTCTTCTTGTTCCCATCACCTTAGTGATCCAGATCCTCATCCATCTGATTTGAGTGATACCCTAATCTATACTCTTTCTTCTCTATTTTCTACTATTCCACCCTGCACACCAACAAAATTATCTTCCCCCAAATCTCTTTTTCATTGTGCATATTTGCTTTCCCTCCACTTGACCACTTCTATGAGTAATACCTGTTTTCCATGCTTGACACTCAAGGCCTCAGGGAGTCTCTCCTTCCTGTCCCACTCCACCATGATCCCTTCTTTGATTCTGCAGCATGTACATCTGCTCCCCATGCTTTGAGCAGTGAGACAGCACCATCTACCGTCTTCTAGTTGTTTCACACATCTCTACGATTTCTCCTGACTAGACTAGGAGCTCCTAAAGGCAAACACCAGTTCTTCCTTGTACTGAGCAGCTCTCATAATAACCAATGTGGAACATGGCACAGAGGGAATTTAAGCATCTACCGATTTGTTGGGCTAAAACAGAATCACTGTGTCAACTATACCCTCCTGAAAAAATATGGCACCATTTAGACCTGCTTTAATCAACTGGGGCCAATTTCAATAGAATGAAAAAACATGCTAAGGAGACTAAAAAAGTTTAATAGGATTAATGGCCTGCAGAAAGACAAATAGCCCGATTTAAAAATGGACAAAGCATTTGAATAGATATTCCTCCAAAGAAGACACACATAGCTGGGAGCAGTGGCACACACTTGCAATCCCAGCGGCTCTGGAACCGATCACAAGTTCAAAGCCAGCCTCAGCAACTTAGCGAGACCCTGTCTCAAAATAAAATATTTTAAAACGGGCTGGGGATTATATTCAGTAATCAAGCACCCATGGTTTCAATCCCAGGTACCAAAATAAATTTTTTTTAAAAAAAGAAGATATTCAAATGGCCAATAAGCATATGAAAGATGTCTAGCATAAGTAGATGTGGGGCATGAGGTACTCTGCATGCATAAGGCTCAATCCCCAGCACCAAAAATAAATAAGTAAATAAAAACATATTTATAATAAGCTTAAACATTAGATATTTAAAATTTTCTCCTGACGTATAATGACATTGATAATTATTATTTTGTGTTATCAGAGTTATTGCAAAAAAAGTGTTTAACAGAGTAGTTTAAACTAATTAATAAGAAAGTCTTAAATTTCAGAGTTTGAGATAAATCAGGGAACGTGTCATAAATGAAATTCACTTACTTTTTAAAGATGACAAGCCACTTGTTCCACCAAAAAGAGAACGAGTGGCTGAGCTGCCTGATCCCCCTGGAGGTGGGACCAGCATGACCAGGTATGTGCCACAGGTATAAATGGGTGTCTTCCGGAGCATTTTCAGAGGTAGCCCACAGCTAGTATTTGCTGGAGAAGAAAATGAAAATGCTGAGTAAAAATACCTGACACAGATTAATTTGATTATCAGACCAGATTAGCATATAATGAAGGAGACCCAAACCCAAACAAAGATACACCTAAACTTACTAATGAAAAAAATAATTATTTTCTTGCTTCAGAGTCTGACCAAGACTCCTATTATATGGTATAACCATTTCCTTCTTTTTTTAATATTCAATTTTTATTTATCAAAAAAATGAGTGAGGAAATTCTTCCAGATGGTGTACACCTTGTTCTTCAAATTTTGACTTTAAGATTATTAATGTCACTTAATGATTTTTGCCTGAATCAGTCTTTATCGTAATTACTGAAAAATTATTTAATTACTAAGTTTATTTTCTTTGTCTCAAGGTCTGATGAACTCCAAAGCCAGGCTGGATCAGAAGGACTGTGTGGGGCCTTTGGTGCCTGTCTCTGCCTCCTGAAGTCCTGTTTATAATCTCTTATCTTCTCCAGAAGGCTTGGCTTAAAGTCCCATCAGGAGGGGACACTCCCAGAAAGACTTAAAAGCCTTAGGGACCAGGGTGATGATATCAAATATGCTGGATTTGTCTCTATGTTCACCATGTTCTAACTTAAGTTGCTGGCCAACCTGGTGCCACTGGACTTTTCTGTTGAATAAGCCAGAAGGATCCAATTCTTCCTCGGTAGTAATTTCCAAGTGCATCTCCTGGCACCTTGGTGATGACTGCTGACTCTCAGTAGGTCACTGATGCAGGTGGCAGGACATCTAGCCAAACTGAGTTCAGAGTTAAGTTCTGCTTCTGGCCTGAATAAGACACTGTTCCACATACGTATTTCAGAATACAAGCTTCCTGCCTTGCTCTTGGGGATCAGCCTTGCTTCTGTCTTCTCTTAAACACTTTTAAACTCCACACAGATGGTTAACAGGAACTGAGAGAGGGCAGAGGATGAAGCATACTGGCAATGTGTCTATCAGGTAGAACCAGAACTAATTCTGCCCTACTTCCACTAATGCCAAAGTACTTTTCAGTTTGTGAAGGAAATTGGTTACCAGCAACAATGTTACCATTATAGTTTGGATCTGAAAGTTTCCCCAAATGCTCTGTGTTGAAGGCTGGGTCCTGCAGTAGCGTTCAGAGGTGGGGCTTTTGGGAAGTGAACTGGATCACAAGGGCTCAAGTTGGTGCCATTTTATGTGTCTTCTATACCTTGATCTGTGACGGAGACCTTGTCCCTGAAGCTGTTGGAAGGATTCATCAGGTTCTCTTTTTCTATGCACACTAGGTCTATTTTGAAACCAAATTTAGACTCTGGTCTCAGGAAGGCTGATTTCCTTAGCAAGCTGTTCTCTGGAATGAATCCCAGGGTAGGGGTTGTCCGTGAAGGCCTTGATGAGGGTGTGCAGCTGAGGGGCTGTAGGTGGCACAACACTGTCTGACCTCTGAATCTGTTCCCAAAGGTCATCTCACCCAGGGCCTTGGCTTGATTCCAAAGCCTCCTTAAATTCTGGCATTATCTGGAATCAGTGCCTAGCTCTGTGACTCTGAAACCAAATCTGGATTCTTGCCTCTTCAGTGCTGACTTCCAAAACATACTTTTGTTTGGTAGTGTAACTTGGGTGTGGCTTTTGGTTAGAGGTGTTGATAAGAATTTTCAGCAGCTCTTCAATGAATTTGGTGCAAATGTGCCTACAATTCATATGCACAGGCTTGAAGAGCTATCTTGCTCCAGTTGGAAAAGTTCTGATGTCTAGGTATCCATCTAAGAGCTGTTATGACCATTTCTTGAAGGTGTTCCCAATATTCAATTCCTTCATGATTCTAAAAATCCTTTCAAAAGAATGAATCCTCACATGATTAAATCTCAAAATAAGAATCCTACTTGTGTTCTCCTGAGGAAACTAATACTCTACTAAATATTCTTTTTCTTTTCATTTTACATAGAACAAATTCTTGATATATTTGTGATATTATATTAATTACAAATAATTTCAAATATGTAATCAACCAGAAGTTTCAACCTACTAAAAGCTTTCACAACATCTATCACAAAATAATACCTACATAATTTATGATAATCTATTAAACATATTTTTTTATTCATGTTCAGTGGCATAAATAATCATTAATAAAATAATTCTTATTTCTAATCAAGAGGTATAAAGCATACTACAATCTCCCTTATTGGCACAGCTGAAATGTGATGTGAATTTTTTTTCTGTATTTCTTACTGGCACATTATAATTATACATAATACATACCATTGTTACATATTCAAACATGTACATGATATAAAAATATAATTTGGCCAATATCATTCCCTAGTATTACCCTTTCCCTCTCCTACAGTGAAGTTTCCAAAGATGTTTTGTTTTGTTTTTCTTGTGGTGCTGGGTCTCGTGCATGCTAGGCAAGCACTCTATCACTGAGCTGCACCCCCAGCCCTGGAGTGAATTAAGGATTGTCCATATATTAGCCTAGTAAAGACTGATGATGTCAACAGAAAATGAAGCAGAGCACTTGACTTGGGTAACGATCAGGCTGTAAAACAGAACTTATAGCTTAGATGGATATCAAATCATTTTCAGATAGTTTAGATCAGAAAAATGAGTAAAGTGAAACCTAATCTATCTGATATTTGAATACTTGTACTTCTAAAAAGCACCATTTTCAAAAAAAAACTGTAACCCACACCAAATATATTATTAATTCAGGACATAAATTCCTAGCATAAATTTTCATAAATAAGAAACCCCTGGGCTGGGGTTGTGGCTCAGTGGTAGAGCGCTTGCCTAGCATGGGTGAGGCACTGGGTTATCTCCTCAGCACCACATGTAAATGAATAAATAAAATAAAGGTCCATCAACAATAATTACAATATTAAAAAAGAAAGAAAGAAGCCCCAAAACAGCAATGACTGGAGATTCATCAACTTTGTGGGCTTAACATTTTCACAAAGATGTCTTCTTTTTTTCTTTTCTTTGTTTTTTCTTTCTTTTTGTTTTCACTAAGAGTTGTTAATCAACATTCTTATTAACCTGGTAATAGGTATTAATTTGTCATGGAATGAAACTTCTAGATCCTCTGAATGTTCAATTAATTTTCAAAAGTCCAAAAAAAAAAAAAAAGAAAAAAGAAAAAAAATTTTCAAAAGTCCATTTAAGCTAGTAAATTTTTAATGTAGCAATATCAGACTAAATGAATACAAAGACTATAAATAAGAGTACATGAGATCACATGTTTTGAATACAGATACCAGTTTTAACAGAACTCTAAATATACTTTTGCCTTCTGAGGTCTTTTTTTTCTTAATATTGCATATATTTTCTTATCCAACAGATATTCCTTAGTATGTCCATTGTTTAGGTAGGACTCAATTTTCTCCCAACAGACAAACCAAGATCAAGAATTCAGCCTATTCAATGACTTTCTCAATAGGACCCTAAAGCTCAGGAAATAATGCACGAGTTAATAAATAGGCTGGCATCAAATAAAAAAGCTACTCCATAGCAAAGGAAACAATTAGGAATGTGAAGAGAGAACCTACAGAGTGGGAGAAAATTTTTGCTAGCTATTCTCCTGACAGAGGATTAATATCTAGAATATATATATATAAATATATATATATATATAAAGAACTCAAAAAACACCAAAAAAAAAAAAAAAACAAAGAACTCAATTACTAAATGAGCAAATAAATTGAACTGACACTTCTCAAAATAGGAAATACAAATGGCCAACAAATATATGAAAAAATGTTCAACATCATTAGCAATTAGAGCAATGCAAATCTAAATTATACTGAGATTTCATCTCACACCAGTCAGAATGGCAGTCATCAAGAATACAAACAATATGGCCTGGGGTTGTGGCTCAGCACTCGCCTAGCATGTGTGGGACCCTGAGTTCAACCTTCAGCACCACATAAAAATAAATAAATAAAATAAAGGTATTGTGTCCAACTACAACTAAAAAAAATAAATATTAAAAAAAAAGAATACAAACAAGATGTTATAAATGGATCTGGAGACTATCATGCTAAGTGAAATAAGCCAATCCCCAAAAACCAAAGGTCAAATGTTTTCACTGATAGGTGGAAACTAAACCACAATAAAGGGAGTGGGGAGAAGTTCAGTAGATTAGACAAAGGGGAATGAAGGGAAGGGAGGGAGGATGGGAATAGGAAAGACAGTAGAATGAATCTAACGTAATTTTCCTTTGTACATAAAGAAAATACCTAAGTGAATACCCTACCATCGTGTACCCACAAGAATGGGATCCTAATCAGAACAAGATATATTCCATGCTTGAATAATTTTATCAGAATGTATTCTACCATCATGTATAATTAAAAGAAGAACCAATTTTAAAAAGAATACAAATGATAATAAATGCTGGAGAGGACAGAGAAAAAGGAACACTTTTACACTGTTGGTGGGATTGTAAATTAATACAACCACTGTGAGATATCAGTATGGAGGTTTCTCAAAAGACTAAGCATGAAACCACCAGATGACCCAGCTATACTGCTCCTCAGTATTTAACCTAAAGAATTACAGTCATCAAAATACAGAGATACATGCATACCCATGTTTATATAGCAGCACAGTTCACAGTAGTCAAACTATGGAACCAGCGTAAGTGTCCAACAATAAATAAATGGAGAAAGAAAATGTGGTTCATATACACAATAGAGTTTTATACAGTCATTTAAAAAAATATTCTGGCATTTGCAGGAAAATGGGTGGAACTTGAGAACCTTATGTTAAATGAAATAAGCCAAACTCAGAAGGTCAAGGTTAGTGTGTTTTCTCTCATATGTGGAAGCTAGAGAGGAAGAATGAAAAGAAAGGTGGGGGATGATTACATGAAAAGCAAAGGGAGACCAACAGCATAGAGGAAGGGGATGAGGAGAAGAGAAGAGGGGAAGGAAGGGGAAGTGCCAGGGAGGGTATTGGCCAAACTATATTGTTATGTTGTGTGCATGTGTTGATATATAACAACAAATCCCACCATAAAGTACAACTATAATGTACCAATAAAAAATGTGGAGGAAAATAAAACACTTCATTCATCCTGTCATGAAAATATTTACATAGGTGAAAAAGAACTGCCCTATGAAAGTATTTCCTGAACTCAAATTACACACTCATTCAAGTTATAACTATTAATACTTTCTCACTTATGTTTAGTATAAGCAAGGCCTGAGGCAATACAATAATAGCCTTAAATTCTAATAAAAACTAATAAGGATTTATTTAATAGTCTTTAATGAATGAACCATAAATATTTTTATTTCCTAGTGTTTCAAACGCTAAAAAGACTAAAGCATAAAACTGCAATAAGTTCATATTAAGATACATTTTTCTATATATGGCATCTTTTTCTAAATTTATCTTTTACTGCACTTCATGATTTGTCATAAACCAAGGCAGTTGATATATAAGCTGTTAACTTTCTTAGAATAATTGTTCTTAACTTTTTGGGGGGGTGTTGAAAATCAGATGAAAGTTATGATGGACATATATGAAATGTTATTTAAAACTGGAAGAGCATGTTTATGAACCCATTAAAGGCTTATCCTAATTAGGAATTCCTGCCTTCAAGGAATAGACAGTGTTTATAATATGATACCTTTTATTTTTAAAAAGGTGAAAAAAGAAAACATATATTTGGCTTTAATTGCATTTGCATTAAGAAACCCTGGAAATGCAAATAAAATTTGATAACTATAGTTAACTAGAGGGGAAAAGCACACAACAGATTACCTCAGTGGGAATAAGACTTCTGTGCATGTGGGTTTAACATTTTCACCAAGATGTTTTTAATAAAACACATTCTTATTAACATGTTAATAGGTGTTAGGTTACCACATTGTTTTGACCTTCAGACTTTGTAAATATATCATCTATCTTAAAATATTAAATGATAAAAATTAAATGATAAATTCTAAATAACAAAATCTCCATTGTAGACAGTATATCTCTTGCCTGCTCAAGATTGAATTTAGTGAACATAATGCTAAATATCATCTTTCACATTCATGAATCATACACTAAACATGAAATCAATTAATGTATCCCAACAGTAATGATGGTAAGATATTCACAGGTAAAGCTAGACTGTTTTGAGTTATTTCAGATTCATATGAATTCATGTCCACAACCCACAACAGGAGTTAACCTGGAATGAAACTGGACAATGAGGAGAAGATCATATAAGATGAACTCTGCAAAGTAAAGCACTTCGGATGGCACAGAGTAAGTGCTCAATAAAAAGTTGCTGAATGGAACCATCCCAAGAAACAGGCCTGAAATGGCAGGGCCACCTACCTGCTTGATCCTCTTTCAGCGTGTTGGAGATGGTGGAGCCGGTCAGGGCTGCAAGGGTCGCTGATGGGGAAGCTCTATACCGAGAAAGTCTACTCAGAAGCATCTCATTAATGCTTTTGGCAGACTCACCCTCTTTTCGCATTAGAATTGTGCGTTCCTGAAGTGGGTTGGCTACAAATACACCATTTTCAACCTGATATTTAAAGAAAACAAGATCCTGAAATAATACCTGTTTCCATTTAGTTAAAAAATTATTACTTGATATTATTGTGACCTCGTTGCTTAAAAACATTGCAAAATCTGCATCTGAGTACACTTACCCCTCAAAATTTAAGACCTCCACAGAAATTACTGCCAACAAAAGGAAGGCTATGTTAAGTCTGAGTGCTCTCATTTTTCATCATGGTCTATATTCAAAATGTAATGAGCCAAGTTTAAATTCTAGGAAAAGTTGTTGATTAAAATTCCTTTTACTCAATTCTATAGGCAACACTCACTAATCATGAGCCTCTGACAGGTACAAGTAAGATGAGAGGAAAACAAATCAGCCTTTGATTTACTGCTAAGGGGAGCTATGAGGTTAATGCCTTCTTGAAATACAGTTGGTGGCTAACATCCAAATTCTCCACCAGCAGTGATTCCCATTGGCCCCAGCTGCTCGGATGCTGGCAGAGCCACCAGGAGGGAGGCAGACTTTGCTGGGAACATACCCGACTTCACCACCACTGAACCCAGCAGTTCTTTCATTCATCAACTGATTATTCCCCAGGAAAATCTCTGGAATTATGATGCCAAAATCCCTTCACCAATCTGGAGCTTGACTTCCAGCAGACCACCCGGCTCTCACTTTTTCTTTTTCCCTGGCTTTCCTTCTTGATAAAAAGACCCTGACCACTTCCAATATCTCTTCCTTCTCATTTCTCTTCCAACCCAAGAATCTTTAGATGCAGCTCACTCATTCTTCGAGGCTGACCTTCCACTTCTGCACTCCCCTCCTCCTCTTCCTCATCAGTGTCCCCTTCTCTACAAACTTTCTTCTCTTTCTTTTTAAATATTCACAGTTCTCTGAGATCTTACACAAGACCTTGGTATTCCCTTAAAATACCACTTACATTCCTTGTCAGATATCTCAAATATATCCACTGCCCGCTCTAGACTGAGACTCCTGGATCTGGGGAGAAACAGGCCCCACCTCTGAAGGTAGGCAAGACTGGCCTGCGGTGGTGGGCTGAGGAGACAGGAGGAAATGGAAGTCTTCAGAAGCCAACAGAAAGTGAAGCAGGAATGCAAGGGAAAGTTGGTAGCAGAGAAGCTGGAGGCGCCCAAGGCAGCGATACATACAGTGATGAAGCGCTCACGAGGACTTCTTAGAGAGTGGGAAAACGCTGCCTGCTTCCTTACCCTCCGCTTCCTATTTGTCTGAGCTCAGCACCCTCGAAGGAGCAGACATTTTGATAGCCCACCAGAAACTTAAAACCAGAACCATCCACCTTCTTCTGGACTTCCTTGCAGACTGAGCGTGGCCAGCCCTCTTGGGATTCTCTGTCCCTAGTCATGGTGGTAGAACACGATCCTGGTTTGTTTCTTCACCCATGAGCACTCAGCTATAGTAAGGCACTAACTGTGCTACCGTATGGAGCCAGCCCAGGGTGCGCCGGCCCTCCTCTCTTGCTTCCCTGCTGCTTCCATATCTCAGCTTGCTGAAGTGGTGCTTGTCCAGGGTCAGCCCTAGCCTCTAGTCCTCAGACCCTCATCTGGACACTATCCCTAGACCTTTCTGTGGCTGGCTCTTTCCTATCATTCAGGACTCGGGTAGAATGTCACCTACTCAAAAAGGCCTTCCTTTATTGCCAGTCTGAAAGAGAACCTCCTCCATCCCCCAAGCCAGATCACATCACACTGCTTTATTTTGGCACAGCTCTTACCAGTCTATGGAACCATTTTGCTCATTGGCTCGTTCACTGATAGCCCTTCTCTTGCCCTGACTGCATGCTTGCTGCCTGAAAGCAGAGATCCTGCCTCTGCCTGGTCCCCATAAGGTTCCCAGTACTTAGGAAACCTTCAAAAAAACACTGAATAATCGAATCGAGGCTCTCTCTAACTCAACCTACCTTTCTGTGGCAACTCTGGCATTTTATCTACAGATCCATCCTTGCCACAAAGATCTAGCCCCACCTTTTAAATTTCCCCCAACACTCCTCATTGACATTCCTACTTGAATAACCCCTTGTCACCTAAAATGTAACATACCTACTTCTTGCTGCATTGCTTTACCCCTGCCCTCCTGCTGGATCAACGTTTAGTGGTCTTAAGTCTATTTATGTTGCACAACTCTAAATATAACCCTGCAAAGACAGCCAAGATAAAAATCAATCACTTTAAGCTTGGCATTCAAAAACATTACCCATCTGGCCCTATGAGAAAATCAATGGATAACTTAAAAAAAAAAAAAAAACTGCATTATTGTATTTCAGTACTTTGAGGCACTGGGTTAGTTCCTCATATAAACAAGTAATAAAGATATAAAAACGGTATAAAAAATACAACTCAAAAAATTGAAAAAAAAACTGATAAAGCACCTTTGAGAAGCAAGGAGGATTGGGGTTTGCTGCACACATGGCCAATTGCTGGGAACCTCTACTTTAGCAGAGCAGCTCCTCAGAGGCTAACAAGCACTGGTTTAGGAAGGAGGGAGACAGTTGAGTGGGGTGAGGAGCAGCACAGTGCTGGGAGTGACAGGAGGCTGCCCTGCTGGCAACCACATGGGTTCAAGCCACTATCATCTGGAGCTGGATGACTGGACCAGACCCGCAACCAGTCTCCTGCTTCAATCTGGCTCCCTCTTCAGCTGCCTCAATCAACCTTTCTCACTACATGGCCCTGTCCTCTGCCCCCTGACTCTAGGCCCTGTTACTTGCTGTGCACTACCTGCCACTTCAGTTGGCCAAGACTATCCTAGTTTGAGCACTGAGGGGTCCATGCTCCACAGATCCCTCAATCCCAAGCAAACTGGAATGGCTGGCTACCCTGTGTATCAGTGGCTGCTTCTCATAGCTTAGGTCTGGGTTCAAGTGTCCTTCCTTGGAAAGTCCTCACCAGTAACCCAAATTAGAGTAGCTCCCCTTTCCCATCCACTATCACATTAGCTTGTTCAGGTGTCCAAAAATATGGTTTTTCCCCCTAATTACAAAGTTAACATATGGTCTCTCTTGGAAATCTCAAGGAGGGGGGGCGGGAGGGAGAAAGAGATCGAGATCATAAGTAAGAAAATAAGCCTGCAATGGTGGCTCTCAGCTATAATCTCAGCTACTTGGGAGATTAAGGAAGGAGGATCCCATGTCCATGAACACTCTCAGCAACTTAGTGAAATTCTGTCTCAAAAATGAAAAGGGCTGGAGATGTGGCTCAGTGGTAGAGCACTCTGGGTTTAAATTCCAGTGTCACAAAAAAAAAAAAAAGCCCCATTATTCTATTTAGGGATAGGCAGTAAATGTTTTAAGTTCCAGCATTTAAAGAAACCAAAGATAGCTTTGGATACCGCATGTTATTATTGGGATCAATAAAAAGATGCGTCACCAACTTTTAAAAAGAAGACATCCTGGGCTGGGGTTGTGGCTCAGTGGTGGAGCGCTTGCCTAGCATATGTGAGGCACTGGGTTCAATTCTCAGCACCACATAGAAATAACAAATAAAATAAAGGTAAATATATATATATAAAAAATACATTCTGAATCTCTTCCCTTTATGTCCCCCAAGACGACTTCACCCTAACAATGTGCTCTCTACCTGGTCCCCTGCAGTAGCCTCCTACTGATCCCATTCTTGCCCCCTATTTATGCTGTATTCTTTTAAAAAATGTTTCATTATGAAATTTTTCACAATACAAAAATAAATACAATAATTTTTTTAAAAATACATTTATACATCATCTGGATATGAGTTGAAAAATACCATATTTTCTTCATATATCCCAAACATCATGTTATTTCACCCTTACATGTTCAATATGTATTCCTATAAAATATATTTTCTTAAATGACTACAATGTAATCACACCTAACAAAGTTAACAATACTTCTTAACATGACCTAATTTTGAGTCCATAAATTAGATCCAAATAAAACAATTAGAACAATCTATACATTATATACATTTGCTTCATCTTTTTGGTCTCTTCTATGGTCATTTTGCTTCTAAGAGTCTTTATATATGGCTTTTGACTATTCTTGACCCAACACCTACAATAAACCTTTAAAACAAAATCCCATCGCCTTTCTGCTCAAAACTCTTGTCCAAGAGCTTCTCATCTCCCTGGAATAAAATCCAAATAACTGTCAGGTCCTATAAGCAAAGGGCCTGGCTGCTCCTCCCACTGTATCATCCATTGCTCGACTCACTCTCTCTTCCCTCTGCTTGAGCCACAAAGCTCTTCCTGCTGTCCCACCCTCAACAGGCCAAGCACATCCCTGCCTCAGGGTGGCTGCACAAGCCATTTCTTCTGTCTATAATGCTCCTCTGCCTGGTCTCACATGCCTCATGCCTTGATTTCTATTCAGGTCTTAGGTCAGATATCACCTCCTTAAGACAGGCTCCCCTGCCCATTACCTAAAATAGCCCACCTCCCAAAAAAATCATTTTTCTGTTACCTCACTCTACTCCATCTTCCTCATTATACTTATCACTGCTTGAAAGTGGATGCCTATTTCCTCTACTGGAATATAAGCTTCAGAACACTATGTTCCCAGCTCCCATGATACTACCTGGCATGAAGAAGGCCCTCCTCATTCATACCATTCATCCATAATGTTGAAGAGGTATGAATGAACAGATTCAGAGGTGGCTACTGAAGGACATGCCCAGGACTCATGGGAGTAAGGTTAAATGAAAATGTCCATTTGTATACAGTGGGCTAGGATCACAAGCCCTCCACAAACTAAAGATGCCAGAGGGAAAAAAAACTGTGAGGAGGTTGTGGAGGGGATTTGAATATCCAATGAGGAAACAAGAAAGATGGTCACAACTTCCCTATACCAGCTCAAAGCAGCAGCATCTGTCCTGCTTGTCACCTTTGGAAGTCAACTGCAGTTACAAGGTTCCAAGAGAGAAGAAAACAATCAGGCTACTGTGAGTTTGTCACTGTGGGAAAGAGGTAATTCTCTGCAAAACCAAATAAAACTAACAAGCTACCAATCACAGATGCTGCAACCTGAGGGTACAGACCAGCTAACCAAATTTCTAACATGGGCTCTCACCACCAACCTATTCAGATTTTCTCCTCAGGGGACAAATTCCTTCTCTACACCTGCTCCTGTGATCATTAGATCAAGTCCTCTACCTCCATTAAAACCTTGCCACAGCTGGGCACAGTGGCATACACCTGTAATCCCAGAGACTCAGGAGGCTGAGACAGGAGGATCGTGAGTTCAAAGGCAGCCTCAGCAAAAGCGAGGCCTGAGCAAGTCAGTGAGATCTTGTCTCTAAATAAAATACAAAATAGGGCTGTGGATGAGGCTCAATGGTCGAGTACCCTGAGTTCAATCCTCAGTGCCCCCCGCCAAAAAACCTCACCACAATGAATTTTACTCTCCCCTCTTTAATCTCCCACCATATATATATATATATATATATATATATATATATATTTTTTTTTTTTTTTTTTTTTTTTTTTTTTTTTTTTTGGCAAATCAAGAGTAATACCAGGCTGGGGTATTACTCAGTGGTTGAGAGATTGCCTCTCACGTGTGAGATCATGGGTTCGATCTCCAGTACCACATAAAAAAATAAACAAATAAAGATATTGTGTCCATTTAAAAAAAAAAAAGAGCAATATCAAATGATAGTGGCCAGCACTGGAAGGGCACATCTGCTGTTAACTGAAAAGGGAAAGGAAGAGGAGCAGGTCTGGGATTAAAATCAGGAGTTTAATTGGTGGATATTTAGCTTCAGGGGACTATCAGACCTTCATCTGTAAATTCTACTATTTTGTGCACAAACACCCACATTAATGTGCACATAGTTTTTCAGGGACAGGTTTTGGCTAAGAAGCAATTTTGAGCATCCTCAGCAGGTGGAGGTGCTTCTGGAGACAAAATAAGATGAAATCAACTGAAGAGGAAGAGCAAAGAAGCAGATGGAAGGTGTCCTGGAAATAAGTCCTGGTGCTCATGATTGTTAAGAGTGGGGCAGGCGAGGCTCAGAAAGAATAATCAATGAATTAGAATGCTATGGTGGCCACAAGCCAGGTGAAAACAGGATTGGGAAGGAGAGATCAACCCTATTAAATACTGCTAAAAGACCAAGTAAAAAGAAGGCTGAGTTGACCACTGAAGTTAGCAATGTGGAAGTCACTGGAACCTGGTAAGAGCTGTTCAGTGGTGTGATGAGGATACGAGACTGACTGCAGAGGTTCAAGAAAGAATGCAGGTAGATAAGATAAAAGAGTAATAATAAACCCATTCCAAAGTTTTTCTGTATGTAAAGGGTGGGTATGGTGGAGAGAGCTGTTTCTGTGCATCAGTATGCCTGGGGAATGCTGATCCACTGAGAAAGAAAAGGTGTAAACTCAGGAGCACAGTTGAGAAGAAAAGAAAACCAAACCCACCCCCTACCTTTCTTCTCCCATAGCAGGTTCTGAATCTAGCTTATTGTACTAAACAATATAACTTAAAAATTAATCTGTTTCACTCTATGCCTCATACTTTTTAATGACTACACTGCGTTCCATTCTGAGAAAGTATCAGAGGCAGTATGCTAGATACCTATGTTCAGCTCCCAAGGTGGCATTTTAGGAAAGCTGCTAAATTAGTGGCCACTGATGACTTAAAATTATTTTAATTATTTTATTTTTTACATTTTGAGACAGGGTCTCGCTAAGTTGCCCAGGCTGGCCTGGATCTTGAGATCCTCCTGCACTAACCTCCAAAGTTGCTGAGATTGCAGGTGTGCAAATCTACCATGGCCATTAAAAAAAAAAAAATTAACAATGAAAAATCTCAAACATATGAAAAAAGGATAATATATGTCCATATGTCATCATACAAATTCAACTATTGCAGATATTACCATATCTGTTTTGCCTACCCTCTTTTTGCTCAAATATTTTAAAGTGTGGTTCTACTTCCAAATACTTCACAAAACATCTCTAAAAATATACACTTTTAAAATGTAACCACAATGTTAATTTACTTAAATTATTTAAAATAAACTAATTTCCTTAAAAAATAAATTAAGACTAATCCTCTGGTTTCATCTAATATTACTAATACTTTTATATTCAAATTTCAAATGGTCTCCAAAAGTTCTTTTTAGTTGGTTTTTACAGTTTTTTACAGTTTTAAGTTTTTACAGTTAGTTTGTTTGATTCAGACTCGAAAAATGATTCAAAGGTGCTTCTTTTAACCTACAGCAAGCTCCTTCCTCCCCAACTTCTTATTTCACACTGCGGGCAGGGCTTATTTTAGTTGTTCCATTTCCTCTAGGGCAGGTATGAGCTTTTGATTATATAACTACATGTCTAAAAATATCTTTATGTTGTCTTCACAATTGATTAATATTTTGGTTGAATACAGTCTTCTGGGTTGAAAATAAATTTCCCTCAGAGTTTTGAAAATGCTTCTCCATTTTTGCAACCAGGAATAAATGCTATTGAATAGCTTGGTGCTTTTCTAATTCATAATATGTATGTGATTTTTTTTTTTTTTTTTAATTTCTGGAAGCTTTAGAATCCTCTCTTTATCCTTGGTAATCTAACATTTCAGAGGATGTTCGTGATGTGGGCATTTTCTATTCCTGTGCCAGATCCTATTCCTTTTTAGCCAAGACAGCAGCATCATTTAGTCTGAAATTTCTCTTTTATTATTTCTTTTATTATTTCTTGATCATGGAATCTTTTTTATTTTCTTTGTTCTCTTTGGAATTCCTATTAAGAAGACAATGGATGGATCACTCCATTATGTCTTTTATTTTTTCTCTCATATTTATTGTTCTTTATGTATCCTATCTTCTGGGAGGATAATGCTAACTCTTATGAATTTTTAATTTTGGATAATCGTAGTTTTAATTTCTAGGGGCTCTCCCTCATTCTCTGATAGTTTTTCTTTTTTTTAATGACATTCTATATTATTTATTATTTTTATTTTTTGCAGTACTAGAGATTGAAGCCATTAGTGCTCTACCACTGAGCTATATCCCCAGCCCTTTTCTACTTTTACATTTTTATTCTAAGCAGGGCCTTGTAAAGTTGCTGCGGCTGACCTAGAACCTGCCATCCCTCTGTCTCAGTCTCCTGAGCAGCTGGGATTACAGATATGCACTATCGTGCCCAGCTCTCTTCTGTTTTATGAGTACAATATCTTCTCGTATCTCACAAAGTAGTCAGTGTTGATGAAGCTTTTCTCCATCCCTTCTACTTCTTTTAAAGTTTTCATATTGGAGGCTTTTCTCATTCGTCTCATGATCCTTAGTTATTTGCTCTGTTTTTTAATTTTCAATAAGGAAAGATCTAAAGGTACACAAAAAGAGAATGGTAGCAGCATGCGTTCCCTATGTGCCCTCCCCAGCTCCAATAATTATTTGCCAAACTTTTTTTTATTTACTGCTCTCCCTTCCACACACTACCTCTCCAAAGTTTTGGGTTTGGGTTTTGTCTACTCTTTTTTCTTAACAGTTTAGCACTAGTCAGGAATTCTATGGACATGGTTGAAGCTTACATGGTAAAACACATCACCAGTGGGTGACTGACCACAGAAGCAACTCTTTGCAATTCCAATGTCTGTACATAGAGATCTTTTTTTCCCCAGGGTCATTTAGTTTCTTCAGAAAATAAATGTCTAGTCTTCTGCCTGGGCAGCAAGCATCTGAGCACAAATGTGTGTGTCAAGAAGTGGGCGGACAGGACCTGTGTCAACTTTCAGTCTAGAATCCTGGTCTCCCAACAGCTCTGTGCCACATCTGATGCCTCTAACTCCTGTGACACTCTAAGGAGGAGTGGGCATAAACCATCTATCTTCCTCCTGGCACCCCTGAACATATATTCTTCTAGTCTTGACATTCCCCACACCAAAATGTGGCAAGGGTCATCACGCTCTACATCTTCTAAAGTGGGGACAAGAAAGAGTGCCTAGAGCTAATGAACATGAAGGAAAGGTTTAACTGTAAATCACAAGGATAGCCAAAAGAAGAACTAAAATGCATGAAATAAGCACATTGGGAATAATAAAAGAAAGGGGAAATTCAGCCAAATCATCATCACAGAAAAAAAATCGACAAAATCTGGAATTCATAAATAAAGAAACAGCAACACAAGCATTTCACTTAGAGACATGAAGGTAACCAGGAGAAGAATTAAAAACCCATGAAAGTGACAACTGTGACACATGCTGGGGGCTGGGGGAGGTGGAGCAAAGGAAGCTCCTTTCAGTATGTGAGAGGCTGATGTTTGAAACCTTGCACTTGGGTTTCTCTGATATAATTTCTCCTTTTAATTTGACAAAAGCATATCAGGGAGGAAGGGGTTTCAATGTTCCCATTATTCCTCAAATAAAGATCTAAACTCTTGAAACAGCTGATGAGCCTGTTTAGGAAGAAATAAACAGGAAAAGTTTTCTTATACTTTTGAAGGTATATTCCAACAGTACACTCGCTAACAGACCTACTCAGAGAGCACTCTGATGGGGCTATTTCAGAGAACACTGTGGTCATGGCTTCCTTAGGATACCAGTTTATAATATGCTTGGGAGGAGGAGAGGGGAGGAAGAGGGAGGTGGGGAGGGAGGCAGAGAGAGAGGGAGAGGGAGAAAGAAAACTGTGAGACTAGAAAACAAAGAAAGAGAATGTATTGTTAAGGGCTACTGGACTCCTGACTGATGGTCAACTGGTGGGAACAGAACAGGCTTGGAACCTTCAAGGTTTACTAGACAATTGCTATCACATTCTCCCCACTTCAGGAATACTAATCTCTTTTCAGAAGGGGGTTCTAAATCACATCATGAAATAAGTTTTATCACAGACAGAGTTTAGGGTAATTTTCTCTTTGGTAAATGCCTACAAATACTATCTACACAAGCTCATACAAGAAAACTTTCTTCAATGATGGGAATGTTCTCTGTCTTTCCTGTTCAACACAGCAGCCACTAGCCACAGTGAGAGCTTGAAATGTAGCTAATATAACTGAGCAAGCTAAATTTTCATTCTACTTAATTTTGATTAATTGAAATTTAGATAGCCATGTACAGCTGGTGGATTCTGCATTGAACAGTGCAGATCTAGACCCTGGGTGCCCAAGTTCTTCTCATTCAAGCTTCTCTGTATTCCAGCTACCCTGGCCTGCCTTGATTTCCGAAAACATGCTTGCTCCTGCCAAAGGAACTTTGTACTTATGGTCCTGTCTTCCTGGATGTTCTTCATTTGCCACCCCACCCCCACCCCCACCCCCCATTCTTTATCAGGTTAACTACTACTTTTTTTTCACTGACTAAAATTATTTTGTTCACTTATTTGTTTACTGTTTATCGTTAATTTTTAAATTTCTCCACCACCATCACCCAAACCACCCAATTCCAGAGACAGAATTCAGTTAATTTGAGTAAGAACTCTGCCTACCTTGTCCACTACTGTCTTCCCATCACCTGAGTACAACACTGCTTGAATCACCTTCTCATAATTGTCTCTACTCTTGAACACTCCCAGTTTCTCTCTACAGAACCAGGCTTGCTACTGAGTTTAGTCCCATACTCCACCACCCATGGGGTTTCTCCATAAACACCCCACTGTCAGCACATCCAGGAATGTCACTGCCAGATTAAACTTTTAGAAAGCTTGGCCTTTTATGCTTCTAACCTCAAACATAAAACACCTTCAAAGATACATGAAAGGAAAATTAATTTTAAGGAAACATTGAACATACTGTACGTATGCTAGGATCCCAGGTCGTCTGTACATTAATATAAAAAGAAAATAGAAGGGGGTTTCTGTAAAAAACACAAAATAAGAAAGCTAAACTTACCACAAGTTCAAAAATGTCCATGAAGACAGAATGTCCCTTTGGTGTTTTCTCATTCAGACTGGCAGGAGACCAGATCCAATAGAAGTAGGTACCATCTGAAGAGAGGTGCACGGTGCTCATAGTACTGCCAACAGGGAGGTGATTGGCTGGCATGGCCACTGTCTGGCACACCTGGACACCAAAGGGAAGAAATTCAGTCCATTGTTAATGCTACTTACTAAGTCACAAATGATAATTCAATAGACTTCCTGGGCAAAATAAAATAATGTATGAAAAATACATGGCAAAAATAAAAAAGTTCATAAAATGAGCAATAAAATAAACATGAACAACCATGTAACAGATGAAAAGATTATTGATACTAATTCAAATTACTTTTTAGTAGGAAAAATAATTACTAAAACACAGGCTGGAATATGCTCAGTGGTAGAGTGCCTAACATATGTGAGGCACTGGGTTTGATCCTCAGCACCATATAAAAATAAATAAATAAAATAGAGGTATTGTGTCTGTCTGCAACTAAAACATATTTTTAAAAAACACTGAATCTGCTATGCATATGTTTTATCTAACACTTACTTAAAAAATAAATTTTAGACAAATAATACTTCCTGAAATTTCTTAGTAAAGAAATTTAAGACCATAATTGTATTTAAAAGATAGGAATAATGTCTTGTTCATCTTATATCCCAAGCACCTAATTCAGAGCCTAATTAAAGTGAATTAGTAAATTTGGGAGAAAGGAAAAAAGAGACAGCAGGAGGAAGTCAAAAGGAAAACAGAAGAGGGAGAAGGGAAAAGGAGAAATGAAGTTTAAAAATAAAAATGACAGTCCATGCCAGGCACGGTGGTGCATGCTTATAATCCTAGCAACTAGGGAGGCTGAGGAAGGAGATCTTGAGTTCAAAGCCAGTCTCAGCAAAAGCCTCAGCAAAAGCAAGGCACTAAGTAACTCAATGAGACCCTGTCTCTAAATAAATAAAATACAAA
Source organism: Marmota flaviventris (assembly GCF_047511675.1). NCBI lineage: Eukaryota > Metazoa > Chordata > Mammalia > Rodentia > Sciuridae > Marmota > Marmota flaviventris. The sequence goes on along the minus strand of NC_092498.1, from coordinate 145,142,790 downwards.
ATAGGGCTGGGGATGTGATGTGGCTCAATAGTTAAGTGCCCCTGAGTTCAATCCCCACTACGGAGGAAAAAAAAAAAAAAAAGACAGCCCATGATGGAGCCTAACTTAGCACATAGAGCCTCAAATAAATTGACCATGTCCATCCCTGTGTACTGTGAAAACAAGTGTTTCCAATATAAAGCTTTCTTCAGTTTCAGCATCATTCTACATTAAACACATAGTTACACACTATTTTGATGCCAGAGATTAGCACTTAAAATGAGGGCACATGAAAACCAAGAAAATTGCTGATTAGATTTTCTTTTTTTTTTAATTCAGGAATAAAAAAGCTGAAAACGTCAAAATAAAACTCATTAGAGAAAGTTAATGCCTTCATAAGAAAGTAAGAACAATTTTTAGTTACTCCATTGCTTTGGGAGGGTCACTAGTTTTCCCCAGGCAATTCTGACCCCTCAATCCATGAACTTTTATCCAAATTTGTTCTTTCTACCTGAAGCACAAAGACTCATTTAGTTGCTGTAACTACACTTTGAACTTATCGTGCCAGGAAGTCTAGAAAGTGGACAGCTACTAAGTGGCCTATGGTGCTCCCAGATTACTCCTAGTACACATATCTAGTTCATGACAACAGTATTGCTTTCTTAGACAGTGTCAAAAAGTTTTTGCAAAAACACAGGGGAAACTGGCATTGCTTCAATTGTAAAATATGTTCTGAGATTTAACATCTGCTTAACTCCTGGGCTTATCATTTCTGTTTCAAATAAACATGAGATGTTCTTATATGTTTGCATTAGTGACAAACAATAACGTCAACTGGACATCCATTTATTCATTAGTTCATTTTATTTATCCAATAATTATTGAACACCTACTATGCTCTGGAGATGGTAATGGTGAACAAGATTCAATCCCTGTTCTCTAGGAAAGACATACTTGAGTGACAAACTAAAAGTGATGTGAGCTGGGCATGGTGATGCACGCCTATAATCCCAGCAACTCAAGTTCAAGGCCAGCCTCAGCAACTTATCAAGATCCTGTCTCAAAATAAAAGATAAAAATGGCTGGGGATGTAAGCAGTGGAAAAGCACCTCAGGGCTAGATCCCCAGTACCAAAAAGATAAATAAAGAAAACATAACAGAAAGGGCTGGAGGTGTGGCTCAGTGATGGACTGACTCTGGGTTTAATCCCCAGTATTGAAAAGAAATACAGTTAAAAAGTTTATTGTTTGAGGGCTGGGAATATAGCTCAGTTGGTAGAGTGCTTGCCTCACATGCACAAGGACCTGGGTTCAATCCCAAGCACCACACACACACAAAAAAAGTTTAATGTTTGAGGCAAGGGGCATAGCTCAGTGGTAGCACAAGTGCTTAGTATAAGCAAGGTCCTGAGTTTGATCCTCAGCACACACACACAAAAAGAAAAGTTTATTGTTGGACTTTGAAAGATAAAGAGCACATTCATTCAAATCATGTGGGAAAGTTCAAAGACATTAAAGAAAAAACAAAAATGCCCAAACTATAACAATTAAAAAGAGGCTACTTCTAATGACATCAGGAACTTCTCTTACTGTCTCCAAAATACAAAAGCCAAGAGCCATGGTTTTCTGTTTACCTGAAGGGTGTTCTGATCAATGACCTGGAACAGGGAGTGAGGTTTATTATCGAAAGACACAGGCCGGTGGAGAAGACTGCCACTGCCAAAAGCCACCCACCCTGGCTCCAGCTCCTCATTCCGGCAGTACACAAACCCTCTGTGGAAGAGAAAGAGACATGGTGGACAATCGAGCTGTGCCTAGAGCCTTACAAGGAACTACACTGGGCACATAGAACATTTTTTGACCTAATTTTTAAAAATGACTAAGTAAGAGAGCCAAAGAGTGAACGTTACATTAACTCTGGAACTGACAAACTATGGCAAATATCAACTTTCCACAATGAGATAGAGAGGAGAGAAAGTTGGGGAAAAGGCTTCACTGAATATACTTGGGGCTTTCAAACTGCAATTTCTTTTGACAGGAATTCATAGATCTTATATCCCAACTGAAAAATCACTGCTAATCTAATGTTAAATTCAAGTACAAAAAGACTTAACTAGAAAAATGTCACTTATCAACATGTAGAAATCACTGATATTCTTATAGAAATCTGATCACAGAGGAATTTCTGGCTGGAAACAACGACCTTAGGGGTACCAAACTCTACAGAGTCAACAGTACACTGCATTTTAGAACAACATACTGGGAGGTGGCAATAAGATAGGACCATTTGAATTAGTTCTACTTGTTACTTAGTAGTAGTGTATGGGTAACCAGGACACACCCCCTGCCCTTCTTCAAAGATTTATAAAAGAGGAAAATGTTCCAGCCAAATCATTGAGCAAGTTCCATGCAACTGACCTTAGAGTACCATGTAATCCAGACCCCAATTTGCTTACTCCTCTTCCAACTGAGTTAGTAGTGTACAGGTAAAGACCGTCTGCAGTGAGACAGCGTCCCAAGTCAGCATCTGAAATCGTTTTTTTTTTTACAAGTAAATTAGATGTTTTTTCTAATGAAATTATAAACATGCTTTTTCTAATGAAAAAGTCATTAGGAAGTTGAGTGAAAGATAATCTCCTGCTTAAGGAGAAAACAAAAAAAGTGCTACCCTGTAACTTTCAGGGTAGATGGCTTGAACCCCTAAAATCAAATATCTAAAAACATGTGGGAACAAGGAAGATAAGGGAAAGACATCAGGAAAGAGGGCTCATAGTTATTAGTAGAGGGACCTGGTTCAGCCCGCCAAATGTTTTTTCTTTTGAAAAGCAAAAGTACTGAGCCAAGCTTAAACATTCCTAATTCTAATCTGAAATGACTAAGAATATAATTTTACAAATGAATTCATAGTAAGAAAGGCATGAACTCTTAAGAGCCTTGAGCATTCATTAAATGATGTTGGATGTCTTTGAACTTCGGTTTCTTCTTCTTTTAGATAAGGATAATAATATGTACTTCCAGGGTTACTGCGATGGTTAAATCAGAAAAACACACCTACATTGCTCACTGCTACCAAGCCAGGGTTCCATAAATGACATATTAAATTATGTTGATTTACTAATGGTGTAAGCAGAACTAAAATCTGCTTCTGTGGATTTTCTACAAGGATACCCTAATTTCAGTTCTGGGTGGTACATGCCTATAATCCTAGCAACTCAGGAGGTTGAGGCAGGAGGATTACAAGTTCAAGGCCAGTGTCAGCAACTAATTTTAGTTGTGGAGACAAATAACAGCATAAAAATATAATCTCTGGGGGTTAGGGGTATAGATCAGTGGCAGAGCGGTTGCCTAGCATGTGTGAGGCACTGGGTTCGATCCTCAGCACTACATAAAAATGAACAAATATAATAAATGTATGCTGTCCATCAGCAACTATAAAAATAAAAAAAGTTACCAGCATTTATATGTATGTATATATCATACATATATATAAAATCTCTCTTTTTTTTTAACTTGTAGATGGACACAGTACCTTTACTTTATTTTTTTGTGGTGCTGAGGATTGAACCCAATGCCTCACATGTGCTAAGCAAATGTTCTACTAAAGAGTCACAACCCCAGCCCAATAATCTCTCTCCTTTTAAAAATGGTAATTATGTTTTCTCTTAGCTTATCTTCCCCAACTAAAATAGTTTCTCTATGTGACAGTAAATGGTTTCCTAAATTATATTCCCAAGAATTTGCCTTAAAATTGGGCTTATAGATAAAGATTTCTGTGTTTATGTTCATAATCATTCCATTCACTATGTTTCAGGGGAGTTTGTCTTCCTGAAACAGGTCATATCAGCTAGAAGAAATTCAATGTCACACCATTCAAATCAGTATTGAATCTGCTATTATTTTAAAAATTCAGTCTACTACTCTGGGACTTGTACCTACTAGTTCCTCAACAATAACAAACCAGTTAAAGTGGGTAATCATTTTTTTTAATTCCATACCTTAAACATTTTAACCTAACATTAATGAATTTCATTTATTCAGGCATCATTAGATTAGAGCCCAGCCCCTTTTGAGTGTGGGTCTGATGAGGGGTAGAACTGAAGGAGACAGACTGAATGAGACTGTCTGGGAACTGACACTTTTTGAGATTGTGACGAGTATATAGGGTTATTACAGCGTCCTTTCAACTTCTGTCAATATTGAATTTTTTTATATTAAAAGTTAAATAGACTTATTCTAATTTGAGAAGATGAGGCAAGAAGATCACTTGAGCTCAGGAATTTAAGGCCATAACATAGCAATACAGTGAGGGAAAAAAAAAAAAAAACATTATTCTAAAAATTATTTTAAGAAAAATAATTCTTACCAAAACCAAAGGTACATGGAAGTAAAAAGCAAACAGATAAGCTTACTCCATCATCATTGGTGAGAAACTACTTCTAGGGAGATGCCAGTAAAGGGAGAGAATAAGGACAGGGCTTCCATTCCGAATGCAGATGGAAGCCAGCACCCATACTGTCCGAGAACTGCAGAGGTGCTGCAGGATTTTTGCTTGTCTCACTAACTCTGGGAAGGTCATTAATCATTCAGAAGCTTTACCTTTTCCTCTCAGCACTCTCTAGAAGACACAGTGGACTGTGAAAAGGCACAGGGCACCGGGCTGAGATCTGAAAGGTGGCCTGTGGGTATGGTTAGATGGGGCTCCATGCTCTCAGGGCTGCCCAGGTAGGCTGCTGCCCCATGGAGTGTTGGAAACAAAGGGGACTTGGGGGGACAGAAGGGGCTCTCAACTTTACAGCTAATGGCATCAATTTTTTCAAGGCTCATTTGGTCTAGTCTTTCTAAACAGTCACCTTTTAAATGGGTTTTTTTTAATTCCTATTTTATCAGATACATAATATTTAATAATGATATAATACTAATAATATCATTATAATAATTAATGATATAATAACAAGTACCAATTACAACAACAAACCAGTTTGGGAGCAAGGTTGACTGTTGGCAAGCAGGCAGTTCTACCAGTGGGAGTAGCAGTGCACACAGGGGCCCATGGGCTTGGGGATGGAGGACCATGGCTCAGGTCTGGACAACTCTGGACAACTGGGACCTGTACCTACTAGTTCCTCAACAATAACAAACCAGTTAAAGTGGGTAATCATTTTTTTTTTTAAATTCCATATAAAGTGACAAGAGAGGTCTAATTCATCTGGCACATTAGTCAAGTGGAGGTCACTTAAGAGAGCTTCTGCCATTTTTGGTGAGATAATGTAATCCTGTGGAACTGTATAAAAACAGTTTAAAGCAGCCTACTTCATTTAAAGGGGTTACTTAAAATTCACGCACCCATGAACCTTCTCATTTTGCTTTTAGGACAGGAGGATTCTTGAAGACACAATAAGTTAATAAAAGAAATACATATCATGCAACAAGACCAAAAATTTCAACTTAAGGCTTCCATGTCCAAAGTCAAATATCCTGAGACCAATTTAAGTAATTCATGATGCCTTGGCAGGAGTGTTTGGAGGATCCCTCTTCCTTGCTGTGGTAAAACCTACCCACTTTCTTACCTCATTGAGTATCAGTTTTTATACTTTTACTGATAAATCAAACAACAAACACACTGTACAAGAATCTTCAGCTCTTAATTATAAGGAACATAAAGGAACACACAGAACTGTATCTAAAGTACTTGCAACAATAATCCAAAACCATTCTTCTTACATCTTAATATTAATCACAGGATCAAAAAAAATCTTGCATTACCTTTATTCTCAGAACTGGAGCCAGTGTTGCTATCGGGCGCAGGCAGCATGTCTTCATACCCCCATGAGACTATGTGTTTGCCCCCAAGTAAACAGGAGGGGGATCCAGGCCCCCCTTCCAAAAGCAACAGTCTATAAGAGGAGAAGGAGAATCGCAAAGACACTGAGACCATCCATTTCAGCAAGAAAATAACAGTCTATCTACACCCTCCAAGAGCAGAAACTAAAACAGTTTTATATAAATACACATCTAAAAAGACATTCTAATATATTTTTAAATGAAAAAATACAAAGCAATGCTTATGGAAATGTTATAACAAAATTACATCTGTGGGTAAAATATATGTATTTTAAACATATACTTGTGTGAGAAAAAAGAGACACTAATAGAGGGCACAGAGAGAAATGGAGGGCACAAGCCAGGAAGCACACATACTGAAACTTTAGGAGCAGTGAGTCATCTTTGGGTGATGAGATTATGAATGATTTTTACTTTCTTCTTCATGCTTTAGTACATTACCATCTCAAATCTATAAAGAATTTATTAAAAGCTACTGCATTTTTATGAAGACATAAAATTTAAAAAGAATGAAAATAATGTACTTAAGAATACTTTCAAAGAAAGGAAGAAAACAAAATTCTTAAGAAGTTAATTTGATTCTATATTTATTCAGAAATATAAATCATTAATTGGTAAGAGTTTAGCAATATACTTATCATACGAGCCTTTATGCACAAATATGCATTGTTTGGAAGGAGTATAAGGATCCTATGTGAGAACTTACCTATACAGTACGTCAGCAACAGGCAGGGACCCAAGATCAGTCTGTTTCTGCAACAGGTGGACTGTGTGGACAAAAGTTTTCAATGATCCCCTAAAAACAAAAGGAAGGAAGAAAAAAATCACCAAAATCGAAAGCCAGATAATTTAGGGAGTATTAGTTTCATTAACCCCATGGTTAATTCTATAAAGTGTTTATCTGCTCCTGCCAACCAGAAGATAAACTATACAAAATACACTGGACTCTCACTGATCACTGCTGGCTCATACAAAACCTGACTGTGGGAGTGGCATCAGGCCAGTTAGGAAGATGTTCTCCATGCATTTGGAAAGGTAAACAATGTTCCTCTAACACACAAATTCAAAAAACAAGGCCCAAGTGCAAAGAACTTGATGGTATCGTGCTTGGATACTGTTTTAGTCACCATACCTCTTTCTACAGTCTAGGAGAGATTTATCCAATGAGGTTATATTTAAAGTCCAACAGTATTTCCAGGCTTGATTTTTCAATATCTTTGTTAAGTTCATCCATTTTGCACTAAACTTCATCCAATTTAATATGACTAAAATACATTCAAATAATTAACACTTAGTGCTGAGAGGTATGTCTTCTGCATCCCCCTGCTATTAAGCATATCACGATTTTCCTTGCAGGACACATTATGGGACAATTTCCTTTTGGTTTCCAAGGCTTTAAGCTTTGGGAAGTCTAACACCATTAGCAGGATATAAAAAAAGGTGCTTTTAAGATGCATGAGACTTAACTGGTCATGTCTCGAGTATAAATCACCACAAGAATACTTCCCAAACTAAATGACTGCCCATATCAGATGGGAAGTCTTCAGCTTGCTTGCCTCCTTCTCTTAGCCAGGCTTTGATAACTAAGTATCATATGCCTACCCCCCAACAGAAATGGATACTCAACACTGGAGCAAGTAGACCTAGAGGCCTCCTGTTAATTGTTCCTTTCACTATCTCTAGTGTTCAAAGAACAAAAAACCAAAGAAGTATAAAGCAGGGAGGCAGCACAGTATAAAAGCACCAGTTGGAAGCCAGGGTACAGGGGCTCCGAAACCTGGCACCATACAGTCTCAGTCTTATCACCTAACTCCTCTGAATTTTTACTTCTTCATCTGACCAACAGGGATACCTCCCTGGGGAACAGTGAGTTTCAAAAAGAGGGGCAACAGCATCAACATTTAGAACCATTACTAACTACCAATTAAGACCTGCTAGCTTCAGTCAGATTGTAAGAGCAAAGCTCAGACTCCTTTCATGGCTCATCAGGCCCTATGTAATCTGGGCCTGAGTTGGTCAGGTGCTCTAAATTGGCGTGATCCTCCTGCCTCAGCCTCCCAAAGGATTCCCTGTGGCACCATGCTCATTTTAAATCTTGATAATATACTGAGAGATCTTTCAACTAAATTGATAAAAGCAAGTACTGGGTTAACACTTATGATGCAATTCCAGTGAGAAATAACCCTCTAACTCACTGATGTACTCCTTATAGATAGATATGAAATAATTAAAAGCTCTACAAAATATGTGACCATCCTCCCATCACATTGTGGCTATGTGATAGAGAACATTAACAACTTAAGGATGAATAGATATGGAAGGATTGATTCTCAGAATCTAAGTTGTTTAGCTATTTAAGCTGTTATCATGGCATAGAAGAGAAAACTTGGGTTCCAACTCAGGCCCCCGGTACCAAGTTTTGGTGAAAGCATCACTGTCAAGGATGTAAAATTCAATACAGAAATCAAAGAGGAACTTTTTTTTTTTTTTTGGTATTATTTTTTAGTTGTAGTTGGACACAATACCTTTATTTCACTTATTTATTTTTATGTGGTGCTGAGGATCGAACCCAAGTCTCTCATGTGCAAGGCAATCGCTCTACTGCTGAGCCACAACCCCAGCCCAGGAACTTTTAAACATTAAGACTTCCATCAAATACACTGGCCTCTTATAACTCACCCAACCCGGATGGAGCAGTCACAAGGTTACCAAGTACGTTCAGTTCTCCTTACCTGGCACATGCCAAAGCCACCAGGGCAGCAGCAGCATTTTCTTTTTGCTTCTGTGGAATGTGGCGGCCTGTGTCAGAAGTCTCCTCCAGCCAAGAGCACAGCAAAGTTTCAATTCCATTGAGACAGTCAGCGGGCTCCTTGGTCAGGCTCAAAGGCTGGCAGTCACGAAGGCAGTTCAATAGCACCTCAGCAGTTATGTTACAGAGAGAAGGATCTGTTCTACTCTGGGACTGAATAAGGGGGAAGACCAGCAGGAGCCCCATCCGAGATGTGAAAGGCGCTTGCTCGGGTTGCTGCAACAAGCCCTGGCGCTTGAGCAGGGCCAAAGTTTCTTCGTCACCTGAACTTTCCCTTTCATGCTGCTCTTCCAAGGCCAGCTGGCGCTGGGCATTCCACAGTCCTCGCAAGGCATTCAATCGGTATTCTAGCAGGCGGGCATAGGCATTGCTCTGATTCCCACAAACAGAGCGCAAACGTTCTGCTAATTCTGTAGGGTTCTTGGTCTCAAATGTTAAAATCTAAAAAAAAAAAAAAAAAAAAAACAGTGGAGAAATGGGTATGTATTGCTTTCACCAAAGTCATCTATGGAAGCAAAAATGTCTAATGGTATCTAAAAATTGCCTGCATTAGGGCTGGGGTTGTGGCTCAGCAGTAGAGTGCTTGCCTAGCATGTATGGGGCACTGGGTTTGATCCTCAGCACCACATAAAAAATAAACAAATAAAATAAAGGTATAGTGTCTATCTACAACTAACAATATATTTTTTAAAAATTGCCTGCATTAAAAGTATTTTAATTGCGACCATATAGAAAACACATGTAAAACCAGCTCAAGTAAAAAATATTAAGTCTCTAACTCCTCTACCAAGTAGATTGTGAGAACAAAACTGTTTTATCTTTATTCTTTAAAATCTAATACATCAAATAATAAATAGTGGATTGTCTGATGTTCTTTGATTCTGAAGCACTCTCCATTCTAACTATTATTAATCCTTTATTTCAATTTGTGACACAGCATAGATTTATCCGGTTCTCATACATTAAGGAATCACCATTATTTTCTTGCCCAAACATACAATTTTCAAGCTTCCTCTAGATTTTCAGCAGCTGGGAGATAATAATTAAATCCTCTATCAATTAAGAAAGGAATCAGCTCTCAAAATAGAGAATCCAACTAAATTTATGATGCAAAGAGTTTATATAAATAAACTTGAGTAAGTTAGAATAAACAAACCATTGTTGCCAAGGAATAAAAGAGGACACTCTAGGGCAGGCACACAGAAACAGATTATCAGGCATTGGGGGGGGGGGGGGGGGTCTGGTTCTCAAGGAGATAAGGAGTGGAAGAGGCTTGAAATAAAAGCAAAGAAACGTCTGTGACATCATTGGCATTGACATTAAGAAAGGTCAGAATTCACTTTTTGTCTCTCAAACATGAAAAATACTTTCTTCTGTCTCAAGTTTTGCCTTTATAAACTGCTAGCCCAATAAAATAATAAAAACTTCCAGAGCAATGAAAATACTGTAATTGACTTGCTTAGCTATAAAAGTAACTGAATTTAAAAAAAAAAAGTAATTGAATTAAAAACAAAACTAAACAAACAAACAAACAAAAACTGTTTACAGCTTAACAACAACCACAAAGCAAAAAGAATGGAGCAAGAAGTAAAGAAAAACACAGAAGGGCTGGGGATATAGCTCAGTTGGCAAAGTGCTTGCCTTGCATGCACAAGGCCCTGGGTTCAATCCCCAGCATCACAAAAAAAAAAAAGAAAGAAAGAAAAAAAAGGTAATAAATTAGAAGTTGCTCAGGGGCTGGGGTTGTGGCTCGGTGGTAGAGCACTTGCCTAGCATGTGTGAGGCCCTGGGTTTGATTCTCAACATCACATGTAAATTTTTAAAAAATGAGTAAAATAAAGATCCATCAACATCTTAAAAAAAAAAATAAAAAAAAGAAGAAGAAGAAGTTGCTCAGGTTAGCAGGAGAGAAAGTAGAAGAGGAAGTTAGGACAACAAGTACTACTGGCAAACAAGGGAAAAGATGGGAGGAGGGGGAACTATTAAAAAAAAGAGGGCTAGGGTTGTGGCTCAGTGGTGGCGCACTTGCTTAGCGCACATGAGGCACTGGGTTCAATCCCCAGTACCACATTAGGGGGAAAAAAAAAACCCAGATAAATACATAAATAAATAGAGGTATTATGTCCTCTACAAGTAAAAAGAAAAAAGAAAAAGAGTTTGGGGCCAATATTTAAAAATCCAAAACTTTAAATCTTATGCAAGCCCTGAAATCACTTTTCTGATCATGATGTAGAGAAAAAAATTTTTTTTCAAATTTTTTTCAAAATTCAGTGCCAATTTATCTATCAGATCAGAAAAAATATCCAAATATCATAAAATTTTAACCAACAATTTAGCAAAAGACCAGATTACTGATAAACACTGTATGATTTCATTTATATGACATTCTAGAAAAAAATAAAACTAATGATGGGAAACACATCAATGTTTGTCAGGGTAGGCAGGGTATGACTATAAAAGAATACTATGAGAGTTTTGCAAGAATGAAGAAACTCTTCTTAATTCCAGTGGTGGTAATAGTTAAATATAAATGTAGCAAAATTTGTAAAATTGTACATGCCTTCCAAAAGGTCAGTTTTACTATAAGAGAATTTTTAAAATTAAAAAAGGAAAAATGTGAACTAAGGTACAGTTGTATATAGCTAGGTATTACTGGGTAAGCCTATTTTAAAAATCAGATTATTAAAATAAGAACTAGGGACATTTGTACTTTGAATAGTCACAACCCATTAAGAGAGAATGTTCTTTTTTGTTTGTTTGTTTGTTTGGTTGGTTGGTTGGTTTTTTTAACATTTTTTTTTCAATATCTTTCTTTTATTTTTATGTGGTGCAGAGAATTGAACCCAGTGCCTCATGCATGCTGGGCGAGCACGCTACCACTTGAGCCACATCCTCAGCCCAGTTTGTTTGTTTTTTTTCAGATACAGATTTATATGGGAAAGCAGATACGTATTCAAGAGAGAATATGAGCTATTTCAAGAGTGAGAGACAAAGGGCCCATGGGTGCAGGCCTGTAAACCCAGTGACACTGGAAATTCTAAGTTCAAGTCCAGTTCTCAGCAACTTAGCAAAACCCTGCCTCCAAATAAAACATAAAAAGGGAGACTGGGGCTGTAGCTCAGGGGTAGGGGGTTTGCCTAGCATGTGTGATGCACTGGGTTCAATCCTTTGCACCACATAAAAATGAATAAATGAGTAAATTTTAAAAAGATCATCAGTAACCTTTAAAAAAATAAAAAATAAAAAGGGCTGGGGATCTAGCTCAATACTAGAGTACCCCTAGGTTCAATTCTGAGTGGGGGGGGGAGGGGGGGAGAGGAGAGAGAGAGAGACAGACAGACAGACAGATACAGACACAGACTTTGTTTTTTAGTGCCTCTTCCCAAGCAAAAATCAGTAACCAGCTTCCAACACGATACTCAATAAACCAAGATTATTGAGATATTTTTAATGATATTTAAAAATCCAAAAAATATAAACTCTGATCTTCACAGTTATGAATGTCTAAACAAATAAGAAAATTTATGTTTTTTTAAAAGTTTTCCAATCCTAATTTTGTGATTTCTTCACCCAATAAAACCCTTTGAGCTGGGTGTGACAGCACAAGCCTGTGATCCTAGCAGCTTGGGAGGCTGAGATAGAAGGATCTCAAGTTCAAAGTCAGCCTCAGCAACGGTGATGTCCTAAGCAACGGTGATGTCCTAAGCAACCCAGTGAGAACTGTCTCTAAATAAAACATAAAACAGGGCTGGGGACTACTCAGCAACTCCCATTCCAGGGCCCTTACAAAAACTCATGGCTTCAGGCTGTGCTGCTGCTGAGTTTCAGAATTCTGAAGTTTGAAGGTCACAGTCTAAATCATTTTATCATACCTTGGCTTTTAGTAAGTTAGCTATGGGGATCTATTCTGGTACTTATGAATATTGAATGACTTGTCTCAGACCTTATGTAAAACCACTGCTCTCAGAAACTGCTCCTGACCAAAATGTCATTAGAAAATTAATATTTTTCTCTTTAAAAAGGGGGAAAACTGGGGCTGGGGCTGGGGCTCAGGGGTAATGCACTTGCCTGGCATGTGTGAAGCACTGGGTTGGATTCTCAGCACCACATATAAATAAATAAAATGAAGGTCTATCAACAACTAAAAAAAAGGGGGAGCTATTTAAAAAAAAGGGAAGATCCCTGTCATCCTTAATGAGAAGGGCCACTAATTGTATTTTTGTGATAAATGCTGAAATCATCCCAGTTAGGGAGTGACTGCAAAGTAACTCGCAGCTTAATGTAATTTTTTTGGTGATACATAACTTGTATTTTTATGCTACAACAACAAAAAGTTATTCTTCAAAGTCTAATAGAAGGTAGGCAAAATAGTCTTTGCTGGCCAAATTTGGCTTTGACCAAAACTTCAATAATTGACATAGAACAGTTAAAGAAAATCAAAACATTTTAGATAACTTATTTATACTTTATAACTGGGAAAATACAGAAGAGCTATGATGTGAAATGTGAGGTGCCAATCTGTATTTCAAGTAAATATGGCAGTGAGGGTGAGCACAGGTAGACTTTTGCAATGGTAGAGAATATTATATGTACACATAAAGATAGTGACTAGACTAATTATTACCAGGAAAGTCAGAAACTAAGGATTTGGGCATAAACTACTATAATACTCTAAATGTAAATATCAATTTCCTCCAGCTTTGCTATTCAGAATAACAGAGAGGCAATTCTCTAAAACAGTTAAGAACGAACCTAAAATTACCTTTTCTTATATTACAGCATCCCAAAGAAATAGAAAAAAAAATATTTGGCTTTCTTTTTAAACCAATGCATAAAAACATTATAGTTGTACTGGGGTACTATGTGATGTTTTGATACATGCATACACTGTGTAATGTTTACATCAAATAGAAAGTAATTCTATTCTAAGAATTTATCCTGAAGAAATAAATGTTCTAGAAATAAGAAATGCATAGAGCAGTTCACTTTAGTTTTATTAATAACAGTGAAAAAAGTAAAAGCAATCCGTCCTTTTAAAATTTTTAGTTGTAGATGGACACAATACCTTCATTTTATTTATTTACTTGTTTATTTGTTTGTTTGTTTGTTTTTATGTGGTGCTGAGGATTGAACCCAGTGACTCACACATGCCAGGCAAGCACTCTACCACTGAGCTACAGCCCCACTCCCGTGAAAGAAATCTTAATGTCCAAGAAGGAAATGTTTAAATCATACTATATCAAAACAAAATATTATGTAATAAATTTAAAATTATATCAGCTGGGCATGGTGGCCTGTGCCTGTAGTTCCAGTTATGGGACAGAACTGAGGCAGGAGTTTGGGGCCAATCTGAGCAAATGGGCAAGACCCTATCTCAAAAAGTAAGTAAGTAAATAACACTTATTTTTAATTTTCAGTAGTATTTATGGTAACAGAAAAATAGGTGCTCTTTTTTACTCAGTTTAAAAAAAATGGAGCAATGACAACTTAAATTGTTTCTATATAAGAGTCGTAAATAGAACTGATATTTTTTATACACCAGTGCTATCTTTAAATAACCGGGTGGGGCATGGTTACACATGCCTGTAATCCCAGCGACTGAGGCAGGAGAATCATAAGTTCAAGGCCAGCCTCAGAAACTTAGCAAAATCTTGTCTCAAAACAAAAAATAAGGCTGGGGTTGTGGCTCAGTGGTAGAGTGATTGCCTCGCATGTGTGAGGCACTGGGTTCCATCCTCAGCACCACATAAAAATAAATAAAGGTTCATCAACAACTACAAAAAATTTAATAAATAAAAAGGAACGGGTGTAGCTCTGTAGTAGAGCACCCCTGAGTTCCATCCCCAATACAGATCAATCAATTAATCAATGGATCAATCAATAACTGGTAGTCAAACAAATGTTGAGACAATATATTTAAAATTTAGTGGACATATCTGACAAAGAATAATCACAAGTTATCGTAGGTATTGCTTTCCCTAAATCCTATCTGTTGTACTTTGGCAGCAGTTTTATCTCAAATAATATAGGGCTGATTATGTTCCCAGTTAGGAAAAATGACCAGGTGGTGGGATGGGAGAAACCACCAAATATTGGAAACTGTCAATGAGTATTAAAATCTTTCAATCTCCAAAATGAAATAAATATTTAAAGCCAGTGTTGGTGGCTTTACAAGCCCATAATTGCAGATACTTAGGAAGACTGAAGCAGGAGGATCTCAAGTTGGTGGCCACCCTGGACAAGTTAGTAAGACTCTCTCTCAAAATAAAGCAAAAAATTATTCACAGTTCCTAGCATGCAAGAGGCCCTGGGTTCAATTTTCAGCACCACCAAAAAAAAAAAAAAAAAAAAGAAGAAGTTGAAAACTAAATCATTCAAGCTCTCATGAGATTAATTATAGTACAGTACATTAACCAATTCATTATATGAATTTGTCAGCATAAAAGGAATTTATATTTGGATTATTTCAAAGAAGATTAACTGAACAGATTTGCAACCTCAATATAAAACTTTTTAATAAAGCAGAATACCAAAACTTCACAAATGTTAGTGTGGAATTTTAAACCCATCTATGATTTTTCTACCATTGTTCACACACTGTGAAGATGGTAATCATGGCCAAATTGAATGACATATGGCATTTCAAAGAGACTAGAAAGATCTCTTGTGAAACAAGTGAATGACTCATGAATGGAAGGAGAAAACTCTACCTCTAATCATGAAGCTGAAATCAAGAATGGATCACCAATCAATGAAAGTAGACCTGAAGCTGAATAACCTTTATCCAATCTTGGAAATGTGCTCATTCAAACTCACTTTCAACATCTCTTTTTTTAAAAAAAAATAAAAAAGAGTCTTCCATTTAACTGATAACCACCATATTGAATTCCACACTTTGAGTTTTAGCTGCTAGCTTGGTGCCAAACCTGGAACGGACCCCACTTGTCACTAGATCGTTTGGCTCTGGCTAAGTCCTAGAAAACTTTCTCTAGCACTCCATGAATTTCCCAGAGCTTCACATAACTGCTGTTGATAGCAGGGCTGTCAAAATTGTTAAGACTTCGACACATAAGAAGTCTCCGTTCAAAGTCTCTCTGCAGGAAAGCTCCCTATGGTCCTGATCCCCACCCAGTTTTCAACTTTTCTCACATCCCCATGAGCAGGGTCCATTTTTCCATCTTTCTGCTTTTTGTGCCTGAATCCACCCCCTTCAGTATACATCCTATCTATCCTTCAAAATTTAGCTTAGTTTTATCACTGCCTACTTTGAGAAATTCTGATTTCCTCTCTCTCTCCACCACCAACTTTCCAGAATAGCTTTCCTGTGTTTCCATAATATTCTACACATTCCTTAATCAAAGGGTCAGCAACAAACTACAATTAAAAATTTTTTTCTGCAATCTCAAGAATGGATCAATAAGAGATTTTTTAAAATGATGTCCACAAAGGAAACAGTGGATGATGCAGAGGAGCTCTATAAAGTTGATCCAGTGCATCAAGTCTACATTTTAAAATTTCTCCATGTTATGTGACAACTTTTAATTGCCAAGTACAGTATGTTAGAAACCGACCTGTTCTCTGGTTCTTATGCTGGACACAGCAGGCCAGCTGTGATTTTTCTCTTGCCATGACAACTTCTAAAATTTCTCTATATAATCATTTTCTCATTAACATAAAATCTTAACCAACACAGATCATCTTTCTATACTTAGTAATCAACAGAATCAAATTAAAGAAAATTGTAGGAATGAACTTCTCAAAATGGTTTGATACTATTATAAATGTTATTATTGAGAGAATTTAAAGAAAAATGATATCTCTGCAAAGACTAACTTTATTAGTTGCTTCAATTATATATTCAATGTAAAGACTACTGCAATGTGATATATTCATCAGATATTTAGAATAAATATAGTAAGAAAATCATTTTTTTTTATTTTGCAGTACCTGAGGAATGAATGCAGACCTTCATGTATATTAGGAAAGTCTATAACCTTAGCCCTTTTTAAAATTTTTATTTTATTTTGAGACAGAGTCTTGCTTTGGTTGCCCAGACTGGTCTCAAATGTGTTATCCTCCTTCCTCAGCCTCCTGTGTAGCTGAGGAAAATAAGTTACCAACTCATCTATTGAATCAACAGTTGTTTTTTTTTAATTTTTAATATTTATTTTTCAGTTTTTGGCGGACACAACATCTTTGTTTGTATGTGGTGCTGAGAATTGAACCCGGGCCGCATGCCAGGCGAGCGTGCTACCGCTTGAGCGACATCCCCAGCCCTGAATCGACAGTTTTTAATTTAAAAAAAAAAAAAAAAAACTGGACTGGGAGTGTAGCTCAATGGTAGAGTGCTTGCCTAGCATGCACAAGGTCCTGAGTTCAATCCCCAGAACCATACACACACACACATATACACATACACAGCTCCAACAGGTAACACCAACCACACTCAACTGTAAGGTTTCTTTATACTGTCTTCCATTCCAACTCTGAACTCCAAAAGGGGGAAACTATGCCTTACTTGTGTTGGTATTGCTGGGGTTTAGCACACTGGCTGTCACACAGATGCCTGTTAATTGAATGAATGAGAAGTATATAAATCTCATGAATAATCCTCTTAGGACTTACATCTGTTTTCCACTATACATCTGAGAAACCCTTTCCCATTTGGACTACTTCTAATTTCTGCCTTCTGGAACTATGGA
This sequence comes from Marmota flaviventris, assembly GCF_047511675.1. Lineage (NCBI taxonomy): Eukaryota > Metazoa > Chordata > Mammalia > Rodentia > Sciuridae > Marmota > Marmota flaviventris. The sequence continues at coordinate 145,125,460 of NC_092498.1, read as the reverse complement.
CAATAATTCTCTCCCATATTAAGAGCCTTTTAATTAGGTGAGTATACATGTGTTGCAGGAAGTAGACATTAGAATATGAGTTAGGGCAGTTGTTCTCAACTCTGGCTGAACATTTGAATTGATTTTATGAGCTGGGGGAGTCAGTGATAAAGCATTTGCCTAGAATATGCAAGGTACTGGCTTGACCCCCAGCGTGGGGTGGGGTGGGAGATAGTGATTCTATAGAAAGCTTTCTTTAAACTAAAGAGTGAGCCCCACCTCAGTCCCATTAACTCAAACTGTCTGGGGATGGGGCCTAGTGTTAACTTATAGAGGTGAATGCAATGAGCAGCCAGTTTCCAACCACCGAGGTAGGAGAACTAGGTTCTACCCTACCTTCTGCAAATAACTCTCCCTTTATGTTCTCAGTGTGTGTTCATTCCTACAGCTGTAAAATCAGGGTCATGTACAGGTAGAGTTCTGAAAAAGTTGAAACAGCTAATCAATTGTTAAAACTACTAGGAGCCCGGTACAGTGGCACACCCCTGTAATCCCAGCAGCTCAGAATGCCAATGCAGGAGGGTCTCAAATTCAAAGACACCCTCAGCAAAAGTGAGAAACTAAGCAACTCAGTGAGATCCTGTCTCTAAATAAAATACAAAATAAGGCCGGGGATGTGGCTCAGTGGTCGAGTGCCGTGAGTTTAATCCCTGGTACCATCCCCACCAAAGGAAAAAAAAAAAAAAAAAATACTAAGGCTGATAGAGTGCCTGCCTCGCATGCACAAAGCCCTGGGTTCAATCCTTAGCACCCCACCCCCCAAAAAAAGAAACAAAGAAAGAAAAAAAAAACTACTAATCAATTATTAAGACATTAAAATGCTTCTGTATTTTAAATTAGCGCACCAATAAGAAAGGATTTTTTCCAGATGACTCTACAGAAGGAAGATTTGACTAGAAAAAAGCTAGGAGAAGTGGGATGAACAAAATGAGGTTTGAATTAAACCCAAGCTTCACGTGAGCCAACGTTGTTTTAGAAATGCTAACACAATCTTAAAATGCATCTGTAGAATTTCAGTGTCAGAAGCAAGAGAAGTAACAATCCCTTTTATATTCTACAATCAAACTCTAACTAGAGTATCTTCTTCAGTTCCAAATATCTCATTTTAAGAAGTAATTGACAGACTACAGAGTGTGTCCAGAAGATGGTGATTTGACTAATATAGAAATCGTGTCACATGAGAAATGGTTAAAGAATTGAGGAGGCGAAGGCTACAAAAGAAAACGAGTCAGAAGGGGCAGCAGCCTTCATAAAATTGAAGAACTATCACATGGAAGAAGAGCTATTCTCTATCACTCCAAAAGCAGAAACTGAAAGTTACTGGGATGTGCAGTATAATAAAGAACTTTGACAGTGATTCACAGTGTGCATCAGAATCCTTGTATGTTTACTTTAGATCAAGAATGCCTTAAAGATCCACTTCTAAAGATTGTCTTGAAAGGTCTAGGATGAAGCACTGGAATGTACCTTTAAGCAGGCTTCTCAGGGGACTCTGGGCAGTCATTTTTAAAACTTAAGTGATACAATCTTTATTAAAGGTATACTATAGGGCTGAGGATGTGGCTCAAGCGGTAGCGTGCTTGCCTGGCAGGCGTGCGGCCCAGGTTCGATCCTCACACCACATACAAAGAAAGATGTTGTGTCCGCCAAATACTAAAAAATAAATATTAAAAAATTCTCTCTCTCTCTCTCTCTCTCTCTCTTTAAAAAAAATTCTCTCTCCTCCCTCTCTCTTTAAAAAAAAAAAGTTATACTATAATTTATATACTTTAAAATTTATCTACTTAAAAGTATACAATTTAACAACTTTCAGTGTATCCACATTTTAGAACATTTTCATAACCCCCCAAAAAAACCCTGTACCCATTAACAGCCACTCTCTATTTTCCCAAATACCCCAGCCCTAGGAAACCCCTAATCTAATTTTTACCTGTATAAAGGTTTTTTTTTTTTAATTTTTCGCATTTCATATAAATGTAATTGGGACTATATAAGGTCTTTTTTGACTGGCCTCTCTCATTTAGCAAAGTTTGCAAAGTCCAAGGGGGATGTATTGCTTCTATGCAGGCCTTTTGGCATCATCCATGTAGTGCTGGTTTTGCAGAAATGCAAAATCCTGGCATTTCCACTGAGATTTCAAAGACTGGCCTGGGGGGCCACACTGTGTGTGGCAGGGGTAGAATTCCTATAACAGCCCCTGAGAGGGAAATGTGTGCAGCTTTAAAACTGAAGCCAAAACATTAATGGAGGGCCCAGGAAGTTATAGATGCAAGGGACATAAACATGGAGCAGCTGTGGAAGACAGCGGCAAGCAGCGGGCAGAGCCAGCCCAAGAAAGAGTCCGTGTGGGCTGCAACTGGCAAGGCCAGAGGGATGGGGTGCCCCAGCCCTCAGGGGCCCATGCCTGCCACCACAAGCCCTGGATGACAGGTATGGAACTTCAGGACTTAATGTCTGCTCTGCAAGGTTTCTGTCTTTGGTCCCACCCCTTCTTTCTATGCCCCTAATCCTCCCTTTTGGATTGGGAATGTATACATTGTGCCATTTTATGTTGGAAGCATGTAACTTTTTTTAGTTTTTCTTCTTCTTATTTTTTTTTTATTACAGAAACTCACTATGCCTTGAGTCTCAGAGAAGATTTTGGACTTGGACTTCTGAGTAATATTGAAATTGTTAAGACTGTGGGGACTCCAGGAGATAGACTGAAAGCATTTACATTGTGAAGTGGGACTAGGGATGGAGTATTATGGTTTGAATCTGGAATGTCCCCCAAAAGCGAATGTGATGAAGGCAATGCAGCAATCTAAGATGAAGCTTTTAGGAAATGATTGATTCACAAGGGGTATTTCATTAGTGGATTAATCTACTTGAGAGATTTATACTTTTTTTTTTTCTTTTGGTAACTGAGACTTAACCCAGGGGTGCTTAACCATTGATCCACATCCCCAGCCCTTTTTATTTTTTTATTTTGAGACAGGGTTTTGCTAAATTGCTAAGAGGATGGCTTTGAACTTGCAATCCTCCTGCCTCAGACTGCCAAATTGCTGGGATTACAGACATGAGCCACCATGCCTGGCTGGGTTAATAATTTTAACATACTACTGAGTGGAAGCTACAGGCAAATGGGGCCAGGTTGGAGGGGTTGGAAGAAGCAGGTCATTGGAGGCAAGCCCTTGGAGACTATATCTTATCTCTGGTCCCTTCTCTGCCCCTGCCCCTGCCCTGTGTGTTCTCGTGTTCGTTCTCTCTCTCTCTCTCTCTCTCTCTCTCTCTAACTAAATTTTTTAAAATTTGCACTAGTTTTACATTCAGAATTAATAAAAATTCCTTGTAAAATGTAGAAATACCAAATGTTGACAAGAATGTGAAGCAGTAGGAATCCTCAGACATTCCTAGTAGAAATATAAATTGCTACAGTAGGGCACAGTGGCACAAGTCTCAGTGGCTTGGGAGGCTGAGGCAGAAGGATTGAAACTTCAAAGCCAGCCTCAACAATTAATGAAACTCTGTCTCAAAATAAAAAATAAAAAGGGCTAAGGATGTGGTTCAGTGGTTAAGAGCCCCTGGATTCAATCCCTAATACAAATTTAAAAAAAAAAAAAAAAAGAGGAAGAAGAAAGAAATTGCTACAAAAACCTTATAAACAACGTGGCATTATATAGTTAAAATGAAAACGCAATATGTTGCCAAGCACAGTGGCGCCTCCCTTAATCCCAGCTACTTGGGAGGCTGGGGCAGGAGGATCCGAAGTTCAAGGCCAGCCTGGGCAATTTAGTGAGACCCTGTCTCAAAATAAAAAATACAAAGGGCTTAGGATGTAGCTCATTGGCACCATGTCCTTCAGTTTAATTGCCACTACTAAAAAAGATGTGCATGGGGTAGGGGGAGACAGAGGGAGAGAGAGAGAAAAAAAGAAAAAAAGAGCACTCTAATTTCCAATAACTCTGTAACAATCGCCACAATTCTCTTAGCTTGAAACAATAGATACTTATTCTTGTACTGTTCTGGAGGATGAAGTCCTAAATTGGTACCCTGGAACTGAAATCCAAGTGCTCACAGGGCTCCACTCCCTCCAAAGGCTCTAGGAAAGGATCCACTTCTTGCCTCTTCTAGCTTTGGGAGACACACACACACACAAACACACACACACACTTTTAAATAAATAATTTAAAATATTGTAATTCTTATCATTCCAGCCCTAAAAAACAGAACAAGATCACAATTCTTATAGCTGATAAGCATTTAAAGGTTTCTCTAGAAATGTAGCTCTATGATTGTATAATGAAAATATTTCCAATATGAGGTATTTGTGTCCAGGTATTTTGTGCCTTCGGGAACAGTAGCAGCTGATAAACAAGTTAGGCTTGGGGTCATGCTGTTATCAGCTCTGACTCTGGAAAGAGCTGCTAGTTGTCTGGGGGAGAGTAAAGTCTAGAGCAGAGGACTGGTGGTGGAGACTGCCTCCAGGGAGACATCTGGCAAGGCCTAGAGATATTTTTGGTTGTCACAGTACAGAGGTACTACTGGCATCTAGTGCTGGGGATGCTGCTAAACGTCCATCAATGCACAGGTCAGCCCCACCACAAAACATTATCTGGCTCAAAGCATCAACAGTGCCAAGGTTGAGAATCCTAGTTTGTGGTGAGCACTTGATAGAGAGTGTGCAATAAGGCTAACCACTGCCGTCTTATGTTGAGTAGACAATGCACCCTCTTCATTTTATTTATTTATTTTTTAATTTTTTATTCTTTGGGTACCAGAGATTGAACCCAGGGTTGCTTAACCACGGAGCCACATCCCCAACCCTTTTTATTTTTTGAGATAGGGGCTTGCTAAGTTGCTCAGGGCCTTGCTAAGTTGTTGAAACTGGTTTTGAATTCATGAAACTCCCGACTCAGCCTCCAGAGCTGCTGGGATTACAGGTGTGCACCACTGCACCCTGCTTCTCTTTTTAAAAAATTTTGACACTCCTCATATTTGTGCACAGAAGGAATTTTAATCATATGCTAAATTTGAACATTTGAATGTAAGTTGTATAGATAGTTGTTAAGAACCAAGAGGATTCTGCTAAACTGTAAGTTTCTCAGGGTAAGGTACAGAATCATTCAACTTTTACGCACTAAAAGCTCAATATGTTTTGAACTGTTTCCCTGAAATAAGAACCAGTGCACAGCACCTGATGTGTGGTGAGCACAACGGCATTAGCTAATATTATTTTGAAAAATCTTACTAAAAATTATTTCAAACTGTCAATATAGCTTTTAATTTTGGCTATTTTGTTCACTAATGCATCCCAAGCACCAGAGAACCTGGCACATAATAGGTACCAATATTCAGTTAAGTATTTACACAATGAGCAAGTAGCTAAAAATGCTGCCCAACAGTGCACATCCCTTCCCCTTAAACAAGACAGAACAAATAGAACAACAGAAAGAACAGCAGATATGGTAAGGCGCTACTTCCAAATGTATTCCTAGCACTTCCCCTTGAGGCCCCTGGCCTCTGCTGTATCTTCCCCAGTCAGGCCATCGGCTTCTGACCTGAACAAGGGAGCTGAAGTCAGTGTCATCCACAGCTGATTACCAGATTTGAAACATTAATTCTACAATTATGGCCTCTAACAGTTTGGCTAAGTTAGGCTAAAATACAAATATGCACCCAGCAACTCCTTAATACAAAACACGGATAACCATGGCTGACCACTGAGGACTGCTAAGAAACATGAGAAATGCTGCCTATTATATGCCACTGCATCTTGCCCTTCTCCATTCCTGTTCACAGCTGTAACTGGTTAATTAAAACTGCCTAGAAACCTCACCTATCACTCTACTGGTTATTTCTTCTAAATCAAAAGCCTCTACTTTAGAATTCAAATCCATCTGTTTTCCTAAGTCTGCAAAGAACAAATGTTCAGAAAAACTAACCAAATAGCTAAAAGTAAATACACCTGTCCTAGCTAAGACTATATGTTGTTGGGGACCAGGAGCAAGAAGTCCAAGGATAAACCACTAAAAATACCATAATACATGTTCCTTAGTTATTCTTTAGTTTCCATCTTGGCAGAACCAGAGTGAATCCAGAAACTCTTTGGGCAAAACTGACAGGTTAGCTGGGCATGGTGGTACCTGCCTGTCTGTAACCTCAGCAACTTGGGAGGCAGAAGCAGGAGAATCATAATTCAAAGCCAGTCTCAGCAATTTAGTGAGGCCCTAAGCAACTTAGCAAAATCCTGTTTTAAAATAAAACAACAAAAAGAGCTGGGGATGTGGTTCAATTATTAAGAACCCCTGTTCAATACCCTCTACAAAAAAAAAAAAAAAATGACACACATTAAACATTGCTCACTCAAAATAATATGACTATCAGCCCCAAAGTCTACTCATCCATTTTTCTTTTTGGACATCAGAAAGCCTAAATGGACTCATAACCCAGAATGTCACTTTACAATATCTGAGAGTTAGAGGATTCATTGCTGAATTATTGTTCCAATCCCATATCAGAAAAACACTAAGAAAAACAAATCCAATTTTTATGGTCTCTATCTGGAACCTAAAACTTCACACTTCTAAAAGTTTTGTCAATTATTAAAGTAAAATGTATAAATTTCCCCCTCTTAATGTTACTTTTAATATTACTTCTGAATTTTAAAAGATTTCCCTAGAAATGATGCAGGATGAATACACAAAAATATTCTACAACAGGGAAAAAGACCTAGTTATGGTAGGATTTTCTTAAAAACTTTTGCCACCAAAGTTATACATGAAAAACTTGGATAGCCAGGCATGGTGGTACACATCTGTAATCCCAGGAGCTCAGGAGGCTGAGGCAGAAGGATCACAAGTTCAATGCCAGCTTCGGCAACTTAGCGAGGCTCTAAACAACTCAGTGAGTGGGGCTAGGATTGTGGCTCTCGCCTAGCAGGGGCAAGGCCCTGGGTTCAATCTTCAGCACCATATAAAAATAAACAAACAATTCCCTATATAAAAAATAAAAAGGGTTGGGGATGTGGCTCAATGATTGAGCACCCCTGGGTCAATCCCTGGTACCCCCACAGCCCCCCACCCAAAAAAAAAAAAGAAAAAAAAACTTTTTCAGTTATAATATGTTCTGAAATGTAACAACACTCCTAAAATTCAATTTCTTTCCAATATGATTTTTCACCAAAGGAGTCCTTTCTCTTAAAGCAATGTTAACATATAATAAAATAAAGCATAAACCATATAAGTACACCCCACAAGCTTCACATCTTGGAAAGTTATTTCTTAAACACTGTAATTTACCACACTGATGTTTATTTAACTTACAACACTCTATAATATATAGAAGATACTAATGCAATGAAATATAAGGTTCCTTTTTTTTCCCCAAGTAACTACAATTTTTTAATTTTACCAAAAGTCTTAAGATTACAGACAAAATCACCTTCAAAGACATGTCAAATCTTTTTTTATTACACTGGATATATTGTATCAAATATAACAGAAAATTTAAAAAGGTTTAAAAATATCTTTGTTGCACATGGGTAGCTAGTGGAGATATTATCTCAAAACTATACTTCAAATTCTTTGACAAAATACTACTGGATTTCTAAATAAGTAAATTCAAATAAACAGCATTCTCCAAATCCAATTCAATAATCTTTATTTATAACATGACTTTTGATGTAGAAAGTACTGATGAACACTATCAGGATTCAAAAATGTGCGGAGATACAAAGATTTTGAACACTGTATTAAAGGAAAAAAATCCACCAAAAGGAGAAGAGCTAAATAATGCATGAGGAAGTTAAAAAATAATGAGGTTGAGGCTGGGAATGTAATTTAGTAGTAGAGTGTTCACCTAGCATACAGGAGGCCCTGAGTTCAATCACCTACACCAAAATAATAATAATGAGGCCAAAAGGGTGTGTGTGTGTGTGTGTGTGTGTGTGTAAAACTCTAGTTGCAAAGACCCACATGTAACAATACTGATTTTTTTTGGTTTATTTGTTTGTTTGTTTGGTTGGCTGGTTGGGTTTTTTTATTATTATTTATTTATTTTTTAGTCATACATGACAGCAGAATGAATTTTGACATATAATACATACATGGAATGTACATATATCAATCATATTGTCGACTCTATTCTGCTGCCCTTCCTATCCTCCTTACTCCTCCCCTCCTCTCCCATCCTTTCTATCTAACCTAATGTGACACTTTTTTTCTTTTTCTCATTACAACATCATATATGTATTCTGTATAATAATGAGTTCTCCTTCCATCTTCCGTGCAACTCCCCTTCTCCCTCTTTTTCCTTCCCACCTCTCTTCCCTATTTAGTGGTAGTCTTCTTCTCATGCTCTTCTTCCCTATCCCATTTTGAGTCACCCCCCTTATATCAGAGAAGACATTCGGCATTTGTTTTTTAGGGATTGGCTAACTTAGCATAATCTGCTCTAATGCCATCCATTTGCCTGCAAATGCCATGATCTTGTTTTTTTTAGTGCTGAGTAATATTCCATTGTGTATAAATGCCACATTTTTAAATCCATTCATCTATTGAAGGGCATCTAGGTTGGTTCCACATTCTAGCTATTGTGGATTGTGCTGCTATAAACATTGATGTGGCTGTGTCCCTGTAGTATGCTCTTTTTAGGTCTTTTGGGTATAGTCCAAGAGGGGAATAGCTGGGTCAAATGGTGGTTCCATTCCCAGCTTTCCAAGGAATCTCCATACTGCTTTCCAAATTGGCTGCACCAATTTGCAGTCCCACCAGCAATGTATGAGTGTACCTTCCCGCCCCCCCATCCTCGCAAGCACTTATTGTTGTTTGACTTCATAATGGCTGCCATTCTTATTGGAGTGAGATGGTATCTTAGAGTAGTTTTAATTTGCATTTCTCTGATTACTAGAGATGGTGAGCATTTTTTCATGTATTTGTTGATTGATTGTATATCCTCTTCTGAGAAGTTTCTGTTCAAGTCCTTGGCCCATTTGTTGATTGGGTTATTTGCTTTTTTGTTGTTTAACTTTTTGAGTTCTTTGTATACTCTAGAGATTAGAGCTCTACCTGATGTTTGAGGGGTAAAAATTTGTTCCCAGGATGTAGGCTCCCTATTCACCTCACATATTATTTCTCTAGTTTGAATTCGTCCCATTTGTTAATTCTTGGTTTTAACTCTTGTGCTATAGGTGTCTTATTAAGAAATATGGGGCCTGCCCCCACGTGATGAAGATTAGGGCCAACTTTATCTTCTATTAGACGCAGAGTCTCTGGTCTGATTCCTAGCTCCTTGATCCATTTTGAGTTGACTTTTGTGCATGGTGAGAGAAAGGGATTCAATTTCATTTTGTTGCATATGGATTTCCAGTTCTCCCAGCACCATTTGTTGAAGATGCCATCCTTTCTCCACTGCATGGTTTTAGCACCTTTGTCTAATATAAGGTAGTTGTAATTTTGTGGATTTGTCTCTGTGTCCTCTATTTTGTACCACTGGTCTACCAGCCTGTTTTGGTGCCAGTATCATGCTGTTTTTGTTACTATTGCTCTATAGTATAGTTTAAAATCTGGAATCGCGATACCACCAATTTCACTCTTCCTGCTTAGAATCACTTTAGCTATTCTGGGTCTCTTATTTTTCCAGATGAATTTCATGATTGCTTTTTCTATTTCTGCAAGGCATGTCATTGGGATTTTGATGGGAATTGCATTGAATCTGCAAAGTGCTTTTGGTAATATGGCCATCTTAATAATATTAATTCTACCAACCCATGAGCAAGGTAAATCCTTCCATCTTCTAAGGTCTTCTTCTATTTCTTTCTTCAGGGTTCTGTAGTTTTCATTATATAGATCTTTCACCTCTTTTGTTAGGTTGATTCCCAGGTATTTTATTTATTTTTTTTTTTTTGAGGATGAATGGAGTAGTTGTCCTCATTTCCATTTCAGAGAATTTGTTGCTGATATACAAGAATGCCTTTGATATATTGGTATTGATTTTACATCCTGCCACTTTGCTGAATTCATTTACTAGTTCTAGAAGTTTCTTGGTTGAATTTTTTGGGTCTGCTAGGTATAAGATCATGTCATCAGCAAATAGTGCTAGTTTAAGTTCTTCTTTTCCTATATTTATGCCTTTAATTTCTTTCATCTGTCTAATTGTTCTGGCTGTTTGGTTGGTTGGTTGGTTTTTAAAGACAATACTACATGCTGGGTTGTGGTGGCGTACACCTGTAATCCCAGCTTCTCAGGAGGCTGAGGCAGGAGAACCTCGAGTTCAAAGCCAGAATCAGCAACTTAGCGAGGCCCTAAGGAACTCAGCAAGCCCCTGTCTCTAAATGAAATACAAAAAAGGGCTGGGAATGTGACTCAGTGTTTAAGTGCCCCAGGGTTCAATCCCTGGTACAAAAACAAAACAACAACAACAACAAAAAAAAACCCACACACAACACTATATATCTTGCATAGAGCATCTTTGGCCTTTGTGACTAAACAAGCTGAGCTGGGATGTACATGCCTGGAAGAGGCCAACTATGGCAGAAAGACAATGGCATGGGCTTTGAATAGTACTGAATGTACCCAAAATCTCTCTTCACAAGGCCTCCTGAGGCAAGTTTTAGAGATCACTTAACAATTTTTAGTAATAAATTTTTATTTCCATTTATTTAGAACAGTCACTCTTGGGACTTTATTTTAGCCCTAACCATTTCCAATCCATAATGGCTTTAAGGAGAAAAAACAACAATAACCACATAAATATAATAGCTGAGCACGGTGGTACACACCTGTAATCCCAGTGATTCAGGAAGTGGAGGCAACAGGATCACAAGTTTGATGCCAGACTGGACAACTTACTTAGTAAGACCCTGTCTCAAAATAAAAAAATATAAAGGGCTGGCAATTTAGTTTAGTGGTACAGTGCCCCTGGGTTGGATCCCCAGTATCAGAAAAAAGAAAAAAATATCCTACACTGTTTTGTTTTAGTTAAACAACTAAAACTAAAAACCAAAATCTGCAGCAATGTTATAATAGTTTCTAGAACCTAATGAGTATTGAGCTTTAAGAACATGGCCTGGTGCTACAGTGTAGCTCAGTGGTAGAGCACTTGTCTAGCATGTAATACATTCTGGGTTCAATTCCTCCCCCAACACACACACACTCAGAGACTTTAATCGCGGTGTATAAAAATAAACAAAATCGACCAAACAAGCAAAACCTTAATATAAGAAACACAAATTTGAGTAGCAAAATAAGCAATTTAAGGGAAATTCACTATTTTTTTTAAGAGCGAGAGAGAATTTTTTAATATTTATTTTTTAGTTTTCAGCAGACACAACATTTTTGTTTGCATGTGGTGCTGAGATTCGAACCCGGGCCGCACGCATGCCAGGCGAGCGCACTACCGCTTGAGCCACATCCCCAGCCCGAAATTCACTATTTTTCAAAAGAAAACTGACTATATTGTTATAGCATTTGTCAGAAGTAAATTCATGAAATAACAAGGTAAAAGTATTTATATGTTATTCCTTTTGCTTTTTCAAATTTTCTCCAATCAATACATTATGCTTTTGTTAGATGCTATTTCAGAAAGAAAAGAAAGCAAACATCAGTCTTTCCTGAATGCTCTAGAAAGCTATGGCTCAGGAGTTCATGGAAAGCCTGCTAATGGAGGAACAACATTTACCAATACTACTTATGTGCCAAAAACTTTGCTAAGAAGCTTCTATTCACTACAGTCCTTCATCTGGAAAACCACAGTCTAGGTTAAGTAAGGAAGATTACTGTCCCCATTTTACAGATAAGAAAATGGTTGGTCTAGAACAAACCAATGGCCAAGGTCACTTCACTCAGTACCCATATTCTGAACCATACCACCCATGTTTCCCACACATGCCTGGTAAGAATCACTTGAGGACATACCCTCCAACCCCCACCCCCCCACCACCAGAGGGCCTGGGAATCTGCATATGTAAAGGGCATTCCAGTAATTCTTATCAGGTACAAGTCAGGAAATGCTTCCCACCTTCCAGCTGCCACCCTAACTTTTTATTTAGAATGCAGTCTATCCAGATGTGGCTGTAGACACCTGTAATCCCAGCAACTTGTCGGGGCTGAGTCTGGAAGATCACAAGTTTGATGCTACCATTAACAACTTAGTGAAGCCTTAACCAATCTAGCAAGAACCTGTCTCAAAATTTAAAAAAATAAAAATAAAAAGGGCTGGGGATGTGGCTCAGTGATATAGCACCCCTGGGTTCAACCCCTAATTAAAAAAAAAAGTGAGGGAAAAAGAGGAAGTCTGTTACTATATATAAATTGGCCCTCGTTGCTAAAATGAGCTATTTAAATATCAGATCATGCATTCTCAAAGACAAAACTAAGGCAATCTAATGATTGAAGCTACATTTGGGTTTCCATAGAGAGAAGCAACCACTTCATAACAAGAAGCAGAAAATAAAGCTTTTGTATGAGGCTGCCAAAGTTCCTTGATTTCTACAGTCTTGACAATTGCTCTTCTTTTCCCCTAATCATGAATTTAAAGGTGAGGAAGGGAGCAGGACAATGTGTTCAGTGACTGTCCTACTTGGTTGCTCTCATTTTTTTTTTTTTTTTAAAGTGGGAGAAAAGGAGACATGGAATTTCACATCCCTAAATAAGATCTTTCCTAGTAGAAACAGGTTATCACTTATTTGCATTGGTAGTTCATATACCTATACGTAGGGGAGATGGTGATGCCCAGGGTCACGTGGAGGATGTGCATCTCTCAAAGCACTCAAGATCAAGCCTGGAATTTTCTTTTGCAGTACTGAACACCGAACTCAGGGATACTCTACCTTTTTTTCAGAGACAGGGTCTTGTTAAGTTGCTCCTGACAGCCTTGAACTTGCAATTCTCCACTTCAGCACCCCAAGTAGCTGAGATTACAAGTGTGTACCACCATGCCTGGCTAAATTCATATATATTTTTAAACCTCTGCATGCCAAACAAAACCTATCTGTGGATTAAATTTAGCATTCCAACTACTGCTCACAATCCCTATGGGCTCTAATATTTCATACCTCAACATCTTTCCCCACAAATATATACATTTATTATATAAAATATATATTTATATTTCACAGGAAGGGGAACAATGTCCAATTTAAAAAATGATGATAAATGAATTGGCATCTATCAGTTAAGTTCTTTAAAAAATGAGACTCCAGAACTGGAAATAATCCAGTGATTAAAAGAAAACAAAAACAAAAACAGGTAAACTTAAGGAATTTACTTGCATTTCCATTTCCAATACTAATCTCAATATGCATATATCATACATTGAACCCCTAGTGGACAGAACTTGGAGCTGTGGTTCACAACCTTTCTTCTCTTTCAACAAATCTCAGAGATACATCACACTCTGGTTTCCTAAAGCACAGATGCTCAGGCAGGAGAAGGGGCCCTGCAGCAGGTGTTAAGAACTGCTGATTTAGAACATAAGGACAGTATGGTGACCCAAGCTGTGTTTGTTCTCATGCCAACTGCTTGCCAGATGAACTATAAACACATTCCATTTATATGGATGACGTGTAATAAGGCAATATGCAGGATTCCTAGCTTGAGTTTTTTCAGGCTGTCACCTCATAGGCTCTGCTAGTGTCCCTACCCCAAGCTTGAGCAGAAATACTTCTTTCCTTAGTTTAACAAGCCATAGAGGGCTGGGGTTATGGCTCAGCGGTAGAGCGCTCACCTCGCACGTGCAAGGCCCTGGGTTCGATCCTCAGCACCACGTATAAGTAAATAAAATAAAGTTTTTAAAAAAAAAAAAAAACAAGCCATAGAGATGACAGACCATGAAATGGTGGAACACGGTGAAGTGTTAAAGTTGAACATTTTAAAGACCAAGAATTCTAATTGCAGGTGTAAAAAAATTTTTTTAAATTTTTTACTTAATCAAATCACTAAGCACAGAGGAAAGCTATAGTTGCCTTGATATTAAGAAAAACTAGATCAACACAGGAGTTGCTCTACAAGGGGGGTGCATTAGGAGGACAGGACCTACACTTCATCTGGGTGACCCTAACACCTTTCCATTTGTGAAAGCAACTCTAAAGGAAGAGTTAAGGAACTAATCGATTTTATTTTATTTATTTATTTTTTTAAAGAGAGAGGGAGAGAGAGAGAGAATTTTAATATTTATTTTTTAGTATTTGGCGGACACAACATCTTTGTTTGTATGTGGTGCTGAGGATCGAACCCAGGCCGCACGCATGCCAGGCGAGCGCGCTACCGCTTGAGCCACATCCCTAGCCCACTGATCGATTTTAATGTTAAAAAGAAATAAGTTCTATCAAACAGATTCTAGGATGCCCCTGAAAAAGGGTTCTATGATGCTCCTGAAATGCCTTGTCAAATGGAAATATGGATGAAAAAATTTATATTCACTAAAAAATTATATAAAGTATAACCCTAGTTCTTATTTTAAAATATGCACATATATGCTTTATATATATGTATATACACTGATATTTATATACGTAAGAAAGGGAGAGAGGAGGGACAGGTTCAAAATTTTAACAGTGGATTAACAGGAATTATGGCTAATTCTCTTTCTCTCTGTTTAAGGTATGGGGATTGAACCCTGGAACTCTTGCATGCTAGGCAAACATTCTACCACTGAGCTACATCCCCAGCACTTATGGTTGATTTTTTTTTTAATTCCCAAGTATGTACAATAAATAGCAATTGCCTTTGAAAGGGGCAGGGATGAGCAACATACATAGGATCATGGGAAAATACTTAAAATACTACATTAGGAAATAAAGAAGGGTATAAAATTAAAATAGAATATTTCTACTATTTTTAAAATTATACATAAAGCAAAATTGACATTTTTTAAAAATTGTATGGGGGCTGGGGCTGTAGCTCACTGGTAGAACACTGGCCTAGCACATGTGAGGCACTGGGTTCGCTCCCCAGCACCACATTAAAAACAGAGAACTAAATAAAAAAATAAAGTTTAAAAAAAAATTTTGTATGGCATTTCCATGTCAAATTATTTGCCAGTGAAGAGTCTAATAGGCAAAGCTAAGCCATGCTTCTGGGGAAGAAGTTAAATGAAAATATGTAGTTTTGCTTTTCTCCTGTTGATAGATGAATCTCAACTTATCCATGCTGAGAACAGATGGCAAAAGAAATTGGCCCAAAATGCAGCTATGGAAGTACAAATATGGTGGTCAGCAGGAAATGCCTTATTCTTAATTTTAACCTTTTCCTAGAAACAGTGCCGGGAGTGTTACACAGAAAAAAATGGGTGAGCAGGTGTAGGAGGATTTTATTTTTGGCAAAGGCTGAGGAAAAGGGAGAAAACTGAATTTGATTAAAGAAGCCTATTTAATTCTAAAAAAGTAGGTTGGGAATACCTTGAATAATCTAATATTTCAGAAAATTTTTATATTTTTGGAAAGGCTATTAGAAATAATACAATACAAAATATAAAAATTATATAATAAAGAACTTTTTATTTTAGCATCAAATATCTTCTTAGAACTCAAAAGTCCAAAATAAACATGCTATTCTTATAATGTGCCCAAACAAAGAAGGCAATGATCATTTCTGGGGAAGTAGCTTGTTACTATTATTTTACACAACCTCTCCTGTTTTGGTTTCACAGATTTCCAAAGCAGCACCATCATGCTCTCCCAAGCACACAAGCATGCTAATAGAAACTCAAGTGTTTGCTTCTGAGGAAACTCAGAAGGACCTATCTTGCTTCTCTTTATCAAAGACACGTGTTACTGCTACCCACAAAGCCAATGAAGTAAGACAGACCCTCCCCAATCTCCTAACATGTTTTTACCTTATAAGCTTTATGTTTTAGTATTCTCAGATGAATTCGTTTTTCTAGTCTTCACAGAATCAAGCATCTTTGCAGCGTCCCTCAAGTGGATAAGACTCTGTCTCATAAGAAAGATAATCCAATTTTTTAAAATAAGCTGCTGGCAAGACACAGCCTCAATTTTTATTCTCTACTCACAACCTGCTGAGACTTATGATGCAGTACTTCTGGCCACACACCATACCACCCTGTGCTCTCCTGGTTATTAAGTCTTTCAGTGAGAGGGCTAGATCAACTCTTCAGGCCAACATGGCTAACTCAGCAAATTAAAACCAAATACTAAGAGTGTCTTGATCTACATGAAGGGCCAATTTGTCTCCCCTAAGCAAGTGTTGGACTCTATGTCAGATATCCACCAGAATGTGAATGACAGCAAAATCATCTCCTCAATTCAAAATGTGCAGGTGACTTGGTCATTGGTTACCTTGCTTCCTATTTTATGGATGAAATCATCAGTTTTATTTGGGTAAGGGTTTATTTTCTACATCTTAAGAGACCTGAAGAGCTGCATCTACCTTTCTGCATAGGTACATCAAGTAGCTAGCCCTTGCACACCCTTCCTGACCTGCCTTATTCGTGTTTACAAAGAATTCAAGTTTTCTTGCTTACAAGGTAATAGGTGCTTACTGTAAAAAGAAAGGTCCCCAGTGTGTGAAGGGGATCAGGCTCATCATCAGGTTAGAAGGGGTGGCTTGACACTATCACCTCTACCCAAACATGCAGGGTGGAGTGTGTTCAGTGTCTGCCAGGGCGCAGATAAGGGAGTATGGGTGGCCTTATTTCTGCTATCTCAGAAGATGGCTCAAAACATGGACATCTTCTCCAGGTTACCAATTTGAATAGTCTTTTAATAGTAGAAAACTAGAGAATGGCTTAGGAAAGAGGGCTAAGCAGGTATCCCCATAAAGAGAACTCTAGAGATTCCTTGTCTGTCAAAAAAACTATTCATAGTAGCTGGGCAGATTAAAAATGAATCTCTTGCTTTAGTAAATAGAAATTTCTAGGCAAGGGGTAAGAGTGAAAGGTGCTAATTTAGAGTGTTTAGTTGCACTCCAATGCACCTTTAAAGCAGTAGATATATCATGGACGATCATAATACATTAATTTAAATTTTTTAAAACGCTACACTCAGTGACATAAGAAAGATTTCATTGCTAAGAATTTCATCATACTTATTTAGTAATGTAGACCAACAGATGTAATACTGCTTGGTGTGTTTAAAGGAAAAATTCTAATCAACCGTATGTCGCTCATTTGTGTTTCTCTTCCTCTGTTTTTGAGTCTTTAAAACAAAGACTGCTGGGGTGCAGCTCAGTGGCAGGGTTACAGCCTACCATGCATTAGGCCCTGTGTTCAAGCCCTACTACCACAGAAGAAACACACACACACACACACACCAAAAAAAAAAAAAAAAAGGACAAAATGACCAATAACTAGCTACCTCTCAGAAATGTGAATAAATAAGGTACATGCCTACCTTGACCATTTACTTTCATATTTTGGTGCTTTCATTCAGTTTAACAAGTATTCAATAAAACTACCACATTGCATAATAAGAGGGTTCAGGAGCACATGCAGTTTTGGGGATATTGAGAGCATTTCCCATTCAGAAGCTTTTTGGCTTTTATTTTACAGAATGCCTAGTTCTTAAAACATATCAGGATAGTTTCAATATCATCTGGAGGTAGAAAAATGATCAATAAATACAAGCTCTCTGGGGATGGGGGTGTAGCTCACTTGCCACATGTGAGGCCCTAGCATCAATTCTTAGCATCAAAATAATAATAATAAAATAACAACAACAACAACCAAAATTATAATGATTACAATAATAAAGTTACATACATAAGATATCTATTTAGTTTAAGTCACAATAGGTAGCTCAAAATACAAAACATAAGGGGCTGGGGCTATAGCTCAGTGGTAGAGCGCCTGTCTCGCATGAGTGAGGCACTGGGTTCGATCCTCAGCACCACATAAAAATAATGTGTCCATCTACAACTAAAAATATTTTTAAATAAACAAATAAATAACATGGGCTGGGCCCAGGAGCACACTCCTATAAACCTAGCAACTTGAGATGCTAAGGCAGGAGGATCACAAGTTTGAGACCAGCCTCACCAACTGAGTGAGGCCCCAAACAACTCAGTGAGACTTTGTCTCAAAATAAAAAATAAAAAGGTCTGGGGGCTGCGGATGTGGCTCAAGCGGTAGCGCGCTCCCCTGGCATGCGTGCGGCCGGGGTTCGACCCTCAGCACCACATACAAACAAAGATGTTGTGTCCGCAGATAACTAAAAAATAAAATATTGAAATTCTCTCTCTCTCTCTCTCTCTCTTAAAAAAAAAAAAGAAAAAAGAAAAATTTGAAATGCTAATTAGCTATTGTTCCTAGCTAACTAGCCTTGTGCTTTAATCCTTCCATCTTTAAAAAATAAATAAATAAATAAAAAGGTCTGGGGATGTGGCTTAGTGGTTAAGTTCCCCTGGTTTGATCCCTGGTACCAAAAATAAATAAAAATAAAAACATGAAGAAAAATAATCCAAAATAAGATCATTAGCCATCAGTATTAAACCTTCCCTAAGGATAGAAGTACTGGAACAGAAACATCCAAAAGAAACTTAACATAGCAGGGGAACAGATTACCATCTTTGAATATTACATTACTTAGGAAAGAAAAAGCTTGTAAATATAAAAAGCTTATGTGTGAGTGTGTGTGTATGTGTTGTGTGTGTGTGTATATATATATATAAATATTTATAAATATTTATATACACACACATATTTTTCCAAGTTATACATTTTGGAATCATGCTGTGAAATACGAACTGGACAGAGAAAGAGAGAAAACACACCAAGAAAACTTAACATCCTAGAATCAAAACACTAAGAATCAGAAATCTAGGGCTGGAGGTATAGGTCAGTGGTAGAACATTTGCCCTGGGTTTGATCTGCACTCAAAAACATTTTTTTAATATTTTTTTAGTTGTAGATGGACACAATGCCTTTATTTTATTTATTTATTTTTATGTGGTTCTGAGGATGGAACTCAGCGCCCGTGCTAGACGAGTGCTGTACCACTGGCCACAACGTCAATCCCTCAAAAATTTTTTAATCAAAAAAAGGAAAGCAAAAATCTTTCTCCTTGCTAGAGAAATTTAACTATCAGCCAGTCTTTCCTTAATATCCAAGAGCACAATTTGATGAATAAGAAATAAGAAACTGGAGAGCCACACTCTCCCTTTTGCCCAAGTTTTGAGGTCTCCTGTCTTCTACTTTGCTCCAGTCTTTTTCTATGCTTTTATTTCTTTAAGAAACTGAGTTTCTTTTTTTTTTTTAGTTGTTGTTGGACATTTATTTTATTTATTTGTACGTGGTGCTGAGAATCGAACCCAGTGCCTCACGCATGCTAGGCAAGAGCTCTACCACTGAGCCACAATCCAAGCCCCAGAAACTGAGTTTCTTTAAAAACACTGCTTTCAGGTTTTGTTTTGTTTTGTTTTAGGTGGCAGAGGTGCAAGGGATTGAACTCAGGGACTCTTGACCACTGAGCAGCATCCCCAGCCCTATTTTGTATTTTATTTAGAGACAGGTTCTTACTGGGTTGCTTAGGGCCTTGCTTTTGCTGAGGCTGGCTTTGAAGTCTGGATCCTCCTGCCTCAGCCTCCTGAGCCACTGGCATTACAGGCATGCACCACTGCGCACAGCAAGAACACTGCTTTTCTTTTCTGCAATCTAAAAGCTTTGTGCAATCTTACACTGAATCTTCTAAAACCACAGGTTTTTGAAGAGAGAAAAGCTCTATTTCTTACGTTTTACAATACTAAATTGATTTGATCAAAAAGCTGGGTTTTTCCTCACCATATCATAAGAACACAATTTCATCTCTTTTTTGGAGGTAAAGAATTGGGCCACAGAATGAAAAAGCACAGTCAGGTGCAGTGGCACACACCTGTAATCTAAGCAGCTGGGAAAGCTGGGCAGGAGGATGACAAGTTCAGGGCCAGTCTCAATAATTGAGCAAGAACCCCCAGCAAATTAGTGAAACCCTCAGCAACTTAGCAAGATCCTGTCTCAAAAATAAATAAATAAATAATGGCTGGGGATATGGTTCAGCAATACAGAACTCCTGAGTTCAATCCCAGTAACAAAAGAAAAAAGAAAGTGGTAGCGTGCTTGCCTGGCATGCATGGGGCGCTGGGTTCAATCTCAGCACCACATACAAAAAAAGATGTGTGTCCGCTGAAAACTGAAAAATAAATATTAAAAAATTCTCTCTCTCTCTCTTAAAAAAAAAAAGCACTGACCAGAACTATATCGTATGTGCGTGCGCACATATGACAACATCGATGTTCAGTTTCAAGGTTTGTTTTTACATAAATTGGAGTATGGGTGAATTTAGTTTAGAAAGTAAGAGAAAAATGACCATCTGCATAACCTATAGGAAAGCAGAGGTTTCTTAGGAAAATTTTCATGTCTATTTTCTAACATTTCAAACCCTAGGCAGAAATAATCCAGGTATAAATACAAGTTGGAGAAGTGGGCTTTAAAGCAGTGCAAACATTAACATCACATCACCTTCCTCATGGCTTTTAAAGACATTTCTAAAGGATAGGAAAAGAAGGTCAGGATAGAGAGAACAACAAGCAGTCCAACCCAGTCCTGTGTAAAGAAGAACGTCGTGTGGGTCATTATAACATAATGCAGAAAGCCTCATTGGGATTTAGCCATAAAATAACACTTAGACACTTAACAAAAATCTCCCTGCTCTACTTATGCCTCTAATACAGGAAGCAAAGAAGAACAGTTTTTAAAAAATGATTTATAAATTATACTCCATGTATGTATAATATGTCAAAATATACTCTACTGTCATGTATATCTAAAAAGAAAAAAAAAAAACTATCAATTTTAGTCAGGTGTGATGGTACACACTGGTGGTCCCAGATACTCAGTAAGCTAAGGCAGGAGGATCACTGCTTGCCTAAGCAACACAATAAAACCTGGTCTCTTTAACAAAATGAGATCCTGGGCTATGGCACACACCTGTTTTCCCAGTAGCTGAGGCAGGAGGATCAAAGGTTTAAAGGCAGCCTCAGCAAAAGCCAGGTGCTAAGCAACTTGGGGATGTGGCTTAGTGGTTGAGTGATCCCTGAGTTTAATCCCTGGTACCCCCCACCCCACCCCCAAAAAAGAAAAAATTAATGAATGAATAAATAAATAAATATAAATAAAAAGGGCTGGAGATGTAATTCACCAGTAGGGCACCCCTAGGTTTAATCCCAGTGTCAAAAAAAGAAAAACATAATTTAATAGCCACGAAGGAGACTATGTGTTGGTTATCTCAAATCCTAACTCAATTTCAAACATCATATACCTTAAAAATGTGAGCTTTGTACAAATAAAAATTAGTTTCAACCCAGATGTGGTGGCACACCCTGTAATCCCAGTGACTTGGGAGGCTGAGGCAGGAGGACTGCAAGTTCAAAGCCAGCCTCAGCAACTTAGCTGACTCTGTCTCAAAATAAAAAGGGATAGGGATGTGGCTCAGTGGTTAAGCACCCCTGGGTTCAATCCCTGGTACCATTAAAAAAAAAAAAAAACTAGTTTCAAAACAAAGATGAATAGCTGCCCTACAGATAAAATATTCACCTATATTTAAATAAACATAAGATGAAGGATTTGGGGACTGCGGATATAGCTCAGTTGGTAGAGTGCTTGCCTAGCATGCACAAGGCCCTGGGTTCAATCCCCAGTACCACCAAAAAAAAAGAAAAAAAGGAAGAAGAAGGATTTGCCAAATAAAATTTTTTAAAGATAAAATGTGTCATTCCATTTCATCATATGGAAAAAGATTAATCATATTATGTAGACATCACATAGAATGTTCAAGTAGAGGATTTAAAATTTGCCAAAATGAAATGTAGTAAGTAAAAGGAATCTTATTTTTAAGAATTCTTAGATTGTAAACAGAATTCTAAAAGGAGGTGCCTTTTAGGGGATCGATAGTCACTTGCTTCATCACTGACCTTTCTATCATTAAATAGGGAGTGACAATTTCATGATCCTGAGTAGTATGAAGTTATGTCCCTCAAACCTGTAAACACCACTTAAGTTCACAGCCTCTGATAGTCTATGTCTATTATGTCACAGATATGCTCACCTATAATTTGATTAAGAAATCAGGAGGCCGTGTGTCGATGCACTCCTGTAATCCCAGGAGTTTGGGAGGCTGAGGCAGGAGGATCGCCAGTTCAAAGCCAGCCTCAGCAACAGTGAGGCACTAAGCAACTCAGTGAGGCCCAGCCTCTAAATAAAATACAAATAGAAGGATCAGGGCTAGGGATGTGGATCAGTGGTTGAATATTCCTGAGTTCAATCCCTGGTTATCCCCACCACAAAAAAAGAAACCAGGAGAAGGCTACTCTAATTCCAAAGAACATGGGATGACTGCTAAAACTAAAAGAGGCATTACAAATGACACAAAATTACATTAAAATAGAAATGAACACTAAATAATGTTACAACTATGTGCTTTCCAAAAGCTAAATGACAAGAAATCTGACCCCAGTCCCAATACTTCTCTCACTAGGTCGTTTCCTTCTCTTATCCAAGATGGTAACATACAAATATTGCCAATTACCACCAATTACCTATATCCAAATATTTTGGATATAGCTTACTAGCTTAAGTTTTTCCAACCTTACTGAGCTGGGGGTATAGTAACACATTAAATGAGTATCTCCAAGATCAGAATAAATATGTATTACATTTCTACATGTGTAAATCTCTCTTCAAATTACAGCAAAACTAATATTTTTTTAAGATAAAAGAAAAAAAAACCCACAGTTATTTGTACTTGAAAACTGGCAGAAGAGACTTCTACATGACACTGTGTTGGATATTCTACATCAGTGCTTCACACACTATGCTAAAGAATCAAGTTTTTTGTTTGTCTTATTTTCTTTCAATCTACTGTAGAATAATATTTTTATACAATGTAAACAAAATCAATCATTTTTTAAAAAGTGAAAAATAGGACATAAAAAATATAAGTCTTAAGTTTTATTATTAGGCTGCACAGATAGCAAACTTTGAAGTTTCTAAGTATTTCCTCTCCATCTTTGTATATATCTTGTCACCAGAGTAACAAATGGTTCCCAGTACATGGATCACACTTTGAGAAGCTCTGCTCTATGTAATCTATTGAATTTTCCAGAGAAATTTTAAAAGCCACCAACTTCTCAGTATCGACCATGATAGACCAAAGGAACTCAGTATCTTCTGAACAAAAAGCTGGATTAAGTGATCTCAAGACATTTTCAGCTCTACAAGTTCTATGACTATAAAAGCTTAAGATGTGATGTGACTGGAAAGTAAAACCCACATTCCTAATGGCACCCATTCTCTTCACACAAATAGAGTAAGAGGAAAACTGATTAAAAAAAAAAAAAAAAGAAAGAAAGAATGGGAAAAATAAGCTCAGAGAAGAGGAATCAGAATTTAACTGAGAACAAATACTGTCACTGAGGAAATATAGCCAAGTAAGAAATACCATTAGTAATCAGACATGGTGGCCCGTGCCTATAGGCCTAACTACTTGGGAGGTTTAGGCAGGAGGAGCACCTCTGCCCCAGGAAGACGTTGAAGGCCAACCTAGATAATACAAGGACTCCATCTCAAAAGAAGAAAAAATGAACACCAATTACCACCGTAGTTATTTGGGAGCATTCAGGATGGGGATGTAATTTTCTTATATATTAATCTCTGAAAATTGGACATTAAGTCCATGTGATTTAAAAAAAAAAAAAAAAGGTTAAATAAATTTTTAGACATTCTTAACCAGGCATGGTAGTTCATGCCTGTAATCCCAGCTACTAGTTAGGCTGAGACAGGAGGATCCCAAGTTCAAAGCCAACCTCAGCACCTTGGTGAGGCTCTAAGCAACTCAGTAAGACCCTGTCTCAAAATAAAAATTTTAAACAATGGCTGGTGACTTAGCTCATTGGTAAAGCTGTCCTAGGTTCAATTCACCGTACCAAAAACAATACAAAACATTCTTTACCAAAGTAGAGACCTATGTAACAAAGATAAAAAGATTAAACACTGCAGGGTTCAGGGAGCCTGCCTGTAATCCTAGTGACTCAGGAGGGAGGCTGAGGCACAAGGATCATAAGTTCAAGGCCAGTAATGTAAGGAGACCCTGTCTCAAAATAAAGAAAAATAAAAAGGGCTAGGGGCATAGCTGAATGGTAGAGCACTTCAGGAATCAAACCCAGTACCAAAACCCAAAAACAAACAAACAAAACATTAAATAGTATTCAAAGACTCCCAGATTCACTGTTTCAGAACCCTATCATATTACTTGTCACTTACAAAATGCTGGCATATGGTATGGATGGCATCATTATAATTCTAGGCCTCCAACTCAATAAACATCTACTAAAATCTATTTTATTTTTTAACTGCAAAGTCTCAGTGTTCTCATCTCTAAAAGATAATTCCTATACTGTCTATTTCACAAGATTATTTTTAGAGGAACAAAATAAGGCGGTCAGTTAAACAAAATATGGTTCATACATAAAATAAAACATTATAGGCTAGGGTATGACTCAGTGGTAGAGTGCTTGCCTAGAATGTGGAAGGCTCTGTCTAGGTTCACAGTTCTAAGCATTGCAAACACAAAACAAAACTGCTTCTCTAAGTGTGGTCCTGGGTCCTGAGCACTGGCATTACCTGGGAGATCCTTAGAAACGTAAAATGTCAGGTCCCACCCTAGAATCACTGAACCAAACTAAAATTTAACAAGAACCTCAGGTGGTATGCACATGCTGCTACAGGGCCCAAAGAAAATTAAGAGAAAGGAATGTACACAAGTGCAACAATAGTTTTTTCTTGACTTATTAACTAGAAATGATTTCTGCTTGCTTGTTTTGTTTACTTATTTTTTTATTCATTTATTGTGGTACTGGGGTGAGAGCCCCTTGGATGCTTTTACCACTGAGCTACCTTCCCAGCCCTTTTATTTTTTATTTTTGAGACAGTCTCACTTAGTTGTTTAAGGCCTTGCTAAGTTGCTGAGGCTGGCTTTGAACTTGTGATCCTCCTGCCTCAGCCTCCCAAACTTCTGGGATTACAGGTATGTACCACCTGGGTGAGCACCACCACACCCAGCCCAAGAATAATGTTCTGAGGGGCAACTCTCAATAAGGAAATACCTTGACCTTTTATGCCCAATATATGAAAGAATAAAAGAGAGAAGAAGCCTATATAAAAAAGAATGTATAAGAGAAAATTATAAAAATCATAAGAATTGTTTCAATGCAATTTGGAGAAATTACATTTAGTCTCATTTGTTCCTAGCAAAATAACCAACAATATTATTCCTGTTGAAAACAAGATCAAGGGGCTGGGGATGTGGCTCAAGCGGCAGCGCGCTCGCCTGGCATGCGTGCGGCCTGGGTTCGATCCTCAGCACCACATACAAACAAATGTTGTGTCTGCCGAAAAACTAAAAAATAAATATTAAAATTCTCTCTCTCTCTCTCTCTCTCTCTCTCTCTCTCTCTCTCTCTCTCTATCTCTCCATTAAAAAAAAAAAAGAGGGCTGGGGATGTGGCTCAAGCGGTAGCGCGCTCGCCTGGCATGCGTGTGGCCCGGGTTCGATTCTCAGCACCACATACAAACAAAGATGTTGTGTCCGCCAAATACTAAAAAATAAATGTTGAAATTCTCTCTCTCTCTACCTCTCTCTCACTCTCTCTTTAAAAAAAAAAAAAAAAAAAAAACAGAAAAACAAAATGAAAAAAAAAAAAACAAGATCAAGACCAATATCTACTTTTATTCAACTATATGAAAATAAAAATAAGGATCTCTTTTTTCCAGGTTTTAAAGAACTTTAGGGATATTATCTATTTATCCGTGATGAAACATGATTTTAGAATGCACCATGCCAACAAAACTTGAGAAGTCCAATATCTGAACTATAATGAGCATTTAATAGCAAAACTTCTATCTCACAGACTTTTTTTTTTTTTTTTTTCATTTTTAAATGCCACGTTCCAGTCGCTGTTGAGGATGTTACCTCATATATTTGGTTTAAGTCTTCTCATTGATAGGTGACAGAGCTGGGCTAAAAGCTGGCTAGATGTGTTGCCACCTAGGCCTGGGCTCCCTCTCTATATCTGTATATATCTGCCAGAGGCGCAGCATTTTGGAGTACCAGGTTTTTTGTCACTGACTCAGCACACTATCCTTCTGAGTCCCAGAGGGCACAATATTCTGTATGACCCCACGTGTTAAGATGCATTCTAAAAATGATAGGCCAAGCAAAGAACCATGTAATACAGCATTTTATACATATTTAAAAACTAATGTTGGGCTGGGGGTATAGCTTAGTTGGTAGAGTGCTTACCTTGCATGCACAAGGCCTTGAGTTCAGTCCCCAGCATCACAAAAAACAAACAAACAAACAAAAAACACTAATGTTGTATCAAATATGTTAAATACTTATTTAACATATAAGTGCCTAACTCCAGAAGCAGGAAGGGTGACTTTTTTAGTACTGACATTATTGCTTGGAGAAAGAGGAGATGAATCTGCTGTATCAAAATTTAGAATTGTTCTAGGTCCAGTTAACATGGTGTATCCCCAATTATTAAAGAATTACCAAACAGTCTTGCAATCAGTAAGCCTTTGAGCTAAAGGTCCCCGTCTCTTTTGCTATGGTCCTTGAAAGATCTATCTGTACTCACTGGGACTGTGCTAAAACAACTGTACATATTTATTTGAAAAGAGTCACTGTTCCAGTTGTTTCAAAACTTCCCCACTTATCTGCAAACAGGGCTTAAGTTTTCCTGAGTAATGTCACTGTTTTTCACTTTTTTTTCAACATGCTAAGTTTTAAGAATTTCATTCTTGGGCTGGGATTGTGGTTCAGCAGTAGAGTGCTCGCCTAGCACGGGCAGGGCCCGGGTTTGATCCTCAGCACCACATAAAAATAAAGGCATTATGTTGTGTCCATCTACACCTAATAAATAAATAAATAAAAATAATTTCATTCTTTAATAGTCTCAAAAATGCCAGCTCTATTACCCACCTGGTGGTGGCTTTAAGGAAGCTAACTTCATCCAGAGGGAAGAGGAAGGCCCTGAGGATGGGAGCCTTTCAGTCCTGCTATTACAACACCAACAGGCTAAGGTGGTTAGAACAGAGGAAAGGGGAGACCAGCAAATCAGGCTAATGTATCACTTGTGTGCGCACTAACTGTCCCTGGGGGACCTAGGCAGCTAGTAATGCTGGCTGTTATTGGGATTGGGAGTGGGAAGGATATGAAGCCTTGCCCCTGTATTCCCTTTTCAAACTTTCAATTTTGTTTGTTTTGTTTTTTGAAGCTGGGGATCAAACTCAGGGCCTCAGGCATGCTACAAAAGTGTTCTATCACTGAGCTGCATCTGTAGGAAACCTTAGAAATTTTGAATCATGTGTTGTCTAAAATTTCTAAATATACAGATAATTTACATGCTACATTACACATGGCCATAAATATGATTTTAATTATGCATATAACACAAACAGCAAAATAATCCCATCAATTTAAACAAAGTCTCTAAAGTCTCTTCTAAAGCCTCTCATTCTGATTTATGATAAATAAAGCTAGATGGTTACAGATGTGTACTATAGCATTCTCCCCCCCCCCCCGCCCCCGTATTTTTTTAGTTGTAGATGGACACAATACCTTTATTTTATTTTTTTATTTTTATGTGGTGCTGAGGATCAAACCCAGTGCCTTACATGTGCTAGCTAAGTGCTCTACCACTGAGATACAACCCCAGCCCCTACTATAGCATTTTTAAAGAGAATATTCCCACTATTTCCCACCTCCACCACCACCCCAGCACTGGGGTTGGAACCCAGGGGTGCTTTGACACTGAATAATTTCTCCAGACCTTTTTAATTTTTTTTATATTGAGACAGGGGTCTAAGTTGCCCAGGCTGACCCCAAATTTGGCAATCCTCCTACTGTAGCCTCCTGAGTAGCTGGGATTATAGACATGCACCACCATGCCCAGCTTCTCTGTTTATTAAAACTATTTCTCTAAGCAGGTGTGGTGGTTCACACCTGTAATCCCAGCAACTTGGGACACTGAGGCACGACAATCACAAGCTTGAGGCCAGCCTCAACAACTTAATGAGATCCTGTCTCCAAAAAAAAAAAAAAAAAAAAAAAAGACAGGGAAACAGCTCAGTAGTAAAGCACCCCACATTCAATACCCAATATCAAAACAACAACTAAAGAGCTTTTTACTGAGAAAAAGTTATCTTGATATGGCCCTAAGGACAAGTTGGCCAATCTGTCTAAAGGAACACTATCCAAAAGAAATATATAAAACAACATACAAAAATTTAATATTTTTTAGTTCATGTATAGTGGCATAAATTGACATGAACATATTTTATATACAGAGATACGAAAAATTGTGATCTATATGTGTAATAAGGATTGTAATGCATTCCACTACTGACGTGTATTTAAAAAAATAATAAAATCAATTTAAAAAAATTAATATTTTTTAGTAGCCACATTTAATAAAGATAACAAACCTACCCAATGGGCTCAGCTATAATCCTGGGATAAGGATTTAGGATAAAGAGATAGATGCTAAGTCTCAAAGGAAACTCCCAAAAGTCACTGAAATGCAGAAAGCAGAGCTCTTAAAATGTGGGAAATACGTAAGCTATAGGGGAAACTGCCACTCCACCCTAGCTCCACCTCCAGTGCAGCTCCTAAATACAGCCCTCTGTAAATACTGCACACCCCCCCCCCCCCCCCCGCCAAGGAGAGACTTTCCATTCTTGAGACTCCCTGCAACCCCCTTGAAAATGTATCTACCTCCTAAATAAACCTCTGTCTATGCCTTTGTCTGGGATGTGCTGAAATTCTTTCCCATCAAATAGGCCAAGAACTCAGCCGATTCTGAGTCCAATTCCCCCTTCCCTCCAGATCTCCTTGGACCCTTCTCCAAAGACATTTCTCTCCAGTGACAATCCCAGTTCTTGGGAAGCTGAGGCAGAAGAATCCAAAGCTTGAAGCCAGCCTGGGCAACTTGGTGAGACCCTGTCTCAAAAAAAAAAAAAAAAGAAAAATTACAGGGCTGGGAATGTAACCCAATGGTAGAGCACCCCTGGATTCAATCCCCAGCACTGCATAGATAGATAGATAGATAGATAGATAGATAGATAGATAGATAGATAGAAAGAAAGAAAGAAAATTAATTTTGATGTTTTAAAATTTAAATCATATTTTACTTAACCCATCACATCCAATATATTATCATTTCAACATTTAACTAATATGAAGTAATATTGATATTAATGGGATCTTTCTCCTTTTTTTGGCATGATGTTGTCCAAGTACTCTATGCATTACATTTTCAGAACATTTCATTTCTGACTAGCCATGTTACAGGTACCCAGCAGCCACGTGTGGGCAATGGCAACCAACTGAACAGCGCAATTCTGGAGACTGTTTAAGCAAAACTCCTGAAACCTGTCAGCAGCAAATGTAAAGTAACAATCGGAACAATAAAAGAAACCACAAGAGTATAATTGTACTCTATAGAGAAGATGAAAGTAAAATGAACTTCCGACTTTAAAAACAATGTTTCTCTGGGGATAGCAACTGTTACTGCCTGGGCCACCTGTTTAAAATGGTTTTCAATTAGAAGTATAAGACACCAATATAAAGTATGTTACTGAAATTTTTTTCACATACCTTCAGCTGACCAACATTCTCTTCAGACAAAGGGGAGGGGAGAAAATTGGGCTTTAAAAAAAAGTCATTTTATCAGATATTTTATTTTCTTAAAAAACCCAGCTTCAGGGCTGGGGATATAGCTCAGTTGGTAGAGTACTTGCCTCACATGCACAAGGTCCTGGGTTCAATTCCCAGCACCACACACACACACACACACACATACAAAAAAAAAAAAAACCTTCATTGTAAATGACAGGATATTTGACAAATGGGCAAAGTCAGAGCACCCACTTGCCTAACATACTCAAGGCCCTGCATTTGCTCCCCAGCAACTCCCGCTCCCCAGCACCTCCCCCACCCCAGCAACAACAAAAGTCAAAACCAAAACCAAAATATGGGATTATAAGAAACCTGTCATAGTACACTGAAATACAGTTACCAAAATATTTCAACAAACCTACGACATCATAACATAGGAGCTTCATTTATCAGCACATTGGATAACAAGATCTAATAATTACCATATTTCCTAAGCAATGGTGAGCATAAACCATACTTTAAGACAGTTCAACAATTGCAATATGATAAAATAATACCTATAATGCTTGTTGCAAAGTCACAGGTTCTGCCAATTCTATGGAGGTTTGTTGACTACATTCATAACTGGAGGAAATGCTGAATTTCAGCTAAAAGTATGTGAAAGTAAAAATGTATTTTTACTATTCCCATCCAAGTTCATAAACCCTGGGAATTCTATTCAGGATAAGAATCCCTCCAGGGGCACTGGGGTTGGGGCTCAGTGGTAGAGCACTTGCCTAGCATGTGTGAAGCATTGGGTTTGATTCTCAGCACCACGTATAAATAAAAAAATATCCTTTGACAACTAAAAAAATTTTAAAAAGAATCTCTACAGGGAGCTAGAGATGTAGTTCTATGGTAAAGTGCTTCTCTGGCAATGTGTGAGGTCTTGGGTTCAATCCCTAGCACTACAAAAATTTAAGAAAAAATTTATTTTAGGGGCTGGAGATGTGGCTCAAGCGGTAGCGCGCTCGCCTGGCATGCGTGCGGCCCGGGTTCGATCCTCAGCACCACATACAAACAAAGACATTGTGTCCGCCTAGAACTAAAAATAAATAAATATTTTTTAAAAAAAAAAAATTTGTTTTAAAGTTTACCCACCATAAAGTCTTGCGGGTAGGGAATATCCCCTTGGGAAAATAAACTTTTCTTTATTATAAGTTCATCAAAACACCCTTTCCCCAAAGTCTCTAAACATATTTTGAACTTTTTACCCATATTTCCTCTTTTTAGATTAAATAACCTATAAACTGTTTTATAATTACACTATAACTTAATGATTTGGGAGGAACTGATATCAAAAAATAAAGAACAGAGCTATAGTAACAAAAACAGCATGGTATTGGCACCAAAACAGACATGAAGACCAATGGAACAGAATAGAAGACACAAAGACACATCCACATAAATACAGTTATCTCATCCTAGACATACAGTAGGGAATGAAAGGAAGGGAGGGGATGAGGGAGGGGAATAGGA
This sequence comes from Marmota flaviventris, assembly GCF_047511675.1. Lineage (NCBI taxonomy): Eukaryota > Metazoa > Chordata > Mammalia > Rodentia > Sciuridae > Marmota > Marmota flaviventris. Next base: position 145,094,256 of record NC_092498.1, on the reverse strand, counting down.
TGGACAGTAGAATTAATCAGACATAACATTTTTTCCATAAACTTACATTGGAAAAAAGATAGCCTCTTCAACAAATGGTATTGAGAAAACTGGAAATCCATATGTAATAGAATGAAAAATTGAACCCTTATTTCTCACCCTGCACAAAACTCAACTCTAAGTAGATTAAGGACCTAGGCATTAGACCAGTGACCCTGCACTTACTAGAAGAAAAAGTAGGCCCAACTCTCCATCATAATGGCTTAGGGATCAACTTCCTCAATAAGACTCCTAAAGTTCAAGAAGTAAAATCAAGAATCAATAAATGGGATGGCATCAAACTGAAAAGCTTCTTCACAAAAAAAAAAAAAAAAAAAAAGGAAACAATCAAGAACATGAACAGAGAGCCTACAGAATGGAGAATAGGAGAAAATTTTTAACACCTGTACCTCAGAAAGAGCATTACCTTCCAGATTATATAAAGAACTCAAAAAACTCAACACCTGAAAAATCGATAATGCAATCAAAAATGAACAAAGGATTTGAACAAATTCTTCTTAGAAGAAGAGATCAAATGGTCAAAAAATACATGAAAAAATGCTCAACATTTCCAGCAATTAGAGAAATGCAAATTAAAACTACACTGAGATTCCATTTCACCCCAGTCAGAATGACAATTATAAAGAATACAAGTAATAATAAATGTTAGTGAGAGTGTGGGGAGAAAGGTACTCTCATACATTGTTGGTGGGACTGCAAATTGGTGCAACCACTATAGAAAGCAGTATGGAGATTCCTTAGAAAACTTGGATGGAACCACCATTTGACCCAGTTACCCAATTCCTCAGTCTATACCCAAAGGACTTAAAAACAGCATACTATAGTGAAACAGCTACATCAATGTTTATAGCAGCTCAACTCACAATAGCTAAGGATGGAAACAACATAGTGTCCTTCAACAAATGACTGGATAAAGAAGAAGGGCAGCACAATACAATAGACACTAGTATGACCCTATGAATAAACGTGGCTGTATAACCAATGTGATCCTGCAATCTGTACACATGGAAAAATAAGATTATGTACCCCATTTGAATCAAATGTATGATATGTCAAGATCATTGTAATGTTTTGAGCAACTAATAAAAAAATTTTAAAAAAAAGAAAGTATGGTATAAATACATAATGGAATATTACTCAGTTGTAAAGAAGAAAGAAATAATGGCATTTGTCAGTGAATGGATGGAACTGGAAACTATCATGCTAAGTGAAATAAACCAATCCCCCAAAACCAAAGGCCAAATGTTCTCTCTGATACATGGATGCTGACCCAAACAAGGGAGGATGTGGAGGAGAAGAATAGAAATCCATTGGATTAGACAAAGGGGAATGAAGTAAGGGAGGAGGGAGAGGAATAGGAAAGACAGTAGAATTAATCAGACATAACTTCCCTAGCTTTGTATTTGAATACATAGCCAGGGTAACTCCATATCATGTACAACCACAAGAATGGGATCCTAAACAGAATAAGTTATGTACTCTATGTATGTATAATTTGCCAAAATACATTCTACTGTCATGTATAACTAAAAAGAACAAATTAAAAAAAGAAATAAAGATAGTTCTATTATGTACCGCTGTTTAAATGCAAATATGTTGACACAGATTCTTCTTCTATTCTTATTTCATTTCAGCAGTAAGAAAACCAAACATATCAACAAAGACAAAGGTCTTGATTTTCTACTCAGTCCAGTAAATAGCTACACCTATTGTTCATATGAAATCAGTAATGCAAACTACAGAGCACAAAGCAAGCACAGTAAACACAGAAAAGATCCATTACAAATACAAGCTGAATGTTAATATTTTGTTGGTATAAAACCACTACTTAAAGCATCTGTAGTTATTAGCATTACTAAATAAACAATTTTTGCATAAAATAGTTTGCAAATTATGTATCTCCTTATTGTTAATCTAAAATTGCTACATACTGTGCTCTGACCTAGTAATTCATCCAACTACGGGTTTTAGTAGAAACGCTAGGGATTCAAATTTGTGCACTCTGATGTGTCCCATCATGGAACATTAATTATCCCACATATGTATTTAATAGCACTTTCTAAACTCAAAGCTCCACACATATGTTCAATGTTATTATGAGAGGAATTATATAGTACTATTTAAATACCTTTATACTGTAACTTGTCAACAGTAGTAGGTTGCAGAAACACTCTTTATTAACTACAAATTTAAAATTCACCAAGCTTTTTATCAAACAATGATTCTAAGCACTAAAAATCATTTAACTTTCTATAAATTGGTATTATCTTTATAATAACAGATTTAAAGTAATAGTAGTAATATAAAAAACAATCATAGTCATCCAAAAACTATTATGTAGCCAAGCATGGTGGTGCTTGCCCATAATCCCAGCTAGTCTAGAGGCTGAAGCAGGAGAATGGCAAGTTCCAGGGCAGCCTGGGCAATCCAATGAGACCCTTTTCCCAAAATAGAAAACACAAAGAGTTGGGGATGCAGCTCACTGGTAGAGCCCCATTACCCCAAGTTCTGAAACTGGGGGGTGGGGGGTGCACGACACTACTATATAGCCATTAAAAATTGTTTTAAATAGAATCCAACAAAATGTATCCAGTAAGAATACAATACATAGTATATAATGCCAGTTTGGTATACTAAAGAATGATTTGAAGAACATAATTAAAAATTAATTTTGGGGGTTGGGGTTGTGGCTCAACAGTAAAGCACTTGCCTAGCATGTGCCTAGCACGTGCAAGGCACTGGGTTCAATTCTCAGCATCACATAAAACTAAATAACTAAAATAAAGGTATTGGGTTCAAAATTTTAAAAATAATATATTTTTCTAGCTGATGCAATTCCAGGCTATTTAAACAGTGTCTCGCATATTTTTTAATATTTTCTACAGTATTCATGTATTATTTTTTTATAATCAAAAAGATTTTGCAGCTGGGCATGGTGGCACACTCCTGTAACCCCAGCTACTCGGGCGGCTGCAGCAAGAGGATGGCAAGTTTGAGTGAAGCCTCAGCAACTGAAATGAGACCCTGTCTCAAAACAAAAAATGAAAAAGGGCTGATGGAGATCTGTCTGGCATCTCAAGGCCTTGGGTTAATTCCCAGTACTGTCCCCATCCCCCACACAAAGTTTTGCATATCACAAAATACAATTCACTTAATATCAGGTTCAAAAATGTGGAATTACTCATTATATTAATATGTAACAGAGAAACTTTTAAGGGAATCTGAGTCCAAATTGTTAAAACAAGTGCTGTGCACTCTGAGCATACTTCAAAAACCAAGGCATCTCAGCCTGGTGAGTGCAGCTCCCTGGCTCTGCTGGCCTCTGGCAGCGTCCCCAAACATCACAGACTAAAAAGTCATCTTCTTTCCTGCCTATATATGGACATGGACTGTATTAACTGGATTACTGACCCAAATGAGGTTATGCCAGGAGCTGAAGGAGATCAAGCAGAGAGGTCCTGAAGTGAACTGATAAGAGCTGGATGGCACCAAGGGAAAACTCTGGCTCTTACAGCTGACCAGGGTTTGGCATGCATTTCCAGATACCCAATTATGCCTACTGTAAAAATAGCAGATTTGAAGAAATAGCATAATATAATGTCATATTATGCTATAAATAGCATAATATAATGTCATATTATGCTATAAATAGCATAATATAATGATATATAATGTCATCTATGGAGTGAGAGCCACTGGCTTAAGTAAAATGAAAAATTTTAAGCAAACTCTTGAATTCTAAAATGGTCTCCACAAGGGTGTGAGGAAAAGCGGTCCCATGAAACACTGATACTGGGAGTAGAAACTGGCACAGCCATTTGGGAGAACAATTTGGTAGTATTTATTAAAATAGTCACCTAGGACCCAGCAGTTCTACCTCTAAGGATCTACCCTAGAGAAATACTATCACATGTGCACCCATGAACATGCAATGATGTGCACTGAAGGACTGATTTGCAAAAGAAAAACTGAAAACTCCCAAAACACCTACAACACCTAACTAAAAATGACACCTTCCACTTCTGATCTCTGGAACTATGAACAGGAGCTTTGATGGCAAAAGGGACTTTGCAGATGTGATTAAGGATTTGGGGATGGGGATTTCCATAATCTGAGTGGGCCATAAATTAAATGTAATCACAAGTGTCCTTATAAAAAGGATGAGGGAGGGGCCGGGGTTGTGGCTCAGTGGTAGAGCACTCACTTAGCACATGCCAGGCCCTGGGTTCTATCCTCAGCACCACATAAAAATAAATAAATAAATAAAACAAAGATATTGTGTCCAACTACAAGTAAAAATAAATATTTTTTAAAAAGGATGAGGGAACCTGCAAGGTGGTACCTGCCTGTAATCCCAAGAGCTAAGGAGGCTGAGGCAGGAGGATCACAAGTTCAAAGCAAGCCTCAGCAACCTAACTTTGAAAGTCCTAAGCAGTTCAGTGAGACCCCGTCTCTAAATAAAAGATAAAAAGGGATGGGGATGTTACTCAGGGGTAGAGCACTTGCCTAGCATGCTCAGGTTCTAAGTTCAATCCCCAGCGTAACCAAAAACACAAAAAAATAATACTTATACAATTTCTGCAGTCTTCTCTCCTTTTGAAATAGCTGTACTTGTCCCATACTTGACTACCTTCTGGGTTTACTGTTGTTGTTTTGTTTTGGGGGACTACTGGGGATTGAACCCAAGGACACTCTACCATTGAACTATATTCCAGCCCTTTTTATTTTGAGACAAAGTCTTAATAAATTGCCCAGGCAGGTCTTGAACTTTTGATCTTCCTACCTCAGTCTCCAAGTAGCTGGGATTACAATTGTGCCACCAAGCCTGGCTTCATCTGCTGTTATCTATCACTATTGACTAAATTTCTTGCAAAGCAGACTACACTCCTTGTGTCCACCCTATGACCACTGTTACAGAAAATGGAAAGAAGAAGAGGGAAGAGAAAGCATGGGAAACTTTCAAAATCTACATCCCTTTCATAATTATCACCACAGGCACTTTATAACCTATGAAAGAACAGGTGCATGACAACCTACCCAGTAGCCTTAGCCAACAGAAGGTATTTTGTAACAGTCAATATGGAAGCCAAGAAGACAGATAATAATCAAAGCTGATTTATTTAGCAAGACTTTAGAAATACAATTGGAGAAAAACTGAAATGAAGACAATTATCTCATCTGCCTAGCTAATGCAAACCCAGTTGGGAAGGAAGAAAATTCCAGAGAAACCTTTTTTTTTAAATCTGTTAATAAGAATTTTGCTTTCATTTATAAAAAGCAGCTAACTAATATGCATAAAACAACATAGCACTTTATAAAAAGAGTCAAGGGCTGGGGCTGGGGCTCAGTGGTAGCACACTTGCCTGGCATGTGTGAGGCACTGGGTTTGATTCTCAGCACCACGTAAAATAAAGAAAGGACTATCAACAACTAAAAATAAATAAATAAATTAAAAAAAAAAATAAAGAGTCAATACACTTCAAATACATAATCACTTCCAGGACTGGGGTTGTAGCTCAGTGGTAGAGCACTTGCTTCGCATGCGTGAGGCACTGGGTTTGGTCCTCAGCACCACATAAAAATAATAAATAAAGATATTGTGTCCGTCTATGACTAAAAAAAAAAAACTTAAAAAAAATAAAAAATAATCACTTCCATTTTTATTTCTTACATTATTTGTTATTTTTATAAGCATTATTATTATTAATCTTTACACTAAGTTTAAGAATATGAACCCTGGGCCGGAATAAAGGATTTCAGCCTGAGCTTTGCCACTATGTATATGATATTCTTCAAGTTACTTCTGTATGTGCCAGAGTGCCCTAGTTTTTTATGTATACACATATATTTTTCAAAAGATAATGTTTTCATGAAGGTTATATGGTTTTACAAGGTTATAAGGTTTTCATGAAGGTTAAACAAGATAATGGGTGTGGACGTTCAGCATAGACACTGGCATGAACTATGCTGTGCTGGTGTCATGGTGATGGTAACAATGATGACAAAGATGTTACACCAGAAGAAACAGGGATAATGAAAGGTGTGGAATTTGCCCAAGGTCACACAGCCAGCAAGGGTCAGAGCTAGAATTTCAATTCCAGTCTGATTCTTTAAATGTGACTTTAACTCCAGGCCATACTACCTCACAAGGGCTTCAGATGCTTCCTTCTCACATTTCAGTGCTACCAAATGTGCCTAAGAGCTGGTTGAGCTTTTGCCCAATCTCATAGAACACTGCACAAGATTCAGGGACTCTTACTCCAACGCTCATTGACTGCATGATAAAGAATGCTACCAATCAACAAGAGCAATTTATTAATTTATTCCTCAATTTTTCCAAATCTAAAATTTGGAATTCCATAAAGTATGTATACACTTTCCCAAGGATTTTGCCCTAAGGATAAAAAGGATAGTGGTATTCTCCTAGGACAACAGATCAACAAATATCTACACATCATCTCAAAGATTTCACATAAGTTCCCAAAGCCTTGGCTACTTCAGCTGATCAGCTCCAAATCCAAATGCTTTTGCCCTTCCATGACAACTGAGTTCAACCCCCAGTACAAAAAGAAAGAAAGAAAGCTATTTTTACAGGACAAGAAAATGCTTTGCTCTGCCCACTTAATTCACTTAACTAATATCCAAGAACCTTACGAAAAACAAAAAACAATGCTTAGCCTTTTTCATGTCCTAAGTGTATCCATAAAACACTCTGGGCATTTGTGGGTTTTGTTTATTCAAGTAATAAGTTGCTACAATAAACTGCACATATTTAAAGTGTACACCCCCAAAATCTCCTCATGTTCCTCTATAATCCCTCCCTCCAATCCCTTCCTGCCCACCTTTATCTCCAGGCAACGACTACAGATTCATTTGTATTTTCTAGAATTTCATATAAATGGAATCTTAAAAATATTTACTCTTGTTTTTCTGGCTTCTTCCACTCAGCATAAATCCATGCTGTGAGTATTAACAGTTTGCTGCTTTTTGTTGCTGAGTAGTATTCCATTGTATGGATATATCACCCATTTATTTATTTATTTGTTTATTTAATTCACTATATAGCCAAAATGTTTCCAGTTTGGGGAAGTCACAAATAAAGTTGATTTGAACATTCAGTTCAAGTCTTGATTTGGGGGATGTATATGTGGCAGGGAATGGGAGGTCCTTATAAGCAAACAATGAAGATTGAGAATAAGGGCTGGGGATATAGCCCAGTCATATCTTAGCCAGGATGCAATCAACTTATCTACCTAGCTACCTATCTAATGCCTATGCCAAACTGGAATTTGTAAAGAAATATGAAATAGAAAACAGAAACCTTTTGGAACTTCACAAATAAGCCATTATTTTGTTTTAAATTTTTCCTTTATTATAAAAACACTAATGTTCTAGCCAGGCACAGTAGTGCACACTCAAGAGGCTGAGGCAGGAGGCTCACAAGTTCAAGGCAGTTTGGTAAGACCTTGTCTCACCAAAAACAAAAGGAGTTGAGGATCTATCTCAGTGGTAAAGCACCTCTGAGTTCAACCCCCAATACAAAAAGAAAGAAAGATAGCTATTTTTACAGGAGAAGAAAATGCCTTGCTCTACATACTTGATCCACTCAACTAATATCCAAGAACCTTACATACAAGGCCCTACTTGATCTGCACCCTGCACTCACATCACTCTCCTCTCCCCTCTGCTTACTGGACAAGGGCTAGGAGCTCCAAACATGCTAAGGACGTCTTCTCTGCATGGGCTGCTCTGTCTTCAGCAGCCACATGCTATACTCACATCCTTCAAGTCTCCACCCAAAAGCCATCCTAGGTTTTCCTTTCCTGTTTACCTGATATAAAACAGAGTCCTCCCACATTACTCTCCATCTCTTTAGCCAGATATTCTTTTCCCACAACACTTGTCATCTACCATAACACTTGCCTGGACGCACACACATGAACTGGTCCTCCATATCTGCAGTTTCAACCAACCACAGATAGAAAATATTCAGGAAAAATATACAGAGAGTTCCAAAACGCAAAACCTGAATTTGCCTTGCACCAAGCATTATGTTGAATCCACACAAATGAAGTGATGTGTAAGCATGCCCTCAGCAGCCTCCCACCATTTCAAAGACCCTGAGTCTCACTCCAGCACTCACTGTTTGAGCAGGGTTCCCCTGCCAGTCATTTATGTACCACGCAGCTAGACCTAGAACATGTACAAACCTTTTCTTCTCATCATTTTCCCTAAACCATACAGTATAACAACTATTTGCCTGACATTCACATTGTTTTAAGTATTATAAGTAAACTATTTAAAGAATGTAGGAGAATGTGCCTCTGTTATATGCAAACACCACACCACTTTATTCAAGGGGGTCTTGCAAACCAATTCCCCCAAGTACACACTGAGGGATGACTGTACATGTCACATACTTATTATTTGTTATTATCTATATTCCCCTACTAAATACAAGCTTTAATACATATATATGTATATATGTAGATGGACACAATACCTTTACTTTATTTATTTATTTTTATGTGGTGCTGAGGATTGAACCCAGGGCCTCACATGTGCTACGTGAGTGCTCTACCACTGAGCCACAACCCCAACCCCTAAATATAAGCTTTTTAATGACAAGGATTTTATTTCATCAATTGCTATAACTTCAACATCCAGGAGAGTGAAACGAGCTTACTTCTGAATTCCACAAATATTTGTATTAATTTTTTTATTTTTTAGATGTAGATGGACACAATACCCTTTATTTTTTATTTTTTTTAATGTGGTGCTGAGGATACAACCCAGTTCCTCACATGTGCTAGGCAAGTGCTCTACCACTGAGCTATAACTCCAGCTCTATATTAATCTTTTGACTAAATATTATTGATCTTTTTCAAAAACTTATCTAAAATTAACTGGGAAGAAAATTTTTAATTCAAACATTTTGCTCTTGTTTAAATGAAAATACTAACTCAAGCCAAGCATGGTGGCACACACCTGTAATCCCAGCAGTTTGGGAGGCTGAGACAGAAGGATTACAAGTTCAAGCTAGCCTCAGCAATTTAATGAAGCCCTAAGCAACTTAGCAAGACCTTGTATCAAAATAAAAAATAAAAAATGAGGGCTAGAGATATGGCTCCATGGATAAGTGCCCCTGGGTTCAATCACTGATACAAAAAACAAACAAACAAACAAACAAAAAAAAAACCCTAAGTCAATGCTAATTGACTTCTTAGAGTGGATTCTTTTTTTCAGATTGATATTTAACTTTACATAGCACTTACAGAATGGAAAAACCACCAGAATTCAAAGGCAGGAAAGCCCAGGTCTATTTGTTGCCCTGCCATAACTAGTGATGCTATAACCACCAAGAAGTCATAATCTCTCCCAACCATCTAGAATAATTTCTTTCTAAAATGAGGGAAACAATTATCTCTGTGGGTCATTCTAAGTTCCCTTCATGCTCTAAAACTGTGATCCGTTACAGTCTTAAGCGTTATGGTTGCCAGTCACAAATTACTCAAACTAGTTTGGGTTCCACCCCTCATAATCAAATTGTTAACTGAGGATCCTATACAATAAAACCCAATAAAGAATAGCCATTTTCAACCACATGTGCTTTGGAAATCGAAGCTTAGAAGAGTGCATTTGATTAGGATGGTAGCCAGGAATGGTGGCGCATGCCTGTAATCCCAACAGCTCAGGAGGCTGAGGCAGGAGGATCTGGAGTTCAAAGGCAGGCTCAGCAATGGCCAGGCACTAAGCAACTGAGACCCTATCTCTAAATAAAATACAAAATAGGGCTGGGGATGTGGCTCAGTGATTGAGTGCCCCTTAGTTCAATCCCTGGTACCCCCCCCCCACAAAAAAAGTTATCTTTAAACAACTGATAAACTTCTAATCTTCCTCAAATATGAAAAAGAAACAGTTGCTAGGAAGGAAATAAAGATACTTGTTTATTACACCAACCATAGCCAGTTATGAGATTTAAAATAATTACAAATAGGGCTGGGGATGTGGCTCAAGCCATAGCGCGCTCGCCTGGCATGCGTGAGGCCCAGGTTCGATCCTCAGCACCACATACAAATAAAAGATGTTCACAATGGAGTATTACTCTGCATTAAAAAATGACAAAATCATAGAATTTGCAGGGAAATGGATGGCATTAGAGCAGATTATGCTAAGTGAAGCTAGCCAATCCCTAAAAAACAAATGCCAAATGTCTTCTTTGATATAAGGAGAGTAACTAAGATCAGAGTAGGGATGAAGAGCAGGAGAAGAAGATTAACATTTAACAGGGATGAGAGGTGGGAGGGAAAGGGAGAGAGAAGGGAAATTGCATGGAAATGGAAGGAGACCCTCAGGGTTATACAGTGGAGGGGGTAGAGAGAGAGGTGGGGAGAGGTGGGGAGGGGGGAGGGTGGAGGATGGGAAAGGCAGCGGAGCACAACAGACACTAGTATGGCAATATGTAAATCAATGGATGTGTAACTGATGTGATTCTGCAATCTTTGTATGGGGTGAAGGTGGGAGTTCATAACCCACTTGAATCAAAGTGTGGAATATGATATGTCAAGAAATTTGTAATGTTTTGAACAACCAACAATAAAAAATTAAAAATAAATAAATAAATAAAAGATGTTGTGCCCGCCAATAACTAAAAAAATAAATATTAAAAAAATTCTCTCTCTCTCTTTAAAAAAAATAATTACAAATAGGGCTGGAATATTTGCTCAGTGAGAAAGTACATGTTCAGCATGGGTGAGGCCCTGGGTTTCATGGGGGTGGGGGGAATTCATACATGTATGGAGGAGTAAAGTATTGATTAGAAGCAAATGTATTTGAAATGAACAGAACTGGGTTAATTTCCAGGCTCTCTAACTATGTCACCTGGAGCAAGCTGTATACCTGTTAATGTTTACTTGTCTCACCTGTACATACAAGAATTATACAGTATACTATATACAACTCTTACAATGTGTACAAGATTTAGCTCCCAAGGTATTTTGAGAATTTAAAAAAATAATACCTGACACATAGGATATATTTAATCATAATCATTATTAAATAATTAAATGTGAGTATACCCTCACAAACAAATCTAATAGCCACAAAAGCTTTTCTTAGCTGTCTATCTTCTGATGCTATATAGCCCATATAACACCTGGAAAGAAATGAAAAAAAAAAGTTTTCACTACTGCCAGTCACAAATATTTATCACTCATTCACATGTTAGTTTCTGAGAGGCTATACCACAAATTAAAAGAAAAAAAAATTAAACCTACCAGGTCAGAGAATCCTTTTAAAATCGTTCTTTGGGTGAAACAGCTGACAAGTTCACACAATATATATGGTAAACATTTTAGGAAAGCCAATTTAATGGCACAGGTATTTTAGCTAATCTTATTCGTTCTGATCCTGCAAATAATTCATACACATCCGTATCTCTATATATGTATACACATATTTATATTTGCTTCCATGAACTTAGATTAATCTCCAAGACACAAAGAGCATCCAATCCCCACCTTTCACATATAACAGAACCAATTAAATTGAGATTCCACCATCATAGCATAATACTCCTTGAGTTTTCAGACAGATAAGATACTCAGACACACCTTGCTTTTTATACAACAGTCCCAAATAAAATAAAATAAAATTATAATTTCCTGTTAGGAATTCCCTACCAACTTATATCTTCTCAGTTTTGGTGGCCAGATTGTAAAATAAGTCAATTAAGAGTTCCAAACGGAAATGCTGAAGCAACCTCAAAACCAGACAAATACAGTGGAACGTATTCGCATCTCAAGCACGTCCAAATGTCTCAGCCAACGCGAACAGATCACTGCCATTTCCAGAAACACACATTAATGGGTTTTAATCCATTTCTATAAAATGCTCCTTGTGCTGAAAGCCAAAGTGCATGGAAAACCACAAAACACAAAAGATTCCTCGCATTCCGTTTATAGCCAGAAGACAGACCATCCTCTCTGTGCCTTACCCAGAGGGCCCTCCTTGCGACAATAAGAATTTCATGACACCCCAGGCTACCTACACACCAAAATGTCATCCCACAAAGTGGAATGGCAGCCGCGTCAGCATCTGCCGGCGCGGATAAAACGATACTGCCAGTTTTCCCACCTCTAGGCAAACATCAAACCGAGCGAAGCCGGTGGAAAGTTCCCATCCACCAGGCATATTTGGTTTCCTTCTGCCCCCAACCCCAGCAGCACAACTGCTGAGATCCGCTTTTGCACCTGCCGCGGCTCCCTAAGCCTGGGCTTCTCCGCGACCCCTGAGCACACAAAAAGGCCCTGCGGCCTAAGGAGCCTGTGACCCTCCACCGTGAGCGCAGGGAGGGCCGCGGTAGCATCCCTCTCGCTGTCTACACCCGGCTTCCCTGACAAAGGCCGGGTGTCAATCCGAGGCACGACACAGAGAAGTTGCTGAATTGCCCATCGAGGACCGGCAGCTGCCACTACCCTCTCCCGAACACATACACACATACCCCGACACAGAACTTGGGAAGGAGAGCAGGGGGAGGGTGTGCAATGTTTAAATAAAAATGTCCCCAAAGCTGAGCAACCTGGGTGTGCCCTGGAAGTGAGCGCAGGGGGCTTGTGGGGGAGGGGAGAGAGGGCCCGGGAGGCGGTGGCGGCTCCTCCGGGGCATCCAGGCCGTGCAGAGGGATGGTCTAATAAAATGCCGGGTGTCGGGACGTTCAGAAGGAAACCACAAATGAGATCCCCGGCGGGCGCGGGGCCGCCAGGCGGCGGGCGGCGTGCGGTCTGCAGACCTGCGGCCCGGCCGCACCTGCTCGCCCGGCGCCCACACACCTGCAGGGCAGCCAGCGGCGGCTCGCGGGCGGCTCGGAGGGGACGGGCCCGCGCCCCAGGTGGGCCACACGGCGGGGCCGGGGCCGGCGCACTCACCTCCAGGTCCGTGTCGGCGGCCTCCGGGGCCCCCAGGATCTCGCTGGGCAGCTCGGCCAGGTCGGTGACCCGGATCAGCCCGTCGTGCAGGAAGATGGTCTCCTCCTTCACCGAGAGCCACTGCGCCGAGTCCGCGGCCGCCGCCGCCGCCGCTGCCGCCGACGAGCCCATGGCCGGGCTGAGGGGTTGGCGCTGAGGAGAGACGCCCGGCCCGGGAGACGCGAGCAGGAGCTGCAGCGCTCACCAGCCCATGGCAGCGGCCGCCGCGCCCGCCCGCAGCGCCCCACCGGCCGCCTCGCCCGCGCAGCTCCGCCCTAGGCGGCCCGAGCCGCCATCCTCCCACCCCGGCCCCGGAGACCCCGGCCCTGCTGCTGCCACAGCCGCCGCCGCCCTGAGGAGCAGGATCCGCCTCTGCCGCTCAGCAGCCAACTGTCAGTGAGACGCCATGTTGGGGGCGGGGCTCCCGGCATGCCCCGCGGAGCGGACAATACAGGCCCCGCCCGCCCGCCTGGCCCCGCCCACCGCCCCGCGGACCCAGGCGCTGGGGCTGCGGAACCTCGCCCAGCGTTCCACCTTGCCCTCCATTCCACCTTGCCCTCGGGCTGACCCGACCGGCCCCTTCTTACCCTAGCCATTCGGGGTCACCTTGAGTCTGCAAGCACTAGGAGAAGACATCACCGCCTCCCCTTCCCTCACGCTGGTGTAACCCCTCTCTGGGGCCATACCCCCACTCTTAGCAGAACTTGGAGGTTCACGCCCTGCAGTCTAGTTTAAATGAGATCGTTGCAGAAATCTGAAGCGGGGCTCGGGCAGAGCGGTTTCCTAGCATGCTCGAGATCGTGGGTTCCAAACAGCACCAGAGGCAGAGGAGGGTGGGGGAGAGCCTGACGCAGAATAGGCATTGCACACCGGTCATAAGCAATGGGTAGAACTGTGCAGTACATACTTAGGATACTTACTGAATAGTGTAGTATGGAAACAAGCGTGAAAGTAAAGCAGCTGTCAACAACTCTTGGAGGCCAGTGCCTGGCATTTAATAGTAATTTTAACTGTTATATTCAACACTGAAATGTATCTTAAAGATCTTAATGACATTCCATTTTTGTAAAAACAAGAAAGGAACAGCTATATGTCTAGAGAAAAATGTGTAGAGGAAAAACATACCAAGCTGTTAATATGAGCTACCCCAGGGGAGTGAGGCTGGTCTGGAATAGTTGAGGTGAAATTGTTCTCTCTATATTACTTCTATACTCTTGTTACTTAAAAACAACAAGAAGAATAGTAAGGTGCACTCCCTTTGTTCCAGCAATTGAACTTTGAGGAAGTTGTCTGAAGGAAATAAACACATAGTCAAGGGAGTAGTACAGGGATATGCAGCTCAGTATGGTTTTTGATTTTATTTCTTTCTTTTTTTTTTTTTTTTAGTTTATTAAAGGAGAGAGAAAAAACCTTCAAGGGAGAGTGAGTAGGCTCAGAGAAAAAAAAATCGTCCTCAGTCTTGTTTTTAAGAGGAAAAAATACAATTATTTTAAATGTGGGATTGGTTAATTGAAATACATGTCAATAATGTGGAATATTATGAAACCATTCAAAATAATGCTTATGACCTGGCACAGTGGTACATACCTGTAATCCCAGCTACCCAGGAGGCTGATGTTCCAGAACAGCCTGGGCAATTTAGTGAGACCCCAATACAAAATTTGGGGGAGGAAAAAAAAAAGAGGAGGAGGGTTCTGGGAGTAGAATGTTCCTGGCTTTAATCTCCAGTACCACAGAAACAATAATAATCATAATAATGTTTATAAAGAATATTATATACAAATGAATGTTCATGATACAATTACTAAATGGAAAAAAGCAACTAAAATAGTAATTTTGGGGGCAAGGAGGTATGGGGGGGATTGAACTCAGGGGCACTCTACCACTGAGCCACATCCCCAGCCCTATTTTGTATTTTCTTAGAGACAGGGTCTCACTGAGTTGCTTAGTGCCTCGCTAAATTGCTGAGGCTGGCTTTGAACTCCTGATCCTCCTGCCTCAGCCTCCAAAGCCACTGGGATTACAGGCATGTGCCCTGGCGGCTGGCCTAAAATAGTAAGTTTTAAAATTCAATTTTAAAATTGGCTGTGGTGGGACACATCAGTCCCATCTTCTCTGGAAGCTGGGACAGAGAGTCTCTTGAACCCCTGAGGTCTGGGTAACACAGCCTGGGTAACATAGTTTTTGAGACCCTATCTTTAAAAAATATATATATATATAGAGAGAGAGAGAGGGGTGGGGGTGGGGGGCAGTACTAGAGATTGAAGCCGGGGGATGTTTACTATTGAGCTATATTCCCAGATGTTTTTGTTTTTTATTGTGACACGGAATCTCACTAAATTGATAAAGCTGGCCTTGAGATTGTGGTCCTCCGGCCTCTGCCTGTGTCACTGCTCCTGCTACATAGAAAATAAGCTTTATAGGATGATTGCCTTTTAAAAAAAAAAAATCACATGCATATATGAGTACAGGTATAGAATAAAAGACTAAGTATCATGCTGATAACACTTGGGTGAGTCTAAACAGTATATTTAAAGGTGCCTGGGGACTTGTGGTTTTTACTTTGAAATTTTTTTTTTTAAGTTTTGTCTTAGAACATGTATGGCTTTTGAAAAAAATAAAAGCAGATTTTTTTTTAAAATTTGAAAATCTATGTAGCACTTGGGAGTCATTTACCCAACCATTCATAAGAGAATGTAAAGCCCTTCAGAGCATATTCACAGAAAGTCCTATAGTTTAAAGAACTGAGGCTCAGAATGACACAGCTTTAGACCTGGCTACTAAGTTGCAGAAACAAGATTCAAACTTACTGCTTCCTCCACCCTGCACGGCCTCCCTCCCAACTAAATAATTCTTACAAGATGTACTGTTATCACAGTCTCATGCTCCTTACAACAATTGTTTATTTTATTGTCATGATATTATTTTCACAGTTATTTGTTTAGCCCCTCCCCAGATGTCAAAGCCTAGGGTGGCATATAGGATGAAGATAATCAAATATCTGAAATAATATATGAAAAATTGACTCCTGGCCTTCAAAAAACGAGAGTTGCTGGACGCGGTTGCGCATGCCCGTGTAATCCCAGCGGCCCAGGAGGCTGAGACAGGAGGATCGCAAGTTCAAAGCCAGCCTCAGCAAAAAGCGAGGCACTAAACAACTCAGTGAGACCCTGTCTCCAAACAAAATACAAATAAATAAATAAATAAATAGGGCTGGGGATGTGGCTCAGTGGTCGAGTGCCCCTGAGTTCAACCCCCAGCACCCTCCCCCACAAAAAAAAAGAAAGAAAGAAAAAAGAACTAGAGAGCTATTCCAATATATGTAGAAAATGCTCCAAAATGACATGGCTATTCCTCTTACACATTCAACTATAGATAAATAGATAGATTAGATTAGATAGATAGATAGATCTATTTATATGATATACATAGATATATAGGGTTGTTTGTTTTGTTGCATAGGGGATTAATACCAGGGCACTTTACCACTGAGCCACATCCCCAGTACTCCCCACCCCCCCACCCCCACTCCGCCCTATTTTGAGACAGGGTCTCCTTATGTTTCTGAGGCCGGCCTTGAACTTGCAATCCCCCTGCCTCAGCCTCCTGAATCGCTGGGATTCCAAGCTTGCGCCACGAAGTCTAGCAACATATTGCTATTTGACATAGTTCTTGGTTTGAGTTTCCAAGGATGAGCAAGGTAGAAAAGTCTTCTCTTATGGAACTGACTGCCTGATGGAGGGAAAGAGACAAGAAGCAAGCAAACCTCAAATCCAGCAGTTTGGAGCAGATCAGTGCCAAGAAAACAATAACACAGGCCAATGTGATGGGCCCGCGGCTGGGGTGCAAGCGACGGTGGAGTCCTTGCTTAGCAATTCCCAGCGCATGCGCCCAATGGAATGGCTGTTTCATCAAATCCTCACAATAACCCTAGACAGGTAGTATCAATTCTCCCCATTTTCAGCTGGGAAACCACCCAGAATCACTTTGCTCAGGGCCGCAAAATAGTAAACATCAAAGCTCAGATTTGAACCCAGCCAGGGCTACCTGATTCTGCAACCCCAGTTTCCTTATTTTTGTTGTAAGGAAACACCTTAATTCCCTTTGCTCACATTTTAAACTCTAAATAGCCATCGAGGGTAGCTCAAAGGAAAGCTCTAGTACTTTTTTTTTTGTGTGTGTGTGTGTTACTGGGGATTGAACCTCGGTGCTTTATCACTGAGCTACACCCCAGCCCTTTAAAAAATTTTATTTTCAGGGCTGGGATTGTAGCTCAGTGGTAGAGCACATGCCTAGCACGTGTTTGGCACTGGGTTCAATACTCAGCACCACAATTTTTATAATAAAAATAAATAAAATAAAGGTCTTTAAAAACTTTTGTTTTCAGGAGTCAGGTGCAGGGATGCAAGTCTGCAGTCCCAGCTACTTGGGAGGCTGAGGCAAGAGGATAGTAACTTTGAGGTCAACCTGGGCAATTTAGTGAGACCGTGTCTCAGGAAAGAAAAAAAAAAAAAAAAAAGGCTGGGGATGTTCAGTGGTAAAATGCCCCTGGGTTTCAATCCTCAGTACCACAAATACATAAATAAAATTTAAAAAATTTAAAAAGAACATTAAATTTTGTTTTATTCCTTAAATTTTGTTTTATTTTATTTTAAATATATTTTTAGTTGTAGGTGGACACAATATCTGTATTTTATTTATATGTGGTACTGAGGATTGAACACAGTGTCTCATACATGCTAGGTGAGCGTTCTACCACTGAACCACAACCTTAGCCCCTTAAATTTTATTTTGAGAAAGGGTCTCACTAAATTGTCAGAGCTGGCCTCAAACTTGAGATCATCCTTCCTCAGCCTTCTGAGTCACTGCAATTATAGGCATGCACCACTGCACCTGGCTTGGTATACTTAATTTTATATTTAAAGATCAGGAGTCAAGATGCCCAGGAACTATTGTCTTTCACTTAAATTAATGAAAACAACACAAATTTAGGTCTTAAGGTCCTCAGACTACATAATGAATAGCTATTTAATATTTTGTATACAATTTATTTATTTAATTTTATGCGGTGCTGAGGTTCAACCCCAGGTGCCTCACACATGCTAGACAAGCTCTCTACCACTGAGCCACAACTCCAGCCCTAGTTAATTTTGGTACCAGAGAATGAACTCAGGGGCACTCGACCACTGAGCCGAATCCCCAGCCCTATTTTGGATTTTATTTAGAGAAAGGGTTTCACTGAGCTGCTTAATGCCTCACCATTACTGAGGCTGGCTTTGATAGCGTCTTTGAGTGGGAATTTTTAGAATGGATCAGGAAGACAAAGAAAGGCCTTTGTCAACCAGGAAACCCATATTTAGTCAAGACAACACACACACACACACACACACAGGAAACACCCACTCATAGACAAGAAAGGGCTGTGACTTCTGACTTGTTTGGAATTGTCCTTTCTACTCTTCCACTTGAAAATAAGAGAATTAAGATGGGGAAATTTGTTGGCCTGGCGACTCTAAGCTAGAAGCTAAGAGGAAGCATAGGAAAATCAGAAAGAATTAGCAAGTTGGACCTCATCACCCCTGGGAGGCATCTCCCCAAGAGGGTGTGGGCTGGTCGAGGGAGACCATCTCCCTCTGCCCCAGCTGCTGACGTGATAGTCACTGGCCGTGGCTAAGCTGGGCCCCTTTGGGATTTTGTGATATCTTTCCCTTCTGTTGATTTGCTGTACCAGCTGACTGTCTAAAATGAGTGTGTAATCCTTTACTGGACCCACAAATATGCGCGTGTGGCGAGGAGATAAGTGGCCTTCGATAAACCTTAACAGAAATTGAAGGATGGTTTTAGACGAAGCAGCCGTGTTCATTTTTAAGGCCTTTGAAAAACACCAAGGAAATAAACCACAAATGAACATCTGGTGAACACACACACACACGCACACACACACACACACACACTTGACAGAACCTGCGGGGGAGATTGTTCCCATCCCATTAATCACCAGCTCAAGGAGGAAATGCACACACCTACTCAGAATCTTCTTTCTGAGCAGTTCTGTAGGCTCTCCAGGGTCTCATGTCAAGGGAGACTATTTTGGCTCTTGGGTGGATCTATGAGGGTGCAGGGAAAGGAAATCAGATGAAAGAGCTATTCGAAAACGAGGAAGAAGAAATCCTCCTTGGAGCTCCGCTGAATTACCAAAACTAAGGAACAGTCCTCCACATCGATGGGAAAAAGCCCAAGGAGGAAGCCTCAGGAACCGCAGCCTTCTCCGCTCCAGAAATCAGCCCCAGGGAGATCTGAGAGGAGCCGCGTCCTCTGGCTCCCTCTTGTGGACCTAGAAGGCACTGCTGCGCCAGAAATTCCAGTTCTGGCTTGGAATATTGCAAACATTCCCTGCTACAAAAACAGGTTAAGGAAAGGACTGAGTTGGGGGTGTAACGCGATGGTAGGGGCCTGGCCCAGCATGCACAAGACCTTGGGATCAATCCCCAGCACCAGAAAATTTAAAAAGAAAAGAAAAATAAAGGTCATTCCACAAAGGAAAAGTGGGCAAAACTAATCCCACTGATTTGGTATTCACTGAGTGCCTTCTTTGTATGGGAGTCCAACCTGCATCCCTCTCTCTCTCTCTCTCTCTCTCTCTCTCTCTCTCTCTCTCTCTCTCTCTCTCTCTCTCTCTCTCTCTCTCTCTCTCAATGCTAGGGATGGAACCAGGGCCTTGCTAATGCTGGGCAAGCACTCTCCAACTGAGCCACGTCCTGAGCCTGAGGTCAAGTTCTCTAAGGGGACCTAGTGGGATCAGTGGGACGCTGTGGTTAAAGCTGATAATTGACAGGTTTACATTCACTAAATGTATTTCGAGGCTGATGGGGAAACTTCCTTAGTAGCATGACTACTCAGAGAAGAGCATTTAGTGGAATACAGTGTGTGGTATTTGGATCATTAACCGCCTGGGTTTGGTCCCAACTCCTTCGCATGTTCCGATGATGAACAAGTTATACCACCTGTCTGTGCCCTAGATTCACATCTTTAAATGGATAACAGCTGGGGATGTAGCTCAGTAGACTTGCCTAGTGTTTGAGAGGCCCTGGGTTTAATCCTCAGTACCACAAACCGGAAAGAAAGAAATTAAAGGGATGAGAGTACCTACCTTTAAAACCAAGCAGGGTTGGTTCCTTCTGAGGGCTGTGAAGGTAGGGTCCATTCCAGACCTCTCTTCTTGGCTTGTAGACAGCTACTGTTTCCCCTCTGTCTGTCCAGACTTTGTTTTACAAGATTATGTTCTCTTACAAATTTCTTCTTATAAGGACATCAGTCTATTGGTTCAAGGCTCACCCTAATGACCTCATTTTAATTTGATTTTCTATGTAAAGACCCTATTTCCAAACAGGGTTATAGTCTAAGGTATCTAGGGGTTAGGACATAGTGCATGAATTTTTTTTTTCAACACTGGGTATGGAACCCAGGGCCTCAAGCATGCTAGGCAAGTGCTGTACCACTGAGCTACACCCCAACCCAACGTGAATGTTTTTTCAGCCTAACGTATGATTTGTGTGTGTGGTAGTAGGGATGGAACCCAGGGGTACTTTACCACTGAGCTACATCCTCAGACCTTTTTATTTTTTATTGTGAGATTGCAAAGTTGCTTAGGGCCTCCCTAAATTGCTGAGACTGGCCTTAAATTTGTGATCCTCCTGTCTCA
Source organism: Marmota flaviventris (assembly GCF_047511675.1). Taxonomy (NCBI): domain Eukaryota; kingdom Metazoa; phylum Chordata; class Mammalia; order Rodentia; family Sciuridae; genus Marmota; species Marmota flaviventris. The sequence goes on along the minus strand of NC_092498.1, from coordinate 145,073,550 downwards.
ACTTCCTGAGTTATTGGGATTATAGGTATGCACCACCACTCCCAGCTTTTTAAATTCTTTTTCTTCACAAATTTTGGAATTTTTTGTCTCACACTGTCCTGGAACTTACTTATTTTTACATCCGTTTTTTTATAAAAATTCGTTTAAGATTCTAATTAATAAAAATCATGGCTTGGGGTATGGCTCAGGAGTGAAGCCCTTGGCTCTAGGTTTAATCTCCAGCACCACAAAAAAAGAAAAAAAAAACTTTTTCAAAATAAAATAAAAATCAATGTCAATCAGATTTCAGGATCTGTCTATATTACCAGCACTTTTTCATTTTTCCCAGTGTTTTCTCTATTCCAGACTTCATATAGAGTGATTTTGGGGGGAGGGGAGTTCTGAGGATTGAACCCAGAGACATTCTACCACTGACCCACATTCTACCACAGCCCCCCCCCTTTTTAATTTAATTTATTTTTTTTAACTTTATTCTATTTATTTATTTTTAGGTGGTGCTAAGGATTGAACCCAGGGCCTTGCACATGCTAGGCAAATTATCTACCACTGAGCCTCAACCCCAGCCCAACCACAGCCCTTTTTAAAAATTATTATTATTATTTTTTAATTTTGAGACAGGGTCTCACTAAGTTGCTGAGGCTGGCCTCGAACTTGTGATCCTCCTACCTCATCCTCCTACCATGATAAAAATCATGGCTTGGGGTATGGCTCAGGAGTGAAGCCCTTGGCTCTAGGTTTAATCTCCAGCACCACAAAAAAAGAAAAAAAAAACTTTTTCAAAATAAAATAAAAATCAATGTCAATCAGATTTCAGGATCTGTCTATATTACCAGCACTTTTTCATTTTTCCCAGTGTTTTCTCTATTCCAGACTTCATATAGAGTGATTTTGGGGGGAGGGGAGTTCTGAGGATTGAACCCAGAGACATTCTACCACTGACCCACATTCTACCACAGCCCCCCCCCTTTTTAATTTAATTTATTTTTTTTAACTTTATTCTATTTATTTATTTTTAGGTGGTGCTAAGGATTGAACCCAGGGCCTTGCACATGCTAGGCAAATTATCTACCACTGAGCCTCAACCCCAGCCCAACCACAGCCCTTTTTAAAAATTATTATTATTATTTTTTAATTTTGAGACAGGGTCTCACTAAGTTGCTGAGGCTGGCCTCGAACTTGTGATCCTCCTACCTCAGCTGCCTGAATCACTGGGATCACTGTTAAGAAACATAAACATGAGCTGGGAACCATCATGCATAGTGTGTCACTTCTCAGACAGTCCTCTCCCTCCACCACCTAATATACCAAAGTACCTGCTGCCCACAGACTGCACTGAACCATTCCCTTTCCTGAGCTTTGTTTGTAGCTCTGTGGCGACTGGAAATACTAATTCTCCACTCTTCACTTTCTCCCTTATTAAGATTATACAGCCCCTGGGCGCGGTGGCTCACGTCTGTCATCCCAGTGAGGCGGGAGTGATCGTGAGTTCAAAGCCAGCCTCAGCAATGGCAAGGCACTAAGCAACTCAGTGAGACCCTGTCTCTAAATAAAATCCAAAATAGGACTGGGGATGTGGCTCAGTGGTCGAGTGCCACTGAGTTCAGTCCCCCCACAAAAAAAAAAAGAAAGATTATACATGCATGTGTTTTGTTACATGACTACTGGGCCTGGAGCCAAGCCCTAACGTTGCAGCTTGGGAGCAGGGACACACCAGTCAACCACAGACCCAGGAAAGGTGCAATTCATGTTCAGTATTGTCAGCTACTGAGATTTCTGTGGTTTAATCCCTTAGTTCCGAATGCTTGGCATGGTGCTTAGAATAAAGCAGCAGCTTAGTAAAGGCTTTTAGCACTAAACGAATTTGAAGATGCCTTGCTAGAGAAGTTCAAACGTTAAGCCACCATGTCCTTCCACCTTTTGGGTGCACTTCAGGCATCCTCTGCTCCCTGCTTGTCACCTGCCTATTCGTCTCATCTCAGGCCAGTGCCCTTCTTGATCTCAGACAATCACCTTGGCCTTGTCCATTTTTTGTTAAACGATTGTATGATTTTTCTTTTCCCTGGGCCTTGGAACTTGCCGTTCCCCTTGCCTGGAAGGCCTTTCCCTACCTGTTAGGTTTGGCCAGCTCCTACTCATCCTTCAGGTTTTAGTTTCCTCATAGAAGAGTCTCCTAATGGGATGGGTAGAGCGGCGTACTCCTGTAAGCCCAGAGACTGAGGCAGGGGGTTCACAAGCTCAAAGCGAGCCTCAGCAACTTAGTGAGTCAATGAAACCCTGTCTCTAAATGAATTAAAAAAAAAAAAAAAAAAAAAGGCTGGGGATATGGCTCAGTGGCTAAGTGCCCCTGGGTTCAATCCCCTGTACCAAAAAATAAAAAAAAAGAGAGATGGAAAGTAGAATAGGGGGGCTGGGGCTGGGGCTCAGTGGGAGAGCACCTGCCTAGCATGTGTGAGGCACTGGGTTCAATTCTCAGCACTGTATATTAATAAGTGAATAAAGTAAAACTCCATCAACATATAATTTTTTTTTAAAGTACAATAGTGGTAACTGAGGACTGGGGTGGGGTTGAAGGAAATGGGGACTTAAATTTTTTTTTTTTTTTTGTACTGAGGATTGAACCCAGGGATGCTCAATCACTGAGCCACATCCCCAGCCCTGTTTTGTATTTTATTTAGAGACAGGGTCTCACTGAATTGCTAAGTGCCTCACTAAGTTGCTGAGGTTGGCTTTGAACCCTAGATCCTCCCGCTTCAGCCTCCCAAGCCGCTGGGATTACAGGTGTGCGCCAACATGCCCGGCTTGGGGACTTAATTTTTAATGGGGGGCATTTCAGTTTGGGATGATGAAAAAGTTCTAGAGATGGGGCTGGGGGTGCAGCTCAATAGCAGAGTGCTCTCCTAGTATGTGTGAGGTCCTGGGTTCAATCCCCAATACTGGGGGCTGGTGGGGGGGATGTTCAGAGATGCTGGTGATGGTTATGCAGGAATCTGCATATACTTAATACCACCCAACTATACCATCTGAAATGGTAAATTTTATATATTCCGTATATTGCCTCAATAAAAATTATTTTCTTTTTGGTACTGGGGACTGAACCCAGGGGCGCTTAATCACTAAGCCACCTCCCCAGAGGCTGGCTTTCAACTTGTGATCCTCCTGCCTCTGCCTCCCCAGCCACTGCAATGGTGGTGTGTACCACCATGTCCCACACAATAAAAGTTCTTTAAAAATTATTGCAGAGCCAGGCACAGTGGCACACTTCTGAGGACTGAGGAGACTGAGGTAGGAGGATCCCAAGTTCAAGGCCAGTCTCAGAAACTTAGCCAAGCCTTCAACAACTTGGTGAGACTCTGTCTCAAAATGAAAATAAAAAGCTCTGTGGATGATTTACTTAGGTGCTTTGCCTGTAGTCGGGATCACAGCATTTGCCATCATTGTTATATACCGATGATCACAAAAAGGAACCAGTAGGCAGCCAAGTCAGATTTTTAATACAAGTCCATCTGACCCCCAAAGCAAAACTTCAATCCTATGCCATTTCCAATTCAGCTGCAAAAAATTATTTTCATTTTGAATTTATTCATTGATTGATTGAGATCACATCAGGTTGTCCAGGTTTGCCTTAACTGCTGGGCTCAAATGATCTTCCTGCCTCAGTCTTAGGAGTAGCTGGGACTACAGGTGGTTTTTTGCTTTATTGTTTTCTGGTTTTGGGAATCAAACACAGCACATTGCTAGGCGCATGCTGTATGATTGAGCTACAATCCCACCTCCATATATATATTTTTTAAACTAATAGATTTTGATTTTTTTTGTAGTTTAAAATCAATTTCTCCACTTATGTAAAGTATACCAAAGTGCATAAATGTATTCCACTGTCCTGTATAACTAATTAGAACAAATAAAAAATTTTCAAAAAATTAACAACTATAGCTATAATATAAACGGTAATAAAATTCCAAATATACACTATATACAGAATCCCTTTCAAAGGGATGCTTGAGAGTCATGAGAACATAATATTAGGTAGAAACAGATTTTTTAAAAATTTTACAATCTTTTTCTGGCAAGGTGAGAGAGCCGTCCCCTTACTACCTTCGCAATGCATCTGTACACCTGCCCCCCACCCCAGCCATGTTTGACGGTTGAAGTTCTTCAGATTTCCAGTGGAAAAAGCTGGGTCCATCTCCCCCAGGCTCTTCTTTCTCTCAGACTATTCTCATTTTCAAAGTCATCAAACACTAATTTCTCTGTGCTTTTCCTGCCTAGTGTTGGATACAAAGCAGCTCTGCAGGAATCACGGTCTCTAGTCCTGAGCCATTACTAAGTCTGCTAGGGACCTTGGATAAATCTTAGCCTCTCTGGACTTGCTTTCCCATCTGTAACTCCAGGGTACAGGTCTCAATTCTGGAAGAGAATTAAGGACACTTCCAGCCACTTTTGGGGAGGGGATTAGACATAGACTCTGATTGTATGTGTGTGTGTGTTGGGGGGGCTCAAACCCAGGGTCTTATACATACCAAGCATGAGCTCTGCCACTGAGCTATATCCCTAACCCAATAGACTTAAAAAATTTATTTGTACCGGGGATTGAACCCAAGGGTGCTTAACCACTGAGCCACAAACCCCAACACCTTTTGTTTTTTTATTTTGGGATGGGGTCTAAGTTGCTTAGGGCCTTACTAAATTACTGAGGCTGGCTTTGAGATCCCCCTGCCTCAGCCTCCCAAGCCACTGGGAAAAAAGGCATATGCTACCATGTCCAGCAAGACATTAATTTTTGAGTGGTTTTAGATTTACAGAAAAATTCATTAGGAGGTACAGAGTTCTTATATATATATACCTTTCACAATTCCCCATTTCCTCTATAATTAGTATCTCAGTGTGGCATCTTTATTTTAATTGATGAGCAAATACTGACTTATTACTAAAGTCTATAGTTGACATCAAAGCTATTTGTTATGTATAGTCTATGGGTTTTGACAAATCTATGACATACATCTACCATTATGGTATCATACAATATAATTTACCCACTGTTTATCACTAAATATTTATCCCTGCTGTTCATTTCTATCCCTTATCCCCAATCTCTAGCAACTACTGTTCTTATCGTCCTAGTTTCGCTTGTTTTTTTTACGATCTCATAGAATTAGTTCTAAATTTTTATTTTTATTATTATGATGATGATGATTCTTGTTGTGGTACTGGGGATTAACTCAGGGCTTTGTACATGCTAGGCAAGCACTGTACCACTGAGCTACATCCCCCGCCTGGATGTCATATATTTTGACTCATAAAATATGGATCTTTCTCAGTTTGGTTTCTTTCCCTCAGCAATATGTATCTAAGGTTCCTCAGAATATGACTTGATAGCTCACTTTTTTAAATCACTAAATATTTCACTATATGGATGTACCAGTTTGTTTATGCATTCACCTGTTGAAGGACATCTTGGTTGCTTGCAAGTTTTGGCAGTTATGAGTAAGGTTTCTAAAAACATTTGTGTGTAGGTTTTTGTGTGAATGTTTCCAAACTCATTTGGGTAAATTGTATTCCTTTTTAACTTTTGGCTTATGTATGTGTATTCCCATGTATTTCTAAAACTGTACATAAGCCAGGCAAGGTTGTCCATGCCTGTAATCCCAGCAACTCCAGAGGCAAAGACAAGAGGATAACAAGTTCAAGGCCAGTCTCTGCAATTTAGCAAGACCAGCTCAAAAAAAAAAAAAAAAAAAAAAAAAGAAAGAAAGAAAAAGAAAAAGAAAGAAAAAAATTAAAGTACTGGAGGATGTAGCTCAGTGGTAAAGCACCCCTGAGTTCCATCCCTAGTTCCACAAATAAATAAATAAAATGTAAGCCAAGTACAGTAGTCTATGATTATAGTCCTAGTTACTCAGGAGGCTGAAGTAGGAGGACCAATTTGAGCCCAGGAATATGAGATCAGGCTGGGCAAAACAGTAAGACTGAGTACAGTAGTGTACACCTATAATCCCAGTGACCAGGGAGCCTGAGGCAGGAGTATCACATCTTCAAGGCCAGCCTCAGCAAATTAGCAAGGCCCTAAGCAATTATCAAGATCCTGTCTCAAAAAGGACTGGGGATGTAGCTCAGTGGTAAAGCACACCGTGGGGTCAATCCCCAGTACCCCAAATCAAAATAAAACTCATGTTGGAGTTTAATACCCATTGTGAGGAATAAAGAGAGTGAAATGGCCTGGCACACTGGCTCTCGCCTTTAATCCCAGCAGCTCAGGAGGCTGATCCTGAAGATCTCAAGTTCAAAGCCAGCCTCAGCAGAAGTGAGGTGCTAAGCAACTACTCGTAACTCAGTGAGAACCTGTCTCAAAATAAAATACAAAATAGGCTAGGGATGTGGCTCCATGGTTGAGTGTCCCTGAATTCAATCCCCGGTACTCCCCCACCCCCCAAAAAAAGAGGGTGAAATGGAAACAGCTGAGTTTAGTGGCACTCACCTTTAATCTATGAATTGGGAGGCTTAGGCAAGAGGATTCTAACTTGGTAGCCAGCTTGGGCAATTATGGTGTTTAGGGGAAGTGATTAGAATAAAGTCTCACAATGTTATATTACCAAGCTATAAAAAAGAATGAGGGGCTGAGGCTCAGTGGTAGCGCACTTGCCTGGTATGTGTGAGGCACTGGGTTCGAATCTGAGCAACATGTATAAATAAATTAAAAAAAAAAAAAAGATCTATCAACAACTAAAATATATAGAATGAAATTATGGCATTTGCCAGTAAATGGATGGAACTGGAGAATATCATGCTCTTTGAAATAAGCCAATCCAAAAAACCAAAAGCCAAATGTTCTGATATTGTGATAACACACAATAAGGGGGTGGGGAGAGGGAAGAATAGAAGTTCATTGGATTAGACAAAGGGGGAATGCAGGGAAGGGAGGAAGGATAGGAAAAGGAAAGACAGTAGAATAAATCAGACATAACTTTCCTATATTCATATATGAATACACAACTAGTGTGTTCACATCATGTACAACCACAAGAATGGGAAGTTCTACTCCATGCATATATGTCAAAATATATTATATTGTCATGTATAACTAAAAAGAACAAATAAAAAATTTTAAAAATCCAAATTAAATACTGGTGGTATTGTAGGAAGAGGGAAGGCTGGGCCATAGTTCAATGGCAGAGGGCTTGCCTAGCCTGTGTGAGGCCTTTGATGGATCTTCAACAGCACATAACACACACAGAGGGGTTGGAAGAGACCAGAACACATACCTGTGTGCATCCCCCAACCATGTGATACCCTGTACCACCTCTATACTAGGCTGGCAAGGCCATCACCAAAACCAGTGGTTCCTTGGTTGGACCTCTCAGAACTCAAAGTAAAAACAAAATAAAACAAAACAAAAAATCCACTGCTTTTTCTTTAACTTCCTGTTTGTGGATCACTGGTTTAATATAGAGAAATGGTTAGATTCCTTGTGACCATTTTTACAAACAACCCATCACATTTAAAAAAAAATTAAAACACTATGAATTTGCGCTGGGGTAGTAGCTGCACGTTGGAGCAGTTGTCAAGCACGCATGAGGCCCTGAATTGGATCCCCAGCATCACAAAGTATGTCCATACAACATGTATGTGAATATTGTGACTTTACTCATGATCATAAATTACTGTATACACACCAAATGCATTTCAAAGGGTGAATGTAAGGATACACCAATATACCAATACATTGGAATACTAGTTAATAATAATCACTGAGTTATGATATTAGATATTGTGTTAAGAAGCCAGACTCAGGGCTGGGTATGTGGCTCAGTGGTAGAGGGCTCCCCTAGCATGGGCGGGACCCGGGTTTGATCCTCAGCACCACATAAAAATAAAAGGCATTGTGTTGTGTCCATCTACACCTAAAAAAGAATTAAAAAAAAAAAAAAAGCCAGACTCAAAAAGCTACCTAAGTAATGACACTTTAGAAAAAGGCAAAAACTATATGAACTGAAATTTGATCACTGGTTGCCAGGACTAACAGCTGACTATGTAATTACTTGAAGGAAGATTATGAGGTGATGGAAATTCTTCTTGTGATCCTTTCATAGAATTGTGGTCAAAAAGGATTAATTTTGCCATTATGTAATATATATCAATAAAACTGAATTAGGAAGCTGGGGTTGTGGATCAGTGGTAGAGAACTTGCCTAGAATGTAAGGCACTGGGTTCAATCCTCAGCACCACATATAAATAAATGCCCATCAATATCTAAAAAAAAAATACTTAAAAAACCAAACTGATTTAGAGGGTCACTCTCATACATTATTAGGCACATACAGAGGTACAACTAGAGGGTAGTCTGTGACCACCTACCAAGTAAAAAATGCAAAAATCCTTTGATCCAGCAAAAAACAATTACTGGGGAATTTGTTCTACACAGACTTGCCTCTCTCTCTCTATATATATACTTCTGATTATTTTAGTGCAACACTCATATAATCAGAAATTATGGAACATTAGCTATCCATAGGATGGAATACTAAACTAGGGGCATTTTTTGTAAAATAATCAAAATCTATCTACTGTTCAATAGTATACAAGCATACACCTTCTAGGCTATAAAAATAACTGACTCATTGGCTATTTGTTTGGATTGTAGACACAAAAGACTATTATGCCTATGGCTGAGAGTTGAGCACTAGAGAGACGGATGGGTAGTAACTGGAGGGGTGGACAGTGTATGGTTTCTTATTGTGCATGGTTTAGCATTGATATTCAGGCTGATTAGTAATGTGAGCTGACATTGGGGGAGGTTGGTGAAAAACAAACCAGATACTAAGGATAAATCTGAAGCCAAAGGGCTCTTCCAAAGCCCAGGAGGTTGCGGTTCCACTCCCCAGAGGGGGCCTCCTCCAATCCCACCCTACACCAGAGGCAAAACCCCATCACACCAGCAGGGTCATGCCCTACCTCCAGGAAGGTTAGAATTTGTCTAAAGACCAACGTAAAGAGAATAAAATAAAAAGGACACAAATAAAATGTATCAGTTATTTAATTAGGTTCTTGGTAAGAAATTCAGAATACCAATTTGTGAGGATAAATTCCATTTGTTAGAGCAAAAACGGATCGCATGTAGCCCTGGAGCTGAGGGATAGCTTTGATTTTGGGTAGAATTTGTGTGTCCACAGCTTTCTGATCAACCTTGCGCTGCTCTGTGATCTCGTATTTCTAAAGAGAAAACGAGACATTTAAAAAAGGTTATTATTACCAAGTTACAAATACAATGCTTAGCCCTCGATCCCCATCCCCCAAGTGCTGTCACAAGTGACAAGAGAAAAGAACTGTACCTCTTTCTCTGTGTCGAAGATTTCACCTTCCTGGTGTCTGGGCTTCCTCAACTTCTTCTTCTTGAAGTAAGCATCAGTGAGATGTTTTGGGATTTTCACGTTGCTGATATCAATCTTTGTGGAGGTGGCGATAACAAATTTCTGGTGTGTTCTACGCAGAGGAACTCGATTGAGGGAAAGAGGTCCTAAAGAAAACATTAATAAGGTAAAATGGAAACAATTATTGATTTTAACTTGGCATTAATCCTGATTTAGAAAAATTCTCAACTGTACCAGAATCTAGAATGTTCTAGTATCTGTCTGTCCAGGGCCTTTGCCCCCTCAAATCTTTTCAGGTGACCCAGGATGGTAAAAGAAATGTCACTTACTTATACAGGTTGATCAAAACCATGGGTTTTTTGTTTACTTTGGTACCAGGGATTGAATCCAGGAGCACTTAACCACTAAGCCACATCCCAGCCCTTTTGCCTGGCTCATTCGGTATTTTAGACGAAAGTTATTTGATATGTTGCTACAAAAATTTAAATACTTGCCCCCTTTATCTCACATATATAAGGCAATGAAATGAGAACCAGAAGCTCAATATTAAGAAACTACAGCATAAATAGCAGAAACACATATACTGCAAATGTTTTAAAATCTGTTCAGAACATAAAAATCTACGGATTTTCTTACCTGTCACAAGTAGCAAGCCACTGCTCAGCTGCTTCAGGAAAACCACTCTCTATAAGTTAAACAAAAGACATTTTTTCCAATTAAAAACTGACTTGTGGGGCTGGGGATGTGGCTCAAGCGGTAGCGCGCTCGCCTGGCATGCGTGCGGCCCGGGTTCGATCCTCAGCACCACATACAAACAAAGATGCTATGTCCACCGAGAACTAAAAAATAAATATTAAAAAAAAATTCTCTCTCTCTCTCAAAAAAAAAAAAAAAAAAAAACTGACTTGTGAAGGCTAAAAATATAGCTCAGTTATTAGAGTGCTTGTCTTGTATAAACAAGGCCCTGGGCTCAATCCTTAGAACCACAAAAAACTGACTTCTGAATTAACCACATCACAAGCCACCCAAATTTGGTAGCTCGGCAGTTCTGAAAGCAATCACACTAGGCTAACTTATGGATAGGTGTCATCTGTAATGATGGTAGAAATAAGTTACTTATACTGGTTAAATCATACTGTATTAGGCACTCTGCTTACCTTGCCTCTGTGGCGCCCGGTGAGGATGATCAGGATGGTCCCAGGAGTGATGCTGGCTCGAAGCTTTCTCACATGCTGACTGAAGGGTTTCTTGCCATGGCTCAACAGCTTCCGTGGCACATCTTCAGTCGGGTAGTATCTAGGCTAGAGACAGTTCATGGACTCCACTTAACTTAAGTAAACCATTAGATCAGAAGAGCCAAATCTGGTATCATGAAAACATTGCTAATCTTTTTCTTTGTTTGAAACTCAAATGCTTTAGTTACATCCTTCTCTTTTCATCTTCCAAAACAGACTTTAAATTTAGAAAAGCTCACATCTTCTATGTACAAAGCATAGGATTTAACACAAGAGTGTTCAAGAAAAGAAAACTGCAAGCAGGTCACCTGTTTAGACTTTGGAAACAGAGATGCCTGGCAAGCTACCCTACACAGCTGTAAGGGAGCCATTCTCACACAAGCTTTTCCACCTCTTCAGGGTCACTGACCTCTAATACAAACTCCTTCAGAAAGCACTTCAGACATACTATACTATATTTTATATGTACTAAGAGGGGGCAAACCCAAATAACAAAAAAAGTGGGAGATGCAGCTTGTTTTCTAGTTGAAATCAAGTATGACATCCTCACGGCAACAGGTCTCACTCCTCTTTTATTCACAAAGGAATCCAGGGCTTTCTTTGTGCATGTTATGCAAGAGCCCAACCACTGAGCCCAATCCAGTATAAGTAACTTATTTCATGCAGTCTCACTTTCACTATAAACCTATCAGAAACAAAGCTCAGGAAAGTTAACTCAACTTACATCAGATGTAGTAAATGTTTTGAAGACAACTTTGCAAAACCAGAACCTTTATCTTCAACTAGCAATCCTCTGGCAAGCAGGAGCTTATGTGTTATTTAAGTGCACAAGAACATCGTTAAATTTTCAACTTTAATCTAAAGTAATCTAAAAATCCCATTTCACAGCCTCCCCCAAATCTCACCATTTTGCGAAGCTTAACCACCCTGGTACCACCATTCTTGTCACCACCGACTGGTTTTGTAACAGTAGCAAGAACCTTCTCCTTTTTCTTCTTCTCAACCTACAAAGACAAATGCATCAAAAAGTCAGAGACAGAGAATGAACGCCGAGACATAATGGTTATTGGTTTTCTTCTTTCCATACCTTGGACTTAGCAGCAGTGTACTTCCTCTTATACATGGCCTTTCGGGAGTACATGGCAGATCGGGAGTATCTGCCAATTCCTCTAACCAGGACAGGGTTCCGGCTGCAGTGGGGTTTTCCTTTCTTGGGTTTCTTATCCGTAGAGTCTTCCTTTTTATCCTTGCCAACAGCATCAGCTTTCTTGGATCCAGGTTTCTTCTCCTTAGTGTCTGGCTTCTCAGCCTTTTCACCCGCCATCTACCAAAAAAAAAAAAAAAAGGCATTTCACCAATCACCCCAAAACAAGGCAATATTAAAACTGCACATAGATGGGCTGGGCTTCCCTTCTACAAGCCTTCCCCCGTAAGATATTGGCTTTCTCCCCCAACTCCACACTAACCCATATTAGGGTCCCCCTGCCAACAGACTAAACTTTTGAGAATTTGCAAATTTACACCAGTTGGATTTTTGCTAAATATCCAGCGAGACCTACTTTAGTATTACTGTTTTGCAAACTTAAAAAGTCTTAGGAGTCTTCAACAAAATTTGCAAATTTCGGAAGCGGCGAGTACAGAGCTTGAAATCGTTTGCTTTCAAAATCTTTGCTCCCACGTCTTAAGACCCCTGTCTCAGTCAACAAATTCGGTTTAGGGAAATGACAGCTCAAACTCGGGTCATTCCCGAAGACATAAACTCCACGACTAAGAAGCGACTTCCGGTCGGGGACGTGGGGGAAAACGCGAGAGCAACCGGCTTCAGCCTCAAACCTCAACGTGGCCGAGACAAGCTCAGCGGCATATTTTGTGACCCGAGCTCAGGACGCCAGAGCGAACGCTGTTGCCCCGTCCCTCTGGGCCCACCAGCTCGCTCTGGCAGCCCACACGGACCCCGGTTCCCCAGCCCCAGAGCGTGGGGAACAGCCGTAGCCTCCACCGCATTCCACCTCACTTTTCGCTCCCCGCCGCCAATCCAGGTCAAAGAAATAAAGCGTCTGGAAGGCCTCTCAGTTGACCCTGAGCATGCTAGACCCCTGTAGGTGTCGACTTAACGTCCTCAGGTTTCGGATGGCGAAGGATTGAGGTCTTAAAATTCAGTCTTTCCAAGAGAGCCGCCTTTCTTACCTTGCAAGATGGGAAAAAGAACTAAGTAGCGGGCTTCCGGTCTATATGCAATGACGGCAGCGGTCTCGTCTCACTTCCTTCCTGTACTAGGGCATCGTGGGAAATGTAGTTTCTCCTGCATCTTGGGATATGTAGTAAGTCCTATACAGGGAATTATTTTTTCTATTAAAAAGTGTAGGTGGTCCGGAGGCTGAGGCAGGATGATCGCAAGCTCAAAGCCAGCCTCAGCAAGAGCGAGGGGCTAAGCAACTCAGTGAGACCTTGTCTCTAAATAAAATACAAAATAGGGCTGGGGATGTGGCTCAAGCTGTAGCGCGCTCGCCTGGCATGCGTGCGGCCCGGGTTGGATCCACAAAGAAAAAAAACAAGTATTACTGACTTGCTTTTAATTCAGTTTTAACCTTTAAACTTTTTTTCCCAGGGATTGAATTCAGGGGCGCTCAACCCCACTGAGCCACATCCCCCAGCCTATTTTAGATTTTATTTAGAGACAGGGTCTCACTGAGAGTGCTTAGTGCTTCGCCATTGTTGAGGCTGGCTTTGAACTCGCCATTCTTCTGTTTCAGCCTCCCTAGCCACTGGGATCACAAGCGTGCACCACCATGCCAACTGACCTTTAAACTTTTAAACGTGGAAATCAACCAGGTGAGGATGTAGTGAAAATAATTTTTCAATACTTTTTTTTTTCTTTTTGGTATCAGTGATTGAACCCAGGAGCACTTAACCACTGAACACCACATCCACAGCCTATTTTGTACTTTAATTTTTAAAAAAAAAAATATTTTTTTAGTTGTCAGTGAATCTTTTATTTTATTTTATTTTATTTATGTATATGTGGTGCTGAGGATCAAACCCAGGGCCTCAGGCAAGTGAAGCCAGGCAAGTGCTTTATCATGGAGCCACAACTCCCTCCCCCTTTTTAATTTTTTTTTTTTTTTTTGAGACAGGGTCTTGCTAAATTGCTGAGGCTGACTTTGAACTTGTGGTCTTCTTACCTCAGCCTTCCAAGCCACCGGCATTACAGGTGTTTGCCACCACTCCTGGCTTCTCAATACTTTTATGCAAACTTAAATCCAAGTTCTTTGTAGTAAAACTGACTCTTAATTTTAAAAAGTTTTTTTTTTTTTTTTTTGGTACTGAGGATTGAGCTCAGGGGCACTTTATCACTGAGCCACTTCCCCAGCTGTTTTGTTTGTTTGATTTGTGACAGGGTCTCACTAAATTGCCTAGGACTTTGCTAAATTGCTGAGTCTGGCCTCAAACTTGTGATTCTCCTGCCTTAGCCTCCCAAGTTGCTGGGATTACAGGTGTGCACCATTGCACCCAGCTACAAGGTTACTTCTGAGTTTGAAAATTTTTCTCTCTGGTTTCCTATGTATGCCTCCATTCAATCTCGGCTGCCACACTCAGATAAGACAGTGCTGCAACACTTTTTTTTTTTTTTTTAAGCCTCTGTACTGGAAGCCTTAGCATCAGACAGTCAGTGCTCCAGGTCTGTCAAAAAGATGCACAGACCATTAAAATTCTTAAAGTACTATTAGGAACCAACATAAGGTTACAACTTTTTGTTTTGCTCATTAAGAACTTAAGGCAACAGTGTCAGAGGTAGTATTGGGGCAGGCCCCAAATGGCTATAGTTAGGCTCCCTTGCCGAGGCTTCCAGTGAGCCATGTTATGCTTTTAATGTATGACTGAGGCCATGAATCAGCTGTTATGATCAGTGTGTACTCAAGGTCAGAAACATTTGCTTGTGAGCAGATACCCGCTTCTGTAACCTGTTAGCAGTGTGCCGTCTTTGGCCTCTATATAAAAAAAGGCCTATGGAAAAGGCTCAGGGTTCTGGCTAGGGTCAATTGCCACCTCTCAATAGAGGATGACCAATATGCCCACTGTGCCTCTCATCTTCTTTCAACTGCCAGATTCCCAAACCTTGTTTCCCAGGCCTGAGCCTTACTTTCAGTGTGAAAATTGGCATAGTCAGCAGGCTTCAGCCCAGGTAAGAGATACATTGACCCTGGGGGGCAAGGGGGGAACCTGTGGCCACCAGGTAGTATGTGGTCACCACAGTCATATTGAAATGGGCTCCTATGGAGAATTGGGATACCATGGATGGGTCACCTGTGAATGCAAAGGAACCTTTGCAAACGTTGAGTTCCAGCTTAAAAGACAGTGTTGCCCAGGAAGCAGCGGGACAAGAGGGGTGGATTTTTCTCCCTGCTTTGAAAACCAACACAGACCAGGCTCTACCAGAAGCTGCCCGGCTCCAGGCCCTCCAGGAGAAGCAGGAAGCCTTGAAGCAGCGCATTTGCGGTTTGGAAGCTGATATATATGAAACAGGCAGGACCTCGACCTTGTAGGTCACGGTGGAATCTGAAGAAGAGTCTGAGGAGAAGCCCTGGCTACAAGCCCACCCCACGATGCAGAAGATGAGACATGAGCAGCCCCAGACCCTTAGAGGTCAGGAACTGGGAGAGGCAAATGCTACAGAGTACACTACATACTGGCCAGACACACAGGCAGAATAAGTGGACTTGGACAAGCAGTGTCACCAGCAGCTTGGGGAGTCCCTGGCTGTGTGGTTTTTGTGATTGTGGGATCTAGGGGTGGACAGCATGGTCTGCTGTCCAGAGGAGATGGAGCACCTGGCATCTATCACAACCCACCCTTCCCTGAGACAGCCATCGCAGAACAGTTGCAGGCCTGGAAATGGAATCGCTCCCCAATAGACTGGGGATGTATGCAGCTGTGCGAGCTGTGTGGACTGAGGCTGGTGAGCTGCCCAAAACTGTGAGTAAGTGGCAGTCGTGTGTCGATTTGGTGCAGATTCTATATGAGTGTGGCATGCGTCAGGCGATATTTAATCTGAATACATGGGGACCAGATGGTGAAAGATTTACTGGTGGCATTAGAGACTTGGTTTTGTAGAATGCTCCACTCTCCACTTTGATGGTTACTTTAAGCCACATATGTTGGACGTCCCATTAATGAAGTTAGTACTATGATGGCTAGCTTGGGGGAAGCCAAGGAGGGCAGAGGGTAGTAAAAAAAAATGCACATGGTGGCGCATGCCTGTAATCTCAGTGGCTCGGGAGGCTGCAGCAGGAGGATTGTGAGTTCAAAGTCAGCCTCAGCAACTTAGTGAGGCCCTAAGCAACTCAGTGAGACCCTGTCTCTAAATAAAATACCAAATAGGGCTGGGATGTGGCTCAGTGGTTGAGTGCCCCTGAGTTCAATTCCCAGTGCCAAAAAAAAAAAAAGGTGGGGGGTACAATGAGAGGGGTCTGGAAACAAGGTAAACAAAGGAAAAAAGGGCCTGCTAGAGTCACTTGTATGCATATGTGGGCAGGTCTCCTGACAGGAGGGGTAGATCACCTCAAGACAGACAATCAGCCCAATGCAGTCCTCCCTGAGCAACTGGGCCCAAAGCAGCAAAACCTGCGAACAGCAGAGGTGAATAAGCCACCCTGAGAAGCCATCCTGTGTAACTGAAAGACTACTTGGCTGCTTCTAAGGGGGAGAAGGGACTTTGGTCCAGTACATCTAGGAATCCAGCTAAGGTGCCTGCCCTGCGGGGACAGGTGGGGGCTGATAGCCACATGTGGAGCTTGCTATCCATGGTCTCCAAACTATATGCAGAGGGAATTGGCCTTGTTGGGGGGCGGGTCCTGGAGCTGAGTGCAGCTTGGTGTTTGGCAACCTGGATAAATTCCCAGGTCCATATGCTCATATTGATGGCTATGGGGGACAGACCATCAAGGTAAAGCCAGTGTCCTTACCACGGGGGATAGGTCATTTGCCCCTGTGAGCATATACGGTACAAGTGTCTGGTATCCCAGAGTATATTTTGGGTAGAGATGTGTTCCAAGGACCACTGCTGCAGACCCTGGTGGCAATTCTGCCTCCATGTGTGAGATGTGAAGGTGGATATGACAGGATATGCAAAACACCCGCCCCAGGTCTTGCCACAACCCTGGAGGACTGTGATAGTGAAACAGTATTGCCTCATGGGGGACATGCAGAAATTGAAGCTACTGTGCCGGGCATGGTGGCGCATGTCTGTAATCCCAGCGACTCAGGAGGCTGAGGCAGGAGGATCACGAGTTCAAAGCCAGCCTCAGCGATGTCAAGGCACTAAGCAACTCAGTGAGATCCTGTCTCTCAATAAAACACAATAAAAGGGCTGGGGATGTGGTTCAGTGGTGGAGTGCCCCTGCGTTAAAAAAAAAAAAAAAAAACTGGAGCTACTGTCTTGGAAGTGGAGGAAGTAGGCAAAATATGGCCCCCAGCCCGCCCCTTTAACTCTCCAGTGTGACCACTGAAGAAGCCTGAGGGCACGTGGAGAATGCCTGTGGATTACCAAGAATGGAACAGAGCAGTGCCTTCCCTGTATGCAGCGGTTCCCGCAGTGCATGATCTCATGGACCAGCCAACTCTGTGCCCTAATCGCTCTGCGCTGGACCTGGCTAATGCTTTCTTTTCTATTGCTCTGGCCCCAGGGAGCCAGAAGCAGTTTGTCTTCACATGGAAAGGCTGGCAGCGGACATTTCAAGTGTTGCCACAAGGTTATTTGCATAGCCTGACCACATGCCATGGTTTGGTGGCCAGTGACCTGATCCAGTGGACTCAGCCACCTACTGCACGTTTCATTATGCTGATGATGCTTCGTTGACTTCTCTCTTATACGAATTTAGAGCTTGCATCCCCGACCTTAGTGGCCCATTTGAAGACGTGTGGCTGGTAGTAAACGCTGCCAAGGTGCAGGGGCCTGGCTTCTTGGTTACGTTCTTGGGGGTTTTTTGGTTGGGTGAAATGAAAGCTGTGCCAGAAGTCAGGCACGGTGGCACATGCCTGTAATCCCGGCAGCTCTGGAGGCTCAGGCAGGAGGATCACGAGTTTAAAGCCAGCCTCAGCAACTGCAAGGCACTAAACAACTCAGTGAGACCCTGTTTCTAAATAAAATAAAAATAGGGCTGGGGATGTGCCTCAGTGGTTAAGCACCCATGGGTTTGATCCTCAGTACCAAAAAAAAAAAAAAAAAGAGTTGTGCTAGAAGCTTTTGAGAAAATCCAAGCATATGACCAACAACAGTTGCACAATTGCAAACCTCTGTGGGCTCATTGGGATATTGGCAGGCTTTCAGTCCCCATGTAGCCCTGTTGTGTCATCCCCTGTATGCTCTAGTGAAGAAAGGGGCACCGGGGGACTGGAGTGAAGTGCTGAGCTGGCCTTTCAGGCCACGAAGAGGGCCACTCAGCAAGCTCAGGTCCTGCATTGGTAGACCCCCTCACCCCTTTGAGCTGGATGTTCATGTAACCTGGGAGGGTTTGGGGTGGGGCCTGTGCAGTAGCAGGAGCGGCTGTGAAGACCAGTGGGTTTCCGTCACAGTAGTGAAGAGTACAGAGGATCTCTGCACCCTGATGGAGCAGCAGCTTGCAGCCCTGTGTGTAGCCTGGTGGCCAGGAGGCCATTACTGGTGCTGCTGAGGGTTTGGTGCCTACCACGAATCCTTTGAGAGGAGAGGTGTGGAACTGGGCAGTCACCCCGAGGACAGGCATAGTCCTGATGCCTGCTCTAGTGAAACAGGGCATATTTAGAACACAGGAGAGCTTTGTCCACTAGTCCTCTGACCCATGAACTTCAACAGGTTCCAGAGCTGCTGCAGTATGCACCTAGGAAGCACCAGACCATGCTGATGAACTTGAGCTGACAGAGTCATGCCCTTTAAGGAAGGGCCAGCCCTGTGGGCCACAGTGCTTGGAGCAGTGAGGGGTCCAGTACAGGGCCCTCTGCCCACGGGAGAGCTGTAGCTTCACAGCCCTCTACTGACACCTTGTGACACAATGTGGGAATGAACAGAGCCGCTAGAGGACTGAGTTTGGTGGCACTGCAGGAACCAGGACCCCTGATTATCTGTCCAGTTAGTTGGTCTGTTTGAGGGGTTAACTCTGTGGGTGACTACCTGGGAAGTAGAGAATTGGATGGTAGGGCATTGGCCTTTGTGGGGTCAAGCCATGGGGCAGAACCTTGGGGCCACAGGCCATGAGAAGGAGATAACTGTAGGACATGACCCTGGCCACGCCCCCTGACTAGCCCAGGGAATGATGGAGCAGAGGCTTGGGCCAGGGTGTGGTGGCAGCTGCATCATGCCTACAGCATGCAGGTGGCTTGTAGTCAAACAGCGGGCTCTGCCTCTAAAATGGGATGCCCTGGTAGGGGCCTGCCAGGCACGTATGGTTTGTGCTCGGCAATGCTCACACCACCTATGACTTGGAGCCAGAGGTGGTCAGGTAATGTGTGGATGCATCCCTTTGACATGATGGCAGGTTGGCTATGTTGGCCCTTCACCTTTCTGAAGGGGCCACATTTGCCTTGACGGTAGTGGACAAGCTGCAGCCTTGTTGTTTGCCTGGCCCAGTGGTCAAGTGACCAGAGTACTATGATTTGCACCCTGACCATGTTGACAGCCTTGTATGGCTGGCCCATCACAATAGAGAGTGATCAAGGGACCCATTTCCCAGGTTACAATGTGCAGCAATGGGCAACTCAGTTACAGATTCAATGGAAGGTATGAGTCCCAGGCCACCCACAGTCTGCTAGACTCAGAACAGCAGTCAACCCACCTGCCACCAACAGGTGGGCACAGCGTCTGGGCAGTTGTGAGAGCTCTGAATGTGTGTCTCCAACGAGGGGGACCAGCTCCTGTGAAGGCTTTGCTGCACTGCACAGGGCCCAATACAGGTCCAGGTGACAGCAGAGGATGTGGACTTAAGCCTAGGTTTGAGAAGCAAGGGGATGTTCTCTACCTGCTCCCACTGGATTGAGCAGGGCAAACTGTGGCGTGGGTGAGACCCTCAACAATAAAAAGCCCCCCTCATTCGTTGGGTAGCCCTGTTAGCCCTAAGGAGAAGAGGCTTGGCATGTGATCTCCTTGTGACACCATAGGTGACTAGTGAATTGCTCTCCCCGACAGGTGACTTGGCGGGGTCCTGCAGAAGGAACATATAATAATAATAATAATAATAATGATAATAATAATAATAATAATTATTATTATTATTTGGTACTGGGGATTGAACCCAGGAGTGCTTAACCACTGAGCCACATCCCCAGCCCTTTTTTAATATTTTATTTAGAGACAGGGTCTTGCTGACCTACATAAGTCCTTGCTAAGTTGTTGAGGCTAAATTTCAACTTGCAATCCTCCTGCCTCAGGCTCCCAAGCCACTGGGATTATTACAGGCGTGTGCCACTGTGCCTGGCTGGGACACAGATTTTAGAGGGCACATTTGTTATTTCCACTTGGCCAATTATGAGTTCCCGGTACTGGTGCACATAGAGCCTGCTGAAGTTCAGGACCAAGTCGTGTGAGTGTGGGACCACTATACATCAGGGAAGCTGCCACAAACAGCCAAGGTACTTCCTTGGGATTCAGAGCTGGCGTGCATCCTCCCTGATGGACATGACTTGCCTGTGCTAGTGCCTGGAACTGCTTTGTGTTTTTGTCTATAGGTGTGTTCTTGCTAACACCACCGTGGACTGGGTACATGCCTACACCAGAGCAGCAAACCCTCTGCCTGCTGGGTACGCACCGAAGTGCCTGGGAGTTCTGCTGCTGGACTACCTGGCAAATCCAGACTACCACTGGACAGCTAGATGTGACGGGGAAAGACTTTTATTGCCACTCAATATGGGATGGCAATGGCTTTTATTAATCCTAGGTGATGGGACTTGTTTTTGATTGTATGTTGTTACAATGTGTATTTCTGTTGTGGCCTATGGGTGCAGGGCTCTGTCCTCCTCACTAAGGGGTCATTGCAGAAGATTTCAGATACATAGATTGTTCGGTGAGGAATCTTAAAGGGGTGGTGTTGGGGCAGGACCAGAGTGGTTATAGTTAGGCTGTCTTGCCAAGGCTTCTGGTGAGCTATGGTACGCTTTTAGTGTGTGGCCAAGGCCATGAATCAGCTATGTCATGGTCAGTGTGTAGTCAGGTCAGAAATACTCTGATTCAGCCTATGTACTCAAGTTCATGAACATTCACTTGTTAGCATGCACCCACTTCTGTAACCCATTAGCCATGTGCCTTCTTTGTTTGGCCTGCATATAAAAAAAAAGGCCTATGGAAATGGCTCAGGGGCTGGGTAGAGGCTACTGTCACTTCCGAATAAAGAATGGCCAATATTCCTACCATGCCTCTCATCTTCTTTCAATTGCTAGATCTCTGAACCTGGCTTCCTTGGCCTGGGTCTTGCCCTCTGCATGACAGGTGCGGTACAGCTCAGCAGTAGAGCACTTGCCTAGCAGGCCCTAGGTTCCACAGCACCTCAAAAACAAACAAGACTGGCTGAGGAGGTGGCTCAAGCGGTAACACGCTCGCCTGGCATGCGCGGGACACTGGGTTCAATCCTCAGCACCACATAAAAAATAAAATAAAGATGTTGTGACCACCAAAAACTAAAAAATAAATATTAAAAAATTCTCTCTCTCTCTTTAAAAAAACAAAACAAAAACAAAAAACAAACAAGACAAAAAACAAAGCAGACTATCATTTCACCATGAGGAATGAATAAATGAATGAAGCAAGTAATTTCCAAGTGAATCTTTCCCATGAAAGGCTAGTTGAGACATAGGTATTTTCTCCACAGTTGGCTTAATACTTATATCCCTTTATCAGACTATAGACTATGCTCAATGGCAGAGCATCAGAAAAAGGTAGGAATTAAAATGCTTAAAATATATTCCTGCTCTGAAATAATACACAATCAAGGGAAAAGCAAAAAAAAAAAAAAAATTATAAGTTATTTCTTCTATTTTACCTGGGATATTTAGGAAAGATTTCTGGGAGAGTTGGTTTTTGTTTTGGATTTGGGAGAGTAAATGAGAAATTTGGCAGATGAAAGTGACAAGTTGGCCTGAGGTGGTACATGCCTGTAATCCCAGCCACATGAGAGGCTGAGGCAGGAGGACTGCAAGTTGGAGGCCAGCCTGGTCAATTTAGTGAGACCATATCTCAGAATAAAAAATAAAAGAGCTGGGATATAGCTCAAGGCTACAATTCACCTTGGGTTCAAGGTAAAAAAATGATAAGAATAGAAAAATAGTACTTACCCCATAGGGTTGTTGGGATGATGAAATAAATTAATGTATACAAAAGCACTACGAACCATTTTTGTGTGTGTGGTGCTGGGTATCAAACCCAGGGCCTCATGCATGCTAGGCAAGCACTCACCACTGCACTACATCCACAGTCCAATAATAATAATAATAGTAACAAGTGGTACTGGGAACTGAACCCAGGGACTTTTACCAGTGAGCTACATTCCCAATCCTTTTTATTTTGAGAGAGGGTATCACTAAGTCATTGAGGGACTTGCTGAATTGCTGAGGCTGGCTTTGAACTTGCTACCCTCCTGTCTCAATCTCCCAAGTCACAGGGCTTATAGGTGTGTGCCACTGTCCCAAGTCCAAGAACCATATTTGATGCATGAAAAATAATATATAAATGTCAGACCTTTGCTGGGCATGGTGGCACATGTCTGTAATCCTAGCAATTTGACCACAAGTTCAAGGCCAGTCTCAGCAATTTAGAGAGCTTGCCTCAAAATTTTAAAAAAATTAAAAAAATAAAAAAAGGACTGAGGTCAGAGTTGTGGCACACATCTGTAATTCCAGCGACTCCAGAAGCTGAGGCAAGAGGATTTCAAGTTAAAGAGGAGTCTCAGGTTGCCTAGCTTGGCAGCACATTCCTGCAATCTCAGAGGCTGAGGAAGTAGGATCCCAAGTTCAAAGCCAGCCTCAGCAATTCAGTGGGGGCCTAAGCAATTTACTGAGGTCCTGTCTCTAAATAAAATATAAAAAATGGCTGGGGATGTGGCTCAAGGTTAAGTGCCCCTGGGTTCAATCCTCATTATCAAAAACAGCCCCCACAAACAAAAATAAAATTTTGAAACCACACACACACACACACACACACACAAACAAACAAACAAAACAAAACAAAACAAAAAACAACCTCAGCAATTTAGTAAGGCCCTAAGCAATTTAGTGAGACCCTGTTTCAATTAGTAAATAAAATAAAACAAAAATGACTGGTAATGACCAAATGACCAATTCCCAGCATCCAAAATAAATAAATAAAGAAATAAATAAAGAAATAAAAGTAGAGTTGCTCACTTGAGCACTTCAGATATTCTAACAAAAGCCAGATGTGGTGGTACACACTTGTAACCCCAGCAACTAGGGAGGCCGAGACCAGTTAAGCAATTTAGAACAGCCCTAAGCAACCTAATGGAGACTTTGTCCATCCGCCCCCCTCTTTTTTTTTTTTTTTTTTTAAAGTGCTGGGGAAGTAACTTAGTGGTGAAATGCCCCTGAGTTCAATCCTTATTTCTGTTGTGGCCTGTGGGTGTATCCAAAAAATATGGTAAAAATTCTGACAAAATAGTTGGGGGTGTAGCTCAGGGATAGAGTGCTTACCTAACCAAGTATGAGGCCTGGGTTTCAATCTCAGCACTGGAAAAAGAAAAAAGAAAAAAAGAAAAAAGGAGGAGGAGGAGGGAGAGGAGGAGGAGGAGGAGGAGGAGGAGGAGGAGGAGGAGGAGGAGGAGGAGGGAGAAGAGAGAAGAGAAAATTGTGGTAATCTTAGGGATTTTCACCTGGTAAGTGTTCCAGAGTATTTGTTAAATGACCTGCAACTGAAAAAAAAAAAAAAAAAAAAAAGCATAACTGAACCCCCTCTTGTGACTTGTTGTGGTATTGCAAAGCTTATGATTCCATTAGTTGGGCAAAATATCAATGTTGGTTATAAAATAAAAATAATTATTATTAAGCGCCTGGTTTTGTCACATATAAAGTGTTCATACGGGGCTGGCATGTAGCTCAGTGGTAGAGACCTTGCTTAGCATACACAAGGCCCTAGGTTTGATCACCAGCACTGCCAAAAGGAAGAAAAGAAAAGCTCTGAACTACACACAGCACTTTTATCACAAAGCAGACATTTTGGCAGACACTAAATCATTTTAAATCTCAATGAGATTTTCTTGTGAGATTTTCATTTAAGATGAAAGAACTGTGTGCCAGGATAACACACCTGTAACCCCAGTGATTTGGGAGGCTGAGGCAGGAGGCTTGCAAGTTCAAAGCCAGACTCAGCAACTTAGTGAGGCCCCCCAAACCTCAGTAAGAACCTGTCTTTAAAAACATACAAACAAAAGGCTGTAGATGTGGCTTAGTGGCCCCTGGGTTCAATCTCTGGTACAATAAATAAATAAATAGAACTGGGGTTGTTGCCCAGTGGTTAGACACCCCTGAGTTCAATCTCTGGTATCATAAAAAATAAGAGGAAAAAAACTGAGACTTGATTGATTATAATGAATGACCTATCCAAGCTCCCACATGTACCTAAGTTGAGTCAAGTGTTTCATATATTTGTGCCACAGAAGGACAGAAAACCTGTAGGCAGTTGCACTACAGAAATGGCAATGTTGGACTGGTGTTGTAGCTCAGTGGTAGAGTGCTTGCCTAGCATGTGTGAGGCATGGGTTCAGTCCTTAGCACCACATAAATTCAAGTAAGTATATTGTGTCCACCTACAACCAAAAATACTTTTTAAAAATGGCAATATCGTTGTAGTCTGTGAACTACTTGCTGTATGTAAGTCTCCATATTTCTGCTTTCTTAATTATGAAATGGGAATGGAGCTGGGTGCAATGCACCACACCTGTAATCCTAGCTATTCAAGAGACTGAGACAGGAGGATCACAAGTTCAAGGTCAGCCTGGGGAACTTAGCAAGACCTTATCTCAAAAATAAACTAGAGCTCAGTGTGGTGGTGCATACTTATAATCTCAGTGGCTCAGGAGGCTGAGGAAGGAGGATTGTGAGTTCAAAGCCAGCCTCAACAAAAGTGAGGTGCTAAGCAACTCACCGATACCCTGTCTCTAAATAAAATACAAAAAAAAAAAAAAAAAAAAAAAAAGAGGGGCTGGGGATGTGGCTCAGTGGTTAGTGCCTCTGAGTTCAATCCCTGGTACCCCCAAAATAAAACAATACAAAAAACTAAAAAAGGGACTGGGATGTAGCTCAGTGGTAGAGCACTCCTGGGTTCCATTGCCAGTACCATAAAATAAATAAATAAAATGAAATAAAATGGAGATGGTATTGAGTGTTGACAGTACTCTTGCCTAAGTGTTAATGTTAAGGTCAACACACAATGATTCAGCTACTCATTCAGTTTCCTCATAAGGAAGTTTGTGGAAGCACTATTTTTGGAGCAAAACCAAAATAGAAAACAAACTCCCCAACTCTCAAAACCCTGGAAATTAATTCATTTTATATATATATATATATATATATATATATATATATATATATATATATTAGTGTGTGTGTAAATATATGTATACACATATATACCAATGTAAAGTATATACATATATACATATGACATTATGAACCCATAAATATACACATATTATGAACCCATTTAAAAATTAGAACCCCCCCAAAAATGTTTGAAGCCAGCTAGGGTGTATACTTGTAATCTCAGTGATTTGGGAGGCTGAGGCAGAAGGATCCCAAGTTGGAGGCCAGCCTGGAAAATTTAGCAAGACTGTCTCAAAATAAAATATAGAGAGGTAGGGATATAGCTCAGTAAGAGTATTCTTGGATTCAATCCCTCCTCTATTCAAAATTCCAATGACTCTCCATTTCACTGAGCAAAAGCCAAAGCTATTTATGTAATCCTTTAAAAAAATTTTTTTTTTTTTTTTTAGTTATTAATGGATCTTTATTTTATTTATTTATATGTGGTCTGAGACTGGAACCCAGGGCCTCACACATGCTAGGCAAGTGCTCTACCACTGAGCCACAACCCAGCCCCGCTATTTATGTAATCTATAATACTAACATCTCTACCTTTTTCTAATTTCATCTCACGTACTATTCTCCCTCCAACCCCTCAGAGACCTTTCTTTAGTTGTTCTAACACTGGAGGCAGCCCTCTGTCTCAGACCTTTTGCAAAACCTCACACTTTGCTGGAGATGCTATTCTGCTAAATTATTCCTACTCCTTCATCTGATTTTTACTCAAATGCCATCTCAGTGAAGCCTTTCCTAACTACCCTATCTAAAATGATAATACAGTCATCCCTTCTTTTTTAGGCCTTGCTTACCCTGCTTGATCTGCAGCCTGTCAAGATTAATTGGAAAATTCCAGAAATAAACAATTTACATATATAAAAATTAACATTATATATAAAAACCAGGGATTGAACCCAGGGACTCTTTGCCATGAGCCACATACCTAACCCTTTTATTTTTAACTTTGGGACAGGGTCTCATCAAATTTCTTAGGGTTTGCTGGGGCTGGCCTTGAACTTGCCATCCTGTGGCCTCTGCCTCCGGAGCTGCTGCGATTACAAGCGTGCGCCACCGCGCCCGGCCATTTTACATATTGAATCTTAATGACGACCCTATAAAGAAAATACGCTTACTATCTTTATTTTACGAGAATGAAGAAATGGAGGTCACGGAAATTAACTTTCTTAAGGTTACGGCTACCAAGCGGCCCTGCGATGTGGGGAATAAAATGAATGAAACTCGATGTGGCAGTGGGCGCGGGATGGTCACTGACCGCGGGGGAGGGACGCGGCGGCAGGGTGCGCGGAGGGCTGAGGGAGGAGGCCGGGGAGCTCTGGGAGCTGCGTGGCGACTGCTCGCAGAGCCTCAGAACTGGGAGCTCCGGCCGTCCCTGGGCCCGGGCGCTCGCGAACCAGGAAGTAGCGGCGGGCGTCGCGCGCGGTGACGTCACTCTGGAGCCGGCGGCGAGGGGCGGGGGCGGAGGAGGAGCGAGCCGGACTCGGGGGGCGGCTGCACAGTCTCTGGGATCCCAAGGCCTGGAGGGGGGTCTGCACGCGGCCGGCTGGCTTTGCCCCCCGTCCGGTCCCGAGCGGGCCTCCCTCGGGCAGCCCGATGTGACCGGGCCCAGCGGAGCCTGAGCAAGGAGCGGGTCCGTCGCGGAGCCGGAGGGCGGGAGGAACATGACATCGCGGAGGTGAGAAGCCCGGCGGGGCCCGGTTGGGGCCTCGGCCCGGCCCCCGCAGCCTCGGCGCAGCCCCGCCCGGGAGGGGGCGCCCCGCCGGGCGCGCTCTCGGGTCCCGGGTGCGGGGCGGGTTCCCTGTAGCCCGCTCGGCCGCCCGGGCCCGGGGCCCGGCCCGCCGCGCCCCCACCCCTCGGGTCCCCATTCATTTCCTGCCTCCCCGAGTTCCGGCTCCGCAGCCCCGGGGATGCCGGTCGGTCCCGGGCAGGTAGAGCCGCCCGGGGAACCGCGGACGCCAGTGGCCCGGCTCGGCGCCGCATTCCTGACCCATTGCCTCATGAGAATTGCCTCATGGTGATTCCGAAATAGCCCCGCTCGCTCGCGGAGGCTCCTTGGCCCGGGACCGGGGGGGGGGGGGCAGTTGCGTGGGGCTGGGCCCCGATATCCCAGCCGCTCTGGGGTCACTCGGCCTCCCGAGTGCACCTGGGGACTTCACTCGGGACCCCTGAGTCTTTTGTGTGCCCCTTTGCATCTCCTTCCCCTCACCCCTCACGTGCCAGAAATGGAAAAACTGACGGTGTCTGCAGTCACTAAAAGTATTTCCTTCCTCCGCGATCTTCGCTTTGGGAGGTGGGAGGGAAGGGAGCTTTATCTAATTATTTAATCCTTCAGTACAACCTTAAAAGTCAGGTAACTGTAGTGGTTCCCGTTTTCCGGGTGTGGAAACTGAGGCTCAGAAGTAACCTTCGAGTGAGTGACAGGATGCGAAACAGGGTCAGAAGGACGATTCGTGAGTTAATGAGGTCCCTTGAAAAGTCAAGGTAAAAATGGGACTCTTAACTAACATTTACTTAGCGCTCACTCGAAGGCAAACACGTTTAATCCTCAGGACCAATCCTCTGAGGCCCATACTATTATCCCGTTCTAAAGATGAGTAAACTGAGTTTCAAAAGTGAAGCAATTTACCGTGCCACTCAGCCAATAAGTGATGGAGTCAGAATCCCCAGTTGCTGTTGTTACTTTGTAATTATTTCTACTCATTTGTAAGCAGTAATTTTGTTGTTAAACACTAGTGTGACCTCTGGTTTTCGAATAATGATACTGCTACTTTGTATCACCACTCTTCACAGACGGCTCACACATAAGACCCATTGTCTAGTCTTTGCTACGATTCTCCAGTTAATGGCCTTTACCTTAGACATATGAAAAATGATTTCAAGCTGTTGGGGCTATTTGAATGAGGGACTTTTCAAAATGTTAGGAATGTCTCCTCAAAATGCACCTGTGTGTTATTCATTCATGGATCTGAAATAAAAAGGGAAGGGGAAAAAAAAAAAAGCCTGAAAACTTAGGAAGTGAGTGACTTGGACAGGTCTCTTGGCAAGTGCTTGCAGAGCTGGGTAATATATAACTGCATTTCATCAGAGCCCTATATAGCCCCAAATGTTCTAATTCTTTAGGGAGCTTTTAAATAAAACAGTTGTCTATTCTTTAATCTGTCAAATAGTCATTGAGCCTTTTGTTCCTTGTGTCTGCTCTTCCAGACAAGTAAGGATCTGCTGCTCTAGGAGACAAAGAGACTGGGGCTGGGGGTGGGGAAAGGGGCTGGGGAGTAATAGACCCTACATTGTCCAGCTTTTTAGTTTAGAAGCAGGGACGTGTGGGCATAGTCAAAGCAGCAAGTGGTCAAGATGACAGTTAGAAATGGAGTCATTCCTTCTCCCCTGCAGCCCTCCTATTTCATACTCACCTATTATAGGAAGAACTGTGTCCCACCTAAAAAATCAGGTTATGAGCATAGCATACATAATTGGTGATTGCTATTTTTGTTTATTTTTTCTTCTTCTTGGTGATTATTTTTTGACTATCTTTATTGAAATATAAATAACATGTAATCAATTGTATATATTCAAGCATATTATTTGATAAGTTTTGATATATGTGTACATTGGGAAACCATCACCTCAGTGAAGATAATGAACATATTCCTCACCCTCCTGACGTTTCCTCCTGCTGTTTATATTCCCTCCCTTGTTCTTAAGCAATTACTATTCTGCTGTTAGTGTATATTAGTTTGCATTTCCTAGAATTTTATATAGAGGGAATTAGTATATACTCATTGTGTCTGTTTTTTTATGCTCAACATAAATTAGACTGAGATTCATAAACATTGTAGTATGTATCAGATTCATGCAGTATTCCACTGTACCATACAATCCTGCAGTGTGCTTAGCCACCCACCTGTTGGTGGATAATTGATGTTTCCAGAGTTTGACTGTCACTAGTAGTTGCTGCAAATGCTTGTGTAGAAGAGTTTGTATGGGCACATAATATCATTTCTCATGCCTACAAGTGGAATGACTGGCTCATATAGAAGATGTATATTTGACTTTGTTGGAAATTGCTAATCTGTCACATGCTATAATGCCAGTGATGTGGGAGGCTGAGACAGGAGGATCCCAAGTTTGAGGTCAGCCTGGGCAATTTATTGAGACCCTGTCTCAAAATAAGTTAAAAGGGCTGGGTGTGGAGTTCAGTGGTAGAGCCCCCTGGGTTTACTCCAGTATCTCTCTCTCTCTCTCTCTCACACACACACACACACACACACACACACACACACCACACACACACACATACACACACAAAAAAAAAAAAAAAGAAAGAAAGAAAAAGAAAAAAAAGGGTGCTGGGGATGTGGCTTAAGCGGTAGTGTGCTCGCCTGGCATGCATGGGGCCAAGGTTCGATCCTCAGCACCACATACAAACAAAGATGTTGTGTCCACTGAAAACTAAAGAATAAATTAAAAATTAAAAAAAAAAAAAAAAAGAAAAGGAAAAAAAAAGAAAAGAAATTGCTAAATTGCTAATCTGTTTTTACTGGCCAGGTAGGAATGGTGGCACATGCATGTAATCCCAGAGGCTGAGGCAGAAGGATTGGGAGTTCAAAGCCAACCTCAGTAACGGCAAGGTGCTAAGCAACTGAGTGAGACCCTGTCTCTAAATAAAATACATAAAGGGGCTGGGGATGTGGCTCAGTGGTCAGGTACCCCTGAGTTTAATCCCTGCTACCAAAACACACACACACACCCCCAAAGTGATTATACTGCTTTCAACCACCACTGCCACTCTTGCGCCCACACTGGGGATTGAACACAGGGGTGCTCTACCAGTAAACTACATCCCCAGCCACCACCCCCCCACCCCAAATATGTTTATTTATTTTAATATTTATTTTTTTAGTTGTAGTTGGACACAGTACCTTTATTTGATTTACTTATTTTTATGTGGTGTTGAGGATCGAACGCAGGGCCTCCACATGCTAGGCAAGCACTCTCCTGCTGAGCTACAATGCCAGCCCCTGTCCCCAGCCCCTTCAGACTGGCCTTGAACTCATGATCCTCCTGCCTCAGCCTCACTAGTAGCTGAGATTACAGGCCTGCGCCACCACACAAAGTTTATAGTTTATGCTCCTACCAGCAGGCTATGACAGTTGCATGTGACTCCTCTGCATCCCCCCCAACACTTAGTATGGTCAGTCTTTTTAATTTTAGTCATTATAATAGATGTGTCATTTCACTTTTGTTTTTCTCTAATGACTAATCATGTTGATTTTCTTTTCATGTGCTTATTTTCCATCTGTATATTTTCTTTGATGATGTGTCTGTTCAGTCTATTTTAGTTTGTATGTGTGTGTGTGTGGTTCTGGGGACTGAACCCAGGGGCGCTCTACCACTGGGCCACGTCCCTGGCCTTTTTAAAGATTTTTTTCTCTTGCAACAAAAAACAACAACAAAAAGCTTTATTTTTATAAAATAAAGTTGCTGAGACTGGCAACTCAAACTTGTGATCCTCTTGCCTCAGCCTGGACTAGCTGGGATTACAGGGGTGGGCCATTATCCTGGAATTATTTTTTTTTCTTATTAGTGAGGTTTGAGAGTTCTTTATGTAACTTGAGTACAAGCCCCTTATCAGAGTTGCAGATTTTTTTTCCTCCTAGTTTGTGACTTGTCTTCACTTTAAAAACAAAACAAAACAAAACAAAAAACACCCCCCCCCAAAAAAAAAAAACCAAAAAAACCCAGTGTTTTGAAGAACAGAGGTTTTTAATTTTAATGAAGTCCTGTTTATCAATTTGTTTTTGTATGGATCATGCTTTTGGTATTATTTCTGAGAAATCCTAGCTTAACCCAAGGGTTTTTTTTTTTTTTTTTTTTTTTTTTTGTCTTTTACAAGTTTAATAGTTTCAGGCTTATGATTCACTTTTTTAACCCCCGGTACAGAGACTTGAATGTAGGGCCTTCTGTATTCTACGCAGTATCCACCACTGAACTATATCACCAGCACTTTATATTTTATTTTGGTCAGTGTCTCACTGAGTTGCCAAGGCTGAAGGCTGGCCTCTAAGTGTTGCTTTTCCTGCCTCTGCCTCCTAAATTGCTGGGAATGCAGGAGTGCACCACCAGCCTAGCCCGACCTCTTTCTTGCATGTAGATATCATGTCTTTGCAGCACTATTTGTTGAAGAGACTATCTCCAATGAGTTTGTACCTTGATTGAAAATCAGCTGTCCTGTTGTGCACAGTGGTGCACACCTATAATCCCAGTGACTAAGAGGCAGAGGCAGGAGCATTCCCAGTTTGAAGCCAGCCTGGGTAATTTAGTGAGACTATCTCAAAATAGAGTAAAAAGGACAGGAGATAGAACTTGGTGGTAAAACAAAAAGGAAGAAAGAAAAATCAGTTGTCCTTTTATGTGTGGGTCTGTTTTTGGAATCTATTCTGTTCCATTGACCTATTTGTCTATCCTTATGCCAGAACCACATGGTCTTGATGATTATTTAGCTTATTCATTTATTTATTATTTATGGGGGTTTAACCCAGGGGCACTCTACCACTGAGTTACAGCTCCTGCCCTTTTCTTTTTTTAATATTTTTAAAGGTGTGATGGACATTCATTCATTCATGTGTAGTGCTGAGAATTGAACCCAGTGTCTCACACATGTTCGGCAAATGCTCTACCACTGAGTCACAACTCCAGACCCCTTTTCTAATTTTTTTTTTATTTTGTGACAGGATCGCTGTCACTTTTTTGCTGAGGTTGGCCTCAGATTTGCAGTACTCCTGCCTCAGTCTCTAGAGTTGCTGGAACTACAGGCGTGCTTCATCATGTGTGGCCTTGTTGTAACTTTATAGTAAAGTTGAATTCAGATTCTGTTAGTTCTCCAACTTTGTTCTTTTTCAAATTATTTTGAATCTAATATTAATTCATTCAACTAGCAGTTATTGAGCCACTCAGGTTTAGCAGTAAGATAGGCAAAAATTTCCCTTTTCATGACTGAGAAAGGAGAAATAATCATGAATAAATACAGTAGTTTTAGGTAGTAATAAATGCCTGGGGTAGAGGAACCCACAGAAATGTGAGGAAATGCATTTAGGTTTTTTTTTTTTTTATGTTTTTTAGTTGTAGATGGACACAATAGCTGTATTTATTTATTTTTATGTGGTGCTGAGGATCTAACCCAGTGCCTCACCTGTGCTAGGCCAGTGCTCTACCACTGAGCCACAACCCCAGCCCCTGCATTTAGTTTTGATGGGGAATTTAGGGCAGGTTTTTCTTGGGAGTTATCAAGTGAGCTGATACTTGAATGACAAACATTATATTTAATTTTATTTTTCTTAATTAGCAAAATATCTCCTTTTGATTAGTGTCAATAGGGTTTAGATTTTTGTATGCATTCAGTAATTAAAATACTTGTATATTCTGTTTACTGATATCTTTCAACATCATAGGTAGGGAAACTTAACACATTGAGTAATTAAATAACTCCTAGGTAATTTAGTAGTATTTTTATGAAATTTAGATTTGTGTGTGTGTGTGTGTGTGTGTGTGTGTGTGTGTGTGTGTGTATGGTGATGTATTAGGCAAGTTTTCTACCACTGAACTCACTCCAACCTCTGAATTTAGGATTTGAGATTGCTTACATGCCTCACTCTGCACTTGTTCAGCTGCCAAAACTACCTGTAGTTTGAATCTCCCCTTAGCATGTGTTACATCATTTACATTTGCTTTTGTTGCTCTGCAAGATATGTACTTGAGCTTGAACTGAGAGGGGCAGAAAATTGAGCTTGTTCTCAGACTCCAGGCTTTTCGTTTATCTACTGCAGGTCAAGTACATTTTGTCCCAGGCTCTCCCTGGTGGCCATGTTTGTTTATCTCCTGTGGGAGTAAATAAACTTGCCTTGCTGGAAAATAAAAGTTATGTGCCTTTCCAGTTGCAACTGGGTTGTCTTTATTAATGTCATGTCCTGATATGAGACCAGGGTTTTGGCCAGAGTTGCTCAAGTGCCAAGGCTGCTTCTAGGATGACTTGCCCTTCTTGTGTGCGGTCAATGTGGAGACTGTTAGGAGTCGCACATGACCCTGGGAAGCTCAGCCAAATCATGTTTGTAACTGTTGCTAGCAGGCCTTGATGTACTTTGTTAGGCAGCTACAGAACAATAGGGACACAGCTTATTCCTCTTTCCTTTGGGAAACACAGGCAGGACTTGCCATCTAATGTTGATATTTTTAAGGAAAAGAAAGGCAAATCCTGGTGTTGGGTAGGTTCTGTGGGAGTTACGGATTGCACCAGGGTTCAAAATCCCTGAAATGCATTCAGATTCCCTAATATGCAGCCCAGTTCATTACTAAGGCTTTGGAGGTTGTGTGCATTTAGCAGACATGTATGTGCTCCGGTCTTTAGCAATACTGATATATGACAGAGATTATCCATGTTTGCAAGGAGCATTGAATTTAGAGAGGAGACAGATTTTTATGCCAGCATTAAATAAGTTTAATAAAGTTATTGTCAAATTGGTATAAAATATACTGTGTTGAATGTATTTATATACTTGTATACTGATAACACATACACACACTGTGTATGATTACATATACATAAATATTTATGTGCTTATAAATGCCTACTTAACAAACATATGCACATACATACAAAGTCTGTTTTCTTTTTTTTTTTTTTTTTTTTGGTACCTCTGATTGAACCCAGGGGCTTTGAACTTGTGATCATCCTGTTTCAGCCTCCCTCCTGAGCTACTGAGAGAAGCCTAAGGTTCTTTTCTTTTTTTGTGGTCCTGGGGATAGAACCCAGGGCCTTATATGTGCTACTGAACTACATCCTGAGCCCTATGAAGTCTATTTTTTGTTGTTGTTATTGTTTTTGGTGGTGCTGGGGATTGGACCCGGGGCCTTGTGCATGCTAGACAAGCACTGTACTAACTGAGCTATATCCTCAGCCCATGAAATCTATTTTAATGGTAGTGGAATATAGATGATACAGATGTAAGTCTTTATCATCCCATTGACCACAGTAATGAAACATCTATCCATTCATTGGAGAAGTCTTTGTGGTGGGGTTACTACATGCCAAGCCCTGTACAAGGTGTTGGGTGTTCCAGGTTTTAGGAACAGCACATGTGAATGTGCTGGGTGGGAGGTTCTTGGGGTTTTGAAGAGCAGGAGGTAGCAAGTGC
This sequence comes from Marmota flaviventris, assembly GCF_047511675.1. Taxonomy (NCBI): domain Eukaryota; kingdom Metazoa; phylum Chordata; class Mammalia; order Rodentia; family Sciuridae; genus Marmota; species Marmota flaviventris. The sequence continues at coordinate 145,039,197 of NC_092498.1, read as the reverse complement.
AGGAGCTGTGAGATTGGGAGGGAGTCAGGGAGGGGACTAGACCATGCAGGGATTCTTATTTATTGATTTATTTTGGATGGAACCCAGGGCCTTGTGCATGCCAAGCACATGCTCTACCACTAAGCTATCCCCCAGCCCTGTGCAAGGATTCTTAAGGTCTTCAGTGTCGTGTGCACCATGGACTGGAGTTCGGATTGTATTTTAAGAGCAGTACAAAGCCATAGAAGGATGTGATCAAGGGAGCAGCATGCACTGATCTATTTAAAAATATCCTTCTGACTACTGGGAAGACAAGGTTATAGAAGGCTTTGAAGTAGGTAGAAGCAATTTGTGGAAAGACATTTTCAGAGGCAGTTTTGTTTTATTGCCTTGTCATCAGAGCATAGATGGTGACCAGTGAGCCTGCCTGAGAAGACAGTGATCTGCACAGGCACATCTGTCTGCTACCCTGGAAAGCTGCCTTTACAGCATTTTTGTAGCTTCTTACTTAAAATGCATGCCTCTATTGACTGCTTCTCTTCGTGATTTATCCTTTTCCTATAGAATTTAAAATTTTTTTGTTTTTTAATTTTTTTCTTTTCCTATAGAACATTAAAAAATTAACTAGGAAAGATGTGTTCTTTCATTTATATATGTGTGTATATATATATGTGTGGGTGTGTGTGGTATATTTATATGCACACACACATATATGTGTATATTCTTTCTCATATACATAGAATATATTCATATACAAGAATGTATATGGCTGGGGCTGGGGCTCAGTGGTAGAGTGCTTGCTTAGCATGTGTGAGGCAATGAGTTCGATCCTCATAGCCACATATAAAGAAAACAAAGGTAATGTGTCCATTTAGAACTAAAAAAGAAATCTTAAAAAAAAAAAAGAATATATATGTGTGCACGTGCATACACACACACACACACACACACACATCCCACATATAGTTTGTGTATGTGTGTGTGTGAGAAAGAGAGATTGGGGATTGAACCCAGGGCCTTGAGCATGCTAGACAAGCACTCTACCACTAAGCTACATGCTCAGCCTGAAGAATATTCTTGCAATCTGTAAAGTACCAAAGTAGAATGCTCTCCTCAAGAACAAAGATAATAATTTTTCCAGAGCAAGAGGTAATAAAGATATACCCCAAGCTGGGGCTGTAGCTCAGTGGTAGAGCACTTGCCTAGCATGTGTGAGGCACTGGGTTCAATCCAAAGCACCACATAAAAATAAATAAATAAAATGAAGTGTCCATTTACATCTAAAAATATTTAAAAAAAGATATATACCCAGGATCACTTTCTATATAGGCAAGAAACAGGTATTAGACTTTGGACTCCTAGCTTTTTGTTGTTTGTTGGTTTTTGGTGCTAGGGACTGAACCCAGGGGAGATTTCCTTCTAAGCTATATCTCCAGCCCTTCTAATTTTTTTTATTTTCAGCAGCTTCTTTAGTATAGTAGCTTTAAGTTCCTGAAATTATTGGCCTGCTTGACGGTTTCCCCACATCACTGGGGGAGGGATATGCATAGATAAAACAAAATATTCAGCATCATTGGATTTTCCTTTTGTTTCATCAGCATTTAAAAAATCTCACTAAGGCTGGGGTTACAGCTCAGTGGTAGAGCACTTGTGTAGCATGCATGAGGCACTGGGTTCGATCCTCAGCACTACATTAAAAAAAATAAGATAGAGGTATTGTGTCAACCTCCAACTAAAAATAAATGTTAAAAAAAAAAAACAAAAAACCTCACATAAGTTCTTAGCCTCAAAAAACAAAGCCTTTGCAGAATCTATGTTGTCTAATCAGGGATTTATGCATTTTTATTTATTTTATTGCTATTTTGCAGGGCCTTGGGCATCTAGGCAGATGTTCTACCACTGATTTATTTCCCCCACTCTCACCCAGGGACTTAGGATTTTGGTGTGACTTCCTTATAGGTAGTTTGGATTTGTAAACCTTTTTTTTTTTTTTTGGTACTGGGGATTGAATCTAGAGGTACTTCACCACTGAGCTACATCCCCAGAACTATTTCTTTTTCTTTTTTCTTCCCCCCCCCCCCCGGGCTGAGGCCCAAACTCAGGCCCTTGCACGTGCTAGGCAAGTGCTCTTCCACTCAGCTAAATCCCCAACCCCTTTAGTTTTCATTTTGCTAAGTTGCTGAGGCTAGCCTCAAGCTTGTGCTCTTCCTGCCTCAGGCTCCTGAGTTGCTGGGATTACAGGTGTGTGCCACCACACCAGCTGCAACTCATGCTTTCACTTCGTCAAACCTACTTAGCACAGAGGTTGTGTGTAGTAGGTCCTGAATGAAGCCCACTTTAGACCTTGACCTGAGGATCTTCTTCACAAGTCTTAATTTTTTGGTAACAGTGAGAAATGAACCTAAGGCCTCACACATGCCAAGCACATGCTCTACCACTGAGCTACACCCACTGCATGCCTCTGTGTCCTCAAGTTGATTCAGTCAACAGCCATTTGTTAAGTACCCACTGTGTATGTGGTGAGGACTGGAATTTGTATCTTTTCAACCTGTCTGGGCCCATTGTATTAATGGTCTTGTTGATAAATGGAGTCATTCTGATTTGTCTTTCCCCCTCCCTGCAGGTAATACAGATAAGATGTATTACAAAATGTCACAAAACATGACAGTTTTTGCTCATTTGTTTGATTTTTAATCTAATCCTTATTGTATCAAATTTATTTTTATTTATTTATTTATTTATTTTAGTTTTCAGTGGACACAACATTTTTATTTTATTTTTATGTGGTGCTGAGGATCGAACCTAGCGCCCCGCGCATGCCAGGCGAGCGCATCACCGCTTGAGCCACATCCCCAGCCCTTATATCAAATTTCTGCTAGGTGGGAGACAGAGGTGGGGAGTTTTTTTTTTTTTTTTTTCCTTTGTAGCTAATATCCTAAGTGTTCATAATCCTAGAGGCCAGCCCTATAGATGCAGATTTCCAGTAACTCCATGTTCTTCTTTACTTTCCCTAACTAAAATTTCAGGGTTTGAATTAATTCTGACTACTCTTTGTAGTGATGAGCCTGCTGCCAATAGCAAAATTGTCAGTGGTTGAACACAAATATTAGACATTTAGTTGGGAAGAAGATTTTGGTAATTTCAAATGCCTTTTGGAAAAATAGCTGAGAAAGGAGAGTTTAAAATATATTCATGCTCATGGAGGGGGGTTATGGCATGGAAACTCCAATTTCTAATTATATGTCCTTTGACATAATGGAGAGAGAGAGAGCCCCAGAGCCATGAGGAAGTTAACTGTGAACAGGCAGTGTAACTTAAATGACACATACATTAAGATGGCCTGTGTGAAACCAACATAATTAGGCATGGGAACTATCCACCCCGCACAACATGCACCAGCAACGATAACCATAACAACTGTGAAACTAATGCTTATTAAGCCCTCGCTGTGTCCAGCCTGTGTGCTAAATGCTAGTTACTCTCTCCCTTGAAGATATCATTCTCATCTGTTTTGCTCTTAATAACAGGATTGGTGTAATTATAAGCTGTAAATGAAATAATGCTGTTCCTTTAATAAACGGGTAAGGAGACGACCACCCCTTATCTCCCGCTGCTGATCCTGCTGATGGGTGAGGTGGCGCCTGCCTGGCCTCACCTACAGCCCTGCAAGTTGCCTTTCAGCAGCTTCTACATTCTCGGCATCATCAGGTTACTCTAGGAGTGTTATTCTATCAAATATGCCTGAGTGAGAACCGGCTGAATTTCAAGTCCCACTTGAAAAACAAATAGCAGAATTTCATGGTTAAAAGTTGGATTTCTTTATTTGATCATTATATTTTTTCCTTAGTGTTGGGACTGAACCCAGGGCCTTGTGCACTCCCTAGCAAGAGCTTCAGCACTTATTACCATCACTCTCCAGGCAAGTTCACCCTGCCTGCTGGCACCAGGCAAAACATTAATTAGATGTAGATGTGATTTTAACCAGGCATCATGTGTAATTTTTTCTTATTATCCTAGCCAGTTAATAATCACTGAAAAAAGAGTTTGGAGTAATATAAGGATAGAGAAATCTTATTTTTTATAATTATAAGGCTTTAAAATTTTATAATTTGTTATGTAATTTACAAGGTTTTAAAAAAATTTTATTTATTTTTGGTAGTATTAGGTATTGAACCTAGAGGTACTCTACCACTGACCTACAACCCCAACCCTTTTTTATTTTTTGAGACAGGGTCTCACTAAGTTGCGTAAGGTCTTGCTAAAATTCAAGGCAGGCCTTGAATTTTCCATCCTTCTGCCTCAGCCTTCTGAGCTGCTGAGATTATATGTCTGTGCCACTGCAGCAGGCCCAGCTCTTTTTAATTTTTATTTCGAGATAGGGTCTTGCAAAATTGTTCAGCCTGTCCTGAAACGTGCACTCCTCCTGCTTTAGCCTCCCAAGTAGGTGGGATTATGGCAACATACCTGGCTTATTTGGAATTAATTCCAAACCTAGACAAAAGATACAAGAATAAGGACAGTATATGGAGCTAGGTGTGGTGGCACAGATTTGTAATTCCAGTGACTCAGGAAACTAAGGTGGGAGATCACAAGTTGGAGGCCAGCTTTAGCAACTTAGTGAGACCCTGTCTCAAAATAAAAAATAAAAAGGGCTGGCGATGTGGCTCAGTGCTAAAGTACTCCTAGGTTCAATCCCCAGTATTAAAAAAAAAAAAAAAAAAAGAGTAGTTTTATATTTATTTATTTATTTTTTAGTTTTCGGTGGACACAACATCTTTATTTTTATGTGGTGCTGAGGATCAAACCCAGCGCCCCCGCGCATGCCAGGCGAGTGTGCTACCTCTTGAGCCACATCCCCAGCCCAGTTATTTTGTATTTAGAGACAGAGTCTTGCTAAGTTGCTTAATACCTCGCTAAGTTGATGAGACTGGCCTTGAACTTAAAATCCTGTTGCCTCAGCCTTCCAAGTCACTATGATTACAGGAGTGTGCCACCATGCCAAGCCTCACCAGTGTTAAAATCTTATCCCATTTGTTTTGATCATTTTTTCTTTCTTTCTTACTCTATATGTGTATACAGATATATAATATTTTTTCTGAACATATGAACATTTTCTGAACCCTTTACCCCCTAAATACTTTAGTGTGTATTTTCTAATAATATAGTTATTCTCTTTATTTTTTTGACTTCAGTAAACTTATTAATGATAACAATAGTTTCATCTAATCTTGAGTATTCTGTGTCAATGGACCCAAAAATATCCTTCATACATTTCCCTTCTTCAATACTAGATCCAGTTATATTTAGTTGTTGGTTTCTTTAATCTAGAACATTTCTGCTGTCTTTTATGGCAGTGATTTTAAAAATATAACATAAACTCTTCACTCTTAAATTATAAAAGATCTCCCTTTTTCCTCCTGGGGTGGATCTTACTACGTTGTTCAGGTTGGCCTCAAACTTCTGCACCCACGTGATCCTCCTACCATGGCCTCCTTGCCCAGTATCTGGGACTATAAGTGTGTGCACCAGGCCCTGCTTGAGCTCTCGTTTTGGGTTTGTCTGATGTTTCATCATTGTTAGATTCAGCATTCTCAACCAGAGTACTGTGTAGGTGATGTGTCCTTCTCCGAGTATCAGGTCCTGATGTACATGAAGTCTGTTGATAATTTTAATTTTAATCATGTGCTTAAGAGTTTATCCATTTTTTTCCATTATAGAAGTACAATGTATAATAATATTCCTTGCAGTGTTTTCCCAATGAATAATTGCATTATATAATTTTGTCTATTTTCTCCCTTGCAAGCAATGGATAGGGAGATAGTTTAAGACTGTATAAAATACTCCGGTCCTTCAGTTTTTCTTTCTCCTTCAGTTCAGCTTCTATTGATGATTTTTGCCTCATCTAATCTTTATTATGTTTGCTAATTGCATATTGGAACTTCTATAGTTTTTAAGGCTATAGCAGTAGCTATTTGTTTAATTTTTATAATACTGGGGATTAAACCCAGGGGTGCTCTATCACATCCCCAGGACCCTCCCTCTTTTCCTCTTTTTTTTTTTTTTTTGTACCAGGAATTAAACCCAGGGGCGTTTAACTACTGAACCACATCCCCAGCTTATATATATGACTGTGTGTGTATATGAGTATACACACACACACACACACACACACATATATATATTTATTCTACATACCATGGAGTCACAAAGGGCAGGAGCAGCTTCAGAGCTGCTTTTCTACACACCACACAGTGACTCAGGTTTGGAAAGCATGAGAACTGCTGTCCTAATACCCTAATACCCTGGAGTCACTCAGTGCAGGCATAGCCTGACAACTGCTGTGTGTATACCATGGAGTCACTCAGGACAGGACAGCCTGAGAACTGCTGTCCTTCACACCATAGAGTCCCTCATGTCAGGCACCACTTGGAATTTGCTGTTGTGTATACCATGATGTCACGAGTGCAGGCACAGCCTGAGGACTGCTGTTCTACACATCATGGACTCACTGAAGGCACGCAGAGCCTGAGAGCTGTTGTTCTACACACCATAGAGTCACTCAGGTCAGGAGCAGCCTGAGGACAGTTGTTTTACACACTCTGGAGTCATACACACACATACACACACACACACATACACACACACACATATATTTGGTTGTTGATGGACCTTTATTTTAGTCATTTATTTATATGCAGTGCTGAGAATCAAACCCAGTGCCTCACACATGCTAGGCAGACAAGTGCTCTACCACTGAGCCACAACCTCAGCCCATTCCACCCTTTAAAATTTTTATTTTGAGACAGGTTCTCACAAAGTCTGGCCTGGACCCTGCCTCAGCCTTCCAAGTAGCTGGGATTACAGACATGTGTCATTGAGCCTGGCTGGTAGTAGGTTTTTAAAAACAGATATTGGGGAGCAGTGTGTGTGTGGGGAGGATACTAAAGCCAGGCACATGCTTGTAATCCCAGCTACTCGGGAGGTTGAGGCAGGGTGGCAAGTTTGAGGCCAGCCTCAGCAACTGAGTGAGACCCTGTTTAAAAATAAAACAAAAAGACATAGCTGGACTTACTCAGCGTTTATAAAAATGCAACTCATGTTATTAAATAAAAATGCATATATTTCTTTAAAATGTGTATGCTTATTGACTTTATTGAATTGAACAACATTCAGAATGTATGTGTGATTTTTTTTGTTGTTGCTGTAAAGGCACTTAATAGAAACATTTTTTTTTTCTTTGTATAAATTAAAATTTACAACCAAACGGTTTATATCCTGCCTGTAGTCACCTGGTAGAATGGTTGCTGACCTATGTAGAGGTGTTTATGACTTTGGTTCTTTTCCTCTACCATTTAGCATGATAGAACTTTCCAGTTACTTCAGAATAAATATAAAATTCCATTGCTTTAAGCGGGATCTGCTTAATGGGCTATACTGTGTCATCTACCTCAGCCATTTGTCCTGTGAAAGAACCTCAGCCCTTGTTATTTGGTGCCTACATTGGTGACTGTGCTTGCCAACATGCACCTTTACAGCAAGGGGCCCGGGACGAAGCTAGATCAAGTGCAGCCAGGGCACCAGCCTGGTTTTGGAGGTGAAGAGAAGTGGCCAAAGAGTTCTTTTCCCCACTTGTGTTAATTTAGTTAAAATTTGATGTTCCCAAATGCATGGGGAGATTTGGGGCAAGCCTTTGCCTCATGCACAGGGGCCCAAGATCTTTACTTGCCAAATTCTTATAGTTCCCGCAGTGGTGTACAGATGGGGAAACAATTCCTCCTTAGCACCATAAATCCAGTAAGAAGTGTCTGGGTAACAGTAACCATTTTATTTTGTCAAAGAACTGCTGGGGGCCTAGCTGAGGAGAGCCTTTGCCTGGGGTGTCGGCAGCTGGCTGCCTCTTCCTGAGCGGGTGCCTCTATGGGAGGAGGAGGCATCTTTGACAGCCCTGTTGACGCCACGGGTTGGAGATGTGAAACTGTGTGGACGTGGGAGAGCAGTGACAGCGTGCCCGCAGGCTGCTCTTCCTTCCCTTCTAGCGACAGATAATTATTAAGGAACTTACACTGTAGCTAGGGGGTTGGGGTACACTGAGGAGAAGAACTAGGTGTGTCCTCTGTTCTCATGGAACTGCCAGTCCAGCCTTTAACCTGGCACTTGTAGGAATCGATCACACACGGTGCTGTGGGAGCAGGGGTTCACTGAGAAGGTGGGGTAGGGAATTGAATGTGGGGCCCCCAGAGGGAAAAGCACAAGCAAAGGCCACATGTGGCATGTTTGAGGAAATCAGAGAGGTCATCAGAGCGTGAGACTCAGTAGGGACCGCGTGTTGGAAGGCCCAGCTAAAACCTGTGACTTTAAATATTTTCTCATGCCTGAAAACAAACTTCTTAGTTCCAAAGGTGAAATTGAAGATTTGGTTCATGCTAAGCATTTTACATATATTATTGTATTTCCCTTGTGCAACAATGCAGTGAGCTAAGTTAGTTTCTAATCATGGCAGGAAACCCAGAAGCCATCATGGAAAACTCTGATAATTTAACGATGCCAGATGAACTACTGTCGGGGGAAAAAATAGCCCGGACAGTAAGAAGGGGAAAAACGCTAAGACAAGTAACTTGCCACACTTATAATAAAGGGGAATTTTCTGATTCTGTCAAGAGTTCCTACAAGTCAACAAGGAAAATATTAATAGGAAATGAGCAGTGATAAACTGACAAGTCAGAAAAGGAAAAATAAGTGGTCTGAAAACATGAAAAAGAGTTCATTCTTAAAAAGAAATATGCAGTGAGGGCTGGGCTGTAGCTCCGTGGTAGAGCACTTGCCTAGCAGGCGCGAGGCCTTGAGTTCCGTTATCAGCACTGCCAAAACCAAAATCAATAAATAAAGAAGCTAAATTTAAAAAAATAATAAAATGGTATCATTTTTTCATTAATCGACACAGATAAAAATGTTTGATAATAGATAGCACTGGCAAAAGTGAGAGAAAAGGTGGTTTAACATGAAAATTATTTCTTTCAAGGGCAGTTTGGCATTATTTGTCAAAATGGAAAATTATGCATCTAAGTAAAGCATTTCTAACACAGTAACGTATGGGGATTGGGGTGTAACTTGTGATAGAGCGCTTGCCTGGCACATGTGAGGCACTGGTTCTGGTACATTAAAATAAATAATTAAAATAAAGGCATTGTGTCCATCTACAACTAAAATTTAATGTATGTAAATGTGTGTAAAGATGATTGTACAGGATATGTTCTGCACATGTACTGCATATTTGTACTAACAATCATCTGGGACTCACAAGCGCTCTCTAATAGGGATGATTATGGATGGTACATTTGTACAATGGAAGGTTGTGTAGCCATTACAAAGCAGGTACTGATACAGAAAGACTGCTGGGGGCCATAGAAGAGCTGGGTGTGAACTGAGCGATGTTCCAGCCATCAGGCAGGGAAATCACTGTTTTGGGAACTCTCAGGTTGTACCCACTGGTTTGAGAATGCCCCGACTCACGTTGGCACCCTGACAGAGCTCACAGGTCAAGTTCAAACACAGCCCCAGAGATGAGGGTAACTCACCAAGAACCAAACTCCAGATAACCTGTTTACTGCAAGACCCCTGCCATACCGAGAAGCAAGCACAGAAACAAGACTCCTGTCACACTGAAACCTTATACCTGCTGATCCCCTTTGATTTGTACCATTATAAATGAAGAAAGCAAGCGGCAGGCTTCTTCTTTGTTATAGCCAGATCCTTCTAGTCTGCCTATGCTTTAAAAATATTCTTGCCTTTTGTCTATATTTCTTCTTCGTCTTTAAGTTTCTGATACGTTACTTTCACAGCTTTATTTCACAGCCACCCATCCCTCTGACAGGCCCATTCCCTTACCCATGCCAGACGTGAGTGAAAGAAAGACCTTCAAAGCTTTGCAAGTGAAGAAACTAGGGTGGGCATTGGGAGAATCCCATTTGTGTGCATTTATGTGTGTGGTTGTGTTTCACTCAGGTGGGTGTGGAGGGAGTAGTGTATATTCACACATGCACACATGCACACATACATAGACATATGTTTACATATACATGACTTTTTTTTTTGGTAGTGGGGATTGAATCAGGGGCGCTCTACCACTGAGCTGCACCCCCAGCCCTTTTTATTTTTTATTTTGAGACAGTGTCTTGCTAAGTTGCCCAGGCTGGCCTTGAACTTGTGATTCTCCTGGCTGAGCCACCTGAGTTGCTGTGATCATAGGGGTGCCCCACTGTACCTGACAGCATAGGACATTTCTTAAAGATTAAGAGACTGCTGTGGTTGGGTGAGGTGGTGCCTACCTGTAATCCAGTGGCTCAGGAGGGCTGAGGCAGGAGGACTGAGAGTTCAAAGCCAGCCTCAGCAATGGCAAGATGCTAAGCAACTCCACGAGACCCTGTCTCTAAATAAAACACAAAATAAGCAGGGCTGGAGTGGTGGCTCAGTGGTAGAGCGCTCGCCTAGTACATGTCAAACCCTGGATTGGATCCTCAGCACCACATATATATAAACAAAATAAATGCATTGTGTCCACCTACAATTAAAAAAAAAAAGATTACTGTATGTAGTTATTTCTGACAAGTGCAACTGAATATCGGAAAGGAAGCTTGTTTTTTTCTTGACTTTCTTACCTTTCTGAACCATTATAATAAATGAATCAAAATGATTTTAGAAAGGGCTAAATAAGATAAAAAGGGCTTTAAAAGGAGGGGGCTATTTGAGAAATGAATAAATAAATAGGTCAGTGAGGCTGAGGGCATAGCTCCATGGTAGAGCATCCCTGGGTTCAGTCCCCAGTACTAGGTGGGGAGACAGCAGTAGCTGGGCTTATAGTATTTCATTTGATGAAGGCTAATAATGAGGTGGGCTGGTGAGAGAGAGAGCAGCAGTAGGGATTTCACTTTCCCTAGAGAGGAGGAAACATTTTATCTCCTTCATTAATGGGGTAGTTATAAGCTTACTTTAGGATATGTTTGAAGTGCTACAAAATATCCATCTTTATAATTTAAAAAAGAATTAAAATCATGTTAGAATTAGAAACTGGGTTTCTGCTGCAAGTCAACGAAGTAGCAAAATAGCAAAAGGCAGAAAGTTGAAAGTTGAAAACAATTGGCAGCTATGAGACCAACCTAAGCTGTCACTTGATCTCTGCTTAAGTCCCCCAATTAATGGCCGAGTCAGATGGAATTAAAAAGAAAAATCCAATTGTGTTCTGCTCAGAAAAGACAAGCAGACCCAGAAATAATGACAAAGAATAAATCAAACATAGGCAAAGGAGGATTTTGGGGTGGTACCAATAATATCAGGCTAAGGAAAGATTCAAGATAAAGAGTATTACATAATCATTTAATAGAGTCATTTCATATTGATGAAAGTTTATTTTTGACAGGGTGTAGTATGGTGGCACAGGCTGATCTTGAACTTGGTGAACATTGTGTCTTAGCCTTTTGAGTAGCTGAGATTTATAGGTGTGCTCATATCTGCTTTTAAAATGTGTTCTTTGGAAGCATTTTCCTGATGTTTCTCTCTGAAACATCAGGGTTTTTATCTTGCAGATTGAAAAATATGAGTAAGGGCTGGGGTTGTAGTTCAGTGATAGAACATGTGCTGAGTATGCTTGAGGCTCTGGGTTCAAACTCCAGAACAAAACAAAACACAGAAACTCCGAGTAAATGCTGGAAAAGTGAAATACTGCATCCAGATTTAATGATATGGCTGTTTTTCTGAGTCTTGGAATGTCATTATTTTTATAGATGAAGGATTTTTAGGCCGAGATGAGAACTGAACTCTGGGAGGGACAGTGGGCTGTAAATTGTCTACCTTAGAATGAAGTTGGATCTGTTTCTTGGTTCCCAGAGAATGAACACTTTTGAAAGACCCTCAAATTGGAGGTTAGAACTGACTTCAGTCCTTGAGATTTTACCATTCAGTGACTTTTTCTTCAATTGAGTTGAAGGCAATGTTAAAATTGGCATCCTAGATTTATCAATTTTTTTTATTGCCCTTAAATTTTGAGTTGTAGAAAGCCTTTTCTTGCTCCAAGGTTAAGTAGCAATTCACCCCCCTCCCCTTTTTTTTTTGTACTAGGTATTGAACCCAGGGATACCTAGCCACAGAGCCACATCCCCAACCCTTTTAAATATATAAGTTATAGGGAGACACAATATATTTTATTTTCATGTGGTGCCGAGGATTGAACTCGGTACCTCAAACATATTAGGCAAGCAGCAAGTGCTCTACCTCTGAGCCACAACCCCAGCCCCCTCCCCAACCCTTTTTATTTTTTCTCTTGAGACAGGGTCTCACTGAGTTGCTTAGGGCCTCACTAAATTGCTGAGACTGACTCTGAATTTGTAATTCTCCTGCCTCAGCCACTCGAGCTGCTGGGATACAGGCGTGCACCACCACTCCCAGCCTGTGGGATAATTTTAAAATTATTTTTCTGTAGAAATTGTTCTAAGTTTTTTCTCTCTAAATGAGGTCCATTTTGGTAATCCACATTTACCTAGAAAAATTACTCATTTCTTCTTGGCTTTGTAATTTATTTGTAGAGCTTTTTATTCTTTCCCCCTAAAATTGTGCCCCTTCCCTAGAAACAGGGCTCTGAGCTACTAGAAGCTTTTTCAGTATTCTCACCCTTTGGGTGGATTTTGTCCTGCTGGAGGAAATTTTGGAGCAATTTTAGGCCTCATATGAGCTCCCCGTTCTCTCCTGGGCAGTTTTTCTCAGAATGTCCTTGCTTGGTGCCAAGGATTGCAGAGGGAAGATGAAACATCTCTCACTGAGATTTGAGGTATTTTTTTATACTTTGGGATATTTTGAAAATTTGGGCATTCTCTGCATACTACTTCTGGTGCTGTATATTTAGCCCAGGGTCACTCTACCATTGCGTTATATCCCTAACCCCAGGCACCCCCCCCCCCTTTTTTTTTTTTTTTTTTTTTTTTTGGTACCAGGAGTGCTTAACTACTGAGCCACATACCCAGCCCTTTTTTATTTTTTGTATTTTGAGACAGGGCCTTGTTAAGTTGCTTAAGTCCTGGCTAAATTGCTGGGGCTGACTTTGAACTTTTGATTCTCCTGCCTCAGCCTCCCAAACTGCTGGGATTACAGGCATGCACAACTGTACCTGTCCAGCCTTTTAAAAAATGTTTATTTTGAGAGAGTCTTGCTATGTTGCCCAGGCTGGCCTCAAACTTGTGATCCTCCTATTTCAGTCTCTGAAGTCACTGGAATTACAGTCCTGTGGCCCTGCACCAAGCTAGGGCCTGGTTTTTGTGTAGTTTTATTTTTAAATTTGGGTTCTAGGGATTGAACCAGGGCTTCCCTCGTGCTAATCATGTGCTCTACCACTGCTCCCCACCCCCCACCACCCTGTGTTGTTTTTGAAGGTTATGTGGGGAGAGGGAAACTTAGGCAGTTACCATTGTCCTGTGCACTGTTCCAGTCCTTATTGCACTATAACGTATAATACACACACACACACACACACAATTAATTACACGCAGTACTAACTCATTTTTCTCTTTTGGTAAAATGATATAGGTACTTTTATGGTCCCTATTCTGTAGATGACTTAGTAGAGAGCTTAAATAACTAGCCTGGGGTCACACATCTGGGATTTGAACTGAAATAGCCTGGGACCAGAGTTGTGTTCCCCTTCACCCAGTGAAGGGTTGTCTTTTTATTTATTTATTTATTTTTAAAGTCAAACTCTGTTTTCTGAAAGAGCTGGTCCTCAAACTTAGATTATACCAATAGTATTTTTTCCATTTTTTTTTTCTCCAAGTAGAAGGCATATATGCCACTCAACTTCAGACTGTCACACGAGGTTAAATGGATGTTTTGAAGCCAAAAGGGAAAGAGATTTGACATTTTAATTGGTTCATGTGGGTAGACTAATTAGCTTATGTGGGTAGCGTGGAGTTCCATTACACTTTTGGAAAAATTGTAAATACCTGGAGGCCCTCGGTTGCCACTTTTTATTCCCTGGAGCTGTGAGGACATTAGCAGGGACAGCAGATGAAGAAGCCAGGGCAGGACTGGCTGAGGTGGCCACAACTTGTGCTGCATGCACAAGACCTGGGGGCTGGATTAAGAGCTGTCAGATAGATTGAGGTCACGGCTTCCCTTTGGGAAATCTGTCTGGATCTTCTGACTAGCTCTCACGGGTTGTACAAGGCAAACTAATATTTTATTCTTTTGACTTGAGCCTTGTGATTTTTCTTAAAGACAATCAGTTCATCAGAATGATGTTTGAAAACCTCCCAAAGCACTAATAAGATGCCACAGGAAAAGTGAAAAATAAATTTTAGTTAATATAAACTTCACGGATGTCAAAATCAGACTGAGTGTGGATTCCTGCATTTTCTGATGACTTGTTGTCCAAACAGCCTTGTATTTATTATGATGCACATTAACAGTGCCCAACACTTTCTGCTTATTGTGTCCTAAACTCCTGGAGGGCTCTGGGCAGCACATGTTTCACACATACAGGGCCTGACATTGGGCTTTCCAGATCTCCCCGCATGGCACCTTCCACCTTGTAGTTGCCTGACCCCAAGCCTAGGAGTTCTTTGTGCCCCTATGTTTCTTTTTCCATCCGTGTATGAAATCTGTCACCAGTCCTGTGGGTGGGGGTGGCGCAGTCCCATGTGCGCTCCTTCCCCCCTGCTATGCTGCTCCTGGTCCTTAGCATGTCTGCCTTCCGCCTGGATCACCATGGATGGTGGCTTTCCCACTGCTGGGTGTGTTTCTCTCCTTGCTCTCACACAGGAACCTGAAGGGTCATTTAAAAGTGAAGTCAGATCCTGGTGCTGCTCCGCCTTAGACCCTGTAGTTCTTTTCCATTTCACAAAAAATAAAGGCTAGGTTTTGGCAGTGCCCTCTCGGGCCTTTTGTAGCCTCCCTGCTTCTCCTGTCCCTGCGCTTGTCTGCCTTGCTCCAGTGTTACTGCTTCCTGCTTGAGTGGTCAGGCCTGGTCTGCCCGTGCCCTGCCTGTGCCCTGCCTGTGCCCTTGTCTTGCTTCCCCCTCTGCCTGGGTGGTCCTCTCCTAGTGTCTGCAGGAGCTGCCACTCCTTCCACATCTCTGATATGGTGTTGCCTTCCGGGGTGGAGTGCCTGCTAGCCTGTGGGAGGCCCCCAGTGCTGGAGAAAGCTGCTGCCTTACCATCCAGGACCCCTGGCCACCTGCCTAAGGAGCTTCCACTTCCTCTCCCCGCTTCAGTCCCCTCACCTGGTCTCATTCCTGTTTAGAGCATCATCTGACATTTCATCTGCTTACCTTAATTTTCTCTTTCCTCCCATTATAAAGAAAGCTCCCTGAGGGCAGAGACTTTGCTAACTGGGTGTCCTCAGTGCCTAGATGCCCCGTAGTTGTTCTGTGTTTGTTTCGGAAATAAATTTAGTAGGCCCTTCTCTTCTATTATCTCAAATAATTCTTAGATTCCATGAGTATAATTTACATACCATACAGTTCACCCATTTAAAGTTTAATCAGTGGTTTTTAATATATCCACATATCGATCACCACAATTTGAGAACATTTTTTAATTTCATGAAGAAACCTCCAATCCCTTAGCCATTACCCCTCTCATCCTCTCTCGCCCCTCAGCCCTAAGCAGGCATTGTCCTACTTCTGTCTCTGTGGCTTTGCCTATTTGGATATTTCATATCAGTGGATTTATACAATGTGTGTCCTCTTGTGTCTGCCTTCTTTCACTTGACATGTTTTCAAGGTTCATCCAGATTATAACATTTATCAGTATTTCATTCCTTTTTATGACTAATAGTCCACTGTATGAATTTTTCTTATATAGCAGTGTAAACATGCTTTTTTTTTTTCCCCCCATTGTGTTGGGGAATTGCATCCAGGACCTCACACATGCTAGGCATGTGCCCTATCACTGGGGTATATCATATGCCCTGGATTCTTAGCTCACTCTTTTTTGGAGTGTGTGTACTGGGCATTGAACCCAGGGGCATGTTACCACTGAGCCACATCCCCAGACCTTTTTTTTTTTTTCAGAGACATGGTCTCACTAAGTTGCTGAGGCTGGCCTTGAACTTGAGTTTCTCCTGCCTCAGCTGTGATGATAGGCGTGTGTCAGTACGCCTCAGCTCTCAGCTTACTCTTTTTTTTTTTAATATTATATATTTTTTAGATGTTGGTGGATTTTTGTTTTATTCATTTATTTATATATGGTGCTGAGAATTGAACCCAGTGCCTTGCACATGCTAGGCAAATGCTCTACTGCTGAGCTACAACCCCAGCCTTCTGCTTCCTCTTAAAAAAAACTGTCATTTTATAGAGGAGAAATGTGAGGTAGAAAGAGCTAAAGAACTTGCCCAGGTCATGGGGTTAGTAAGCGTGGAGCTTTGGTGTGTTTCTAGGGAGTCCCCATGGCTCTCCGCGTCCTCCCTGCAGGATGTGGGACACCTCTTCCCGCTCGCACCCTCTCCTCCACTGTCGGGAAGCACTCTAATTGGGCCAGTGTTTGTTGAGAGTCTCTTGAAAGTCCATTTGCTTGTCAGTGCTGGGACTCTACATTTAATATTGACTTAGGTTCCTGGGAGTATTGAGAAGCATTGAATTAGCCTGGAAAGATTTAGAATAATTTGACATTAGAAATTACTCTCTTACTCCAATTCTTGGTGACTTTTGAAATCTTTGAAGGAATCTTGCTGCAAATGCCACCCAGGATAGAGGTGTGTTTTTAAAAACATTGTATTTGAAGTAATTTCAAAGCTACACAAAAGATGCAGAGAATTCTGTTTATTTCTCACCCAGATACACCAGTCGCCAATGCAGCATGTTGCCAAGTCTCCCACTTTCTACATACTTATATATATGTGTACTATGTATATAATTTTTTTTTCCTGAACCATTTGAGATAAGTTGCAGACATGATCTTTCATTGCCCAAATGCTTCAGTGTGTATTTCCTAAAAACTAGGATACTTGGTCGCATAATCACAGTACATCATCAGAATTGTCATTAGAATAGTCCTGCCATCAAATCCTTAGACCCCTTTTAGACTGTTCCAGTAATGTCCTGTATCACAAAAGACAAAACGAACAAATATTCTTCTTCCCTTTTACCCCTTTCTTTCTGATACATGTTATTGTCTAGGATCATGCCCTGCGTTACATTTGGTATCTTGTTACTGACTTTTAATCTGGATACTTTTCCCCCGTCAATCCCAGGCATTCATGGTTATGACATTTGTGAAGAGTTTGTAGACTCACCTATTTGGAATTTGCCTGGTGTTCCTCATCATTAGATTCAAGTAGTATAGTTCTGGCAGGAATATCACAGAGACAACACTTGTATTCTCATTGTATTGTATCAGGAGACATAATGTCATTTTATTTATTTATTTTTTTTTTGAGTTGTGCATTTTCTTTTTTTTTCCTTATTTTATTTTTTTTATTGGTTGTTCAAAACATTACAAAACTCTTGACATATCATATTTCATACATTAGATTCAAGTGGGTTATGAACTCCCATTTTTACCCCAAATACAGATTGCAGAATCACATCGGTTACACATCCACATTTTTACATAATGCCATATTAGTAACTGTTGTATTCTACTACCTTTCCTATCCTCTACTATCCCCTCTCCATAATGTCATTTTAATCTATAACTTTTGCTAATTCTTTAAGATAAATATCTGCGAAATTTTTCCACTGCATTTTTTTTTTTTCTGATAGGGATTGAACCCAGGGGTGCTTTACCACTGAGTCATATCCCCAGCCCTTTTTATTTTTATTTTGAGTCAGAGTCTCACTAAATTGCTTAGGCTTTGCTAAGCCTGGCCTCAAACTTGGGATCCTCTTGCCTCAGCCTCCTGAGACACTGGGATTATAGGCGTGCACTACCATTTATTATTTTTTAAAAATAAGCATTTTTGCCAGAAGTGGTGGTGCACACCTGTAATCCCAGGGCCTCAGGAGGCTGAGGCAGGAGGATCATGAGTTCAAAGCCAGCTTCAGCAACTTAGTGAGGCCTTAAGATTCAGTCTCAAAATAAAAAAGTGCTGGGGATGTGGTTCAGTGGTTAAGTACCCCTAGGATCAACGCCTTGTATCCCTCCCTTCAAAAAAAAGCATTTTGTGGGGAGGCACTCTGAGTGAATTGCTGTCAATATCATGTTTCTCCTTTTTTATTTTCATTTTTTTGTGTTGGCAATTGAATATCCTGTTCTTTCTGAGATATTCACCCACTAGTTTTAGTAGTGATTCCTGAAGTATTAATATGACTTCCAGATGGTGATGTTCCAATTCTTCCACTCTTTCCATACTTATTGTTTGTGATTCTGCTGCAAAATTTTCCCGTGTGTCATTTTTTGTTGTGGCAGAATATCTATAACCTGAAGTGGACCATTTTTGCCATTTCTGGGGATCAGCACATTCATCTGCTGTGCTCCCACCGCCACCCCCCCCCCCCAATCCATCTCTAGACCGCGTTCATCTTCTCTAACTGACATGTGAACCGCCACCACCTCTTCCCATGGTGTGGTACCAGGAGCTCCTGCAGCTGTCATTCTGCTCGTCTCTGGTGTGACTTCTCCAGGGCATCTTTTTCTTCATGGGTTCTAATTTGTTTTTACTGCCCCTACTTTGGCCAGTGGGAGGCCCTTCAAGTTGTCTGCCATACTCTTTTTCTTTTCTGATATCAGAAATTGAACCCAGGGGCACTTTAGTACTGAGCCACCACCCCCCTCAGCCCTTTTTACTTTTTATTTTGAGACAAGGTCTCTTGCCAAGTTACTTAGGGCCTCACTAAGTTGCTGAGGTTGGCCTCAAACTTGGGATTCTCCTTCCTCAGCCTTCCAGGCTGCTGAGATCACAGGCGTGCACACTGTTCCTGGCTGGAGTGCTTTTTCACTGTCACAAAATAAAATTTCTATGCTTATCTTCTTCCTTTCACTGCCTCAGCCCTGGAATCAGCCTTGAGCCCTTCCTTTTATGGGGGAATATTGTGAGAAAACTCAGATGAGGGTGTTAGGTATGCTGATTGGTACTGGGGTATTATTGCTTCCAAGGCTTTTCAGAGAACTGGGAGAGTGTGTGTGTGTTTGTGTGTGTGTACATACCTGTATACGTACACGGAAGCATATATGCTTTTTCTTTCCTTTTTATGTGCTGGGGTTGAACCCCGGGGTCTTGAGTATGCTAAGCACATTCCCTGCTGCTGAGCTAGCCCCCCATTTTGGTTTTTCTACATACGTTTAGAATGTATGCTGATAGCTCCAATCGCCATCTTACGCTCAGTGTTTATTCTGGCTTTCTCGTAACATTTGTGTTTCCCCCTCAGTGGTGAGAAACCTGGCTCCCATTACCCTCAATGTGTTTACTTATTTATTAAATAATCTGTTTATTTACTAACTTGTTTGCCCAATCTCATTCTGTCTACCAAGTTTCTGACCATGTGGACTTTCTTTTGGGGCCTGGTCCCATTAGTGTGCCATCTGAATAGCCCCAGGCCCAGTCCCACTGACCATGCCCCTTGTCCTACCTACCACTGTGCCAGAAGGATCCCTGGCCCCTGTGATTGCAGAGGTGGGGCGGGGCAGCCGAGGAGCAGGGGACAGGGGCAGGGGGGCCGTGCCTGTTTCTCTTGGCCACCCACGTGCAGCTCAGCTGCTATGGCATGGAGAGCAGAGCTGACACAGGCCTTTGTTTTTTACTGTTTTTTTTTTTTTCCCTTCAAGATGGTTTCACCCAAATATCACTGGTGTGGAGGCCGAAAATCTACTGTTGACAAGAGGCGTCGATGGCAGCTTTTTGGCAAGGCCCAGTAAAAGTAACCCTGGAGACTTCACACTTTCTGTTCGGTAAGTTGCAAGTCCAGGTAGGCACTGCTAAAGCCACTTGCTGTCCTCATTAGAGCTTGAAGGCCACCTTCTGCCAGCTGTGGGGCCTTGTGGGACCCTGGCCTGCTCATGGGACTCTGCTGGAGCCTCCTGGAGTGAGGTGGTGGCATTTCTCCTGCCCAGGGACCACCGAGCCCAGGTGGGGCAGATGGTGCACATCCTGCAGCCCTCCCCTGCTGGCTTCTGGCTCCTGTGTCTTGAACCTGGCCCTGCAGGTTCCCTTTCCTTACTGTTGAGTCCTTCATGAGAAAAAGACTGTGAAGTTTCTTCAGATGGCTTTCCTTCGTTAAATAAAACATTTCTGAGGAAGTTGTGGTCCCCTTTGTTCCCCTGCCCAGTCCCATTTCCCTCCCTCTCTCTCCAGAGGAAACCACCATCCAGAGGTTGGCATAGATCCTTCCTAAGAACATGTTTTTGTACTTGACTGTGTTTGTACCATGTATGAACCATCTGAAGTTGGCTTGTGTGTTTTCAGCGCTCATTGTAGAAATAGTTCTGTAATGTATGTACCATTTTGCAACTTTAAAAGCATTTTGTTTTAGTTCTATGCTGGTGCCTATAAATCTAACTATTCACCTTAATGGCGATTTTGTACTCAAATGGTTGAGCATACCAGTTTATCCAGGCTCCTGGTGATGGACAGTAGGTTGTTTTCAGTTTTTTAAAAAATAGTTTATAAAACTATATTGAGCATCCTTTTACACATCTCCTTGAGCAGGTGTTGGGAGATATTTTTTCTAGCAGTTGACTTTCACTTATGTTCTTATTCTCCTTACATTAGCTCCTTCTAGGAACTAGAACTGAACTACTTTATGAATTTGATTTTGTAATCAATATTATTTAAAAAATAATATATATAGTTTAATTTGTGGATGAACCTTTATTTTTATTTATTTACTTACATGTGGTACTGAGGATCGAACCCAGTACCTCACACATGCTAGGCAAGCACTTTGCTACTGAGCTACAGCCACAGCCCTATCTATCAATATTATTTTTAAATACAGAGGAAAATAAGATATGTTCTTGAGAATTTATTTAGCATCTCTTTGAGAGTCAGGAAGTGCCTTTTTGGCATAGATTAATTTCTTGAGGAGTCCCTGCCACTAGCTTTTACTTCCGTTTTACTATAAGGAGTGGGTAAAAGCCTTTGTGAGTTTCCTGGTCTTGTCTCAGCACAGAATTTTTTTTTTTTTAATGTGCAGGGAATTGAACCCAGTGCCTTGAGCATTCTAAGCACATGTCCTCCCACTGAACCCCTCCCCTGTTGGTTTCTGTACCTATGCATGTGTGTGTGTAGAATTCAAACTATAGTTTGCTTTACTATTTAGTTATACCCCTAACCTTTAAATTTTTTTTCCAAAATTCTAGTTACTTTTAAATTTCTCAGTAAGTTGCCAAGGCTGGCCTTGAACCTCCTGCTTCAGCCTTCTGAGTAGCTGGGATTACAGGTGTGCACCACAGCACCTGGCCTCAGCACAGATTTGTAACCTGACATTATGTGACATTTAAGCTGTAATGGTTTGGGTGCAATTAGAGTAACAGCAGTGATGGCAGTGAGGAGCTCACAGCGAACACTGTTGAGGACTGATATACACCATATACTTGTGCCAAGTACACTACACATTTTATTTAATTTTCACAACGACCTGTGAATAAGAACCACTATTATCCTTCTTTTTAAAACCTTGGGCTGGGTTAGTTAGACCTCAGTAGTTACACTGAAGTGTGATGCAGCTTTATTTCACTTTTTGCAGTGCTGGAGATTGAACCCAGGGCCCAGCGTGTGTTAGGCAAGCACCCCAGCACTGAGCTAGGGCCCCATGGCCCCACTGTTATCTCCATTTTACAGGAAGCTGAGGCACAGAGGTTAAGTGAGTAAACTAGTCTCACCGCTGGTAAGCAGAGGCACACCGTGGAACCAGCTTTTGTTTGTTTGTTTTTTTCTTTCTTTCCCCTGAAATTTTATTTTGAGAAATTTTAGATCTATAGAAAAGTTCAAAATGAATACAATAAATACCCGTACTCCTTTCACCTGTTAACATTTTGCCATATTTGCTCTTTCTTTTTAAAAATATTTATTTTTTAGTTGTAGTTGGACACAATACCTTTATTTTATTTATTTTTATGTGGTGCTGAGGATCGAACCCAGGGCCTTGCACATGCTAGGTGCGCGCTCTTAACTGAGCCACAACCCCAGGCTCCCCCACCCCCAGCTCTTTCTCTTTTTAAATGTGTATAATATGCGTTTTTTTCCCCCTGAACTTCTTTTTCTTGGAGGGTGGGGCAGAATTTGTGACTGAACCTAGGGCCTCATGCATGCTAGGCAAGGTTACCACAGAGCTAACCTCTCAGCCCCAAATTTTTGAATTTTGAATTAACATATAGTAATTGTACATACTTATGGAGAATAATAGGTTTTATTTATTTATTTGGGTACCAGGGATTGAACACCACTGAGCCACATCCCCAGCCCTATTTTGTATTTTATTTATTCTCAATGAGTTGCTTAGCGTCTCACCATTGCTGAGGCTGGCTTTGAACTCACTATCCTCCTGCCTCAGCCTCCTGAGCTGCTGGGATTACAGGTTTGTGCCACCGTACCAGTGAATAATAGGTTTTAAAACAGTTCAAAATCCTTAAAGGCCTCAGATAGCTAACTGAGGATCATTCACTCCATGTAACTGGTTTCCTTTAATCTAGAAGAACTCCCTCTCCTGGTCTTTTTAATTTAGTTTTTGACCTTTTGATTTTACAGATTGTCCCCCAGTCTGGATTTTCTCCTCAGTTTTAGCATCCCATTATTTCACATCAGAAGGCACATAATATATGTTTGTCCTATCTTTGAGGAATTCAGTTTAGTCACCTAGGTAATATTGTTGCTAGATTTTTCCATTATAAAAGTTATCTTTTTCCACTGGGCACGGTGGTGCAGGCCTATTAATCTCAGCTACATGAGAGGTTGAGGCAGAAGGATCACAAGTTCAAGGCCAGCCTACACAATTTAGTGAGACCCTGTGTCAAAATAAAATAAAAAATAAAAGGGTTGAGGATGTAGCTCAGTGGTAAAGCACCCCTGGGTTTAATCCCCAGTATTGAAAAAAAAATTACCTTTTTCTATTCATAATAATTGAACCCAGGGTCTCACACATGCAAGTGGTCTACTACTGAGCTATACTCCTAGCCTGTTTTTAAAAAATTTGAGACAGGGTCTTGCTAAGTTGCCCAGGCTGCCCTTAAACTTGTCATTCTCCTACCTCAGCCTCTTGAGTTGCTAGGATTGCAGGTATATGTTACCAGGCCTGGCTCCTAGCACATTTTCGTGTAGTAAGTTTTATTATTGATGAATTTTATCTGTGTAAATTATATTGGCAATTGAAAATTCACTATTTTTAAATTTGTTATTTCTTCAATATTTACTCATTGGTATTCTTCTGTAAAGAGGTACTCAAGTCAGTCCCTAAGTCTGCCTAGTGTTTTCAGTGCTGAGGATTGAACCCAGGGCCTTTTGCATGCTAGGAAAGCATTCTACCACTGAGTTGCACTCCAGCTCTAGCCCCTTTTTATTTTTGAGTATAACCATAATGATACCTAAGGATGTTTTCTTTTTAGCCAATATGTTTTAAATTCAGTGGTATCATTTCTTTCTTTCTTTTGTACCAGGAATTGAACCCAGATGCATTTAACCACTGAGCCACATCCCCAGCTGTTTTTAATATTTTATTTAGAGACAGGCTCTCACTGAGTTGCTAAAGCTGGCCCTGAACTTAGAATCCTCCTGCCTCAGCCTCCCTAGTTGCTGGGATTGCAGGTGTGCACCAACGTGCCTGGCTCTCATTCTTTTTAAATGTTCCAATTGCCCCAGTTTTGGCCAGTGTTGCTCCTATAACTTTTGACATTTCTCCAGTAGTCTCAATTACATCCTTGCTTTCTGGTTCTATTTGATGCTAGGATCATCTATTTTATAAACCTTGATTCTTTTAGTGGGGTATTTAGAAACAATAGTGTTAGGGGTGTCTTTATTCCTGATGTCTTGCTCTAGGCTCCTACAGAGAATGGATCCAGCTGGGAAGTAAGTATTTATATATTTGAAACCAGGTGTTCTTATGGTTAGTTCCAGATCAACCCAATTTCCTCATGTGTTCCCACTCTGCATTTGTATTTCCCTTCTGCAGCAATAACTGTTGTTTTCAATAGCATTAATATGTGACCTCATTTGCCCAGTTCTATAATATAAAATAGTTTTCAGAATTACTATAGCACTGTCATTTTTGGAGGGGATTGAACCCAGGGGTGCTTAACCACTGAGCCACATCCCCAGTCCCTTTTATTTTTTGAGACAGGGCTCATTAAGTTGCTTAGGGCCTTGCTAAGTTGCTGAGGCTGGTCTTAAACATGTGATCCTCCAGCCTCAGCCTCCCGAGACGCTGGGATTGTAGGTGTGTGCCACTGTGCCCGGCTGCACTGTTGTTTCTTTACAAGCCTTTTAAGTAAGCTCAAGATTACTTTGGACTCATTTTGTTCTTAGACTAAGGGTACAAATACTGTGTTCAAAACTTACTGGAATTCATTTTCATGGTTGTCATGAACTTATTACACAGGTTGGCTCATTTCTTTCTGTTGATATTCAGCCTTTTGGTCCTTGTTGATTTTATTTTTTGAGTTTTTGAAGCGTATAGAATTCAGAAATCAAAACTATATAGAAAGATTTATTCTGAGAAATTTCACTCTTCTCTCTGTGACCCCTTGCATACTATCTCCATGCATCCCTGTAGATAAATTTCCACTAATTGCTGGTTTATCCATTGTGTTTCTTTTCATAAAAACAAGCAAATATACTTTTTCTTATTATTTTCAGCTTACACCATGATATTAATTACATTTGTTTTAAATTGATACATAAAAACATGAAAATTACACATAGTAATAGGGTATCATGATGTTCATTTTTCTTTCATTTTTATAGTTGAAGTATAATACTAAATATATTTCCTTCTATTTTTTATTTTCACTTATAGATTCGTAATTTTTCTTGTCTTTTTAACAGCTGCGCAGTACTTATTGTGTGGATATTCCTTAATTTCTTTGTATAATCTCCAACAAATGGCAATGTAGTTGTCTCCAATATTTCAGTTGTCTCTCATATTTTGAAATATGTATATAAAGCCTTGATGAAATGTACATAATAACCTGGTGCACATGTTGTTTTGTGCTTTTGGAAATAACACGTTCAGGTGAATTCCTGGGAATGAGATGAGGAGGGTGTATGCATATAGTTTTTTTGAATTGTCCTCAATAGGGCTTGGACATTTCCACCAGCAGTGTATGAAAATGCCTGATTTTTCCACAGCTTGACCAGTTGAATGTGGCAAGTTTTTTTGTTTGTTTGTTTGTTTTTTTGCCAGTCAGGTGAGAAATGGTATCTCAGTGAGTATTTATTTTCAAAATGTCAAGTTTTAGAAGAATTTGGGGATGACAAATTAGCTATCTCCTGCTGGAAACTCTCTTAATTATATGGGTCTTTAATGTGGGTTTGTGTGTGTGTGTATGTATGTGGTATTGGGGATCAGAGCCAAGGCCTCTTTCATTCTAAGCATATGCTGTATCACTGAGCTACACCCCCAGCCCTTATGTAATTAAAAAAAAAATTTTTTTAAGTTGTAGATGGACACAATATCTTTGTTTATTAATTTTTTTTTATGTTGTGCTGAGAATTGAACCCAGTGCCTCACACATGCAAGGCAAGTGCTCTACCACTGAGCTAAAGCCCCAGCCCCTAAAGTAATTTTTAAAGATATAATTACATATAGTATCATAAATTTATAGTGAGTTTTGACAAGTATATTTGTTTGTGCATCCAATACTCCATAATCAAAATATAGGACATTTCCAACCTAGAAAACTCCTTTGTGCCCCTTTCCAGTTTCCTTCCCGCAAGAGAGAACTACTATTCTCATTTATATCCCCATAGGCCAATTTGTTTGTGTAATTTCATAAAAATGAAATCATACAGTATATGTCTGGCTTCTCTCTCTCTCTCTTTTTGCAGTGCTGGGAATTGAAGCCAGGGCCTTGGGTGTGCTAGCAAATGCTCTGCCATTGAGCTATACTCTCAGCCTAAAATAATGTTTGTTTTATTTACTTATTCATTTTTTTTTTTAGTTGTGGATGAACCTTGATTTTTATTCATTGATTTTTATGTGGTGCTGAGAATCGAACCCAGTACCTCACACATACTTGGCAAGTGCTCTACCACTGAGCCACAGCCCCAGCGCCCCCCAATTTTTTTTTTTTTTAGTATTTTTTAAGTTGTCAATGGGCCTTTTATTTATTTATTTATATGCAGTTCTGAGAATCAACTTAGTGCCTCACACTTGCTAGACAAGTGTTCCACCACAGAGCTACAACCCCAGCTCCCAACACGTTTTTGAGATTCCTTCACATTGTATGTCTTGGAGGTTCTTTCTTATTTTTTTTTTTTTTTATTGCTGTGTGCTATTCCATTGTATGAGTGAGTCACTACTTTTTTTTATGTAATTTTGCAGTGAATATTTAAGTGTTGAAATTTTTCTATTATGAATAAGGCTGCAGTGAATATTCTTAATCAAGTCCTTTGTGCCTATTCAACTTCTTTTCTTTGGGGATAAAATACTTAGGAGTGGATTTGCAGGATTATAAGGTAGGTGTGTGTTTACTTTTAACTTTAATTATATGTGTACTTGATTAATGATGATAATAATCATTGTCACTTAATATTTACAATTAAATGGGTCGTGTCATTCAAAGTAGAAGGTATACAATGTACAGAAACTAATAAACAAAGCCCTTGGGGTTGAGATGGTCGACTAAGTTTTTTTACCTCCTTTTGTGGGTGGGGTTTGTTTCAATGTTTAGGTGAAATCTAATATTGAACATGAGATTCTTTTTTTACTAGTACAGCTCGTTATTTATTTTTTCTTCCCCCTTTCCAATGGACTATTTTAGAAGAAATGGAGCTGTCACCCACATCAAGATTCAGAACACTGGTGACTACTATGACCTGTACGGAGGGGAGAAGTTTGCCACCCTGGCTGAACTGGTCCAGTATTACATGGAGCACCATGGGCAATTAAAAGAGAAAAACGGAGATGTTATCGAGCTCAAGTATCCACTGAACTGTGCAGACCCTACCTCTGAAAGGTCAGTGGCATCTTGGTGACCACAAAGCCTGCAGCCCTCCTGTGCCTGTGTTACACGAATATGTTGTTGGGGTCTGCGGGGTCTGTATGATGCCAAAGGCTGGTTGGTACCTGTTCCTCCGGCTGTAATCCTAACATATTATTAAAGTAAAAAAAAAGGACTAAATTGCTGTCAGTGCCCTTTCCTTGCAAAAGCTTCCATCCTGTTCCACTTCTTCTCCAGGGTCATATGTTCCTCTAGACACTCGGGATATGCAGTAGTTTTAAGATGTATCAAACTTCAGCTGATGATCTTTGAAAGTGATTAAAGGAAAACAAATAATAATAGGAATGTCAAAATAGCAGCATTTCTTTGTGGTGGCTCCTGACCAGTTATTCAGCAATGCCACCAACAGATGTCAGTTTAAACCCAGAAGTGGAGAAGCGGAGAGCTCAGAGACTTGGCTTTTCATCCATTCTTTCCATGTTGTATCCACTAACATGTGAGCTTAGAGGGAACCAAATGCTGATGGGGGAGGGGTGGTGGCAGGGGCTTGACTTATTTGTATTGATTGTATTGTTTTTGGACACCCCAGCCTCCCAGCCTCCTCTCTGACTCAGTGCAAATTTTGGGTCTCTTAATTAGTCTTCTAGATTGTGTATCTTCAGATCTGTCTTTTCAACTTACATCTTTATGTAAATGCTATTAATGCTGATAATTTGTTTCTCCAGCTACCACTGTAGCTTCAAGCCAAAAGCTGTCAGCCAACTCTATAAGATTTATTTCTATATTTTGTTCTTTTCATTTGAAATGTGGATGAAAAAGAACTCAGCCCATTCCTTTAGTGATGAGCTGCTAGCTTGACCTGCTATCATAGCACTTGCTTTCTTATTAAGACCCTGAGGGGAGAGCTACATCATTAATGTGACTTTGTTAAGGTGTTCTCCATAATAACTTAGGCAGTATTGTCTCAGAGTCTGTTCTTGGATGACCTTGGATGCTCTATTTCAGGCATGCTAGTTAAAATGCAGGCTCCTGAACCCTATTCAAACTTAATGAAACGTTTGTTGCTATCTCTGGTTGTAGGGCACTGGAATTCATATGTTTAGAAAACTCTTTCATCCCTACTCCAAGTCCGATATGCATTAAAATTTGACATGATAACCTAGTATCTTGACAGCAAATTTGGAAGCCGTTGAAGTATAGCTTAAAAATATGGAAAAATTTGGAATGCTTGAATTAATTGATGATGAAGAACCCTTTTTATCTAATGATCACATGTCAACACAACACAAGACCAAACACTCACAATGGTCTCCTGTGTCCATCAAAGCTTGTTTCTAATGTTTTTAAATGGCTGTGATTAAACAGCTGTCAATGACAAAATGGTGACTTTTATTTTTAAAAGATAGGAGACTTAAAAAAAAAAAAAAAAAAAGCAAACATTGAGGACATGTGTCTCCAAATGACTGTGGCCTGTTCAAGGCATTTGGAAGTCATTTTTTTTTTTGGTGGTGCTGGGGATTGAATCCAGGGCCTTGTGCATGTGAGGCAAGCACTCTACCAACTGAGCTATATTCCAGTCCTGGAAGTCATTCTTAACACCTTTGTCCCTTTTCCTGTCTTCTTGGGTTGCAGATTCTACCCAGCAGGATCTGTCGATCACTGGGAGGAATGTGTCTGTTTGTCAATTGTACTTAGAAGACCTGACTATTCTTAGTAGTTTTGTGAAAGAATATTGTGAGCCCATGGCTGACCTCAGTTCTTTCATTTTCATTGTTTAAAATTTAGGTGGTTTCATGGTCACCTCTCTGGGAAAGAAGCAGAGAAATTACTAACTGAGAAGGGGAAACATGGGAGCTTTCTTGTGCGAGAGAGCCAGAGTCACCCTGGAGATTTTGTTCTCTCCGTCCGCACTGGCGATGACAAAGGGGAGAGCAATGACGGCAAGTCTAAAGTGACCCACGTCATGATTCGCTGCCAGGTAACGCTCCAGTCCTGCTCTGAGTCTGCTACGGGTCTGGGGAAATGTCATCCTTGGGTGATTTTTCTGCTGGGAGAAGACAGACGCCGTTACATCCCAAATCAGATTTCCTTTGCTCACTTGGTCAAGGCCTTCCATTGTTGTGGTATACTGTTTATTAGAGTGCTCTCGTTGTTTCATAACTGTTTATTTTCGCCTGTGTCTGGGGTGCATCGCCTCTTGCAGTGTCTGATCTGCTCTGTGCAGGGCAGCTGGAGTCTGTCTCCAAGGCCCATTTTCTAAAGAGTTGGGTCCAGCTCCTGCTTAGGCTCCTCAGCCCAGCCTGACACTGACACTTGACCCTCTGTATCTGTGCATTCTGCTTCTGTGAATTCAACCAACTAGGGGTCAAAAGATAGCATCGTACTAAATACATACAGACTTTTCCTTTTATTGTTACCTAAGTGATACGGTACTACAGCTGTGTACCTAGCATTTATGTGTATTAGGTATCCAAGTCACATCGAGATGGTTTAAAGTATACGTAGGATGTGTGTAGGTTATATGCAAGTACTATGTCGTTTTATTTTATTTGTCTTTTTGGTGCCAGGAACTTGCGAATACTGAGATGTGTCTTCCAATGAGCCACATCGTGTCCCCATCCCATGCTTGCTTTGCTGAGCCTGTCCCTTCCAGTCCTCCTGTTGCTTCCTACCCTTCCTACTGCCACAGCTGTTTGACTTTCCATTTCTGGGGGAAGAGTCCGTTTCTGGGCTTTGATTGGTAATAACAGCTATCTTAGTTTTTTATTTCAGGCTGATTAGTGTATCCATCACCTTACACAGTGGCCTTTTGCCTTTTTTTTTTTTTTTTTAGTGAAAACACTTGAGATCTACTCTCTAGCAAATTTCAAGTATATAAGACATGATTATTGGGCTGGGGCTGGGGCTGGGGCTGGGGCTCAGTGGCAGGGCACTTGCCTAACACATGTGAGGCCCTGGGTTTGATTCTCAGCACTGCATATAAATAAATGAATAAAATAAAGGTCCATCAGCAACTAAAAAAAAAAAAAAGACATAGTTATTAACTGTAGTCACCATGCTGTGCGTTAGATCTCTAGGATTTATTTATTTTCCTGGAGGTATATACCCTTGATCAGTAGCCCCCTTCCTCCCCCACCCCAAGTCCTCGATAGCCACCATTCTACTGTCTGTTACTATGAGCTTGGCCTTCCACATGGGAGTGAGGACGCATAGTCTTTGTGTTTTTGTGCCTGGCTTATTTCATTTAACTGTGTCCTTCAGATTCATCCAGGTTGGTGCAAATGATAGGATTTCATTTTTTTTTTTAAACAAAGGCTGAGTAATATTTCACTGTGATGTGAAATATATCCCCCCCATATATAAAATCCTTCCTCTGTATGGACAACTTTGCTTGTTTCCATATGCCGGTTGCTGTGGATTATTTTGCAGTGATGATGAGAGTGTGAGAAAAACAGCAATTTAACATCAAGGTAGTAAGAATTGTGTTTTTACTTTGAAAGGAACTGAAATATGATGTAGGTGGAGGAGAGCGGTTTGACTCTTTGACGGATCTGGTGGAGCATTACAAGAAGAATCCTATGGTGGAAACACTGGGCACAGTGCTACAACTCAAGCAGGTGAGCGTATTGGAAAACTCCTTTTCCTTAAAGAATTTGAAAATATTCTAAATTAGAATTTCCCACACATGCAGAATGTCAGTCAGCTTTCTGTCACTGAGATAAAATACGTAAAAGAAACAACTTAATAAGAAAAGGTTTATTTGGGCTTATGGTTGCAGCCCATGGATTCTTTTTTTTTTTTTTTTTTTTTTTAATTTTTATGTATTCTTTTAGTTATACATGACAGTAGAATGTATTTTGACATATTATACATAAATGGAGTATAACTTCCCATTCTTATGGCTGTGCATGATGTGGAGTTACACTGTTGGTGTATTCATATCTTAACATAGGCAGGTTCTGTCCGATTCACTCTACTGTCTTTCCTATTCCCTCCCCCTCCCTTCTTCCATTCCCCTGTGTCTAATCCAATGAGGTCTACCTTACCCCCACCCCCCAGTGTGCATTAGCTTCCTCAAGTCGGAGAGAACATTCAGTCCACGAGCTCTTGACTCTGTTACTTTGGGTGTGACAGCATGGTACAGCATACAGGGGTGTGTGGAGGAGGAGGCCTGTTCTCTTCAGTGGGCCTGGGAAGCAAAGAGAAGGACAGTAAGGGGCTGGGATCCCCATATGCTCTTCAGGGGCACGTCCCCAGTGACCCAGCTTCCTTCCACTAGGCCCCTCTCTCTAAAGGTTCTACTACCTCCCCATGTGCCATGAACTGGGGACCAGGCCTCCAAAACATGGCCCCCTGGGGGACATTCGAGATCCATAGTCTAACACAGAAGTGGACAGAGTGGTCTCAGCAGCTTCCACTTAACCTACCTCCCATCTTCAGTCTTGATCAATTCATCAGGTCTTCATTTGTTACTCATGGCTACTTTTTGTAGGATTTGGAAACAGATTCCAGATGTTATATCTTATGTTTCCATATGTATCTGTAAAGACCTCATGAAGTTTTTTGAATTTTTTTTTTTTTTCTCTTTTGTGCTGGGGATTGAACACAGGGCCCCAAGCATGAGCTCTACCACTGAGCTACACCCCAGCCCCCTTATAGTTTTGTTTTTGTTTTTGCAGTTCTGGAGATTGAACCCAGGGCTTGCACATGCTAGGCAAGCGCTCTGTTACTGAGCTACACCCGAGCCCTCTCATAGAGTTTTTAAAGCAAGTTTTCCCGGGGAATCCTCCTTTGGTTATCTTTAGGTGATCACGCTTACTTTGGAGTTGTTAACATGATTTCATCTGTAAATAGTTTTCTATTCACAAAGAAAAGTAAGTTTGCAAAGAAAAATAAGTTTGCATTTGAAGAAAGATGCACTTTCTGACAGAACAGAACCAAAAGTGAAAGCACATTAAGAATGTTGTGAATTACTGTGTCCTGTGACCCCCCCCCCCCCCCCACTCCCCTGGGCCTTTGTGAATACCACCACAGGAGTCTTTTTATTTGCATTATCATCTTTTTAAAATACATTTTCTTCTTTTTCCACCAACTACCGAACTTGGTCAGCCTCTCAACACCACTCGGATTAATGCTGCTGAAATAGAGAGCCGGGTTCGAGAACTAAGCAAATTAGCTGAGACTACGGATAAAGTTAAACAAGGCTTTTGGGAAGAGTTTGAGGTAAGGTATTAAGAAACTGTTTTTATGTGCATGATTAAATTCTATTTTTAATAGAAAAGAAGTTCGCCTCATGTTTGGAGTTGGATCTGAAAGACTTTTGCATCCTTCCGTAACTCAGCCATTGATTGACGTGGAACAAGTTGCTGAGGGGGCTTCTTTGAAATGGAAGGGCATTATGTTCTCAGAAAAGGGAGTTGGCAGCTAGTGTTATGGGGTTGAGCCAGCAGCTCCATTTGGCTCTTTTGGTGTGGATTGCTGGCCAAACCCCAGAAAAACAAAGGGATCTGATTCCTTTGGAGATTTCTAGCACTCACTGGGATCTTTGAAAAGACTGTGTAGCCTGATGTGAATGAGTCCAAGAGAAAAAGTTCAAGTTTGCTTTAATTTGGAGTTTCAAACTGATAACTCTAGGAAGTCAAGTGGACTGATTTCTCTCCTGGAACCCACTTAGGTAGAATGTCCCCAGTGAACATGTCCTGTGGTTCCTTTTGCACTCTTACATGTCACTTGCCTATTGATACTCTGATCTCTTTCTTTTTCTCCTTGTCTGTTTGACAGAAGACCTCTTCACAGCCCTGTGCAGTGGCACACACCTGTTAATCCTAGAGGCTGAGACCAAGGGAGGAGGTTTGCAAATTTGGGGCCAGCCTAGGCAGTTTAATGAGACCTTGTTGCAAAATAAAAAATAAAAAGGGTGAGGATGTAGCTCAGTGGTCCAGTGCCCTGGGTTCAATCTCTAGTACAAAAAAAAAAAAAACAATCGAAGCCTTTTGGCTAAGATCAAGTGTAGTATCTGTTCTTGACAATTTAATATCTGATGCATCCTCTATCTGAAGACAATATATTAAATAGATTTTTGGAAATAGGAGATGGAATAGGATCTGGCTTCACTCACTCCATGTAGCTACCTGTATTGCAGCACCTCCAGAACAATGCACCAAACCAAACCAAACCAAACCAAACCAAAACAACAACAAAAACCCAAAAAACAACAACCAAAGTAAACACCAAACCCAGAAAAATTCTTCCCAAAGATTTTGGCGTGTTTACTCTTTATTTTATTTTTTAGTTGTTGATGAACCTTTATTTATTCATTTATGTATATGCAGTGCTGAGAATCAAACCCAGTGCCTCACACATGTGAGGCAAGCGCTCTACCACTGAGCCATGACCCCAGCCCCTTGACGTGTTGTCTCTTGCATTATCCCCAGTATGGAGCACGGTGCCTGGCACCAAGCTGAAATGCCATAAATATTTGTTGTATGAATATTTACATTTAGCTAATGTTTACATCATTTTATTTTTACGTTCTGTTTTGTAGGAGTGATTATTCCATATTTCTTATAGGTCTTTAAAATTTACGAACATTTGTGGAATGAATGAATCAATAATGAACAGGCAGATCCTGTCCTTTTAACCATAGTGGGCCAGAGCAGCTT
Organism: Marmota flaviventris; assembly: GCF_047511675.1. Lineage (NCBI taxonomy): Eukaryota > Metazoa > Chordata > Mammalia > Rodentia > Sciuridae > Marmota > Marmota flaviventris. The sequence goes on along the minus strand of NC_092498.1, from coordinate 145,005,488 downwards.
GGTGAGCTGTTTCCATCCTACAGACCTGAAGCCTAAAGCCCAATGAGGCTAAGTAGATTGCTCCATCTCCATAGCACAGAGATGAATGCAGATTGGCACATGCACCCTGCTTGCTCCACAGCGCTGACCAGGGACTTGAATCCAGGTTTATTCTCACACCAGGCTTTGGGTTAGAGCCGTGAACCCTGTGGTGAACAAAAGAACCTGGGGTCGGCCTTTAAAGGAGCTTCCAGTTGAGAGGAAAAACAACAAAATGCATCAAGGAGAAAGTGATGATGAGCACGAAGAGTCAGAGTCTTTATTTTTAGAGGTTTTTTTTTTTGGTGCTGGGGATTTAACCTAGGGTCTAAGCGTGGGTCCTCCCACTAACTACTCATCGGCCCTCCAAGGAATTTTTTAATCCTTTAGAGATGTTTAGTCAGATTAGTAGTCTGCCTTCCACTCATTGGTTAGTCCTCTGGGTGGTTATCTGCTAACTGGACATATGATTAACTTATTTCATTTTTGTTTGAATTTTAGAAATTTCTTCTGTTAAGATTTATAATTTTGTAAAATACTTAGTTTGATTCTAAAATCAAATATAAAAAACCAGAATGTTTTAAAAGACATATATCTTCTTTTTGTTCGTACTAGGGATTCAACCAGGATTGCTTAACAACTGAGCCACATCATCAGCCCCTTTTATTTTGAGACTGTCTTGCTAATTTGCTTAGGGCCTTGCTAAATTGTTGAGGCTGACTTTGGAACTTTCAATCCTCCTGCCTCAGCCTCCTGAGCTGCTGGGATTACAGGAGTGTGCCACCGCTCCTGGCTCAGATGTCTATCTTCTATTTTGTTCTTTCTTTCATATATTTTAGCCACAGTTTGAAAAGTTATGGTTTATCATTACATTTAAAAAATGTAAGCAAATATATGTGTGTGTGTGTGTGTGTGTGTGTGTGTGTATACACATATTTCTACTTTTTTTGAGATATGCAACCTAACTTTATGTACTTTTTTTTTCCTTTTGGTACCAAGGATTGAACTCAGAGATGCTTAAACACCGAGCCACATCCCTAATCTTTTATATATATATATATATATTTTAATTAGAGACAGGTCTCACTGAGTTGCTTAGGGCCTCACTAAGTTGCTGAGGGTGGCTTTGAACTCGATCCTCCTGAGTCACTGAGATTATAAGCATGTGCCACCATGCCTGGTTTACCTACTTTAAAAAAAATTTTTTTAGTTATAGATGGACACAATACCATATTTATTTTTATGTTGTGCTGAGGATTGAATCCATGTACACGTGGTAGGCAAGTGCTCTACCACTGAACCACACACCCAGCCAACATACTTTTATTTTCAATCTTGTTTTTACAGTGTCTTGGCCACCACTCCATAGTAATATGTTGAGACAGTTTCATTCATTTATTTTTTTTTTTTACTGCATAGTACTCCATTGTGTGGTTGTGCTATATGGTTTATTCAGCCCATTAATGGGCATTTGTATAATTTGCAAATGTATTACAAGGAGGGTTACAATATATAGCCTTGTACATGTATCTTTTCCTATTTTTTGCTGATCAATTTTAATGTTATTTTTTTATGTTCTAAAGAAATTGGTGGATGCTACTCATTCTTAAGTTTTATTATGTATCAATATACATTTTATTATTTATGATTTTGGTCAGTATATTCATCATCTGAAAAGTACTGTTTTCAAGTAAAATTTTGGATAAAAAAATTAGTGAACTCCTTTGTAACCTAGACCTATTTTAATCTCATACTTCCCTTAAAAACAATAGCTGGGCTGGGAATGTAGCTCAGAGGTAGAGCACTTAACCTAGCTTATACAAAGCCCTGGGTTCCATTCCCAGCAGTGTCCAAAAAAAAAAAAAAAAAAAAAAAAATATATATATATATATATGGAAAAAAGGTATTTTAAAAACCACCCTAGCTAAGGGCTAGGGATGTGGCTCAGTGAAAGAATGCTTGGCTAGCATGCATGAGGTTCTGGGTTCAATCTCCAGCACACAAAAATAGAAAACAGCTGAGTCAGGTGTGGTGGTGCATGTGTATAGTTCTAGCTATTCAGGAGGCTAAGGCAGGGGGATTGCAAGTTGGAGGCCAGCCTGTGCAAATATGCAAGACCCTGTCTTAAAAATAAAAAAGGGCCAGAATGAGGCTTAGTGGCAGAGCGGTTGCTTAGCATGTGTAAGGCCCTGGGTTCTACCAGTACAGGGGGGCGGGGAAAGTGTGAGCTTAGAAGGAAGTCCTCGCCTACTCTTCTAGCCGTGGAAAAAGACCTTGATTGTAAATGCTGACCTGATGGATTCACTCTGTGACTTGTTGGGTTCTGCCCATCTTCTGTATATCATTAACAACAAAAAATGGAAAAATTGAGTTGGCTTTGGGGGAAATGGAAAACAAATGAGATCCCATCTATGCTCTACAAGTTCTCTGCAGAGGTCAAACTGTGTCAGTAGAATTGTCACACATTAAATGAGGGCATTAGTGTTTCATGGCAGCTGAAACTATATCTAAACAGCTGATGACCTGCTTTCTAGATCTCATAAGTGTCTGCTTTTCAAAACTTTTTAATATTTACTTTTCAGTTTTCAGTGGACACAACATCTTTGTTTTATTTTAATGTGGTGCTGAGGATTGAACCCAGCGCCCTGCGCATGCCAGGTGAATGTGCTACTACTTGAGCCACATCCCCAGCCCCCAAGTGTCTGCTTTTCAAATTCAGTTTTTAAAAATTGCCCTTTAAGGCTACAGCCAGGGGAATCAGGCTGAGGACAGGACAAACCATTACAGAAAAATGTTACATACTTGGAAGTGGATACTCATCATAATTTAAATCCCTAATACTGAAGTTTGGGCCACAACAGCAGGACATTATTATGTTAGTGATTGTAACTTATTGATTCTAGGAAGATGATAAATATGGGATCACGTCCTTTTTACAGTGTGCTCTGATGGTCTTTGAAATGAACCAGAGATCTAAAGTTCAATGTCATGGTAATTTAACTCAGGCAGCCATATTTTATTTGTCTCTATGCCCAGCTTCTGGTTTTCTGCAAAATTCTACATGTCATTTTAAGTATATTTACAAAGAAGACACTTGTAAATTATTTTTGCTTTGGATACATCTTAAAATTTGTAGTCCCTTGGGCTGGGGGTGTAGCTCAGTCCTAAAGCACTTGTCTAATATGTGTGAGGCTCTGGCTTCCATCTCTAATACCACAACCAAACTGAACCAATTCAAACCATACCTACCACACCTATCATAGCTACTGTGCCTACTATACCGCACTGTACCACACCATGCATTGCATACCATACCATACCATACCATACCATACCATACCATCCACACTGCCCCACACCGTACCATCCCACACCTTACTGTACCTACCACACCATACATACCATACTGTACCAAATTGTACCATACTATACCATACCTTCCCACACCATCCCATCCCATACTATACCACACTGTGTGCCTCTTATGAAGCTCTTTGGTTCTCTTCTCCTTTGCTGCAAAATAAAATTCAGGCTGCTGGTCTGCTCTTAGGATACGCTGTCTGATCAGGACACTGAGCGTAAGCCTTTGATCTTTCCTAGCGATCGCCCACTCCTGAGCTGCGTGAACATCCTTTGTCCCCAGCATACCTCTGCTTGGGAATATAAAGAGGTGGAAATTTTTTCTAGGTTTGTTGAAGTAAAGTTTGACTCAAATAAGACTGGCAGTGAATCAGTGAGAAGACAGGTTATAATTCTGTCATTTTGTGCCTGCAAGGTGTGTGTTGCTTGAAGCTTGAGTCAGCTGTGTGCGTCATGATGGGGTGCGTGTTATGTTACTGCATTTGTAAGATACTCACCCTGCCTGGTGCCTTCTCCTCCCCCCTGCAACTTCTTTGCTCTCATTTTTGTAAAAATTGTTTTTTAGTTGTTGATGGACATTTATTTATTTATTTATTTATGCGTGGTGCTGAGAATCAAACCCAGTGCCTCACACATGCTAGGCAAGCGCTCTGCCCCTGGGCCCCAGCCCCAGCCCTCCCTGCACTCTTCATTCTCCTTTTCCCTCTGCAGACTTTTCTTCTTCTTCTTCTCCTTCTCCTCCTCCTCCTCCTCCTCCTCCTCCTCCTTCTTCACAATATCTTTATTTTACATTTATGTGATGCTGAGGATCAAACCCAGTGCCTTGTGCATGCTAGGCGAGCGCTGTACCACAGAGCCACAGCCCCAGCCCTCTGTTTCTTGATCTATAACCCTTACTAGAGTCTCTTTTGGATCTTCACACTAGTAACTTTCAGTCTTTGTGCCAAAGTCTCAGAGATTCTCACTGGCTCAGATGCCATCCATCTCAGTCCAAGGACACAATCATATAGAACAAATATGTCTGCCTGGAGCACCCTGTTTGGGGAAGAATAGTTCTCAGGGACAAGAGTTGTAGCAAGCTGGGCGGATATCCCCAAAATATCTAACAAAAACTATAGACACTGGTAGTGGCAATGACTTATCGCTTCATTCATTCAATATTTATTAAACAGACTCCACGTGTGCTCAGGTTCTGGGGATGTACATATGGCAGAGAACAAATCTTTTTTTTTTTTTTTTTTTTTAATGGAGCTTATGGTCAGTTGGGAGAGACAGTAAATTAAAGAAATGGTTAATTTTCAGGGAGATGATGGAGAAAATAGAGTAAATAAAAAAGGTGTGTTGCTGGGAATTACTGTTTTACATAGGTCTCTCTGATAAGGTGGCATTTGAGCAGGGATCTGAAGGAAATGAAAGAGCAAGTCAGGCATATAACTCCAGGAAGAACCTTTCAGGCAAAGGGAGCAGCATGTGCAAAGGCCCCTGGTGTGCAGGCATGCTTCACATGTCCCACATCAGCAGAGGCCACAGCATTTGAGTAGATGGGTAAGAGGGAAATGTAGGTGGAACAATGGCAGAGGGATCAAATCATGAAAGGCATTGTGGGTCAGGGGCAGACCTTTGAGTTTTACTTGGAGGAAGATGGAAAGTCTGTGAATTTTGACACTGGGAAATTCTGACACAGAATTTTTGACCTTCTGGCTGCCTCTTGAAGGAAGGTTGCAAGGGGACCAGGAAAGAGGCTGATTTAGTGATCTGAGCTGGGAGGTGATGGGGGTCTGGACCAGGGCCACAGCTATGGAGGTGGGTGGCTCCTGGAGCTATTTTGAAGGCAGACTGTCAATATTTGAAGGTAGCATTGATAGATACGGAGCCAAGGCAAGGATAAGATGAAAGTGTTTGGCTTGAGCAGTTGGTAGGATGCACTTGCCATTTATGCAGGAGGCTGGAAGGAGCAGGTCTTAGGGAGGCCATCAGCTTTTATTTTGGACATGTTCAAGTTGGAACTGCCTGTTTCACATCTCACTGGAGTAGAATCCTTCAATGCATTCTTGCCGTTACAGTCAAGATTGTGCGAGGGTGTTCTTCCTAGTTTTTCTTCACCTGGCCAACATCGCCTCACTCTTGAGGCCCCAGCCTCTGGAGCATTTTCTCAGGAAGGCCCTCCCTGTTCCTTGCTCCATTCCTGCGTAGCTCTTCCTGTTATATGAGCGCATAGCTGCAAATTCTTTCCTTTATAGTACTTATCGTGCTGGAGTTCATGAATAATTTGTGTGGTTATTGGTTTAATGTACTACAAATTCTTAGAAGCAGATAACATTAGGAGTATGCTGGAATAAAGAGATGCAGCTGACAGGGCACAAAGAGGCACATTTGATCCTGTGTGTTGGTTATCATGTGCATATTATCCAGGGAAACGGCTCAGCTCCATCAGCTCTGCAAGGACAAATAATCTCTTTTACTCTTTGTAGCCCCAGAATGCAGCAGCGAGCCTGGCACACAGTAGGCCTCCCAATAGGTATTAGTGGATGTGTTGACTATGAGCCGTTCTCAATAGCGAGAGGAAGCTGTTGTTGGGTTCAGGCTGTTTGTGTGTATTCAGTGGAGAACAGTTATGGATGCTTGAGGAGTCTGGAGGAATGTTCTGGGCTTGGCCTGAGGTGTTCTGCTTTTCTACCAGTCTGTTTCCATTTAGAGCCCCTATTCAAGCCTCAGTGGGTGCATTTTAGCCTCTGAGCCCTAGAAGCTCTACTTCAGGTTTGCAGTGCTGAATTTCAGAAAGATCTTAGTTTTTGAACTTTCTGTTTGATTAAAACCAAAACCAAAACCAAAAAAAAAACCCAACACCATCAAAACAAAATAAAGGAAAAAAACCTCAAATCCAGAACTGTGAATTTTGACACTGGGAAAAAAAAGGGAATCCTGGGTGGAGGGACCAGCCCGTCCCTTATTCCCTAGGGTCTTTTTTTCCGATGGTGGAATCCTGGGTGGAGGGACCAGCCCGTCCCTTATTCCCTAGGGTCTTTTTTTCCGATGCTTCAAACTCATTTTCCTCAGTAATTTCATTTTTTAAGGCTCCTTGTATTCGTGAGCCTCTTTTCTGAAGTGGTCTGAGCAGATTTCGGTGTGCATGAGCATCGCAGGCGTTTGTTTCACTGAGGGCCATTTGGATGGCATGGGTTCTGCTCGCAGCTCCGCGGGCCCCCGTGGCTCCAGGAGGAAGGTGGCCTGCAGCCTGCAGTCCATTTGATTTCCTCAAAGTGATTCGTCCTGCTTAGGGGAGCCGTAAATTCTTCTTCGAGATGGTTAGGTTTTGTGGAAACAAGACTTGAACTGTACCCCAGAGCTGTGTCTAGAATAATCACTCTCGCTGGGGACGTCTAGCAGAAATCTTCCCCTTGGTGACTAAATCACACCGCGGTGAGCAGCAACCCTGGCCAGGGCTCCACAGTGCTCCAGGATGACAGGCCCGTGCTGTAACCAGAATTTTCCATCTAGGCCTGAGCTCCCAGTTGCTTAGTAGAGCCGCTCCCTTCCTGGGGGCAGAACATTTCAGTGGTGAGAGATTTTTATCCTGAAGGTTGAAAGCTTCGTTCTGGAGAGATTTCTTTGTTTCTGGGGGTTATTTCCTTTCTCACCTGTGTGTTGCTCCGACCCCAGCTGTTTTTCTCCAGGGTGGTTCTGCTGCTGGCTGCCGCATCTTTTCAGTGTCAAGTGCCTTCTTGGATCCTCTCCCACCTCCGCCTGTGCTGTCTTGCTCTTTGACTGGCCCGAGGTGCAGCCTCCGTCTCCTCTCAGCTCTTCCTTCCTTACCCTGTAACACGCCTCTTCCCAGACTTTGCAGCTACACTTTGGAAGGACACAGTGGCTTTCTGATTGGAATTCCAGTAGTCGTTTCTTAGCCTGGAGGAAGTTTCTGGGAAGAACTGAGGCTGGAAACGAGCACAGGGCTCTGTGGGTCCAGGTGAGACTGGAAGGCGCCCTCACGTGGGGAGCTATGCCAGGGCTGCCTGGCGATGGAGGTGCGTTTCCTCAGCCGGCCCCTCACTCCGCTGGCCCTCTGCACCCAGCCGGCTCCTCTGGCTTTAAACTCCTGGCTCTTTGGGCAGCACGTCATCGTCCTCCCAGATGACCCTGGGTGTGTGGCACTGTGGAGCTCTGGTTTCACCCTTTGGGTTGTGTATTCCATGATTTTCCTTGTCTGTCATCTTTCTTCAAACTCAAGCATTCAAAATAGGACCTGTTATTTTCTCCTTCAAACCAAATGTCCCCTTTACTTGTTCCTGTTGGTGACACATTTATTCTGGCCTGGAAGGCTGGGATCCTTGCCTCCTTCTTCTCCTCTTTCTCTTGGATCTTACCATTTGCCAGGTCCTGTTGATTTTTCTCTCCTAATGTCCTCTGGCCCTAGGTGAAGGAAGGGCGTTGCTTTGCTCTCTGTTGGGCTGCATATGGGGGGCATCCTGTTGCACCCCAAATATCATGAGGTGGGTTGTGTAACCCCAAACACTCAGAGAGATCAAGCCCTGTCCAGGACTGCCCCGATGGACCCTGGTGGCAACAGGATTGCAGCCTCCTGCCAGGGCTCTGCCCTCCCACCTCCAAGATGCCGCCTGCTCTTACCCTACCTCCATTTTTCATTCTTGAAGTTCTAGTCAAGAGTCAGATCCAGTGGTTTGCAGTGAGTGTTCTGAAAGCCTGTGGGGTCTGTGGGGAGCAGGGATGCTGCAACCCCCCCACCCTCCGTACATAAGGATATTTCTATGCAATGAAAACTTGTCCCTTCCAAAATTGGTAAAGCCTCTGCCACTCAGAAGTGCATCCGTGGCCAGGGCAGTGGCTTTTTGATGCTTTTTAGGGCTTAAAGGTGTGGTTCAGTCTCTGGCTTGTGCTCCGCCTGGGCTTGGGTAGTCAGATGATAATAATCAGCTTCTGGTCCTTTCTGAGGGTTCACCGTTTTGGTGAAAACCTTTTGGATGTCTTTCTTAGGAAAACAGGGTACCTTGCAGCCTGGGTCCCACTTTACCTCATCTTTTTTGCTTCCTGTCTGGAGTCTTACCCCAGCATCCCTGCAAGAACCAGTGGGGAGTGGGGATGGAGACAGTGACATGCGGTTCGACAGGTCATTACAGCCTTTTGTGCCCCAGTGGCTGCTGGTGAGAGGGAGGCCGTGGAAGGTGAGCCATGGCGGGATGTGTCCTTGAGGGCAGGGCTTGGGCTGCCAGGGGCACTGGACCTGTGCTTTGTGGGAGTCTCAGGGGCCCAGAGGCCTGCCTTGACTCTGTCTTTGTTCAAACCCTGCGTCTGTCTGGAAGAGGCAGTTGGGAACTTAGTGCAGGATAAGGACCACCTCTGGGGGCCCTGGTGGGTGGTCCAGCCAGAATGCCATGAGCCTCTGTGAGGACTTCTCTGGCCTGGAACTCAGGATTTAGCCTGGCTAAGTGTTTCCTTATGTGCAAGATGGTGGTACCCCACATAGTAGCTAAGATCGAATTAGCACATGAGAAACATTTTCTCTTTTTAATTTTTTTCAGTCCTCTTGAGGCACCTAAAAGGTCTTAGTAAGGTACTAACGAGTCTACCTCTAACACTTGCCTGTGTCCCTTTTTGTTACCAAGCCTCAGGCGTGTCCTGGTATCTATGTAGAATTTGATTACATTTTGCTCTTATATTCCTTTTCCTGGTCACCTTCTGTGTGCAGGAGGTAATATGATTTTCCTATGTGCAATTTTTATATGAAATTTCCTTTAGAAATACATTTTATGAAGGCCAATCAAAGAAAACAAATGACATTACAGGCAGCGTGTGGAGAAGGCAAAGCATCTCGAAGGTGCTTTTCAAATGACTTCAGACTGAGAAATGCCTCTCTGGCATTTTGCCTGTGATGATTTTTCCTTTCATATTGACGTCGCAGGTCACAGCATTTAAAAGGGATTTTTTTTTTTTTTTTTTTGTGGGTACCAGGGATTGAACCCAGGGGTGCTCAGCCACTGAGCCCCAGCCCCAGCCCTATTTTGTATTTTATTTAGAGACAGGGTCTCACTGAGTTGCTTAGCATCTCATCATTACCGAGGCTGGCTTTGAACTCACGATCCTCCTTCCTTAGCCTCCCAAGCTGCTGGGATCACAGGCATGTGCCACTGCACCCAGCTTCAAAAAGGACTTTAAGTGAGGGGCCTGTGGGGCCAGACTTCACCTGGCAGGTCTGTGGTGTGTCCTCTCTGCCCTCTTTCTTCCTTCCTCTGTCTCTCCTTCTGTCCCCCCTCTCCCTCCATTCATTCATTTAGCAAATACTTTCGGAATGCCTATGGGGTGCTGGGTGCGGTGCTGGTTGTTGGCAGGGCAAGGCGGTCTGTGGTTCTCTCCGAGGGCAGCCAGACTTGTAAAGACAGAGCTGGGACATTGTCACTTATGTGGATGCTAAAGCTGATCTCGGAGAAGGAGAGAGTAGAATAGTGGTTCCCAGAACCTGGAAGGGTATGTGGGAGGGAGGATGGAGACAGAATGGTTGATGCGTGTACAGGGTGCAGTGGACAGGAGGGATAACTTCTGATGTCTGTGGCACAGTGCGCACTAGGGTAGCTATGGCTCACACCAACTAATTGGATGTGTCAAAATAGCTCAGAGGATTCTGAATGTACCCAGCCCTCAGAATGTTGTGTTCGAATGATATGCCAGTTGCCTAGGTCTGGTCATTATACATTGTACACACACATTCGAGTGCCACATGGTCCCCATAAATACATTTACTCTCTGTCAATTAAAAGAAAAAGCCAGACCTGGGGTCCAGGGTGACAAGCATACTTGTGGAGGGTGGTCCTGCAGAGTGCTTGGCACCGAGGACCACGCTCCCCACTGCTGAGGTGGCCAGGGCTCTCCAGAAGAGGAAATATTTGAGGTGTCTTACATAATAACCACCTGGGCTCTTCATGGTTGCTCAAGGCAGGGAAAGGGAATCCTGGGTGGAGGGACCAGCCCGTCCAAGAGCAGGAAGGCCTGAAGGAGTCTGTGTGGCCGAGACCCTGTCCTGTCTGTTGGTATGGCTGGGACATCAACAGTCCTTCTCAAACTTCAGAATGCCTTTCAACCACTTGGAAATGTTAAAATGTGGGTTTTGAATGGGTAAATCTGGGGTCCAGGCCAAGTCTGTGTTTCTTTTATTAATTAATTAATTAATTAATTTTTTTTTTTGGTGCCAGGGATTGAAACCAGGGGTGCACTTAATCACTGAGCCACATCCCCAGCCCGTTTTTGAATTTTTTATTTAGAGGCAGGGTCTCACTGAGTTGCTTGGGCCTCTCTTAAGTTGCTGAGGCTGGCTGTGAGCTCACGATTCTCCTGCCTGCGCCTCCCGAGTTGCTGGGATTATAGGCATGCACCACCGTGCCTGGCTCTTTTTCTTTTTTTCTTAAGGTTTCCAAAATGGGCTAATTATTTGCTCCCTAAAAATTGATCAGTGGTGATTGAGAAATCAGTATGGCCTGGGATGTTTGAGCCTGTGTTAGTTCCCATGCGATGCTGATGCGGCTGCTCCACGGGCCGCGCTGAGCAGCTGGGTGTGTTGTTCCTGTAGTGATAATAATTTTGTGGCAACAGCCAAACCTGCTCATGTCCTCGATTGCAGTCCAGGCTCTGCTTTGTGATTTACATGCATCTCATTTAACCCTTCCACCAACCCTGTGGGGTGGGTAATTAGGATTATCCCCATTTTCCACTTGAGGAAACTGGGGCACGGACAGGTTCAGTAGCATGGCGGAGCAGAGGGGGTTGAGGCTAGAGGCAGAACTGTTTGGTACAGCAATGAGAAAGCCTCCAGTCTCATTCTGGAAAACTCTGACTTGATCTTGAAGAGGAGGGAGGGGTGGAAGGTGATTAGCCTGGGCGGGCTGGAGGAATCGACCTTTTATGGCAATGCCCTGACCTGTGCCTTCCGGGAGCTAGTGTTGTGTGTAGTCTGGTCACCGGTGAAGGCCATGGAGGCCACGGTGCCTCCTGCCAGGCTCACTTTTAGCCAAGTTGCTAGTCCTTCCTATCCCTCACTCTGTTGCAGTTTTTCGTTGAAGTTCTTCTGCTTAGTCAGCTTGGTTGATTTTTAAATGACTGATTCGGTTCAGTGTTTGAACGTCTGTTTGAACCTCACCTTAATGACCTGTCTAAAAGTCAAGATTGAGCCTCCCTCCTAATGCTGTAGTGTGGGGCGGTGAGGCTGGCCCACCGCTGAAGGGAACACCAGCTCACAGAAGGCAAACGGCTTTGATTACTCAATCCGAGCTCATTTAAAGCATTTGAACGATCCTTTCACCGTCAGAGTGCTCCACACATCCTGCTTGATTTCTTTCCAGGTTCCAGGCAGCTGAACTCTTTTGTTATGAGCTGTGTGTCAAGACTGAATATTGCATTTTGAAACCAGGAGTCAAGTACCAATTTAGATTCCTGACTTTTATACCTGTTTTTGGAATACAGATAAATGAAACGCAAGTAACACAGTCTGCCTTGGTGTGGACTGTCGACTCTGAATTCCTTGTAGAAATCTTTTTTTTCTTTTTTGTGCCAGGGATGGAACCCAGTGGTGTTTAACCAGTGAGCCCCACCCCCAGCCCTTTTTTATATTTCAGGGTCCCACTAAGTTGCTCAGGGCCTTGCTAAGTTGCTGAGGCTGGCTTTGAACTTGTGATCCTTCTGCCCCAGCCTCCCAAGCTGCTTGGATTATAGGCGTGAGCCACCACACCCAGCCCTTATAGAAATCTTTAAGGGGAAGTCATTTTGGCATTTTCTATAGAAAAATTGTTTCTCATTTTAGTCCGCCTTTTACTTTCTTGATTTGCGTTTGTGATTTTCCATTGAAAACTAGACTTGGGGGATTGGAGCACAGCCCAGGGGTGAGGCCCTGCCTAGAGTGCATGTGAGGTCCTGGGTACAGTCCCCAGCACTGCAAAAACACATGAACCAGACTTCTTAGAAACCAATGGCCCCTTGAAGAGGTGCTTTTTGTAATTTTGAAAATGAAACCTACCCTGGAATACCCTGGCCTGTCCCCTTCAGGCTTCAATTGTCCTCTTTACCTCCTCAAGTCCCCTCTCTCTCAGGGCCAGTCCTGCCGTGACTGCCTGGTTAGTCTCTTCTTTTTGTGTTTCCTGCCTCCTTTTCCTGCACAGGTTCCAGACACATGCTTAAAGAGTCCAGGTGTGCTCACCCTCACGCCCTGGCTCTGTGCTCCAGGGCTGCTTCCATCTGGGTGGGGAGATCATAGGGCAGTGGGTTTCTGTGTAGACGCGGGCTGGCTGCCTGTGGCATTGACTTGGGTTTTTGGCATAGGACAACTCTGTAAGTATCAGTATCCTATTTTGCCAACAGAGCTGTTTGTGTGCCCACCATCCAGTGGCACCAAAACCACTTCTATCAACCTCAGTTTTCCAAATTCAAGAACTGACACACAGCTAGGTGGCGCCAGAAGGGTTTTCTTCTTATAAATATTCTGTCATTGAATATATAGAGGAAAAAAGCAGTCTAAAAGCAAAAACAGAAAACCCAAAAAACAGAAAGAGAAGGACTTCATGACCCCACCACCCTGATAGCATGTCACATGACTTTTTTGGTGTGTTTCCTTTTGCTGTTTCTTGTGAACAAAAGTGAATGCAAACATGGCTTCCGTCGTGCATTGCTGTGGGAGTTTGATCTTTTCACTCAGCTCTCATCATCTTTCTAAGGCATTAAATGTTCTCCTAGAGCACTTTTTAAAAAAAAGAAAAAAAAATTTTTTTTTTTTGAAACAGGGTCTCACTAAATGGCTCAGGCTGGCCTCCAATTTGCAGTTCTCCTGCCTTAGCCTCTCAAAGAACTGGGATTACAGGTGTGCCCCACCAGGCCTGGCTTAGGACATTTTAAAAAATTGTTCCAGAACATTCTTTTGTATGAATGGACAGTAGTTAGGGAGCCCTTTCCTGTGGTACATTGATATTGTTCCCAGTGTTCTTGCTCCTGTTGATGCGGTGTGAGGATGGGCGTTCTTGTAGCTATCAATACAACTCTGAACATTTCTTAGGATAAATTCCTCAAAGCAGAACACAGAGCTGGGCCTTCTACTCCTTCTTCTTCTTCTTTTGTGTGTGTGCTTTTGATGAAGATAACATTTACTTTTGTTTCTTCCTAGACACTACAACAACAGGAATGCAAACTTCTCTACAGTCGAAAAGAGGGTCAAAGGCAAGAAAATAAAAACAAAAATAGATATAAAAACATTCTGCCTTGTAAGTATCAGTATCCTTCCTCAGTAACAGTCACTGTGTCCTGGGGGCCATGCACTCTTGTTAACCAGGCTTAGGCCTTAGCCTCTTCAATTGGGAACAGTTTCCAAACTAATCAGCCGTAGTGGGGATTGACAGCCTCATTCACTGCGTTCCTATGATGGTGATGACCAAGTGCAGTTGCCACTGGGACGCCTCTTCTGTGGTCATTTCCTCCAGTTGGTGAACGTTCCACTGCCCCCGGGTACTCCTCTCGAGGCTGTGATTGCTCGGGGTTAGGCCCTGCAGGAGCCCTGGGCTCTGAGATTTGCACCTTTCTTCCCTGTTGACTGGCTCATGAGTGTTGGGTTAGGCATACTTCCTTCCTGGGATTTTGTCCTCATTTGGGAAACAGACGAAGTCCCTCCTGTTGTTCTGCTCATAGACTCTCAGAGTTGAGTCACTAGAGGTAAAAGTGGGGACCTCCCTCTGCTCAGATGAGGACCTTGTGATATTCACAAAGCCATACCTCTTTCAGCAGGCAGATATCACCATGCAGAGTCAAAGTTGACCCATTAGGGAGAAAAGCCCTGAAAGGATGTAAGTCAGGATGAGGACCCCAGAGATGCGCGGCACAAGTTGTAGCTGGCCTCTTCATCAGGCTAATTCTGTGCCAAACTCTGTATCTTGGTGCCACTTAATCCATACCACATGCACCCCAAGCAGGCATTCTCATTTCCCCACTGTGTAGACTGTTCAGGCAAAGCTGCAAGTAGGAGTGAGTGGCAGAAACTGGCCCAGAGCCCCTAGGCACCTCCTCAGCTCTCCGGGGGTTCCAGAGCAGGGTCTCCAGGGGGGAGCTCTGCAAGGCCATGTGTGGCAGGGGTGGGAGCATGTGGAACCTCTGTTTATTTATATCCCCATGTACAAGGAGAGAAATTTAAATCTGATGCATAAATTGATGGCAACATATGCATAATATGTTTGGCCAACTTAAAAGGAAGGATTGTTTATAGATAATGTGTGTGTGTATGTCAGTGTTCAAGATGGTTTGTTATTGGGGCACATGGTCACATTTGAAAAGCACTAATTCATATCTGATCAGGTCAGAGCCATTTTGTCAGTTAATACAAACTCACCGTGTGTGTATGTGTGCATGTGTGCATGTGTGTGTGTGTGTGTGTGTGTGAACATAGGCATTCTCTGTCTGCATATATATGTATGTATACGTGGTATGTATGTATGTCATGTCCCTGTGGCTATTTGTGATGTGTGGGTGAGGACGGGGGCGTGAGGAGGTCCATTTCTAGTATTGATGAAAGGGGATAAAGAATTTGTAGAGAAGCAGTTTGAGCCACAGCATGATTCCAGTGGGTTTGGGGAGCCTCATTCTTTTTCAGTTTTCACTCCTACTCATGGGGTCAGCTGGTACTCAACAGTAAGAAAGGAGTTAAGAAAAGATGAAGGGAATAATTATTTGCAGTTTCTAAATATAATATTGACTTTTCCTCCCTTAAAAATTCCCAATCAAATGTTTTCTCTGACTCACAACTTCCTTCTTTCTTCCTTCCTTCCTTCCTTCCTTTCTTTTCATGGTGCTGGAAGTTGAACCCAGAGCCTCCTATATGCCAGGCAGGTGCTGTACCACCAAGCTATGTTCCCAGCTAACATCTTATGTCTTCAAAGATGGGGTGCAATCCCAGCAACTCAGGAGGCTGAGGCAGGAAGATTTCAAATTTCAAGTTCAAGGCCAGCTTCAGTAACTTAGCAAGATCCTGTCTCAAAATAAAAAATAAAAAAGGGCCTGGGATATAGTTCAGTGGTAAAGTGCTCCTGGGTTAACTCTCCAGTATAAACAAACAAACAAACAAACAAACAAACAAACTTTTTAGTTTGAACAAATTTGGACAAAATTATTACAAAAATAGTATTGATGGTTCTCATGTGTCCACCGTTTGGTTTTCATCATGTCTATCCTGTCTATCCATAGTGCATTCTTACAATAAGGAAATTTTTTTTGTTTGTTTTTTTGAGACTGAGGATTGAATCCAGTGGCAATCTATAGCTGACCTTCACCCCAGCCCTTTTCTAAGTTGCCCAGGCTGGCCTTGAGCCTGCAATCCTCCTGCCTCAGCCTCCTGAGTTGCTGTGATTACAGATATGTGCCACCATGCTTGGTTAAGACAAGGACTGTTTTTTTTTTTTTTTTTTAAGAGAGAGAGAGGAGAGAGAAAGAGAGAGAGAGAATTTTTTTAATATTTATTTTTTAGTTTTTTTGGCAGACACAACATCTTTGTTTGTATGTGGTGCTGAGAATCGAACCTGGGCCGCACGCATGCCAGGCGAGCACGCTACCGCTTGAGCCACATCCCCAGCCCCCCTTTTTTTTTTTTTTAATTGAGTTTATGTTTTAAATACATGACAGTGGAATGCATTACAATTCTTATTACACATATAGAGCACAGTTTTTCATATCTCTGTTTGTATATAAAGTATATTCACATTAATTCATGTCTTCATATGTGGACTTTGGATAATGATGTCCATCACATTCCACCATCATGCTAACCCCCTGCCCCTTCTCTTCCCCTCCCACCCCTCTGCCCTATCTAGAGTTCATCTATTCCTCCCATGCTCCCCCTCCGTACCCCACTATGAATCAGCCTCCTTATATCAGAGAAAACATTCAGCATTTAAGACAAGGAAATTTTAAAGAAAGCATCGTATGGCATTCAGATCGTTGTTGTGCTTATTTGAGGTTTAATGTTTTTTGTGGTTTTATCATTAAATGAGCAGAGCTTGGGCTAGTTGAGACAAAGTGGTTTGTCCAGAAGCTGTCTGAGTACTTACCCGGTTGGGTCCTTTTCTCTTTGCAGTTGATCATACCCGGGTTGTCCTCCACGATGGCGATCCCAACGAGCCTGTCTCTGATTACATTAACGCAAACATCATCATGGTAAATTGCTTGTCATGGTGTTTTTTCTGGTCACACATTCTTAGACTGTTCTTGAATCTTACATTTTTCCTTGTGTCTTGAAAGCAACTTTCAAATGTGTAAGGGATTTTCTTCCTCAATTTCTAGCCTGAATTTGAAACCAAGTGCAACAATTCAAAGCCCAAAAAGAGTTACATTGCCACCCAAGGCTGCCTGCAAAACACAGTGAACGACTTTTGGCGGATGGTGTTCCAAGAGAACTCCCGAGTGATCGTTATGACAACAAAAGAAGTAGAGAGAGGAAAGGTATGTTTCATCATCTTCTCTTCTGATGATTTTTTTTGGGTGCTGGGGATTGAACTCAGGGGCACTCAACCACTGAGTCACATCCCCAGCCCTATTTTGTATTTTATTTAGAGACAGGGTCTCACTGAGTTGCTTAGCACCTCGCTTTAGCTGAGGCTGGCTTTGAACTCACGATCCTCCTGCTCAGCCTTCCGAGCTGCTGGGATTAGAGGTGTGCGCCACTGTGCCTGGCTTTTCTGATTACTTTTTAATGCTGGTGGTGTTGGGGATGGAACTCAGGGTCTTATCCGTGCTAGGAAAGTGCTCTACCTCTGAGCTATGCCTCCAGCCCTGAAAAAGTCTTTTTGAAGTGTGGATGAGTCAGGTGAGCTGTTTTATTAATTGAATAAACAAATTAAGCTCACTCTAACTAACCCTTTGGAGAAAAGGGAGTAAAGAAATTGGCTTAAGATGAGCTTGGTGTGGTTTTCTTTCTTTTTTCCGAATTGTTTTATGAATGCATTGTAGGTGCGCGTGCTGGTGGGATTCACTGTTACGTGTTTGTACGCACACAGTGTAACAATGTGTTTTGGGCAGTACCACTCCCCGGTATTTCCCCCGTGTGGTTTTCTGTATGTCTTCCACTTGGGCTTTTGGACCGTCTTGGATTTCTTAGGATCTGATTATTGTTCACCTGTAGTTCCTCAAGTCCTTCCCTGCCCCAGTCTGTCCCAGGACATGAGTTTGTTAAATATACCCTTGGGCGGCTTGAAGTTGATAGGGCCACCAAGGCTTGGTTGGCTGGATCCAGTTCTCTTTTCCTGATGTTTCACTGGGACGGTTTCTTTTGCTGCGTCCTCAGTTGGTCTTTTCTCGGGCAGTGTGTGGTCTGCTCTTCGTCCTCTCCAGGGAATTTTTACAGCAGACATTGTGGGTTTCATCTCTAGATGTTGTATGGGGTCTTTTAACATCTTCTGTGTCTCTCCCTTTCACGGTAGGGTTTTACTGTTGTGCTCGTAGCTGGTGCACTGTGGACACCTTTGAGGCCAGATTTGACTGTGAAACAGAGATTTCCTCTAACAGTGACATTAGGTATTCTTGAATCCACGGACCAGTTACCTGAGCTTCATAGTTTGTTTCAGGTGGGAGTTATCTGCCCTGAGTGTGGAAAGAAGACGCAAGCCCTCTGTCCTGCTTCTTTTTTTGGTACTGGGGGATTGAACTCAGGCACTTGACCACTGAGCCACGCCCCCAGCCCTATTTTGTATTTTATTTAGAGAGACAGGATCTCACTGAGTTGCTTAGTACCTCGCTGTTGCTGAGGCTGGCTTTGAACTCGCAATCCTCCTGCCTCAGCCTCCTGAGCCACTGGGATGACAGGTGTGTCCCACCTTGTCCAGTGTTCTGCTTCTTGAGTGACTGGAGTTATAGGAGTCTTCTCTTCTCAGAGGACCTGGGGGCTGTGAAGGGGCCTTGTGTTGCTTCAAAGGAATCAGTATCAGTCTGTCAGAAGGTAAGCTCCGAGAGCAGACAGACATTGGGCCAAATCACTGCCCAGTCCTCGCCACCTGATCTCTTCTGTCTTTTCCTGCTTTTCTATTCTTTCTTTTCTCTTTGGGGGTGCAGAGAGAGTGGCACGGTGGCTTTTATCCTTGCCACAGCCTTTGTGACAGCCTTCTGTTGGTGTTCACTAGTACACAGAAGGAAAATCGGACTGTGGACTCTGACTTTAAGAGATAATGTATTAGCATTCACATTTCTGCATTTGTTTGCCAAGGTTTGCATGACTGTTTGGAAAACTAGGAGGAGGGCTGTAGCAATTTGCGGATGTTTAAAGTCAGTTAAAATGTTCTTTTCAGAGCCATGGTTTAATTTTGTGTCCTCTGTCGAGGTCTCTATAATGACTGGAACAGTTGCCAAATTGATTGGCTGGTCACAGCATCAAGTTCAATTCGCATTAGAAGGGTTTATTTAGGGAAATTAAAAATTATTTCAAATCTGTCAAAAGGTGTTTGGATCTACCAAATATTGGAGGCAAAGGTAAATTCAGATTAATAATAAGAAATCACAGTCTTCTGTTATTTTATGTCACAGAGCTGGGTATCAAACCTTGGGCATCATGCTTGCTGGGCAAGCACTTCACATCTGAACTACACCCAGCCCCACAACCTTTTATCGAACTTTCCACCTGCCATATTTATTTTCATTTGATTCACCATTGACTGTGGGGCCTGCAGCTGAGCTCTTCTTTTTAGTTTTATAACTGTAAATTTCTCTCTTTTCTTAATACACACAGTGAGTTTCTCTTGCTGATATTCATGTCTTGGTGGTTGGGAAGGTGAGTGGAGTAGGTGACAGCATCCTGCGCTCCGGCTACCTCCCCAGGTAGATAGACTCATCTCCATTGAGCAAAACAGCCTCCTTTTTGGCAACAGGAGTGCTTTCTTTGGTGCTATATTTTTCAATCCTCCTGCTCTGAAGCCGGCAGCTAGCGCAGGCTTGGTGTTCCCAGCTCAGGGAAGGTGACGGGCGGAGTAGCTCTCAGCTGGGGCTGGATATAGAAAGAGCAGCTGGTTCGGAACCCAGAGGCCACCTGTCTGTGATAGAGTTATTCACGCGTGGGTTGATAAGGCATGGAGTCCTCCTACACTGGCGCGGAAATGAACCAGACAGTCCGGCTTGCCGGGCAGCCCATCCACCTCCGGAGTCCTTGCTTGCCTTCCCTCCAGAGTGGGGCAGAGCGCTGGGATTCAAAATGCAGTGGTTGCCAGTCGGTACTCTCAGTTCCATGGGGCCCTCCCTCTTTGCCACTGTTTTCTTTGAAGATAGACGAGCAAGCCTGGACTCTCTTTCACCTTGGCCTGGATAGGTCCATTCTGCCTTGACCCCTTTTCATGTCCCACTCTGCCCAGTCCTCTGAGCACTTACTTTCCTTATTCCAACTCTTCTTTCCTTTTGGAAAACCTAACAGGTGCTGAACAGGCCTTTCCCGTGTCTGCGGTCATTAAGCATGGTGGGAACACGTGCTTGCTGCTAGTTTAGGTTTTGTTGTTTTTCGGGTTCACAGAAATGAACATTCTCTCCTCTGCTCCCTTTTAGAGCAAATGTGTCAAGTACTGGCCTGATGAGTATGCGCTAAAAGAATATGGGGTCATGCGCGTACGGAATGTCAAAGAAAGTGCTGCTCATGACTACACGCTAAGAGAGCTGAAACTTTCCAAGGTTGGACAAGTAAGTATATTGTCGTTTTTAGAGACTTTGGTAACTGTCGTATGCAGTCATCCAGGGTCTTGCAGTTACTTGTGTTCGATGCACGCATGCATTTCTTCACCCATAGGTGCAGTAGCTGTTTATTAGAAACCTTCTGTATACCATGTGTAGTTCTGACACTGATGGCACATTGTGAACAAAACAAAGTCCCTGCCCACACAGAGTCCAGAGAGGGGGCAGATTTAAAAGCCATGACCAGCTAAATTTTTTGATTATAGGTCTATGAAGGCTGCAGGTGGTACTTTCGAGAGCGAATGGGGAGCACCTCTCTAAGCAAGTGACACTTGAGCTGAGACCCCAAGAGCAAAGGCTGTGAGGCCCAGTTTGTAGTCGGTTCCACACAGAAGATCTTCTGTATTGCATGTGGGTTGGGATTGGGCCCAATGACTGATTACAAAACAAAGTAGGATTTGGTTTGAATTCATTTTAATTCTCTGTCTGGAAGGACTTATTTATTCAGGACCTTTTGGGGACTCAAAGGAAACCACTTTTGTCCTCATGGAGTTGTGATTACAGAGCAGTGAGAAGCCACATATTTGGGTAGTTGTGCCCCAGAGCAGACACGGGCTGTAGCTCACATCTAAAGTGCCATGGTACCCCAGAGATGGCTTCCTTCTGGCTGGAGTATCAGGGAGACCGCCCTAGAAGAGCCCCCTTTAAGGGCTTGGTTTCTGAGGAAGAAGGTGGCAAGCAGAGGGCCTCCTAGGCTAGAGCAGTGTTCGAGCCACAACACTGAAGCGCACACTGTAGGGAATGGGACTCGGGAATGAAGGTGACGGGGGCAGGGTGTTGGGGAGATGAACTTGGGCAGACAGAGGTTGGGACCAAGTTGGGAAGTCTGGACTATTATGTTAGGAGATTGAGCTTTACCAGTCAGTCCTCATAGAACTGTGCCATTTCTTGTGCCAGGTGAGCTGTGTGTCAGGAAGGTCTGACAGCCCTGGGGTGGGGGGTCGGGACTGACCTCATGGCTGAGAGGCCTCTGGTGGTCTAGGTTCCTTCTGTGATGTGGGTGTTGTGTAAATGCCAGGATAAGCGAGAGGAGGAGCCGTGCATGTGAGCTACTCCCGGGGGGTGGGGATGGGGTGCCTGCAGGTCGAGGGGTGGTGTGGTTCTTGCAGGGAGGAGAGGGATCAAAGACATTCTAGAGGTCTGTGTGAAGGGACCATGGCTCTGTGGCAGATGGCAGAGATGCTGGAGGAACTGTTGTGTTTTGGACACATTGAGTTGAGCACCTGAGCAGAGTGGCCATCAGCCATTTGGACATTCATTGATTGATTAATTCAGAGAAATTTGTCGAATGACCTCTCGGTTCCTAGTACTCTGTTGCTTGCAAGAGACAGAGTTGGGGAGCAAAACAGATAATGTCCCTGCTCTCCTGAGCTTACACTCTCCTGGCTGGAAATCTACTACCCAGTGATTGCACACTCAAATATATTGCTATAAACTGTAATCAGGCTAGAAAGGAGAGCTGCAGGGTTTGGGTGGGGAGGGCGTGGAGGTGCTGTCTGTCACAGAGATCTGAGAGGAGCTGGACAAGTAGCTGTTGAGTAGAGATGAGAGGCTTCAAGGACACTGGATCAAGGTTCCAACTGATAAACTGCCCACCTCTCATTGTCAGGTGTTTCCAAGTAACAGGTGGATTTTTCCTCATGTTGGTGGCAAACTATTTGTCTAGTTACCAGACGCTGTTGAGAAGCAGGAATGGGAAATATTGATGTGGGTTTGTTTTTTGTACCCTGACTGGGATGTTGACATGGGACTGGTTGTGTCTCCTGCATTGCTGATAGCATATTGCCCCTCCCCGTCTCCTTGAACCCAGGTATGCTCTACCTCTGAGCTCCATCCCAGCCCTTTTAAAATTTTATTTTGAGATAGGGTCTTGCTAAGTTGCTGAAGCTGGCCTTGAACTTGTGATCCTCCTGCCTCAGCCTCCTGAGTAGCTGGGATTATAGGCATGTGCCCAGGCCATGCTGTGTATCATCTGCTTCTTGTAGAGCATTTTGTGTGCTGCAATGTGATCTCCTTTAAGCTAACTGCCCAGGAAGGAGGAAGACAGGCAGGGACCCTCTGACTGCTTCCTAAGGGGGTGCGTGGATGCTTGGAGGGGCTTGGGCAGGTCTCCTCTTCCTTGACTGGCCTCTCTGTGACCTGTGTAGCCACTTGATTTTTAGGCTGCTCGGTAGCATCAAGGCACATTCCCCCCATGGCATCAGCAAGTTGAATGTGTACAATTCAAGGGAAGATCTTAACTGTGGCTCAGATCCCATGGATGTACTCAAGTTCCCTGGTGGGGTCTAGTTGCAGCTCTCTTTAAATACCTTTAAAAAATGTCACTTTGCTTCTTCGATTGTGTCCAGAAGCCATGGCAGTGAATGGTTCCACTTCAGTTCCCTAATCGGGATAGACCCTGTAATATGGTGCTTGTTGTAGTCTAGATGCCATTTTTTGTTGTTGTTGTTTTTAATTATTTAGTTGTAAATAGACTGATGTCTTTATTTTGTTTATTTTTATGCGGTGCTGAGGATCGAACCCAGTGCCTTACACGTGCTGGGCAAACGCTCTACCACTGGGCCCCAGCCCCAGCCCCTAGATTCCATTGTTGATCCTTATGAATTACCACTGTCCTCAAAATAGCCACGGGTGTCGAGCTGTTTGCTGTTTGTGGGGCAGAGGCTGTGTGTTTCAGCTCATTTCATCCTCACTGTTGTTTTGTCAAGAGGGAGATTATTATTCCCATTTTGCAAATTAAAGTGAGGCTTCGAGATGCTCAAGGCCTCAGTGAGCCTGATTGCCTGGGACCTGCGCCTGAATCTAGGCACTGGACTTGCAAGCCTGTCTTCTTTCTCCTTGGCACTAAACAAAGTTTAAAGCATCACAGTGATGCTGTGACGCAAGCGTATGTGTGTGCCTGGCGGGAGGTTGGGTATAAAAGACCATAGTGTCTTGAGGGAGCACCTGTTTCCTCAGCTGCTGAGAGGAGGGACCTTGGTCCTTGGAAACCTCAGTTGCCTCTGGATGTGAGTGCCACATAGATGAGGAGGAGTGGGGACATTTCCTGTGTGGATGGAGAGAGAGTTGAGACTGGAGTTGCCCTCTGCCGCCCCGCTCAGTCCCCCCCGACGGGCGTGAGTGGCCCCATCGCTGCCCAGTCGACCCCCGCCGCAGCCCCTGGAGCTGACGCAGAGCCCTGGGAAGTGGTGCCACCGCACGCTGAGGACTAGGGAAGCAGGCATCTGGCGCCTCCTCAATCCCTTGATTTATTTAATTCTTTTCTGGTTTTTCTTGGCTCTACTCCAGGGCAATACGGAGAGAACCGTCTGGCAGTACCACTTTCGGACCTGGCCGGACCACGGTGTGCCCAGCGACCCCGGGGGCGTGCTGGACTTCCTGGAGGAGGTCCACCACAAGCAGGAGAGCATCATGGACGCCGGCCCCGTGGTGGTTCACTGCAGGTGATGGCTACAGCCTGTCCCGGGCTCCTCCGGGGCTGGCTTTTACTAACCCACGCTGGTGCTTTAACCGTACGAAGCCTTTAATATCTAGGTGTGGTAACGTGAGGCATGGGCAAACTGCTGCAGGTGCCTTTTTACCCCCAAATCTGTTTCTCACAGGCCCTGCAGGTCTGCCGGATGGGGGTGGGTGGACACAGCCTGATTCTTAAGGATCCCTCAATCTAGTTGTTTTTGCTTAGTTTTCCTTTTAACATAATAATTTAGGATTCGTGTGTTTGATTGTGTTTCTATTCTCTTTTACTATGTAAAGGAGATCTAGTTTCCCCTGACAATATGCTTATTTGCTTCATGAGAGTCTGACCTCTTCCCACCTGGGCCCGTGGTCCCAGCTGTGCTGCGGCCTCTGTAGCACTTTGTGGGCTGCTGGTGCCCCTTTTCGGGCTTCATGATTATACTGGGGAGAGTTTGGTTTCCTAAATCTTATTCATATGTTGGGCAAGTAGGTGTATATGAAACTTTATTCATTTTTTTTTAAAAAACTATTATTTATTGAGCACTTACTCAGTGCCAGCCTCGGAGATCAGCGTTTCTCATATGTCATTCATGTTTGAATCTCACAGCAGCCTTATAAGGAGTGTGCTTCTGTCCCCATTTCATGGATGAGAAACAGGAGCAGAGAGGTGAAGGGACTTGCCTCAGGTGTGCTGAACTGGGGAAGCTGGACTCTGAGTGCAGGTTGCGCTGACCCCAAAGCCCTGTGCTCCTGGCTGACATATTCACAGATATAAATAGACCGTCTTATAAATGCTCCCAAGAGCACACTTTCTTCCCGTTAGTATAAGCAGCTTGGTTTTGAGTGTAAAACCCCCAGGAGTGACTGCCTGTCCCTGCTTTTGTCCTTCTGCCTACAGTGCTGGAATCGGCCGGACAGGGACGTTCATTGTGATTGATATCCTTATCGACATCATCAGAGAGAAAGGTAGGTCACCTGGAGGGCAGGAAGCCATACTTCCTGTTTGTAGGTTATGGAAAGGAAGCATCAGGGAATACAGCCTGGGGAAGACAATTCAAATGTGAAAATTTTTTCATTAAAAATCTGGGCCAAAGACTTCCCCTGTGGGTATGTTTGCCTGGGAACCAAGTGGTGCTGTTGGACCCTTTACACAAAATGAAGCCCAGGAGCTGTGGCCTCCGTTGCTGACCCTCTATTGCACACGCAGTGGGGTCTCTCCCAGCCACCCAGTGCTTGGGAGGTCCACTGGGAGGGGAGGGAATTGTGACCTCCAGCACTCTTGTCATGTCATCTGCTGGCATTGCTGGCACTGCTTAGAAGTCCAAGTCTTTACTGCTCCAGCTGAATCTGTCCCGAGGGCCACAGATTCAGTTGGAGCAGTAAAGCCCAAATCTGCCTTCCCCCTAGGTCTGCCGTAAGCTACGCATTGAGCAGTGCGTCCTGGCTCTGTGTTTCCCCTGCCTCCTCACGGTATCTACTTTGTAGGTGTCGACTGTGATATTGACGTTCCCAAAACTATACAGATGGTGCGATCTCAGAGGTCAGGGATGGTTCAGACAGAAGCACAGTACCGGTTTATCTATATGGCCGTCCAGCATTATATTGAAACACTACAGCGCAGGATCGAGGAAGAACAGGTACTGGGCCTGGCAGGGCCGGCGTGCGGGTTTCCTTTCCTTTCTGGGTGTCTTGCACACGCTGTCCTTTTGAGCAAGAAATTGTAACTATTCTCCAGTCCATAGGTCTGGGTTTTCAATCCAGAAGAGCGTAGGGAGGGCACTGGTGCCATCATCCTGTCTGACGGGTTGAGGCTCTGCCATGAGGAAAGGTCACGATTGTCCCAGGGACACTTGGCAAGCTGAGAACTCAGAGCCTGGAAGTTTTCAGCCTGTTCCAGTATTGAATTGGGTCACGTTTATCCTGCTTCCATCTCTTAAAATGAATACCTCACTCTTAATAGCACATGGCAGTCTGAACCACTCATTTAGTTGAGTTGGAAACAGTGAAATTTTGATTTTAATAAGCTGGGCATAATGAAGAATGTTGGATTGGAGCCCTTCCATCTGAAGCTATTCACAACAGACACAAAGACGAGTTAATTAGGAATATACTGAGCTGAGGAAGATGGGAAGACTGCTCTTTTGGGGAGCTGCGCTTATTTCCCCACCCGAACTTTTTCCATGGCTGCCGGTGGGGCAGCGTCTGGATGGCAGTGCTTGCCCATCTCACCCTGCTTTTTTAGGGGCACCAGAGATTGAGCTCAGGGGCACTCGACCACTGAGCCACGTCTGCAGCCCAATTTTGTATTTTATTTAGAGACAGGGTCTCACCGAGCTGCTTAGTGCCTCGCTGTTGCTGAGGCTGGCTTTGAACTCACGATCCTCCCATCTCAGCCTCCAGAGCAGCTGCTGGGATTACGGGTGTGTGCCACTGTGCCTGGCAACATGCTCTTTAATGACTTCAGTATTATAGAATTTAGAAAGCAAATGTCCCTGGTCCCACCCAGAGCATGCTTGCATTCATTTTTCATTCATTCATCCAGCCAGTACTTTTTGGTGCCAGTATGTGTCAGCACTGTGTTTATAAGTGTATTGACAACTATTTGGTATGTGGGCCTTTGGATTTTAAAAAAACGAATAGGCTTAGATTATTTATTTTTAAGAATAGGGTCCTAGAATACATAGTTTTCTGCACTGTGCAGTTTGGATCAGTCCAGAAACTCACTCCCTGGTTGCTTGGGGTAAAGTGAGAAAAAAGTACTTTCATTTAGTTTTAGGAAAAATTATAAACATGAAACCCATCTAACTTCTAAATTAAGCAAAGGGACAAAAATCATTCCGGATAATTGGTTACTTTGAAATATAGTCATTTTCCATGTTAGGATTAATTAAACCTTTTTGAGAGTGAAAGAATTTGCTAAAGAAGGACAAATGAAGAAAAGAAAATGACATTGGGTGGAAACCATGTGGAAAGAAGTAGAGAAATAGAGGCGGCAGCAGGAAGGAAAAATCTAGAAATCAGAGATGGGAAGCCCGGGAAAGTGCTAGTGGGGCCGTGTTGAGAAAGTTCGCACGTTTTTATTGACAGTGCTTCTCACACTCGGCCAGTCACTTGGAGGTAAGTTGTTTTGTTATTGTCCATTTACAGTAGTAAAAATATATATATATATATATATTTTTTTATTTGCAAAGATAGTATAAAATTTCTTTTAAATAGCTTTTCTTAATATTAGTATTTAACAGTTACTTTTTCATTCATTCATTCATTTTCTCCTTAAGTTCTTATAAAAACTATATATGAATTTAAAAAATGGAATGTTATGAGTTGCAAATATACATATCTCTTGGCTTCTAGATGCTCTGGTATATATTTCCAAAAAATAAGGATATTCTCTTACATAATCATGATTGTCAAAATGGGGAACATGGATATAAAACTAGTGTTTAACCGATAGATTACAGTCGGATCTTGCTAGGTTGTCCTACTAACTTCCTGTTTGTGGCCCAGGGTCACACCGGGCATTTATCTCTGGTCTCCTGTAGCCTGGAGAGTTTCTCATGCTCTCCTGATCCTTCATGACCTAGACATTTTTGAAGAATGTGTAGGCCATTTGTTGGGTAGAATGGCCCTCAGTTTGGGTTTGTCTGTTTCCTCTTATGAGATTCAGGTGGTGCCCTTTTGGCAGGACTGTCACAGAAGTCATGTGTCCTTGGTATAGCACCTCAGGAGCATACTGTGGACTTGATTGGTTTTTGGTGGGGTTAACTTTGATTGCCTGAGTAAGGTGATTTTGTCAGGTTTCTCCACCATGAAGTGACTCCTTATTCCTTTTTAATTAACATCTTAGATACTTGAGATTGTGGGAGTAACCTGTTTCATATACTTTTTGCTTACTGATTTTACATTCATTGATAATTGCCCGAAAAGATTATCATTGCATTTGCCAAAGGCTGGTTTTGTATTTCCATCATTTTTTTTAGCTTTACTGAACTATAAATGACAAGTAAAAATTATTTGTTCAGGCTGCACAATATATTTAGAATTGCATATACAGCGTGAAACGATCACCACCATCAGGTGAAATGCCATGTCCATTAACGCATGTTGTTAACTTCTTTTTGTGTGTGGTGAGAATACTTAAGTTCTGCTTGCTTAGCGCATTTCACTGTAGACACTGTAGACATTTACTGTCTTCACTGTAGACACCAGGCCATACGTTAGGTCAGAACTTACTCATTGTATGACTGAAGATTTGTATCCTTAGCCCAGTGTCTCCCTATGGCCTCACTCCAACCCCTAGTAACCACCGTTTTAATCACTGTTTCCATGTGTCCAACTTTAGATTCCACATGTAGGTGAGGTCGTATGTGTCTTCCTCTGGCTGATTTCACTTAGCATAAAGTTCTCCCATCCATCCGTGTTGTTGCAAATGGATTTCCTTCTTTTTTAAGCTGAATAATATTTCACTGTATAAACCACATTTTCCTGGTCCATTCATCCATTGATGAACCCTTAGATTGTTTCCAAATCTTGGTGATGGTGAAGAATGCTGCATAGAACACGGGACTGCAGATATCTGTGATAATTTTTTTGAATATAAACCTTACTAGTGGAGTTGCTGGATCATAGGATAGCTTGTACTTTAATTTTTTTGAGGAACCTCTATACTTTCTTCTCTCATAATATATAACAATTTACAATACTACCAATAACGTGTAAGGGTCCCTTTTCTCCTCATGTTGCCAACACTTGTTAACTTTTGACTTTTTATTAATAACCTCCTAGTAGGTATGAAGTGATATCTCATTATTGTGATTTTAGTTTTCATTTTCCTGATGATCAGTGATGTTGAGGGCCTTTTCATATAACTTTTGGTCATTTGTATACTTTTTTTTTGGAATAATGTCTTTTCAAGCTCTCTCTCTGTATTGCTTCATTCATTCACACATACACAAAAGTAGTTCCTAGCCGGATGCAGTGGCACATGCCTGTAATCCCAGCAGCTCAGGAGGTTGAAGAAGGAGGATCTCGAGTTCAAAGCCAACCTCAGCAATGGTGAGGCGCTAAGCAACTCAGTGAGACCCTGTCTCTAAATGAAATACAAAATAGGGCTGTGGATGTGGCTCAGTGGTCGAGTGCCCCTGAGTTCAATCCCTGGTACCGCCCCCCCCCAACAAAAAAAAAAAGGTAGTTCCTATAGACCTTTCACCAGTTTTCTCTGAAGTTAACTTTTTACATAACCATGGTACATTTATCAAAATTGAATAAGTATATATGCATTATCATTAACTGAGCTCTAGAATTTGTTTTGCTTTGCTTCTCTTTGTGGTGCTGAGGATCAACCCAGGGCATTGTTCATGTGGTAGACAAGCTCTCTACCACAGAGCTACATTCCCAGTTCTAGAATTTACTTGGATCCACCAGTTTTCCCACATATGTTTTTCTGTTCTGGGATTCAGTTCAGGATCCAAGTTGAGTTTACTGTTCTGATTTCTTAGTCTCCTCTGATCTGTGATACTTCTCCCCTCTGCCCACATTTTTAAATTGGTGCATTATAGTTTTACATAATTATGGGATTTGTTATAACATATTTGCAGATGTACACAATATAACAATATAATTTTGGCTTAATATCACTCCCCAGCACTTCCTCCCCAGTGATACTTTATTTGTTGTTCTTTATTTTTTTATGAACTTGACAGTTCTTTTTTGTATTAGGGATAGAATGCAGGGGTGCTTTACCTCTGAGCTATATCCCCAGTCCTCCTCCCCACCCTTTTTGTTTTTAATCTTGAGACAGGGTCTTGCTGAGTTGCTGAGGCAAACCTCCAATTTTCAGTCCTCCTGCCTCAGCCTCCTGAGTTGCTGGGAAACAAGTGTGTACCACTGCACTCAGAGACCTGGATAATTTTGAAGAGTACTGATCAGACACTTTGTAGGATTTTCTCAAGTTGGGTTAGCCTTGGTTTTCTGGTGATTAGACTGGCTAACAGATTTGGAAGAATTACCACTGTGGTGTATTATGGTTATAGCTGACTGTCCTTCTCCTGACTTAGGGAGTAGATTCTATCAGCACAGCCTGCTTGGGATTAATCTCGGTCACTTGGCTTAGGTTCTCCCTGCCACATTTCTTACTGTTCAGTTAACTCTTGTACCTGTTCCCTGTTCTATTCCTAAGCCTTGAGTCATGTAGTCCACCATGCAGAAGCAAGCTGTATCTCCTGGAACGCGTGGTGACTACATAGATCATTTAGAATCTTTTAAAAAGGAAGACTTGTCCCTTTCTGTGCTTACTTACTTTTTATTGATTTATATAAGTTCAGAGCTGTGTATGTTGTTTTATGCTTGGTTTATAATTTAATACTATGCTGTTTATTTTGTTGCTAAAACTACTGCAACTTTGGCCACTGGGGGACTTTTCAGTTGCCCCCGAGTCCTTTGATGTGCACAGATCCTTTTGTTTTTGAGCACTTCCTTACTTGCTGGCACTACAGGATGTTCCAGGCTCATTTAAATTTTCCCTGCTCTAGCCCTGGAATTGGCCAGTTCTCTATGGAGCCCCCTCTTCCCTTTATTGGAAACTAGCGTCTAGAAACTGAACCTGGGTGCTGGTTGTGCTCCTGGCTACTGGGCATCGCTCCTTCTAGGCCTTCCCAGCAGACAGCTAGAAAATTTGTCAGTGTATCAACCTGTGATACACCCACTTCTGTATTTGTTTCTGGTGCCATCTGTGCAGATAGCGCCAACCTTGAGTTCACCCGATGTTTCGGACAGACCCAGTGCCCCAGGGTACACTCTGGCCTCCCCCTGGCTCATGTGTCACTTTTTCCCCTAGAAGGGAGAAGCCTCAGGTCTGTTATCTACAACTCAGTTACCAATTTACTCAACTATTATAAAAACAGTTTGAGAATTGCTAACCTGGACTGCTTCCTGTAGCCCGTGGGGAGCACGTTTTAAGATGCAGTGTAGAGAGGCCTTAGCGTCTCCTCTGGAGAGAACCCTACAGTTGGACACAGGTCACTTTTATAAATTTTGGAGTGACAAGGCCAGGATAGAGATGCGGTGGTGCAGGCTAAATTTAAATTGTTGCAATTAAATTAAGAAAGACTTGAACTGGCCTGGTGTGGTACTGACCATTCAGCTGCCTATGTTTTATTGTCTGTTTTCTTGTTCTTTGGTGTTATTCCTTTGTGGAATATTTGGATACCTTTTGCGTTGTAGACATCTTTTAGGTGCTGCCTCATGGGGCTGGAAATCTGAGTTCACAGAGACCACACCCCATGTGCCCTGTTTTATTTGTTTCCCTGGATTTGTGCTTTTTTGTGTATCTTCTGCAGTTTCCTTGATCCATTGAAAAGGCCTCTTCACATATGTTTATTCTTAGCCAGTTCAGAGGCGCACACTTGTGATCCCAGTGGCTCGGGCGGCTGAGGTGGGAGGATCACAAGTTCAAAGCCATCCTCAGCAACTTAGTGCAGTCCTAAGCAACTTAGGGAGACTGGATCTCAAAATAAAAAACAAAAAAGGGCAGGGGATGTGGCTCCATGGTAAGGCCTCCCTGGGTTCAACCCCCAGTACCCCTGCCCCCAAATGTTCATTCTTCTGTGCATTAATTAAAGCAGGCTGGACTGGTCAGGCAGGTGCCAAATCCTGGGGACTTAAGTGGAGGTGAAGTCAATTGGGCTGGACAGGAAGGAGTCGGGGGAATGCAGGGAGCCATGGGCAAGGTTGGAAAAGAAAGCAGAGACCAGAGTGGGGGCCTGTGGGGACTTGTGAGTCGTGTTAGAGTTGAGACTTTCTTCTGAGGGAGATGGGAAGTCACTGAGGAGCTTCAAGTAGAGGAGTGCTAGAGAAAGATCCCACTGGAACTTAGGACTCTGGCTTGAGGGAGATGAAGGGGCAGGACAGGCGCGGGCAGCCGCAGGGCCAGGGAGAAGCGGCAGCACTGTGGTGGAGAGGGCGTGCGGTTTGCACGGGGTGGAGGCTGCTAGTGGGTTTGGAGAGAAGTAGGGCCTGTGAGCTTTGGATTTGATGTGAAAGGAGGGAAGGTCTTTGCAGTCCTGACCCCAAAGCACCCAGGGAGGTCATTGCTGCTGTCACCCAGACCGGAGAGTTTCCATTTTACCCTTCCCTCCTGCTCTTGGCTTTTGGACTTTTTCTGGTTCAGAGTTTGAGAGGGTAATCAGAGTCACTTCACATGGGAAGACATTTCATCCCAGTGACCGTGGGGCCTCATGGTGGCTCCTTCTTCTCGACCTTGACTGTGTGCAAATTGGCAAAGCCTTAAGAGTCATAGACATGCAGAAGGCTTGGTGACCATGCTGTGTCAATGACTGTGAGGGGAGGATAGGTCAATTTTACATTATTTTCTAGGCCTCAGAAGCTCATTACCCTCTACCCTCCAAAGATAAATTAAAGCAGAGCAGAACAGCTTCTGTCCCCTGAGACTACTTCTTGATCTATAAGACATCTGGGCTGTCACAGAAACAGCTAAGAGACAAGCTCATCTGATTTGTGAATCAGTTTTACTTAAGTAAGCTAAAAAACTCCAACATCCTTATGCTTTTTCTTGGGCTACTTTGATTCATTGAAATAATTCCTGTGCTGTTTGCATTAATCGCTCCTCTTTAGAAAATTGTCATCACTTCATGTAGAAATGTTGATTTTGAATTTTAAGAAGGTAGTAAGGAAGGAGGAGGGAAGCTGCTGTGAGTGGGTCTAGATGTTCTGTAATGCAGATGAGAAAGTTCTAGCAATCTGCTGTACCGCAGTGTATGTTATATAGTTCACAGTACTGTACTGTATATTTAAAAATTTGCTCACAGGGTAGATCTTACGTTTCATCTTTTTTTAAACTACAATTTAAAGAAGTATTGAATAACAAAGCAAGTTAATGCTTTAGTTTACATTTATTATATATGTAAGATTTTTGTTTGAAAGGAATTAAGATTTTTAAACTTTAGAATAATTTTTAAATTCTCTGCTAGTTCTTCCATTTAATACTTATTAAATTTATTGATGACCGATTTTTTTTTTTTTTTAATTTTCTGGGGAGCAAACCCAGAGCTTTGTGAATGCTAGGCATCTGCTCTACTGTTGAGCTCATCCCTAGTCCCTTAATATTTCATTTTGAATTATGCCGTATCTTTCTTTCTTTTTTTCCACACCCCCCTCTAGTATCGGGAATTGAGCCCAGGGGTCTTCCATCATTAAGCTGCATCCCCAGCTCTTTTTATTTTTTTTATTTTGAGACAAGGTTTTACCCAGTTGCTCAGGCTGGCCTTGAACTTGTATCCTCTTGTCTCAGTCTCCCATCGAGTTGCTGGGATTATAGGTATGTGCCACTGTGCCGGGCTATATTGTATCTTTCTAAAGATTATTTCTTATGTAAGTAATCATTTCAGTGCAATAAGTCTGTGGTATCTTTTCAGAGGCTGTTATTCACAGTCTTTCCATTTTTTTTTTTTTTTTGGTACTCAAGGATTGAACTCAGGGGCACTCAACCACTGAGCCACATCCCCAGCCCTATTTTGTATTTTTTATTTAGAGACAGGGTCACTATGTAAACTAAACAAAACATTTTCACCTTGGATAGCTGTTCTGCAATCTTTCCTAGATTAAAATTCTCTAACGACTGCTTCATCCGTTGATAGAGGCTAAATATTAGTGGCTCGCATAACTCAGAAGCTTATTTCTCTTCTGTGTAAAAGTCTGATCTGACAGGCAATTTGGGAAGGGGGTGTAGGGTGGCCTGTTTCCCGAGTCATCAGAGAAGCCAGGCACGTTCTGTGGTAGCTCTGTTGTCCTCTAGAATGTTCCCTTTCCACGTGGGTGCAGGGAGCACAAGGAGGCAGGGGGCCGCGACTGCCTGTTATGTCGGAGTCAGCAGACTTTCAGTGAAGGGTCAGAGTAGAGGATCCGGCTTTGCAGCCACGTGTGCTGTTCCCCTCTTATTCTTTTTCCTTGGTTTGTTTAAAACCTTTTGAATGTAAAAGCTCTACTTATCTTGAAGCCCTTACAAAATCCAGGCCTTGTGCTAGATGTGTGTCCCAAGCCAGTGTTTTGCCAACTGCTCTTCTAAGGGCTTGGCCTAGAAGTTGTGCGTTTTTTTCATCTGTAAAATAGGATCAGGAAAAGTGTCTATTCAAAAGGTCGCTGTGAAAATTAATATGATGGTATTCAAATCGTGGCTGGTACAAAGTGAGCATGTTTCACTGTTTTTGTTATTTAATTTGTATTTAATCCCACCTATGAAAGAGAATTACATATTTTTAAAACTATTTTTTAACATGGTTTATGGCTTTTTAAACATACAATTGCCTCAGCTGCTTAGCCTAGCACTGTATTTAAATCAGTGCTTTAGTCTTTAAGATATTTTTATTTTATTTTTTTGATAGGTGATCCTCTTGCCTCACTGGAAGTTGACTCAGGGGTGCTCTATCACTGACCAGGCCTTCTTTAATTTTTAATTTGAGAAAGAATTTTACTAAGTCACCCAGGTTGGCCTTGAACTTGTGATCCTCTGGCTACAGTAGATTGGATCGTGGGTGTGTGCTACTGTGCCCAGCTTGAGTCTTTTTTTATAACTTCTATTTTTTTTAATTATTTCTTTTGATTTGATCATGATTTTTTTAAAGAAGGTATTATATTTCAAGTGTTTGCATGCTTATCAATGTCTGAACAGGTTTTATATCTAAAGGGTAATTCAGCAGGGTATAAAATTCTTGGGTGATCTTTTCCACAGGATTTTAAAAATTATGTGTTTGTATGAAATCTAAAGCCAGTTTGATTATTTCCCCCGATGTTTTCTGCCTGGAGACTCATGATCCTCTCTGTTTCTTTGATGTTTGGGAAATTGCTATATAGCTTCTCCTACTTTATAGGCTCTTAAAATGCAGATTCAGATGTTTTTAAATTTTTATTTTAATCTGAGGGGTGTTTTCTTGCATTTTATTTTAGAAGCTTTCTTCTTGTTCTTTTCAGGAATTGTGTTGTGCATATTGAATCTCTTATGTGCCTTTCTTTTTTCATTTGAAACATAGTTTTGTAGTACATTTTCTCTGCGTTATCTGCAGTGCCTCCTTCTGAATTTTTAGTTATTTTTGCTGCCTTTAATTGGATTTCAGTCTCTAAATAATTTTTGTCTTTCTTTTTCCATGTCTCCCTGGTGCTGTCCCAGCTCAGCTTTCCTCTCCTCTGTGGTTTTATAATCTCCTAGTTGAGCTCATTTTAAAGAAAGTTCATGGCATAGAGTCTGTGAGGCTAATGTGAGCATTGACTTTTTCCTTTTCTCTCCTTCATTTCTTTTGTGATTTGCTTCTCTATCTGCCTTTTACTTATTGTTCCTTTCTCATTTTGATTTTTTGTTTATTTTCCCGCAGTGCTAGGGACGGAGCCCAGAGCCTCACACATGGTAGAGCGCTCTACCACTGAGCCACAACCCTAGCCCTTTTTAAATTTTATTTTGAAACAGGGGCTTGCAAAGTTGCCCAGGCTGGCCTTGAACTTGTGAACCTCTTGCTTCAACTTTCTGAATAGCTGGGGATACAGGTGTGTGCCGCTACACTTGGCTCCTTTTTCATCCTGTTCTCTGTTCCCTGCAGTGGGCGTGTGTGCAGTCTTATCCTGGCCCTTTCCAATGCCCACTCGTTATTAAGTGGGTTCTTAGGAGAGGTTCTTTGGTGGCTGAGGAGGTCAACAGCTTTGACTTGGATTTGTTGTCTCAAATGCTTTGTCAAGTTTGTTCTGGGAGCACATCCATGTGCTGGTGTTCAGGAGGTTATTATGACTCCTTACGAAGTACATTGATCCCTCAGTATCTGATGGCAAAGAGCTCCAGGGCCCGCATGGATACCAGGATCTACGGAGACTCGCCATCCGTTCTATAAATGGCGTAGTATTTTCATAGAACCTGCACACCTCCTCCCCTGTACTTTGAATCATCTCTAGATTACTGTGATCCATGGAACAGTATAAATGCTCTCTGTTAAATAACTCTTCCACTCACTGTATGGTTCAGAGAATAACAGCAGGAAAGTCTGTGCATGTTTTGGATAGTTTGATCCATGGTTGGTTGAATCTGGAGATGTGGCACCTGTGGATATGGAGGGCAGCTGTGTAGTTTATCAGAGGGCTAACATGCTCCCCCGCTTCCAGTCAGCCTCAGCCAGGAGGGTGGCCTGACACCAAGAAAAACCCCTCAGGACTGTAAATTGGTGAAACCAATCTGGAAAGCAGTATGGAGATTCCTTGGAAAACTGGGAATGGAACCACCATTTGACCCAGTTATCCCAATCCTTGGTCTATACCCAAAGGACTTAAAAACAGCATGCTACAGGGACACAGCCACATCAATGTTTATAGCAGCACAATTCACAATAGCTAAACTGTGGATCCAACCTAGATGCCCTTCAGTAGATGAATGGATAAAGAAAATGTGGTGTATATACCCAATGGAGTATCATTCAGCAATAAAAAAGAATAAAATCATGGCATTTGCAGGTAAATGGATGGAGTTGGAGAATATAATGAAGTAAGCCAATCCCAAAAAAACCAAATGCTGAATGTCTTCTTTGATACAAGGATGCTGATTCATAATGGGGCTGGGGGGCAGATGAGAGGAATGGAGAAATTTAGATAGGGGAAAGGGGAGGGAGGGGAAGGGGGGAATGGGGGTAGGGAAGACAGGGGAATGAGACGGACATCATTCCGTGAAAACATGGATGGTGCGACTCTACTATAGTGTTCAACAGAGACATGGAAAATTGTGCTCTGTTTGTGTACTACAGGTTGAATTGCATTCTGCTGTCATGTATAACTAATTAGAATAAATAAAAAGAATAAAAGAAGAAAAGCCCCTCAGAAAATGGGCGTGTCTGCTGTATGGAACTGGCTCTCTTCAGGATGCCCCCACTGTCTAGCCACCTGTGTCCCCAGGTCTTCTCGCCTCCGTGGTACTGCCTTCCACCTCAGTGACACTGACGCCCAGGGGTTTCCCTTTCCTGCTGAGGTCTGAGTGCGGATGCTCCTTGTTGGTCCAGGTTCCGTGGTGCTGAAGCAGGGGTGCCTTGCAGCTCACCACCTGGAGTGGTGGCGGTTCCCTCCTCCACCTGTATGAGCTTCCCACG
The DNA here is from genome assembly GCF_047511675.1 of Marmota flaviventris. NCBI lineage: Eukaryota > Metazoa > Chordata > Mammalia > Rodentia > Sciuridae > Marmota > Marmota flaviventris. The sequence goes on along the minus strand of NC_092498.1, from coordinate 144,968,802 downwards.
GTTGATCATTTGTTCTTTTGTGGGTTTTGAGTAGAAGAGAAAAAAGGTACTTCCCTGATGGATTTAGATTTCTTTTGTGTTTTACATTTTTATTTTGAAAAAATTTAAAAGTATACAGTATCACAACCCATAATTGTCCTTTTACTTTGTCACATTTCTTTAAAGGTTTTTTTTCCCTCTTCTAAAAACATCTAGTGTGATAGGTCCAGGTGGGATTCCCTTTGACCCCTACCCCTGCCCCCTCACTCAATTCAACCCCCAAAACCCTAAAGCAGTCAACAGCATCAGGGACTCATTTTACATTTAAGGTACAAGTGTCTTCGCACAGTGTCTCTGAGGCCTGTTTGGAATGGCCTCCCAGCCGGCAGCCTGCCCTAGTGTTGTCCTGCAGCTGTGGGACCTGTTTTGATGCAGGGATTGTGCCTTGTGTCGGCTCCTATTCTCTGTTGCCTGTTACTCCACCATGTGGACAGAGGCTTTCCTTTGTTCTGTTTGACTTTCTTAAGAGTAGCCTGTCACAGGCCACCCTTGTACAACCCTTAAGTGCCAGGTTTTCTCAAAGAGAAATAGATGTTCAGGATCGCAAGATATATGTCTTTTCATTTTTACTAAACACTAACTAGTTACTACTGCTTCCATGAACTAATTGTACATCAAGCGATGGCACCAGTTTACCCCCTGGCAGGGGATGGCGTTCCCAACAGTGTCTGACGCGGCCGTGCTGTGTGCTCTCCGCACTTTCCCGAGCAATCTTAAAATGAAGGCAGCATTATATAATGACGCCCCTTTGATGGGTAGATTTTCAGAATTGGTTGTTTTTAGGTGAATATAGGAATAGAAAAGGGGGATAAGCCATCTAACCAGGAGTCCTACTGAATATAGCTCACTCCACATCGAGACACGATGACTTCCTCCTGGGTTTGTTGTTTGTTTGTTTGGCCTCCTTCCACCCCCAGGGCATCATTTCAGCCAAAATGAAGTTTCAGGGTTTTGGTGTCTTTGTGGGAGAGGGGAGTGGTGGGAGATGGGGTAAAGTGCACGGTCATTTCTCTCCTCAGAGTGGAACCATCTTCTGTACCGTGTGCCCTTTGTACTTGGAGTGGGTTTATTTCTGGAGCACCTTTCTTGGCTGTTTATCTGAAAATCATTAGATGGGGTGCACATGAACTCTGAAATGATTACTGCTGGGGTGGCTCAGGAAGTGGGGATCCTCTCGAAGCCAGAGATAGGCATGTTAGGCTCAGGGCCTAGTAAGTGGTCCGTGTGTGACCCTGTGTGCTTTCAAACTGTGGGGTTCAAATGGACTTTGATCGGGGTGGTGTGTTTATATTGAGGAGGTGAGCTCCCTAACATCACGGTCAGAAAGAACACCGACGTTCTTGACCATCTAACCTGTCAGCCCTCTTTGGTGAATACCTTTTTTGCTCCTTCATTTCTATAAAAAACGTCACAGTTCTTCTCATCCACACCTTTTGAACTTTCAGAAGAGCAAGAGGAAAGGACACGAATATACCAACATTAAATATTCCCTAACGGACCAGACAAGTGGAGACCAGAGTCCCCTGCCACCTTGTACACCAACGCCACCCTGTGCAGAGTAAGTAGCGATGAAGGAACCTCTTTCTGCCTGGACAGTATGGTGTTCCATAAAGGCTTGAAAGCATCCGTGACAAACCTAGAGCACAGGCCCTGCATGGCCGCCCCATGGCTGGCGGTGCTGTGGATTGTGGCAGTGCCGTCCCAACTCCATCTTCTTTTGCCCCAACTGAAGGCAGCCGCTGTGCTCTGTATGGGATTCTGAGCTTATCAAGTGGTGACTCTCCAAGAAGAATCCAGGTTTCGGTTTGCAGTGGCGGGGACTGTTGCAGAGGGAGGCAGCATCCCTTGTTGATGTACTAAGACTCTTTCTGAATAAGAGGAATTGAGTTGGCGTTGGTGTGCGCGCTCACCTTGATATGCTGGTTTCCTGCCGGTCAGTGGGTGTTCACACCAGGGCTCAGCACGCTGCAGCCCGCAGACCACATCTAAAGCAAAAAGAAAGCTCCTGAGAGTAAGTGACAGAGGCGGTGGCCTGCAGAGCCTGCCACACCTGCCTCCTGGCTCTTTCCAGAAAACGTTTGCTGACCCGTGTTTAACCCTAACACAGCAGGAACGTGCTAAACTGGTCATATTCTAAAGTCACTTACTGGTTTAGCATTCACTTCTTATTTTCCCGTAAGGATCTTGTCTCTTTGCTTTGATGTGGGTTTTAAAGCCTGCGGACTGTGACGTGGCCTCTGGCTGTCTTAGGTGGAGATGGAGGTTCGTGTTCACACTTGCTTGCAGTGGAGCTTCCTCCACCTGCCCCTTCCCATCCCCTGCAAGGACTGGGAACGTTGGCATTCTTGGTTGCTGCCTGCAGTAGTTTGCAGTGCTGTCGTGAAGCCGGACGACCTTCCTCTCCTGTGGGGGACAAAATGGGCTCCAGCCACTCCCTTCTTTCTATGGCAGGCCAGCGACTGCGGGGCAGGTTGTCGCCCCATTCCTGATCCCTCCACCCACCCAGGGCATCCCAGGCCCAAAGCCCCTCTAGGCCAGCACCCCCAGCTGCTGGGTCCCTGTCTGCTTGGGTCCCACTCTGATCCCCTCTCCTTGCTGAGAGAGAAACCTGAGCTCCTGCATGCTGGCCCCCCTTGGCCCTACACTAGCCCATCCTCCTCAGGGTCCCCGAGCCGAGGCTAAGAGGAGCTCGTCCCTGTCGGCTGCTGCCTCATTCCCATCTTGGAGCTTTTCCCTGTTCTGATGCCTCTGTTGGAAGTGACAGTGGCTCCTTGTTGCATGAACCTGTCCCACCTCCTTCACGGTTTGCCCCAAATGCCTTATATCCTATAGGGCTCCATGCTGTGCCACCTGGAGACTCCCCACTTCCTCCTCACCCCAGGGAGCACAGGGACCGGTGGCTCCTGTTGTCCTCATAGCTGTGTGGTGATATTGCTGTGTGTCTGTGTCTTTTGTCCCTTCCAAGAACATCTGCTCTGGTGGCAAGAAGACATCTGCAGCATAACGGATGGTTCCTCAGGAAGTGGTGTGTGCTGCGCAGGTGCCACGGACGCTCACACCGCGTGGCCTGCGTGGTTGTGAGTGTCCCCCTTTTCCTTTTCTCTGCAGAATGAGAGAAGACAATGCCAGAGTCTATGAGAACGTGGGCCTGATGCAGCAGCAGAAGAGCTTCAGATGAGAAGAGCCGCGGGAACTGCAGCCCAGAGTAGGTACCGGGCGCCCGCGGGCTCTGGGCACATTGCTTCTATAATTATGGCGTTTTTAAGCAGGCAAGGAATCGTGACTATTTCAGCAGAGTACACTGTAATTGGGCTTTACACACCAGCCTCCTTGCTCCTCACCCTGCATTTCCTTCTCCAAGCTGGATTGAGTTTACAGTTCATTAAGCAACAAAATCAAATACAGAATCAGTTGTGCAAGGGCTGAGGCTGCACTCAACACCAGGAAAGCGGCTGACAGCAGTAGCAAGGGAGGGTGGAGGGGTCACTGTCCCTGCGGCATTTATTAGAGCTGCTGGTAACCAGGAGGTGCTGGGCACAATCTGGTGATACCTGGACAGCCGTGGGAAGAGAGGAGTCACAGTTTTGAGTTTTCATCCCTGACGGCCTCTGACTGGCCGTGAGATATGGGGACCCTCTTGACCTCTGATGGAATCAGTTCTGCTGCTGGGAACCCATCTCCTAATGCATCTCCTCCCTGCCAATCACCTTTCTAGACTGGAACCCAAGTATGTGGTTTATTTTTGTTGCTTGGTGCTAGGGATTGAACCTAGGAGTGTTCAACCACTGAGCTATACCAGCCCTTTTTATTTTTTATTTGGAGACAGGATCTTGCACAGTTGCCCAGGCTGGCCTCAAACCTGTGATCCTCCTGCTTCAGCCTCCTGAGTTGCTGGGATCATAGGTGTGTGCCACCACACCTAGCTGTATGTTTTAATAATAACTAGAAACTAGTAGTATATTTCATGTTGAAATTCCCATCTCAGTGGTAAGGTATCTAAATGTTTAGATCTGCCTTTTAGTGGTTTGGGACTAGGGGTACAGCTCGGTGCTTCCAACTCCCATACTGGGATGGGACTGGTTGAGGGCCAGCAGAGCTGAGAACGCTCAGGTATCCTGACTCCCACTTGGCGCTGGGCCCTGAGCTGCCCAGGTGCTGACGGACTGTGCCCTGCACCTCCTGGACGGCTAACCAACTCTAAAGAACGCTGCAGGAACAGGGACCCCCTGCCCTGCCCCTGCCCCTGACCCTAACTAATTCTGTATTTGATTTTACTGTTAATGAGCGGTAAACTCAGTCCAGCTCCGTGAAGAAAGGATAGGTAAGGAGCGCCGGGAGGCTGGTTGTGAAACCCAACTGCCGAAACCTTCACAGCACCTTTGTCTGACACGGGCAAAGCCTGGGTCCAGCCCCAGCCCTGAAAACCAGACAAAACAGAACTTAGTGCTTTGCTAAGCTTTTAAACGTATTCTCTTTAAATTTTCTACCTTATTTCTTCCCCAGATGTGGACTTTCGCCTTCTCTCTAAAGTTCAAGAACAGACACAAGGAAGTTTATGTGAAGAATGGATTTGGATCTGGAAAGCTGGTGTCGTGGCTGACTGCCTTTTGATCAGCCACATTTGCAGCCATTTAAAGACCACTGTATTCTAACTCAGCAGTTCATTTCCTCAGATAAGAAGAAGTCGTCTCTACAATGTAGACAATGTGATATTTTATAGAATTTTGTTTTAAATCAAGAAAGCAGTTAAATTGTGCTCTATATTTTAGAGATCATGGGGCTTCAAGTTCAAGTTATGGGCAGTTTTTTTTTTTTTTAAATAGCCTGATTTTTTTTTTTCTCTTTGTGGGGGATGATGGGACACTTGGAGAAAGGAAATGGCTTGGGAAAATTAACAGCACCCTTGAGAAGTGGGAACCGTTTCCTTTTCCCTCGCTGCTGTCTTAGTCTGTTTTGTGTTGCCTGACAGGACGCCTCAGACCAGGCGATTTTTAATGGACAACAATTTGTGTCTCCGGTTCTGGAGGCTGGGAGGCCAGGGTGGGGCGGCATCTGCTGAGGGCCTCAGTGCTGCATCAGGGGACTTGGTGGAAGGCGTCACATGCTGAGGGACAGCCAGAGAGGGCCGAGCCTGGTTTTAAAATGAGTCCACTCCCGTGATGACGTTAATCCATTTGTGGCGGCAAAGCCCTGTGACCTGATGGCCCCTTTAAGGCCCCACCTCTCCACACGGCTGCATTGGAGATTGAGTTTCTAATACAGGAACTTTGGGGACATTCACTCATAGCACTTATCCCTAGTGGATAATTCACCTGGGGGCTTCCTCTTTTTTGGCTAAATGGTCTCCCAGCCAGTGACCGAGACTGTCAGAGGTTGACTGTCTTCACATCGCCGTTAAAAATCATGGGAAAAAAATCATGGAAATGTATGAACTAGGATAAGAGGTGTGTTTTCTCAGCCGATGGCCGTTCCTGTTCAGTGTTGACAGGCGTTTGTGACGGGAAAACAGTTGCCATATTTCCTTTGCTTCTGAGTGTTTTAAACAGGCTTCTGGGCCGACTGGGCTTTGGTCGTCAGGTGTCGCTCACCCGCCCCCTTCCTCAATCTGAGCTGGACCCGTCGGAGCTGTCCCTCTGCTGCTCTTGCGCGTGGTCCCCCGTGTGTTGGCAGGTCGATGAGACACTGGGACGGCTGGGCTTTGCTCTGCTGGAGTCCTCAGGTCTGTCCTCCACGGGGCCTCAGCAGGGTAGTGAGGCCTGTCCCCTGACTGCTCAGAGCTCCCACCTGCTCAAGGGCAAACTGGCCGGGCCTCAGGCTCAGACCACAACTACCACAGCCGCCCTTCCATGCCCTTCCTTGATTAAAGAAGTCACAGGCCCAGCCAGGGTGTGAGGGGATATGAAGTGGAGGTGCAGTGCCTTGGGGCCACAGTCTAACATCTGGCACAGCCAGTGCCATGGCAACCAGCTGCCAGTGACCTTGGGAAGCTGCTTCTGCTGTGATAGTGGGAGAAGCTGCAGGTCAGGCTGAGAGAGGAGCAGGGCCTTCAGGAAGCTCTGAACACATCTTCAGCCCTGAGCACACGTTCCCAACCTCCCCCAAGGGACAGGTCTCGCAAGCACAGAGGTGTTTGGGGGACAGAGCATTCGAAACTGAATCCCCTGTCCTCGCAGACCATGGCCAATGTGATGCTTTCTAAGTGCCGCTGGCTTTCTGTCCCGCCCTTGTGGCACTGCCAGGCCGCGCGGCGGAGGAGCAGCCCAGCCGCTGCCAGGTGAGCCAGCCTCTGTGCAGGCAGCAGCGAGACTTGCTGATGTCCTACCTTAAGTGCCTTCTCCAGGGACGTCCCCCTTGCCTCAAGTGTTAAACTGTCATTCAGTGAGAGTGTCTGAAGACAGCGTTGCAGGTTGACTCTTGTCACGTGTGAGAGCAACTGTGCTGGGAAGTCACGGTCTCTCCCCAGAGTCCTCCTGCTGTGCTCTGAGTGGCAGGGCTGTCCTGGTGGTCACTCTTTGCGGAGCCCTTTCACTCCCCGAGGTGGTTGGGGAGTGCAATGGCCGCCATTTTCACAGATGAAATGAACACTGATGCTCCCCCACCCCGTATTCCTGGGAAGCAGAATTGCTCAGAGCGAGGTGTGGCCTGAGTCACCCCTGGGCGGATGCAACGAGCACGGTCTTCCTGTCCAGCCTGCACAGGGAGCTCCCGGCCCAGCGTTTGCACCCTCTTCTCCTTACGGCATTGTCAAGTTGACTCATTTGGATTTTGTGGTGGTGTTTTGACTGTGCGCTTTGGGGACAGAGTCTTGCACCAGCATGCAAGGGTGTGACGGGACGGGTACATCTGCTGAGTTCACATCTCGGCTGGTAGCTCTAGATGGGTTGTTTTTGCACTCAGAATGGAAACAGCTGATCTCGGCCAGCTTTGTTCCAACACGCTGATTTCATCCAACTATTATTAAATGAACTAATGCCAACAGAAGATCCGTGGGAAGGCTGCTGATGTCTGTCTTGTGTTTGGTAAAAGGTGGTTGCACGTTCTCAGGGCAGGTCGTTGTGCATATGGTGGAACCAGACAGAGGGCTAGGAAGATGGGGGTAGCTTGAGGTGTGAGGTTAAGAAGGTGGAAATGCAAGTTCAAGAGGCGGTTCACGAGGAAGTCACAGGCCCCGGGCCAGCGCGGTCAGTAACCGGTGAATCAGGCTCCCTGGCTAGGCGAGATGGGCACAGGTCCGCACCCACTTCTGCATTGTTGCTGGGCATTAAACGCACACAACAGACCATAGCTGGCTGAGTATTTTAAAATTATAAGCATAGGATTTTATATTTGGGGTGAAGAAATTATCTGGCACATGGTATTGGGTTTTTCTAAAAAAGCCAAATTTCAGAGTCTTTATAGCTTTCTTTCTTAAAAAAATAAAAAGGTGTCTCATGTCCAGTGTGTAGCTCTCCTGACACCTAAGGTCACCTCTCCCACTGAAATCAGTGACTTTTTAAACGTGGCAGAATGGGGTGAGAAACTGTAGGTAGACTTTCTTGGTGTCTGTACCCAGTTGCTTTGGAACAGCCAAGAAAATTGTCAAGATTGTTTTAGGGGTTATTTTACTGGGGGATTTTTAAGAAATAACAACGGGTGGGGGTTGTGGCTCAGTGGCAGAACACTCGCCTGGCATGGGGTTTGATCCTTAACACCACATACCAATAAATAAATAAAATTAGAAAAAAAATTTAAAAAGAAGTAACATAAAACCCTGGGTCACTTCCAGTTGAGGAACGTGGGAAGGTGTGCGGTTGGTGTAGGTTAGTGATCCAGAGGGAGGCTCTGTTGGTGGTGGGAATAAATTTTTACCTAGAAGCACACGCCTCCTTGGTTTGAAGATGCCTTTCCTAGGATATGTATTAGCTTGTGATTCTGTTGAAGTCTTCTTCCTTCTTCCTCTTGAAAAATGAGTTCCAAACATAGTTTATTGTATCTTCTGTGACTAAAATGTTCACTCCTCCTTTGCCACGGGCAGTTCACACAAGGCAAGACATTAAGCAGGTGGCTGTAGTGAGCTGGTAACTATGCTGTATGTCAAACTAATTTTTACAAGTTTCCATCCTAAACCTCAAATCATGTAATTAATAATTTGCCTGTTTATTTATGACCTAATTGTGATTCTTTTATTAATAAAAGCTAATTGAAAAGGACCCTTTATTAAGCCGATGACTAGACCTACATTTAATTTTCCTGCATTGTATGAAGAGTATTGCACCAGAGTATTAAAGATATGTAATATTTTATTGATAAATCTATCCTTTAAAAGGAATACGTTTTAGGATGTCATCATTTTGATGTGAATCATGTAAATGTTGATAATATGCTGTTTATTATACATTTAGTGTTTCAAGAGATCCACTTAATTGCCTTTTTGCCCACGTATATTATGTAGTCTATTTGCAATTGTTTTTTAGAAAATGACATTAAAAGAGTAGTCTATGTAGAGAAACAGTAGTGAATGTTAATTGTCTCCCCACCTGTATTTATGGGTGTTAGTTCAACTGCTTTGCTAGTTGCAAAGCCGTTATTACAGAGTAAAGTGTATTTGTAAACTGTATGGAACTAAAAATTAGGAATAAAACCATTTTTCTTATATCATGGTATTTGTCATTTACTTCATCAGAAATGTCCAGGGAACAATTGGGATGGTGGGTCTCTTAGCCCCTCTCACTGGCACCACGTTCACATCCAGCTGCTCCGAGCTAGAAGGTGCCCTGGGATACGGGGTGGGGAGGAAAGGAATCAGTCCTCACTGAGTGCCAACTGCAGAAAGAGCTCTAGGAGACAAAGTAAAGCCTAAGGTGCATCAGAGGGATTAGGAAACGCACAGGGCTGGGTGTGGACGCTTTGGGTGGGGTGCAGGTAAGGGGTGCTCAGGGAGGCTTGTCAGAGGAGTGAAGTCCAATGTGGGACAGTGGCGCTTTCCTTTAGAGCAGGTTTAGGCCACATTCAAACCAGGCTGTTGTCTTCTGGCAACAGTGTACACAGCATGAGCAAAAAGAAATTGTAAAACAAAACAGTGATTAGTTCTGTGATTTGCATTATTTATACTGTAAGACACCGTGGCCTCCTCTCCATCTCAACTGAGTTATTTCATGGAGGTCATCGGATCCAGCCAGCTTAGTTGTTTTACTTTATTCAGAAAACAACCCGAGGCACCGCACATGTGCCAGACACTGGATTGAGCACAGCCCAAAGCTACTGGGTTCAGTGGCTGCCTACCAAGTCAGAAGACAGCCAGGTGTCCTTGTGAGGCACTTCTGAAGGTGCCTGGGGTCAAGACAGAAGTTAGACAACTGTTCCCAGTAAGGGGAGTCTGGAGGAAGGGCGGCAGGGTGGTTGCAGGGATCTTAACTTGTAACTTCCAACTTCCGGGGGATGGGGGGGCTCGCTTGGGTTGTCACACTGCACTAACATTTGGTGACCAGCCCCAGGGGCTGTTGGCATGGAGACGCTCAGGTCCATGCCATCTCCTGAGAGCTTGGGTTGCACACAGAGGCTGGTGTGATTACCTGGCCTTAGGTCATGAAAGAACCTTCTAGCCATGTAGCTCCTATTCAGAAGTAGATAGGAAATGAAGGGCAAAGCAGGAATTCCCACACAAATCAACTGTGGGCAGAGACCTAAGTGCTTATTCAACTTGGCAATGAAAAAGTTCCTGGTGAAGCCCTGCTCTTGGATCCCATTGCATGTCCGTGGCCTTGACCCCAAGGGTGGTGAAGGGGACCATAACCTCAAGCAGATGCTTTTATTGCAGACTCTTTTTTTCATTTCCTAGGAACCAGCTAAGTTTCCAAACACTGAATTTGCAAAACAATGCTGAACTGGTGGTAGTTGCTCTTTGATGGTGGTAATAGTGTAGTCACCAAGGAGCTAATATTTGTGTCACTTGAGGTCTGACTCTTTAAATCCTCAAACACTATCACAATATAAAATGTGGCTACTGGGGAGGGTCGGGGGAAAGAACATGGTTAACGCTTACACAGCTGCGGTTTGACAGGAGAAGAATTGATAATATTCTGTAGCCCATAGGGTGACTATGGTTGACAATTAATTGTACATTTTAAAATAGCTAGTAGACTTTTGAATGTTCCCAACCCAAAAAAAATGATAAATGCTTAAAGTGTTAAGTGTAAATATGCCAATTTCCCTGATCTGATCATTACACATTGGACACATGTTTTGAAACACCACACTGTACCCCATAACTATGTACAGTTATGTGTATATATATTAATTTTTTTAAAATTAAAAAATATAGCTACTAAAATAAGGGTAATAAGAAAGCAATACAGCCAGGCACGCTGGCGCACACCTGTCATCCCAGCAGCTCGGGAGGCTGAGGCAGGAGGATGCCAAGTTCAAAGCCAGCCTCAGCAAAAACGAGGCGCTAAGCAACTCAGTGAGACCCTGTCTCTAAACAAAATACAGAATAGGGCTGGGGATGGGGCTCAGTGGTCAAGTGCTCCTGAGTTCAATCCCAGGTACCAAAAGAAAAAAAAAAAAAAAGCAATACCATACCGTAAGACCCGCAGGCAGTTTATGAACAAAGTAATAGTAGGTGATGCTCGGAACTGATGTCATCGGTACCTGGTAAGACCATGGTCATACTGAACCAGAAGGAATTGTTTGGGGTTCACATCCTCTTCCACGTGGCTCTGGAAGTTAGACGCTGGGCGTGGATGAAGGCGACAGCGCCTCTAGTGGAGAGGCGTGAACCTGCAGGCGTGGTCATTGGGTTGGAGGAGGCGGTAGTCAGGGGTGTCTGCTGGAACTGATGGTTGCAGGAGTTGTTTGTAGGGGGTTAAGATTCAGAGGAGGGGCCATGGGAGCTATTCTCGACCAGTGAGAGGGTCCTCTGTGTGTTTGTGTGTGCCCAGAGACGCTGGCTGGAGTGTCCTCCTGCTCTCCTGTTGTAGTCAAGGTCAGCTTCTCTGGATCTCTTTCTAGAAATCTAGACCCTTGCACGGCAAATAGTTCAGCTCTTGCTTCCCCACTTATTCTGAACAGAGGAGACCCCATGACCACGCAGAAGGCCTGTCTAGCTAGCCCTCCTGGTTACCCTGGGCGACTGTAAGCACGAACATATTTTAGGGTCTCCGTTCTGGATCTGCGTATCTACCCACTGCTTTAACCAAATTCAGCTCCATGGTGGATGATCTGGCTCCTTGGGCTGGCGTTCCCTCGTCCACCCTGTAGTTTGGAACGAGTCGTTTCATCTCAATGCCATCATTACTGAGATCACAGATTTTGTTTGGTTTTGGTGCTGGGGATGGAACCCGGGGCCTCACACTGGGTAGGAAAACGCTCTACCCCTGAGACACAGCCTGGCCCTGTCTTTGTTTTTAAAGTCCTTCTTCCGGGCTTAAAGCATTTCTGAATTTTAAAATTTTGGGGTATTTTTTTTAAATAGGTATTACATTCACTTAGAAAAATGGGAAAGGTTGAAAGCAGGATATGATGGAAAGTCTCTTCGGCGCCTGCCGTCTGCAGGGCTTCCTAACTGTGCATTGGAGCCCTGAGCAACTTGGAACACATGTCCCGCTCCAAAAGCACTGTGCGCCAGGGTTTTACATGTGTCACTTGGAAACCTAACGCCAAATCATCACTCAGTGAGGCTGAACAGCCTGTCCTGTTCCACCTTGATCAGCTCCACGTCATACAACTTTTCTCACCCTTGTCATCCGTCACATGGGTGAGACGTGCCGGTTCTGGGTAATTAAATTCGCATTTCTCTTAGAAGTGAATCTGAGCATCTTTTCACGTGCGCTGGCTGGGTTTCCTTTATGTTGCTTGACATTTTTTTTTTTTCCTGTTGAGGTCTGAGTCTTGTTTTGAATTTATGAATAAAAAATTTATTTCTTTATGACGGATGTGATGGGGCTTACTGAGACCTCAGGATCAATTTCAGTATCACCCTCTTCTCGGGTGTGTGGCATAGGTGCACCTGCGTGCCCCTTGCTGCTTTGGCTTTGTCGTGATTATAATTCCCATTCAAAGGTGCCGTTCAGGGCACGCACGCACCCATTGAATCACGATTTAATGAGCACGTGAGCCGGGCATGGGGCTAGGTGCTCTAGGAATACAAAATAAGTACCGGTCTCCCTCCGCCTCTTGAAGGACTTTTGCCATTGAAGGAGAGAAGGCACGCACACAGCTTGGGAGGGGCCTGAATCAAGACGAAGGGAAGAGGAGCAAACCCAAACGCCTTTCATTTGCTAAGCAATAATTATGCGCCAAATACTGTCAGCAGGTTTATACTCATTGCTTCTCTTCCCTTTTTTGCAGGGTTGGAACTTGGCCTCACTCACGGGCAAGCGCCCTACCACTGAGCCACACTCCAGCTGTCACACTGATTATTTCTAACCCTGGAAAGGGGTCCCCTCTGCGGCCAGTCCTGCTCACTGCCCCGTGTCTAGTGCCTGGGCAGCGTGCACAGCAGTTGCAGAATGGACAGCTGGTGGCCATTTCCCGGCCCTGGAAGGTAGAGGTCTGAAGTGTGGGGTCAGGGTGCTGGCAGGGCTGCGTTCCTCCTGCAGATCCTGGGGACTGTCCTCCTGTCCTCTTGGTTGCTCGGCTTCTTTTTTTGCAGTACTGAGGGTCGAGCCCAGGGGAGCTCCACCACTGAACTACATCCCCAGTCCTTTTTTTTTTTTTTTTTTTTTTTAATTTTGAAATGGGGTCTTGCTAAGTTGCCCAGGCTGGCTTGGAACTTGTGATCCTCCTGCCTCAGTCTCTCAAGTGGCTAGCATTACAGGTATGCGTCACCGTGCCCAGCTTCTCAAGACCCCTGCACCCCTCCCCTGCTGGCTCTCCCCTCCATCTTCAAAGCCAGTACCGGCCAGACGAGTCTTCCTCACACAGCCGTTCTACTCCCTCTTTGACATATAAAGTCCCCAATGATGCCACAGGTCCACCAGGTAATCCAGAAGAATCTCCCCATCTCAGGGTCACAATTTGCAAAGACCCTTTTGCCATACAAAGTAATGTGTTCACAGGTCCCACGGATTGACACAGGGACCTCTTTCCAGGCCCCTTGTCCTGCCTATCACTGCACCCTGAGGCCTCTAGGATGCAGGGATGGGGGAACTGTGTTCCTGTCTCTGGAAAGATCTGGAGCTGCAGAGAAGGACTCCTGGCCTCCAGGGGGAAGGAACAGCTGCTCCCAACTCCAGCCGCTGCTTCCCACTGACCCACCCCTGCTGCGAGCCAGAGGGCGCCACTGGGCGGGTGCTCCATGGTGGGTACCAGTCTATAGTGGGCAGGTGCTGCAGGGAGAGGGCTCAGTCTCCTGGCAGAGAGCAGGGTGGGGTCTGGATCTGGGACCCGCGAGGTGTGGTCAGGACCCGCCTCAACCCGACTGATCAGTCTGCCTTTTCCACAGGATCCCCAGGGAGCCCTGGGCCCAGCGGGAGGATTTCCCTGAGGAGATAGAGGTCACAGAGGTGGTCGGAGAATCATCTGATGTCACAGAGCAGCCATGATGTCCAGGTTGTAGGGCCAGAAGAGGACCAACGTCAGGATCTCAAGAAACAGGGCGAGCGACCCCACAGATGTCTTGAAAATACCTCCAGGCGTTCTTAACAAACCGAGGGGTGAAATCCCCAGCGTGTGTCAAACCCCTCAGACTCTGGGAAGAGAGGGCCGCGATGTCAAGGAAGCAGACTTTACAACTCAGGTCTGCTCAGGAGGTGACAGCTGTCTTGACAGATTTCGAGGTTTGTAGAAAGTAATATTTTTTTTCATCTTCATTCATCCCGCCGGGTGGTTGCTCTCCACCTCATCAGCATCTTGCACCCTGTGCCGAAATCAGTTTCCTCCTTGATCCCCCCCGCACAGGCCCCCACTGTACAAAGGCTTTAGAGAACCATCTAGCAAAGGTTTGAGGTCCACTAGCCTCGGCAACTCTCCAGGAGCCTTGCTCCCTGGTATGGAAGGATAATTCCAACATCGTTGGGAAGCACAGTGTCTTTTTATCTGCTAATGACCTTTAGTCTTGGGGACAGAGTTAGGTTGATCATTACCTCTGCCTTGGATAATGTGGGAAATGCTTTGGTTTTGGAAGAGGGTGATTTTAATAAGCTGGGGACAGGGAAGGCTGACTGAGGGCTTGGTTCTGAGCCCCGCCTCTGTGCCTTCTGGCTTTCAGAGTGAGTGAACAGACCATGGGAACCTCACGCCCCGAACGGTGGGAGGTTCAATGAGCTAATGACACACACAAGGGGGTCTTTGCTTATTGAAATCAACCATAGACGACACCTCCCCACCTCGCTTTTCATATAACCGTGAAAAGAAATGGAACATGTCAACATGGATGAACTGTACGCAGGGCTGAGAGGGACGAGCACATCGTAGAAGACTCTGACAGAGTGGAATCGTTTGGATTGTATGTTCAGCAAGATGCAAAGACAATACAGTGTTTGGAGAAACAAAGTCATTTATGGTAAAACTGTCAAGTACAGGAACATCAATGCCCCTTTTTCGGGTAGTTGTCACTTTGAAATAGGATGCATGAGATCAGAGAAGGGAAAATAAGATTTTATTGGCTTCACAAAATGATCATGTGCTGGGCAGGGTGACACACACCTGTCATCCTCGTGTCTGTGGAGGCTGAGGCAGGAGGATTGCAAGCTGGAGGCCAGACTCAGCAACTTAGCAAGACTCTATCTCAAAAAAATAAAAAGAGGTAAGGATGTAGCTCAGTGATAAAGTGTCCTGGGTTTAATCTCCAGTATAAAAAAAAAAAAAGGTCATGTAAGCTACCTTTTTCCATGTTATTAATTTTTATATCATATATTCCATGTAGTCTCTTAAACATTTTAAATGTTTTGGGATATATCATTAAAAATTAACTAAGATAATTAACATGGAAGAATAGAAACAGAAAGGATACCGTTCAAGTCCACTTGCGGTGTAGCCTATAAGTGCTGTTTATTGCTGGGCAGGCTCCGTGCCAGGTGCTCCTATGCCTTCTTTTATCAAATCCACACAGCTGTACCAGGTGGGGACTATTATAATCTTCTCTGTCCCCCTGAGCAAATCGGGGCTGTTCGCCATCACGTTGAGGGAGCACTTACTGATTTTTAGGCACTATACTGTTATACATAGCATTATCTACTTCTTTTTCTTTTTTATACATGCATTGTATGATTTCATCTTTCTGCAACCTCCGAGACCCACGACCAAACCACAGCTTTAGCCCAGAGGTCCTCCAGCTTTTTGAAAAGGGCCAGACAGTAAATATGTGGTGCGTCCCTGAGCCACACGATCTCCATTGAGACCGCTGACCTCTGCTGCTGTCGGCCACATGCAGTCAGGGAGAGTTTCTAAGAGACTCAGCAATAGTCCAAAGAAATGCCCTGGATGGACGCTGACGTTTGGATTCCATTTAATTTTCACATATTACAGAATATTTTCCTTTTTTTTTTCTCAAACATTTACAAATATCAAGTTGTTTCTGACTCATGGGTTATAAGAAGCAAGGACCGGGCCAGTATTTAGCCAAACCTGGATTTTGATGACTGGTGTCACGAGGGTGGTGACCTCGAGGGCCTTGCTCAGGTGCTGTGCATCCAGCTTTTCACACACCCTTGGGTGCCTGGTGCACGTTTGTTGAGTGAATGACTGAACACAAGCCTCGGTCTCAGAAGTCAGGGGGGGGGAGACTCCTCTCCTCTCTGGGCAGCCACCTGGCATACCGGGTACTTTCCAGGGTTCCCGTTAATGGTGTCACATTACAGGTACCTTCTGGGGTCTGCTCGGGAGACCAGGATGTGCGGCTCTCCGGGGAGGTGACTCTTCCCAGAACCACAGCAGCACATCGGCCTCTGGGTGTGTGTGTGTGTGTGTGTGTGTTCACGTGTGCAAGCATTGACCCAAGTGATTGGTTTTTCCCGTGGCGTTTTAATTCGAAAAATTCCAAGGCTGCAGAAGAGCTGCTAGGACTGCGAGGTCACATACAGCAACAGGAACAGGGCCCTGTCACCCCGCAGCCACTACCCCTAACAGCTGCCAGGCTGCTGGCTCTGTCTCCATCCATCGCTCTGCACACCTGTCCACCTGTCCACATCTGTCTCCCTCCCACTCTCTCTCCATTGAGTCTCCTGGGTACCAAGTGCAGCTCGGATGACATTTTGTCCCCACATGCTGTTGTCTAACATGCAGTCGAGGTTTGGACCTCTCGCTCGCCCATACTGGACCTAATAGGTTCCAAACAAGGACCGAGCTTGGGGTTGTTCCTGATTTTATTCAGCCCCAGAGTCTAGAACAGTCCCCTTGCCTCTGTGTCTTCGATGGCACAGGTGTTAGAAGAGCCCAGGTCAGTCCTTCGCACAAAGTCCCTCGATTGGGACTTGTTGGGCTGAAGTGTCCTGGGGCTGGATTCAAATTAAACATTTCTGGTAAAAAAAAAAAAAATCAAATCCGTGGGTGATGCTCCACTGTTCTTGGCGGGCTCCATCAGCCAGCAAGGGATGTCATCTGTCCCCTAATGGATGAGGGTGACCTTGATCACTTGCTGAAGGTGATTTGGTATGATTTCTTCCCTGCAAAGGGATCTCTTCCATTCATAGTTAACATCTGCCTCTTTTTTCTTTTTTTTTTTTAAACTCAAGGGGAAAATCATCCAGGAGAAGAAATCGTTGAAGAGCATAAATGAGAAGAAAGCTGAGCCAGGGCCCATCTGGCCGACAGGTTCTTAGGAGCTAACGGGTGGCTGAAGGCTGAAGGCTTGGAGAATCCGCTCCCTGCTTGGTGGCCCTGTGCATGCTACGCAGCGGCTCCCTGGGGGGTTGTCAATTCAGGGACGTGCTGACGTCTCCTGATTCGTGGTTAGATGGTGGGAGGTCCGGGTGGGCTGCTGGGGGCGCAGATCTTGCCTGGTCAGCTCCATTTATTTTCCCATCATGTAGCCAGTTTCCCCTCCTCTGTGCCGTCTCTGCTAGAGCTGTGGTGTAGACTCTTCCAGGCACCATTTCTCTCACCTGATGACTATTATTGGCCCCAAACGGTACCCCCAATACCCACTCTGCCCAGTGGTTTCTCCTAGCAGCAGCCTCAGTGAATTTTTTAAAATTCAAATCAGATCATTGACCGGCTCCTTCTTGACACCTCTCCCTTGACCCTTAGACTCAAGATCTAAATCCTTACTGTGGCCCACCCCACCTGGTCTGCTCCTTGCCTTTCTCTCAGACCTCATTTCCTCCCACTCTTACCTGTCACTGCTCTCTGAACCCCTGCCAGAAGGGCTCTTTCTGATTCCCAAAAATGCTTCTGCCTCAGGGCCTTTGCATAGGCTTCATTTTTCCGAGAAGCTCTCCCACTAATTTATTACCAAAGATAGTCCCATTTCAGGGAGGACTAGATCATAGGTTCCAATAAAGCTATGTCAGAGTTGGCTTTATTTAGGCCATTTCTGTCCCCATGCTGGTGAGATGGCTGCCCATCTCTTCAGGATTACGCCCCGCCCTCTTTGCAACTCCTGGGAAAAGAGAGCGCTTCTTTCCTGACGGTTCTTATGAAAATTATGGGCTTGGCTTTAATTGGCTGACCACAGGTCACATGTTCCTTGCAGAACCAATCCCTATGGCCGAGAGGATGGAATACCCTCATTGGCCAGGCCAGGGCCACGTGACTGTGAAGTGGGCGTGGCTGTGGGTTGGCTTTTCCCAAGCCTCCTGGCCTGAGAGTGCTCTCAAGAGAAGTTGGTTGCCAGGGGACAGGGTACCAGGCCCCCAAATGAGATGCGGCTGCGCGGAGCAGATGCAAAGCAATAAAAGCAAAAAGAAACCACAGAGGGGGAGATAGCAGGCTTTGTGTGACCCTGGGATGCATGTGACCAAAGCAAGAAGCGCTTGGAGGCCGGAGTCTGGGCTTCTGGGAGGATGGACCTGGGTGACCTTGGATGAAGGATGTGCGGGGAAGGGCTGGGAGGGAGGAGGGAGAGGGTGGGTGACCGTGGAGCTCAGGGGGTGTGTGCAGGGTGGCCGTGGTGTGCACTGAGAGGCTGTTGCAATTCCATTTTTCCAGGTGAGGAACCCGGACCCTGAGAGAGGGGGAAACAATTAGCCCCTTCTCCCAGTGGCAGCCCCAAGACCTGATGCTACTCTCCCTGTTCCCAAGTCCGGCATGTATATAGATCAGAGCTGGGGATTAATCCCAGGACCTGTGCATGCTAGACAGTGCTCTAGCATCGAGCTACAGCCCCAGGTCTTTGTGAATTTTTTATTTTGAGACATTGTTTCCCTAGGTTACTTAGGGCCTTGCTAAATTGGCTGGCTTTGAACTCGAGACCCTCCTGCCTCAGCCTCTTGAGCTGCTGGGATTACAAGTATGTGCCATCATACCCAATTTATATTTTTATATCCTTTTTCTTTAGGCAAAATTCACTTGAATTACTTTTGGAAAACCAAAGGGAAATATCACAGAAAGTGTTTTTTTCTTTTTTGGTACTGGAGATTGAACCCACGCCTGCTTAACCACTGAGCCACATCCCTGGCCCTTTTATTTTTATTTAGAGACAAGGTCTTGCTAAGTTGCTCAGGACCTTGCAAAATTGCTGAGACTGGCCTTAAACTTTTGATCCTCCTGCCTCAGCCTCCTGAGTTGCTGGGATTACAGGCATGTGCCTGGCTGATATTTTCTTTTAAAATGTATTTAAAAAAGAAAAGAAAAAGTGCGGGAAGAGTCTGGGTGAGAGACCATTTAAAGAATAAAAAAATAGTCAAGTGTGTATGACAGGGATTTAGCAAAGTGTGAGAATGGTTTTGAGTAACTGAATGGTGGGGAAACGGGGCACTGGAGAAATCTAGAATTCTGAATGCGGCAAGAGTGCCTGCATTGGTCTTGGGAAGACATCGGACGGGGGCTCTTCAGCCTGTCCCCAGCAACAGCAGAGAGTAGTTAGAACATGCTGGTCTAAAGGGAGAAGTGCCCTGCTTTCCCCATCTTCTCAATCACTCCAAATCTAACCCTGACCCAGACCCTAATCCCCACCCTGACCCCAACTCTTTCCCTCACCCTAACTCTTTCGCTCACCCTGAACTTTACTGTCATCTTACCCGACCCCAAACCTAACTTTCCCATTAACCCCATCCTGAGCCAACCCTGCTCCAAGCCAGGGTCCTGGGCCACGAGGAGCCTGCACCCCCTTCTCCCCATGTTGGCTGCCATCTGGGGGTGAGTGCAGGTTTGTCGCCAGGGGTTCGAAAACACATTGGCCACCAGTTAAAAAAATATATCTTTTCCGAAGCTCTGTATGTTATAGACCAGGCAGCCCAGAGCTGTCCAGTAGGATCCACGGGAGGCTTTAGTCTCAATTCCAAATGCCCAGGAGGGAGAGACCCTATGTCACCATCTCTCCCTATGTGACAGGTTCCCCCAAAGAGCCTGGGTTAATGCAGGAACCCTTGGAGGTGAACCATTACAGAGCCGCGACTAATCAGGGGAAGGTAATTGGAATGGAGTCGCTGGGCGGTGACTGCAGGCTGGCAGGGCATGGCTGGCAGGGGTGGGACACTGGGGCCGTGCCTGGGGGTTATATGTTGTCCGCAGTTCCTTGCCTTCTCCTGGCTTCCTGGCCGCCATGAGGTAAGCAGCTTTCCTTCACCCCCGCCCCCCCACCACGGTACTCTGCTCAGTCTCTGGACTGAGACCTTTGAAACCGTGATCCCCAAATAAACTTTTCCTCCTCTAAATTGTTCTTGTCAGGTGTTTTGGTCACAGGGATGAAAAGCTGACTATCACACTCTATGTGTGGCCTGCTTTGGTCTGGTTGTTCTTCCTGGCCCAATAAGTTATGGCTGAGGAGGGGTCATGTCCCCCCTGTCCAGCATCTCGGGCAGGATGGTCTCAGAGCTGAGTGAGGTCCCTACAATATCGGCTCTTTGCTATTTGACTTCTTCCTTTCTTTTCCTCCTTACCGCTTCTCATCTAACATATTCTACTTCTTACTCAGTTGATTGTCTACCTTTCCCACTTGAACATCAGGCCTACAAAAGGCACTTCTCTCCTGATTTCCCGGAACCCAAAACAATGCCGGGCACTTAGTAGGTGCTCAACAAACACTTTTCGGATGACTAACTATGTGCACCGCACATGCAGACACTGGGATGACAGGAGTTCGCCACTCTGCCCGGCTCCTGGAATATCCTGAGAAAATGGGAAATGGGTGTTTGTTTTGGGTTGTGATAAGACAAGCAACTCACATTCAACAAAAGTTAACAGCTGCTCCTCACACAGGTGTGATATTGAGGGATAATTTGCAACCAAGGAAAGGCAGGGTTATTAATAAACGGCTGGGGAGAGGCATGAAGGGACGGGGAGAGTCTTCAGTGGAGAATGCTTCTGCGGTCACTTCCCACAGGAGGCCCCGCGCAGCCTTCTGTTCCGCTCATTTGCAAATTAAGGGACGTATTGTTTTAAAAATAATTAAGTCTAATTTTGCATGTTTGGGAGATGGCTCTCCACCGCCTTGGAAATCTGTATTTTTTTGTGTGTGTTGTGCAGAATGCAGATTGATCTCCACCGCTCGGCTTAAGCTGCTTCATGTACCTCTCAAATGCTGGCCACAGTCAAGGCTGCTGTTGCTAGGGGACTGAGACCCGGGCTCTCGGGTTACCGTGGGAGTTCTCTGTCAATCCCTGGAATTCTGCCCTTCATCCCAGGGAGCTTAGAAAACACCAATCCCAGTTTTCTTCCTTTGGCAGTTGCAGAAACGGATGCCCAGAGAGGGGAAGGAACGTATCTGAAGCCACCCAGCAAGGCGGCGGCAGATTAGAACACACGACTCTTCCCACCTTCGCGGTTGGATTCCCCATCAGACCTGTGTCCCAAGTGACAGTTAGGCTTTTAGCACGTCCCCGTATCACCTGACCTATTGTTTCCTGAAGGTTCTTTCCTTTCAATAAACCACTTTTTAAAATGTGAAGACATGAGTGTAGAAGAAAATCCCATTGCAAATATAAATGGAAAAAAATCCTATCGCTCACCAAAATAGAAAGTAAATAAAAAAAAAAAAAAAAAAAGAAAGTAAATGAAAATCAACGCAGAGAAAACCAAACCCCATGACTGCTTAGGGGCATCTAGGACACTAGGGCTCTGGGGGGACAACTGCAGATGTGTGGAACCCCGAGGCACCGTCCTGAGACTTCCTGCAGCTCCTAAGGGCAAGGAGCTTCTCCCAGGGTGACTGTACCAACTAAAGTCACCTCCAGGTCACCTAGGGCCTCACACCAGGGGATGAGCCAGGGAGGACATCTCTCCTTCCTTGTCTCCCTTCCCCTTGCAGGTGCAAGGCTCTGGCTGAGACCCCGACAGGACAGGACGGCCTCCCTGGATCCTGGAGCCCACAGCCTGCTGAGAAGCAGAGTGTACTCCAGCTCGCCCTCCGCGAGGACTTGACCTTCTGCAGGTGCCCAGGAGGCTGCTGGGGTGCAGCTGTTGAGGGACAGGCGGGGAAGTGGGCGAAGCCAACGTTGGGGTTTATTTCAGGTCCTTGGGGTTGGGGTCCCAGGCAGGGGCAAGAAGAGGAGGAGGAGGGGGAGGAAGGAGGAGAGGGAAGGAGGGCTGGTAGGTGGCTTTCGGTTGTCACTAGAGAGGGTGGGCTGGGACTGCCAGCTGCCTCTCAGTGTTGGTTCCTCCTTTCTTTCACAGTCATAGGCTCAAATTTTTTAGCTGGCAATTAGCAACCTGAGATTAAAACAACAACAACAACATTATTTTCTAGCTTCCTTTTTGGCTAAACCCTCGTACATGATATATAAGGGGAAATGTCAGATAGTGGCTTCTAGGAACCATCTTTAAAAGATGTTTTTTTGAGCCCTTTCCTTTTATTTCTATCTCTTTCTGGTTGCCTGGAATTTGTATGTGATGGCTGGAAACAGGCAGCTGTATTTGACCAGATAACCGTGCAAATGTCCTGTGAGTCTACCGGGTGGTGGTGCGACAAGAGAGAAGGAGCCGGCTTCCCTAAGCCTGTGCATCTTATTTAATTTTATTTGTAAAAGACAAACTGCCACTTTGTTAAAGCCCCTCAACTCTGGATCGGGAATGAGAGGACCTGGGTTCTAGGCTCCATTTCTCCAACTCGGATTCCACGTGAATTTGGGGAAGGGGGACGATAAATAGGCCCCTCAAGGCCATCTGTGGCACCTATTTTAAGTCTGCAGTGCGGCTCCCCTGGGGGACTCTCAGTTCTGCCCTGAGCCTGTGTTTGGATTCCAGGGCAGCTGGGAGGCCGCAGGGTAGGGACTGGGTTCCACCTGAGCTTCTCCCAGGTGTTACCCCGTCAGAGCAGGCAAGCTGGGTACAAGTGGGACCGGCAGACGAGAAAGCACTGGGTATCCGAGGGACCGCAGTCTCTGCTAACTATTAAATAGCATCACACCCGGGAGCAGGTCTGTCCTTAAATTGCCTCATCCTCTCCCTTAACTCTGCCAAGGACGGATTCGTAAAAGACAAACAGCCCCTCCCACCCCTCCCAACAGCCGCCGCAGTTGCATAGTTGTTATGTATTTTAAATAAAGCATTTAAAACCACTCAGAGTGTGGCTCCCATCACCATGGAGACTCATCGCTGAAATCCTTTGTTGCCATAGCAACGTCCCACCCTTCACCCACCCCCAACTCCATCCAGCCTGTTTACCCTGAAACTGACACGTTGGTTATGGTGAATGATGGGGGAAAATGGAAGAGGAACTTCCAAGGGCGTAGAAGCATGAAATATCGTGCCAGAAAATAGGTATTTTTCCCATTATTGTAATAAGTACGTTTCACTCTCCTATTTTTATCAGGATAGATGACTATTATTATTACAGACAAGAAAGAGGAAGATCAAGGATGAATTAAAGCAAAAACGATCCCTTTTGTCACGTCCCATAGGTGATTTTTTAATAGCTCTCCTTCCTGCATTGAAAACGTGCTTCCATAGCGATTGAGAGCATGAAACCCCGGGTCCTGGCTGACCCATTTTTTGCAGTTTTTTAAAAAAAACACCTCAAGAAAACCCTATTGGAAGAACAACCATCTGTACAGAGGTGGCCAGAGCAGGATTTTGGGAATGATAAGAAATGCAAACGGCCCTTTGCCAATGTCAGGGAGCCGGGATGTGTGTGTCATGGGGGAGAGTGCCGGGGGGTGGGGGGGGGGGACATGGCGTGTCCTTCACTGCCTTGAGGAATGACAAATTACACGTGTGTGGACATTTACTAGTGGAAACATATAAGGTCAAGCAGATCACAGCGGATCCCAGGGATTAGGGGCACGTGCTCTGAACATGTTTGCACATACCTTAAGCAAGGCTTGCGGGGTGGGGAGGATCTGGGGCTGCTGAGCTCCTTGGGGTCAACGAATCTGACCTGAATCTGAGCACACTTAGACCTCTCCCCCAGAAAAATCCCAAGACATTCAGCATTTTGCATAGGATTCTGGGAGCTTTGTGGCCCATGGTCACTCCAGGGGCGCCCCTCCCCACAGAGGCCCAGCTCCAGGCTGAAAGGGTAGCATTCACTTAGTTCAAGCTTGGACATCAAGTTTTGGAATTCAATTAAAAAAACCTCATTCAAACTGAATCAGAATTTCCATCCACAGGTTGGACCTCCTCTTGTCCCAAATATTTGGGACCAGAAATTTTGCTTTCAGATTTTGGAATATTTGCATATAGATAATGAGCTATCTTGGCTGGAACCCAAGTCTAAACACAAAATTTATTTACATTTCATGTGCAACTTCCACACGTGTCTGAAGGTGATTTTTTTTTTTTTGGATTGAACCTTGTGTGTGCTGGGCAAGCGCTCTGCCACTGAGCTAATTCCTCAGCCCCGAGGGTAATTTGGCACAATATTTTAAATGCTTTTGTGCAGGAAGCAGCGTTCTCCCCATGAGGTCAGCTGTGGAATTATGTCAGTGCTCAAAAAGCTGTGGATTGGGGGGCATTTTGAATTTCTGACTTTGGTCTCAGATTGATGAGGCTGGGTCTGACTGGCGTGGGGCAGGTGGGTTTTATCGGTCTTCCTACTGTCCCTATCCCTGAGTGATAACAGTGTCTGTTCCAGCAGTCACTACTGACCATTTCCTGAAGGAAGAGATTACGCAATAGCTGTCCAAAGGCCAAGCATTCCCAGAAGAACTATGATTTTGTATGTGAAGAGCCACCGATGTTTGTCATGGCCGTGTGCACGAAGTGACGGGTGTTTATT
Source organism: Marmota flaviventris (assembly GCF_047511675.1). Taxonomy (NCBI): domain Eukaryota; kingdom Metazoa; phylum Chordata; class Mammalia; order Rodentia; family Sciuridae; genus Marmota; species Marmota flaviventris. The sequence continues at coordinate 144,944,531 of NC_092498.1, read as the reverse complement.
ACTAATTGGTGTTAATAATAGCAATAAAATGATAGTAGCAACATTTTTTTAAAAAGGCCCCAAGCATCTTCATTTCTGGTACTAATTCAAAGCGATTCATACCAGGGGTATATGTCCTAAAGACACAACTGGGTCCCTGTGAGGCACACAGAGTGAGAAAATGGTCATTAATTGTGGCAGAAGTTGGAACACTCTCTGCCCACACAGAAGAAGCTGATAGGTGAAATAAGGGGGCTTCGTGGATGGCTGGGGTGCAGGTAACATCAACTCATTATCACAGTAAAACATTCCTAAGAAGCACATCCTTACACGTTCAGCTGGACAAATTGTCCAAGCTGAACATGCCCACAACATCAGAATCCAAGACAAGAAACAGAATATTAGCAGCCTCTCCCCCAAATCCTCCTGTGTGTACCCTTCTGGTAACTGCTTCAACAAGGGTCACCACTCTCTGACATCTAACAACCTAAGGTTAATTTTGGCACCTGATGCATGTATTCTTTTATGGCTGACTTTTTTGCTCAGTGCTTTCTTTGTGGAATCCATCCATGTTGCAACAGGTAGCTGTCCATCGTTTATTTGCATTGCTGTATAGTATTCCATTTTGAAAATAGATCACAACTTATTCATCTCTTTTTTTGGTGGGCATTTGGGTTTCTAGATTTTTTTGTTTGTTTGTTTGTTTTTTTTCCTATTTTTAACACTACCTTGAACATTTCAGCATGTGTCTTTTGGTGAGCGAATGGATGTGTTTTCTTTTTGCAATATTCCTAGCCATGGACTTGCTGGATGAGAGTGTCTATGCAGGTTTAGTTCTACTTTGGACGGATCCGTTTTCCAAAGTGGTTGTACCTGTTTGCGCTCTCTCCCTCTGTCTTGCCACATCATCCCCTGACCCAGCATACCCTGTAAAATCACTTGTGAAGTAAGCACTGTTTCTTTCTGGTTTCTGAGTCACTTCGGCTCTGATCCGCCCACATGAATCAGCTTCTCGAGGAAGCCCCTTCCACCCACCAGTTGCCTTGAAAACATTGGATGCTAATATCTGTCAAATACGTAAGTGACTGATTTAGTTCTTCTGGAACAAATCCCAAACATTTGCTCTTCCGTTTTTATTTTTAAGTCATCCTTAAGAGGGACAAATCTGAGCAACTTAAAAATACTGAATTAAAAGAAGATCACCAGCGGGGGGGGGGGGGGGGAGAATGACCATATTCCTCTAATATTCAGTTTATGCCCCCATCACCACAGCCAGAAAAAGGGTTCGGCCCCGGGGCAGCGGGATCGAAGGCGGTTTCTGGATCTGGGCTGCGGGGCAGGTTGGGATGCCACGTGGGTTGCCTTAATCTCCAGGGGGGCTGTGAGGCTCGTTTCCGGTTTGCATTTTTTCCCAGAGGTTGAATCTTTCAAACTCATCATTTGTAAGAGTCCCTGCAGACCTTGATCTTCGGAGATATCAAAGAACGTGCAAGCGGATGGGAACCACAGATGCGCCCTGGAGACTTCGCATAAGCCCGGGCCCTTGAGGGGTCTACACAGCCCTTTTAATTCCCTTGGTTGCTAATGCCAGAACTTTAGGCGCTAACCTTGATCGCTTTCTCCCGCCATCCCCACCTGCGATCCATCCCCACACCTGTGCGCTTCCTGCTCTGAAGGCGTCTCCAACCTTCCAGGACTTCACCCGCCACCTCGGCGCGCAGCTGGACCAGGCCGCTGCTGTCTGCAGGCCGAATTTCTGCCCCCTCTCCTTTACCTGCAGCCGACCCCCCACCCAGACAGCAGGGTGAGCTTTGGGGGTCACTCCTTCAAATCCCTCCGCGGCTTTCTGCAGAGGTGCCCTGGGCGTCTTGCGCTCACCGCCCTCGCAGACTCCATTTCTGGACCCTGCAGACCTGGTACCTTCTAACAGCACCCTGGGCTTAGTCTGGAGGCTTTTCTGGCCATCTGAAGGGCAGGATAGAAGAGCCAGGAGTCCCCTCACCTCCTAGACCACCATATTTCAACCGATGAGAGGAAGAGGGTCCTACCTCAGGTCCGGTGCCTCTTGCCTGGGGTCCCCCTGAGTGTACCCTATGCCGCCTCCCCAGACCCTCTGCTGGATTTTCAGGCCACGTGCTCCGGTGGTGACCTGCCAGGTCACACACCCAGGGTTTGCCTCCTCCCTCCCCTTCCTTCTCCCCTTCTAGGGCTTCCTGAGCTCACCTGCCCAAGAATCAACTTGCACTCACATCTTTTCTCCAGGGCTGATCCTGGAGGACCCCACATGCAGGCCCTGGGCTCTGCATTCAGGTAATATGGGAATATGTCACCATGGTCCTCCGAGGCAGGTGTCACTGCTGTCTGGCGCTGCTCCTCAGCCCCCAGCTGGGCTTTCCCGCCGTCCTCTCTGCCTGCTCTAGGGCTCTTTTCCTTTCCGGAGTGTATCACCGTCTGGAGTGACCTGTCTGATCATTTGTTCAATGCTTGTGTCCCTCCCCAGACACAGAGCCTCTTAGAGGTTGACCATGTCTGTCCATTTGCCACCGAATTCCCAGGAGCTTGGTTCACAGCAGTGCTCCATTAATATTTACCAAATGAATGAATGTGGCATTATCATTATCCCCATTTCACAGAGGAATGAGCTAATGCTGAGGGTGTCTAGGTCACATAGCCAGACAAAGGGTCTGAATTTGAACCCAGTGCTGTCCCTTGGGTAAATATCTCAGCTTGGAGTTGCTGGGTCCTTGGGTCAGTGTATCTTTATTTTCATAAGGGGCCATGAGCTGTTTTTCAAACATGTACCATCTGCATTCTCAGAGGGCAACTTGGGAAAAGTTCCAGTGGCTCCCTGTGCTCACCAACGCTTGCTGTGGTCTGCCTTACTGATTTGAACCATTGCGGTGGTTGTGGAGTGATATCTCATTGTGGGTTTAGTTTGCATTTCCCTGATAATTAACCATGTTGAGCATTTTTTCCATGGGCTTATTGGCATTTGAAGTGTGTTGGCTTGCATATGAATCTATATGTGTGCAACTTTACTTGGTGGGATGGTAAATGGCTCAGTCATGGAGTAGGGGAAGAGCAGAGGAGGAGATGGGGGAGAAGAAACCAGACCAACGTGAGGGGGCCAGGAATGGGGAGTTGAGAAATGAAAAGATTAAAAGCTCATAGAAGAAAAAAAGCAATCTTCTCAGTAGGAAGAGTCATCTGCTGTGGTGTCTGTAGCATTGACCTTGCCTGGTACATGGAACCTGGCCACAACCTATTTGTTGAATAAATAGTAGGCGACATGATATTTTTATTATTTATCCAGACTACCCCCCTTCTTTCTTCCTACCTCTTTTTTTCTTTCCTCTTTCTCCTTCTTTCCTCCAATATTAAAGAGAATATCCCGATCCCGTGCGACTGGGAGGAGGCAGCAAGTGGGTGGCACACGTGGGTCCGAGGGAGACACTGACATCAGAAGGGACTTGGCGTCGAGGAACGCACATCCCCTGGGCCTGGGGTAATGGCTGTAAAAGTGCCCAAGGTCGCGAGGGAGACTAAGGCGCAGTTCCCGCCTCCGGGTGCATCCAGGTGCCATTCTGTGTGCGTGGCGCCCCCTAGGGTCGCGTGCTGAGGCTGGGCTCCGCAACCCATCTTGACTTGGAGTGCCTTCTTGAGCGTGTGACTTTCTTTCCTCTCCAAAAGGCGCAGGGACCACAGAACACGGCCCCGATGGTCTGACTCCAGTTAGGAGCTCGCACTTGGCTGGTGAGAATCCCCAGACAGCCCGAGCTTGGCTCTGAGGCTCTTGACAGAATCTCCAGCCCCTGGCCGTCATCGGGCTGGTTCAAGGGGCAGAGCTAGAAGTGCTTGGTAATTGCACCGAGCCGGAGCTGCTTGCTTCCCAATTACTGAGCGGCTGAAGTTATTTGGTGTGGGAAAACCCTCTGCTCTGCGGGACCACCGCCATGCCCAAGCGAGCGCAGCCGGCAGCAACCGCGCAGGCTCAGCACTCATGGACAGCGTGGCAGGGACAGATGGATGCCCAGAGGGGCCTCTGCCCTTTTTGGTGTCAGCAATTTTCTCTTGGCCTGGGTGCAGCTGAGCCGAGACAGGCACTTAAAAATAATCACCCTTATTGAAGTTAAGTGTATTAATTTGCATGCAATAATGCTAAAAATAATCAACTTTATGGAGGCGTGATTTATGCACAGCGATGCACCCGTGTTAAGTAGACCATTTTGATGAGTTTTGACAGATGCACAACCTGTGTGGCCACCACTGCAATAAAGATATGTGCCATTTCCATCCTCATGCCCTACTATCTAATTAGTCACCAGTCCCTGAACCCTAATCATTGATCTGCTTGCTATAAGGAGAGATCCCTAGGATTTCACATACAGAGATTCACACTGTCTTTCGTGTCCATCTCATTTGGCTTTTGAGATTCATCCAGGTTGCTTGTGTATCAACAGCTCATCCCTTTTTCAGTACTAAATAATATTCTGCAATGTGGTTATACCACAATTTTGTTTGTCTATGTGCATTATTATTAATAAAGCTGATATATATATATATATATATATATATATATATATATATATGGGCAAATGCCTAGGAATAGAATTATGTCTGCTTGGATCTTATGTTAAGAGACCCAATATTGTCCCATTTTGCATTGTCCTCATCAACATACGCAAGTTTCAGCTTCTCTGCATCCTAGCAAACACTTCCTATTGTTGGTCATTAATTTAGCTGTTGTGTTGGTGTGTAGTGGTGTCTCATTGAGGTTTCAATTTGCATCTCCTTAGTGATTAATGATATTGAACACCTTTTAGTGTGCTTATTGATCACTTATGTGTCTTTGTAAAATTTTACCCACATTGTAACTGGGTTACTTGCTTGTTATTAGAGTACATATTCCAGTGGCAGGGGACAGAGTTAATCAAGGTTCTCGGTATGATGAGAGGCATACCATTTCTTTTTGGAATCTGGCCAAGGTAATGGGGGAGGGGATTGGGAAACACAACTTAAGATGGAGAGAGAGACAGAAATGACTTTAGCACAAAACACCCAGGAGTCTAACCTCAAACTTCAGTACTGAAGTTTCTGCCTGGACCACCTGGAGGACTTGTTCACGCACAGCTTCCCTGGGAGACCAGCCCAGAGTCCTGCTTCAGCAGGTGTCGAGTGGGGCTGGAGCTCGGCTTCCCTAAGAAGCTCCCTGGTGACACTGACGCTGTAGGTCTATAGATATCTCATAACACCTTATGGACTCTCAAGCCTGAAGTTAGACTACAGGGAGGACCTCTTGGTCCCCACTTAGTCTCCATTTTGGAGTCTCTGAAGCCCCTCCCTTTCCTTCTGCCCACCCACCGATCACATTCTGCAGAGCAATTGGACAGAATCAAATGACCTGCAATCCACATTGTCTATCCCGAGAGAGCCAAAGAGGTCGGAGATCAAGGGACCAAGGAACCAAAGAGGAGAGGAACAAACAGTCAAGCAGGAGAAAGTTCCGAAGGGGTAGATGCGCTGAAAGTCTAGAACAGAGGTCATAAACGGCTTGCATTTGGTCTGGATATGTTTCTTTTTTGAGGAAAGATGTCTGTGCTGTGTTTCAAATTCTTTCAGATTGGTTGTCAGTATTTAATGTGTATATCTACACTTTGGAGGAGCTGGGGATTGAACCCTGGGCACTGAGCCTGCTTGACAAGCGCTCTACTGCTGAGCCGCACCCCCAGCCCTGACAACATTTAGGAGTTTGGAGATTTTGCCAGCAGTCTATACTTATTCTTGAAAAAATATTAGGAGACCCTGACATACAGGTTCCTGCCATGCCCCTCCGGGGCACTGACTGCTCCTTGGGTTCTGGGCACCAGAGACCCTCATCTGCTGCCCAGGGGTGAGTGTGACTCCTGCCATGGCTGGTCTCTGTGTGTCATCCTGGTTGGCCCCCTCAATCCTACCCACTTTGTGTAAATAGATAATGTTAGAGTCTGTAAACAAGTCAAAATAACACCTGGCATTTTGCCAGGGGAATGTTAGAGTTGTAAACAAGTCTGGATGGTGCTTGGCAAAATGCCAGAGGGAGTGGTTTGAGAAGTATCAAAAGCGAGCCATTAAGTGTGGAGATTCCTTATTGGTTGACTGATGTATCTAGTTTATGCTAATTAGATAAGCTGTGTGGAATGTATAAATACTGCTCCTGTCCTGCAATAAACGGCTTCCACTCCTGCTGTATCAACATACACAAGTTGTTCATCACCCCGCCCCCCCCCCCCCCCCCCCCGTTATTTTGCTGCAGCTGGACTGCGGCAAGATAATTCAGCATCCCCCTCCCATTCACCCTGGGGTGCGCTCTGCTTCCTTCCAGCACCCTGACTGTCACCGCAGGTCTGCAAGGGTCGAGGGGGTGATACTGGTGTATATCCAGCGCTTCTGGTGCAAAGATGGTTGCCACTGTCCTCCATCTCCACCTCATTTTTCCGGGGAAAAATTAAATACTGACCTTAGAAGTAGGATTAACTACGGAAGGTGAAAGCACCTCCATTCACGTTAGCTTCTTTCCATCCCCAAATTTTGTTGGGTGAAATAGCCCCACCAGAAACGTCAACAGGTGACCCTTGATGGACATTTTTTTTTCTTTTAAAGCCAGAGTCACGTTATGCTCTTCCCTGCTGATGATCTTCATCACCATGGCGATGGACGCTGTGTCGACAATGTTCCTTTTGGGGGAACAGTAGCAAGAGCCCTGGGGGAGGGCTCAGCACCCAGGTGCCTCCCTTGTGTTCCTCACAGGTGGTGAAACGAGTGCTGGCATTAAACTGAGACCCCCCGAGGGCTGCCCTGGAGGGTCAAGTGGATCTGAACTCAGACCCCAGGGCCTGCCCTTAACTCGCCACACCGAAGGTGCCTGACGACTCATTGCTGCCCGGAGCCATCCATGACCCACACGTGAACCGCGTGGGAACTCAAACGAAAGCCTGGTGTCGGGAACTCGCAGCAGCAGCCCTGCAGGTTGGGAAAGCCTGGTTCGTGTGGCTTCCTCCCCAGCTCCGCCACAAGTTCAGCACAGCATCGGAAAGGGGGTGACCTGATGGAGCCCCCCAGCCCCTCAGAGATGAGTGCGGCTTGCCAGCATGCCAATCAAGACTTCTGCCATTCCACCCAACCAAGGCTCCTCCCTCTGAAGCCTGATCCCTGCCTTTGATGTTCTCCCCTTAAATAAAGATTGGGGCCGGGAACACCTATCACACCCTCTGTTTTTTATAGCTAATTTCTGATTCCATGATTAAACTTCTAGTGGAACTTTTCTTTTCTTTCTTTCTTTTTTGGTACCAGGGATTGAGCCCAGGGGTGCTTAACCACTGAGCAACACTCCTCTCCATATATATATATATATATATATATATATATATATATATATATATATATATATTTATTTAGACACAAGTTTTCACTAAGTTGTGAAAAGCAGCTCAGGGCCTCCCAAGCTGCTGAGGCTGGCTTTGAACTCGCGATCCTCCTGCCTCAGCCTCCCGAACTGCTGGGATCACAGGCGTATTCCACCCCGCCTGGAGATGTCATTTGCTGTCACTATCCACAGCCCTACCTCCCTCCCTTCTTCCCAAGTCTCAGGTCTAAGCCAATCGGTGCCTCCCATTCCACTAGCCACGCTGATTGGTTCAGGGATGGGCGTTAGATTAAAACTGACCAATCAGAACAAACCTCTGGAAGGAAGGCTGTGGGCGTGGCCGGCAGGGGGCCTGTTCTCTGGAGGGGACTTGAATCTGAGAGGCTGTGGCCTGGGGCTGGGGGTCTTGCCCCCAGAGGTAACTGCGTGCACATAGCAGAGCTGAGCAGAGACGAGAGGAACCAGGTCCTGACAGCATTTGTCCCCAGAGCCAGAGGCTAGACCAAGCGCCGCATTGTTCAGCCACCCTCCCTCCAGTTCTTGCTTCCCGGGTCTGAAGTTGATTGTTTCCTTCTTTCCATCAGAAAGTTCCTACCTGAAGCCACGGGTCACAGCCTTCTGCAGGGGACCATTTGCCCCTTGATCCTTGTGGTATGATTGTGGCCTCATTATTTTCAAATCTCAGACTTATCATTTCATCTGGAAACATTTCATGTCATCTAGAGGCAAGGATTGTTTTAAAAACAGAATCGGAATAGGGTTAAAAATAGGGTTGGAGTTGCAGCTCAGTGGACGAGCGCTTGCCTAGCGTGTGAGGCCCTGGGTTCGATCCTCAGCACCACATTACAAAAATAAAATAAAATAAAATAAAGGCATTGTGTCCATCTATTATAAAAAGTATTCATAAAAAGAATAGGGTTAAAAATAAAAACAGACCATTACATAGGATCCCTTTTATTACTCATCGTTGCAGATAAACTTTCCTAAGATTTTCCTATGAAAGGTGCAATTATACTCATTAAACGATGTCCCTCAAAAACTGTCGGTGACTTTAGGGTTTGGACTTAAGATTCATAAATGCATTTGGGGGTCACTGAGACCTGGAGAGACCCCCCCCCCCAGCACCTATGAGGAGTGGGATGTGAATACTCAGGGGTGTGTGTTTATTGAACCCAAAGTCTACACCACCTTAATGGGAAAGTTAACATTTTAACTTTGCAAGCAGCTGCCAAGAGGAAATTTACAAACTACAAAGAGTAAAATATAAATAAGCTAAAAGAAAGGGGGGGGGGGGGAGAAAGAAACGGAAAGAACACCCACGGTTGCCAGTAACTAGGAATGGATGAAATAAGAAACATTTTTGGTTTTAGTCAAACCTTTAGAATTTTTCAAATGGCTTAAATGAGAAAAAGAAGGAGGCGGAGAGAGTGTGGGAGAGGGCACTGCTGATCTAGATGAAGCTAAAAATTTAAATGATGGTGAAACCCAGCAAATTGGCATTCAAAGTGTGCTATTAATACAAATGTTCCTTTGAAGAGGGTGGTTTGGTGGAAACCACTTCCTGCTTTCTACTTTCCCTTACCACGGTAGGGCACTTGGGGTATAAAGACTGGGTTTAAGCTGAGTGTGGTGGCACATGGCCTGTAGTTCCAGTGATGCTGGACCATGCAAGTTAGAGGCCAGCCTGGGCAAATTAGCAAGACCTTGTCTCAAAACAGGAAAAGGGCTGGGGGTGTAGTTGTGTGATAGAGCAGCCTTGGGTTCAAACCCAGGGCCCTACACAGCTGTGTAGCCTTGGGCAGTTTGCTAAACCTCTCTGAGCTGCAGTTTACTTACCTCTGAAGGCAGGATAATGAGAGCTACTCAGGGAAAAGAAGACTCAGTCTTTGGCCAAGCTCAAAGTCCTCATAGGGGACCAGAAGTCCAGTAATGGAGCTCTTGTGAGTGGAAAAAGACCAGAGAAACACCTCTTAAAGGGCCCGCAGCTTGTTAGGTCCTGTCTCCAGTCTGGCCCACACTGTCTTTTTTTTTTTTTTTTAAGGAGTTACTGGAAATCCCTGTTATACATATGATTTCAGTGTTGAAGCATCATTAGTTCAAATCTGAAGGCCACCCTTGGCCTTCAGAAGGCTACAGTCCTCTGGTTTGCAACACATTCCTCAGGGGACAGGTTAGTCTCAGCTGTCATGCTGAGTCCCCAGGACCCGGTTCCAAGCCCTGCATCTAAACGAATTAATCGACTCCTTCCATCCACCACCCCGGTTCACTTGGACGACAAAAGGATAAATCTGAGTCCTTAATTAAGATCCCTGCACCCCAGGGCCAGCTGTGCCTTGGGGGAGGAGCGATGGTGGACTCCCGGTGGGGTCTTGAGGGCCCAGTCCCCTCCTCGGTTTCTTCCGTGGATCCTTCCAAGAGGGGGCCGGTACCCCTGCTGTAGGACCGCGGGTGCGGATGCCCGGGAGAGCCAAGACCACCGAGCACTCTCGGAACACTAGAATGAGGGACGTGGAGGGGAAGGCGCGCGGGTGGCGGGCTCCGCCGGCGCGGGTCAGCAAGCCCAGCCGCCCTGACAACTTTTTTCTGGTGGCCCCGGTGGTGCGGGGAGTGTGGCGGTGGCCTCGGATCCCTTGATCCTGGCTCCTTCCAGAGGGCGGGGAGGGGAGGGGAGGATCCTGCGCTGCTCCCACGTCCAAGGGCCGAGCGCCGAGTGGGGGTGGGGGCTGGTGATCCAGGGTCACGCGCGGGTGGCTTTGCCGCGGCGGTCGCGGAGGCTGCACCGCTGGAGGCGGCAGAGGCACCGGCGGCCACCAACGCTGCGGGCGGGTAAGGTGGGCAGGACGGGGGCAGCCGGACAGGGGGCGACTGTCGCAGGTGGCGCTACCCTCGGGAGCTGCAGCCCGCGATGGATGGGGACCGTGGTGGGGACGGTGGGGGGCTGGCGGGGGACGCCTAGTGCGGTCCCCAAGAGCGGGGCTGCGGGAGCGCGGGGATGCGCTAGAGCTGGGGGTGGGGTGACGAGGGAATTGGGCGGCGGGCACGAGGCTCCCGCTTGGGGGGCGGGTCCCTGCAGGGCCCAGCTGCTCCCGCGCTGGGAACAGGTGGTCGCGGTGCGAGTCTCTCCGGGGGATTGCGGTCGCGCATTCTCAGGCTGGAGGGGTTGACGCCTCCGGGTAGTCACAGGGGACTGGACGCGCACCTGGTCCATCGCGCGTCCTGGACAGGGTCAAGGGTCAGGTCTTGCCTGAGGGTCTCGGAAGAGGGAGAAGAAGGGAGAAGCCACGGGGTGGGTCTGGCCCCCACTGCAGGGCACCGCGTCCCGCGTGGCGGCAGAGGAGCCTCCTGCAGGGTCGCAAGCTCACCAGCACCTGGCACGCGAATAACGACCCCAGACTCTCCCTGTCCTGGCTCAGGGCCTGGCAGCCTGGGGAGGAACAGACTCCAGTATTTAATCCTTGGCACAAACCCCCATTTGATAGATAGGCAAACCGAGGGACTGCAAGGTGAAAGTCACCTGCCTAAAGCCATCGCGGGGAGAAGCGCCAAGTTGGAAGGGAACCCAGGCAGGCGGGTCCGGAGTCCTGGCTCCTAACCACTGTGCCCAGCTGTTTGGAGGAGCTGCGGTGGCCTGCCGAAGTCCCACCAGGGGAGTCACCACGGCCACACAGGGTTCTGGGTGACCAAATTGATTCCTTGAGAAGCCAGAAATTGGGGCTTTTAAGTGATTAGTTTAATTAACTTAAAAGCACTTGATAATGAACTCAAAAGTAGAGGAACTAATATAATACATTAAAAACATTTTTTGAGAGCACTGTATGAGCTAAAGGCAGTACAGACCCATGATGGGTGGTCTTCTTGACTTGACCGTGGTGTGAAGGAGATGTGCATGTATTGGAGACCTTGGATCTTGGTTCAGGCTAGTGACATGGGGGATGTACAGACCCCCAGAAGATTCGCTGTATTAAAAGCATTCTCCATTAGGACATTCTCCATGGATGATGGGTTTTGTGGATGTGACACTATCGTAAGTCTAGAAGCAACTGTAAAGCAAGTCCAGTGGCCGGCCACCTCTGTCCCAAACACACTGGCTGTTTACGGCCCTTATGTGGACCCTGGCGGCTCTAGTTGTTTCTGCACCAGCAGCCTCAGAGGCATCACTGAGAGTTGGCTTGATGCGCCCTGCCCCAACCTGCTGAATCAGGCTCTGCGCTTTAATGAGACCCCCCAAAAGATCCACATGCATATTAAAGTTTGAGAAGTGCCACTCTGGGTCTCTCCTTGGACAGCCCCCGGTCCCAGCAGGAGTTCTTGTCTCCACACCCTTAAAGCTCAGTTCTGGCCCTAATTTGGGGGAGGGAGGATTTTTTTTTTTTTTTTTTTTTAAGAAATGTGTGACTATTCAACAAAACTACCCCTGTTGACTCTGGTCTGATCCTTGTCAGGATTGTTTTAAAGATGAGATGAAGCAATATAAGCAATTTATATTTTGTAAACATTTGTATGTACTTCATTACTCATTTGTATTACTTTTTTTTTTTTGCACTGGGGATTGAACTCAGGAGCACTTGACCACTGAGCCACATCCCCAGCCCTATTTTGTATTTTATTTAGAGATAGGGTCTCACTGAGTTGCTTAGCGCCTCGCTTTTGCTGAGCTGGCTTTGAACTCACAATGGATCCTCGTTCCTCAGCCTCCTGAGCCGCTGGAATGACAGGCATGTGCCACCGTGCCTGGCTTGTCTAACTTTTTATATTAACTGATTCAGTTAAAAGAGAACCTAAACTACCTTTGGCTAAATAAATAAATAAATAACTTTATAGATTCAAGGCTTGGAAAAGACTAAAGGAGAGAGCTTCAGGTGTGTCTGGATCCAGGTGCTCAAGCAGTGGTATGGGGACTTGGTCTTTTTTCCTCAGGAGGCAGGAGGGGCAGAGGAGGTTCACTTCTGTGGACCAAATAGTTTGAGATTAGGAACACAGTGATGCTTACAAAGTGATACTAATAAAAATGGGAATAAGTGCTTGAATAAAAAATCAGACATCCTTCAAAGTCGTTGCATAATCCCATTTGTGATCACACTTTTCATTTTCGTCTGGTTTCCCCTCACTAGACTCCAGGTGTCTGAGAGCTGCGTCTCTTTCTTCCTGGGCACCTCCGTGGTCAGACAGGCTGCTTTCACCGAATGCCACACAGGGGGTTGCATCAGAGGTAACTGACTCAAAAGTAGGGAGGTGAGTTGCTCAGATGGCCCTCCTGGGCGACAAATGTCTCTCTTGACTTGCAGTGGAATCACTGTTCCTGAGCTTGTAGCAAAGAGACCATCAGACTCTGCCACCCCCACTTCAAAGTCATTTTGTCCCTTTGCAGAATGCCAAGCAGCTAGGAAAATGGGCCCAGAGTGAGACAATCTCAAACTGTGCAGCATTTCATTATGCAAAGGGCAGGGGACTGTTCTCAGCGTGGCCGGCACTGGGACTGTCTGTGATCCAGGGAGGAGGCAGTGTTGAGAAGCCTGAGCCTGTCCCAGGGCTTTCTGTTAGGCGGCAGGAGGCTTGTGAGGCAGGACGCTCTTCCAAGCGATCACAAGGAGTCTTTTTAAAGCAACAACCAAAAAACAAAACAAAACAAAACAAAAAAACACACACACACACACAGATAAATCTGGAAGGACTACTGAGAATTGGAAGCCTTTTCTGGGTAGAATGGCTGGAACTGGATTTCTGTCCATTTGTTTCTCCTGATTGAGAAAGGATGGGAGGGGGTGTTAACATGGCCTGAGACGGACCCCCCCAATATTCTTCCTGTTAATCCCATCATTAGGGATGGATGGGTTCAAGAAGCTATTACAAAAGACATAGATGTAGCAGCCACTCCCAGGCTGGCCTCCCAATTCCATCCTCCTGCCTCAGCCTCCTAATTCACTGAGATCACAGGTCTGCGCCATCCACTGTGCCTGGCTCCCTTTGAAACAATTAGTTTTATTGTATCAAAGCAATACAAATTCACAAGTTTGAAAGTCAGATTATAAAACATTTAGAATAAAACATTAGTTTCGGTTCCTCTCCTTCTGATCTGTCCTGAGAGACCAAAGCTTTCGACTCCCTTAGCTGCTTCTCCGTCCCCATCTCCACAGTTCCAGTCTTGATGGTTACAGGTTCCCAGCTGTTCCATGATGCTCCCTCATTAATGGATCAAGCGCATGTGCAAAAGGATGTGGCCCCACTCTGCCGGGTGCCACGCAGCTCTCAGTGCGGTCCTCCCTTTGTGGACTCTTCACCAGCATAAAAACGTGTAAAATTGGCCGGGTATGGTGGTGCACGCCTGTAATCCCAGTGGCTGTGGTGGCTGAGGCAGGAGGATCGCAGGTTTGAGGCCAGCTTCAGCAACTTAGTGAGGCAATAAGCAACCTAGTGAGACCCTGTCTTGAAATTAAAAGTAAGTAAATAAATAAAAAAGGCTGGGGATGTGGCTCAGTGGTTAAGCACCCTGGGTTCAACTCCTGGTACCAAAAAAAAAAAAAAAAAGAAAGAAAGAAAAAGAAAAGTGTAAAATTGCAACAATTCCAATTGTCCGGTGGACTGAGGAAAAGTGAGGAAGTGTAACAGGGGACTTGGACCTGGTCAGTCAGGGTCAGCATCTCGAAATAGGTGGTTGAACTGAGATCTAAAAGGCAAGTGGCACTTGAAAGGCTGTGGGAGAGAGTGAGAGAGGATAGGAAAAGCATCGAGGGCAGATGGAACAGCAGATGCAAAGTCCCATGGTGGGGAGGAGTGTGGGGGATTTCAGAAGGTAGTTTTTTTTTGTTGGGGGGATACCAGGGATTGAACTCAGGGGCACTTGACCCCTGAGCCCCACCCCCAGCCCTAGTTTGGGTTTTATTTAGAGACAGGGTCTCACTGAGTTGCTTAAGGCCTCGCTTTTTGATGAGGCTGGCTTTGAACTCGCGATCCTCATGCCTCAGCCTCCCGAGCTGCTGAGATTACAGGCACGCACCAGGGTGCCCGGCTCAGAAGGCGGTTTTTGAGTGACACTGGGAATTATCATCTTCAAGTAAACGAAACTTCCCCATGGGGACTTGGACAAGTGGCATCGTGGGTGAGGGCCGAGCAGTGGGTTCCAGTCTTACCTTTCTGATGCCTTAGCGACGGGCTCCTGGTCTGGCTGCTTCACCTCTCAGAGCCTCAGTTTTCTTCTCTGAAAACAAAAACAAAACAAATAACTAAAATAAAACCCCCAAACAAAAAACTCTGCTGTTACCTGGCTCCTTGTCAGACGAGGAGAGATGGAGAGTGAGTGCTCTTGCTACGGTGGTCACCGTCCTCATTTGGTGTTGTCCTTGCTACTGTCTGACAGTAGTTTTTGAGGATATTTCTCAAGTGCTGAGGCTGGCCTCTAACATGTGATCCTTCTGCTTCAGCCTCCCTTGCTCCGGCTTCCCCCTTGCTGGACACCTGAGCCCAGGTGGCATATGACTTGTTGCAGTGATAAGATGATGACATGATGTGACCATGAATGACAGAGGAGGACACCTCTTTCTCTCTCCACCTTCCTGTCTGCCTCTCAATTTTTGTTTTTATCTCATTGTCTCTATATACCTCTTTGTCTCTCTCCCCCTTCCTCCCTTGGCTTCTCTCTCCATTTCTCTCTGGATTTAATGTCAACATTTCTTTCTCTTTATCTCTTTTTTTCTGTTCCTCAGTCCCCCTATTTCCTGTCTTCAAGTTCTTCTTTATCACTTGATGATCCTCTGAAATGGTCTCCTCCATAAGAGCCCCCCCCTCCCTGCCTTTTTGGTATTGGGAATTGAACCCAGGGGTGCTTAACCACTGAGCCACATCCCCAGCCCTTTCAATTTTTTATTTAGAGACAGGGTCTCCCAGAGTTGCTTAGGGCCTTGCTAAGTTACTGAGGCTGACCTCAACCTTGGCAATCCTCCCTCATCAGCCTCCCAAGCTGCTGGGATTCCAGGGGAGCCACCACGGTATCTGGCTCACGAGGCCACTTTTAAGCAACCATTTAGCTAACATCGTTTTCCTATTTTGCAGTCAAGTGTGGACCGGGGAGTTAGCTGGTCTGCACTTTCATGTTATTTAGTCAAGATAGCCCTTTTATTAATAAATTTGTGCAGATTGGTCTGCAAGATGTGAGGTGTGACTAAAATATTCAATTCCTACACTGTTGAAGCTCTAATGGATTGGAAAGGTAAATTAGAGAAGTGTGTTCTCATAGGAATTATAGTGACATTCAATTATAGTGACATTAACTTTGCTTGATACTGAATCCATGGCATTACACACTGGCTCTGAGGGGAATATTGAATTTCAAGTTCTTGGTGAGCACCCCGATAGACAAGAAGGGTGGTAATTAAATTAGAAGGCAAAAATTGTTCTTTGGTTACTTCCTGCAAGTTTTCTCACCTTGGGGAATCTTTGTGAGAGGAACGGTTTAGCAGGGTCTTAACAAAATGAAGATGATCAGCCTCGATGAGCAGGACCACAGATAACTCAAAATGTTTTCAGGAAAAAACTAGGTAGCTGGGGAAGAGTTTTAAGATTCTTCCTCCCTATTTCTTTCCTTTGCCTCCTTGTTCGGTTTTCTTCCCCTTGATATCATGCCTGGACCACTGACCTGCTGTTGTTGAACCAAAACTGAACTGACATTCAAGACACAAGAGCTCAATCCCAGTTCTGCTGCTCACCAGCTGTGTGACTTTGGGAAAGTTATTCAACATCTCTGGGCTCAGTTTCCTCTTTTTGTTATATAGGAAGTTTTTTTATTTTTTAATTTTAATTTTTAGTTGTAGATGGACACAATATCTTTACTTTATTTACATTACGTGGTGCTAAGGATTGAACTCAGTGCCTTACACATGCTTAGGTAAGTGCTCTACCACTGAGCCATAACCCCAGCCTATGTTCAGGAAGTTTTGAATTAGAGGACCTATACTGTTTTTTCCAGGCCTAAAATTCCTTGACACACACCAACAATTATTTAATTTTTAATTTGCATTCTTTTCTGTTATGTAGAGGAAACACTCATTAATTTTTTTTTTGAAAAAAGAAGAACAAATGAAAATGTTCTATAATCTTATCATTCAAAGAGCCACTTGAATATTTTGGTCCTCTTTTGATATGTGGTTTCAGCAAATCATGGAAGCTTTTCTTGTGCCTAACAGTATGTATCGTCTTTGTTTCAGTCAATATATTCTCCTAAGCACATCTCTGTGTCTTTCTTGTCTTCATGGACATTTTTAATGGCTGTATAGTATTTCACTGAGCAGCCATGTCTGAACTGGCATGAACACGTCTCAGCTGGTCGGCATTTTAGTTGACATCAGCTTTTCTCTTTTACGGCTGCTTATGGGGCATGACCTTATTCCAGAATCATTCTCCACATTTCATTTTCCATAAGGTTATGACTTTTTCAAGGCTGTATTTGTGTTCCCTAGGCAAACATGGATAAATTAGCAAGAACCATGTAGGTGGCCCCATGAATCCTGCCTGGAACCAGAGCTTCCTTTGCTCCCCACACCTGAGTTCTGTGTGTGTACCAGGGAGGCCGGGCGGGGAGGTAATTCTGAATTTCAATCTTTATTACATCTTCCCCTAACATGTAGCCACTCGATTCTTCTAGGTCTGACCTAATTTTCTTTCACTCCTTTTGTTTGCCTGACTAATAACAAGGGCATCGTTCATGACAGTTGTCATAGCGGCTTGCAGGTGACCACCCCTTGTCATCCCCCAGGTACTGGGCACTCTCACTTGGTCCTCATGGTGGCCTCTCTGAAGTTGGTATTTTTGGCATTTTGCAGATGAAGGAGCTGGGGCTGAGGGAGGTGAGGTTCCTTTCTCAAGGTCAGGTGGGAACTGTCTGGGCAGCCATTTCTCTTTATCTCAGGCTGTATCTCCCACCTTCCCCACATATGGGTTCTCAGGAAACCTCTATTAAAAAAAGAAAAGAAAAAGTTAAAAGAATCAGGAAAGAAAGAAGGAAGAAAGCAAATGGATAAAGGGAAGGAAGGAAGAAGGAACTGGGCATTTCCGTAAGGTCTCAGGGCAGCTCTGCATTCAGCACCACACACTGGGATTTATCCTCCAGCCCTACAGTTCAACTTGTTCTTGAGCAAGCCGCACCTGAATTCCGCACCTCCCTTTACCATCTATCTACACCACTAGAGGCTAAAGCGCAGAATCTTTAAGGGCGCTGAGACCCTTAAGAGTCTCCTATCCTTACCAACCCCGATGGTGGGAGAGAACAAGCTGGGGGGAGGCGGGAGTGATTATTGCTGCTAAAAATGGGGACACTGAGTGTCAGGGATGTCGCCAACCTCACAAAACCAGCAAATACCTGCTGGGTCTTGCATCTGTAAATACCTGGGACTTTGTATTTTGGGGTCTCTTAGGAAATGGCTTTGTCAAATTTTAACACAAACGAAGAATAGGGCGAAAGAACAGTGGGCCACCACCGGGAACCCAATGGCAGGAGCAAGGTGACAGGTGGGTGTCTGCTCCTGTCTACGTTCCAAGCAACGCCCCTGGGAAGTCAGATCTTGGAGCTTGAATTGACATCTTCAGTGTCAGTCGAAGAGAAAGAATCTGATTGGTCCAGCCAGATTCGCATGTTTCTCTCTGATCCAATAAACTGTCAGGTTGGGGGCGTGGTCCAAACACGTGGCATGAAGGAAGGCGGGACCCCAGAAGACGTCAATCATGGGCTTGATGCTCAAGGTGATACACCCTTGATTGTCTTAGGGCGGCAAGAATTCGTGCGGTTGTCATTAATGATAAAACTTTACATTAGTGGCTTCCATTTTCTATGAAGTAGTTCTCCCAGGAAGGAATCAATTAGTGTTGGAGGCTTGGAGGTGTGTGTGTGTGTGTGTGTGTGTGTGTGTGTGTGTGTGAGAGAGAGAGAGAGAGAGAGAGAGAGGGAGAGAGAGAGAATGAGCTTCAGCCAAGTTTTATTTGATGATTTCCCACATAGTGATGCTCATTAAGGAACAATTCCCCGGTGGCGCCTGCAGGGCCTCATGGCCACATTGTACACCTTCTCCTGTTTTGCACTGGAGATTGAACCTGGGGCCTGTCACGGCTCCGCAAGTGATTCACCTCTGAGCTCCACCCCTGGCCCCTTTTATTTCATTTCATTTTATTTTTTATTTTGAGACAGGGTCTCACTAAATTGTCCAGACTGGCCTCCAAGTTGTGATCCTCCCGCCTCAGCCTCCCAGGTAGCTGGGATCATAGGTGTGAGCCATGTGCTCGCCTGACCCCCACTCCTTTGAAAGATGGTCACAAGCTCAAATGGGGGTAAAATAATGGGGCCATCCACCTTCTGAGGCAAAAGCAACACACGAGAGAATCAGTGCCCCTCTGTCCTCATTTGGGGATTTGATGAATCTTGAGAGTTTTCTAAATAAGAAGTTGAACTTTACATTTTTTGAGGAAAGACTCGAGATGTTTTGCTGGTATGAGATTCCTAGGTCCCCCTAAAGATTCAATGGCTCCAAGGGATCCAGAGAACCCTCCTTTTTACTAAGTGCTCTAAGATAAGTCTAATTCCGGTGGCCTGACCCATACTATTACTTTCACAATGTAAAAAGAAGAACAATTCATGAACCATTCCCCACTGAAATCTTGTGTGTCATCGCAAGGTTGGTGGCTTGGGATGAGGTAGCAGGTGAGGGGCTTAGACCCTGTCCCTTCTCCCCTCTACTCTGCCCTCCAGCCCTGTAATAATTGCTACTATTTTACTAGCTGCTGGAGAGTTGGGGACAAAGTCATGAACAAGATAAATCCAATCCCTGCTCTCTTGGGGTTTCTTTACCTGCAGGGGAGACAGGTCACTAATAAGGACATGAGATACTTGCTGGTGATACAGAGATGATGGGGGTCATGTGTCAGGGAGGGGGAGAGTCTCTAAAATGGCTCTTAAGATCTGAATCCCTGAAGTGAGGGAGGAAGATACAGGAAGGTTTGTGGGGAAAAGTCCCAGGGAGAAGCCTAGACCAGGCTCTGAGGCTGGAGTGAGCTCAGTGTGTCCCAGGGAGAGCAAGTATCTGAGCAAGGGTAGTGAGCTCGGGAGAGAATGGCCAGGCAGGCAGTCAGAGGCCAGGTCCTGGGCAGCCTGCCCAGGACCTTGACAAGGTCCTGTGCATAGTAAAGTGTTGGTAGATCATTTCAGGTATGATGGGAGCCTTCCCCTCGCTTATTCCTCCTGCAAGGAAGGATCTATTATTTGTATCCATTTTACAGTTAGGGAAATTGCCGAAGGCCGGCTGGCTGGGCAAAATAAGCGGAGGGGTGGACGAACAACTTGTGTGCATTGATACAGCAGGAGTAGGAGCGGTTTATTGCAGGACAGGAGCAGTATTTATACATTCCACACAGCTTATCTAATTAACATAAACTAGATACATCAGTCAACCAATCAGGAATCTTCACACTTAATGGCTCGCTTTTGTTACTTCTCCAACCACTCCCTCTGGCATTTTGCCAGGCATCATCCAGACTTGTTTACGAACCCCAACATTCCCCTGGCAAAAATGCCAGGTGTTATTTTGACTTGTTTACAGACTCCAACAGGAAATTGAGGCTTAGAGAGATGCAGGGATTTGCAAATTGGAAGAGGGACTATTTGAACTTAAGCCACAGTTTCCCATCTCCCAGGTAGCTCAGGAATCTAGCCCAAATCCCACCCAGCAGACCCCTCATGAATGTTGTAGGGTAAGGTTGTTTTGATCATTTGTTCACCGTGTTTTCACATTTTTTTTCATTTTCACAACATGTACATGCTTTCAGGAGTGTACTTTTCTGAGGTAGGTAAAGGGGAAGGCTGTCTTCCTTACCTAATTCATTTCATGAGACTCTGAGAAGAAAGAGTAAAAGTGCCTTACAAATTATAAAACGAAGCATAAAAATTGTGAATTATCATTTTATCTCCCCTCAGTTGGACTTAATCTCTATTTTTTCTTGAGAAAGAAAGGAAAGAAGAAGGAAGAATCCTTGTAACTCTAGAAATTTAAAACATCAAACCTCATTTATCTCTTTTGGGTTGATGGAAAATCAATGTGATTACAAAATATCAAGAGAAAAATAAAAATACTTAATAAGAGTAAAATACTAAATGGTAAATAAAATAAATAAATAATAAAATTAAAAAATTAATAATAGAATAGCAAAAAAAAAAAAAAAAAAATATATATATATATATATATATATATATATATATATATATATATATATATAATCATCCCCTTTAGGATACAGCTAGTGCTGTATGTAAAGGCAAATTCATAGTCTTGTTTCCATTTGGTTTGTTTTTGTAGTGCTGGACCTTGAACCCTGGGCCTCTTGCATGCGAGGCAAGAGCTCTATCACTGAGCTAAATCCCCAGCCTGGCAAACTGATAGTCTGAATACTTAGACTATTTCTTCTGAGGATGAAGGTAGAATACAGTGATGAAAATCATGAACTTTGGGTTTAGACTTGGGTTGAAATCAGAGCTGTGTGACCTGGGATGATTGATTTGACCTCTCTAGTCTTAGTTTCATCATCTCTAAAATGGGGGAAATTATTCTACTTGATGGAATTTTGTATTTGCCATTCCCTCTGGGTGTTTGTCCAGGTTGGCTGTCTCATTTCGTTCAGGTGTTTGTGGGAACGTCCCCTCTTCTTGTGATTTATTTGGCTTGACCTCATCTGTGACTTTCTGAATTTATGTTGTGTGTTGGTTTCTTTGTTTCCTCTTCATGAAGGCCATGAGGGTCAGCTCCATGAGGGTGGACATTTGTCTTGGTCACAGCGGCACCCCTGGGACCTAGAGCAGTGTCCTACCCGCAGTGGCACTTCATGCACAGGTGTCAGGGAGCGGAAGGCTAGGAGAGGAGGCAGGGTGTAGGCACCTCAGCAGAGTGCGGTGTTTGCAGGAGCCCCGGGTGAATGCTGAGGGATGGGTCCCTTTACAGTGGGGTGGACACCGGGGCTCAGTGTCAGGGAAACGGCTTGTGGTGTGACTTGGACTTGGTTGTCTCTCAGGCTGCATTGCTTTAGGGCTCCATCAGGGGATGGTGGCCTGGATGGATTTGGACGGTAGATTCAATGGAAGGATTATTTGCAATAACTTCATTTAATCCCCACACTTCAAAATCAAGAGACATCCCATAAAAATCCAGATTTCCAACTTTTCTTAGAAAATAAAAAAATAATCACCAGCAGCATTACTTGGAAGTGCCGAGAGCAAGGGCCCCTGTAGGGACGTGTGCTTCCGTGTTTGCCACTTCTCCCGTTCCATGGTCCCTGAAGGTGTCTGAGTTTTATTTGATTTGGGCTGCACTGGGACCAGTTAGGCCTGGGCTCACACGTGCTGAATGTTTCACTCTTAAAGTGCAACCCAGTGAACCAGCCTGGGCACCGTGCCCCGGGGTTCTGGTTTGTGGGGCTATTGGTGATTTGTTCTTGGAATGAAGTCATTGCCAGATCCTGTCTAGCTGCGGGGATGCGGAGGACACAGGCCCGGGCAGATTGGCAGCTGCTGCATTTCCTCTGCGGTTTTCCATGGGTGCTGGATTCTAGAACCTTCCTCCAGGGGCTGCAGCTGGGTCACCTGTTTGAAAGGTTCCTGTGTTGTTTAAGCCACCGAGTATAGGGTAGTTTGTCACAACAGCCAGAACTGACGGAGACACCAGATTTCTGAGTTACCTGGACCTGCACAGAGTGTCATGTTAAACTCCTGAGACTTTGGTCTTTGTTACAGCAGCATAACCCAGCCTAAGCTGACTGATTCATTCCTCATTAGAACCCATGAAGTCGGTGAGCAGGCATTGCCTGTCCATGCCTAGAAAAGTTTTTGACAGCTGGCCGGTGCTCTATACCTGTTGAAGAATGGAGAAAAGAACACTTGTGGTTTCAGACCACACTTATTATACCCAACTCTTTTTCTTCATAGAAGTCACCTTAGATTGGAAGGTGATCTTCCTGGGCAAACAAGGGAGAATCGATATTTTTTGAGTGTCATCTATTGTGCTTATTATTATCCTTATTTAAAGACAAGGGAAGTGAAGCCCAGGGAGACTAAGTGGCTACGAGGGTCACAGCTATCTAACACGTGGTTCTGCCAGGAGGCCTCCTATCCATTATTTAAGTTGTTTTGACATCTCGACTCCAATGCCACCCCCCTCGGGAAGCCTTCCTGGATCACCATGTTGGATTAGACACTGTTACATGTTCTCTTAACTTATTTCCTCCCCAGACCATTTATTTTCCATTAGACCTTAACTTCTCTGAGGGTAGGTCTGGGATCTGTCTTGCTCAATGTGCTAGTAATTAGCACTAAGCCTGGGACATAGTAAGTGCTCAATTTATGCTTGTTGGATGAATAAGAGAGAGAGAGTGAGAAAACCTGAGCTTTGGTCCTGGTACTGCCACTGACCAGCTGTGTCATTTTGGACAAGTGGTTTCAGCTTTCTGGGTCACAGTATTCCTGCATGTATAGGAAGATATTGGATTAAATTAGTTCTTTATGTCTCTAGTATTCCCTAATTACTTCATCCACAAGTTACCCTCTTATTCCTTCCCAGGCTTTACTTAGGATCCTCTTTTGTTCTCTTATTCCTAGAATAATGAACAGAGTCGGGATTTGAATGCAGTCAGTCTAACTAAGGAGTCTATGGTATTAGTGGTTGGTTCCACCCATACATCTGCCCACCCACTCCATCCACTCCTCCATCTATTTATCCAACCTGTGGATCGTAGCCCTGGAGTCTGCACTGACCACACTCCAATGCTGAGCGCGTTGCACAGAGCTGCAGGGATTGGGAAGTATCTGGGCTTCTCTCCCTTGCAGATGGCACTCGGGGTTCTGTGGCCAGGGTACCATCTTGCTGACCTGGTCTGGAGCACTGGCTCAGCATATGCTTCCCTGGCTGGAGAACAGACATCGATTGATGCGTAGGGAAGGACCAGGGTATCATTGGCAGGGTGAGCGGCGGCTTCTTGCCTGGATTTATAAATGGAACTAAATGGGCTTATTGAGGACTGGGAGCTCTTGTGGGTATTTCTGGTTCTGGATGAACCAGCCAATTGGAACTCAGAGTTATACCTCGCTCTTCTGTGGGTCTGGCTGGTGTGAGTCTAGAAAGATGGCGCCTTTTTTTGGAGAGTCGTTGGCAAAGTGAATTTCTTAGACGATAACACCCTAGATTAAGATTGAAAACTGAGAAAGCAAAAAAAAAAAAAAAAATTGAATAAATGAAGTGGGCGGTGGAATAAATGCACATGAAGGCTTAGCCCAGTGTCTGGTGTGGAGTATAGATGCTCAATAAAAGTTCCCTACAACAGCCGCGGTATTGGGAGACTGCCAGGAAGGGGTTAAAAAAAGAAGTCTCATTGCCTGATCCTGGCCTCCTGGATGACCTTGTAATCAGGATGACAGTCGTTTTTCTATTAATTACAGCAATGCGATTTTTAGACGTGAGGTTAATTGGCAATATAGGTGTGTAACATCTTCCCCTCAGATAGTTGAGATGCCAGTAATTACCCTCTGTGTTCTGGGTGCAGCCATTAATCATTTGTCCCCTTGGCATTCGGCTGGCTGTCAGCGTCTTTCCATCCTGCTGCGGCATCAATTCTGACACACTATGGGGACGGACGGACAGGAATACAAAAGCAGATTCAGTGTCTGGGTTGACTCTCTCCTCCTGGGGCCAAGATGGCAGCTGGCCTTCCCTGGGGCATCCCGAGGCCACTCTGGACTTTAAAAGGGCTGTGGGGATACCTCCACCCTACAAAGAAGATGTGGCCTCTGAAGTATGTAAAAAAGAAAATCCCTGCCTGTCATCCCAGCGGCTTGGGAGGCTGAGGCAGGAGGATCGCCAGTTCAAAGCCAGCCTCAGCCAAAGCGAGGCCCTAAGCAACTCAGAGAGACCCTGTCTCTAAATAAAATACAAAATAGGGTTGGGGATGGGGCTCAGGGGTGGAGTGTCCCTGAGTTCAATCCCCGGTAACCCCCCTCCCCCCCAAAAAAAAGAAAGAAAACCACAAAGTTGAGATAGACACATTTCCCTATATGAAACTCCTCAATGGCAACTAAGTAGACTCACCTTCTCTCTGTACCTTTGTGGATACATTTTAACCTTTTAGCAACCTGAAGTGCCCCCCCCCCCCCGCCCCACCCCGTGCAGGACTTACCCCCCCCCCCCACAGGCTACTGTAGGAATTTGATTTATTCAGGAAGGTCTTGAATCATGAGTTAGTGACAGCTTGGGACATTGTGGCCCTTTTTAAATCAGGCTCACCTGATATTTTGGATGTTCTTTACAACTTAACGGTTTTAATCACAAAAGTCAACGGATGCTTGTTGGAAGAGCTTAAGAAAGCTCTTAAGAAAGCAAATATGAAGGATATTAACCTTCCCCATCTCCTGATATTAAAAAAAAATAATAATAACGTGGCGTGTTTTCCGAGCACACCCCTGTCTTGCGCCCTGCACAGTGGCCGACAGGCACGCGGTGGCTGACCATCACGGTGGCTTTAGGTCGGTGGCTACTCCCAGCCCTCTGATGTGTACCACAGTGACAACAGTCCTGCCCCTGGGGATTGCTGGGGGACAGAGTGAGGATCCAGCCTCGTGCCTGGCCTAGATGCCATCACCGGAGCTGTTTCCTCAAAAAGGAGACCAAGTTTCACAGATTTCTGAATCTCAGCAGAGCCCTGTCCCAGGTTTGCAGATTCAGGACCCTCCCTGGGGGAGCAATTGGAATGAGATTTGGGGAAGTCAATCTGCTCTCCCCCTCTTCATCTGAAGCCAGGCTCTGCTGCGGGCCACTCTCCCAGGGAGCCCAGTGACAGACACCAACCCGACTCAAACACGGCTCAGTGTTCCGAGAGCCACAACGACCATTGAGTGACGGCTCAGCCCATGCCAACCCTGCCTGCAGCCCTCTTCAGGGTGGGTCTCAGGGTGGGGAGACCGAGCTGAGTCAGAGCCTCCTTTTCTCCAAGCTCTTTGAGGCAAATATGAAAAATATTTGGCTCATTCCATATGCAAACCTCTAACCCACGGGCACCTTCACTATTTATTCCTTTTCCCTCTAGGATCTTTGTCCCCGTGTATTTGGGAGTGGGAACAGAGGACCGTGGCTAGGTGCATCATATGCCGCCAGAAATGAACATGCAGGACTCAGAGAGTCAACATTTCTTGAAAAAAAATCCTTCCCCCTCTCCATGTGAAGACAATAAAAAGCAATTAGCACATCAATAGAGGATATTATTTACATAGTCAAAAATTTTGCAAAGCAATCATAAAAAGTTAGGGACCCGCTTTACATACTTAGGTGATACTAGTATAAAGACTTGTATGAGGCTGGGAAAACACCATATTCAGGTCAGAGGTCCCCTCACCATGTGACAGGGCAGGTATGATTGATGAGGGGCACACAGGATGTATTGGGGATGCTTGTTTCTTCATTTCCTGCTGGGGACATTTATTATTCTCTGTGTCTGTGTGTGTGTGTGTGCGTGCTGGGGTTGAATGCAAGGGTGCTCTACCACTGAGCCACATCCCTAGTTCTTTTTATTTTATTTTATTTTGAGACAGGGTCTTACTAAGTTACTGAGGGTCTCCCTAAGTCGCTGAGGCTGGCCTTGAACTTTACGATCCTCCCACCTCAGCCTCCTGAGTTGCAGGGATGACAGGTGCAGACCACCACACCCAGGGGTTAAAACCACCACAATCAGAGAGGTATATTCACGTGGCCAAGTTCATGTGTCTGATCAGTGCTGGAGGTTGAGCTGAGCACCATGGTGCATGCCGGTAATCCCAACGACTCAGGAGGCTGAAGCAGGAGGATTGCAAATTCAAGGCCAGCCTCAGCAATTTATCGAGGCACTAAGCAAGTCAGGGAGACCCTGTCTCTAAATCAAATACAAAATAGGACTGGAGGTGTGTCTCAGTGGTTAGGTGCCCTGGGTTTAATTCTTAACCTGGTTGACTTCAGACTACAAGTCTGGTACAAAAAAAAAAAAAAAAAAAAAAAAGAAAGGAAAAAAAAAAAATGGTTCGATGGCCTAATCTCTGAAGTTCCTCCCGGCTCTGCCAATTGGCCACTCTCAGATTGGCCACGCAGCACACCCAGGCTATTCATGAGGAACACAGCTCCATGCTGTGCGGGTCGCACGTGCTCGCTGTATAATTTTAGATAATAGTTGCACAGAATTAATAGAAGCCAGAAGAATTGTTTAGAAGGCTATTTTTTAACCGCACGGATTGGGCCATATATTCATGCACATAATTACCCTTTTTCTCCTCCTTTGCAATCTTGGAGGGATGTTAGAAATTGAGCAGGGATTTCTCTCTCCTCCCCTTGGCACCAGGAGCCGGCTGATGTGGCTTTATGTTAATTTGAAGAAACTCTAACTGGCATCACTAAAGAGAAAGACAAGAATCGGCTTGTGAAAAGTGCGTTTTCATCGCTTACCTGAATTGGAGCTTCAGACGTGCTCCTGGCAATTTCCGCAGTCCCCTGGGGACTGCTTGTTCTGTGCCTGCTGTAAGGTTGACTAGGGAAGGACCCACCCTGAGCATGGCTCTTGGTAAAACATCTCAAACACCCATGAACTGAATTTTCCTTAATTTCTCTCTTTTACTTCTCTTCCCCCAGAGGCCAGGCTGTGATTTCTAGCTGTTCTCTTGTCTCTTAAATGCTTTTTTTCTTTGTTCAGCATGCTTTTATGGCTAATGGGAAAGGCAGTTGGCTTTGAAGACATGCTGCTGCTCTAAAACCTTCAGTGGCTCCCTATTGCCTGTGGTACTGAATAGACTCCACAGCCTAGTGTGTGGTCTTAACTTTCCTGGGAAGCCAAAGTGGATGACTTACTGTTCCCCATGCATGACCTGGGACTTTAAAATTTGGCTATGTGTTTATTCATCCTGTTCCTCCATCTCCCATGCTTTCTCCTTCCCTCCCCCTTTTAATTAACTAATTAATTAATTTGTTTATTCATATTGGGTACCAGGGATTGAACTCAGGGACACTCCACCACTGAGTCCCATCCCCAGCCCTATTTTGTATTTTATTTAGAGACAGGGTCTCACTGAGTTGCTTAGGGACTCACTTTTGCTGAGGCTGGCTTTGAACTCGTGATCCTCCTGCCTTAGCCTCCTGAGCCACTGGGATCACAGGTGTGTGCCACCATGCCTGGCTCTGTTTTATTATTTTGTTCACCTATCAACATCAACCCCAAATTTCCAGGACCTGCAGAAAAAGCGTCTCTCTTTGTGATGACTTACAATTTTCTCTCCCTCCCCTGAAACATTATTTATATTTAATTTCAGGACCTCAGTATCTACTTAGTAGGCTCAGAGCCTGGGCTTTGTAGGTCACAGTCCTGGGGTTGAGTCTGGCCTCCATCACTTGCTGTGTGATCTGCAAGACCTCTCTGAGCCTCCTGTTTAACAACCGTTGAAGAGGGAGGGATAATGTGAATGGCCTCCTTTGTAGGGATCAATGAAATGACCATAGAAACCAGCTCACTGTCAGGCTCATAAATGGGGACCATAATAACATGCCTGGTGTTCGCATTTCTCTGTGGGACACCATAACCAGCGTCCTCCCCCTCCACCCAAGACGCCAACCAGAGCAGAAGCTCCTCCCCCGCTCATCTCTGTGTGGCCCTGGGGTCAGTTTCACCCTTGACCTGAATTCTCTGTTCTTCTACCCAAGCCCTTGGCCATGCCTCGTTCTGGTCAACATTTGAGCCAAAACATCAGACATGTATTCAAAATTTATAAGACTAAAGGACAAAAGAAAATTAAGCCCATTTCTCAAGCAAATGCATTCTGTACGGTTGTAGCATTTCCACTTCCAAAGTCCTGACAGCCTGAAGCTGCCCTAAGACTTCTGGGATTCCGTGTCCCCAACCTTTGGCTTTGGTTCTGCTACACGTCTTGCTCTGGCAGAAACCAGGAGCCAGGGATGTGTGACAGCAGCTGATAGCAGCACCTGCCGAGGACGGTGGGAGCCAGGAGGGTGGGGATGGGGGTGGGGAGGGCACCGGCTGATCTGCATATGCATGAGGGATAATGAGCCTCGGTGGTCACTGCTGACATTTGGGATGATCTGTTCTCCCAGCAATAGTTCTTGAATCCCCAAGTAAGCAGGGTCCTGCGCAGGATAGGTCCTTAGTCAATATTTATTGAATTAAATTAGCAAATTCATGTATTGTGCTTTGGGGAGCTTTTCCTTCTCCAGGTTAATTATTTGTTTCGTTAATTAAGGCCTCTGCTTTCAATAGGGATGTTAACTCATTAGGGTGTGTGGGGGCTGCTGCTCAGCATTAGGAATTGAGCCCGGGGAAAAGCAAGTCCTGTGGTGAGAAGCAGGTGACGTGTGAGTCCCCAGGGATTGTGCGCTGAGCATCGGGAGGTGGAACAGAAACTCAATTCTTTCCTCAGGATGCTAAGTTTTGGAAACCTGGTGGATAGTTACACATTTCAATTTGGATGCTAAATACTCATTAGAACGATTTGATCAGGATCTAGATTTCAGGACATTCACGGTGGAGAGAGTCCGTGCCCATAACCAAGACCTCAGCCCATACAAGTTTTCCAAGAACTGAATAAAATCTGAGTTAAAAATTAAAATGAACTAAAATAAAATAGAATAGACTAACTCACCTCTTGAGTCACACTGACCACCTTCCTGGTGCCCGAGAAGCAGCCAGGTGTGGCCTGGGTTACACATGCGTGGAGTACGACTTACGTAATTAGGATCCCATTCTGTGCTGTGTGTCATGTGGAGTCTCACTGGTTGGTATTCATATGTGAACATCAAAAGTGATGCCCAGTTCATTCTACTGTCTTTCCCATTCCCATCCCCTCAGGACTGGGAACATAGCTCAGAGGCAGGGAGTTTGCCTAGGATGCTCGAGGTGTTGGGTTCAATTCCCAGCACTGGGGGGAAAAAATCTCAAAATCACCTATTCCCAACACTTCCCTACCTTCCCCTTTGTTGAATCCACTGAACCTCTGTTCTCCCTAATCCCCGTTATTGTGAGTCAGCATCTGCATATCAGAGAGAACATTCAGCCTTTGGTTTTCGGGGATTGGCTCATTTCACTTAGCATGATAGTCTCCAGTTCCATCCATTTATGGGCAAACGCCATAATTTCATTCTTCTTTGTGGCTAAGTAATATTCCATTGTGTATATATACCCCGTTTTCTTTATTTATTCATTAGTTGAAGGGCACCTAGGTTGGTTTCATAGCTTAGCTATTGTGAATTGAGCTGCTATAAACACTGATGTGGCTGTGTCACTGTAGTATGCTGATTTGGGTATATGCTGAGGAGTGGGATAGCTGGGTCAAATGGTGGTTCCAGTCCAAGTTTTCTGAGGAATCTCCACACTGCTTTCCAGAGTGGTTGCGCCAATTTGCAGTCCCCCCAGCAATGTATGAGCATGCCTTTCCCCGACGTCCTCGCCTACATTTATGGCCACCTGTATTCTTGGTAATCAGCAGGCATTCCTTCCCCTACCCTAGAAAAGGTGCAGGTATTCTGCCTTAAAGTGTCTTTCCGGCCATTCTCCTGTCCCTGCCCAAATCCTTACTCATCTTTCCGGGAGCCTCTTGGATCCTTGTTAGTATTTTTTTAAACATCGATATTTAGTACTAGCAAATAGAAATCCTCTTATGTAACTGGTATTTTTCTGGCCAGACTGGAGGGAAAGAAAAGCAGGGGTGGGGGGGAGGAACAATAATTAGAATCCCCTTAAGAAAATCAGCAGCCTGCAGTGGGGTGGCCGCCCCTCCCACTCTAATTCAGAGGGACAGGCTCCTGGCTGGTGGCCGAGGCGCTTGTTCAGTGCAGGTGCAGCCACCACCATCTATCTCACTATCCGGGCCCCCCTGCTCTGTGGTGTGGCATTCTTGGAACCGTGACGAAAACCTGGGCTAGAAAGACACCAGGGGAGAAATAAAGCAGAGACAAAACAGTCCCTTGCCAGCCCACGCTGTGCCTTAACTAAGGAGCAGTGTCTCTGACACGCCCAGGCTGCCTGTCACAATATTTTTGGGGAGGTGGGCTCTTCATTTGGAACTCCGCCAGGAGGCTTTTAATCACAGCCCTGGTGCCACCCAAACAACTCCTCCCGAGTCTGGCTTGCTGTGCCTTGTCCCCGAGCGGGCTTTGGAAAGGCTCCGAGGCTGTGTGGCTGTCGCTGAAGCCTCCCCAGGACGTGTCCCCTCGAGGGGGCCCGGGAGCCAGGGTGGGAAGCTTTATTTCCTCCCAGGAGGTGGTCTGCCCTCACCTTGGTGCGGTGTGTGAAGCATGTCGCCTGGGACTGGGCTTCTCACGCCTGTCCCTAGGTCCCCTGAGGGGATGTCTGTGTCCTTGGAGGTCCCAGGAAAAGTGTCTGTCCCTAGGAGACAGCTTTCTTTTTTAAACTCCCAAGATCTTTAGGGTGAAATCCAAGAAGAGCTTCCAGGTACAGACAAGGGTGTCCAGGAAGGGCTGCCTGGTGACCGGGGCTGACCTGTGTGATCATGACAGGGGCCCAGGGCCATCTGATGGGAAGGCCTGCTTTGCCGATGGCAGAGCCCCCAGGGTGCTGGCTGCAGGTCCCGCTGTCCCCTTCCCTAGAAGGAGGTGCTGGGGCTGCTCTTATTGGCCTGCCAGTTCCCGGGGTGGACTCTGCCACCAGCCATCTATGGGTGGCTGATAACGGCTCCCAAAGAAGCCCACGTTCTAATCCCCGACCCAGCCCGTGAGTATGTCACCTTCCTTGGCACAGAATTTGCCCATGGGATCAAATTAAGGACCCTCATTATTGAGGTGGGCTCAAGGGTCTTCAGAAGACAGAGGCAGGAGGTCCCAGTTAGAGGAGACGATGCCGGGGACAGAGATGGTTGTGATGGGCCTTGCCGACAGAGGAAGGGATGTGAGCCAGGGGACTGGGGCCACCCAGGAGCTGGCCACCGCAAGGAGAGGGCGCTCCCCCCAGGCCCTTGGGCAGGAGCCAGCCCTCCCCACACCTTGACATGACCCAGTGAACTGGCTTGGCGCTTCTCAGTTCCAGAGGGGTAAGAAGGAATCTGCGTTGGCTTAGGCGCCTACCTTTGGGGTCAGTCGTCACAGCAGCCGCGGGAATGAGCCACCAGATGCTTAGCTGCGGGCTCCTGAGTGGGTTTCCATGTCATTGGCTGGGAAATGGGTACAACAGGGCAGTGCCCAGATCGGCGCAGCAGGACGGGGGCGACAGAAGGGGATCTGAGTTAGATCTTCTGCCGACGAGCTGATTCATGGGCAGCGTTACTCCCACCGTTTGTATTAATACTAACATGAAAATAAACATGACATTTAAAGACGCTCATCAAATAAAGACCAACCCAGGAGTGGCTTCTGGATGAACTAACACACGGCCTCCACGTGGGGCTCTGAGGCTGGTTTATACAGGGAGGATCTGGATCTGTGCGTCTGGGCAAGTCTGTCCCAGCCCCTGGTGGGGTCTGGCACACAGTAGGTGCTGCAGGAGTTCCTCGGCCAGTATTCAAAGCACAGACGACTGCCGTGTCTCAGGGCTGGGGTGCAGCCCGGTGGCACAGCGCTTGCCAGGCACCCGCAGGCCTTGGTTTGAACCCGGCGCAGGGAGAGGAGAGCTCCTCTGTGGTTTGCTTTTCCGATGGAGGCTCCCAGCCTGGCCTAACCGGGGACCTGCCCCGTGGTGAGGGTGGGCGTCCAGCCCCCAGCCATCTGGTAGACACTGGCACCACCTCCCCGGGGCCTCCTGTGCCCCCCAGACCCCCACCAGCCCTTCTCTCCTGCACTTGGCTGCAGCTCCCTCTCAGGCCAGTGGAGAAACAGTCTCCATGGTAACGCTTTCAGGGCATCGGCCAGTGGGAGCCAAGAGCGAGGACCCGCTGGACAGGGAGACTGGTTCCCGTGCCTTGGAGGAGATCTTGCGGTAGATCTGGGCAGCCCAAGGGCCATTGGAGAGTGGCGGGGGATACTCTTTCCTACCTGCATCCTTCTTGTGCCTTGTCACCCACACCCTGACCCTGTGTAGGGATCCAGATGTCTCCAAAGAACTCTAGGGACCACGGTTCTCTACAACGGCTCTGGGGAATAAGTTACCAACTCCCTGTCCTCAGTTTCATCATCTGTAAAATGTTTTTTTGGGGGTGGGGGGTAAACAGGGAGAGTCTGTGAAATCATTAGCACAAGGCCTGGCAGCCAGTAGGGGCTCAATAAGTGTTTTGTATATTATCTTGGGAGGGGAAAATGTTCAAGCACCAGACGGTGAGGGTATATGTATTTTAAATGGTGTCACTGAAGCTCAGAGAAGGTAAGCAATGTGTCCCAGGATCACACAACAGGTAAGTGGTGAAGCTGGGATTTGAACCCTCGCTGCTTTTCAGTTGGTCTCGAGTGCCCTTGCCCTTTCCTGCCTCACATCTCTGAATGACCCCCTCAGAGTGATGCATAGGTGAGATCATCCTCCAGATGCCCTAAAACCCCTGGTCAGGTCCCTGGAACCAACAGCTGCAATTTGGGAGGCTTGCATGTCCTTTCAGAGACAAAGGAGGCTCTTGTCTTGTCTCCACGCAGCCTGCAGAACAGACGGCTTCCTCCCAGGGGAGTGGAGAGGCATTTGTAATGCAGACCTTGATGCTGGGCAAGGGCCCAGCTCCCCCTCGCTCCTGGCCAAGCCATTTCCTAAGAACACAAGATGAGAGGGTTGTCCCTCCTGAGCCTGAGGCTCAAAGCCAAAGAAGAGTCCCCTGTGGTCTGAGTCCTTTCTCGGCCAGTTGGAAGCCCATCTCCTCCCAACGAGTCCCCTGCTCACCTGGAGAAGTCAGAGAGGGGAGGGGAGGAGGTGCAGAGTGGCACTGGACACCTGGTGGAGAGGTCGCCGCTGACCCCTGCGCGTAACTAAGACTTGCAGATTCCTGCTGCCAGGGGTAATTAATCCTGGGCACCTTGGGGTGGCCCAGTACCCACAAATGGCCATTCTTGTCATTCAGTCTCTGTAGGACGGAGTGGGCCACAGTTGGGGGACTCACCTGCCCTTCACTCCACCTTCATTCACCCCAGGTGTTGCCTGGAGCCTGTCACAGGCTGAGGAGCAGACCCACTGCCCAGTCCTTCCCTCCGGGGCTCAAGATCAGTTATCTCCAGGAGGGACAGGCAGAAACAGCCCAGGGAACCGAGTTCAATGGCCCAACAGGGAGCGATCCCATCTCTGCCTTCGGGCTGCCTGGAGCTCGGAGGTCACCTTTACTTTTCAACAGTGGCCAGGGCCTGTCTCAAAAGGCAGAGGCGCATAAGGGAGTGTCCTTCACTCCAGAGGTGAGCGCTGCGCCTGGTGCTTCCAGTTTGGGGGTCTCTGTGGGTGGGCCAGTGCCCGAGTCTTGGCATGGTTGGTGCCTTTGTGGGGGGCTAACCAGGTGGAGCCCCGATGCACACGCACGGGCCCTGGGAGGCACCCTGGAGATTTGAGAAGGCCTAGAGGAGGCAGAGGAAGGGGTCACCGCAGCAGGACAAGTGGCACGAAGCCCTCCCTTGGCCCGGTCACCACCGGAGCTTCTCTCTGGGTCTGCCCTGCTCCCCCTCCTCTCCCAGGACCCCTCCCGAGTCACCAGCACGCAGATGTAGGTCCAGCTCCCACCTGGTCACCTGCAAACCTCCCCACAGGGCTCGCCTGCTGAATGCCATTCCTTTATGACCAAAGTGGGATCCAGACATATTGTTTCCAATTTTCTTTTTTCCTCTCTCTCTCTCTCTCTCTCTCTCTGCTGGGGATTGAACCCAGGGCCCTGGGCATGCTCGGCAAGTGCTCTACCCCTGAGCCCCAGCCCCAGCCATTACAATTTGCCTTTTCGAGATGAAAGACTGCCTCCACCACACAATTCCCCTGTTTAAGTGTACAGTTCATTGTTTTAATATATCCCCAGGGTCGTGTGATTATCACCACATCCAATTTTTAAACATTTTTGTCTCCTCTGAAAGAAACCCATCAGCGGTGTGACTTCGTGGTCTCCCTGGTCCTCAGCTCCTGGCAGCCTCCGACTGACTCCTGCTTCCCCATTCTGGACCTTGCATATAAAAGGAGTGACATATCTGTCCTCTGTGTCTGTCTTCTGTCACGTAACATGTTTTCAAGGTTCACCCTGAGGTAGCACGAATCAGGACTTCTTTCGGTGTCTGAATACCATTCCTTTATGAGGATATATCACCTTTCATTCAGCTTTTGATGGACACTCTGGGTAATGTTGCAACGTCCGTGGGCATCTGTGGGTGAGTTTTTGTGTGGATATGTTTTTTTTTAATTCCTTGGCAGCACACGCCGAGGGGTGGCATTGCGGGGTCTCAGGGTCATTCCGTTTTGCATTTTGAGAAACTGTCAGACTATTTCTCAAAGCATCTGCAATCTCAGATTCCCACCTGTGGTATGTGAAGGTTCCAATTTCTTTTTGAGTCTAGCCATTCTAGTGGGTGTTAAGTCTCCATTGTTCTTTTCACTTATTAATGACCAGGCACATATTTCCAGGTCAACAAGTGAAGATCTACCTGATTCTTGTTAGTGGCATCATAATATCCACTAGGACAAATACACCCTAATGATTTTATTCATTCCCTTTCTGAATTAGTCATCGTTTTTTTTTAAGTTACCCCCAAAATCCAACCTAAATTGCCATAAGCTAAAAAGCTCACATGACAGAAAAGTATAGACCATGCCAGGCTTCAGGTGTGGCTTGATCCAGTTGTCAAGTGATATCATCAGGATCCACCACCTCTACGTCCAGACCTTGCTTTTCCTGTGTGGACTTTATTCACAGATAAGCTTTTCTTTGATGGTGAGAGGGCTGCCAGCAGCACCTTCACTGCCAAGTTCAAGGTAGGTCCTGTGGAGTCCTGAGCCTCACTCCCATGGACATGGCTAAGTCCCAAGTTCATCCCTAACCCCTGCCAGCCAGGACAGCACATGCCTTCTGGGCTCTTTGTTCAGGTCCTGTGGTCTGAGTAGGGCAGGGGGACAATCCAAGTGTACATCAGAGGCCAGGATGCCGAGGAGCGTTGAGGCTGATATTTGTGACATTTGCTGAGTTTTCACTAGGTTTCCAGGATGCCACGGCCTCCCGGTCTCCTTCTGCTTCTAACCAATCTGCCTCCACCTCTGGGCAGTGCAGGTGCCGTCTCTCAGCCCTCGGACCTCCGCCAGCCACCCTGGACTCCCTGCCTCAGTTCAAATCCTCAGGCCCAAGAGCCACAAAGCCCAGCTCCTGATGCCCATTCTCCCTCCAAGGGAGCCACAGGAACCGG
The DNA here is from genome assembly GCF_047511675.1 of Marmota flaviventris. NCBI lineage: Eukaryota > Metazoa > Chordata > Mammalia > Rodentia > Sciuridae > Marmota > Marmota flaviventris. The sequence goes on along the minus strand of NC_092498.1, from coordinate 144,908,834 downwards.
ACTTAAAGGGGCAGCTAGGGCAAAGGGGGGAGGCGGGGAGGAGGAAGAGAATTCCAGGCTCCGTCTCGGTTAAGTCTTAAATAATCAGTTACTTTAGTAAATATTTTCAAGCAGCTACTTTTAAATATTTATATTATGTATTATTACCTATTTATAATATTTAGAATTATACAGAATATGGAATCATGCTTGTTATATATTTTAGATATCATCTGTGTTTCTATTACATGTGTTTGGATTATACAATGTGCAACATTATAACCTGGTGTAGTTATGTATACTTTTCATTACTATGTGATACTTATTTGTAACAAAATGTAAATGTATATGTATATGTTACATGTCTCCGTAGTATGTCAGACTATATGGAGTTCAATAGGTCCACACTGTGATTCCTATTGCGTTGGATTATGAAGCCAGACCCTCTACTGGGCGCTGGGGATGTAGCAGTGAAGAAAATAGAGATGGCCCATGGAGGAGATGGACATATTACAAAAGGCAGGCTGTGAGGAGATCTCTGGAGAACCATGAAACCAAGCAAGGAGAAATACAGAGCGCGGGAGTGGGTGGGCGACCTGCCGTCTTAGTCACCGGTAAGGTGACCTTTGAGCAGAGACCTGCGGGGACTGAGAAGGTGAGGCATGCTCATGGTGGGTAAGAGTCTCCTTCCAGAAGGAGCACTGTGGAGTGCAGGAACGTGTGTCTCCTGGGATGAGGTCACTGCCTCCTTCCCCCAGAATCTGGCCTGCTTTGGTATCAGGAGCAATTTTAGTGCAACAGGAAAACTTCACTTCCCTGAATTTAAAACTCCCCTCTGAACAGCTGCCCACCAGGGGTGGCCCCGCCCCCAGCTGCCTTCTGCTTTTTGACTATTTGGTGACGTGGTGGGGCAGGCACTTCATGTTTGACTTTTAATCAGGGTGACTAGCAGCAATAAAAATGATGGTAATGATTGTCATAGATGCTGTTGGTCACGTGCCTCCTCTGTGCCAGGCTCCGTGCTAGGAGCTTTACATCTGCATTGAATCACTGGCTCATTCTAACCCCCCTGGAGGCTCTCGGGCTGCTTCCTGCATCACGGAGGACACACCCAGGCTCGGGTGTATCACAGCTGGCCAGAGAGCAGAGTTAGGGAGGCTTAGAGAAAGACTCACACTTAGGTCCGTCTGGTGACTTTTTCCCTTTCCTTCAGATGCAAATTCAGTACATTTTGATTTTGCCTCATCGGGTAATTGATCCCCCTGCCCGTCCATCTGTCTCCATCCATCATCCATCCACAGACCCACCCACCCACACCCATTCATTCATCCATCTACCATCCACCCATCCTCCTTCCCTCCCTCCATCCATCACTGAACCATTTATCCATCCATCACACATCCTTCCATCCCTGCATGCACCCATCTATTATCCATTCATCCATCATCAATCCACCCCACATCCATCTATCCACCCATCCTTCACCTTCATCCATCCATCACCCCCACATCCATCCATCCATCATCCATCCAACCTTCCTCCTTCCCTCCATTCATCATCTACCCACCCATCCATCAATCACCCATCCATCCCTCCACACCCGTCATCCGTGTGTCACCCCCACACCCACCCACCCTCCCACCCACCCAGTTTACAAATATTCAGTGACTCCCAGCTTGGGCTCGGCAGGGCACTGGTGACAGTGTGATGCTCTGCCCGGACAGTTTCTCCTCCTTGAAGTTCACGGTGATTGATCCTCATTTTAGGGTCCTCTGAGATTGGAATTCTGTCCAAGTGACTTATGGAGGGCGCAGTCCCGGAAGAGCATGGGCAGCTTCAGCCTGATTCTGTGGGGGGGGGGGGGGAGGCGGCTGAGGGGCATAAGTGGCTCCAGGAAATCGGTGCCATTTCAGGACAAGGGCTGCCTTCTGGACCAGAGTGGCCGTCTGCTGTTGGCTGTAGGCTGCTCCCGGGTGGGCCAGGGTAGCACCCCTGGAAAGGTGGTCCCTCCCATCAGGATAGTTCTTTGGAGAAGAGCGGCCACTCCCGGGGAGAGTTCCGACCCGGGCAGCCACAGTCCTTGGGTGCTGCCCCTTCTTCTCCACTTGTCCCACTCTCTGGGTCAAGTTCACATAAGTTACAGGCAATCTTTACTTATGATCTGGAGCGTCGAGGCAACGTATTTCTTGAAGGTCAGAATTTATGAATCACTTAAACCCTGGAGTGGGGACTCAGCGGGTCCAGTCTGTACCCAGGGCCAGTTAATCGACATCTTTCTTGTTCCCTCTGGACTCGAGCGTGTTGAGCATCTCTGCTGTCTAATTTTTTTTCTTCTCTGTGGGTCGGCGTTCAGGTTCCCGGTCCAGATGGGAAATGAGCACTCTTCTTCCCCAAGGACATGACTCTCAGGGCGACAGTGACACTCATGTCTAATGCCAATTTAAAAAATAAATGGGACACCGGTTTGAGTGGATGACATCTGTGTCAATTGCTGTTTCCTCCGTGCCATTTCTTTCTTTCTTTCTTTTAAATGCATTAGTTGAAGATGTGCTCTGGGAATATCCAAATGACATCAGGTGGCACTTGCAGTGATCTGGGGGCACAGCATGGCAGAGCCTCAGGAAAGTGGCTTCTTGGTGCAAGTTGTTTCCAGTCCTCGGGGCGAGGCTGTGGAAGGGCTCAGTGAGATGCCCAGGGTCTCTGTCACTCGATCTGCTTCCTGTCCTGCCAACAGGCTGCAGTCTTGAGCTCAGAGCCTGTGGCAGGTGACAACATGGAACTAGAATGGAAATTGTTTTGTTTTCTTTGTTTTTACATCCCCCTCCCCTTTTCTGAAGGGTGCTGTTTTCCCCTTGCAGTGGTGATATGAAATTTTCCTTTAAGATGCTTTTGAGGATGCATTAATTTAAGAAAAATAGCGAATAATAGGTCAAGTCAGGGATGGCAAACTTTCTCTGAGAAGAGCTTCATAGGAAATATTTTAGGTCTGGGCAGCCACCCCTATGATAGCTCCAGCAGCTTTGGGCCAGAGAGCTCAGAGAGGTTAGGTAATTCATCACGGGTCACACAGCTTGGGAACTGCAGAGGCAGCATTCAAAACAGGGCTCTGATTGAAGGCGGTGGTCAAACCATGGCAGGAACCCCCTCTAGTAACTGGGAGTTGTTAACGGTACCTCTTCTTCCTTTCCTGCCTCCCCACTTTCCCTTTCCCCACTCTGTTGCTCCTCTGGTCTTTTTTCCTCCTCAGTTCCCTCCCATTGTGGGACACTCAAGGCACAATACATGTTTTTTGGAGTTGAAGAGCATTCCACTTTGGAGCCGGGTATGCTGAGCTCACTGGATTTTGATTGGGTCAACCGTCGGAGTGTCTGGAGGGAGGGGATGGCAGCCACAGAATTGCACACCCTTTGCAAATCCCAGGAACTTCCCGCAGATCTCTCAGGGCCGAGAGCAGCCAGGTGTGAGGAATGGTGAACGCGACAGTGGGAACCATGTCTCCTTAGAGATGCTCTAATTTCAACACTCGACTTTCTCTCTCTGCCAGTTTCCCCTCCCTGCTCCCCAGCACAGGCGGGGAGGGGCGGGTAACTGCAGTTGAAACACTGTCACTCTCAGTAGGACATCTGTGGGGGGCACGGAGGACGCCGGGTCCCACTGCCCCGTGGAACGTTAAGAAGCTCGGTTAAGATGCTGGGGGAGGCGGGTGCATTTCTATTTTTGGTGCTTTTGGAATTACGTGGCCATAAATCTTCTGATCAAACACGACAGACGAGGCCGATGCAGCCCGACGCGAGCATTTGCATCAGAGAGCACGTTTGGAAAAGGTCACCGTTTAATTTTTGCCTCCTGTGGCCGGCTTGCATCTTGCTCCATTAAATCCTAAACTCTACAGTAAGATCCCGCCTGCTTGCTCCCTTTGCCCTGGTGAGCGGGTCTCAGGATGCCAGCTCTTTCTTTGAACATGATGCTGCAAGTGACCTGGATCAGAAAGATGCATTCAGTGTGGCAGAATAGGCAGGCTGGGGCCTGAACCTCAGGCAAGGGCAGGAAACGGTGGGGACCCAGTGGCTGTCCTGTTAGGAGAGAGATGAGTGGGTTCTTGCAGGGACTGAGCAGCTGTCTTCAGCCATTCTCTCACTCACCCATTCAGCCAGGATACGGAAGGGAGCCTGTACCATCCTCTGCTTTGTACCTTCACTATTAACTCAGTTAAGACCTGCCACCAGGTGGTAGGTTACATTCTTGTTTCTATTTTTCAGGGGAGGCCCAGAGAGGTGAAGTAACTTTCCCAAGGTTACACAGCCAGTGAGAAGTTGGGATCTCAAAGCCAGGGCATTTGGCTCCTAAGAACCAAGCTCATCCCTGCCACCTGCTAAATGCTGGGGACCCAACAATAAATAAGACAGATAGCATCTGCTCCAGGACTCTTTATTAGGGTCCTTTATTAACCTCACAGATAAATCAAACATGAAATATTGAGAGATGTGGAAATGAAGCTTGTGAGATCCAGAACTCTAAATGGCAGTTTCTAGAGCAAACCACCGGGCAAAATTAATTTTAAAATGGCACTGTGTGCTACTTCTGATTTATATTTTATTTTTTGGATATCAGGGGTTGAACTTAGGGGCACTTGACCCCTGAGCCACACCCCAGCCCTATTTTGTATTTTATTTAGAGACAGGATCTCACTGAATTGCTCAGGACCTCCCTTTTGCTGAGGCTGGCTTTGAACTCGTGATCCTCCTGCCTCAGCCTCCTGATTACAGGCCTGTGCCCCTGTGCTCAGCTACTTCTGATTTTTTTGACTCCATGATGCAGGGTCATTTTTGTCCATCATGTATGAAGTCTGGACTTGCCTGTAGTGGGGACGCTTGCTCTGAAGGTCTCATGGTTTTGTCAAGCACTGCCCTTATCTCTATGGCTCTTTCTAGATTCCCTGGGCACATGTCATCCAGTCACTCTATGGTCTTCTTAGTTTATTGACAGGAAAACTTGTTGTTCTCCGAAAAGAGCGCTTTCAGTATGAGAGCAAAGCACTTGAACTGTGTTGTAAGATGATCACACCCGGAAAAAAACGGAAAACAACAACAAAAAAAAAAACCACAAAAACAAAAACCTCTCTGCAAGCAGCGCTTGAACTCAATCAGAGCAGGTGGAGGGTGCTTCAAAGCCGAGAGCTCTCTCCTCCGCAAATTTCCTGCTTCCACTTCAGCTGGAGCTTGAATTGCCATCCGTGGGGGAGAAATCGCATCTGGTTTGGGTTTCATAGGACGTCTCCTAAGCGTCTCACGGAATTGTTGGAAGATTGCAATCGCTTCGAGTAGGTCTGATTCAGAAGTCCGTGGGTGTGACAGCTGCCTTCTGAATCCATTTGTAAATACGAGTGGAGTTGGGAGTGGAGGCGGAGGGGAGCCTACAGCTCCCCGTCGGTGGTTTGCAGACGAGCCAGGAAGCGCGGAGGTGTCCACCCCAGGTTCCAATGCCACTAGCTTTGGGACCTGGGAGGATTTTCACGTTGTCTCTGAGCTCCGGTTTCCTCATCTGTAAAATGAGCTCATGACACGGCCCGTCTTGTAGGTTGCTGTGAGGAATACATTTGACACCACCTAGCCTAGTGGCAGAGTCGTGGGTGCTCTATGCTGTGGGCACATAGTAAATGCTCAGTAAATGGTAGCCATGTGTATCAGTCAGCGGTGTAGTTTGATAGTGTCCCCCAAAATTAATGTGTTGGAAATGTAACCCCCCAAAGTCATATGTTGATTGCATTTGGGGGTGAGCTCTTTGTGGGTAATTAGGGTTAGATGAGATCATGAGGGTAGGGTCTCTACAATGGGATTCGGTGTTCATTAAGAAGAGAAAGATAGGACTGAACAGGCACACTCCTTTGCTGTTTGAATTTGATGCCATCTGCTAGGCTATGGCACAACAAGAAGGCCCTCACTGGATGCTGGCACCTTGATATTGGACTTCCTAGACTCCAGAACTATGAGAAATCAATTTATTTTCTTTGTTAAGTTACCCAGTCTGTGGTGTTTTGTCATAGAGGCAGAAAACAGACTAAAACAATCAGGATGCTTTTGTTGTGGTAAAGAATCCCGGTTCAACAAGCTTAAGCAATAAAGGGAATTTGTTATCTTAGATAACAGTGATTCCGGGATCCATTCACCACTGTGGTGACAGCCCCAAGGACCAGCATTGTTCTCATTTATCCCCTCTGCCATCTGGATGTCAGACCTGTAGTGGTGGCAAGACGGGTCACCGAGGTCTCAATGTCATTTTCAGATACAGTGTCAGATTCAGCCACAGAAGAGTTTCTATTTTCTTTTGTGTGTCTCTTTTTAAGAGCAAAAATACCCTTCTCTAGAGACCCCAGCAGTGAAACACGTCACGTTTCACTGGCTAGAACTGTGGCACATGCCTCAGCCAGTCAAAGGTCATAGGATCAGAATGGTGCACCGGCTAGAGATGAACATACTTCTTGTTGCTTTTGCCGTCTTTCTGGTATGGTTTTAGGTGTTGGGATATTTTGGTGAAATCAGCCATGAAAGAGCAAATATTATGACAATCTCAAGCTGCACAATGAACAAACCCAATGAATAAATGATACAGAGCTTCTAGAAGGTGGTGATTGCCAAGGGGGAAAAATGCAATGGGGGAGGAGGAGGGAGGGCCAGGGGGAGGAGGAGGGAGGGCCAGAGTGACAGGTGCTGAGATTTCAAACACGGGTCAGAGAAAGTGTCACAGAGAAGGTGGCATGTGTGCAAAGACCTGAAGGAGGGGGACAATGGGCTGAGAGGAGAAGAACAAGAGCATCCCAGGCCCTGGGAACAGCCAGGGCAAAGCCCGGAGCCTCCCTGCCGAGGAGGTGAGGAGGGCGACCTGGGGGCGGTGGGCTGGACAGGGCACTGTGGACACACCAGGCGCTTTTCTGGGTGAAGCAGGGCATCTCGGGAAGAACTGAATGGGATCCTAATTTTAAGTTTCTGTTTCCTGTTTAGCAGTGTGGTTTAGAAGTCAGGGGTCAAGGGCAAGGGTGGGGCGGCCAGTCGGGGAGCAGTTAGGATGGTCCCGGTGGCAGAAGGGAGGGCTCCTCCAGGTGTTGGTGGCAGAGCTGATAAGGAGCGTCTGCGTCGGTGTGTTGGAGGCTGAGCCCACAGGGCTTGCTGAGACGGGCAGCTTGCTTGTCAGTAAAATGCTGTAAAGAAAACGAATGTTTTGCTGCCTCTGTAGGAACGGCCTTGGAGGGTTTGATGTATTGGGGGAAGATCCATCTGTCCATGGGGGATGGTTGTCGGATTAATTGACCTTCACCTGGTGGCGCCTCAGGGTCCATCGATGGGCTTAGGGGAGCTGGGAGGCCATGGTGGAGGTGGAGATGGCTGAGAACCTCCTCTGTGCCCAGCTCCAGGCTAGCACTCATCTCACACAATAGATGGATTCTCTGTTTCATTTGGTTTCTTTTGAAATTGTCACAGTCTTACAGAAGAGCTGGGAGAAGGATATCAAGCTTTGATTTACCCTGATTCATTTAGAGTGAGTGACGGCCACTATGCCTCAGCCCGATTTCCCACGAATCTTCTCTGGAATATTCTCCTGTCACACCACCATCAAAACCAAGAAGTGGGCGTGAATGTGTTGCTCCCGTCTGGTCCCCAGGGAAGTCCTCTGGAGACCACAGGACCCTGTTCAGAGTCAGGTAGTGCCTTTGCTTGCCACGCCTCTTTAATCTCCTTCAGTCTGGAAGCCTTTCTCCAATTCTTCTTGGCTTTCGTGAACTTGGTGCTGCTGAAGGCCATGGGTCCGTTTCCGTAGCAGGCCCCTGGGGTTGGGTTTCTGAGGATGGGACTCTGGGATGCTCCTTACCTGGGGTGTCATAGTGGTGCTGCATTCTCTCTGCATCCTAGAGGGTGGCCCCTGATGACCAGCTGCCTTACCACTGATCAGCTTTACTGCATCACAGCACAGAGGTAGAACCTTCCAGACATCCCCAGGCAAAGCCACCTCTCTCTCTCTTTTTGGAATTGTCTATTTGTGGGAGGTAAATGTCCTGTTCCTCATCTAATTTTCTCTCTCTCTCACCCCCACCCCACACACCTCCTATAGATAGACAGAGCCGTCTATCATCTGCCTATCCACCTATTGCTGTGTGGACTCATTGCCTATTTCACTCAAGGGAGGTAAAACTCATTACTACCACTTTTCCCCAGATCGACCCACGGGAGTTGCGTCAACTTGTCTCCTAGGTCCTTTGACATCTCTCCATCCCTCTGAGCACCTCGTTGCTTTCTGGTACCACAAGACACCCAGGCTCATTTTACGGTTTTCCCTGCTCCTGTCCTGGACTCAGTCATCTCTAAACAAAACAAGACAAACAAGCAATAACAAGGACAAACCCTGGTCTTTTTCTCAGTAGAGAGTGTTTTTTTGAAGCCAGGATCTTGATAGGCAGCGTGCTCATTGCTATTGGGGTATTACTGCCCCCGGGTTTTCTAAAATGACGGAGGTAAGGAGAAAAAAAATACATAGATTATATTTACTTATAATCCAATACCACTGAATTTATTCCAGTTTTATTACTTTGTGTATTTTTATATATCCCTCTCTCTCTATAAAAACCTTTTTTTTTTCTACCTATCAACTTATCTACCTATAGAGAGGGAGGCAGAGAGAGAGTTATGGCTTGGTTTTCATGACCTTGACCCTTGTAAAGATCACAGGTCAGTGGTATATACATAGATATTCCAGTACCACAGAGTTCATTCCGGGTTTGTGCCTTTCTGTATTTGTAACTCTCTTACCCACTGTTGACTAATTTGGCTCCATTTTCCCGTCTGGTGGATTATCAGATTCACCTTTCTGCAGGTAGCCTGCTGGCCATCTTGACTGCCCCATCCCCCTGCATACACCAAGCCCTCCTCCCGGGCTCCGGACCATGCCCCACCGGTCGGAGAGCCTTGCTCTGTGCCACAAAATGACTGGGGACGGGCAGCAGAGACGGAGGGCTGCAGGAACAGGTTTTGAATCCCTGTTGCACAGAATGGAAACAGGTCCCAAGAGAGGGCGGCTGGGCAGTGGAGGGGGTTGCATGCAGGACTGTCCCTTGCCCAGGGCTCTTCCCTCTCGCTGAGCTGCAGGATGAGTGTGAAGGACAACGGGCGGATTTGCGTGGGGTCTGACCTCTGACCTGATGTCCCCTTCAGACCAGGCAGAGGAGCCTGCATTTCTCCCATCACTCTCTCACTCCTGGCTAACAACTGCCCCCTCAGAGGCTCCTGGGGAGAGGCCCTGGGGGGCTGGGTGGGGCAGCTCATCTAGACGCACTCTGGGGTCCCTGGGCCTCGGGCTCAGGCTGACCCTCAATCCGGGCCATGCAGAGGTGGCTGTGAGTGGAGGGGGATGCGGACACCCCTCCTATCCTTTTGGTGCCTCCTGTAGAAATAGCTAGAAGTATGGGTTTGAAAGTCCCACAGACCCCGGTTCAAACCCTGGATCAACTAGTGACTAAATGGAAAGTCTGGGGCCAGGCAAGCGACTCCCTTGTCCTGGGTTTTCCCGGCTGAAAAACGGGATGATTCCGGCACCTGTGTCCCCAGGAGGGTGTGCAGTCTGTGGGGCCGTGGGTGTCAGTCACCTCTGAGGGCCTGACCCCTGGAAAGAGGCTGGTCAGTTGCTCTTGGGATTCTGGGTTTCAGAAAATGGTGTGTTTCTTTCTAAAAGGGGAAAACAACAGTGATGGGCGGGATCTGGTCCACGTCCATGGAAGGGAAGAGGCATGTTCCCCCCCAGTCTTAAAGATGGGCCAGCAGAGTCCCCACGAGGACAAGAGGATGCCCCCCACAGAAGCATCTGTGGGACCCAGAGTTCCGCCTCCTGTCGGGTCTTCAGGAAGCTCCGCTGAGATGCAGAGTTGCACCTTTTGTGGGTGATGGAGGGATCGTTTCCTGGAAGCTCTCTTGCTTTCTCTGGGCTCACATTATCTTTTCCTTTCTTTCTTTTATTGATTCCGGCCTAGTATATATCCAGTGCTCACTGTGCGATTAGCTCTGGGTCAGCCCCTTTCATTCTTTGTTGGGGACTGCTTTCCTGGCGTGCCTCCCCTTCAACTCATCCTAGATTAATCCTTTCTCCAATTACATCCGACTCCAAAGAAACGCAATGCTGGATAAATAATTTTTAGCGTGAGAACTCTCTTTGTATGCATGCGTCCCCCCATCCATCCATGATGTGAAGGTAGTATTTATTTTTTTTCCATTTATAGATAAGGGACCCAAAGGACAGAGAGGCTGTGCTAGGCCTAAGGTTACATGATAAACAGCGATGTTGGCTGTTGCTATAAGAAAATGGGCTACCTGTTCCTTTCCCATTGTCTATGACAAGTGTCAGCAGCAACATTCCCATGAAGGGCAGATGGTGATGATTTTAGTCTTCAAAGGTCACCCAATTTCTCCTATAACTGAACTCCACCACGGAGGCACCAAATCGCCCATGACCCGCATGCAAGTGAGTGGGTGTGGCTGTGTTCCAGTATATATATTTTTTACAAAAACACGCAGCCGAATTTGACCCGTGGGCTGGATAGTGTCCGTTCCTGCTCTGTGGTCTTGATGGTCGTCAATCACGGGAAACCATCCTCTCTCAATTTTTTAGCTCCAGGGTTGGGCACAGGACCAGGAGGGGCCAATCGGAGACCTCTCTGGGACTGATAAATGATAACAAAGGAGAGGAGTCTTCTTCCTACTGGCTTTATAAGCTGGAAGAATGGAGTGCAACCCCGCAGAGTTCGGCCAAGCAGAGACAGGGACTCAAGGACTGGGGTTAAGGGGAGCATTTCCCCGGAAGAGGGGGCAGCAGGTGCAGAGGCCAGAGGAGGCCGGGAATTCCCGGGAGAGCAGCAGGAGGATGTGAGGCTGGAGAGGAGAACAGGAGGGTCGGACCCAGAGGCAGGGCGGAAAGACATATAAACCCCGGCCAGGAGCCTGGACGATGTCGTGGGGACACACTGAGGGACTTCAACAGGAGGTAGCTGGTCCGATTCTCTCCTGGGTGGGGAGAGCAGTAACGGGGACTGCAGTTCCCGGGGGCGGGAGTGGATGTGGGTGTGGGGATATATCTCCTGGATGTGGTGGTTGAAAACAGAAGAAAACGCTTTTACGTCGTTTACTAGAAGCCCGGGGAGTTGACCACTTGGGTAGCGCTCCTGGGCTGGCCGGGGTGTGTGTGTGTGTGTGTGTGTGTGTGTGTGGTTCTGATGGATTATTCTCGTCTTAATTATAAGGAAAAGACAGAGGGTAAGAGCTAGAGCCAGGGAGGGCGGCGGTCAGCTTTTGATTGATGGTATCAAGGTGGGTTCGCAGAAGGTGGCTTCCTGCTCCGCACCAGGCCGGCTCTGCCCTGGGATTTCAGCACTATGAGGATGGACAGCTCCCGGTCCCCACAAGCCTGGGGTCCAGCAGCCACCGCGCCTTATCTGCTGCCTTCATACCGCAGAAGGCCACTCAGTCCATGGTGGGAGGGCTGAGGGTCAGCACTCTCAGGGTGGCCCTCTATCTTGGAGGACAAAATTCAACATGGTTCCTCGGAGCCTCCCCTGCAACGCTGATCCCTGGCTGCCTACAGGGGCAGCTAGCTCACCAACACAGGCCTTTAACCACGGTCTTGCCTTCTCCTCCTTGGACCCTACTGCCTCATCCCTGTCCCCAGAATCACCTCCCAAATACACCACACTGAAGTCCAGTTCTCAAGCTCAGTTTCTGAGGGCGTCCAAACTCCAGTGGCCTTGAACTTGGCATGGGGGCGTGAAGGCCTCTGGTTATGTCATGGGTACAACTCCATATGTTTGTATATACCAAGAATTTCAGCAACGAGAGAGGACATAGCAACTAATCTGACCTGATCCTTCTGCCAAAAGGGCCGTACCTTCCTCTTGACCTCCAGGACCCAGAACATCGGGTTTGAATCCTGGCTGTTCTGTTACCTTGCAGTGAACACCCCTGTACCTCGTGTTCCTTGTCTGTAAAATAGAGATGACCATCGTTCCCATCTCAAGGTTAAATGCAGTGAAGGTTAAATGAGAAAATATGGAGCACAGACCTAGAAGAAGGCTGGGCAGGAGGCGAGGGGCTCTGTGAGTTTTAGTTGTTGCTATTATTTATTTGAGTTGGAATGTTTCTTAATTTTGGCTGACAGTTGTCTCTCTTTGAATTTCTTTTGTCCTTCCTTCCCCCACCTCAGCCTCTCTGGTCAGGGTTTTGGGCTGTAAACAGAAAAGCCCGATGGCGTAAGGGAATTAGACTTAGTAACTGATTCGATGATGGAGAAGCGTTGTCTCACAGTGTGAATGATCCTGCTTCACTGTTTTATAAACTCAGCTTTTAGAAACATCAGATCTCCTGCAAAGCCTTCCTGAGCCACACATGGTCTTCCTAGGGGGCACAGTGACTGCAGAGGTGCAAAGCTGTGCACCAGGCAGGTGAATCTAAATGAATTTAGGGTCAAGGCGTCAGGGTCCAGACCAGCAAGCCAGCTGCCTGTCCATACGCATTGACTCTAATTGCTTCCCTGTACCTGGGTGGGGGCTGGGCTCTGCAGATTCAGCCATAGCTGCAATCACAATGTAGGTCACTGGAGGGAAATTATCTTGCTGCAGTTTCAGGCATAAATGGAACTTAATAGTGTATGTCTTTTTTTTCTGCTATGCAGTGCCAGGGGCATTTTAATGGTTCAGGGGAGGTGGAGGAGATGTCTAAAAGCTTTGCTTTTTAGAGTCCTGTTTTATCCATCAGATTGGTGACTATACTCTGAATTTTCTTCTCTGGCTCCTCTTTAGTCCCCATCACCATTAATTTTCCCTGGAACCAGCTCATGATTCCTCCCAGCTGATTCCTACTGCTGGTGCGAGTCTCACCTGAAACCCCCTCACTGCCCTGGGCCAGCAGGTACTTGGGGATTTGAAAAATGGGCTGCTTTAGATTCTCCCTTCATATTTGGGACTTGAGGGGAAGAAGAGGCAGGAGGATATTTTTTCCAGTCGCCATATTGTTTCTGGTTCAAGAGATGCCTGGGTCAGGTTGCATGATGGGGGAAGAGATCCTGGAGCTGCACAGGGGGTTCTGGGAGGTGATGGGGGAGGGGAGGGGATCTCTGCTGCTCCATGCTGTCAGTGCTGTTCCCCAGCATGTCTCCTTTGCCCCAAAGCATGGGTCCTGGAGTGTCATTGTCACAATGTGTTCAGGTGAACTTTGTTTTCATTATGAATTATTTCTGGTCAGTAGGACCTTAGCTGTAATCCAATTTTTCACACCTTAACTGACATCACCATGAAATGCCAATCTGATCCTTCTATCGGAAGGCTCCCAATGCCTTCCCAGGCTCTTAGAGTAAAGACCTGGATCCTCACCACGGAGGTTCATCCCCAGCCACTCTCTGGTTTTCTGTTCCAGCCACAAGGACTTTCCCCAAGTTCTTTAAATGCAGAATGGCTCACTCCCTTCTACCACAGGACCTTTGCACATGGCGTTTCTTCTCTGTTTCACCTCTCTTCCTTTCTAAGTAATCTCATTCAAGAAGCACAAAAAGTTTTACCCTAGTCAGCCCTTGGCATGGATAGGGAGTGAGTGAGTAGGCAGCTTCCTTGCTCCTGGTTGGGATTTCCTTGAGGTCTATGCCTTGTCCTGACACCCACTGAACCCCATTACCCATGGTTTCCAGGATCCCTCTCCTCTTTGTCTCCCTTCCCATCTCTACATGTGCTTTCTGGGATCACCTCCCAGACACACCCCTTGCACACTTTTGAAAGAAACATTTTTAGGCAACACATTAGAAGAATTCTTATTACCAAATGCTTTTCCCTCCTTTAATCTGCACAATCAGGTTGCTAAGGAGGTAGCCAGGGCTCATTGTTGCTACAAGGATTGTCATTTTTACACAGCAACTGAGAAAACCAAGCTGAGACTCAGAGGCAAGAGGTTTCCTAACCCCTGGTAGGGAAAGAGAAAGAGTAGATGAGGTTCGACCCAGTACCTTCTGGTTCATGTGTCACTGCTCCACCCACGTCACTACTTGCCTCTTGCCCATTTGGCCAGTCTTGTTCAAGTGGGCATTGCCTGCTACACCTGGGGGTCTAATGATGCTGGTGTGTTCCTCTATTGTCCATTTTTCTGTAACAAAACGCCTGAGGCCGGGGAGCTACTTTGCTTAGATCATAGCTTTGGAGACTGAAAGCCCAAGATCAAGTGGCCTCCTCTCCTTGGTCTCTGGTGAGGGCCCCCATTGGCTGCATCACAACATGGCGGATGACATCCCGGCAGGAGCATGCACCAGAGGAAGTGAGCAGTCACAGGGCAAGACAGGAGCCATAACAACATGCTCTGGTGAGAACTGACTGGGGTCCCCTAGGAATGCTATCACTCCCTTCTGAGGGTGGCACCCCCTACGATCTAACCACTTTCACTTGGCTCCAGTCTTAGAAGCTCCATACCCTGAACACGGCCACCCTGGGGACCAAGCTTCCAGCACGCAAACTTTTGGAAGACAAGCCACCCCTGTCCTTTGTGGGCTCCTCAGAAACTCGGCGTGTTGATGATTTGGTCTCTGCCATCATGTGACTTACCCAACAGCACCCTGGATCCAGGACAGGGAGGTATCGTTCCAGACCCAAGTTGTGCCAGGCCTCCTGGGTGACCTCCCTGCAGGTATCCCAGGGCCAGAGGGTTTAGATCTGTCACCTGTGACTCTGTCCCAGGAATCCATCAAGATGTCAGGATAAAACTTCATCCCACGCTCCTGAGGATCAGCTATCAGGGTTTTTATGGAAGAAGCCCCTGCCAGAGAGTCTCCAAGACAGCAAGATAAACCCTCATCTGATGGGCAACGGAAAGCTACAAGCAGAGGTTTATTTGGAAAATAAATAAATAAAGACCCAATCCACATTCCCACGCAGGGGCTTTACTTCCTTGGTTTATTTTCAACATCACAAGAGAAAGTCAGGGCTGGCTTTTTAGTTTGGTCACAGTGGCCACCAGCTAAAGCATTCCGAGCAGTCAGGTCCCCCGGGGCCACTTCCAAACCTGTGGAATAGTAGGCATCTCTCTCCGGCTCCAAAGAGGTGGCATTTGCAGAAGTGTCTGGGCCAAATCCCTCTGTCTTTCATCTCTGTCAAAGCGAAAGCCACACGGGGACAGGTTTCATGTGTCAAAGTATCATTATTTGGTGCCAGAATCGCTTCTTCTATACTGAAGGAAGTGACTTTCTTTCTGATGACTTATCTCTAGAATTTTCTTGGGAGATACCAGGTTTTTTCTTTTTTCCTGAGGGGGAGAAGGCCTCCTTGCACATTGCTTAAAGATTCACAGAAGACCAAAAGTGTTTCAGCGAATGCCGGAGATGGACTCTCCACCCTCAGAATGTATCTGTGGTCACTGTAAGTTTCACTCGGGTCGAGGGAACCAGGCTTAGTGGAATAGTCGGTCACCTCAATGCCAGGAACTGCATTTCTCTCTGTACTAATAGAACCCAATAAAATACAGTTATCACTCTCCCCATCTTACAGGTGAGAAAACAGAGTCTCGGGAGGTTCAAAATGACCCAAAGTCCTTCAACTGGTAAAAGGCAGAGCTGAGATTTGAACCAGATGGGCAGGATTCCAAAGCCCTTCCCCCAGTTTGTTTGGGACCAGGGATTGAACCCAGGGGTGCTGTGCCTCTGACTTACACCCTCAGCCCTTTTTATTTTGAAATAGGATCTTGCTAATTTGCCTAGGGTCTCACTAAGTTGCTGAGGCTGGCCTTGAACTTGGATCTCCCTGCCTCAGCCTCCTGAGTCACTGGGATCACAGGTGTGTGCCACTGTGCCTGCCCTCTCCCTGCACCCTGCTGATTCTTTGCTATTTGCCTTGGCTGGTCTCGAACTGTAGGACCCAAGTGATCCTCCCTCTACAGCTTCCTGAGCCCAGCTTAAAACAGAACAGTGAATTTATGTCTTTTTTTTTTTTTTTTTTGTGGAGCTGGGGATTGAGCCCAGGACCTTGTGCACGTTAAGCACATGCTCTTGCACTGAGCTGCACCCCAGCCCTTAATAACCCAGCCCTTTTGTTTTTATTTGAGTCCTCCAGAGGGGGTAAAAGTTTGGTAGGAAGGAGGTTTTTGTGCAGAATCCGTGGCCCCTAGGAGCTGACGATTCCCAGTTCTGGGTGTACCTGCGGGTTGACCTGCCGGCGAAGGCAGATGAAGACATTGCTGGGTTTTAGTCAGCTTTCTTTTGCTGCTGTGACTAAAAGGCCTGACAATTCAAGGAGGAAAAGTTTATTTGGGGCTCACGGTCTCAGAGGTCTCCTTCCGTAGACAGCCAGCTCCATTCCTTGGGTCCTGAGGTCGGTCAGGACATCATGGCAGAAGAGTGTGGTGGAGGGAAGCAGCTCACATGATGCCCAGGAGCAGAGACAGGGACTCCACTCCCCAGATACAAAATACACACCCAAAGCCACACCCAGGGACCCACCCCCTCCAGCCACAGTCTGCCCCCTTCAGTTACCACCCAGTTGATCCCCATGGGGCATTAATGCACTGATGAGTCCAGGCTCTCATAACCCAGTCACTTCCCCTCGAAGCCTTCTTGCCTTCTTGGCCTCACACACGAGCTTTTGGGGGACACCTCACATCCAAACCGTAACACTGTGGAAAGTGGCCTTCTCGACAGTCTTCTGTTTCCTGGGTTGTGTTAGCACTGATGATTCTGTGGGCCCTGATCCTGCCGGAAAAATAGGGGTGGCTCCTGTGTTTTCAAGACAGAGACTCCGATGTGGGAATTGATTACACAGGTGACATTGCTTTGACTCTAAAAGGCTCACGTGCTGTGAGTTTGGTCCCCACTGTAATGTACTGAGGGGGTGGAAAGGTCCAGAAGTGGGGCTTAGTAAGAGACAATTAGATTATGAGGCTACTGCCCAGGAAAGGACATCTCTGGATGTCCATCAGGGCTTATGTGACTGGATCAAAACTTGGAAGACTGGGTTCCACCTGTTTGCATGTCCACTACTTCTTTCCCTTCTTGTTTCTCCGCCATGCTTTGATGCAGGAGGGGGCCCTCATCAGATGCCGGGCTCTGTTGTTTAGACTTTGAAAGCACCAGAATCGTGATTCAGATAAACCCCTTTTCTTTATAAAGCATCTGGTCTCTGGTATTTTATCATAGTATCATAAAATGAACTAAAGTACAAGTGGTAATAAGAAAATCAGAGGTCAGCTACTGCAGGAGGCTGCCAGCATCCCTAGACTGGCAAGAGAGAGAAGAGGAGGGTGTTGGTGAAGTCTGGGAACTGAGATCTCCTGGAGGGGGCTGGAGCCAGGGCAGCCTTTCTAGCACAAGCTGGGAGTTGCTGCAGCCTTGAGGGAGGGAGGAATACCTGGGTCTCCTCTGGGGCTTTCAGTTGGCTGAGCAAACCGAGGCCAGTTAGCAGGAGGCCTTGGGTATGCAAAGCAGAGAGAGGGATGACCCTGAGGGCACGGGGGTTCAAGGCTGGCATACATATCAACCAAATATATGCATATCACAGTTGCTTCCCTTCCAGCTGGGCTTAGCTACAGCCAGGCTGAGCACTTGTTTCTGGCTTGTCCTTAACTGCCACCCCCTTGTGCATCAGGACCTACCCGTGGCGGAGCTGCCCTGGCTTCCTAGCCCAGCCCCTTCTTGCTCTCTCCCCAGTCAGGCCAACCTCACAAACTGAATTGCAACCTGCCGTGACTCTACTTGGTTTCCAAACTTGCTGTGGCCCCGATGATGCCCTTGGACGTGCCCTTGGACGTCAGCAAGAGCAGGCCTCGGCCTTGGGCGGGTACCCAGGAGCTCTCTGGAGGAGACCTGCAGATATAGGGGGCGGTCGTGCGGGGAGGGGCCCTTTTTCGGGGACTGGTGAATTATTCAGGGTTCTAATGGCTCGGCGCACTCCAGCCTGTCCGTCTTGGGGCACCCCGTCAGGACAGGCCCTGCTCTGAGCACAGGCTCCAGATGTCTCCTCACGTCACCGGAAGCTGTCCTTGGAGGCCGGGTTGACAGAAAGCAGGCGGCTGCCAATAAACAGCTACCTTAGCCAGGGAGGGGGAGGGCCAGGGGACAGCTGCCCTGTTTGGGGCGAGTGACCCCGGGCCTGGGCTTGGATTCTTCCGCGTGAGTCCTCTCGCTGGGTCCCGCTGCCGGCTGCTGCGGGACCTGGCTTTGGGGGGTGGCTTCCTCAAAGCCCAGCTCCACCCTGTTCTCGGCCCAGGAAGGTGGGCACCTGGAAAAAGAATTCTGACTGCCAGCGTCACCCCATGGTGGCCCGAGGTGGCCCTGTCGAGCCTCTTTGTGGAGCAGGCCTTGCATGCAAGGAGGGAGGGGTGGAGGTCGGAAGAGGCCGATGCGGGATCCTTAGCTATTGGTGAGGGGTGAGGCCAGCGCTGGGTCACACTGAGTGTCACACTGCTGACACTCTGGGACACAGCATCAGCATTCCTCCCCTCACCGTCGCCTCGGGAAGGAGGCCAAGAATACAGAAACCGCCGACTACGTAAGGGACCACGGGGCTCCGCCAGGCCCCCGGGTGCCCCAGAAGGACCCTACCATGTCTCCCCGTCCTTTCCGCCCCACCAGGGGCTGCCATCCCTGCGTTTCCATTTTCCCTTTGGCAAACACCAGAATTCCAACTCGATTTCCACCCAACTGGGTCTCACACTGAGGGCTGCAAGTTCTCAAGAGAAGCCAGGAATCTGAATCGTGGAGTAAAATCTGGTTTGTCGATATCGGTAACCAATTCCAACTTAAAATCCCGTGCAGGCCGGGTGTACCAGAAGCTAAGGGAACATGGCGAGGGGCCAAGTTCACCACCCCCGCCCTGCTGATTTGTAGGGTCTGAGGTCAAGTTTGGGCTTGCCCCAGGGATGCTTGATGTGTGATGATTTTCCATTGCAGGCGAGAAACAGGCACTTATGTGGGTCAGACAACTATCAACGTGCGCTGCGATTCAGGGCAGAGATGGAAAAACAAAGTGGTACTTGAGCACAGACGGCACAGTAACAGGGAGGCACCTGGGCCTCTGGTCAGTGCTGATTTTTATCCTGGGCCTTTCAAAGACACTTTGGGGACAGGGAGAGGGCAGGAGGGGGGAGAACGGGGAGAGAATTGATCACTCGGGTGGCTGAAAATAAACATCTTTACAACAGAGCTGTGAAAGCAAATCAGGTAATAAAACCTGAAGCTCACAGGTCAGTTTTTTTTTTTTTTTTTTGGGGGGGGGGATGAGGTTGTGTTCCATGAAGACTGAACCTGGAGGAGCTCAGATCTTTAACTGTGGGTTCCCTGCATTCTGTAGAGGAGGGGGCTTACACTTTTCTGAAAATGGAATCCTGAAGTCTGTGCCCCACTGACCACATGGGACAGGTGGCTGCAGAGGCAGAGATCCTTGGTGGAGGGGAGCGCAGCCCTGTCCTCTGGTGAACCAGGGCAGCCAGAGGGGGTCGGGGGTGGCGTCATACCAGGCTCGCCAGCCAAGCATGTGCCCTGTTCACTAAATGAATATGTCATGACATCTCTTCATGCTGGAAGCCTGGAGGAGAATCCGTGACCCTGTGGGAAGAGAGAGGGTCGTTGTGACGGTAGATGTGTTCCTACAAAGGGGGACGCGTGATGCTCGCTGCACGCTGTGCTTTGCCGCCTCCAAAACATGGTATGTCACCGAGTCCCTAAATTTCTTGGGGAGGAGGGGAGAGGCCATTGTCCCCCCATGCACGGATAACACGTGCTCCTGCCGAGGAGAGTCTGCCACAACTTGCTCATCTTTTTTTACTTAAAAACACCCTGAACATTTTCCCACATCAAGAAGTGCAGGAAACTGGGCGCGGTAGCACATGCCTGTCATCCCAGCGGCTCAGGAGGCTGAGGCAGGAGGATCGCAAGTTCAAAGTCAGCCTCAGCAACTTAGTGAGGCCCTAAGCAACTCAGTGAGACCCTGACTCTAAATAAAATACAAAATAGGGCTGGGGAGGTGGCTCAGGGGTCAAGTGCCCCTGAGTTCAATCCCCAGGACCAAAAAAAAAAAAAGAAGAAGTTCAGGGCCCCTTTGGTGAGCCTTGCCTGCCTCACGGAAACTTTCCATGTGACTGTGTTAAACCTGTTTTCTTGTGGCTCCTGGCTTAGACACCATGTAACTTTTACAATTTTAAAAAACTTAATTGACACAAGATAACTGTACGTGAGTATGGGGTTCACTGTCACATTTCTAAAGAGCCCACAACATGTGAGGATCAGATCAGAGCAACTGGCATTTCCATCACCTCAAACATTTGCCATTTCTTTGTGTTGGGGACACACGAAAACCTCTCTATTAGCTAATCAAAGTGCACAATTTAACCATCCTCTCTCCGTCTCCCTCCCACAGCCCTTTCCAGTTTCTGGTGGCCCCTCTTCTGCCCCATACTTTTGTAAGATCAGCTCCTTTGGCCTCCACATGTGAGAACACGTCATGTCTATCTTTCTGGGTCTGACTTATTTCACTTAACATAATGCTGTCACAAGGGAAGGATTTCATTCTTTTTAATGCCTAAGTACTATTCCATGTGTTTATATAACACATTTTCTTTACGTACCTACCTACCAAGGGACATCTAGTTTGATTCCATATCTCAACTATTGAGAACTCATGTGACTTGGGAAAATTATTGACATTTCCATAGCCTCAGAGTCCTCACATAGAAAATGGAAATAACTCTGTTGCCTTGAAGGGCTGTTTTGAGGGCATCTCATTAAATGAGATGGTGCCCGATAGCTAATTTTAGTAATAGGATAGATTCCATTTTTTGCTTCCCTACCAAGTTCTGCATATTTAGCTTCAGGTACTTTATCTCATTGAATTTTCAAAACAATTTTATTTATTTATTTTTCTCCATATTTTTTTGGTGCATTAAAGTGCCCGACATCTGCATGTGGTGAGCAGCTACCAAATTGGAAGTTCAAAATTGAGAGATTTGCTCAAGGTCACGCAGAGACTGGGCCTCAGCGTGGACACCCACTGGTCTGGTGGCAAAGCCATTTCCCACATCCCACTAACGTCCCTGAGCGGGTGGCAGAGACACTGAATGAATCTGCGCTGGGAGGAAACAAGAGCTCAATGACAGTGGCAGGTCACTCTCGAATGCATTCTTTTGCCCCAGAGTTTCAATCTCTGGGCCACCGTGTCATCATTCGCTGTGACCTCCCGTCAACTTGTGCATCGTGGGGTGTGAAGGCCAGGGATGTCCTGGGTGTGAGCACCACCCGGGTGTCGTCCTGCCTCCCTTGTCCCTGGAGCTGACCAGGGCTCATCTGGGTCAGCAGCTGAGGTCAGGGGCGGACACAAATGCGGAAAACCAGTTTGGTCATGAAGAGACCAGGGCAGTGGGGGCGCCACTCAGTGGGCTTCCATTCCCAGGTCTAATCAGGACTGTCCTTGTGCATTGAGAAGAGAGGGTGACCTGGTGTCTGACTCCTGCATCGAGTTTAGAAATAAGTGCCAGGTGCCATTCTGTCCAGGGACCAACGTTTGAATCCGTCGTCAACATCTTCTCCCCTGTCTCCTTACTATCTCGTCTGTGACCCGTAGAGTTATCTGAACCTTCATATTGGCTTTGATATCACAGAGCATGAGTGAGATGTATTTGTCACTTTGACTAGGTGACATTTCTCTTGGGCCCTGCACATTATTTTTCAGGACACTCAATGTCCCTGGAAATAACCGTGTTTGTTCATTGTCTCCATATAACTTTACTGCCCTCCATGGTCCCTAGGGCCAAGGACAGTGCCCTGTATTGGTGCTCAACGGTCAGGACATGCCCCAGAAACATACCCTGACTGGGCCAGGTGGCCCTCTTGGCTCGTGTCCAGTCCCCTGTGCTCTTGGAGGAAACTCCCTTGAAGCCAAGCATGTGACCACAGCTGGCCCAGGCTCCCATGGACTCCTGGGCCCCAAGTGGCTCCTCTTTGCCCGCCAGGCTGTCTTATGTCTCTCTGTCGTCTCCCGACACTCCCCAGCTCTCATCTCCCATGAAATCAGGCTCTTGATTGTGGGACGTTGGCATTTGTGGGACGTTGGAGCTTTGGGTGGCATTTGGTGGCTCAGCCATCCCCTCCCAGCTGGAGTTTCCCACCCACAGGGAGCAGCGGCAGGTGGGGAAGCCAGGACCCTGCCCCCAGGCAGGTCCCTGAGGCTCAGTGGCTTAGTCCCCAAGCCTGGGAAGGAGCTCAAATTTCTTCTGCGTGACACTCTCACCGCTGGCCGACCACCAAGCTGAGATGATCCTGAAGCAGCCACAGGGGAGATGGAGAGATCCGAGGGAGAGAGAGCTCATGGTTGCTGTGACCAAACTACCTGATGTAAGAACAATTTAGGAGGAAAAGTTTATTTGGGGGTCTATGGTTTCAGAGGTTCGGTCCATAGTTGGCCAGTTCCATTGCTCTGGGCCCAAGGTGAGGCAGACCAAGATGGCGGACGGGTCCAGCTCTTGGCAGCCAGGAAGCAGAGAAAGAGCTCAAGGAGATGGGGACAAGTATATATAATCTCCAAGGGCGCGTCCCTCCTCCAGCCACACCCCACTGCCCACACTTACTACAGTCCAGCATCCTGCCAAAGCATGAGTCCCCCCATGGATTTACCATGGATTGGGTTAGAGCTCTCATCATGGAATCATCTCACCTCTGAATGCCCCGCATGATCTAGCATGAGTTTTGTGGGACGACTCATATCCAAACTGGGGTGGGGGAAATATGATTCTTTTTCCTTGGTCCCTCCTTCCATGAGGCTCTTTTGGAGAACTGCTTTTGATTTAAGACAAGCCACTTGACCCTGCTCAGCCTCAGCGTCTTCACTGGTAAAATGGGCAATGACACCGACCCAGAGAGGTTTTGCTGGTGTTTGAGGCCAGAGCAAATGAGGGACTGCGTCTCACCTGTGCAGCTTCCTTCCCCCATCAGAATTCCCACACCTGGTAGCAGGTGTCTCGAGTGCTTCTCCTGCGCAGCTAGGAGATGCAGTTCACAGTATGTGTGTCCCGTAATGAGCAGAACTCCCGCTGACATGTGAGTCTCAGCTACACAATGAACACTGTTTTAGTGTGTGTCCCAAATATTGTATGGGATATAATTAACACGAAATGATTCATCATTTAGCTGAAACTTAAAATATAACTGGGCATCCTGTGTTTTTATTGGATAAATTTTGGCAGCTGATACATACTCTTAAGATGACCAGTGTTGCTTCTGGTGAGAACCCTCACCCAAATCCAGGATCTAGGAGGCGGGCTAGACACTCTTCCATTCTGAGACTTCATTGGAAAAGGTTAACAGTTCGGAAAGAAAAATAATAATAATAATAGGGTGTTCATTCCAGAGTAAACCTATGAATCCCTCTTAAAGATGGAGGGTATGGCCCATCCAAACTGACATCGGCCAATCTCCGAAGTGGATCGATCAATCGAGTAAGCAAGTGTTTCAGCTCACAGGGAAATCAATGTTGAGGGAAAATAAACAGGGATCTTTAAAACCCGTTCTTGATTCCTACCTCCCGTCAACAGCCTGACTTTGTTCTTTGGCAGTGTCTCTGACATTTATTCTCCGTTCCATTTCTACATAATCTTGGGAGGCTGCAGAATTCTCCCCAGTTTATAAAGTCCTAGGGGCTAAGAGGGTGGCCCTGGATGCCCATTCACTGCTCACATTTATGGTGGGTTTGCTGAGAACAGGCAGCTTGCTGGGAAACAGGTAGCCCTTGGAACTATGGTCACCACATTTGTTTACAAATGTGCTTGGAGATCAGAGCCAATTAGTAAGAACTGGGGTTATTTTTACTTTAAGTGATGGATTAATTTTTTCTCTTTAAGTAAACCAACCACCCCCTTCTCGTGCTTCCTCCCCTCCCTCCCCTCCCCTCCCCTTCCTCCATTCCTCCCTCCAATGAATGACACCCATCACCTTTGGAGAGGAGACTGATAGGATAGAGACAGCGACCTTTAGCATTTGATGTCATCCTCTTTTGTTTCCTACAGTGAATGTGCTTACCCTTTATGGTACTGATCATAATAATGATACTATTTGAGATTTTAAAGAAGAATACATGAAGACAGCTATAAAACCCCTACAGCTAGCATCGTACTTATTAACTGACATGAAATGAGAAATTTTCCCCCAAATAAGGATGTTCTCCTTGGCCATTTCTACTCAGCGTCATCTTTGAGGTCTTAGCCATAGCAACAAGGCAAAGAAAAAGAGGTAGAGTTTGGAAAGAAAGAAGCTGACTCTATTTTCAGGCAGCATGATCATGCTTGTGGAAATTCCTGAGGAATCTATTGGAGAAACAGCTAGAACTCTTAGGTTGCAGAATCCAAGGGTAATAGAAAATTTAATTGTATTGTTCTATACTAGTGATAAATATTTGTGTCAGCTTCCTGTTGCTATAACAAAATGTCTGAGCTAATCAATTTAGAAAGGAAAAAGATTTGTTTTGGGTCACAGTTTTAGAACCTCCAACCCATGGTTGATTAGTCCCTTGCTTTGGGCCTATGGAGAGGCTCAGAGTGACAAAGAACCTAAGGACTTCCTGCCAGGCCCCACCTCTTTGAAGTTCCACCACTTTCTATCAGTGCCACCCTGGGGACCAAGCCTGTAGCACACAGGCCTTTGGGGCACCTTAACTACGGGTCCAAACTCTAGCAGTATTACAAAATGAAATTTATACATAATGCTATTCAAAATAGAATCAAAACCATGAAGTTCTTAGGGATAGATTGCACTAAATAGGTGGAAGAGCTGTACACCAAAATTACAAACCACTGCTAAGAGAAATGAAGGAAAACCCAAATAAAGGCCAGGCATTTTGTATCATGGGTTTGAAGACTCAGAATTGCTAAGAGGTCAATCCCCCACCCCCCACCATGGATCTATAGATCTGGAGGAATCCCACTAACAATTTAAGCAGGCTTCTAATTTTCTAGAAATTGATAAATGAATCTTTAAAAGTATGGCGGGGGGAATAAAGATCTAGAATAGACAAAATGACTTTGAAGAGACCAACACCAGAGGTCCCCAAACCTCTTGATTTCAAGTCTTATTAACAAGCCACACTGGTCAATCCACTGTGATGTTGGCAAAAATCAGAGAGGTGGTTCTGAGGAGCAGAATCAAGAACTGAGAGATCCATCCACACATATGTGGCCAATTTTAAACAAAGGTACCCAGATAGTCCAAGAGAGAGAGAGAGAATAATCTTTTCAACAAGGCACAGGACAGCTAGATAGCCCTGAGCAAATGCACGCCCCGCACGGCCAATGTCACACACAGACAATGAAATGGATCTGAGATCACTGGATGGCAGCCTCTCCCCAGCTGCTGATAACCAACAGGAGAGCAGTCTTTGTGACCTTGAGTTAGGCCAAGATCTCTCAGCTAGACACAAAAAGCACAAACCAAAACATTTTGGTGAATGTGACTTCATGAAAAAAAAATATTTTACGCTTTGATAAGAAAATGACAAGACAAGGCAAAGACCCAGTGAATGCATTTGCAAGACACATAGTTGTTCAATGGCATATTCAGGGGGACAGCACGTGACCTGGCAGGCACACCCCTGAGCCACTTGTCCGAGAGCAAGGAACACATGGCCAGAGCCTCTTGGAAATGTCTTGGGCAGTTTTATTCAGAAGTCTTCAAAACTGGAATCGACCTGTGGGCAGGGTAGGGATGGACAGAGGGGGACATGCACTTACACAGTGCAACAGGGCTGTTAGAGCTGTGGATTCTCCAGCCACGCGGGTGACTCTCAAAACCATTATGCTGAGCAAAAGCCGCCAGACGGGAGGGAGTGCAAATCCATTTCTGTGAAGCTAATCTCCAGTGATACGAAGCAGACCAGGGGGTTCCCGGGGCTGGGTTTGACTAGAAAGAAACATGAAAGCACTTTTGGGGGGTAGTGGAAATGTTCTCTATCTTGATTCCGTTGGTGGTTCCACTTGTCAAAGCCCGTCGCACGCTATACTCGGAAATCTGTTCATTTTATTGCATGCAAATTATACCTCGATAGCAAGAGTGGGAAATAAAAAGTCCTACGTGCGTGAAAGACAGTCCACAGACCCTTCCAGCAGCTCGGGGTGTGTATGTGGGGTGGGGGATGGGTTCCGCCTTTTTAAATTAAAAATTCCAGAAATTCGCTCAGCAAGGGTTTTTATTTCCTTATTCATTTCCCCACCCCCACACCCAGCCACACACCTGGCCTATGGGAAGGGGTCTATAAACCCAGTTGGGTCTTTTCACATTTTTAAGGAGAAAAAGTTATTCACTTAAAAGAATAACCCAGAAACTCCGGTTAGAGACTTCTCCAAGTTCTCCCAGGAACTTCTCAGGAAGGGGAAATCTAGTTTTGCAATCTCGTTTCCACTCCCTTTAACCTTTTCTGAACCCTGCTGGGGGCTGCCGGCCTCCCTGGTAGGAATTCCATTCTCCATCCAGATCCACCTTGGCCTTGGGGTTGGGTGGACGTTGGCCGTGTACTCTGTGGCTGGGCCGCACTGTGGGGTGCGACGCGGGGTGCGCCGTGGCTGGAAGGCTGGCCACCCTCCCTCCCTGTGCATTGCTCATTCTGATGTCCTTCCATGAAATCCTCTTGGCTCTCCTCAGACAGACCTCTGTCTCACCTACCTCCTGAACGTCAGGGTTCTCCAAAACACCATCTCCGGCTCCCGATTCTCTCTCATTCCCACTCTGTTCCAACCACCTCTGTAGCTGACGGTTCCCTAATCCCCATCCCCGCACCACCTCATCTGGCCACCTGCCAGACATCTCCACCTGACGACCCCAGGAGAGCAGACCCAGCACGGCCCACCCTGCGCTCACAAGTTCCTTGATCCTTGTGTAGACAGTGATCTCACCACTGATTTTGTCTCCTGAGCAACAAACTTGAGGTAAAACTTTCCCTCCTCCTCCTCCTCCTCTCCCTCCTCCTCCTCTTCCTCCTCCTCCTCCTGTCCCTCCTCCTTCTCTTCTCTCTCCTCCTCCCCTCCCTCCTCCTTCTCCTATCCCTCCTTCTCCTCCTCTTCCTCCTCCTTTTCTGTCTTTCTTTAACTGGTTCCCAAATCCATGTCAAGCTCCAAGGTCACAGAGGGCAGGAGGAGGTGGGGGGGGGGGACAGGGATGGGAAGGTGAGCTGGGACAGCTGTGCTCTTTAGCTGGGAGGACAGGGCCCATGTTGGGGGTGGGGCAGGGTTGGACGAGGCCCAGGGTGCTGTTGACCGGTGACGAGTCCTTGCTTCCCCAATGTTGAAGAATAACACCAAAGAAGCACGCCGAGGCAAGGTCAGAGTAGAAATTAGAAGTTTATTAAAGGACAGCAGAAAAGACTTCTCCCAGAGGAAGAAGGGGACCCAAGAGGTGGAATCCGTGGAAGTGCGGTTGTTTCCCCTTTTTATAGTTTTGGTGATGGAATGTAGGTTGGAAGGCCCGAGGGGTGGGACACAGGTGGGCTAAAGAAGTAGTCTGAGCAGGAAGGACTTCATTAACACTTCTTTGGGATGGACTTTTGGCCTAGGGCCTTTTCAGGACTTCATTAACATTCCATGAGTTGTCCTGCGTTTCCGGAATCATTCTCAGCATGGCCTCCATTTTAGATTTCACTTGGTATTAGACCCGATTTACCTAACTACACTGACTACCTAACTTTAAATCTGTCTTCAGTGGGAAGGTGACAAAGATCAAGTCCTGATGGCTTAACCTGACACAGACAGGAGATGCCATAGCTGATGTCACATATCAGAGGACATCCCCAGGGGAAGGGAATGAAGTTTGCGGGGTGTCATCAGAATCCGGGTGAAGGGAGCCACGGGAGGTGGTTCAGCCCAAGGCCAGGTCTGCAGCTGTCCTGCGGCCCGGGTCCTGCCCCCAGACTCCCCGTCACTGTCATTGGAGGCTCCTCAGCAGAGCCCACGGGCTGCTTGCCAAAAACATGTCAGATGGTTTCAATTTTGCATTGAGGAGTGAGTTCTAATGGCCTTTCCAACCCCCAAGGACACTCTGGCGGTAGCTCCAGGCCTCGGGACTGAGAGGGTCATGAAAGGCAGCTCAGAAGGGCCGGTGTGCGAGGCTGGCTCTGCTCCAGGGCTGATTTATGCTTCTTTTGTGCACACGAACACTTGGCCTTCAGAACCTTCCAGAAGCAATTCCCAACTGGTGTGACACTCTGTTTTGCCCAACATTTGGAACTTCTGTAGACCGTGACACTCTTCAGCGTTCTGGCTTTGGGACACCCCATGATGATGGGCTCCGGGGACCCGCGGGGAGTGCGGTGCGCTGGAGGCTTGGTAACCTGCTCACTGTGCGAGGTCGGCTGTTACATTTTCCAACCGTGACATCTTTGTCGAGGGTCACGCTAAATATCTGGAGACAAAGAACCACAAAATTCAGTGTGCCTTGTAGTAAGTTGGGCTGAGTGTAAGAGAGACCCCAAGTAAATTGGAGGTTCTGTTTGGTGAAATTATGAATTGGCTCTTTCTCTTCTGGCTTGAGTGTGGTTCCTGATCCCAAAGTCCAAGATGGAGCACCCCACATCCTCAAGCCAGTTCAAAGGGGACAAGGGAGCGGTGGCGACCTGCTCCTTCTCTTCTGTAGCATGACATGGGTGGTAATATCACTTATGCTTATATCCCATTGGCTGAATCCGTCAGCTGGCCACATGCAGCTGCAAGGGACTATAGGAAATGTAGTCTCCATCCCAGGGGACTGCCTCACGCCCTGCTGAAAATTCTATTATGGAAAAGAGGAGTAGATTTGGGGGGACAGACAACTAAAAATTTTTGCCACCTATCCCAAGAGAATAGATCTACTCTTAGTGATAGATCCTAAAGAAATTTAAAGATAATTTGTACACAGATATTGACTGTTGACTTAATAATTACACTGTGGTCAGTGTAATTATAAGCAGGGAGGTCATTTAGACCTATGAAAAGTTATACGTAAAAAAAGTGGGCCTGGTGCTGTGGTGCACATCTGTAATCCCAGTGGCTCGGGAGGCTGAGGCATGAGGATCGAAAGTTCAAAGCCAGCCTCAGCAAAAGCGAGGCCCTAAGCAACTCAGTGAGACCCTGTCTCTAAATAAAATACAAAATAGGGCTGGGGATGGGGCTCAGGGGTCAAGTGCCCCTGAGTTCAATCCCTGGTACCCAAAAATAAAACAGAAGAAAAAGAGGAAGGGGCTTTGAAAGACCCCAGCCCAATAACTTTAGGCCCAGTAATAAATCACCAGGGCTTGCTTCCGCACCTGCACAGACGTCAGATGTATTTTTCAGAAAATCAGTTAAGTGTAACCGATTAAGAAAGGACAGGATGGTTGGGAAAGGAACCGGCACGGTTGGGCAAACGGGATCATACAATGAAAAACCATACAATGAATAACAAATGGTTTTTATGTGGTTTTTCCAGGAACCTATAGTGAAAAACAAGTTTACCCTTTAAGTGACCTATATGCTGGATTCAAAAGAGCCAATGAGATACCTGTTACTGTGCTAGGAGGGAAACTGACCACTGTACCCTATAAAAGATCTGTACCCCAAAGCCCGGTGTGCCAGTTCACCGAAGCTCCAGCTGAGGTTTCACTGAGCACCCGCAGGCGCCTGTGTATCAATAAATCGCCTCTTGCGTTTGCAGCCAGTGCCTCGTGCGTCTTTCTTGGACAGGGAATCGGTGGGTCTTTCATTTGGCGAGCCAGCCAGGAGAACTCCTGTAACCCCGTCCGGATCCCTGCCCGAGGAACACCCGATAACCACTGGGAGGTAAGCTGGCCAGTTCGTGTCATTTTGTGTCTCTGTCTGTCTGGTTGTTATCTTGTTATCTGTTCATGCGCAGCGTCTGTACGATTACGCGTAATCGCTCTGTATTCTGGGCAGCTTGAGAAGGAGTTGACGAACTCAGACTTCTCCCCTGCCACCCTGGGAGACGTCCCAGGGGCTCAGGGAGGCCCATCTTGGGGGGCCTCCAATGTTCTGTAGAGTACACTGTACTCGTGGGTGACGGAGGTGACGGTATCCCTCCTCTCCCTAATCCGTCAGGTACGTTCGGTTTGTGCTCGAGCCGCGCAGCGTTCTCTGTGTCCAGTCTGATATTTGTGTCTGTCTTCTTGCCTTTGCACTTTCTCACTCCATCTAAGACTAACATGGGACAATCTATAACAACTTTAACATCTCGCTTTGACTTTTCTCAAAGCCCTGTCCTCATTATTAAATTAGTGTTAATTGGCTTTAGAGATGGGAACCAAATTTTCAGTCACAAATTTTAACACTCTCAAGGGGACTTTTAAGGAGTCCCCACTCTGCTCTCTTGGGGAAGCCTAGCACTCGAAACAACTGCAAGCAGAGGATGGACTTTTTGGGAGCTGGCTACTAAAAAGTTAGGAAAAAAAAAAAATGCCTAATGCCTAAGGTCAAACCAAACTGGAGGAACTGATCCTATGGGTGAAAGATGGGATTAAGGGACTCCCAGCAGCTGCCAGAGCCATTTAGCTCTGGGGAGTTCCCTGGGTCCTTATCTACATCTTAAGGATTATGCTACCTCTGTTTACTTAAAAAGAAGGGACACTGAATGCAGTAAAGCCAGTCACACTGGGACCCTTGATTTTACACCTATAGTTGCCCCTATGTGAAAACATCTGGTCCACTCATGGGAAAGTCTATGGTGCCATTGATGGGAGTCATAATTAAATGAAAGTTCAAAACCTGGAGAGATATTTTCTTATCTGGTTGTCTGATTGTTTCTTAGGGATAATCTAGGTTAAATGTGTGTCTAAAAATAATAATAATAATAATTTTTATTGTAACAATCTGGTATCTGAATGGGTTTCTAAAGCATTGCACTATCTTGCAGTTAAAAGTTGGGTTTAAGCAATTGTTTAATTTGATTTCAGATAGTTCATGCTAGAAAACTTAAATACTTGGGATAAAAAAAAAAAAAAATTTAAAGAGTTTCAATTTTGAACTGGGTAGCCTGAAAAGAAATTAAAACATTGGTCTGGCTCATAAAAATGACATTAAATAATTAAATAGTAATAGTCTTAAAAATTTTCAAAGCTTAATTTCAGATATATATGGTAGTGTGTGGGCAAATTTAATGTAACTCAATGCTACTTTAGAAACTTCAAAACAAGCAAAGTGGCTTAGAGGTACTAAAGAAATTTCTTCTGATGGTAGAGATCCTATTTCCAGTTTTATGTGAACAAGTTTTTCTAGTGTAAAAAGATATAAAATTTTAAATTTTGGAAATTGCTTCTTAAATTTGTATCATAATTTTCAACATCTAAACCTGGAAATATAACTTAAGGTTAAAACGCCTTAGGCCTAAAGTGTCTGCTCAAAATAGCAGTTTTTTTCCCCTGCTCTTTCCAGACCTTGGTCAGGGCTTAAGCTGATATGCAAACAGAAGCAGCTTGGAGCTCAGGCCCAAGGAAAAAAAAAAAAGAAGGTAAAAGTGTCTTTTTACCTGAACTCAAACTAGACCAAACCAAGAAGTAAATTGTATGGTATTTACTAACTACTGGCCAGTCATCTTTTTTTTTTTTTTTAGGACTCTTGTTTTTTCTTAGATTCTGTATTTTTTTTTTGAGCTCGTGATTCTGATCCTGCAGACCTAGGTTAATGTTTTTCTGATCAGTGAAGTTTTTTTAAAACAAAAAAACATTGCAATGGAGATTTCATCTGCAAAAAGCTACGAGGCCTTTATTATTGTTATGTGTGCACACTCTTGTTATGTGTTGTATGTCGGTATGTCTGTATGTGTGTATGTCCATATATCCTACAGTGATATAACAATTGACAGATGAGGAGCGCTCATAAAAAAAAAAAAAAATTAAAAATAGATCCAAATATCTTTAATTCACGTGATTCAAACGGTTCAATTTAGATTGGGTAAACAGATAAAAGTAAAGATGTCCTCAAAATTAAGCTTATAAGTTTCTCTAGGTGTTCAAAAAGGCCCTAATAAAATGTTAACTCTGCTTAAATTTAAAAGTTTACAAGTATTGTTTCAAAATGTGAACAAAAGGAGGTTTATGTAATTATGGTGTTATTAATGTGTTCATATCTTCCAGGTATACAAGTCTGTAAGGTAGAAGCTTCAAAAGAACATTATATCAAGCTTGTGTTCTAAAGTTGTATGGTAATTTTAGGCTTAAAAAAAAAAAAACATGTTGGAGATTCAATTATATCATTTGTGTTCTATAACTGAACTTGTTATCAATAAGATATGTACGGTTCCATGTTACTTTCTACTCTGAGATACAATTCATGTATTTTTAAGTTAATAAGAGCCTAATCTATGTGAAGGTTTTATTGCAAAACACAAAAGTACATTACTACTTTTCTACAAGAGGTTAAAAGCTTTCAGCCTTTAATTCATGTTTTAGGTGTGATATTATGTTGTGTTAGCTAATGTTCATGTAAACTTGAACAACAATTTATGTAAACTTTGTAAAATGATCAGCTTCAGAACTATAGTACTTGAGATTTATAAAGAGCCCTGCCTTACTTGAAATAAGGCTCTGTCCCATCTCACTACATGTGAAAGTGGCTATGAAAGAAGTAAGCCAGATTTCAGTAC
Source organism: Marmota flaviventris (assembly GCF_047511675.1). NCBI lineage: Eukaryota > Metazoa > Chordata > Mammalia > Rodentia > Sciuridae > Marmota > Marmota flaviventris. The sequence continues at coordinate 144,876,233 of NC_092498.1, read as the reverse complement.
AGTTAAAGTTGTGTCCAAAAGTAGGTTTTTGCCAAGATTACTAGGATCTCAAACAGGAAATTATGATGTATAACCCTGCCAGAATTCAAGGTAGCTATTATATAAGCTAAATATGTTTTTACCCTAGTTAGTTTTGTTTTGTAGTTTGCTTATAGATGGTTTAAGGATTGCCTGTTAATGTTTTAAAGAGGTATTGCTTCACCTACAGGATAGAGAGATAGACATTAAAGCCCAGTGCTCTTAATATAAGGCTGTTAACTTATTTGCTGGATGTTTAAGATCAAGTTTTTAAAATTAGTTAAATTAAAAGGGCCAAGAAAACCAATATTCGGCTCTTGCCCTCTGAGTCAGTCTGAATCAGGGAATAGGGGACTTCTACAAAGGGCTCAGCAACTCTAGGCCACATAACCTCCTGAGCAGGGAGATTAATGAGACCAGTGGAGGACAGAAAGCCAATTGGTGCATTTGCTGTAAAGAGGAGGGTCATTAGAAAAGGGAGACATCCCTGATGCTTCTGAGGGAAGCCATATGGTCAAGCAAGGCCTGGACCCATCCTAGCGCAAATGGCACTAGCAGAACTGAAAAGCTGCTATGAAGTTCCCGAGGACTCCCAGGATAACTCAGCTGACTGTAAACAATAGGTAGAAACAAAAGTCAGTTTGACTTGCTTCATCTTAAACACTTAGCAAAGACAGTCAAAGCCAAAGCACAGCTGTTCCTGGACATCTTAAATGATAATAATAGTTAAATGTAACTTCCATAAATAAGTAGACTGAAGGCTACAAAAGAGATTCTTAGAAATGCCTGATAACTGTCAAAGGGACTGCTAGAATAGTTTTAGTCTAAGGTCTTTATTTCTAGCCAACGCAGGTAGGCTTGATGTTTGCTAATATGGTTATCCAGCCCTAAGTAACAGAATTAAAGATTTCTCTATTAGACACAGAGGTTATACTAGTAAAAGGATTTTGCAGGATCAGATGACATTAAATTACCCTACATGTTAGTTGTTGTGTTGACATCCCTGACATTTCTGACAATGTGACAAATATCTTTAAAGATTTACCTGCTCAGATGGAAGCCATGTCCTCAGCAACTTTTTCATGGAAACAATATCCTAGCTCCTAGTTCCTGGTACTGCCTGATGGAAAACATTGTTAATCTTTGTCTTGGCCATTATACTCATTGGCATATTTCTGTGCTGTGGCATTTATTACTGCATCAATATGGTTCCAGTACTAATAAGTTCTTGTTTCTCTTATAGACCACCCATCACTCAAATGGCCCTCCAGCCTATTACTTCTCAATTAGACTTTCATCATGGACCACTCGATAGACCCGATATTTTTAAGGGGGACTCCAAACTGCTTGCCCCACGCCGTCCCTTTTCAGCCTGAAGAAGCCAGAAAGATTCTCTTCGTCCCCCTTCCTCACAGCAGTAAGGAGTTCCCAAATTAAAAAAAAAAAAAAATGAAGCCAGATTTAAAGTTAGGTAGTCAGTGTAGTTAGATAAATCGGGGGTCTAATATCAAGTGACCAAGTCTATCACTGTCTTAGAGAAATCTCTCTCTTCCCTCGCAGAAGTCGTACTACAAAATAGAAGGGGATTAGATCTGTTATTCCTTAGGAAAGGTGGTCTCTGTGTGGTTTTAAAGAAACAATGTTGTTTTTACGCTGACCATACAGGGGTAGTCCGGGAAACTATGGAAAAGGTCACTGAAAGGCTGGCCAAAAGAAAAAAAAAAAAAATTTGAGGCTCAACAAGGATGGTTTGAACACTGGTTTAACAAATCCCCATGGTTAACTACTTTGCTATCCACCATAGCGGGACCTTTAGTTATTCTGCTAATAATCCTAACGTTTGGACCCTGCATACTCAATAGATTGGTGCAATTCATGAGAGAGAGACTTTCTATAATCCAAACTATGGTTCTAACTCAACAGTACCAGTTGCTTAAACAACAAACAGGGTCACACACAAGCTTAATCCAAGAACCTGAGCAAGCAGAACAATGGATATAAGATTCTATCCATGATAAAGAAAAAGGGGGGAATGAAAGACCCCAGCCCAATAACTTTAGGCCCAGTAATAAATCACCAGGGCTTGCTTCCGCACCTGCACAGACGTCAGATGTATTTTTCAGAAAATCAGTTAAGTGTAACCGATTAAGAAAGGACAGGATGGTTGGGAAAGGAACCGGCACGGTTGGGCAAACGGGATCATACAATGAAAAACCATACAATGAATAACAAATGGTTTTTATGTGGTTTTTCCAGGAACCTATAGTGAAAAACAAGTTTACCCTTTAAGTGACCTATATGCTGGATTCAAAAGAGCCAATGAGATACCTGTTACTGTGCTAGGAGGGAAACTGACCACTGTACCCTATAAAAGATCTGTACCCCAAAGCCCGGTGTGCCAGTTCACCGAAGCTCCAGCTGAGGTTTCACTGAGCACCCGCAGGCGCCTGTGTATCAATAAATCGCCTCTTGCGTTTGCAGCCAGTGCCTCGTGCGTCTTTCTTGGACAGGGAATCGGTGGGTCTTTCAGCTTCATGCCCATGGAAATGAACACTCTCTGCAAACCACTGGTACTCAGGGCAGGAAAGAGGCTCACCGACCTGACTCCAAGATGCACTTTCTTTTCACATTTTAATTGAAATTGAAATTGGGTCTTAAAACCCAGGCTTCTATTTTATGAGGTAATATTCCTCCCTTAACTACTGTTTTAAAAAGTTCAACGCACCAAGAACCTTTTAGAATTTATAAAGTCAATGGTTGTGCCATCCGTCGGTTCAATTGGTGGATCAATATTTCCTGGGACTGTTGTGACTGGTGGGAGCAGGACAGCGATGGCCCTGGATCTCACAGAACGTCCATCTGGTGGAAGAGAGAGATCAGACAAATCAAGCTGGGAATTTCCTGACACTTGGTCTTGTGTAAGAATGGTGTAGAGTAAGTGGGGGGACTTGCCATGGAGACCAGCCCACACCTTGGGTGCCGGTTCCCACCCCTGAGCCAGCCAGGCCGTCCAACCTTAGACCTTCAGCCTCCAAACCTGTGAGCTAAGTAACCCTTACTTCTTTATAAAATTACCCATCTCTAGGTATTGTGTTATAGTAAAGAAAACGAACCGATACACCACCCAAATACATGGCTTACGCTCTCATCTTAATCTTCCACTCTTCTCTGGGGAAATTCCACCCATATCAGACTTTGAGAAAGGCTTTAGGAAATGGCCTTGACATAGAGCCTTGAAGGGTGAGAGTGTAAACCAGATGGATGAAGAGGTGACCAGTGGTCTACATGGCGTCTCGCTAAAGATCCTTGTCTGCAGGCAACAGGGAAGAAATCTGTCCTTCTTAAGCCGGGGCAGGTGAGCTCCGTGGCCCCAAGTCACACCCCTGCTTTCCACCTGGAGAAGAGTCCGCTGCAGTGGCTGGTGGGTAGGAGTTCAGCTGGGGAAGGAAAAGGAAGTTGGTCAGAAGAGTCGAAGCCGAGTGGCTCACGACCAATATGGGCCAGCGGGGAAGGCTGGGGCCAAGGGGTCATCTTTCTTCATTTACATTGAATTTTTAGAAAAAGAAAAATTTCACAAATAACTTAAAAGTGCTCAGTCTTACGGAGGCAGAGTCACAGGTGGAGAAAAGATGTCCCCTGACCCTGAGATTTGAGCAGAATGAGGGGGCCAGGCACGGTTGGTCACAGACAATTAGAGGCCCTAATTACAGGCCGCTTCTGTCCCACCATTTCTTCTATGGCAACATGAGCACCAAACCCCCAAACTCTTCTTCTTCTACACTATAGCCCCCTCTGATGGTTTTGTGGACAAATGTGATGTCGGAGATTAAATTTCATTTTTTAAAAAACAGGTCTAGCGAGACAGCCGCCCCGTTAGGTGTCTGAGAAATGCGTTGTTTAGGTTCTTGACGGTCATTAGTACCAAGAAGAGCAATAAAAGTTGCAATTCTAAGATATTCACTCTTTCAGGTGGGGAGCGTGCCGCGCACCCCTTATTCACTCCCCGAATATTTCTTGGGCACCTACTATGCGCTAGGCACCAAGTTCCGGGCTGGTGCTTTGAGCTTGGGGCCTGGGACATCTCCTGAGAAGCACTGTTTAAACAGAGCTCGGAGGTGGCAGGTGGGTCCTCACGGCAGGGGACACAGCAAGGTCAGGGTCCACTCAATCCTCACAGTAGCATATGGGGGACGATTGTTCTCCCCACTTTGCTGAGGAGGAAACTGAGGCCCCGACATGTTCAGCCATTTGCCCCAAACCCCACAGCAGAGCAAAGCAGGAGAACAAGGACCTGGGACCTGCTCCTGCCCTGCGCTCTTGGGTGTCCTTCTTGTCCTTTGGTCGGGATCTTGGGAGGGCTGGTCAGGGAGGTCCACCAACCTGTCCTGGGCTACCTGGTTTTAGAGCTGACAGCACCGTGCCCCAGGGCCACCATTCAGGGCAAAGGGACCATTGATGTTCCCGGGAAGGAATGTTGGACTGAGACCAAGCCTCAGGGGCTGGGCATGGGGCGGGGAGCTCACAGGAGGAGCCTGTCCCCAGGAGGTCGCTCTGTGTTCCAGGGCCAGGTGCCCCCAGGCCCCATGTGATACAGAGACGCGTCCTGGAGGGCGTCTGGCTTCCCTGTGCCTGTGGCCTCCTGTGGGCAGCAAGTGAGAGCTTTGCCTGCAGCTCACCACCCAGAGGAAACAGGATCCGGACACATTCGGCATGAAGTCACGGAAAGTCGTCCTGATGAATTATGGACTGCGTCTCCACTGTGGGTTTTAAAAATCCTCCTCCTCCTTTTCTGCTCAGTTCTATTTTTTCTTTTCTATTCTTTCTTTCTGCCACCTCCCCTCTCTTTCTTTTATCTTGAACATGAATCTCTTATTGTGACAGCACCTAGCACATAGTAGGTGCTCAGTAAGTGTTTGTTGAATGAATCAGTGAGTGAAACAACGCTGCAGGCTGCCGAATACAGAATGAACTCCAAACAGGCAGCGAAAATAACCCTTCCTAGGATCAAGAACCATTCTGGGAGGAGTCACCAGTTTTAGGGTGGCTATGCCCCAAGGTGACCCTTCTCTCCTGGAGAGGTCTGTGGACACCAGCCATCTGTATCCCTCAAGGTACTTACAAAAGCTCACCGTTCCTGGGTGCAGGCTGGACCTATCCACTCAGATCCCGGGGAGGGGGCCAGAATTTGCATTTCTAATAGGTTCCTGGAGGGTTTCTGTGTGCACCCAAATTGCCCTATATAAGTAGAGTTTGCTCCTCTTGATCATCTGTGCTGAAGCCTGGGGCTTCCCTCCCCCTCGCCATTAAAAGTTAGTTTTCTCCTCAAAACCGTGTAGAGAAACAAACAAACAAACAAAAGAATGCCTGTCTTTGGGGAAAACTCAAGTTGAAAGGGATTGGGAGGATGCTGCAAGGCAATGCCGTCTTCTCCTCCTTCCTCTGTTCTTGGAGAGTGTGGCATTACTTGACATGGGGTGGGGGTGTGGGGGTGGAAGGGTAGAAGATGATGGAACCTCGAGCACTTTTGAAATGAGTGGCACCCGATGACGCTTCTCTGGAGATTGTAATGGCCAAGAATCCACCTCATGGGACTTCGGGTTGCTAAGAATTGACCGGTGACCGAGTTATTCTAGGCACCTTATTGGGGCTCTGCTCCTCAGTGCAAGCCAGAGGAGTGACAGTGACAGTCCCCACCCAGGGCTGGGGATGCTGGACGCGCACTTAGTCCGCATCTGGCTGAAACCTCCCTTCCCCTTGCTCTGAGCACTTAGCTCTTAGATGAATTTTAGTTCTGTTCCCTGAAAACAGTTCTCAACTGGAGTTCAAGAACACGCACACACACACACACACACACACACACACACGCACATGCACACACGCACCCTCCATCGACCAGACCATTTTCTGTTCTTTTTTTTCCTGTCCTGGGGATGGAACCCAGGGCTTCTGCCCACTGGGAAATGTTCTACCATGGAGCTGCGCCACAGCCTCATTTCTGTTTTTAATTACCCACCCTTATTAGGAAGGCTGACTCGGGATGAACTGGTGCACTGTGAGGTCTGTATTTGGTGAGGAACATCTGAAATGGCCCTTTGATGGGTCAACAATGGCCAATTTCTTTCTTTTTTTTTGTACTGGGAATTGAACCCAGGGGCGTTTTACCACTGTGTCACACCCTCAGCCCTTTTTATTTGAGTCGGGGTCTTGCTAAGCTGCTAAGGGCCTCGCTAAGTTGCTGAGGCTGGCTTTGAACTCACAATCCTCCTGCCCCAGCCTCCCAAGTCGCTGGGATCACAGGCATGGGCCACTGTGCCCGGCTACAATTCCTTCTGGTTCAACCTAACAGGAAGCACAGAGGTTAACCAGGTCTATTTTAAAGTTACTATTTTAAATGTGCAAAATCAGATACACAAAAGGCACAAAGAAGAGTAGATCCGACACCCATGCACTCCCCATGCCATTCAAGAAACACTTCACTAACGCAGCTGGGGTCTCCTAACCCACTTTCCCCCTTTGGCCCTTACGCTAGCTCCCCACACCAGGACTTCTACCGTGCCTTTTCTGTGTCCCCAACAATACCCATCACATTGTTTTGTGATGTGTGTCCTGTGTCCCTTTGTCTGCAATCAACAAAGTGCACGCAGCCCTCTGCCCCCAGCTCTCCTGCTCAGCGTGAGGCTGAGATTCCTTCGCATTGATCCGTTTCTCTAGTTCAATGTTTTCTTTCCAAAGCCAAGTGCTGGAAGGATTTGCCATCAAGTCAGCGGTGCGTGGAGAAGACAGCACGTGGCTTCTTGATCCTCTTTTTTCTAACCATCAAGCCAAGCTTGTTTCAGTCCATATATTTGGAAAAGATTCCCTAAGATCTGCAGGGGGAAGGAAAAGAAAAGAAACCAAACAATATGGGGGGCCTGTCGCCATTTTGACAAGTGCATTTTTTTTGCAAGAGGAAAGAGTTCCATGTGTCTGTTCCATGTGCCTCTTATCCTCCTCCTGGGACAAGTGGGCCATGCCAGGTACCTGTGTTCCCGAGGCTGGCAGTGCCTAGCCTGGTGGATGTTCAGTATTTGCCTTGTCAATAAACAAAAAGGGAGGGTCACTTGAGTGACCATGAGTGGCAGGTCTGTTGTAATCAGCTGAGCGCCTTGTTGCAGCTTCAGCTGTTGTTAGAAGATGGAGTTGGAGGCTTGGGTGAGAAATTGGAGAAGCAGCATCCGCACAGCCGGGGGTCACTTGCTGCGACCTGATTCAAATCCTGACATTTGTCAGGTAACCACGGTGTCATAGTTCAGAGGTGAGATGTCCCCCCACCCCCCCAAACCCCTCTGATTATGCAGGAGTGTCTGGAGGTGAAATCACTGAGTCTTGAGAGCTGTGACCCAATCTGCGCAGCCTGGTAGACACAGGCGGGTGGTCACCGCAGGCAGGTGGGGTGTGGCTGCAGAGGCTGTCACTGGGGGCGGGCTCTGGAAGGCTCCTCCTCCCTGGGACCCTCCACGTACCCACTTCCCGGCTGCCCTGAGGCGGGCAGCGTCCCTCCACCGCGCCCTTCTGACGGAGCCGACCGTGAGGTGTGCCGCGGGACCTGGGAATGTCCCGGTGTCCTCATGGCTGACCACAGCCGGCTCTTCTGTCTTCATTTATTAGCCTTCCCCCCACCCCCACCGGCTTTCGGCCTGGAAGCCGCTTCCCCTCGAGCCTGCAAATTCCCCCATTTCTCTTCTCCTCTCTGTGCCCGAAGACTCTCTGATGGAAAGAAACGTCACGATAACTGTCCTCAGAGTGGATTTCAGGTTCACTCTGCGTGTGCCTCGTCCCTCCGCAGGGATGCAGATGATGGTCCTCGTGATTGGCAGGGACACTGTGTGTGTGTGTGTGTGTGTGTGTGTGTGTGTGTGTGTGTGCATGCGCCTTTGGAGAGTTCAGGAGGAACTTCTTAAATTCTGCTATGTTTGACGTCAGACTCAAAGGTTTCGTGTGAGATAATCAAGCTGCGCATCTGAACATGATGGCAAATGACATGGGGCCGGACTGGCAGGCTGTGGCAGGCTGGTGATGTCTTCTACGGGTTGGTGGCTAGTTTCTTTTTCTTTCTTTCATATTTTTTAGTTCTAGTTTATGCAATACCTTTATTTTATTTATTTATTTATATGTGGTGTTGAGAATTGAGCCCAGGGCCTCACGTGTGCTAGGCAACCACTCTACCACTGAGCCACAATGCCAGCCCCTGGTGGCTAGTTTCTTTACATGTTAGTAGATAGTACTGAATTCAAAGAATAAGATTTTCCTCCCAGTTTTAATGAAGTCTATGGCACTCAAGAGACAGTGAACTATGGAGTTTGTATCGGTCAGCTATTGCTGTGTAACAAGCAACCACAAACACCTCAGTGGCATAGAATAGACATTTAGTTCTTGCTCAACAGTGTATGGGCTGGCTAGAGTTCCATGTGTCTGTTCCATGTGTCTCTTATCCTCCTTCCGGGACAAGTGGGCCATGCCAGGCACATTGTGTTCTTGGTAATGGCAGAATTTCAAGGGGGCAAACCCGTTCCAAGCTTGTGCTCTGCCACATTCATCTGTGCATGTCCTATTGGCCAAATCAAGTCACCTGATGGACCCCACAGTCAAGGACAGGGAGGTTCACCCTGACATAAGCTCCCCCACTCCTTAGGACCTGAGCAAATGACAGTCTCTCTCAGCATTGGTTTCTCGTCCCTGGACAAGCAGGTCTGATCACGGTACCCACAGCACTACTGTGGCCTCCTCGTGAGGATGAAATGTCATGATGCCCACAGGCCCCATGTGGCACAGTGTCTGAGCAGGTGCTCAGTAAACTGTGGGGGGGAGAAGAACAAGCTCTACCTAATAGAATAACTGTGGCTCTGAACTAGCTCTCTCCTCCTGACATCGGCCACCATGAGAATTACGGCTTCATTGCTCTTCTTGAGACTTTGGTGACCCGAAGGGGCCTATGAATCTTTCGGTTCGCCTGGCGTGGGGTCACGGTGGGTGATCTTAAAGAACCTGACCCTTTGGAATGGAATGAGCGTTGAGCTTTAAACAGACGGGCAGGAAAGCAAACAGGCGGAGTCACCCAGGAGAACAATATTTCAGAGAGGCAGACAGATGGAGGCCCAGATTGTGAACGTGCCAGACTCCAAGGAATACCCTAGAAAACATGAATGTATTTGTTAGAGCTAAATATTTTAAATTTGTTGGGCTAACAATTGTAGGCAAAATAATACCCTTTCACAAGCAAACAAACAAACAACAAAAAAAACCCCCACAACATTAGCCTGCCATACCTAAATAGCTTTTGTGTGTGCACAGGGAATAAGATGAGATGGTGAATTATTTTCCGGTGGCCGTCCTGTCGACCTTATTTAGATAGCTCAGCTCATTGGCAGGAGCTGCTCATCTCCACGTGCATACTTATGAACCCCTCCATAGCAACGGGAATTGCATCCGAGATATGGCCACGTTCCATGTTGTGATCCCGGGGTGCCCAGGACCCAGGGAAATGAAGACGATGAACGGCTCCTACTTCTTATCCAGGAGTCAACGCCTCCAATTTGGGTGCATTTCTGAGTTCCATGAACAGAAGGGCGGGGGAAGCTCTTCTCAAGTAGAATTAAAATGGAGTTTTAGAATTCATGGCCTTGCTCCTTCTCCAAACTCTTGAGATAAAAATCTAGGTGCACCTGTGATAATTTGTTCAATGGATTTTCTAGAAAATTGGGGCTGAAATGGAATGTCCTCACTGAGAGATGGGAAGGCTCTTGGCCCTGGAGATGGGAGTGCAAAACGTCCATATGAAGGGTCGTAATGAATAGATCACCACGCATTCCAGTATTATATAAAACTGTAATGCATCATTAAAAAAGTAAATAAATAACTAGAAGGAGGACCAATTGAGGAGAGGAAGGGGGTCCAGGGGAGAGAGGAGGGAAGAGAAGGGGAGAGTCTTGGGGATTCGAGTGGAGGAAACTGTGTTCTATGCATTTATGAATAAGTCAGGTTGACCCCCAAGACTCTATGTAACCACAATGCCCAACAACCAAAGGTCATATAAGTAAATGGCCTAATAATGTTGGAAATGTGGTTTCTGGTGTCTGTCCCTTCTAAGGAGTGCTGTGACACACATTATTAGTTGTATAATCCCCACATCCAGTCTCTCTGTCTTATTCAGTCACGATCTCTCTATTGTTGGTGAGCATCAATATTCCCACTTGAAAACCAGTTTCCATCTTTGCCTGTGAACAGTAGTAACCAGTGAAATGTAATTGGAAGCTCAGATGGCGCTTCTGGGAAAATTCTTCAGGAGATGGAGCCAAATAGGAGCTAGGAGTCTTTTGGCCTTTTCCTTTTCTACTGTTCTTCCTGCCAGGAATGTGTGTGGCTGGGGCTCCAGCAGCCACTTTGTGAACATGAAACAAACATGAAGATGAAAATCACATGTTAAAGTTGGGGGAGAAAAAAGAGAAGATGACTGGTTGTAGGGCTGCCATAACAGCTCTGAACTCTACCTCTGAACTCATTTTACACAAGACATAAGTCATCTCTATCTTGGTTGAGCTTTAATTATTTTAAAGCATATTTTAATATGCAGCTTAATTAGACCTTAACTGACATGTGTCCAAAATCTTGGAAGTATTGCCTGGAGTCAAAGCATGAATTAAAAATCAAGTAATGAATTCAAAGTCTAGAGATTAGTACTAAAGGAGGCCTGACGACATGGTTTCTGTGATGAACCCAGCTTAATGCCATCTGAAGATTGGGTGCCATCTCATCACAAAATCGTGAGAAGTTAATTTCTGTTTTACTATAAATTACTGCGATTTCTAAACTTGTTTGGAATTCCTGCCCGTGCCTTGAACTCACCCATGCCTGGCTTTCCTTGAACAGATATTAACCCTCTCTAAAACCTTAGTGGTGCCTCATAAATCCTGGTTCCCCCTGACCAGAAAACAACCCTCTCTGAAACCCAACGGTGCCTCATAAATCCTGACGTTGGGATCTGAATTTACTCCCTACCTTGAAATATCCTGCCATGTAGATCATTAACCTGATATCTGCCTTTGTGTTATGCTTGTCAAAATCCTGTTAGCTGTAAGTTCTCAAGATACCCCCCCTCTTTGAACTTTTTGTGCTATAAAACCTTGTTCCTGGAGAGCTGGGGGACTGGTCTCTACCCTGGGGTTTTGGGAGCGACAGTCCTGGCCAGCTCCTGTGTACACAAATACAAGTTTGCTTTAATTTGATTCAAAATTGGAGTCGGTGGTCTTTTTTTTGCATCGTGGTTCAACATTGTGCTCCCAGATCCAAACTCTCCTGAAGACCACACATCATTGGGTTAAATGAAACACATTTTCTAGTTTTGCTTATGCCAGTTGGAATAAGGTTTTCTGTTGTTTTACAACTAAAAAGGTCTTCACTGATCCATAAATGACTTTTACTCTGGAAGGATGGTTTCTTCCCCTATATTAGTTTATCTTTTTTTTTTCTTTTATGGAAGGGAAAATTAAAGTTTTATCCCCCCACCCCATAATCTATAATAGTTTATCTTGAAGCCAGACCTCAGCCCAACAGTGTAATTTAATGAAGACACGTGAATCCACAAAGCAGATCCACCCAGGAAGGGTCCCAGTCCAACTCCAAACTCTTGTTCGAGGCAGGAGGCCTGGAAGTGGGTTTTCTGTCACCTGCAAGTAAGATTCCCCAGAGATGGAGGTGGGTGCGGATTTTCCCTCTGTTTCTGAAGTATTCCTTCTCTGCCAGTAACTCAAGGTTGCAGATGGTGAATTGTGGAAGCAGAAAAATTTATCACCAGCTTTCTTCTGGGTTCCTAAGGTGCCAGGCTTGTGGAAAACCCTGTCCACAAGGGGGTAGGGAGAAACAGAGAAAGAAACGTGTGCAAATTTCCCTCCTCTGTCGTTTGAAGATTTAGTGCGGGGTGCATTAGGCAGTCGGATCATGACAATGGTCTTATCCATTCCCTGGTGCGTGCTGAGAAATGCCAATCAAATACAAAATAGTGGGCCCATGAGGCAGAATTTGAGTCTCATAAGTGTCCAGCTCTCTATCCCGGTGAAGTTCAAAGGGAAAAACCAGGCTTCTAAATGCTTAATCACCTGTGGGCCACTTTGGAGACTTCATAAGAAAGAGTGAATCAGGAAAATATTTCTTAATTTCCTCTATTCCAGTCCCTGCCCTGTGGAAGAGGCCCTGGACACCCCGAGGGGTTTTTCTGGTCTGGTGGCCGCTGCCACCTCCCTGCTAATTTAGCCAGCTCACTTGCTTTAATGTGGCATATCTGTTTGGGGAATTTCTCCCTTGAAAGCTTTCTAATTAAGTCTTCTAGAAAAAAAAATGACATTTAATTATAGAGAAAGGTTTTCTTTTGGTCCCCAAGACAGCAAATATTTCCATCACATTGGCGTAATCCTGGTACTTTTCTGTCTTTCTCTTGTCTACTGAGATGGTGCAAAATGAAAAATAAGGGGGAAAAATCCCTAAGAGAGCTAACAAGTGTTTACTTGATTATTTTGACGGGCTGCCTGCGGGGAGCCTGTGAGGATCTCTGGTTCATTCCTCAGCTTCAGGCTTGGTCAGCACATTCCTGGCCAGCGGAGCAGAAAGCTGTCTGGCCTCCAGTCTCACTCTGCGACCTCCGGTATCATCTGATCCGTGTTCCAGGTGGGTGGTGGGTGCCAGGGTGACTCCTTGGGTGGCACGGGAAAGAGAAGCTGAGTTCCAGGGAAGCCGGGCCACGGGGCTATTGGGACCGTTTCCTGGGGCTGAGCTGGCTGGAAACACACATTTATAGGCCTTGAGGTCCAACCCCGGGGTTACATCCGGGTCTTCCATCAGTTAATGCTGGGCTCCCTCTGAGCGTCAGACTCCTTCTCTGGGACACCCGGGGGCGCTGGTGGAGGGGTGGTCAGTCCCCCTGGGGTTGCAGTGAGATTCATTGAGCTCTGGGGCAAGCTGGGCTCCCTGGGGATCTTAGAAGCAGCCAAGTTGCAGGGTATATGTTAGGGAGGCTCCTGGGGTGCAGGGGAGGGAGGGAGCAGGAGGGGGAGGGGAGGTCGAGCTGCAGCACGGGGCCTATCTTCCGCTGACCCCACAGGAGCTCTGGAGGGAGAGGAGCCCCTGAGGGAGGCGCTGGCTTGGGCTGGGCGGGCCATATACCTTGCACCTGTCTGTCATTGGTGTGGCCACCCTGGGAGGTGTGTGCCTTGGGTGACGTGGCTCCGTGACCACCAGGGCAGCATATTCTTCCCCAGGGAGGCCTGGGGTGCACCGCTGTGTTGGAAGGCTGCGGTGGCCCTTTCTGGATCAGGACTAAGGGGCGCTGGGCTCTGGGAATGCTTTGCCCTCCCAGGATGTAGAGCTGAACGGGGCGGAGCCAGAGCGAGTCCTCTAGAGAGGCCTGTTGAGCTGGCCCTGCAGGGGCGGGCACTGCGCTGGGCACGGCTCCCTCCCCGGGGCACCTGATGTCGCCCATGTGAGAGGCGGTTCCGCAGGCAGTACTGCGCAGGCCTGGAGGGGAGACTGGGCCGAGGCTTCCAGCAAGGATACACCCACCCCACCCGCGCAGTCTGTGCCCACACACTGCTATTCACCCTACACACACCTGCCATGTGACGCGGCTTCCCAGCCCTGTGGCCAAGTGCCCGAGCTCATCAATTTATAAAGACAAAAGGTTTACTTTGGCCCTGGTCTGGGAGGTGCCAGTCCAGGACCAATTGTCCCTGTGGCTTTGCGCCTGGGGTAAGGCAACAAAATTGAGAGCCTGTTAGTTTCCCAGGGCTGTGTGATTTGTCACCGCGATCTGGGTGACTTAAGTCACAGAAATGTATTCCCTCACACCACGGCAGGAGGCACAGCAGAGCAAGGGTGGCCCCACGCCCAACCAGGAAGCGAGAGGGAAAGAAGGGGCCAGCACCCCATTGTGTTCTCCAGGGCACACCCTGGGGGACCTCCACAAGGTCCCACCTCTCAAATATTCCAAGCCTTCCAAAAGGGCCACCCTGGGCCTGGTGACTTCAAGACCCAAACCACAGCACCGGTACACACCTGTGCACACCTGTATATACCTGTGCACACACCTCTGTGCACATCCTCGCACCCAGAGCACATCCAGACACCCCACAGTGCATGCGCGCATGCATCGAGGGCTGTCTGAGGTGTGCTAGGCTGTGAGGTGTGGTTAGGGGTGTGGGGGTTTTGGGGGGATGAATCAGTGCTACTTAAAGGGTGTCCACCAACAGGTGGGCGCTGCTTCTGGGACTGTCATTGGTCCGTGATGAGCTAAGTGAGAAATGGAGAGGGCAGCGGTTTCCTGAGGCTGTGTCATTAGCACCACATCCAGGTGGCTTACCCCGCAGGAAGTGCTCTCTCATCCTTCTGGAGGCCAGAGTCTGACACCAGCATCCGCAGGTGGTGACGGCCCTGAGGATCTGCCAGGATCCTCCCTGGTCCCCCGCCCCCCCCCCAGCTCCTGGTGGCTCCCCGCAATCTCTGCAGCTCCTTGGGGCTGATGCACTGTCTCCATCACCGTGTGGTCATCTTCTCTGGGTGGGTCTCTTGGTGTCCTCTCCTCTTCTTATGAGGACACCAGTCACTGGACTCGGGGCCCAGCAGGACCTCATCGCCACTGTTTACATCCGCAGGGACCATTTCCACATAAGGTCACATCCTGAAATTCCGAGTGGACATGCATCTTGCGGGGACAGGACAGGGGCTGAGCATGTTCTAGACCACACTTGGGAGTGGCTCCATGTGCCACCTAGGCCACATGGGTGCAGAGGGGGCAGGAAAGGTCCCCTGGGTGGGGAGTGGCAGTCACCTCAATCTGAAAGAGCAGCGGCTTCGCGTCGAATGAATCAGATCCCCTGCAGCAGAGCTGGGGAGCCCAGCCCAGGCGAGCTCGGGTTCGTATTCTGCATCTCATAATCTCCGCGCCCTGGGTTCCCCGGGCCTTCCAAACTGAAGCTGCATCAGAGACCTGAGGGTTGGGGGTGCTTGCCTAGGTATCGGGGTCACTTTTTCCCCTAATGAAAGCCAAGTAGGGTCACAGCGAGGGTTAATTCACACATGAAGGAGACGAGTCTGCAAGGTCCTGAGGCATTCTGTCCCTGGTGGCAGCTTGTAACTGTTAGTGAACTTGAATCTGTGAGCTTGGCAGCCGAGGGGCTTTGAGAGAAGACCTAGGGAAGGGTTCACCTTGCTTCTCTGCCTAAAGAGGACACACAGCCTGCAAGTGACCTGATAACTCCCAGAGTGAAGTGAGAGATCTGGAGGTGACCCAAGGTTGGGGGTGGTGGAGATGGGAATTAGGTCTGCTTTTTGAGCACCGCCATGAGCCAGGCACTCTCTGAATTTCAAATCGACCTCATGACGTATCTATTTCCATTGTCCATCTTTCAGAGGAAGAGACTGAGGCTCCGAGAGGTGAGGTCATTTGCTCCAGGCCAAGGAGGAGCTGTCATTTAAGCTCATACCTGCAGGTGGCCTTGGGTCTGCCCTTGACAGAGAACGCTGCCCCCTATTGGGAAGGCCATCTGAGCCTCCTCTGCCCTCACGGGGACTCTTCAGTGTTTCCCTGTGGAAACTGGAAGTTGGCTGCTGTGTTCCTCCATGGAGGGAGCTGGGGTCTACTGGGCTTCCATAAAGGACATGGGTGCAAGTTCTGGATGAGCCACTTACTGGCTGCCCTGGCCCTGGCTTTCCTGCCTGTCCTGGCCTCTCCGGGTTTAGCCAGGAGAGATGCTGGCATCAGGCTGGAGCTGGAGGAGCCAGCTCTGTGTACCTCTCCGTCCCTAGCTTCGAACAGGCAACCCTGCCTACAGGCTCCAGGAATTGCACCTGCTCCCTGCTTCCCCGTGGAACCTCCCAGGGCCCGAGCCTCCTCCTCATGTGGCCAACGCCCTGCATTTAATTCTCTCTGCTGTAGATACTTGACATAGCATCTGCTTTGATTATTTTCTTCGTTCCTCCTTCTCCTTCTCCTTTTCCTCTTCCTCCCACTCTCCTCCTCCTCTTCCTCCTCCTCCTCTTCCTCTTCCTCCTTCTCCTCCTCCTCTCCTCTTCCTCCTCCTCATGCTTCTTCTTCTACCCCCACCCCAGGAGATTGAGCCCTGGAGCGCTCTATCACAGAGCTACATTCCCAGCCATTTTTATTTTATTTTATTTTGTTTTGAGATGGGATCTACAGGATCTTGCTAAGTTGCCCAGGCTGGCCTTGAACTTGCCACCCTCCTGCTTTCAGTCTCCCCAGTCACTGGGATCACAGATCTGCACCATGGCACCCAGCTGTTTTAATTCCTTGATTCGTCGCCGACTAAAATGTCATCTAAGCGACTTCCCTTCTCTGCGTCTTGATTTCCCTATCTGTAAAACGGAGATGATGATAATAGCACCTAGTGCCCAGGGTATTTGTGAGGATCAAATGAGTTAATTCTAGTTCAATCTTGAGCTCAGCTTCTGGCATATAATAAAAATGGGCCTCCCAGCTTGGAGACCCGAGGCATGAATTTTCTACAATCATCTAAGCACCATCATTAATCCTATAGTTAGCCTCGGAGCCTGGTTGTGTTTTACTCTTTTGAAAAGCATTGGTTCTGGGTGTGCATATTAATGAATATCACCAGGAAAACATTCCAGGAACTGCGGCTGGGGCTCAGTCTAGCAACTTCTGCCCTTCTCTCTTCCTCTGCCACCTCCCGGAGCAGGAAAGCCAGCCCCACGCACGGCCAGGTAACTAACTCGGAGAACACTGTGAACTTTCAGAATTTCTCCTGAAAACCCGTGTGTCATCGTGAAACATAAGCCCATCTTATGAATCTGTCTTTCATGGAAGATTCAGTCACGGGTGCCAAATGCCACCATATCAGATTTCTGGCTAATTTTAGCTTTCTCACTGTCTTGCAGACATGTCATTAATCCCACGGTACAGCAGAAATCCAGGCGAATCTCTATGAGGCACTGGGACTTGAGACCTTGGCCACCTATGTTAGTGCCATTGGATGTCTCCTATTCCTTCACGCTTCCGGGGTCACTTGTCCCATTAAACTAAAAATGCAAATGGTCCAAGCTCCCAAGTCATGTAGGATGTTCAATGCCTTTTTGGATACATCTGAAATTGCAGAAGGCTTTGCCTCTCCTGGCCACGGCTCGTGTGGAGTGCTAGGTGGATTCATGTGACATCTCCCCTCCTGAAAATATTATTCTCAAACCCTTCTTGGCCTTGCTTTGAATGTGGTCCTTGACCTCTATGCCTTGAAATCACCAAAATAGGCAAGTTACCTGCAGGTTTAGGGATGGCTGGGCTGGAGCTCAACTGAAGACAACAGGAAAGTTAAAATTGAGTAGTTGGCTGGGTACAGTGGCGCATGCCTGTAATCCCAGCAGCTCGGGAGGCTGAGGCAGGAGGATCGTAAGTTCAAAACCAGCCTCAACAAAGGAGAGGCACTAAGCAACTCAGTGAGACCCTGTCTCTAAATAAAATACAAAATAGGGCTGGGGATGGGGCTCAGTGGTTAAGCACCCTTGAGTTCAATCTCCAGTACCAAAAAAAAAAAAAAAAAAAAAAATGAGTAATCAACATTGTGAATTTCTGTGGTCTCCACGGCCCCCAGGAATTCTGTCACCTCTGTCTTTCTTCTTGGGCCCCCAATGACCTCCCAGGTGTTGGGCTCCTCCTTGCTGCCTGGATCTCTCTCCTGGCACCTTCTTCAGTTCCATTTGCTTCTTATTCTTCCCTAGGGACCTCTTGACCTCTAAACTCCCAATTCACAACACTTGTGTATCGAGGACAAAAAATAATGTCCACTTCCCCTGGAGTTCTTGGTAGGTGCAGAAGTGTCTTCCTTTAGAAGGTTGCTTTGATGAGGGTTTAGGGCGTGAATGTACTTTCTGACCCCATCTTCCAGGTCCCTCTCACTCCAAAGCTCATCCGCCCTCAAAGGGGAGGGCAGGGACAGAGGTGGGAGGAGAGAAGCCTCGGCCGGTTGAACAGAGTCCTGAAATCCAAGTAAAAGCTCAATGGCAATTTGGGGGTTGGGGACATCCACAGTGGCCACTGCCCATTGCAGATGCTGCTCCTGTTCCTGAGGGGCACACTCAGCCGGTGATGCTCATGCTTTATCTTAAAACTTTAACTGTGCAGTTTTGTGGGGACAGTGGGGGGATGTGCCATATGTACACACTTTGTAATGACCCAATCAGGGTCGCCAATAGGACATCCTTGCTGTGGGTAGATCCTCTTGGGAAACGGAAGAGGAGACAGAAGCTGCCGATGGTGTGGACGAAGCTCTGGTGTCTGAGGAAGCATCTATGGTGCCGGGAACCAGGGTACTGAGGGGGCCGGGAGGAGCTCAGCCTCTGGGACGTGGGGAAACCCAGGAAGAGGAATATTCTGGAACGTTCTGGAATGTTCTAGAATGTGCAGACACCGAGGGACAAGGCTTTGGACTTCCCCAGGCAGCAGGTTGATGAGATTCTTAGGACTGGCGTTCTCAGGTGGGGTTAGATGTGGAGAATTTAAACACGGAGCTATTTCCAAAACGGAGCAGAGTTCAGGAAACTGACAGGAAGTAGGTCCGCATCCCGGGGCTGCTAGTCCTGGGGGCCATTGTCCTTGAGGTCTGAAGGAGAAAGCCAGGCCCCTTGGTGGGTAAGAACCTCCCGCAGTCCAGCGTCGGGAGGACCAGGCGGCCAGGGTGGCACAGCTGGTGTGCTACATCCTTACAGCTGCCTTAGCAAGTCACCCGATTCTTGGTGGCTTCAAACAACACAAGTTCATGATCTTATTACCTTCTAAGTGTGAGGGTCAGAGGTACAGAATGGGGCTCAGGGAGATGAAATCAAGGTGTCAGGGCAATTTACTTCCTTGACTTTTCCAGCCTGGAGAGGCTGCCCACATTCCTCGGCTCCTGGTTTGCCAGCCGGTGATGCCACCACGTCACCTTCTTATTCCTGTCCCCACACGCCCAGCAGGTGCCTACTCTCACCAAGACACTCACGATGGCACATAAGGCCACCAAGATCATCTGGGGTAATCTCTCCATGGGGATATCCAGCCGATCTCACCTCGCACATGACCTCTGGCCTTGTAAGGTACACAGTCACAGGTCCTGGGCATCAGGACGTGGACATCTTGGGGGAAGCAGGGAGAGTGACACTATTCTGCCTACCACAGCGTGCTCCCTGTGGACACTGATGACAGAAGGCCACCATGCGCCCCTCATGCAAATTAGTTTCATGGTGGCAGAGGGGCAGGGGTTTCTCCATGGACCACGCTTGGAGACACCTGCTCCATCCTGTCTGGTGGTGCCCAACCTGTTTTCAAGCCGAGCGGCTCCTAAGCTACAGAGTGAGCTGCTGAGAATAAGGACAACCAAGCGGTGCCTTGTGTCCTCCTGGCAGCCTCCCAGGGACTCCGACACGGTGGATGCTTGAGACATAATGTGGTTTGACTGTGGATCTACTCACAGGGCTATTTTGTGTAGTTGGGCTGAATCGAACACATTCTGAAAAGGAATTTGTTTTTTTTCCTCCCAAGGGCACTAAGGAGCTACCCAAGGTGCTAAGAAAGATCATGTCAAGGTGTGTAGCAAGAAATGGGAAAGGGTTTGACATTCCAAGAAGATGAAGCTTTGAACAAAGATAGGGAGCAGTGAATTCGAAAAATGCAGATTTGGGGAATGGTGAGATTTCTTGGGGAGCTGTGGGCAACGTTTCTTTCTGGCTTGTGTCCATCAACACTTCAGTAATTGTGCACATAGGCCCTCTGCCTAATTATCTTTGTGGTCCCCCACAGTGTCTAGCACTGCCTCGCACATAGTAGGTGTTAATTAAAATTTTGGTGAATCAGACTGAACTTGGCAAGCCACTTGACCTTGAGCGCTCTGGGCTTTAGATTTCTCATTTGTACAACACAGAGGTTAGACCAGGGCCTCCCAGCTGGGCCTCAGTGGCATTTAGAATGTTTTGCTTCTTCTCGTGGAGAGCATTTCCCAGGGGGACCCATATTTAGGAGGGAAGTTGGTCTGGCAGGCTCTGCAGCTCTTTCCTAACTCTGAGACTTTTAGGTTTATAGCTGCTTCCGACATTAACCAAGCTATTCATACACACCACAGACCATTCTTTCATGGGGAGAGATAGGAGGGACTCTTGCCGGGCTAAACTCGAGACTAGTGTAGTTCTCGGCAAAAGGTCACAGAAATGAATTGAAGGACGTGTCAATTAGAGGCCCAGAGATTCATTAAGGAAAGTAAGGAATACACGTTTAAGGAAGACTCGGGGGCATCTCCAGTATGAGAGAGGCTTTTGGGGTCTCAGGCTGTCCTTTTAAACGTGAGAGACTGGCACGGGCAGGTGCATGGAGAAGATGTCAGTCTGGTGATCACAGGATGGTTTATGGTGGCCTGGACATTCTCAGGATCCTTAAGCTGATGTAGTTTCCATTATCTGATTGGTAGACAACGCTGGAAAATCCCCTGAACTGTAGGTTTCTTAAAATATCGTCTCGCTCTTTGCCTAATCTATTTATCGCGTGGGCTAATGAACAGTGCACAAAGTAATTTAGCTAAGTGGGTGAATTTCCGGGAACTCTAAGATTCATAGACTTCTCAGAAATTTGGGAGTGACAGGGCCTGGGAGAAGAAGGGGTGGGCAGAGAGAGAAAGACCTAGATGGCATATGTGGAACCTTAGATTAAGAGGGTATTTTCTTGTCCTTTTCCTGTTATCTCCTTTTGGCCATTTTTAAAATTTCTTCTCAGGCCCTGTGGTGGGTTATTTTATCAAACCTTTGCAATAACCTTATGGGCAAAGTTGGTATTTGTTGC
Source organism: Marmota flaviventris (assembly GCF_047511675.1). NCBI lineage: Eukaryota > Metazoa > Chordata > Mammalia > Rodentia > Sciuridae > Marmota > Marmota flaviventris. The sequence goes on along the minus strand of NC_092498.1, from coordinate 144,855,361 downwards.
CCCATTTACAGATGAGGTTCAGAGAGTCAAGGGGCCTGCCCAAGGTCACAGAGCCAGCAGGTTGCAGAGTTGGGGTCTGAGTAGTTCCCCGACTCCAAACCAGCCCTGACCTCTGCCTGGATGTCCTTCTGTAAACACCTGCGGATGGGTACCCCAGGAAAACGAATGTTCTCTTATATACCCCTAGTTTAGTTTTTGAAACCAGGAATTTTTGTTGTTGTTGTTTTGTGCCTGGGGTTGAACTCAGGGGCACTCAACCCCTGAGCCACATCCCCAGCCCTATTTTGTATTTGATTTAGAGACAGGGACTTGGTGAGCTGCTTAGGGCCTCGCTTTTGCTGAGGCTCGCTTTGAACATGTGATCCTCCTGCCTCAGCCTCCCCAGCCTCTGGGATTACAGGCGAGCGCCACCGCGCCTGGCTCAAAACCAGGATTTTGACATCTCTCTAAGGTGGCCATCGAACCCGCAGTCCATTTGCCAACTTTGGTAACGTCCTCCTCATTTTCTCCTGGATCAATCCACAGTGCCATCCTGCCTTGGGCTCTCTTGTCTCCTTAGCCTCCTTTAACACGGAACATTCTTAGCTCCTCTTTGTCTCTTGTCTTGGGCAGCTTTGAAGCCTCCAGCCTGTTGTTTTTTAGACGTCCCTCTGTGGGTCAGGCTGCGGGTAAGACTGTCCCGGGCAGGAGTACGCACAGGAGCGCTGCCCTCTCCCTGAGCCCCGCCAGGGGGCGCTCGGCCGCTCCGCCATCGTTCCTGGTGAGGGGGTGGCGGTAGCTGGCAGGTCTCTTTCCTTCTTCACAATGAATAAGTAACTTGTAGGAGACACTTTGAGACTAGAAAGTATCTTGCTATTCATCAAACTTCGACCCATTAGGTTTAGCGTCCCAGGAAGATTTTCATCTCCATTATTCATTTGATACTTGGTTTAGAGCTTCTCTCTTTCAACACAGTTTATACATTTATTCATGTTTTTTTTTTTCTTGGTACAGGGGATTGAATCCAGGGGTGCTTAACCACCGAGCCCCATCCCCAGCCATTTTTTGTATTTTGTTTATAGACAGGGTCTCGCTGAGTTGCTTAGGACCTCACTCAATTGCTGAGGCTGGCTTTGAACTCCAGATCCTCCTGCCTCAGGCTCCTGAGCCACTGGGATTACAGTCCTGGGCCACCCTGCCTGGCATTAGCCACCTTCTTATATTCCCTCCCGTCCCCCTTCCTCTTTCTTCTTCTCTCCATCCTCCCTTCCCGTTCCCTCCCACCCTTCCTCTTTCTTTGCTGTTAACAAGTGAACGCTCCTGAACACCTACTATGCTTTCACCCATAAACAAGACAGACACGGCCTGCTCAAGCTCTTCCCATGGTGAACAGGCATCCAACATGGTTTCAGGCAGCTTTTGTGTGGCTGCGACCAAAATAACTGTAAGAACAACCTAGAGGAGGGAAAGTTTGTTTGGGGCTCATGGTTTCAGTGGCCTCAGTCCAATGGCCGACTCCATTGCTCTAGGCCTGAGATGAGGCAGCACATTATGTGGAAGGGCCCAGCAGAGGGCAGCTGCTCAGCTCACCATGGGCTCGGGAAGCAGAGAGACCGGGATGGGGAGGAAGCATCCTTCCACGGCACACCTGCAGGGACCCACCTCCTCCAGCCATGCCCCACCTGCCTACAGTTACCACCCTGTCAATTATTTCAGATTATTAACCCACCAAATGGCTCAGCCCACTGATTAGGTCACAGCTCTCACAACCCAATTATTTTACCGCCCGCATTAACAGGAACTTTGGCAGACTCTTCATATTCAAACTATAGCAAACACTGTTGCAGGTAAATGTTATTATTGTCCTTATGAAAGAGGCTGCAGAGGTCCCTTGGTTGCCAGGGACACGGCAGGAAAACCAGCAGTGGGCCCCACCGGGTATCAGGTCTGTGGCACTTTGCTCCTGAATTTTCCAGCCTTCAGAACTGTGAGGAATGAATTTCTGTTGTTTATAAGCCTCTCGATTTATGTGTTTTTTTTAAATAGCAGCCCTAATGAACTAAGACACTGCTGCATCCGCAATGTCCTTTAATGGGATTTCTATGACAAAACTTATTTATTGCTTGAGTTAATTACTTTCAGAACAGTGCCTGGAGCATAGCAAGTGCTTGGTAAATATTTGTTGAATGAATGAATGAATGAATGAGTCAGCGAATAAGCGGGGCACCTGCTCGGATGCCCCCCAATCTGTGTCCAGCACCCACACATCTGGGCCTGCCACTCCTGTCCTATCTGCTCATTTGCTTAGGGTGTCAGTTGGACTGCTCTGATGGGATCTGTGTAGGAATCCAGAGGCATCGGGGACGTGGAAGCTGTTTCTTTCACCTGTAACAGCCCTGGGCCATTATTCCAGGTCAACAGGTGGCTCTCGTGGTTATTTCTGGACCGAGCAGTGGGGGCTGACAGTGGCTCTGCCATTACCACCATCTGCAACTCAGACACCTCTTCTGGCAGCAGGGAAGAGCAGACCTGGGGGTGGAGGGGAGTTGCTGGGCCGCCCCGGAAGTGACGCAATTCCTTCTGCTCACATTCTATTGGCCCAAATTCAGACACGTGCCTGCATTTAACTGCAAGGGAGGCTGGGAAATGTAGTCCAGCATGTGCCCTGGAAGCTGTAGAGAACAAGTTTGGTGAGGAGGTGGCAGCCTCCGCCACGTCCGGTTGCCTGCTTGAATCCTGCCCAGGCTAAAGCCCAACGAGGGCAGGAAAAATGTCTGCCCAGTCGTCCTGTTCCTGATGGCCAATACACGCCCTGGCTCACTACAGTGACAATAACTCCCAACACAGTTGCTGGGGGAGGGGGTGTCTTAAGCATCCTGACGCCTCCCTTCTGGACATTCATGTGTAATTTCTCTGGTATTGAACCTGGACATCGGGATCCAGAAGCTTTTTAGTTGGTTCTAATGTGTAGAAAGATTTAGGAACCACTGTCGTTGACCTTGAATGAGGAAGGAATGGCCAGATCTGCCTGTCCCAGTGGTTACAAAACTGATATTTTGGGAGATAAAATGTTTGGCTTGTATGGGGCTTAAATTATTATCATTATTAAAAAAAAAACTAGGTCAATTGCCAATATTTAAAAGGTAGAAGATGTTATGTGACACCTTTTAAAAAATATAACACTTTGGATTTTCTATCTCTGCTCTCCTTAAAATCCAGTGATGTGGCAACATAGGGCACATGTTCTCATGTTTGTCACAGTCCCCACTTTATGTCACTTGTCACCTCCTTCACCCATTTGCTGCCTTCCTGGAGAAGAAAGGCAACAAGTGACTCTCTCCATCCAATTCATCTTTTGCCCATTATCTCAAGAATTTCATTTTTTCACAGAATTAGCGGTGGGGGAGGTTTTAAGATCATACAGGCATTTTTCTTCTTCTGCCCTCAAACCATTGCATCCAGCACTCCCAGGCCCAGTCACTGGGAGCAGAAACACACTATCTATGTCATCAGCACCAGGGCTGCGGCAGAGGGGCCCTGGGAGCGGCTCTGAGCTGGGAATCAGGGTGCTGGGTCTTTTCTTAGCTTTGCAGTAACTCACTGAGCTTAGAGACCGGCATTTTTCTCTGCTGGGATTTGGCTCTCTTGTCTTTAAAAGAAGGTGGTTGAGCTCAGTAATCTTCCAGTTCCTTTCCTACTCGGGGGTGGGGGGGTCAGGCCCCATTTTAAAGACTCTGGGGAGTTCCCCGTTGGAAGGGGCCATTTCGGAGGTAGAAATCTGCTTCGTTCATGACTTGCCTCTGAAATGAAGCCGATGACACGTCTCTTGCCGATAGGAATCAGCCATTTGCCGACATCGCATCCAGCCGTGCAGAGCTATATGGCAATTAATTAAATCAGTAAATAAATTATTGTCACACAGATCCCATTAACGGGCGCGAAAGGGGAGATTACATCTTTCAGAAGCAAACTTAAAAATTAATGTCGATCATCTTCTGAGGAAGGGTTTATTTTTTATCTCTCAACCAGACTAATAGTTTGTTTATAGTAAATGATCCCGGAAAGAGATATATTAAAAACCCGGGACTCCCCGTGTACCCCGTCAATCTTTCTGAGTTCTTGCTCTCTCTGTCTCTCAAAGGAATCTCACCAAAGAGCCCAGATGTACGAGCCTGCAGGACGGTCTCACTGGGGCCTGAATAATACGTGCTTGTCTGGTGGCTCTTACGGCAGCTGTGTATGCAAAGTGGCCTCTGAGGGAAGGGGGCCTCCTTTCTCCTTCACTTCGGGGTGAAGGAGATGGCGCGGTGGTAGATTTGACTTGCAGACGTGCTGCGCAAACGTCCAGCACAGCAAGTTCAACTGTGCAGGAGGCCCCTCCCCTAGGCCAAGGCCAATAGCAACCAGGAGGCGTCCTAGTTTGGGATCCCCAGAAGTAGACCCCAAGCTAGGGATAAAAGGGTAAGCCCCTTATTTGCAATGTGGTCCCAGAAAACTCTGGAGGGGAGCGAGGACATGAGAGGGAAGAGAAAGCGCTGGAGAAGGCCGAGGTTGGTAGAGCCACCGTGGAACACACCCTCCATTGCATCGTGGAAGAAGTGAGGGGCTGGGGACTTACACACCTGCTCTACTGTCCCTGGCCGCAGGCTGACCCCTAGGGACGTTCTCCCTGCCAAAAGCAGGATAGAGAGCATGTAGGGTCAGGCCCAAGAGACAGGTGTGACAAAGGAGGCACCCCACGGTGCCCAGTATCCATCGTTCTCCTTGATAGCATGTGCCGACTTTGATGCCACACCTTTGGTGGTCACCCCTGGAGGACGCTTACTCTGCGGACCGCTGGCAAGAGCAGTGCGTAGTGCAGGCCTAAGCTCATTATCATAACCCCGCCCCCTGCTGGCGGTTATTGGCTCCGAGTGAGCACAAGTGGGAAATCCAGGCCAATGAGAAGCTGGGGGAGCTGGAACCCGCCTCCACCCTTCTGAGCGGACCTGGGACTCTGCCTGGGTCTGGACCTGGGAGTGGTTGGGGGCCATCTAGAGACCACCAAGGACGGTCAGGAGGAAGCCCGAGCCAGCATCACAGAAGGCCAGTGGGCGGCCGAATGAGACATTTGACATTTGGCCTTTCTGGGGACCTCTGGTTATTGGAGCCAGTGAGTCACTTTATTAGTTAATCCATTTGCCTTTTCTATGTGTGCCATGCAGGCTCCCCACGTCACTCCAGCGAGATCACGAGGTGGGGGTGGGAGTCCGGGCTTCCTGGTGCTGTGGGACAGGGCTGTTCTGGAAGCCACATGACTGGCAGGCGACGGCGGCACTGTGAACTCACGCTTCCAAAGCAGACAGACGCCCGGGCTCTGCCAGGGTTTAGCTGTGTGGCGTTGAGAGGTTACAGACCTCCTGAGCCTCAGCTTACCCACTATTTTCCACAAAAGTCCCTGCTAGGCAAATGCTAAATGCTAACGATGATTCCCATTATGGAGAGAAAACAAGCTCCCTCCGATAAGAGACCTTAAGGAAGTGTGAACTATGCTCAGCAAATAGCACTACTAGGAATTTATCCTCTTTAAATAATCAATTAAGTGCCTGAAAATATGTGTGTGAGAATTTCATTCGTACCACTGTTTAAATGGGCAAACAACAACAACAAAAAATTGAAATATAAATGTTCCACCCAATTATGGTACAGTCATACATGTAAGAGACTGGGCTAATTAAAGTGATGATGTGTATTTTACTATTGTCATGCAAAGATGCCTTTTCTGTATTAAGTGGACAAAATTGAGCCTTAAATCAGCATACATAAAGCTCAGTGCTGCATTTGTAAGAAAGAATGTGTACTCCAACATTCAGACTTGCTTGCTCCAGGGGTAGGATGTAGGTCTTGGGGGGTAAGTTTCAATGCCTATTTTCCAAGTGATTTGGGTATTTAATTATTCAATGAATTTTGTTGCAATAACAAAATTCTATTTTAAAAACACAAAAGAGGTCCAATACTTCCAACTTGCTAAATTGTCCATTGCCCCTCATTTTCTGAAATATACTATTTCCCACAAAAGGTAGGGCTCACAGAAAGGTTTTTTTTTTTTTAACCTTTATTTGTTTCTTGTTACTAAAGTATTATGCATCCCTAGTACAAAATTCAATTATAGAAATCTATTATTGAGTTCCTGCACCTTCCAGTCTCATGCCATTATTTCACTCCTAAACCCAAAGATTATTTATTTTTAGCTTTTCTATGCATAAACTTACCTCCTGTGTTTATTTTCCAAGTGTATGCTAATACGTACCTCTTGTATGTTTTCTATTCAAACTGTCACCCTGGGTAAGACACTCCTTTGTCTTCCAGCAAAACACAAAATGCTGTGTTATGTGAAAAGGCAAGTCTTAATTTCCAAAGACACCTTGAAAAATTGACTTCTTTAGATCAAAGAACTCGAATGTATACCTATATCATTTTTATTTATGACGATTGGACTTATGTATGGTAAAAATACACAGATCCTAAAGTATACCGTGTGATGACTTTATGTGTATTTATTTGTTCATTTTAAACAGAGGCCAAATACTTTATAAAACTCTCCTGCAACTTGCTTTGTTTGTTTAGCAATATACCTTGGACATCTTTCCCCATCTATCTCACTCTTTGAACCACTGATTAGCCTTCCATCACGGTGACAATAAGGTCATTTATTTCCCCCGTCCCCTCTTGATAGACATTTGGATGATGTTCGATTTTTTTTTTCGTGTTACAAAAAGTGCAGTCAACATCCCTGTACATCCATCTTTGTGTCCTTGCGGGAGAATTTTTCACAGGTGAATTGCTATTGATGTCCGAGTACGATCGATTCGGAGCACTCCCTGGAATGTTCGAGAGATATAATCTCTGTTCCCAGAGAGCCCAGCCAGACAAACACCATCCTCCTCACGTCCCCACCCGGGACCTCAGCTTTCATGCCAGACCCTCCTGAAGGTGGGGGATTCTGGACAGCGTCCCCTGGATTTGCTCCCCGCTGGGTGAAGTCTGAGCTGCTCCATCAGGGCAACTTTGGGGTTTGCATTGGCTGGTAGAAAGGCAGCTTGGTGCTGGGCTTTTGGGACCCTTGTAGTGGACATGGAGCCCGCACGCACAGGGACAACAAGCAATAAAACAAAAGAATAACGTACGAAACCGAAGTCTTGAGAAACAGGCTCCTCTCTTGGTAGACTCAGGAGGCCCTGGGTCAGCAGGTCTGCAGAAATAAACCCCAGATTTTTTTCACAGGCAGCAAAGACATCTTGGTGGACTCAGAAAGCCCAGACTGAGCTCCATGTGGCATAATGTTGGTCTCGCCAAGGGTCATTGCCTGGAGAAGGGGCTTCGCAGGTGTGGCCAAGTTGAAGGTTTTGAGGTGGGAAGATTGTCGTTGGTTTTCAGGGCAGAAGGTGAGGTCATTGCAATGGTCCTTATACAAGGGGGACAGGAGGGTCAGAGTTGTAGTAGGAGATATGACATGGGGAACAGAGGCCAGAGTCAGGTGCCCCTGTGAGCCAAGGGACATGGCTTAACAAGGAAGTGATTCTCCTTTAGAGCCCTCCCATCCATCTGGACTTTTGACCTTCATAATCGTGAGACACAAAGCCCATGTCACTGTAAGTCATCAAGTTTCTGGTGATTTGTTAGAGCAGCAGTAGGGAAGAGATAACCAGCCTATCTACTTACTGCTGTGTGACTCTAGACAAGTTATTAATCTTTTCTGAGCCTCAGTTTGCCATCTGTGAAATGAGCACAGTGACATCTCTCCTGTGAGTTTTTTGTTTGTGTGTTTTTTAACAATTGGAGATAAAACTTATTTAGTGTGGCTGCTTTAGTGTGTGGAGCATATATAATAGGTGCCAAGTCAACAAACAGTATTATTATTATTATTATATTGATAATTCAATTCCTCCACTTTAGAAGTGATTTGATATACCTCATAAGAACACAAATCATGAATCAATGACAAATAGAAGGTACATTTATGAAAACATGAATGGTGCGACTCTACTTTGTGTACAATCAGAGAAATGAAAAATTATGCTCCATTTGTGTACCATGAATCGAAATGTATTCTGCTCTCATGTATAAAAAATTAGAACAAATAAATCCATTAATTAAAAGAAAGAAAAAAGAGAAATAGAAAATAGAGATTCTGGATCAATGAAAAATTAAAGTCAGAAATTCAGATTGTAGGCAATCTGAATATGATGAGTTGCTCTCTGTGGGTTTCAAATTTGGTACTGAGCTTCCTGGCTGCCAAAGTGAAAAGGGAGATATGTTCTGCTTTATACTTTGGGTGGAGGGTAGAGAGGGAGAGAGAGAGAGGGAGAGAGGGAGAGGTAGAGGAGATACTAGTTACTCAAAGACAGCGATGTTTTTTCTTAGTACTAAGCAATCTCTGTGTTTTTCCTTCGGCATGCTTAACACAAATGCAGCCAATGAATCGTGTAATTACCTATTTAAGCCGGCCCCCTTTTACTAGACTAGTTATTGTCAACCCTGGCTTTACCCTGAAATCGTCTGGGAGGTTTTAAAAATACCAATGCCTGGTTTCACCCCAAACTAATTACATAAAAACCTCCAAGAGTGAAGCAGGACATCAGTGTTTTTTAATAGTTCCTGAGGATATTCTGAAGGCAGCCAGGACTGAAAACCACTCACCTGTACTGTTGGCTCCTTGGAGGGAGCAGCTGGGTCTTATTTGCAGCTGTATTTTTTAACCTTGCCTTGTGCCTGGCACTTAACTGCTCGATGTGTGTCGTTAACCATTATTATTATTATTATTGCAAATGTAAGCCATTCACCAGATTCTAAAAGGGTCAAGGGCATACAGAGGAACGGTCTTCTTCCTCTTTACCTTTCATCTGTCCATGTCCTTCTTACCTCTCCCCAGGCCCCCAGAGCTGGTGATCGTCATCACAGCTTCTACCAGGATATCTTTATGCAAAGATGGATAAAACTGAATATATCTGCATGTGTGTATATGCATGTGGGATTGAGCCACGGTTCCAATTCTTCCCTCTCCTCAGGTGGTATTACACACCCACCCTCTTGCTTTAGCAGGTGGACTACTTTTCTTTGGCCCTGGACTTCGGACTTGGTCATGTGACTTGTTTGGGCCAATGGGATATTAGCCGACCTGATGTACAGGAGGGTCTTGCAGTGTTTTGCTGCTGTGGTCTTGCTCTCTTGAACTCCAGGACCCTCCCTGGGAAGAGAGTGTCCTCGATCAGTGTGGCTCTTGAATGTGCCCAGACAGGACCTGAAGCTTGCAGCCCAGCCCCACCCCGCCCCTGAGCCCAGCCAAGATCAGCAGAGCCCCAACCAACCCTTGACCCGTGATATAAGAACTCTCCCCAAGTTTTGGCATGGTTTATCAGTAGCATTATTATGGGAATGGCATGTCCCCTGTGCAGTGTCGTTGCCGATGTGGCATGGAAATCTTTAGAGATCAGTGAATCTCATTTGACTTTCTAAAAACTATCAGGGTGGCTTTGTTTGGATGTCCTTAACTCCTATTCAGAGGCATCTTGTTTGTTGCCAATATTTATTTTATAATTTCAACCTTGCATGACGTCATGTTGCATCAGCCCAAACATCTCTGCAGGGCAAATTCTGGAGGGAAAGCTGCAGGTTTGAAGAGCAAGTGCCGTCAAAAATCCTGATAGGCATTGTCACATCCTGCTCCGCAGGGACGCTCCTGCCAGCCGTGGGTGAGGACACCCATTTCCCCACAGCCTCCCCAACAACGCATATTATTAACCTTTTGGACTCTTGTCCACCTGATGGAGAAAATGACATCTCAGTGTAGTTTTAATTCACCTTTCTCTTATTTGAGAGAGGGTGAGAATCTTTTCCAATGCAGAAGAGCTGTCAGTGTCCTCCTTTCTACCAAGTGTCTGCGGGACCCTTTAGTCTCCTTTCTGTGAGATTGTCTTTTTTTTTTTTTTTTAATCTATTTGCTCAATACTTATTTGCTGAGCAACTGAAGGAATGGAATAAAATGAGTTTAAACGGGGGACACGGAATACCATGGTTCAACGTCCCAAAACAAAACCCAGCAGAAGCAAGGGTAGATCTTGCACGTGGCTCCCCATTGGGTCCTCTGCTGAAGAGCCCAGAGGCTCACATTTCAAGGCCTCTCCTGGCAGATGGCTCTACTGGAGGCTGAGGCCACAGGGTCCAGGTCAGCTCCTTTGAAGCACAGAGCTGAATGCATGCAGGGCTGTCGCGGTCCCAGCAGGCCGCTCACCCAGGGCCTGGGGACCACATTCAAACTCCGAGGTTGGGAGAGGACCACTAGACATTAGCCATCAGATAAGCACAGGTTGACCTCTCATGTGAACACGAAGGAAGCCACTCATGGCTGTCACCTGCATGGAAGGTGTGTCTATCCTGGATGCTTTTCTGAGCCTCCTACCTGCCTCCCTCTGAGGCCAGAGTGGCTTATATAACAGGAGTGCTGTTCCCAGGGTCTTAGGGATTGGTGCCGCTCTTTCCCTGCTATTGCCAGTCTCGCTGTGGCAGCCTGGACCAAGCATCTCTCTCCCCTGACCTGGAATTTTCCTGTCCCACAGAGACCTGGGTGTTGTGGAGTCCAGGTGCCATCTGCCATGGGAAATCCAGGAGTATGGGGGTCGGGGAGGGTGCCCCTGGGAAGAAGCTCTGAGGAAGGTGGGATAAATTCTTCTTGACCCGGGAGGATATTCAGAGGTGCAGCTTCTCTGAAGACAGTTGTGATGCCAAGCGACCCCCATGTCCCAAGGGTCCTGCGGCTCCACGGGACCCTTGATTTTGTCCTTCTCCTCATTCCTTGCTGTGGCTTCTGGGATCACATTCCCCAACACAGTGTCAACATCCAATGCTTCGCCCCAAGCTCTGTTTCCGAGGAACCCAGAGAAGACAGAAGGTCACCTCATTTGCATCCAGAGTGGGGGGGGACTTCTCTCCACTGCACACAGATGTCGCCTCTAGATCCGAAAAGCGAAGTGGCTTGTGGTCCACCGTGAAGAAGGAAGGTCTAAGAGAAAAGCTCTGTTTCTTGAGCAGTTTGTACGTGAGGACGCTGCACCAGATGCTTTGTGTGTGTGTCACATGTGCCTCCACCTCCCTCGGAAGCGTGACCACCGCCGTCCTACCAGAAAAGGCGTTGAAGTCGCTTGCCCAAGCTTCAACCCAGTTCTACTCCGTTCCAAACCAGAGCTCTTGTCACCCAAGGTCACACGAAATGCTGTAATGCATTCGGGGAAAAGAATGCCTTCACGGGGGTTGTCCCCTGCACGGACCCAAGTGGCCCGTTAGAGACCTGCTCTTCTCTTTCGTAGGTGTCAAGGTTAATTTGAATCTTCAACTTGATTGGATGAAGAGGCTTCTGGGCGTGTCGATGAGGGCGTGTCTAGAAATGATTGGCATGTGGGATAGCCAACTGAAGCGGAGACCCTCCCTAAGCGTGGGCAGCGCCGTCCAATAGGAGGCTGGGACGGAATAGAAGGTGGAAGAACAGGAGGCCGTGGCAGATGCCCACGCGATTCTTCTAGAACCGGTTCTGGATCGCTGCTGGGATCCTGAGGGTATTGGACTCTGGCTTCTTCACTCTTCCAAAGTGGACTCTGCCAGTGACTCTCCAGGGAGTTCCCAGAAGCCTTGGGTCTGGGTCTGGGGTAGCACCATTGATCCCTCTTGTTCAGAAAGTGGGGCTCAGAGAGGCCAGGGGCGGCCAAAGCCACCCTGCCAAGGGCACTGCAGCCATCTAGATGTGGGTGTAGGACCTCTCCCCGGCCCCGCGCTGCTGCCCGCTGACCACGGGTGTGTGATTATTGTCACCGCTCTAGAAATGGTTCCAGAGGTTGCAATAGAGAAAATGCAAACCAAGCCACACAGCCTGGGGGGGTGGGGGAGAGTGAAGCCGTCAGTCATGGATCCCAAACCTCAGAGAGGAGGAGTAAGTTTGGCCTGTTCCCCAGCCTGGGGACCAGAGCGAACCATCAGGTATTGGATGTGTTCAAAAATTGCCAACAGAGTAGCTTCTAAATGTTCTGACCCAGAAAATGATAAGCTGGAGAGGCGACAGATATGTTGACTAGCTTGATTTACTCCCTCCCCGAGGTAAACAAATCTCATAAATGTATGTGACGATCAGTTGTTGATTAAAAATTAAAGCACGCTATTTAAAAAAAAAAACACAAAATATCATAGAGTAAAAAATGAATCCCTGACTCCCCCTCCCCCGTGTGTGTATGTGAGAGAGAGAGAATGTGTGTGTCCATCTGTCTGTCCAGTGACCCCCGTGCACACGAGTCTGTGAAAGATGCTACCCGAAGCCCACAGGTGCCAGTTCACTTGCTTGGGGGGCATCTCATCAGCGGCCCCTGTCTCCTGGGCATTTGGTGCCTGATGTGGGGGACCCCGAGGCCTTTGGCTGATCTTGGCGGGTGGGAAGGGGTGTCCCTGGCTTCCTGTTGCTTAGCAGATGAGGCGGGCACTCGAGGACTTGTCCAAGGTCGTGCAGTCTTTTGGCTGCAAAGCTGGGGTACGGATGTGGGTCTCCTGAGCCTGGTCCTCCTGCATGGGCTTTGACAAGAGGACAGTCACTGGTACTAAGCCCAAAGGCCAGCTGGGGAGGATGGGCATGGACCTGGGAGCCTCAGACCGTCTGCATCGGGGGCGGGAGGGGGTCGCCAGGTGGCCTCTTGCTAGCAATCTTCTCACTCTCTGGCAGGGTCATGTCCCCAGCACCTCAATCCAAGACTCCAAATGTCCCCCTGCTCTGCTCCGGAGCAGCAGTCTGCACACCCCAGGGACACTTCTCTTGGCTCCCTTGATGACAGCCCAGTCATTGATCAGCCCCGGGCACTAGCCGGAGCAGGAGCTATTTAAAGAAGCACACGTTTCCTGGTGCTGAGTCACCTTGCGGGACCATCGGCCCAGTCCAGGCAGTGCGGATCCCCAAGGTCCAGCCACCACTGCAACTGGCTCAGACTTCAACCAGCCAACCTACCTGGATGGTGGAGCTGCAGCCTGTGGTTGCTCAGGTGGAGCTAGACATCTGGCATCTGGGCAGCTTCTAGGGTTAAAGGCAGGATTCTCATGCCCTCCCCACTGACCACTACTCTATCATCACTGTGAGTAGTCAGCAAAGATGCTGATACAGACACCTGTATTTAAATCCCTGCTCTGCTGCTTACTAGCTGTGTGACCTTGAGCAAGCTGAAGGGCCTCTCTGAATCTCAGCATCCTCACTTATAAAACGGGGTTAACAGCTATCTTGGAGAGTATAGGGGCAGATAGATATCCCAAGGCATGGGAAGCCCACACCATGGCCCTGACATTTAGGCACTCCACAGCAAGCAGAAAATGAAATTAGAATTTAATTAGCGTCCAGCACTCTGCTGGGCACAGTGGCAGACCCGAGAAATAGGACGGGCTGCTGGTTCCACTGCAGGTTGTCATCCAGGTGTTTAAGAGGTCCTCCACCTGCAGGGCCCTGAGTCATGTGCTCTCGGTGAAGCGTTGGGAAGGCACTGGGACCTGCATCACAGAGGAAAGGCTGGGGTGCGGCTCTGGGGTGCAGAAGTGGTTCCCCACCTCAAGCCACTCCCAGGCTAGTGGGAGACCCCCCCCCCCCCCGGCCTGCAGACAGGCAGAGGCAGCCACGGCAGAAGGTCCTCCAATATGTTCACGGTGGTACAGGCACCCAGGAGCGGCCAATGCTGCCTGGGACAGTGGGGAGGGGCGCCCGGAATGAGAAAAGGACTCTATCTACGAGGTTCGTGGGACAGGAGCCTCCATTTCCTGCCCAGGGCAGCCACCCGGGACCTGTCACAGCCTCTGCCTCCCTCTCAGCCATCGGTGGCCCTCTGCAGCCTTCTCATCCACACTCCTGTTACAGATCTGTCACAAGGCAGGAAGGTGTCAGCCGGGTGGTGCAGATAACCGGAGCGTGGAGCTTGGGGGAGGGGCTGGGCCCCCAGGAGGTCTGGAGCCTACATCTGGCTGCGGCCCTGACCGCCTTCCCACCCCAACCCCCATGTGCCCCGAGAACTCCTGCATCTCTCTCTGGACCTGTTTCCCCCTGGGGGCCGAAGAGACAAGCAGGGCTGTCCCAGGTCTGGGCCTCAAGGAAGGCGTAGGCAGGGGGCGTGCCTCAGGGACTTTGAGACACAGGCATCGGGTGTGTACCCGCCATCTCAGAGCTGGAGGGAGTGTGCTAGGGGTGTGGCTGTGGACTCCAGAACCAGTCCCTCTACCGTCTCCAGACACAAGAGGCCAGTACACAGCCTGGTGCATGCCCTGCCAGGGGTCATGATCCCAGCACCCGCAGGAGCTGATCACGGTCCTAGAAAGCACAGTGTGCACCAGGAGGTGGGTGGCTCTGCAGTGCCTGCTGCTCTGGCCCCTCGCACTCCTTGATGGGGTGCACTGGCCTGTCACCCAGGGGGCCATCTCAGCCCTGAGACCCTGATGACAGAGGGCTGCTTGCTGTGCAGGCCTGGGACCCAGGGCCATGCCCTCTGAGAGCATCTTCCACCCTGAACCCAGGACAGATCCCCTGGTGGCTTGGTAACAGGACAGTCACCAATCTCAACAGGGGGACAAGGTCCAAGCACTGTGGCGTTAACGAGCTTGTCATCCTGTGACATCACGGGTCACACTTACACAAAACTCAATGACATGGGACAGTCACTCCTCATGGCCTCTGAGGCAATCACAAGACACAGAGGCAGGAGGTGCACAGGCCACCAGTTGTCCATGGCACAGTTTTACAGTCACTAGTGACGTCACTACAATATGAACTTGAGACCCCTTTCCTGTTTGCTTTTCTTTTTTCCCACTTTAACTCAGCTTTCTGCTTGGGAGAAGGATTTGGGTGTGGGGACTGTGCGGTCACACTCCTCGGGTTCAAATTCTGACTCTGCTGCTTCCAAACTGTGTGACCTTAGGCAAATGACTCTGCCTCTCTGAGCCTTAGCTTCCTCACCAATACAATATAGGGGACCATAACTGTACCTGCGTCACTGACAGGTATGTGAATCCAAAGATAAGTGTCTGTCCAACCCAGAGCCATGCCTGTCAAATGGCCAATAAGCTCCCCCACCCTTCCATTCTCAGTTATAGCTTTTCTTCTTACACCTGTCTTTTCCCAACTAGGTCTCAGGTTTCCGGAGGGAGGAACTGTCTCCCTCATAATCCCCTCAGGCTGAGCATGATACTGAGCACAAACTCTTGCTGATTATTTGATGTAAAAATAGAAAGTTGTAGAAGCTGTGCTGCTCAGGGATTGAGGCTCTCTTGAAAGTCCACATCTCTCTTCCTGGACCCTCCTGCCCCTTTCCATCAATTCTACTCTCCAGGCACATCAAACTGTCTGTGCTTCACTGTCCTTCCTATTTCTTGCCTTCCTTCATCTTATCAGTCAGGGCTTTTAAAACTGCATGTGACAGAAACCCAACATAAAGAGGCAAGAGCAAGAACAAAACCAAAAATTGTTCAAATAACGGAAGGACCTAGCGTTTATAGGTTTCAGGTCTGGCTGAATCCAGGCGCTCAAATAATGCCATCAGGACTTTCTCTTTCCTTCAGATCAATTTCCCTTTGCGATGGTTTCATTCTCAACTATGTTCATTTTTGCTAGTGGCAAATGGCTCTCAGTCGATCAAGGCGCCCCTGCCCACAGTAGCCCTGTCAGGAGAGAGAGAGAGCCTCCCACTTTAATTGAGGTTCTGAGAGTCTTGCCTTTCTTCTTATTTGGCCACTTTCAGCCACACACCTGTCCCCAATCCCATCTTTGTGACCAGGAAGATAGACGGTGCTGATTGGATGGATTGAGTCACATGTGTATCCCCTGGGAAGCCGCGGGGTTTGAGGGTGGGTAGAGGGTGCTCTCTCAGAAATGCTGGGTGCCAGGCAATGAGAGGACGGCCACCCCGGGCTCCCTACCTCTGCCACTCAGGGGGCATCTTTGCAGTGGCCACATGTCCCTTTAAGTTCCGGCTTTTGCCTTGGGCTCTGGTCAGACCTCCTGCGCCCTCTGTCTCTCCAGATTCAGGGTCAACTGTGCCCTTCACCATGGCTAATCTCTGGGTGCCCTCAGTGTCCCTCTTGGCTCCTGACTTCTTCCATCCGCCCTTGACCACTGCCTGGCATCCATCTCACCTGGCTGATGTACCTGGGGTGGTGTCTCTTCTCCTGGTTGGTATCTGACAGCTGCCAGCCTGGCTGAGGGCTTCGTCTGGAATCCTCAAACTCTTGGGAAGAAGCTGGCCCTGGGGGATTGTTGGAGCCTCATGGGGGACTTTTTTTTCCAGCTGCTGGTTTGGGAGAGCAACGTCTCTGCTTCTGAGGACTGTCCACCATCAAGTGCCCCGCTGCCTGTCTGCCTGGCCCAGCTGCTCAGAGAAGGGCCTGTCGTGGGGAGTCAAAGGTGTTGGTCATCAACATGGCAGGGTGGAGGTGGTGGGCGACAGTCCAACTCTGTGTTCGTGAGATGGCCCTGTTAAGTTCAACCTCTGGTTTCTCACAAAAAAGCAGATTTCTCAAAATTTTGATGGTGATGTTCTAGAAAGTTCCTGGGATTCCTGAGGGTCAGAGCAGGCACAGGACCCCCAGAGTAGTGCCCTGCTGGGTCAGCTCTGCCTCACGGTGACCCATGTATCCAACCAGAACGATTTAGAGGAGTTAATTTTGGCTCATGGTTTCCGAGGTTCAGTCCTTGGCAGGGGACACTGTCGCTGTGGCCCCAGGTGAGCAGAGCAATATGGCGGAAGGGCGTGGGGAGGAAGGAAGCTCGGCTCAGGGTAGCCGAGAAGCAGAGAGAGCTTGGGCACAAGGAGCCAGGGACAGGCAACCCCAAGGGCCACGGTTGTCACCCATCCACTCAAATGGATCAGCACTGAGGAGGCCACGGCTTTCACAGTCTGATCCTTTCCCTCCCAGAGAGCCCTGCGTGGTCTCACATGGGAGCTTCCCGGGGACACTTCCTGGCCACACCGCCCTGCCTGGCCTGTCACCTGGACCCCTTTCCTCATCTGGGAATTGGAGGTCACAGCAGCACCTGCTTTGTAGGTTTACCAAGGCCTTGCAATGGATCAAGTGCTTATAACCACCTGGCCCATAGTAAGTGCTCAGTAAATGTCAGTGACCGTCACACGACCCCCCCCAGCTCATTCCTGTCTTTGGTTCATTCCTGGAAGTGTCCCCTGGGACACGTGAACAGGGTTTATTAGGAAAGGGAGGTGGGCAGTAGGATCCTAATGGAAGGGGGGGAGCTGAGCAGGGGGTGGTTGGTCCCCAAGTTCCAGGGAAGGTAATCTTGGTTTAAACCTGCAGGGGGAGCTCTGGAGACCCTGGTCCCACCTGAGTGTTGTCCTGAGGCTGGAGTGTGGACACCTGTCCGTCATCGCTGGAAGGCTGACAGCAGAGGCCACCAGCCTGCAGAAGGGGGTGAAGGGGCCGGAGGGGGGCGGGCGGGATGGAGCGCGGTCAGCACTGGCCACTCCTCCCTAAGGAACGAAGTAGCTGGGCCTCTCTGTCTCCCATTCAAATCCTCAGCAACAGGGATCGGGTCGGTGCTGCGTGGGAAAGGGGACCTCACCTTCCCCAAACGTGGCCGGGGCTCCTAGCACCTAAACGGCCCCTGGAGGAAGGCTGGAGGTGGGACCCAGCTGGCAGGGGATGGCCCAAAGCAACCGGTGGCACCTGGGGACAGAGATGCTGCTCAGCACCATGCTAGGCCCTTCCCTCCTGCAGAGGCCACGCGTGGGCACCCCCACCCCAGCCACCTCCTTGGTCTCCACCAAGGAGCGATTGCTGGTGGGTCTGGGGCTCTTTGGGGGGATGAAAACACTCTGGAATGAGTGGTGGTTGCCTGATCCCACCGACATATTGAGAGCCACAGAATGGTCCCATTTAAAGTGGTGAATGTTCTGATCTTAGTTGAACAAAAGGAAAATAGAACAAATGATAGGCAGGGTCCCCGGCTCCCAGGGAGTGCTCGACAAACCATCTTTCCCCGGGATTATCACAAACAGCCTCCCACGGGTTTCCCTGCCTCTCCCCTCGCCTCCCGTCAGAGGGTTCAGTGGTGCATGAGCTCATGTCGTTTCTGCTCTCTTAATCTCTTCCATAGCCTCTGGCTGTCTAAGTGAAAGGCCAGGTCATTGCCACGGCCCACTGGGCTGGGCATCAGCTGGCTCCTGGCTTCCTGTCCCTTCTCTCCCAAGAGCCTCGCCTGGTGCTCTCTGCTCTAGCTGCGTTAGCCTCTCGTTGCTCTCAAACATATGGTCATCGTATCTCTACCCC
Source organism: Marmota flaviventris (assembly GCF_047511675.1). NCBI lineage: Eukaryota > Metazoa > Chordata > Mammalia > Rodentia > Sciuridae > Marmota > Marmota flaviventris. The sequence goes on along the minus strand of NC_092498.1, from coordinate 144,837,067 downwards.
AGGACCTTTGCATTTACTGTTCCCTGGGACAAACTTCCTTTGGAGGGCTGCCGGGCTTGCCCTTTGGCACCCTTTAGGTCTTTGCTCAAATGCTACTTTGCAGGCAGAACTTCCTTGCCCTTCCTATTCACCCGCCCAGATTGCCACTCTAACACATCTGTCACCTATCAGTTAATATCAGCTCCACAGGGCGGGATTGGGTGTGACTTACCCCCAGTGCCTGGCCTGCTTAGGGCTCCATAGGTTTTGACTGAATTAAAAATATATATATCAGCTCTTTGGATAACTCCGAATAAACTTCCTGAGACTTTTTTAGTCTCTAACTTTCTCTCGCGGTATCTCTCGCGGACGTTAACCTGGCCCCTCTCGGGGGCATCTCTCTTCCTTTGGGCTCATCCCCACAGGCCCCGGCTTTAGAGGCAGACATTGTCCTTGTGGTGTAATTATGTCGCTCTGGAAAAGGGTTTCATCTCACTTTGAAGTGAACCCTCTTTTTCTTTCAAAGACCCCGGAACCCCCTACTGAATTCTTCACTGTAATGAAATTAGTTTTCCAAAGCTGGCGTGGAAGCTAACTGGAGTGTCGCTGTCAGGCAGAGGCTTTGAAATGGCGAGATCTGAGCGCATTACACTGAGCGCGGGAAGCCGTGCTCTCCTCGTTGGCATCTGGGGGCCTGAGAGCCCTGCCCTATTCTCTCCCCAGAGGAGGATGAGCCTTCTGTTTGTTTCAAAATGAAGATGAGAACTAACGGGTAGTGGAGAGAGAACTCTCTGATTGGGAGGCAGACCCTGGGACGTGGGTTCTAGAAACTGGCTCTGGGGCTCACGTGGCCGGCCCCCCGGGCTGTTCTTTCTGAACCCTGCTAGGAGGGATATACGCTGAAATAATTTTTTAATCTATTTTTCAATTTTCATTTTTGTTCTTTTTAGATCCACAGGACAGTAGAGTGTATTTTGACATATCATATGTACATGGGGTAGAACTTCCCCTTCTTGTGGCTGTACCTGATGTGGAGTGACACTGACCACACATTCATATGTGGACACAGGAAAGTGACGTCCAATTCCTTCCACCGTCTTTCCTATTCCCATGTCCCCTCCCTTGGCTTGAGACGCACGAGGACAGGAACCACCCGCAGCCCCAGCCCTACCTGGGTGACCCCGAACGAGCGCAGAGTGAGCTGGTCCAATTCCCTTGCTCTGAGGTCAGGATTGTGCGCTCACAGCTCCAAGTCTCAGTGCCTGCCCGAGGCTAATCCAATGAATTTCTATTTTCCCCTACCCTGCCTTATTGTGTGTTAGCATCTGCATATCAGAGAGAACATTTGGCCTTTGGTTTTTTGGAACTGGCTGATTTCACTTAGCATGACAAGTGAACTATCTGAATAGTTCCATCCATTTACTGGCAAATGCCACAATTTCTTTCTTCTTTGTGGCTGAGTAATATTCCATGGGTATATGTATACACATTTTCTCTATCTACAGAAATAATTGTTTATCACACAGTAATCCAGAAATGTATTTGCCTAAGAAAATGAGTATTGACAAATCAGGCTACCATCCCCCGGCCCAGAAACCTTGAGGCCACCTGTCACCTATTAGATGGTTCCATTTCCAGAAGATCTTTCTTTCGTCCGTGTCTATGCTGATCCAGTCCTCTGTAGCTTCGTGATGAGGATCCATTCTGTGAAATGTGTCATTAGGTCATTTCTTTGCCGTGCACTCACACAAAAATAAGATGGCTACAACATCGCTAGGTGACGTGACATTATGGGGCCACCAGGGCTCATGCGGTCCGTCATTGATGGGAATGTTGTGGGGCTCGTGACTGGGCATGGCATTATTCTGCGAATGTGTGTTTTTCCATAAATCTGCAATACTTGGATAAGGTGCTTGCCTTTCCACCCATGAGATCTTCTAGAAAGGTCTTTGTCATTTAAACACAAGTTCATTCATAACATATTTCTCATTTCCTGGCCATCGCCCTGGTCTGCCAGGACGCGGGCACACCTGCACACCATCCTGTGATGGACATCCTTGTGCGAGCCCCTCTCTCGGGCAGGCACTGAGACTTGGAGCTGTGAGTGCACGATCCTGACCTCAGAGCAAGGGAGTTGGACCAGCTCACTCTGTGCACGTTCGGGGTCACCCAGGTAGGGCTGGGGCTGCGGGTGGTTCCTGTCCTCGTATGTCTCAAGCCAAAGAAATCACAAATGGGCAAAAATCAATAAATAACTGAACGCAATTCCATGTTATAGTTTGGTTGCTCGGGAGACCCGCAAAGGTAGTGGGGGACCCGGGGCCGACGTTAGGAGCCTGTTCTTCCCCTTGAGTGGATCTGCTTCTGGTTTTCAGAGTTTCTTGCTATTTCAGGCAGAACGGAGCCTCTGCTTGGTGAGTTAAATAAGATGGGAAACTGGGAGGGGAAAGGGTGTCTAGATTGGAAGGAAGATTCTAGAAGCTGGGCTGCAGAGGCAGCTCTGGAGGCCACTGCCCCTGTGGCCCGAGGTCAGTGGTCAGTGGTCAGCAGCCAGCGGTCAGCAAGCACAGGTGGTAGCACCCCGAGTCTCTGTGGCTTAATTCACCTGCACATACACAGAGGGAAGGTCCATGCGCTGCCCAGTAGGAGGTTAGGAAGGACCTAAAGCTAGACTCTCCCACCCACAGCCGGGGCTGGGTCTTCCTGATGGAGACCCTCCCCAGCTCCGGCCTCCCATGCGTCTCCTCTTGCCCATGACAGCGATTCTGCTCACACACATGGTGGCAAAGGAACACCATTTGGACGCTTGCCTTTTAAATTCTTTAATTATGGAAACCGTCAGGCGTACGTGGGACCCTGGGCACCCGCGTTCGTCTCCCACGGCCATCCGCCCCTGGGTTTTCAACTCCAGGACCCATCTTGGACCATGTCCAAGTTCATGTGGTATAAACGTTCTCACCTGCCTTCACGCCTGCTCGGTGGTCTGGACTAATAAGAACACCCCATAATTCAACTAGCCAGGCTGCTACTGGTGGACATTGACACCATACCCAATCTGTGGTCACTACAAATAGCACGGTGGCGAATGTATTTTCACATCCATCTTTGGGCACATGTGTAAATAAATCTGCAGGTTTTCCTGGAAGCGAAATTGCTGAGTCAAAGGGTCCTGTCTGTCAATCACTGGTGAGTGCTGCCACGGGGCCTGTTAATGGAAATATGCCTTCACTCTCACAGCGACTGGGAATGCTCATTTCACCACATGCTCCCCAGCACAATGCATTATTACTTTCCTGGGTCTTTAAAAAACTCTATTTACTTGACTGTGTGCCTTGCCTGGTGCTCTCTGCTCTAGCTGCATTAGCCCCTCATCACTCCTCAAACATATGGTCATTGTATCTCTACTCCAGGACCTTTGCACTTGCTGTTCCCTGAAACAGAGAACTGAGAAATGAAATCTATTTAGTCAGTTGTGAAGTGGGTGCAGTGGTTAGAAACCCGGCAGAATAGGAACTATCAGAGGACATTGCTTATCGTGAGGGTCAGTGTCTGTGGACTTTACCTCGGGTCCACACTCTGTGCGTGTGCTGGGCTGTGATGTGCAAGCACAGATCTCACTGTGGGTCTTTGTCTACAGAGTATGAAAATCCCTGCTCTGGGTGATGGCGGCTACTTTCTAGAAGGATCTCTCATTCTCAATTCTCCATGGTGCCTCCGGTCCTAGGGAATGTCTGCCAGGGGCCAGGCGGGGGCAGAGGCGCATACCGGCTGGGACGTCTTCAGTGTGACGGGGGCTACTTGCAAGGACACGGGCAGGGGTGGGGGATTTGGCCAAGGAAGGTCTGCACCCTGGGGCAGGCAGCAGGGAGGGGGTACCAGCCCTGAGGCACCAGGGGACGTTGGGGAAGTCACACAGCCTGGAGAAAGGGGGGGGGCGGGGAGGGGGAGGGGCTTTGGGCCAAGGGACTTGGTAAAATGAGGACAAAGCCCCGGTGCCCCGGGTGCCTGCGAGGAAGAGCTGTGTGTCCAAGGAGCGGTTCCCTGACAGGTCACCTGCCCGGGTGAGTGATTGGCTCCGCGTAAGTGTCCCGCAACCATCAGCGATGACTCTAAGTATTGTCCTGAGGGACTCGTCCTCGGTGCACAGAAGCTTAAATGGGAGAGGACAGTGCGCGAGACCCTTTGTTGAGGGAGGAGATTGCACAGATGTAAAAAGGAACCAAGAAGCAATGACAGGACAAAATCACTTTCCTCTTTTCTCCGTGACGAGCCTGACCCCACTTTGAAGCTGTGGTTGCTGGTACAAATTGAGTCTATTTTTTTCTCGCTTTCAGCACTGTCTTCTTAAAAAAAAAAAAAAAAAAAAAAAAAAAAAAAAAACTATAATAAATCATTTATAGGCTGACGGAACATATTTGGGGAGATTAAACAGGTTTTCATGGGCTCCTTTTAAATGTTTTGATCCCCGGAAGAAAACCATGAAAGCTCTTCACGGAGGGATGGACGCTGTTTCTTAAAAGTTGACGCTGGATTCAGTGTCCCCAGGGTCTTCCTGTGTTTCCTGGTGTCGGTGACGGAATCAGCTCCTTGCTGGGTCCCTGACTGGCCTCGGTGGAAGGGGAGGTGGGGTGGGGCAGAGGCCCGCTTTCCAGAAGAAGAATCCAGTAACACGGGCTGTGTTGTAAACAAAGGCCAGAGGAGGCCAGCTGGGACCAGGAACAAGCCACACTGTGGACAAACTGAGGACAGGTAGGTAGAGAACAGATAAGTAGATACTTTGGATCAAGAGGTTGGAATTGGAATCAAAAGACGAGTTTTCAGACGGCATATTATTCTGATTAAACATGAATGTGATATTTATGGAAAGTTTATTTATGGAAAATTTATCCATCTGCCAATGTCCTGGGGAAGGCTGAGAGGGCAGGGGTGAGAGTCCAGCTGTGTCGACCCCCAGAGCTTCCTCTCCCTGTTTTGTGACCCTCCCAAGACACCGAGCTCCTCAGCCCCACGTCTCATACCTCGGCTGCATACCTTGCAAGGTTTGGGTCGGTGACGAAAAACTTTTGAAGAATACAAAGTGGTTTATGCAAGCGTTGTATGCACTTGGTGTGAAATCATAAGCAATTGATAAGTATGGGTTCCTCCAACAAGAATTTACTGTGCACGGACTGCGTGCCAGGCACTGTGTCAGACCCTGGGGACACAGGGGGCCTGCTTGAAAGAGCGGTGGAAGAACAAGAGGTGTAAGACCGTGGAGTCCAATTAGAATCAAACTGTTCTAAGATCTTCATGTTGCCGTGGAGGGGGAGTTGAGAAATCGATTGATTTTAGATTAAGTCAGATAAGGTGAAAAGTGGAAAGTAATCACTGAAAGAATAGGGAAAATAAAACTTCCAAACTATCCATGGGAGAAACAGAAGACAGGAAAGGCATAAAAGAGGACCGTGGAAACAGCAAAGCAAACAGAAGGCAAAATGAAATGTCAGTATGAACTTCAAACATAGCAGTAACAATAATAAATATAAATGGCCTAAACTCACCAGTTAAAAGATAGAGTTCAAAGATGGGTCATGGTGGAGGAGAATACAGCCATATCTAGCACAGAAAAAGCACAGAAGACTTAAACTGACACACAGTCTTCTTTTAGAAGTGGATTATCATTGTGTCAAACCATCTTTTATCACTACGTACCCTTCCCCCTTTCTCTAGGGACTTTATAATAAAGAAGGCCCAGGCATAGTGCCACATGCCTATAATCCCAGCAGGTTGGGAGGCTGGGGCAGGAGGATCTTGAGTTCAAAATCAGCCTCAGCAACTTAGCGAGGCCCTAAGCAACTTAGTTAGACTCTGTCTCTAAATAAAGTATAAAAAAGGGGTGGGGATGTGGCTCAGTGGTTAAGTGCCCCCAGGTTCATTCCCCAGTACCAAAAACAGCAACAAAGGGATCAAGTTAAACTAACTGGGTAGAAATCAAGGGTGGGAGAGAAAATAAAAGAAAGAGCATTTATGGAGTCAGGTACTGTATCAGATTGAAAAGGGGAAAAACTAGCTTAGGATAGACATGTCCAATCAGACGTATTGATCAAATAATCAAACTGTGGCATCAGACAGACCTGCACCTGGTTTCCAATCATTTATTTGTTCATTTACTCATTTCACTAAATATTTACTGAATGCCTCCAATGAGCTAAGCCATCTCCTAATAAGTCACTTTCATCCACGACTTGGTCTCCTCATTGTGTGTTTTCTATTGCTTTCACAACACCCAGTGTTACACAACAACACACGCAGCTATTTCTTGCTCATCTGGGGGCTGCCCGGAGGGGCGGGGGGGACGGTGAATGCAGAGCTGGACGGAGCTCTGCTAATGTTGGCTGAGCTTGTTGAAAAGCCAGCAATTAGCGGGTGGGACCCTAAGAGCTGGCGGATTGTAGGATGTCCTGGGCCAAGAGGACGCAGTTGTGTTCCATGTGGCTCTCAGCCTCTGGCAGGCCAACGTGGACTTCCCATGGTGGCAGAGGCCGGGGTGCAGGAGGGGGTGTGTGTATGGAAGCTGCAGAGGGTCTTCAAGTCCAGCTCATACGATGCTATTGGTCAAAGCAAGTCACAGGCCACATGGGGTTGAAGGGGTGGAGAAATGGACCCCATTTCCTGATGGGTGGAGCCGCAAGACCACATGGCAACGTGAAGTCCCGTGGCAAGGGGCCTGAGCACCAATTAGGAAGGACACCAGGGCCACTTTTGCAACTGATTGGCCAACCCCGCCTGGTTCTACAGAGGTACTGTCAGCACCTCCTTCCTGCGGGGACTTAGATCATTGCATGCAGAGCACACGCTCTGGGCCAGGCTTGCAGGAGGTGCACGGCAAACAGCCTCCCCCACAGTGTCTGCCGTCGCTGGCCCACAAATGCTGTGGTTGTTGCCCGTCTCAGTCGTCTGCATCCCCGGGCGTCTGCTCTACACAGTTTGGGGGTTCAAATCCCCACGTCCCCTCGGCCACTGCACACCTGGTTGCTTTCCGTCTTCATAAAGGAGCAAGTCAGTGGACAGGAAACTGGCTTGATTTTTGCCAATGCAGATGCCACCGCGTGTTAGCATCCTCTGGCCATTCGCTGTCAAGCCGCCTGGGCAGAGAGCTATTTAAAGGACACGTAGGTGCCGTTTGCCTGGTGCCTTCAAAGCCATGCCAGGTGCAGAGACAGATTTGAAATACGGACAGGAGGCTCCTGACAGAAGCCCGGCCCTCCGCTGGCCACCTGCACTTGCCCAGGGAAGGGGAATTCACTGCCCAGTGAAGTTTGGCCGAGACCTGCTAATCAGTGATGCCGGCGGCCGAACAGGAATGATTGATTCATCATTTCGCAGAAAAGAGTGGAGCTTGCAGGCAGAAAGGTAGCACAGGTGGCAAGTTTTCAAACATCTATAGTCCAGCTCGTGATGCATCCACAGGGTGACCACACAATCCTTTCGGCTAAGAGAAAAGGCCTGTCCGGTGTTGGGGCTCCTATTTATTGCCATGCAAAGACTCCCCAAGATCCTTTGGTTACCACGCAAGATAAACCTCAACTGTGGCTGACATTGCATGATTGACAGCAGCTTCCCGTCTATGTGGGCAGCGCCGGCGGCGTCTGCAGGAAGAATCCACATTTAGCAAGAATAGCTGAACACATTTATGGATAGAAATCCCCAGGAACCTTAATTTTTTTTTTTAAGAGGAGGGAAACACCTTCTTTAGGGTCCCATCCCTAAACACAAGAGGAGCCGGAAAAGAACTGTTAGTGCTTCCTCACCCTAACAGACAGATTTTCATTTCTCCTGTTTTTAGAAGTAGCTGTCTAGGTACCGGTGCTGTCGATGGAGAGGGATTATATTTGGAAATCCTAATTGTGGAGAGGCTTTCTTTAAAAAGCAGATGAGAGCCGAGCAGGCTTGCACGATGCTGGTCTGGTGGTTTCTTTTTTCTTTTTTGTTTCTTTAATCTTTCTGACACCCTGGAAGGAGACCACATAGAGGATTAAAAGAATCCACTCTGCCCATCCTTGATGTTTACTTGACTTTGTAGCTCCCCCCAAGGTGCCAGGATCTCATCCTCCAGTGTCACTTTAAAAAAAAAAAAAAAAAAAACATTGTCAGGAAATTTATGATTTTTTTTTTTAAATTGAAACACTCAGTTCAAATGGGCTAAAAGTCAAATAGGGCTAAAATATATTGATTTATATTAGGGAAAGTACAGGAACTTCAGGCATGGTTGGATCCAGGTGCTCATATGATGGTACCAAGAATCCAGTATCTCACGTGGTCTCTCTTTTGCATAGACGTTCATCTCAGGATGCAAAGATGCCTCTCGGCACTTCCAGGATCACATTCTACCAGTTTAGTGCCCCCTGTGAAAAAGATAGACCTCTTTTTTTGTGGGGAGGTGCTGGGGCTCCAACTCAGGGCCTGGTGCATGCCAGGCAACTGCTCTACCCCTGAGTTACACCCTCAGCCCAAGAGACACCTCTTTCCTAAGAACACCAATAACAGTTTCAGAATCTCATTGGTTTTCATAAAATCATTTACCCCTCCCCATTTTTTTGGGGGGGGCACCAATCCTTGTGCCAGAGGATGAAATAGGTTGGTTATGCCAAGCCCAGGAGCAGAGGAAGTGTTGGATCCCTTGAATTTCATGGATTTAGTTAGGAAAAGGACTAAGGGAGGGGACGGGAGAGCCGGGGAAGGCTCAGGAGCCCCCAGAGCCGGGCACAGGGCACAGGGAAAGCAGCAGGGGTTTGTCAGGTCCCCTGCCATCTAAAGAAGGCTCAGCAAGAGTCCTCGGTGGAAGCCTCCGTCCCGGGAGGCCCCTCTCTCCCAGGAGCAGGCCTGCTCTCTCCCGGCCGTGCTCAGCTGCTGGCTGAGAGCAGCCCGGGAAAACATGGCCTCGTTTGCACGGATGGGCCTGAGCCTGTGGCAGCTGCGGCCTCCGTCAGCTGAGCTGGAGGTCTGGCTCCAACGCTGGCCCGGGTTTACAAACCAGGTTTTTAATCTCTTAGATAAAAGGTGCCTTTGTTGCTGTTGGCTTAGACAGTGACATGTTGGTGATGAAGGACAGGAGCATTATCGGCGCCCCTCCCATTTTACAGATGGGGAGAGGAGAGGCAAGAGAGTGGCCATCTCCCAGAGCTGGGAGCCAGGCCGGGGTGGACCCTGCTGGAGCGCTGGAGAGGGTGTGGTGTGTGGTCCCCTGTCCCCAAGCCCACAGCCCCTGACAATCACGAGGACAGGCCGCGTCATCGAGGGAGGGAGCGCTCTACCCAGGCCTGGCCGACACTCCCTGAGGGTCAAGGTCATGGACAAACAAAGGTGAGGAAAGTGTCACAGATTGGAGGAAATCAAGAGACCCTGTGGCCTGAACATTTGCAAGAAGGCAACGAGAGGAGATTGGCAGGTCCCAGTGAGGGGGGCACGTCAGCTCGGGGTTCTGTCCTGGAGCCCCGTCTCTCGGTGCTGACCCACGTGCTTGATGGTGTATGACATTCACACCCTGGGGAGCCGGCTGGGGGCACGGGGACCTTCGGCTGTCCCACAAACCTGAAGTCCTTCCAAAATCAAAAAGGGAGGCAGGAGGGGGAGCTAGAGCCCCTCCAGAACCACACAAGGAAGCCTTGGCTTATGCCTCGGTTCTGGATCGCATGTGGCTGGGGCGGACGTCATTCGAGCCCATGCCTACGTGGGTCCATGCATCCCTCCTGCCACCCACCCAACAAATATTTACTGAGCGTCTATTTTACACAGGACACTAGCTTAGGTTCTGTGGGTACCACTGTGCCCAGACCACCGGTGGCTGATCTCTTTGTACCAAGGGGGAGATGAGCAGAGAAGGACTTTGAGGAGGTGACCCATGCTGGGACCTGAGTGGAAAGGAGAAAACCAGCCATGCACAGAACAGAAGGATGCCCTGTCCAGGCAGAAGGGGCAGCTAGTGCAAAGGCCCTGGGGTGGAATAAGCTCAAGGATTCGACCAACAGGGCAAAGGCCTGGGGCTGTGCCCAGGGGGAGGTGGGAGGTGGCGGGCAAGTGGGGACTAGGGCAGAGAATGCAGGGCCCCTAGACCCGGTGTCTTCTAAGTGCAGCGGGAGACACCAGGGGGACTTCAAGAGTGACATTAGCAGCTTGATGATGGCTTTATTGCCCTCAGATGCAGGGGACACTTGTTGAGCGTGTCCTGTTTGCTGGGCTCTCTGAGGGCCCTTCCCTGGGTTTAATCCCTTTGGATCCACAGACATCGATGATGGACAGTCTCAGGACCTAGGCTCCCTTTCACTGCAATGAATCATGGGAGTATCCTGATGGGCCAATGGCGGGGTGACTTTGTGTTTTGATACCCCCCCAAGGTTGACTTGAGAATGGCATATGAACTTATGAAACTACCCTGGGTGGGGGAGAGGTGCCTTGGGGACCGAGGAGGGAGGAGCTCACAGTTCCTAGGACCACGAGCTCTGACCTAGACAGACGTGGCCACCCACCTGCTTGTTTAACTGCCAGTGCGTGAGTCTGAACAGCCGTCCCGCCCGCTCCCAGCCTCGATCTTCTCATCTGAGAAATGGGAATCAACCTCAGGTGGACTTTGCAGGTCCACTCCGAGCATTAAGCAGAATCCTGAACCTAGAGGTCTGAGCTGAGGGCTTGGGAGTTTGCTCTTAGCATCCTTCCCGCATTCTGGAGGGAGTCCCATTATGGAGAAGAGGGACTTCCACCCAGGGAAGAGAGTGGCCTCAGGCTTCCGAGCCTGGCAGGGTCTGGAATGGAGGAGCCTGTGGCGTCGCTTGCTGAGTGACTGGGGAGGGAAGGGCTGCACCTTGAAGGATGGCGGGCTGGACCCGTGGGAGGGACTTCCAGGCGTTTCTCTCCTTCGGGGACCATATTCCTTAAACAGCGTGAAACGGGACGTCCTCTCTTCTGACTTCCCCTGTCACGGGGAGATGGCACATTTTCAGGGTCAGCACAGGGCCGTCTTGGCGAGGGGCTGCCTCTCTTCCCCTGGGGCCCATACGCCATGGTCAATGGCCCTGACTGTTGGACACTCAGGTGGTTTCCAATCTGCAACTGTGACCAGCAGTGTCACAGAGATGGCCTTTGTACCTCCGTCTCACTCCTTCCTCAGGCTCAGCTCCTGGGCAGAGTCTCACTGGTCACATGTCGGAGTGTGTGTCCTGCTGGGTTTATGGACACACAGTCCTGGGGGCCGCTCAGCCACGCCGCTTCCCGGCTGGCCTCTTCCCGGCCTTCCCTGCTTTCCCAAGTGGGACTCGTGGGGACAGCTCGTCTGTTCCTTGCCCAAGCCTGCCAAAGTGTCGTGTCGGGTTAGGGTTACATAAGTGTGATGTTGAGAAATTCCCTTGGAGGGGAGATGGGGCAGGGTGCTGGGGGCATCGGAGGCTGTCACAGCCTCCCCTCTCCCTGCGCCCCCCCCCCAAGCTTCCCTGGTCTTAGACAGTGCTAATGTGTTGGGTGGACACTTACCTGACCCTTTATAGATTTTATCTCATTGAATGATCTCCATATAACTGATGATGTAGGTGTTATGTCCTCATTTGACAGATGGTGATGATAAGACTCAGAGAGGTGAAGTTACCTGTCCAAGGTCACACAGCCACTGTAAAAGAAGTAGGACTCAAGCCAGTTTGCTCTCAATTATTCTGCTAGGTGCATAGTGAGCGTCTAAGCTCCTCAATGGGAACTCAGTGCTCCTTGCTCCCTCCCAATTCGAGCTCATTACTGGGAGACTTTCACCCATCTTTGTCCCAGATTGAGATGAGGAATCTGGTTCTTACATTTCCGCAGGAAAGACAGACTGGGGGGTTGGAGGGGATCTTCCAGGGTGAGTGCTTGGAAAGACCTAGCAGGAAACAGCCCTCTCTGCTGACCTGTCACCTGCACCCCCACTGCGGAGACCCCTGCATTATGGATTCTTTTCTTCTCCAATCAGAGCTTAAAACTTATCTTGAAAAATGTAGATTCAGTAAAGCTAGGAAGTGTGTGTTGAGAAAATGTAGAATCTTCCAGCAACGTGACCACTCTCCCCCCCCCACCGGGGTCCTTAATACCACAGTGGCCGTGAGGTCATCTGAGCCTGTTTCTCGAGCTCTTTTCCTTTTACGGGTACAGATTCAGTGGGACCAGCCCCATGTCACACCCACGCAGGTCTCCTGGGCTTTTCCTGAGGGGGGTGGGCAACTCTGGTGCTGATCTGGGGTGGGGGAGGTGACAATCCAGCCCAGAGCCTCCCCAAACTGCTCGTGTCTTAAAGATTTAGGGCTCCTTCCAGATCTCATGAGCTGCTCACGTGTCCACCTTGTGTGTGGTCACTGAACACACTTCCGGGCGATCAGACGCCCCCTTCTCTCCATGAGACTCCAGTATCAGAAGCTCTGAGAATAATCCTCTTTCCCAACATCGAGGGACCCTCAGGTGGATTCCAGGCCCCAGAGCCCAGCGGTGCAGACTGCTGAGGTCCTGGAAGGTCATCTGGTGGGGGGGCAGGACGAGAGTGGGAAGAGCCCTTGGTGTCTTTCTTCTTGAAATAAGATCTTGCTTCTGGGTTTCCTGGGTCTCCAGGCGCCCACGTGGGGAGGATCTAGGCTGGATCTTTATCCCCCCACCCAAGGTGGGGGTGGGTAGGCAGACCCAGCACACCTTGGAGGACTAATTTCAGGGCAGATAATTTCATTGAAGCGCTGGAAATAAAAGGGGAAATCCAATTTATTTCTGCCCTACATTACACCGACTTAGATAAATTTGCATAGAAGAAAACATTATGTCATCGCTGCCCGTGGGAACAGCATAGTTTTCGAGTGCGCATCTGAAGAATCGAAAGTATGCACGTCCTCAGACCACCAGCGCTGTAGTTTGGATCTTGGTACTGCATGTGTCTCTCTTTGAAAGTCGCGTCATAAAAAATTGCAGTAGCAGCAGTGATAAGTAAAGAAGACACGGGCCTCCATGCCAGACCTCTCTTTAAAGGCTTTTATCTACATTAGCTAATTAGATCCCTATGAGGAGGTACTGCTATTCACTTTACAGATGGGGCACTGAGGCACAGAGAGGTTTAGTGACTTTCTCAAGGCCACACAGCCTGTATGAGAGAGAGTGACTGAACCCTGGAAGCCTGCGCTAAATCCTGGGCCTTTAACCGTTCAACTCTCCTCACCTCTGATGCTTAACTGCTTTTCTTGAGGGAGGGAGGAGTCTGGCTAAGCACTTAGCACAGAGAAGGGGCTTAATACATGGGAGCTGTCCCTCATCACTTAGAGAGTGCAACACTTGCAGCCACTAACTGAATGAAACATCCTGGCCACGTGAGAGGCAGCCGGGAGGACACTGTGGCCCCACCTACAGGTAAAAAGACTGAGGCTTAGGGCACGCCCGTGACATGCCAGGTCACACAGCTGGTTGGCGAAGCAGCCAAACATCAAGCTCAGAGCACCAGAAGGCAAGTTCAAGGTCCTTCCTCGGGGCGGTGCCTGCCCATAACCTGAACAGACGGTTGATAAGCAGAGCCGCTGGTTGCTCTCTGAGGCGCTCTCACCAAGCCCTGTTCTAGTTACTGTGTGGTTCCCTAAGGGGGCCCCTGGGCTCCCCCCAGATTAGGTCCTTTCTGGGCACATAGGCTCTGGCGGGGCGCAGGCCTCCAGGGGTCCCAGCCACTCCCTCTCTCCCTGCTTCTCTTGCGCTCCAGTCCCTGCTCCATTGACTTTTCAGTCTTTGGCTGGTTCCCTGCCATGAGTCTTGCTCCTGGGGAGAGGTCCTGGGACGTCTCCTCCTTTTTGTGTCCCTGATGATGGTGTCCCTGATGAGTCTGTCAAAGAAGAAGGAGGAGGAGGAAGAGGAAGAAGGGGAGTAGGAGGAGGAGCAGGAGGAGGAGCAGGAGGAGGAGCAAGAGGAGGAGGAGGAGGAGGAGGAAGAGCAGGAGGAAAAGGAGGAGCAGGAGCAGGAGGAGGAGGAGGAGCAGGAAGAGGAGGATCAGGAGGAGGAGGAGGAGCAGGAGCAGGAGGAGGAGCAGGAGGAGGAGGAGGAGCAGGAGCAGGAGGAGGAGCAGGGGGAGCAGGAGGAGGAGGAGGAGGAGGAGGCAGTGAACTAGCCTCAGGCTAGTTGCCTTAAGCACCTGTGTCTCGGTTTTCTCATCTGTGAAATGAAAATAAAAGCATCAGCAACCTGACGCGGGGTGTGGCAAAGATGAAACAGTGACACAGTGCACAGGAGTCCCCAGAACACAGGGGGTAGCTTTGGTCGTTATAGCGATCACAGCCGTCAGGGTTTCCCATGGGTCCAGGGTGGAGGAGAGGCTTCATGGCTGCCCCTGGCTTCAACAGAACCCGGGCAGGACGAGGCATCTTGTTGGACCCAGGGCCCCAGGGGTCTTCTTGCCATGCTCTGTCTTTTGGGGAGCAGCAGAGCCTGGCAGGGCTCGGCCTCAGGGAGTCTGCTCTCCAGATGGCTCCCTGCAGCTTCCTCGAATGAAGAATCATCCAGGTGTGCTTGGGACAGGAGAGAGACGTGGACATGGTGACCAGGGCGGGAGGGATAGTGGGCAAGATCCCCCCAGAAAACAGGGCCTATTCCTCGAGGGCACAGTCTCCAGGGAGGGTGCAGAGCTCTGGTTTGAACCATATGATTATTTTTTAATCTTGCTGCAGAGCGCTTGTTTCAATGAAGGCTTGGGCAGACGCCCAGGACGCAGACAGTTGAAAGCACACTGTGCGGGTTGCAGCTGGCGGGGGGTCAATCCAGCTCCTTCTCGCTCCCCGGGTGGGCCTCTGGTTTGAGAAGACAATGACCCTCCAAAAGTTGTGGGGGTGCAAGGAGATGACACTGGAAAGCTCTTAGAAGAACATTTGGTCCCGAGGACGTTCTCACTAGCTGCCGTCACCAGCACCAGCCACCATGATCATCAACATCAGCACCAGCACTGCCCCCACCGCCACACCCACAATCACCACCATCCTCACCACCACCATCAATACCATCCTGGTCATTATGACCACCACCCTCATCACCACCATCCTGATTTATAAAAGGACACTCTCTGTGGTCTCTAAGAACCTGATGGTCTGAGTCCTGGCTGTGGACCCAGGGCCCCAGGGGGTCCTCACCCTGGGCTGTCTGGGCGGGGGGCTTTCTATGAGCCTTCCCAGTGCAGAGGGTTCTCTTTATGGCAGAGAAATCCTCAGACCCTGTTGGTGTGAGATTCCCTATTCTTTCCCCGACCCGAGCACTTCCCCATAGTTAGCAGGAGAAGGAGCTTAAGATCGAGGACCCCAGGAGTCAGGAGAATCCATCCCTCTTTGTAGAGCCCCCTCTTTGATGGATTTATTTCCTCCTCCACACGTGGTTTCGTGGAGAAAGCCAGTCTGGGATTTGGGGTGGTGAGTTTTTGGCCACGGCTCAAACGTCTGATCTAGAACTCTCGAGCCTGGCCGGCTTCATCCCACTGGAACCACAAGCTGAAGCGTGGCCCAGGCCCTCCTGGGCTGGCCGGCCATTTCCCCATCTCCCTGTCCAGGCGTTTGGGTGGCAGGACAGGTTAGAGATCACCGAATCACATCAGGCCCCGTGTGGGTGCCATGGTTGCCTTGGCACCTCTTGTGGTGTTTAGGAAAAGAAGCCAGCCTTGTCCTGGGTTTACAGGTGGGGCTTGGGGACATGAAATGACTTTTCCACGATGCTCAGGGGGCTGGATCTGGCTCCTGAACCAGGTCAACTGGTTATTTCGCCACGCCAGCCTGCCCCCCTGCGCACCAGCTCCCCAAGCCTCACATTCAGGCTCAGCATCCCAGGGAACCTGAGGTGCCATTCAGAAATCTGCGGCACCTTGGGTAAGGGCAGCAGCCGGCTGAGCTCCGGGGGTGCGGGTACAAGGAACCGCGCGGGGACAGTCCTCCCGAGATCCAGCCTCTCCGCCCAGAGCGCAGCAGCGAGTCCTGGGGGTGGGCTGGGGGAGGGGCTGCAAAGTTAGAGCTTCTTTGCTCTGAGTGACAGTATTAGAAGGAGGTGCGGTTGTCGCCGACTTGGCTGCGTGGGGAGAAGAAGCCCCGTCCCCCGCCCCTCTGGCCTCCCGTCCCTTCTGCAACCAGCCAATAACTTAACTCCCCTGCCCGGGAGGGGGCTGGCGGCCGCCCTCCCCTGCTCCGCCGCATCTTGGCGCTGTCCGCGGTGCTGACCGCCAGTCCCCTGATTGCCGTTTCCAGCCGCCGGGATCTCGGAGGCGTCCAGCCTCCCCACCGGGCCTCCGACCTCTCTTTCTTCAGGCACCGCAGACATAAATCACGGTGGGAGACAGGCTTGGCTCCCCTGCGCCGGGAAGTCGCTGATCCCCTCCCGCGGGCTCACGCACGGTTTTGCAGTAGTGGTGACAGCTACCGCCGAAGCAGGCGCTGGGGAAGCAATTGATTCGTCTCCTGCCGGCAGCCCGGAGTTGCCTACGCGGACAGGAGAGGGGGAGACGGAGCCCAGCGAGCAGGGCTCACACCGGGGAAGCTCGATCCATGTGGAGGACAGTCTGACGGAGCCACCGTCTGCCCCCCGCCACCGGGACTGACTTCTCCGAGTCCAGCAGAGGTATTCATTTTTGCCTCGGTCCCGCCTGCTTTAGGGGTAGTGTGTGCATGTGTGTGTGCACACGCTGGTGGCTCGATTTTATTTGGGGAAGAGCAGGAGTGTCAAAAGAACAATTTTCTTGCAGGCACCTCCGCCGACTGAGCTTTCAAACCAAGTCATCGGGACTTAGCGTCCTCCCACCCGGCAGGGAAGGAGGGGTTGGCAAGAGCTGGGCTCGCCAGTCTCCCCTGCAATCCGCCAGCATCACGGTAAGGGATATTTTTCTTGGTTGTGCCACTGGGTTAGGGGCACTGGGATCTGTGGTGTCGTGTGAGTGACCGGCTGGGGTACAGGGCGGTGGAGAGGGAGGGGGCGCTGGGGAGAGACCACGTTGATTTTTGCCCAAAGTCTGCAGTGCTTTATCACCAAAGCGGCACCCGAAAGCCAAATGAGATGTAGGCTCAGTGCCCAGGGAGGGGGTAAATTGTGCTCATGTTTTAGGCAAAGCCATCAAGGTAGTGGCTTCTTCCCAGTGTGTCCCCCTCCCTTGCAGCAGAAGCTGTTGAAAGTCGCCTGCAGTTTCTCGGAGCGCATTAACCCTCCCGGGGCCGGCCAGGCTGCCATGGAGGGTCTCTGGGTGCTCTGATTTAGTGGGCGAGCGCGGTAGCCCAGTTGGGAGAGAGTCACCTGAGGCTGCAAGGTTAACCCTTGCCTGGCACCCTGGCTGAGGCTTGCATAGGACAGGGCTCAGGTTGTACCACCTTTCAGGGACAGCTGAGTAATTTCATTGTGGTGGTTTCTGCAAGCTGTGCTAGTTTCTGAGACAGGAGACAGACATGAAAGGGCCACATTTTGCTTGGGATGAGTGGTCAGGGAGGCCATCAAGGAGTATCCAGCTGTCTGCAGAGCAGACAATGTTTTATTTACACAGGTGGTGTCACCTGTAAGCGATGGCATGGGGGGTGCATGCTGGCATTCACTCAGGAGCCTCATCTCACAGCAGAGAAGAGGGGACTGTGGGCTCTTCAGATTCTAGGAAAGGTCCAGCCCCTAGCTCCAGATCGGTCCCAGGGCAAACTGTGCCTCTGCACTAGTTTCTTTTTCTGAGATCTGGATAGGGTAAAGCCTGCAGCAACCTGTTAGTGAGTGGGAAGGTGAGGTTCCTTGTAACCAAATCCAAAAGCTCACATTTAATTTTAAAATGCTTTTCCTGCAAATCTGTGACCCATCAAAAGAGGATTTCTCTTTGCTTTCGGCTTTAATTACATCTACCTTTCTGGAAATGAATGTCCTTATTTTTAGTGCCTTTGCTATTATCTCAGGGCCCACTCAGCCTTCTGTAGCCCCAAGGATTTCCTCCTGAGGTACTTTCTCTTGGAGGTGGGAGTCCAGCCCCTGAGACGGGGGAGCCTGGATTGGAAGCAGGGGCCCCTCAGTCACTTTCCTCAGCCCCACAGCCAAGTGGAGCCACTGAAGCCCCAGACACCAGCCTGTTCAGGCAGGACAGGGGAGGTGGGGAAGGATTGTTTGGTGGTTAGTGCCAAGGATTTGGTCCTCAAAACCCCTGGCTTCTACTCTTGGCTTTCCTTGCTGGGTGACCTTGATGGGGAAGTTGTCTGGGTTCCCCCCCCCCCCAACCCGGGGATGAGGGATGTGAACAAATTTAAGGAGCCGCAGACCTGGCCGTGGGTGATGTTTAAGGTACTGAACTTTGGCACCCACTGATCAGAATAAACCAAGGCTGGGGTCCTGTCGTGGGGGCCTCAGAGGTCCCCTGCTGTGCTGAATGTTGACCCTTTAACTGCTGGGTTATGGGTGGTTTGGGAGGAACGTGGGTTGTCAAAGAGCCCCGGGGCCTCAGGTCTGTGACACCATCCACTCCTGAATATTGTAATTTTTTAACAACTGGTTCAGCCACACAGAACCCGCCCACCCGCCCACTCCGGAGGTGAGGAGCGCCCAGATGTGAGAACTTTGCCACATCTCTCTGCTACCTGGCTTCCCTCGGGTGGCTGACAGCCAGGAGGCCACCCGCCTTCCTCCCTCGTCACACTGAAGTGGCGCATTGTGGTGCACTGAGGAGAGGGGACCGACACTTCTGGAAAGAGCCCTGGACTTGGGACAGAGGACCCAGATCCGGCTGTTCCCTCCCCTCTCTGAGACTCGGTTCCCCATCATGCAATGAGGCACTTGGTCTAAGTGGCCTAGGGACCCCTTCCAGCTCCTAGGGTCTGTGACTGTGTGGTAGGCGAGCTCCTGTGTGTGTGTGTGTGTGTGTGTGTGTACCCACACTTCTAGGAAGGGCTGGCTTTGTGTTTCTCTATCCCTTTTCAGGGGGGCCCAGAGAGGGACAACCACTTTCCTGAGACCACACAGTAAGCCATGGCCTAGCAACACACAAATCCCCAGCACTGTCCCCTCACTCCTGTCTCTGGCAACTGCTGCTCTCCCCACCCCTGGCCTGGGATGTGGACCCTCAGCATTAGCTGTCCCATCTGTGCTGCAACCCCCACAGGGTGGCCAGGAGAGGGCATCCCCCCAAAGTGGCTCAGGGTTTCCTCCTGCTCTCCACACACCTGGGCTGTGCAGTCTGAAGATGGGCACTGCGGTCAGGATGGCCGCTCCGTGGGGTGACCTACACGAGGTGGCCTTCCTGTTGGTTTAACCCTTTCCCTCTCCGTGTGTGGGTCATGGGTGTTCGTGGCTTTCTATTAAAAACCACGCGACATATGGGCCTGTCTCTGGCTCCTTATCCCCGTTGAGTGGGGAGCTGGTCACAAACGCAGACGAGTTGGGAATTGATGTGCAGGCGACAGGAGGAAGCAGCATGGTTTATTTCTGTTAAGAGCTGTGGCTGTAACCTGGGATAAAAATAAATCCGGGGCCCAGGCGTGGTGGGTTGGAGCCGATGAGTTTAAGTGATCTAGCTGCCGCCCAGGATGGGGAGCCTTGAGGTACCGAAGGGGGGGGGAGACACTGCAGAGAGAACCCCTCTCTTTCTGTCCCCCACCCCTGGATGCCTCCATACCCAGCTGATTGAACCGCTAGGGGCTGCAGTGTGGGGTTGCTGGGGGCAACCAGACTTGAGTTCCATTTCTGACTCCAATGCATCCTTGCTGTGTGACTGCAGGCAAAGCCCTTAATCTCTCTGAGCCTCAGTTTCTTCAATTAGGTATCTTAAGGTAGCACAGTGTCATGGTTGAGAACTCAGTTCTCTGGAAACAGACATCTGAGCTTAGAGCCTGGTTCCACCCCTTTCTAGTTGGGTCACGTCCCCTCTCGGGACCTCAGGCTCCCTGTCTGTGAAATAGGGATGATAACAGTTGTGAGAATTGGAAGAGTCAACAGTTCCTAAGTGCTTGGTCCCAAGCTTGGTAAGGAGCAAGTGTCTAGTGAATGCCAGCAGTGAGGATGACGTTGGTGACGGTCTCCTGCAGTTGCTGGGCCCTGGCCCTCAGTTTCTCCATCTGTGAAGTGGGCGTCTTGGCCTCCCTTCCCTCGGGCCCTGGGGCTCTAACCAGCCCCCAGCAGCCTGAGCGTGCAGGCTCTGGAGGGGGGTCTGGAAGGAGCAGCCTGCTTCCTGTACCGTCCTTAACTCCCCCACGTCCTGGGAGGCTTTTGCTGAATCATCTCAACCTACAGCTCTGAGCGGGGATTTTCTCTAGGAAACCCGAGCTTTCCCTCCCTCCCCGGGAAGCGCTTTCCTGCCATGGTAGCCCTTCTTGGGGACCCCGAGATGCTGGGGGGCTGGTCCCTAAGGGCCAGGGCTGTGCTATCTGCTGCATGGGGTCAGGGTCAGCACATAGCAGGTGCTCAGCCAAGACTTGCTGGAGGAATGATGATGGCTCTGATGATTGATGCCTGGACTTCCCAGTCAGGACCTCAGCCTTGGACCCAGGGTCGAGGGGAGGCCTGCATGCAGTAGGTGCTCAGCTAATGTTGGTTGAATATGATGAGTCATGGGCAAGGGGTTGGGGGAGGACTCGGCTTCCATGCTGATCTGCTGCAGGCTCCAGGCAGGCCTCCCTGTCCTCCTGACCCGCACTCACGGCTGCTTCATCACACATCACACATTTATTGAGTACCTACTGTATGCCTGGCACCATAGTGGGCATTGGGAATAAAATAGTCACAAAGACACAATCCATCTGGGGTCTTAGATAAAGTAAGTGGCCACCTGTAAAATGTGATCTTTTGGAGGGAGGGGTACAGAGGGGGGCTTCCTGGGTCCCCAGAAATACTGAGCACATTCACCAGGATTCTATTGGTATCCTTCTTGGCTTTAAGGCTCTGCTCTTGGCTGAGGGGCCGATACTTTGGGGTGCGTTGACACATCCAGTCCTTGTCACTTATGCTTTAGTGAGACGTCATGAGGTCCTTCCTGGGGACGAGGCAGGCTGGTTGTTTGAGGCAGGAGTGGAGCCTCCCAGGTCTGTCCTGGGAGAGGAGCCGGGAGTTGGGCTGGTGTTGTGGGGGGCTGGAAGCCCTGCCACCTGGGGGTCTGATCGGCAGGAATCAGACGGTTGGTCTCACTCTGCTCCTCAACGTCAGCTGGGGACTTGTTAGGAGACGAACTTTTGGCTCTGAAACTCTGGTTGCAGGGGCCTGGGGCCCGGTGCTATCACAAGCCCCCTGTGCTCTAAGGCAAGGCAGTTTAAAAATGTAAAACACGTGGTGACAGGTGTCACCTAGAGCAGCTCTCCACGGGTTGTGATCCTGGGACTTTCTGCCAAGTTCCCCGCATGGGTCCCCAGGGGCTGAGCAGGACAAGAACAAGGTCTCTTGCTTGTCCTGGCAAACCGCAGAGACCTCCAGGGCAGGACCCACGACTCCCCAGGCTCTCAGAGCCCACGGTGACGGTGACGTGGCTGCAGGGATGGGCGCTCCGGCCTGGTGGGAAGGCAGCCGGTTCTTCTCAATCCGACCCCGCCCCCCATTCGGGTCAGGGAAGTGGGGCGGCAGCACTGAGGCTCCAGGCTGCTGTCTGCAATGTCACCGTGGTTTCCTCGAAGCAATTGTCTTGCTGACATCTGTCTGCATGCTTCCGCTGTGGCGCTGGAACTCGGCGCTCTGGCAGCCTCAGGATCCGGGACACGGTGACACGCCCAGCCCCCTGCGACTCATCACACAGAGGACCCTCCTCTGCAGCCTCCCGGGAAGGAGCTGGGAAGGATCTCTTTGTGGGGAGGACAACAGTGGGTCCTCCCCTCCCAGCCCCCGCCGCTGAGTGGGCTCATTCACTGCCTCAGTCTCCGTCCCCTCCCTCCTTCCTTTGTGCCTCTCCGATGCTCCCACACAATGACCAGCGGCCGCTTGTGAATGGAGGCCGCTCTGGGCGCAGAGCACATTATGTAAGCGGCTTTGCGTGCCAGCCACGGGGCGGGCGGCGGCGGGGCTGACAGGAGGGATGATTTCTCGAAGTTTGCCGGGAGGCCTTCCGGGGAAGACGCTGCCAAAAAGCATCTGCCTGGTCCCCTGCACCCGGGTCCTTCCTGCCCGCACCTCCCCGCCCCCTGCCTGGTGATCCCTCTGCCACGGTGGCCGGTGGCCAGTTCCCAGTCTCCTCCTCTCTCTCCTTTTGCCCCCACCCATCTCCTTCCCCATTCTCTCAAGCTCCCTTCCTCTCCCTGGTCCCCTGTCCCCAGCTCCTCTGGCTTCCCCCTTCTACCTCCTCCCCTGCCCCAGCCCATCCGGAGTCTCTTCAGGTGCCCACGCACAAATGACTGAGAAGGGGACCCATTTGGGAGGCCCCAGGACCCCAGGTGGTGAGCACACCCAGTGGGGTGACTGAGTACCCCAGTTTGCTTGGGACTGAAGGGACGCCCAGCATGCAGGACTTCCCATGTTAACACCAGGGCCCCAGGGGAACCGGGACAAGCCGGTCCTTTGGCCTCGAAATCAAGCTTTTTAGAATTTTGTAGAACTTCCAAAACACTCAGACCTTAGGGTTCTGGGGGGTCTCTGGCCTTCCCACTGAGGGAGGCACGAGCCGTCCCCAGCCTGGCCACCCTCTGCTGCCCAGGCACGCAGAGCCGTCCAGGGTGAGGGGCTGACTGCCCCCTTCCTAGCCCCTGTCCCTGACAAGACAAGCCACCCTGGCAGCTGTTGGCTTATTCGTCACCAGGAGGGATGAGGGAGAGGTTGCAGATCACCCCCTGCCAGGGGTTCTCCAATCTGAGCCTGCATCAGAGTCCCCTTGTGGAGCCTTGGAAGGCAGGTTCTGATTCAGTGGGACTCGGATGGGTCTCAAGAACCAGCGTGTCTGATGAGTGTCCGTTGAGCTTGATGTGCCGGTCCGGGGACCACACTCCGAGCACCACTGTTCTCTGCCAGGTCGCTCCTGTCCCCGTCCTGGGTGGGGCATGTGCTAGGCACTTGGCACCCGGCAGTGAGTGAAGCAGAGAGCCCTGCCCTGCTGCAGCTGGCACCCAGTGGGCACCGCAGGCAATAGACCAGTGAACTGTGGAGAGGGGCGGCCGGGGGAGCTTGGAGATGGCAGCACTCGAATCCAGAGCTGAGTTTCTAGAAGGAGTGAGCCAGGAAGGAAGGAGAGGTTGGGGGGAGTGTCACTCCACTCTGTACACAGGGTTTCAGGCAGGAAAGTGGAATGACCCGATTTATACTGTTGACAATGATGGCTACAGTGGCCACTTGGTGACCTGGGCTAGGAGTGGCTGATGGAGCAGCATGAAGCAGGATGCGCCAATTTGGCACAGGAGGCCCCTGGGGGCATCTGCTGCCACCAGGCCAGGCTGTGGCATCTGGGCTTTGGAGACCCAGGGCCGGTGGGGCTGGTCGTTGACCTGGTGGATGATGCCAGCTCCTGGCATTACCTGCCTGTTCCCAGGGTGGGCCGGATCCGGGTATCAGCAGCACAAGGTCAAAAGCAGGACCAGGGGCAGGGACCAGGCCCCATGGGAACAGGAGACCCTGCCAGGCAGCCCTGCACCGAGCTCACCTTCCACAGGGACCTGCTGCTGTTATTGAGATTTGATTTTCTCTTTTTCCTTGGAAGGGTTTATCTCCAGGGTGGGGCACCGTAGCCAGCCTGGCCTGTCACCTGCACTAGGTGCGTGTCTTCTGGGCAATGGGGAAGTGTACAGGGAAAAAAATCCTAAATGGGGCACACACACGCTGGTGACCAGGAGGGGACGTTGCTTCTGATTATAATGCCTGGGAGCTGGACTCATCTGTACCTCTCAGGTACCCACGGAGGACTCAGGCTTTGGAGGTTGGCAGATTTCCACTCCCCGCCTTGGCAGGAGGCCCTGAGGGTTAAGTTGCTCTTCTTTTTCTTTTCCTGATCCCTGACCATCATGGACCCTTGCTGGACCCTTGGTTTTTCAATATTTATTCTCTTTTACGTCCAGACGCCATTCCCCTCCCTTCATAGAAAGCCATCGTCTCTGCTGCTGATGGGCACCTGTCTTGTTTGTAGATAAACATTTAAAACTGTCTTTTAGCTTATTAAATGGTGTAGTACTGGAGATCTCATGGTTTCTCTGTCTTTTTTCCCACTGAATGCTGTGTGTTTAAGATCCAGCCACGTTGCAAGGTTACCCCTGACCCTTTGCTGCTAGTCGTTGCTCTACGCCGAGGTGTTCATTTCTATTAGTATTCCTATTTTACCCATTTTTCTCCTTTCAATTTTTAAAAATTTATTTTTATTTTTGGCAGTACTGTGGGGATTGAGCCAGGGGCACGTTACCACAGACCTACATCCCCGGAACCTTCAATTTTATTTTGAGACAGGCTCTCACCAAGTCACCTAGGCTGGCCTTGAACTTGTGATCCTCCTGCCTCAGCCTCCTGAGTGACTGGGATCACAGGTGTGCACCACCATGCCTGGCTGAAGACTCATTTAAACAGAGTTTTTATAGTCACTTGGGTGGTACAGCTTAATGTTTGTTGTTTTGCTTTTGACGATTTTGCTCAGCAAACACTGAAGACCAGCTCGTGATGGCCACATGTCACAGGTGTGTGGAGCAGGCAGAGGAGTGCAGCCGTGAGGTCACTGGGGTCTGGAGCTCAGTGGATCTGGGCTTGAATCCTGACTCTGTTACCCAGTGACTATGTGATCTTTGGTAGACTGATTTGGTCTGTCTGTGCCTCAGTTTCTTCTTTTGTAAAATGGGGATCATGATAGCATTCATCTATAAAGTTGACCAAGTGTGAAATAAGATCATGCATGACATACTTTGTGGAATAAAAATATTTTAAATGGTATCCTGGGGCAGGGGGTGGATAAATGCATGTTCATAGCCTATGTTTGCCAGCTCTCTCTTACTATAACAAAATACCTGAGATAACCAATTTAAAAGGAGGAAAGGTTCATTTTGACTCACAGTCTGGGGTTTTCGGTCCATGGACCGTTGGCTTTGTTGCTTTGGGGCCTGTGGCGAGGCAGGACATCATGGCAGGAGCAAGCTGCTCACCTCATGGTGTCCAGGAAGGGAAAGGGAGGGGACCAGGGTCCACAATACCCTTCTAGGGTCACCCAGTGACCTCAGACCTTTTGCTGAGACCCAGGGCCGGTGGGGCTGGTCGTTGACCTGGTGGACGATGCCAGCTCCTGGGACCAAGCTTTGAGCACATGGGACTGTAGAACATTCCAGACCCAAATTCTAGCATCGCCCTCCAAGTCCCTACTCTGGGCTGTGTTTACAGAGTGTGCGTTATGTGGTGCTATGTGAATGTGCTGTGGGTGTGAGTGTGCGTGAGTGTGTTGGGGTGCTTCCCCAGCTGAGGGGAGGCATGGCTGCCTGGTGACTGTCCCCCCCTCTGTGGAGCACTTGCTACCGCTCTGCTCCCTGGGCCCCCCTCCAAACCCGATGCTGTCCCCAGGAAGGACCCGTGACAGCAGAAGGCTCCTGGCCCTGAGCTCCCCAGGGGTGAAGTGCCACAGAAGCCGCCAGCCAGTGCCCTCAGTAACCAGGGAGGCCCCCGGAGGCCCCCAAGACGGTGGGCCTGAGAGACTCCAGAGCTGAAAATTCTCCCTGGTTGTCATGGCAACAGGTCTGGCACGGGAGCCTCTGTCCCAGTGGGCCACCATGGACTGCCATTTCCAACACCCATTGTGAGGGCAGCCTCCGACCTCCACAGCAGGGTGGTCCCCAATGTTCTGGGGGGGGGGGCTCCCACGGGCTACCAGGTTACCCCCATGTGGGTCTAAGTCCCAGCTGGACCATGCACGTGGTGGCGTCCTGTGGCTGCCGAACCGGGTCAGGATGAGAACACGTTGGGGGCCTGCCATGCTCCACAGGAGCTCCCTGGAGTCCTGGCCCTCAGGGGGCTCGGCCCCGGGCTTTGTGTCACATGCATGAGCTCCTTTAATCCCTAGGGGAAGCCTTGGGGAGGGGGCGTGACGGACACCTCCATCTGCGGATCACTGAGGCTCTGGAGGACAGGAGCCTCCTTACTCCCCTGTAGAGGATGGATGCGGGGACTCAAACCTTTTAACACCAAAGTCAAAGGCTGAATTTTCACAGCGAGGAAATGAACCTCCAAGGGCTCTTTCTTTCGCCCTGTAACGGGAGATAACCATCGCCACCGACCCTTTGGAATGGTCGTGAAGATAAGGCGACTTGAAAGTGTTTCTGTGGAAATCGGTTCTCTTGTCTTTAGCTCCTGGCTGGGGTCCAGAGCACCCTCCACTTTCCAATAAAGGACAGACACACGGACCAGCAGGGGGCAGTGTGCACACCAGGTAGAGATGCCCGGCTCACTCTGCACCTCTGCGTCCCAGTTGTGGCCTCGGATAAGCTCCCTGGCCTCCCTGACCACGCCCCCCCCCCAGTTGTCTCACCCGTAAGGTGGGAAAGAGAGATTACTTCTGCTATTTCACAAGCACCTTTTTGAAGGGCAGAGTTGGAGCCACTACCTCCATTTACAGGTGAAGGAACTCAGGCCCAGAGAGGCGGACCAACTTCCAGACCTCTCTAGGTGACTTAGGGGTGAGGACCAGGTTTAGCCCTCAGGGACAGCAGTGACCAGCAGCAGTCGCAGACAGGCTGGAAAAAGTTGGCGTTTGGCTTGGTGGCTTTGGGATCCTCCTGGTGGGATCTGGCGGGGCTCGGGGGGGCGGGGGGCTGCGAGCACTTCCAGGTGGGTGCCCCTACCTGGGAACTGACCGTCCAGCAGAAGTTTTTCTCATAGAATCTGAAGTGAAAGCCTCTCCCAGCTCTCTGACCTTCACCCTGTGTAGCTTCCAAATGTCTGGGAGCTACTTCTGTTCAGTCTTAACCTCAAGGTTTGTAAATTTTAGTGGGTGTAAGAATCTCCTGGGGTGCTTTTCAAAAACAGGTTCTTGCAGCCTGGGCCTAGATATTCTGACTTGGAAGGTTCAGGTGGGGCTCAGAATCTGCAGCCTGCAGTTTCCTGAGTGATTCAGCTGCAGCAGGTGGGTGCTTCATCCTGGGCAGAAGGTCGCTTCCCCCAGGCAGAGGAGGACACAGCACCCACCGTGTTGGACAGATCCAGCTAGCTAGCTCGGGCTTCTGAGCTGTCTGAGGTTCTATCCCGTGGCTTCTCCTCAGTTTGCCTTCTGGATCCAAACCAAAGAAATAATATTTCTAAGACAGAGCATGATCCTTAAGAGCTAAGTGAATTTGGGGATGTTGCTGCTTGAGGTTCAAGGTGTAGGTTTGTTTTGGTGAAGGGGACGAGGCAGTCTCTGCGTTATATTTGGGACCTTCCCCAAACCAACAGTCATCCATTCACTGGAAGGGATTTATTGACCTTCTACTGGCATGTGAGTCCTTGGATCCGAGTATAAAGTGAAACTTCTGCTTACATATTTTCCTAATAAAATGACCAATCTGCCTCTAACCCCCACAAAATGTTTTGCCTAACTGAAGTAGATAACTGTTATGGGTGCAGGGGGAGTTATCAAATATCGAGTTAGAATGTTTGATTCATCAATTGTAATACACATAATACTTAAAATTACATGTTATGTAAAATAATCCAGTAATCCACAACATGTTTTTTTTTAATCACTGACACATATTAAGAAAACAAACCAGGCCGGGCACAGTTGTACATGCTTGTAATCCCAGCAGCTCGGGAGGCTGAGGCAGGAGGATCACGAGTTCCAAGCCAGCCTCAGCAAAAGCAAGGCACTAAGCAACTCAGGGAGACCCTGTCTCTAAATCAAATACAAAATAGGGCTGGGGATGGGGCTCAGTGGTTGAGTGCCCCTGAGGTCAATCCCTGGTACCCCCAAAAAAAGTAGGGAATATTTTATTACTTTAGCTAAAGTTATCCACTGTTAACACCTTGTTGATAAACGGGAAATGAAGAGATGCTCTTGGAGATTCACTTGGGTTGAAAAGTCTAGGAAGCCTTCAATTAAACTCTTTTGTTTTTCAAAATAAAGGAATTTGAGAGGACAGACAGAACGCTTGGCAGTCGGAAAAACATTTCAAGAACCTGAGTAGAAATTGGTTCCCGGCTTCCAGAGGAGCATTTGGTTGGGGATTGCTCATCTTCTCTTTGCCCATGTGCAGGACATGTCAAGTACTGCGCCCACTGCTGGGACAGAGCAGAAAATAACTTTTATTTGGCACCTTCCCTGGAGCAGGTAGATATTAATCATGCAAATGGATTTGTACTTAGAGGCCGAGGTGGGGCTTGTAAGGAAAGGAGCACAGGTCTATGAGACCATGTCACAAAGAAATCTGATCCAATCTAGGAGGGCTTTTCCTGAGGAAGTGACATGGAGCTGAGGCATTGAGAACATATGCAAAGGCCCTGAGGTAGCCTTTAAGGATGTAGAATGTCAGGAGTAAGGGTCAGGGGCCAAGGGAGATAAGGCAGGGCCTTGCTGTGGTGATTTATTCTAAGACCAACAAGGTCTCAAAAGCAAAAGGGTGATTTGGAATGACCTGTTTTGAAAAAGTCACTGCAGGATTTACAGGCAGATGAAGAACTTGGGGAGACCAGATGAGTATTTAAAAGTGGCCCTAGAAAGGGCCACATGTATTGGCTGAGCACCCCCCTGCTCCACCTTCTTCATAGTACCCTGTCCTTGGAAAGGAGGAGGATTTGGGGTCCCCGTCAGGGAAAGATTTGTTCTTCAATGAACTATGAGTGAAAGGGAAATCCCTGAAAATGTGGACAGGGAGTGGGGGCCATGTAGGGACATTGCTAATCTACCTGGGGTTAAATGCCAGCTCTGCTGCTGGGTGACCTAGAGAAAGTTACTAAACCTCTCTGAGTCTCCGTTTCCTCATCTTGGGAAATGGAGTCGACGCTATTGCTTACTTTGCTGGGTTGCCTTGGAAATGTAGCCAATCATGACGTAGTCTTTGCTCAGAGTAGGGCTCAGCATAGAGTAGATGCTCAGTAAACAGGAGTACTGTTGTTTTGATGAGATCTCTGGGCTCCACATTCGACAAGGGGACCTGTAAATCCTTTCTACCCTCTTCCAAATCACCTTCTTAGTGCACCCTTTCCTGCTCACCCTATTTAAAAGTGTACTTGCTGCCCCAGAACTCCACCTCCTCCTCCTCTATTCCACCCCTCCCAGCTCTTGATTCGGTGTGCACAACGTCTATTTCAATTATTTATTTTGCTTTTGGTCCCTCCTCTCCCGTGAGAATATCAGCCCCTCCCGAACAGGATAACTCAACCCTTATGTATCATTATGTTCCCAAGGCTCTCTATTCCATAGCACCTGGTATGCAGTAGGTGCTCAGTAAGTATTCCCTGAACATGGTCAGTGTCAGTCTAGGGCTCCCTCCCCAGACTACTTGAACCTGATGCAGCAACGAGCAGAAAGAAAAACTCCAGGCCTCGGCAGGGCTGGGGACCGGGCAGGGACAGTGGGAGTCACCGGGGACTTGGGTGAGGGGGAAGGAAGTAGGGGTCTCTTATAAAACCAGCCCTGGACCCGGATCTTTTCTAACCTGAGCCTTTGTGGATACCAACCTCACTGTGCAGCGCGGACCTCGTCAATATTTAAGAAGCCCTGCACTGCAGGCTGGGGCCGCAGGGCAGACCAAGCAGAAATGCTCAGAGACGGTCTCTTAAGTGCTGGATTAGTTTTAAAAGGAGAGAAAGAAGAAGAGGAAAAAACCACAAAGCCCGCGGCTCCCGGCTGCCCAGGTTTCTGGCTGATGTTGAGCAGCTCGCCCCAGAGTCATTAGCTCTGATTCAGAGCAGGTCGTCGCTGCCAGCAGATGGGAAACGGGGGCCCAGGGATCGGGGGTCCTGGGTCCCGTCTCCTGGCATCACACAAAGCAGGGTGCTCAGAATGTGATTCTCAGGCCAGCAGGGCCCATCTCGCCTGGGAACTTACTAGAAACAACAAATTCTCAGACCTGCATCAGAAACTGGGAGCTGGAAACGGCCCCTATTGCTCCAGGGAATCCTGACGTGTGCCTTGGTTGGAGGAAGGGAAGAGGTGTGGTGGGGCGCCCGCGGGGGCTTCTCAGCCCTGGCTGCACGTTATCCTCAGCTGGGCACTTGAACACACCCAACAGGGTGCTAGGACCCTCTTGGAGTCTCTCTCCCTCTCTCTCTCTCTCTGGTACCAGGGACTGAACTCAGGGGCACTCCACCCCTGAGCCCCATCCCCAGCCCTATTTAGTATTTTATTTAGAGACAGGGTCTCCCTGAGTTGCTTAGGGCCTCACTTGTGCTGAGGCTGGCTTTGAACTCGTGATCCTCCTGCCTCAGCCTCCCAAGCCACTGAGATGACAGGCTTGTTTCCCAGCACTCAGCCTTGGAGTCTCTTCTGTAGCATGGGTGGCATTCTGGCCTTGGCATTTTTATACTACCTCCTTCCCAGGTAATTCCAGGGTGCATCCAGGGTGGTGTCCCTTGTTCAGCACTGATGTGACTTCGGGGAGTCGTCTCACATCAGGTCCTTAGTTGGGGTATCCGTAAACTGGATCCTAAGTCTCTCATCTCCGGAACTTGCGAGAAAACTAAGGAGCTTAAGACGGGTGCTGTGAACTCTGCGGGCTGTGGAAATGCCAGCGGGGAGCCGGGAGGGCTTCCTGGGACGGGCTGTGTCTGGACCACTTCCTGCCAATTACCCCGTCTCCCTGTCCTCTCACTCCGGAGAACCAGGGCCACCAGAACTGTCACCGCCCAGCAATGACACACCACCTCCTGCTCCTGGCTTCTGTCTGCCTCAGGGAACTGGGTTTCCCACCCAAGGCTTCTGCGTCCCCCATGAGCAGAAAGGGAGGACATCAAGACCATGCGTTGGGGACACGTTCTGTTTCTTGTTTTTTCATGTGGCAACTTGGCCGTGCCAAACCAGACCAGTAGCTCAGCAACCACCCGCAAAGCCTCAACTCTTCTTCCAGGGAGAAATGACCTTTCCTTTCTTTCCTTGAGAAAGGGCTAGAAATCAGGACTGAGGGAATCTGATCCTCTCGCACCCTCAGCCTTGGAAGATGGGAGTCTTCCTAGCCTCCAAGCACAGTGTCAGGGGGGACACATGGTATTGCAGAAACTGAGCTGGTGGTCGGGCTTGGGACACACTACTTTACCCCGATTCACCCTGAGCTCCCTGCAAACCTGCGCTTCTGATCATGTCTTGTAGACACGAGGGGCTGAAAACACACTTATCACCCCACTTATCGCCCAGCCTGGTTGGTTCTCTGATCCAGTCTGGCGAGGCAGCGGCTGGGGGATTCCTGCAAGTTCTCAGTCCCCGGCAAATCCCCAAGCCCAAGTGTCCACTCTGGAGCCCCCTCACCGACTCGCCCCCCTGCCCCCCAGAGGTGACGGTGGAGGAGGCTGGTGGAGATGCAACTGAGGCTTCTTGTGGGAAAAGAAGAAGTCCCAGATGCAAGCCCTAATGACACCATGCATGTCCCTGGCACCTTCCCTTCCAAAGTGCATCAACTACCTTGTGATCTGCCCCTGGCCCCCAACACACTCATAAAATAAGACAGCAAATAGACCAACGTCCTCGGCACCTGTCCAAATAGTACAGCACATGATAAGAGGGGGAGTGGAAAGCCAGGGACATTTTCAGGTTATCATTGGGATTTATATTGAGTGGATCACATAGCACTTTAAGCAATACAGGACAGGTTATAGCACATATCTGTTTTTCTTAGATCCGTTTGTAGGAGGCAGGGGGTCCATCCATACTCCTGGCAGCTCTGTGCTGCAGACTTGCTGCAGACCCTGAATGAGTGAATGCAGAATCTCTGCTCCCGGGGAAAGACTGGCCAGGTGCCTTCCAGCATCAGTGGGTCAGCCCGTGACCTTGCCTTATGCGTGTTTCTACCTAAAGCCACCTCACTGAGCATGCATTATTGATCTGTCAACATTGACTTCACAGCCAGCAGCCCTGCAGCTCGTGACTGAACGGGGCTTGGTTCACACATCTTTTTTCTCCATGAGGTGCGTCACGGCCTTCTTGATGTTGAGCTGGGGACAGGTGGGTTAAGGGACTCAATTTTGTCCTCTCTGAATATCTGCGATCGAGCACAAAGGCTTCACAGATGTTGATTTGGGGAGAACAAATACGTTTTCGCTCACAGGCAAGTTCATAACAAGGAATCCACGAATCACGAGTGTTTGCAGGCCGTGAGTCTGTCGGTCTGGGCCTCAGACGCTGTTGACTTGAGTCAAACCCATTCAGATGGTGCAGCTGGAGAGGCTGACGTGGCGGGGGTGTGACTGGAACCAGAGGCTCTCAAGAGCATCCCCACAGAGCCCCCGTCCCCTCTGACTTCTGCCTTTTCTGAATCGGCCTTGCCTTCAGGAAGACTTTCTTCACCAAGTCCAAGTCAGGCTTATCCGCACATCGGCTCAGTAGGAAAGAGAGGAGACAGAGATTCCAACCAAAGTTTGAGAATGGAGTCTACTTGACTGGAATTGGGGCATTGATTCAGCTTCAAATTCAGTAACTGTCGTGGGAAGTGGGGAGTGTGCTGATGGTCACCAGGTTGGGGTGGGGGACCACCCCTGGGGCTGGGAGTGGACGTCGATCTCATCAGAACACCATAGGCTGAGCCCGGATAAGGGTGGTTCCTTAAAAGAAAGTTGGGGTGTTGGTACCAGGAGGAAGGGAGCAGCTGACTGCTCCCCACCCCTAAGGAACTTGCAGTCTGTGGAGGGTGAGTTATGTCAACTGTGAGAGGCCACCTGCTGGGGTTCTGAATTCCCAGCCTACCAGAAAGTCAGACAAGAAAGGCTCAGAGGATGGGAGATGGCGTTATGGGACAGGTGAGCTGAGCTGGGGTCCGAGGGGCTAAACAGAGGATCAGGAGCATCTCGGGGGCTGACAAAGCCTTCTCACTCCTGTCTGTGCCATCCAGGGGGCTTCTGCAGAAGCTTGGGGACCAACTTGAAGTCCTACCTGTGGGCTTGGAGGGTGGCACGTGCCGCTGTCCGTGGTCCTGAGCCGCAGCCTGGGCCCCTGCTGACTGCAATCCAACCTTCCTCAAGGACAAGACTCTTGTTGTGTCTGTTTTCTGTCTTCGTGGAAAATATGCACGGACGACACTGCCCGTGTGAATCAGGGTCCCAGCGGGAAACAGATGGCAATTCAAAGTGTGCAATTTGAGGAGAATTTTGAAAAGGAGTGAAGGTGTGAATAGGATTAAAGAACCCGTGGAACCTCCCGGGGCTGCAGTACTGGGAGCTGCTGCCTGCCACCTCCAGGCTTGACAGGGGCCACAGCCAGGGCAGGGTGGGGGGGAGCTGGAGGGGCGGTGTGGGGGAGGGCTGCTGACCTGAGCTGTGGCCACGGGGGAGGATATGGACATTGCAGAAAAGGAGCCCTGTCCTGCTGCCCCTCCCTCCACCCAGCCTCCCCTGGTGCTCCCCATGGGCTGAATCCAAATGGAGGCCAGAAGCCCAGGGGAACTGTGACATAATACATAACAGCCAGCTTCAGGGGAAGAGAACAGGGAGGTCAGGGTGGGGAGCAGACGTGCATGATGGGCAGAAGGAAGGCACACTGCCAACATCAGCTAGCTATGCTGGGTAACAACCACACCCCAAAGTTAGTGGCTTCGCACAAGGATCACCTTTTCTTTGCTCACATCTGCACAACATGGGCTGGAATTGGTGGGTTAGTCCATCTGCTGATCTTGCCTGGGCACTCACGTGGCTGAGCTGAGGCTTCATAACTGGGTAGCTCCGTGGATGCCTGGGGCTGCTGAACTTCTTGGCTGGCCGTGCAAACAGGGTTGACTGGATTTCTAACATAATAAAGGAGCCAGTAAGGAGTAGGGCTGGATATGTCTGGCCCTAAGTCCTCTCCTGCTTTCTTCTACCTCCTCCATCTTCCAATGCTGGAGAAAAGCCAATTAACCTTTATAAAGCTTTATTTTTCTATTTTTCAAATGAACTAGGTGGTGTTCCTGTCCAGCCTCGTATATACCACGTTCCTTGGTATGGTTCCTGGCACACAGTTGGTGATTGATACTTTCATATATTTAGCAGCCTTTATATTTTGGAGATGATGGCTAAGATAACTTAATCCTCTTTACTTAACCATGCATCAGGACTGATGTTCTATGAACCTTAAAAGTATCAAGCCATTTAATCCTTCAACATCCCTCTAAGTAGGTATTATCATGACTATTGTTATAATCCTTGATTTTCATTGGAGGAAAGAAAAGCACAGAGAGGTTGAGTAATGGTCTTAACATCACACAGCTAAAAGAGGCAAAGCTGGGATTTGAACCCAGGCAACTCTCAGTCTCTGTACTCCTCTGCCTCCAATGATGAGGGTCCTAACACCCACCTGTCTGCATGAAGACTAAGGGTGTTGGAAATTGCCGAGTTCTGCATCCACCTTCCTTCAGGTTTTGATGGCTGCTTTCCTGGGGGGAGGGGGAGCCCTGCGGTTCACGCGCACTTTCCAGCCAACCAGACCAAGGTTTCCTCTTTCTGTCACCTTCCCCTCCTGGCGCCAGGAGGACTCGAGTGGGAGAGGAATGGATGAGGCAGGTCTTGGTGATCTATTATTCATGGGATGGAGGGAGAGAAGCTTTGTGCTCTCTCTGAAGTGCTCTCGGGTTTCTTAGGCTCCATCCTCCGGGGAGAGGCCGCAGCTGGACCAGGGGTGGGAAGGCCCCTGCTGCTCTCAGGAGCTCTGGGCTGACTGTCCTGGGGGGTGGGGGGAGAGTCAGAAACAGCTGAGTGACTCCAGGTGAGGCTGCACCTGCGCTGGCCGGGGACCAGCCGCTCCCCACCATCCCCTGTTCATATCAGCCTCAAACAACCCTGGGGAGGGGTGCAGGGCTGGCGGGGGCTCTGGGTGCTCGGCTGTCTGCGGGGCTCAGGGCTGGAAGGCAGATGGTGTGGCTCCCAAGCCTGTGCTGGCGGTCCCCGCCGGAGGGGACGCGCCCCTAACTCTGTACTGTGGGTGGAAGGCAGGGTGGGGTGTGCGTGTGTGTGTGAGTGTGAGTGCGTGTGGGTGTGAGTGTGAGTGTGGCAAGAAGGAAGAAGAGCCCTCCAGGGGCCGCCCCACTTGCTCACAAGGCTGAAGTGCGAGGCGAGCTTCGGGGCCCGAGCGGCTTGGACCAGAACACTTGCACTTTCTGTCTTGGAACTAGAAACCTGCTCTGCCTGGTGACAAAGGGCCAGGCCTGGCTCAGGAATGTCCGAGGGTCTGAGGCCCTGAGCCTTTCCTTTCCGGATGCAGCTGGGCAGTTTCAGGAAAGCAGGCCGTGCTCCTGCACAGCCCGGGCACGCGAGCTCCTGCTCGCACTTGGTTACCCCGGAGACGGGGCCCTCATCACCCATCAAAGCACCACCCTGCCTTTTCCATGGCTCTGATGGCTGGAGACCTGCTTTGGTCTCCAGCCAGACCCTTCTTGGTGTCTCCTTGGGCTGCCCGGGGGCGCCGTGTGGATCTGGTGAGGGCGCCCTGCTGGAGGAGCTCCCGCGCGGGGCTGCGGAGTGCCTGGCTCCCAGGGGTGCCACCTGGATGCCTCCACCCTCCCTGTCTGTGACCTTGGGCAAGTTCCCTCACCCCTCTGAATGGGAAGCACTTCAGAACCCACCGCAGGACAGTGACGGAGATTAAAGGGGTGGTTTAGGGGAACTGGCCAACTGAAGATGGGCGCTGTCAATCTCAGGGCCACCCCACCCTCTGCATAGATGAGCCTCCAGGAAGGACAGCAAGCTGGACAAGCGCAGGCTCTGCAGCCACAGGCGGGGACTCTGAATACGGCCCCATTGGCTGTGTGAGCGGGAGGTCTGGGGGGGCTGGGGAGGGAGCGGGAGGTCTGTGAGGGAGAGAGCAGCTCTCCACATGGAGGCCCATGGCCAACTCCTGCACCCCCAGGAGGATCCAGGGACCGTCCACCAAGCCTCACCTCCCTCCCTCCAATCTCCTGCTCCTGCCTCTTGTTGGACAAACCCAGCCAGTGGACAGGGGAGCCTGTGGATGTGACCACTGTGTCACATGTCAGGAATGTCCGAGGGTCCAGAGCACGGTGGGTGCCTGTGGCTCTGTAAGAGCGAGCAGACGCCACGCAGCCGGGAACACTTATGCAGCTGAGCCTCGCGAAACGCCCGCCCCCCCCCCCCCCCCCCCGCAAACATCATTTCTCATCCCTAGAGCGGGATTGCTGTCTCCTGCCTGCACTTTGTGAGATTGAAAGAAACATCCCTGGATTCTGGGGTCTTGGGCTGCTGGGGTCCGAGTCCCTCTTTGTTCCCAGGGCTTCTTGCTCAGGCCAAGGCAGGAGGTCACCTGTGGTCTCCTGGAGCAGGGCGGGACCTAGGGCTGCAGGCTGCTCAGCGCCAGCCCAGTTCCAAGCAGAACGGGTGTCCTTGCAGCCTGGCTCTGAGTGGCAGCCAGGGGCCATTAAACTAAATGGCTTGTTTTAATATTCAGGCCCATCTAATCCCATCTTCCTGTTGGGCCTGGGAGTTGTGCGCATGCCTGAGCCTGGAAATCAGCCCCGCATGGTGCTCTTTTGCTTGCTGGGCTGCGGTGGAGCTGGCGCCGAGATCAGCCCACTTAGCAAGGTGGCGAGGACCGGTTCCTGCTTTATCAAGGAATCTGGTGACTGGCTGGACTACACAGGGGGCCCTGCAGGGCTAATGTGTTAGCTGTGTCTGCTGCATTTGGGTTTAGTGGACTCAGGGCTCAGAAGGACTCTGTAGTCCAGGAGAGGAAGAAGTCTGGGATTCCCCTAGATTCTCCCTTTGGGGTCATTTCTGGATGAGTCATGTGAGAGTCATGCCATTAATTCTGCAGCCTCATTTCAAACGTACTCCTTGTTGGAACTCAATGGGCTGTGGGTCTCATGGCAAATGACTTTACCTCTCTGGGCTTCAGTTTCCCAATCTACAAAAACAAGTAGGGAAAGATGCTACTTTCTAGGATTATTATGAGGGTCAAATGTGCCGTTCATTACATGGGGATCATTGCAGTAGTCCCTGGCCCTGTAGCAATCACAGGTAGGATGTGTCTGGTTGCGCAGCGATAACAAACATTTCCCAAAGCTCCAGAATGATTTCTTACTCATTCTACCTGGACATGTTGGGTAGAATGAGTCTGGGTCCCTGAGTGAATTGTTCCTGCCCAGGGAGCCTGTGGATGTGACCATTATGTGATAGTAATAAATTAACAGGAGCTCCCACTTGGCAGGTGTTCGGTGCCAGCTCTTCATGTAGATCATCTCATTTGATCCTCACTATCCCATTTTGAGAGGGGTGTTATTTTTCTCCCCAGTCTGCCCAGGAGGAAACCGAGATACAGGAAGTGAGCAGATTTGCCCAGGGTTGTCTGGCACAATGGCCTTGGACCCCGAGCCCGTGGGTACCTGAGCCATCCTGCTGGATGTCTGCAGGAGACCTCAGGCTCTCGATTGCCCAGTGCAAGCTGCGGTTGTCTGAGCAGCCAGGGTCGGGGACACTCTGCACTGTCATCTCTAACTCTTGGAAGCAGCGCTCACCACTGTGCCCTGCTCTCGTCCTGCCCTGTTCTTTCTCCCTGTCTCCCAGCACCTGAGGCCCCATCCTCAGGAATGTCCACCCCTGACGTGCCACACTGTTCCTCTCCTGCATCCTCTGGGCCCTGCCTGCCACAGCTCACCTCTCAGAGCCCCGCCCAAACTCCCGCCCCTCGAGGAGCCCCTCCACCCCTCCCCAGCCTAATGAACCCCACAGTCTGTCTGCTCCCATGACATTTTGTAAAAAATCCATTCTACACACACGCACACACAAACACACCCTTTTCTAGAAAAGGGAAGAAACTCGCCTTTGTTTTTAATTAATTCCGCTCCCTCAGCCTGGCTTTTAACGCTGCCACCTCATTTGTCTTATTAAGTACTTGGTTTTGCTTTTAATTAGCATTGTTTATTGCCACTGAATTTTAATTGTCAGTGCAGCGTCCCAGCAGGCCTCCGCTGGGGTGGCTTGGAAATGCGTCCTGTCCTGCAGGAAGCTCGGGCGGCCAGCCTCTGGGAGGGAGGGAGAGCTGTGAGAGGGGCCGGAGGCTGGTGGATTTTTCTCCAGGCCTTGGCCAAGCCTGGTGACCTTCACTGGTCCAGATGAGGTCACATGCCCATCCCCGGCCAATCACAGTCGGCCGACAGAAGTAAGGCACTGATTGGCTGGGAGGACCACACTGGCCCACCTCTGGGAGCCAGGCTTGATGACCCCCACCTGAACCACACAGATGGACCCTGAGAAAGGTCATTTCCTGAAGGAAAGTTGGGGGTGCTTTTACCCCAGCAAAGACTATCCAGATAACTGCTAGGTGGGCCAAAACAAGGTCCATCTGCCCCAGATGTCCACTACCATGCCTCACCCAGGCCTGACCAACCCCCAGGAGTCACTCGGAAAACCAAGACAGGGGCCCCATTGGATCTCGGGATTCTGGGTCTGTGGCCAGCCATCGTCCACGGCAGCGGGTGACTCCAACGGTCAGTTTTTGCTGCGTAACAAACACTTGACAATCCTCAGCTCAGAACAGCCACCATTATTTATCTCATGAAGGTTCAGGTCGGCGATCCGGCTGAGTTCAGCCAGGTGGTTCTTCTGGCCTGGGCCAGGCTCCCTCGACCCTGGAAGGGCTGGTGCAGGCACACCTCGGGGACAGCTGCAGCCTCCTGCCACACGTCTCCCCCATCAGGAGAGCCTGGGTGCTCCTGTGGTGAAGGCAGCTCCAATTCAGCACAGAGGAGGCCCGACATTCCCAGGCCCCGGATGGCATCACGCTCTCCACCCGCCGGGCACAGAGGGGCTGCCTCCCGCTCAGGCTCAGACGCCAGGGTGGAGGAGGGGATGCCACCTCTGGAGGAGGGGCCCGGAGGGGTTGTGGCTGCAGGAAGGGGAGAGATGGGGCCCCTGTTGCCAACTGGTCAACCCACATCCCCACAGTGGCAGCCAAGGGGCCGTTAGTGTCCTTCAGGTCTCTTGCAGCTGGAGGGAGAGAACAGCAGTGAACGACGCCAGAGGTGATGACCACGGTGGTGGCTGAGCTCATGTTAGTCTGTCACACTGCCGCTTGTCCCCTGCACCTTCTCTCCCTCTTCCTCACGTGCTCCCAGGATGACGTGGTGGAGTGATGAAGCGTGGGGACCTGGCGTCAGCCCCGCCAAGTGCCTGCCGGGCAGACGAGCCACTCACCCTCCTCAGCTTCAGTGTCCCCTCTGCAAAATGGAGATAACGCCCCAGGAGAATTAATTAAATTAAGTTAATTAATCAAATGAGGCCATCCAAGAAGAGTGTCCAACCCAGTGCCAGGGACAGCCACTGTGACGAGGCCAGTCCTGTTGACAAGCAAGCAGGGCCTTGGACATTAGCTCGGCCTGTAAGTGGCCTAGTGTGGGGAACAGGCACTGGGGGTGGGACAGGTCTTTGTGGCAGTTGAAGACGCAGGGAGTCTTGAGGGTTGGCACCAGGTGTGTGGGGGGGTGCACCTACATGTGGATTTATTGGGCCCCTGCTGCATTCCCCCAGCTTCGTGACTTACCTAAATATTTACTGAGCACCTACTATGGGGCTGATTACAAAGTAAAAAATTTAAGGCCCATGAATCAAAAGATGACAGCGGAGTGGGAAGCCAAGCACAGGGTCCTTCTAAGCCGGGGGTCCTTTTATGTGTGAAGCCCCGTGCAGCAGCCTAGGCTGCGAAGCTGGGCATACCTATGAGGGAGCCTTGAACAAATACAGGCCCCGGGCCGTGCTTGGGGAGCTTACAGAGCAGGTGGAGAGACACACAGCAAATCAAAAAGATCACACGTCGATAAACATTATAATGGCAATAAACAGAATGAGACTCCATAATGGGGCAAGGGGAGATGACAGTGTGTATTCAGGGAAGGCTTCTTGGAGGGGGTGACGTTTGTGCAGAGACCAGCAGAGCCACGTGACCGTGGGAGGAAGGTGCTCTCCAGGCAGAGAGAACAGCAGAGGAAGAGGCCCGGAGAGAGGAGCGGGAACGGAGGAGACACAGAA
Organism: Marmota flaviventris; assembly: GCF_047511675.1. Lineage (NCBI taxonomy): Eukaryota > Metazoa > Chordata > Mammalia > Rodentia > Sciuridae > Marmota > Marmota flaviventris. Next base: position 144,797,110 of record NC_092498.1, on the reverse strand, counting down.
GGTCATGGCCATTCCCAGAGGTCACAGAAAGGCCTCAAATCTCCTCCTTGCAAGGGGCAGCCCTGGAAACACCTTTTTCTTTTAAAATTGCATTTTGTAAAGACAAACGATCACTTGTGTTCGAGGAGGTGCCTTATCCTGTGGCTGCGAATCGAAGGGTCTGTCCTCAGGAGGCTCCTGCAGCTCCGCCCCAGCTCCCGGCCCCACACACCACGGCGACATCACCAGCACACATTCTGCGTTTCCCGGGACCATACAGGTGGCACTAAGGCTCATGGTCCCAAGGCGTGGTCTCCTCACTAGACACTTTATCTTGCTGGTCCCTTCACATCAGTTATGAAGAGCATCAGCCCCCTTCCCAGCTGTGCACTTCCCTCCCATACAGATGTTCCGTTGCCCAGGCGGCCATTTAGATGGCCCCTGGAGGGACTGGACGCAGGGCCTCGGGAAGCCTACTCCACCTCTCCGTGGCTCAGTCACCCCACCTGCAACACGGGGCAAGAAGAAGACAAGGCTCTCGAGGTGCTCCGCCCATCTGAGAGCCAACACAGTCATCTCGATTGTCACTGCTCCCCCAGGGCATCTTCGGGGGCTGCAGGGGCTGCGGGCTGGGGAGAAGCCCTGGTTCCCAGAGCCACAGTTCATGTTTCACTGTCTGAAGTCACAGCTGCAGGACTGGATGGAAGCCAGTGCCCCAGTCCTGCCCAGGCTGCAGCACACCAGCTCCCACAGGCACCTGGCAGGGGACAGGCTGGGCAAGTCTCTCTTTCTCTTCTGGGGCTGAGAGGTGGGAATACAGCCAGGGGGCAGAGGGTCAGGACTGGACAGCTGGCAATGCCCACCTGCTCACCAGGACCCAACAAGCCCGTGCAGGGATGACAGAGAAGTGAAGAAACACACTGGCTCTGCTCCTCAGTAGCTGTGTGAGGTTGAGCAGGTGGCTTAACCACTCTGAGCCTGAGTTCTTGAGCTGTAAAATGAGAATTATAAAGATGAATGCAATAAGGAGGGCATGGAATTTGGTGCATAGTAGATGTTCAAGAAATAATGACTCATTTTACTGTTGGGTATCAACTATAGGAGAAGCAGGAAAAAGAAATTAATTGTTGTTTTCCAAAGTCCCTCCTGTGTATCAGGGACTGTAGGTGGGGATTCACCTCATGAGCTCAGTGACACTGAGTTCCTGAGGTCAAGCGGCTTGGAAACCTGTACTTTTTTTCTGACACATCTTTCTGCTGTCAGTGGCTGCTTTCCTCCTCTGTCCCCCACGGAGTCCGGGGCTCCTCTGTCATTGAGGGCTTCTCTGTAGTGGGCAGTGGGCACGGGCTGGGGCACTGGACCTCAGGCGCTCACCGTTGACTGTCCCCACCCCTGTTAACTCACCCTCCCTCCTGAGAGCGTGGCTGGCCTTCATGGAGTGTCATCTGCAGGCAGGTGGGACACCTAGGGTCACGTGCTGTCAGGTTAGAGGACAGCTCAGTGGCCGCCCAGTGCTGTAAGGAGCATGTGGCCGTGGGTCCCTGGCTCTCCTGACAACCTGCACGCGTCGTCGCGCTGTCTAGGAGCAGGACCCGAGATGGGCTTCCTGGGCCAGAGGTAGACGCACAGATGCTCCGAGCAGGACCCACAAGGAACAAGGGAAACAGACAGTGGGTCAGAGGAGGCCAGGAGACGGGACCTCAGTGCAGCTTGGTCCCCAGGGAGCCCTGGAACAGGACGGCATCCCAGAACTGTCACACCCTGAACTGGGGCTGTGCCTTCCAGGTGTCTGAGCCAGGCAGCTCCTTGGGACTGGCTCCTAGGAGTGGCCGACACCCCTGGAGGCTGGGGGTGTGCGCCTGCTGTAGGGGGGTCCCCAGAGGCGACCGGCAGCCCTCCCACCGCCTCCCAGCCATCCCAGATCCGCCTTCCCTACACCATTTTTCCTGTAGTTTGGCTCAGATCTCCCCCCTCCTGGTCTGGGATGGGGGCGAGCACTGGACACGGAGTCCAGTCCAGGGATGTTGAACTTGGCCACCGTGAAATAGCCTTGTTTGTCCAGGGTGGCTCTTGGCCTGGGGGAAGGAGCTGGGAAGTTTCCCCTGGGAGGTTGGCCTGTGGGTCTGAACTTGGCAGATGGAATTTTAGTGGGACCTGTGTGGGGGTGACTAAATGCACAAGAGGGCTCTGCCCCCAGGGCAGCAGGATTTGGGGACCAGAGTTCCTGGGAGAGGACGGACCCTTGCCTTCCAGGTTCCCCCAAGGGCCGCGTCTCCCCTCTGCTGAAAGAAGGGAGCCACCCAGTTGCAGGCGCTGGTTCAAACCAGCTGAAACTCACGGGCCCAGCGGGGGCCAGGGGTCCCCAGGGGGGCCAGGGAAGCAGCTCAGCTCCCGCAACAGCAATAAGGAGACATTAAAGGTTCTTCTCAGCAAATTTCCTTCACAACAGGAAATTTCTCTCTCTCCTTTCTTTCCGTTTTTGACATGCAAGCAACAACCAAATGGCTGCATTAATCTGGGAAGATTATGTCCCCCCACATAGGAGCCGAGGAAATGGCTTTTCAGGAGGGGTCTTCTCCCCCAGCAGCTTCCCCCACACAAAGAGGATGATCCCGAGGCTGCAGGGCAGGGAAGGGGCTCGGCTATTCACCTTCCCTTGTCACCCATCCAGCTTCAGAGGGAGCAGGAGCCGCAGGGGACCAGCATCCCCCGAACACGCCCATCCCCCTTCTGTCCGTGGCCTCGTCCCCTGGGCCTCGGGAGTCGAGCAGCAAGACCCACCAGGAGCTCTGCCAGGGGCTTCTGTTTTGGCAGGGAGACCCAGACTCCAAGCAACTGGCCAAATTCGAAAATAAATTACAATCATGGGGAGCTGCGAAGGAAAATAAATCAGAGTAAAGAGAACCTGGGGGGAGAGGTGGGGGAGGGGGGCGTCTGAAAGGGACTGAACTGAAGGATCCACAGTGGCCGATGTGCAGGGTGGACGGAGGGGCCAGCAAGGCACCAAGATGACCGACCGCGGCCTCTGGTCGGGGGTTGTGTTCAGAGTTTTCCTAAATGAGTGGATGGCAGCCGACCTGCCTGCAAAACAGCAGAGCCGAAAATAGGCAGCCGCAGGGGGTGACGGAAGCTCATCTGTTCCGCGATGCCCTCGTTTGTAGGATTTATGTCATTTATGCATTTAAATATGCATTCTTCAAACACATCTATTAATTTTTTTTTAATTAAAAAGGCACAAAGTAAATGAATTGAGCAGCCAGGGAGGCCTCTCTGGGGAGGCGACATTGGAGAAGAGACCTTCCTGATGGCGGTGGGCACGCGGCAGGGAAGGGGTCCCGGGCAGAGCGAATTTGTGGGAAAGTGCTGGAATGTTCCAGAAAGAGCAGCATCCTTCTGGAGCAGGGAGATCACAGGGAGTTGGGCCGTGCCGAGGGGTTTGGATTTGATTCTGGGAGCAAATGAGATCCATAGAAGACTCTTGAGCAAAAGAGCGACTTGAGCTCCTTACCTTTGGGGGCAAAGGGAAGGACATGGGGAACACTGTCTTAAATGGCCAGCTTAGGGCTTCTGCAGACGTGTACACCTAGTTCCTGACCACCCAGACCAGGAAACCCCCATGTCCCCTCCCAATTGATGATCTCCCCAGAGTTGGTGAGCCATTTGCTCTATCTTCTTAACTTTCAGGGAAATACTATCAAATAGTGCGTTTGCTTTCAGCCTCGCTTCTTGGACTAAACCTGATGTTCTCCTGATCCATCCAGGGTTTTTTTTTTTTTTTTGGGGGGGGGTTGGGGGAGATGGGGGGTAACCAGGGATTGAACTCAGAAGGACTGGACCCCTGAGCCCCATCCCCAGCCCTATTTTGCATTTTATTTAGAGACAGGGTCTCACTAAGTTGCTTCATGCCTCACTTTTGCTGAGGCTGCCTTTGAACTCATGTTCCTCCTGCCTCAGCCTCCCAAGCCGCTGGGATTATAGGCGTTTGCCACCAGGGTTTCAAGGCTACCAGGAATTTGTGTGTTAGCACTGACCAGTATTCCACAATATGATCAAACCACCCTTGATCTCTCTGCTCTTCTGCGGTGGATACCTGGGTTAATTCCAATTTTTAGCTATTCCCCACCCACCCAATTTTTTTTTCTGTGAATACCCTCTACTTGTCTTAGTGTACAAGCACCATTTTTCTTGGATGTATACCTGAGCACGATTCTTGGTCACAGGGTAGACATTAATAGACGTTAATAGACATGGCCAAAGCATTTTCCAAAGTAATGTACCATTTTCAGCTTTAATGAGGTATAATTCCCATGTCATTCAATTCACCCATTTAAAGTGGACCAGCCAGTGGATTTTGGAATATTCACAGTTTCACACCCATCACCACAATCAATGCCAAAACGGTCTCTCTGGGTCTAGCCGTGGTGGGGGCTGTTCTTACAAGCTAGGAGCCAGCTTTCTCAAGACCTCCCTGGCCACTCTGTGAAGCATAAGTGGCCCCAGGGCAAGGGTAGGCACAGAGAGTCGGTCTTGGCCAGCTTGCCATTGCTATAATGAAACACCCAACATCTGCTGCTTAGGAAGTAAACACAGGCTTATTGGGGCTTAGATTTCTGGAGATTCAAGATGGGAGCCCCATCATTTCTACCTCCATCAAATCCCAAGCACAGCATGGCAGGAGCAGTCCACTTACACCAGGACCCGGGAAACAGAGGACCTGTGGGACAAGAGTCCCGTGCTTCTCTTTGAGGGTAGTCCCTCAGCGGCCTAAGGGCCTCTCACCAGGCTGCCTGTGTCGAAGGTCCACAGCGTCCCCCAGCAACGCCCAAGGGTCCCCATCTGGAGAATGGAGATGTGGATAAAGTTCCTTTGTATGACACAGAGTGACAGGGTGACATCCTCTCTGGGTTGTTTTCCAGGAGCACCCGCCATCCACTATGACGGACACCGTGGTCAGCAACAGCGCCAACCGATGGATGTACCCCAGCGACCGGCCCCTGCAGTCCAAGTAAGTCTCAGGGTTTTCCTGGGAGCGGCTGGTTTGCGGGTCAGTGAGGTCCTAACTGTCTACACCCCAAAGAAGGAGGGAATCACGGGAAAAGACATCCCTTTTCCTTCCCTGGGGTGGGGGGAAGGAACCCGGGAGAGTTTTCCTCTAGAAGCTTCCCTGACGCGGCTGCTTTGCAAGGGTTAAAGGAGCAAGGTTAGAAGACCGAGCTCCAGGCCCCGAATTAGAGGTGGCCCGGGAGGGAGAGACTTGGTCTGGTGACAGACACAGACCTGGGCCCAGCTCTGGGTTTGGGCCAACTCACCGGGTGACCAGAGGCCACACTCTCCTTCCTCCCGGACCTCGATTTCCTCATTCATCAAATAAGGCGGCCAGGCTAGACGGGAGGTCACCAACGCCCCCTCAGGCCCACTCTGACTGGCAGTGTCCCAGGAAGGGTTCAAGGAGTTCCCGGAGAGAATGGGACTCCCCTCGGGATCAGCTGGGCTCTTGGCATATGTGACACATAAAGATCCCAGCACACACCCGTCAAAGGCAGAGACAGAGGTTCATTTCGGAAGCAGGTCCATAGTCAAGGAGAATGGACGAGGTCTCAAGAGCGAGAGGTGCCCTTGTGGGTTCCCGGCTCTTCTTTTAAAGGGAATGGGCTCAGGGGTGGGTGTGGGAAGGTATCAGCCCAGTGATCTCAAGATGGCGTCTAGTGGTCTGGTCAGCTCCAGGATCCTCAAGCCAACATGGTCCTCATTATCTGATCAGCAGATAGCTCCAAAAAGTCCCCCAAATATAATTGGGGTCCCTCAAGGCATCCTATCACTTTGGGCTTAATTTAATCATTGGAGCGTTGATGGACAGTGTGTAAGTAGGTTTGCACAGGGACTCAGCCGTGGCCACCACACCTGGCTACCTCTGTGTCTTTATGTCCCTTGTGGGGTATGTTGGGAAGCATCTTAAGGCCACGTGCAGAGTTTAGGTACTGGGAAGAACAGATGAGAAGTGACCATTTTGATGGAAGGAACAAATGTGGTTGTTTCCTAATGACTGCGGCTCACCCAACTTATGTGGGGAGGATTTTCAGCAGAGATCCTTTCTCCCTGGATAGCAGAGTATCCCTAAACATGGCCATCAGGGTACCCCCTTCACAACTGCTACCTTATTGCTACCACAGGGCTGTCCTTGTCCTCTCTAAATGGACTCACTTGCAAAACACTTTTGTTGAACAAGATCATTTTAGGTGGCCAGTGGATGTAAGTGAATAACCAGTTCACTACCCACAGCAAAGGGCAAAACCAGGAAGACAAACAATCAAAAGAAACAAGGTTATTACAGGGCATCGGTGGTGCCCTCCAGTCCTCTCAGGAGGCTGAGGCAGGAGGACCCCAAGTTCAAGGTCAGCCTGAGCCATTTAGCTAGATTCTGTCTCAAAATAAAAGTTAAAAAGGGCTAGAGATGGAGCTGGTGGTAGAGCGCCCCTGGCTTCAACCCTCCTCCCCACTGCAAAAAGAAAAAACAAAACAAAACAATGTTATACATTGTTACACAGTAAGTAGCCCCTCCAAGGTTCTGAGCCCTTTTCCACTTTCTCTCAAGGGACTTGGCAAGCCGCAGACAGGTATCCAAGACTGATTAGCAACAATCTGAGCGTTTCTCCTAGAGGTGATCATAGGCTGGGAAGAAGATTGAAAAGGGAAGGGTTTTTCCCCCCATTATTCAACATTGCCCTGAGGTTCACTCTTCCTTCAATATCTTCTTTGACCTCCGATCGACACCCTTGCCCATTTCTTGGGCTTATTGTGTTGATCACGTCTTCCCGATGGTCCTCTCTCCCCACTATTAGTAATTATGATACAGGATTCACGAGGCTTCTCATTTGAATTATCCCACAAGCTTCGACAGACAGCGTTCTCATTATTTCCCATTTCCAAGTATTTTAAGTCTTACGATTTCTTCTTTAACCCAAGAGCGGTCTGCCGGCACACTCAAACTTTCCTGGCTCTTCGGGGATCGTTCATTTATGATCATCGTTATGAATCTCTAATTGCATTATGTTGGAGAATGTGCTTTGGATGAGGCTGACTCTCTGATGCAGGTTAAGATTTGACATCCGAGGGGCTGGGGCTGGGGCTCAGTTGGTAGAGCGTTTGCCTAGCATGTCTGAGGCACCACATAAAAACAAATAAATAAAATAAAGGTATTATGTCTATCCACAACTAAAAAAAATATTAAAAAAAAAAAAAAGTTTTGACATATGAACTAGAACATGCTCATGGATACGCGAGGGAAATGTGCATTCTCTAAGTACTGCCCGAAGGTCAGTCATGTTGGAATGAGCTCATGGGTTGCTGGCATTGCCCCCTTTGCTATTGTTCTGTGTGGGGGAAGCTTCTAGTACAGTGACTTCGCCCATTTCTCCCTGAGGTTATTGGAGGCTGCCTTTCTTCACAATGATATCCTGGCCACCTATTATCTTCAAGCCCACCAACCCTCCACTAAACCACCCTATTCCAGTTTTAGAATTTTCATAGTCAACTATTTTACTTCTAAAAATTCTTTCTCATTTTTTTTAGTATATTCTTAACCACTTTTTGAGTTTCCAGCCCCTTGCTCAGTTTTTAATGTGAATTAAAATTTAATAACCTCTTTTAACAGGCAGGAACTTCACATTCTGTATCCAATAATTACCTGACCCCGTGGTGCGCTGACCTGTACCACAGGGTTGTCTGAGAGCCGATGTTAAATTTGCAGGATTTATGCAACCCTCTTATTAAGCACTACCGTCACAAAAAAATCAAGTTTTGTAAATTTACAATTAAGTTGCATTTTACACAACAGTGACAAATACTCAAAATTAATCATTTAATTTTTTTCCTAGTACAGGTTGCTATTCTCTATTAGTTATGTCTCTGATTCCTGTGTGGAAGAAATACTTATAATGTGGTACCTACTGCCCATTTCCTCCCAACCCTGTATGACCTCCTCTTGGCACTTGAAATCGGTCACAATGGGGTTTTGGCCTGAGAAAATGTCATTGAACATTCACCAATGTACCACTGCCCAAAGTCTGTGACAATCCAACTCTACTGTTTACTGTCCCTGAAGATTTTCATTCATAATGACTTGCTCTTTTTTTTTTTTTTTTTTTTTTTTTTTTTTTGGATATCAGGGATTGAACTCAGGGGCACTCGACCACTGAGCCCCACCCCCAGCCCTATTTTGTATTTTATTTAGAGACAGGGTCCCACTGAGTTAGTTGCTTAGTGCCTTGCTTTTGCTGAGACTGCTTTGAACTCGGGATCCTCCTGCCTCAGCCTCCCGAGCCTTTGGGATTACAGGCGTGTGCTACCGTGGCCGGCTGGTTTGCCTCTTTATGAGGGTTATTGTGAGCTCAGTCCTTGAGAATCCTGGGGACCTACCTTGGGGACATTTTTCTTCAGGGAGAATGACACTCGTTTCTGCCAGGAGTCAGAGGTACCTTTGATCCAGGATCATGCTTGCTCCCATTGAGGGTCCTGGCTGCGCACGGGGGTCTCGGATCCCCACCTTGTGGGGAGGTCAGTGTCATCCTCTAGAACACTGTGCTGCTGTTGGTATGGGTCAGCTTCTGGGTTTTCTTTTCCTTTCTGTTCTCAGTTGTCTTGTAAAGACTTAACTAACGTACCTTCCAGAGCACACCTTCTAAAGTCATGTAAAGTACAGCTTGATAATTTTTAAGCAAATGTGTGTACCCATGAAACCAAGATAACAAACAATCAAGATAATAAATATTTCCATCTGTCCCAAAACAGTCCCTGCCACTTCTGAGTCCCTCCTTTGGGCTCCCCTACCCACTCGCCCATCCCCAAGTAGTAATTAATGTCTGTTCTTTAACTATAAATTAATTTACCTTTCCTAGAATTTGATACAAATGGAATCAAACAATATGTACTTTTGGAGAGAGGGGAAACATGGCCGACCTGTTTTGCTCAGAGTAATTATTTTGGATCCAACTGTATTTCTTCACATATCAAGAGCTGGTCTCTTTTTCTTGCAGAGTAGTAGTCCACTGTGTGAATAGGCCACCTCTGTCCATTGTGAACACTTGCACTGTTCCCAGGTTTGGGCTAGCACAAACGAAACTCTGTGTAGGAAGTGCTTTTCACTTCTCTTGGGGAACTATCTAGGAGTGGAATGTCCCAGCCATTTGGGAGGTATTGATTTAGCTTTTCAAGAAATTGCCAAATGGTTTTCTAAATCAGTTGTGCCATTTTTAAAAACTCCCGCCAGGGATGTATGAGAGTTCCAGCTCTCCTACCACCTCCCCAGCACTGGGTAGGACCAGACTCTCCAATTTTAACCATTCCAGTGAGTGTACAGTGGCATTTTGTTATGGCTTCTAATTTGCATTTCCCTAATGTCATCTATCTAACCTCTTTGTTGAAGTACCCGTTTAAATCTTTTACCCCTTTAAAATATCAAGTTACTAAAAAAAAAAAATCAGGTTATTTGCTTTCTTGTTGTTAAGTTTTGCACTTTTTAAAACATTTTAGGTAAAAAATCCTTTGTTGGATAGACAACTTGCAAATCCTTTCCCCCAGGCGATGACTTAACATTTTCTTTTTCATTCAAGAATATCTTTAGAAGAGAGAAAAAAAATTGTATTTTTATGAAGTCTGTTTTGTCTATTTGTTTTGAAGAGTGGCAAAATCTTAGAAAAGCCCCTTACTTTCTAGCAATTCCCAAGCTGCATTTTAAAAGGTTTGCTTTAATTTGCGTAGCACCTGACTGTAGGTTGGGGAAGGATTTTTCCTGTCCACCACATACTCAGAGCAAAAAAAAAAAATCCCTCTGTCTTCTACCTTTACCTAAAACCTTCTCCAGATCTAAGAGCTTCACTGTTTTGAAGACACTGCTGAACCCTGCTGGTTTCTTTATCAATAGGAAACTTCTAGTCTCTAAAGCCCTCCCGTGATGTCTTCTGGCAGCCAAACTTACTTAGCAGAAAATATTCCATCAGCTAAAAAGTGTGTCTCTGTAAGATAAACAGTACCCTGGAGCGGGGTTGGGGTATTTATTTTGTTTAAGAAATGTCAGCTAATTAAAATCCCATCCATCAGAGTTTACTTTAGTGGATATGAAGCCAAACAATTTGCCTTACAATTAAATCAGAATTATTCCAACGGTCTGGATGCAACTTCATTAGCGTTCTCCTGGGCTCCCGCGGAATGTCCTGGCTTTCTGAATGCCCCCAGCTGCATCTTCTCCAGATATTGAAATTATTTTTCAATAAATGCTAATGGGGGAATTACAGCTGTCGCACATGCTATCTGGTCGGCTGCAGTGGGGCTGGGTTACTGCAGCCAATTCTCCTTTCTCCAGTAAATGAAGGCATCGAGTCCTCATTAACCGCTGGCTGGCCAAAGACACTTATTGCTTTTGTGATTTTCAGATGTCTTGCTCTTCCCGCATCCTTGAACTTGATTGTGTCTGAAGCCAGCAACGTGGGGTTTGAAAGAAAAATAAATAAAAATAAAAATGTGCCTGCTTCTAGCTTGATGAACAATGGCTTATTTCCCCGTGCGGGGAGTGTGTGGGGAGAGGGTCCCTAAAAGTTGGTATTTCTAGCTGTGACGTCTGGTGGGAGGAGGGAACTGAGAAACACACAGGGTGCCACCTCCCTGTGGTTGCCCATGCAAGAGATGGGGGGATTGCTTTCCTTTCTAGAATGGAAGAAATTGCTTTCCTCAACCAGGGATCTGTGCATTCTGCTGTTCAAGTCTCCTGGCTCTACCTAACGTGTCCCTAACCCCCCAGTGTTTGAAACACTCAAAATCAAGCACACAGTGATCAGATTGTCACTGAGTGATTTCTCAACAGTGCCCAAATATTCAAACCTAAGAATGATTGTTTCCGTTAATGAGAAAGCAGAACAGATTGGTCAATTTCATCACAGATGTGGGTCTCGCAACCCTACGTTGAAGCCACCCTGTGTTAGATGTGTTGAAATAAGACAGTGACCAAAAAACAAAGGAAGTAGGTCCTCATAATCTGAATTGTGTGGTTGTTGCATCCAGATAGTATTGGTGTTGCTCTCAGATTTCTCACCTAACTTTATTCATTTTTTTTTCCTTTCTCTCTTTGCTCTGCCTTCCTTCAGTGATAAAGAACAGTGAGTATTTTTATGACACTTTTGTTTTTCTGCAAATTGAATTTCATCTCTTTTTTTTTCTGATCAAAATGGCTTGCTCCTAAAGAGAGATGTTTAAAGAGGGAACTAGAAAAATCTACATACCTTAAAAAATTTAAGTTCCATGGGGGAGAAAGAAAACACCCATCTCCATAAAAAAATTATGAAATTAAAAAAAAAAAGAACTTGACAAAAGTACGGGTATTTCTCAGGAGAGTCCTCAGTTGATTCCTGTTAAGTCATTTGTGGGTTCACAGCAAGTTCATTGAGTTCCTTGATAGGTCTCTGCCCACTTCTTCAGCGTTCGCTGAGAGCGCTGATCTTAGATAAGGAACATGTTGGCTCCCATAACTGCTGCTGTTAACCACAGTCGACAATGGACAGAACAGTTCCTGGGATGTACTGTGCTGTACCTTGGGTCCTGTCCCCTCCTCTGAGGTCATCCTAATTTCCCAGCGAAATGCTGTGGCCAGATCTTTGCACATAACTTTTGTGCTTTCAATTGGATTCATTTCCTAAAGACGCACCATGGACCAGACGTGGGTCTCGCAGATGAACCGCCTGCAACCTGGTCTTAGTTACGTGCACACGTTCAGAAACCGCGGGAAGTGACTGTTCCCCTGGCCCGATGGGACCCTGGGACTCACCGTCTGTGTGGCCTCGGGCACTGCCCCTCACGTCCCCAAGCCCTGACTCTCTGGTCTGCAAAATGCCCTTTATCCCTCACGGGGTGGTGGCATGATCAAACGACGAGCACAGGAAAGCTTTGTAAACTGTAAAGCACCCAGGAAATTCAACAAAGGTGCGAATCACACCCTGGCCCTCCCGGGTCTCTATGTGGAGAACACGGGTACAGTTTGCTCAGCCTTTTCAACCCCGATGATCACGGTATCAGAACCTTTGAAAGTTTACTTGATGCCGGTAACACTTCACCAGGTGACCTGGGGAAGGTCCCCCTGCTCTGTGCCTGTTCTCCCTCGGTCCCTTGGGAGCTTCCGACACGGTGACCCTATTTGAATCTCCGCAATCCCTGTGGCTGGCTGGCAGGACCTGGCCAGGGCAGATCTGCTTTGTATGGAATTATACATGTATTATTTAGACGCATCAGGGAGAGATATATAAATATGAGTTTGGGGACTCCAGAGGGTCACAGGGCTCTTAGAAGCTTCCAGAATGCTGAAGGGTAGAAGGTAAAATCTATGTCCATCCTCCTCCCCTGCCTCCTTCACCCACTGATCCTTCCCTCCTTCTCTCCCTTCCTCACTTGCTCCCTCCGTTCCCCCTTCCTTCCTTCTTTCCAGAATGTTTATTAAGCACCTACTGTATGCCAAACACTTTGCTAAGCACCAGAGATACAGACAGACGTGGGCAAAGTATGAATGGTGTCTAGTGAGGTCTACAAACAAATAAACAGCCAGTCACCAACAAATAACACCCAGCATGTAAGGAGCCCTACTGGTAGGAACACAGGAGTGTCACCTAGCCCAGACTTGGCGTCACAGTGGGAGAACTTTCTGGAAGAAGTGATGTGGGAACTGAGACCAGGTGAAGAGAGAGTGCGGCCGGGAGGAGCAGGGGAGCCCCTCGTGGGGAGAGGGATCTGCAAAGTCCAAGTGGGAGAGAGAGCCCGGGGTTTGAGGAGGGCTGGCTGGAATTCCGCCTGGCAGGAGCCAGGGTGCCTCTGGCATTGAGAGGGCAGAGAGACCACAGCTTCCCTCTGCACCCCCCACCAGTGTGGCTGGTTCCATTTCACCCACGGGCCTCTCCAGTCCTGGGTCTCTCCAGCCCTGGGCCTCTGGCTGCTTCTCCTTCCCCTGCTTTCCTTCAGGATTCACTAAAATCTCTCCCACGGAGCTGAAAAGAGACCTCATGGGCAGGTGTCTGCGGGAGGGGAGGGGAGAGGAGGAGGAAGGAAAAGGACCTGTTTTCTGCACGTCACGCTGTGGGAAGCTTTGGGGCCGGCAGCGCACCATCATCCCGCCCCTCTGGGGAGTGAACATTTATTCATAGAGGCATCTGGCAGATATTTATTATATGCCTATGGTGTTCAAGAAATGAACCATCAAGATGGAGGCAGGAGGAGGCAGAGGCTGTCCTCTGCAGTTTCAGAGGGGCCTCCACCTGCAGGAGGCGCATTTCCTTTGTTTGGGGGCCTCCGATGATGCCGGCTTTGGTGGGTGGCAGCGGCAGATGCTCCAGGTAGCAGGGAAGCGGATCTGGAAGGCTGGGTGCTCCAGTCCTGGCCACACCTTCTCTGCTCCATGACCTTCAGCAAGCCCCTTCCCTCTTGTGTCAGACACAGGGACATGAGCAGGTCAGTGACAATGATCTTCAGACTTTTGTTAGTGAAATTTTTTTCTTAGAATAATATTTTATTCAAAAGCTAAATGTTTAAGAATGATAAGTATGGAGGTGGATAAAGACTTTAGTGACTGAAAACATTAAAAATATCATGGTGAACTTTACACATCTGGAATTTGAAGTAATACTAATGTATAAAATAAGTGTAGGAAATCCAAAAAGGCTCATGATTCCTTTTTTTTTTTTTCTTTTTGGCCAGAGTGAATGCTGTATCAGCTAGCTATTGCTGCGTAACAAGCAACACACAATTTAAAACCATGATTTATTAAAAAAAATCCTACTGATGGGCTCCTGTTTTTTCCCCCAACTTTTTATAAGAAAAACAAACAAAAAGTTACATCACTGACATAAGATTCCTATACTGATATATATTTCTGTCATTTAAAGTCAGGCTAGTCTACCTGAACATCTCATTCCCCCCCCCCATCTCTTTCTCTCTCCAACATTCCTGCCGGTGCAGCTGGGTGGGGAACTGAACTTAGAGACTTCTGTTGCCAGGGCATAAGGGGAGTCTGCAGATGTCTAAAGAGATTCCTGATCTTCGAACAGCAAACAGGAGTTAATGACCTTGGCCGCACGTTCTGTTTCTTCCATTGGTCTCCCTCCCTGCCCAGGGCTGGTGACTCACTCTCCTCCCTGCTCCTCACTATCAAAGCAGCCTACTCATTTATTCAAATCTGGAGTCCACTATCTGTGCAGCCCTGGAGGTAATTTTCCACCAAATTTGTCACGGCAAGGATTTCAGAAGTACTTATGCCAAAACATTGGAGAAGAATGACGAGGTGGGAGGGAGAGAAGAAGGAGACACCACTGACCTTTCCGGAGCCTTTGCCTTGCTCCGAGGTCTGCGGTGAACATGCGGTAGCGTGGTCTAGCTCGGCCTCACAGGAGTCCTGAGGGGTCACTGGTGTCCTTTGACAGATGAGCAAACTCAGGCCTGGGGACGTTACGGAGCTGGTGCTTACAGTGACACATCAGGCAGGGGCGGAGCCAGGACGAGACCCAAAGCCTTGTACCTTTCCCTTAGGCTACGAGTCTTCCCAGGAACCCGAGGGATGTGTCTCTGAGGCTGTCATCGTAGGTGGCTGCCAGGGCTGCTTAGGTTGAGGGCCAGCCCAGCCTTCAACTCTGGACTAGCGGCAGCCCCAGCGCTCGCCTGGAGTTAGCAAGCCCCACGGCTTCTGGCCCGGCCTGACATCTCAGAAGCTCCCAGGGTCCCAGTACACAGTAGGTCTTCAGTTCATTGATCTGAGTCCATTTCTTAGTAAAGAGTTAGGGTGCCGCTGCCCTCCGGGCGCTTGCCATGTGCTAAGGACCTCAGGTACGTTTTCCCACTGAATCCTGCGATGGCCCCAAGTCCCACTTCCCAGACCCGGGAGCCAACATGCAGAGCTGTGCACACCACCAGGGAGTGACAAACGGGGCCCCAGGCATTCACTCCACCAAGTCAAGGAGGCCCGGGGGCACACAGTAGGCCCTCTGGGAAGGTCCTGGACTGGGTACGGTCCTCTGAGCCACCTGTCCAAGGAAAGAAGCCCTTTGGCTTCCAGCCCTGGTTTTTTAACCAGGTCCTAACACGGGGCTCCTGGCTTCAGGACACGGAGCTGGCATCCAGAGGCCCAGGGCAAGGGAGCCACTGTCTGGTCACAAGGGCAGACTCTTGAGGCCCCCATACCTACGTTGCTCCCCAGCCCAGGGGTCCCACACAGGCCCATCCTGTTCCCTGAGAGCAGAGGCTTCTGTTTGCAAAGCCAGTCTCCTTTTTGGAATTAAAACCCAAAAATCCACAGGAGGCTTGCGGCTCCCACTGAGGCCAATCAGGCCATTTCCAAATACTGGATGAGCTGTTTGTCACCGGCCTGTTCTGGAGCAGAAGACGGGGGGAGGGTTTGGAGCGCTGCCCCGGCCTCCAGGGGACCTTCTGCTGATTGCCGTCTGTGGATGGAAGCAGGTGTTGTGGAAGGGGCCTCGGGGACATCCCTGTCCCTGCTGTGTCTTGGAGCTGTGGGTCCAGGAACTTCCGCTTCCTGTGCATTCTGATCTGGCGGGCTGTGTGGGGTGAGGTGCGGGATGGGGTGAGGCACTGGCTTCAGGTCTGACTGGTGGCTGGCCACGCCCATGACCTCTGGGCTGCGTGTGGGTTACTGAGCTGCTCTGTAAAGGCTGGGAATGATGGCGGGGACGGACGGGGGATCCAAAGACCATCGAGGAAGAGAAATGGGGACGAAAGAAGGAAGGAGAGGGAGGGTCAGGTACAATGTCACCTCTATGGAAAACCACGGGGGCTGGGGCTGGGGCTGGATTAGGTCATGACCAGGGTTTCCAGGAGGGGTACCTGGTCTCCATCGACCGGGAGACACCCTGTGTTGGGGTGTCCCAAGGCCCCTCCCAGAACACCTGCCTGCACTTGCAGAAACACCAGGCTGAGGGGTGTCCGCACATGGCCTGGTGTTATTTTGGCTTGTTTACAGACTCTAACACTCTCCAACAGGATGGTAGGGACTCCACGTGCGAGAGTGAGGCCCCCATCACAGGGAGCACCCAAGCAAGGATGGGGGACCCTGCCTGGGAGACTGTGGCAGACAGACTTTAAGATGATCCCCAACGACCCCACCTCCTGGTCCCATGGTCCTGTAGAATCCCCTTCCCCCTAGTGTGGGCAGGACCTGGGGCTGGCTTCTAACCCACGAGATGCAGCAAAGGGGAGGGGTTATGTATAGGACTCTGCCCAGCAGTCAGAACTAGAGATTCTCCTCGTGGATTGGACAGAGGAAGTGACCCCTTTCCTGGAGAATTGCCCATGAGTAGAGACTGCAGGCAGACTCTAAGATCCAGGGGGACCTGGGGCCCTCTGTCCTGCATTCCCAAGGAATGACCTCTACCAACAGCCCAGGTTTGCATGGAAGCTGATGCTTCCCCTGTTGAGCCTGCAGATGAGAACACAGCAGACCCACATCGTGACTGCTGCCTCGGGAAGGCCCAGCAGAGGACCCGGTGCAGCCCTGCCGACTCCTGACCCAGGGAGCCTGGGAGATCCTAACACTGTTGCTTTAAGCCCCTCGGTTTGGAAGAATCCATTATGCAGCGACAGAAGATAAATATGGACACCACGGAGGGTCAGGACTTGGTCCAGCCTGTGTCTGCCCTCCAGGGGCTGGTCTTCCCCCAGGGCAAGCAACCCCAGAGATCAAAGTAGATGCTGCCATGTACTTTGTGACCTAGGAAGCCACCCAGGGTCACTTCCACTGTGCTTAGTGGCTTATGCAGGACCAGTCTGGATTCCATGTGGGAGGGTCATGCCCGGGGGGGGGGGGGGTGGCGTATGCCAGGAGGCAGGGATCCCCAGGGGCCTGCTGCAGCGGGCTCCTGTTCTGTTCTTCTTGCCGTCCTTGGTGTGCAGAGCCAACCTCCTCCCCGTGTCCCTCTCAGTCTGGGATCTCCACAGACCTGAAAGCCAAAGGTTTATGGGGCCTGAAGCCTATGTAACTTAGAGGATCTCCTCGGGATCAAGACAAAAAATATCTTTTTTCAATTTTTCCTAATCCCTTGGCTACTAAGATGTCACGAGAGGGCCATCTCAGGGGATCAGGAGGAGCCACACAGACAAAGGTCCTGACCTTTTGGTGTCACCAGGATCATAGTGAATTCCCTTTGTCCCTCCAGGTGCTCTCTGTGGACCGAGGACCCTCCGTGGCCTCGGTCTCCCTGAGTCACGTGTACAAGGAGATGCTAACGTGTCTTCAGCCACAGGGGCTGGGTCGTCCTCCAAAGCCCTTCCTGTGTGCTCCCTCTTAGATAGCCATCTGCATGCTCCAGACGCTGTGGTGATTCTGAGCCAGACAAGGTCCCCGCTGCCTCCTACTCTACGTCATAGTGGGGTGGGGTGGCAGACACCGGCAGCCAGGAAAAAATTCTAAAGATACCTTGAGCCAGAGAAGGTGCCGTGGAGAAAGCAAGCCAGGCCGGGGCTGGAGGAGGCCGTCTCTGAGCCTGGCACGAGGAGGAGCCAGACATCGGAGGACCTGGGACAGCCGTGATCCTGGCAGGGACAGGGGCTGAGACCCTGAGGCCAAAACCAGGGCTGGGGCTTCAATAGTGAGCAGAGGCTGAGGTGGCTGGAGTGTGTGCCCAGGGGAAGAGGTGGCAGTGGGGACAGAGAGGCGGGACAGGGAAGGACAGGCAGGATGTCACAGAATGGGGCAGAGGCTGGGCTTCATTTTTCTTCAGGTCAAATTCTCCCACGTGGAGACCGACCATCTGAAAGAGCCCAAGGTCGGTCCTGCCATCTGGTGCATTCATTCTGGTGCCCACGCACCTAGTCCTGGGTTTTGTTCTAAGTCAATGAGATGCCACTGGAGGGGTCTGGGGGGGGGGGCGCTGCATTTGTGTCCCCTAGAAGCACCTGTGTTTCTTCCAGAACATTCCAGACCACAGCTCTTCTCTCTCACACAAGACTGGCCCCAAACTCTGCCTTCTCTGTTCTTGGGAACAAATCAGCCGAGAGGGAGGAAGTCAGAATCAGGGAAGGAGAGGTGGGATTTTCATTTCCAACTCTGAGTTTCAAAGGCAATTTCTTGCGGACGCATGAAGGGAGCAGGGAGAGTCATCGAAACTGGTGGCTAATGGGTGCTGGCTCCTGAGGTTTGGGAGGTACTGATTTTTTCCCTAATGGGGAAAAGAACTTCCAGGGGTGTTCAGCCCTGCATTCCAACTGGGTGCTGCTCCTCAGCACCCTGGGTGGGTCCCATGGTGTGAGGGGAGAGGACATGATTTTGCCACAGGCCACAGCATTGACTGCTCCCAGCAGCCTCTGCTCTGCTAGACCACCTGCTTTCTCTAGCCTCAGTCTCCCCATCGGGAAATAAGGACAAGGACAGTCCCCGCCTTGTAGGGTGGTGTGAGGACTCGGTGAGGTGACATGGGCACCCTGTAGGAACTATGGCAGTGTCTGCTTTTTAAAAAGGAGATGAGCACAGGGAGGAACCCAAATGTTACTGGAGACTTTGGGGCTGGGAGCCTGGATGTTATGTGAGATCCAGAGGCACTGGGGTCATCCTGGGACCCAGGGCTGTGACTGCCAGGCAGGGGTCCAGCTGTGGAAGTCTGCTCTGGAATCTTCCTGAGAAGGTCATTACCTTCCTGGTTCCCATGAGCTTGCAGCCAATGTTCCTTGCAGAGCACCTACAAGTGCAAGTACTTAATAAAAACTCCCATCAGATGTAATCCCAGCAGCTTGGGAGGCTGAGGCAGGAGGATTGTGAGTTTAAAGCCAGACTCAGCCACTTAGCGAGGCCCTAAGCAACTCAGCAAGACTCTGTCTCTAAATAAAATGTAAGTGCTGGAGATGTGGCTCGGTGATTAAGTGCCCCTGGTTCAATCCCCGGTACCCCAAAAAACAAACAACCCTGTGAGGGAGGCTGAGTCCCACTCTGCAGATGAGCGGCTGGGCCTGGGACGCTGCGGGCAGCTCTTCTTGCACAGCGAGAGTTTCCCAGCCGCCAGCGTCAGGGCCTGACCACTCCTCCACGCTGCCTGCTGGGCTTTGCGTCCAGCCTCACACCATCCCAAATTGCCTTTCAGGCTCCAGGCAGGCTGGAATGTCCACCCCAGCGGTCAGCCCGACAGACAGAGGAAGCAGGAAGAGCTGACGGACGAGGAGAAGGAGATTATCAACAGGGTGATCGCTCGAGCTGAGAAAATGGAAGAGATGGAGCAGGAGAGAATCGGGTGAGGCGCGGGGTGCAGGGGCAGGTCTGGGCTGCCTCGGGGCTCTGGCACGTGTGACTGGCAGGTGCAGCGCACCCAGACGGCGGAGTGGGGGCTATGGGCAGGGGGCGCAGCTGAACAGGAGAAACAGCGCCTGCCCTCCTAGAGCGCAGGGACGGTGACTGTGCTCAGCAGCGAGTCCACTATGTCAAAATAGCGAGCAGGAGGATTTGAACCTCGAATGAATTCTGTAAGAGGACGGGGGCCCATCACAGGTCCCCACTTGGCTGTTGTGGGTCCTGGGCCTGTGGCCTCTGCCCTCTGTGCCCGGAGTGGCAGGATGGGGGAAGGAACCCCCACTGGCAGGCTAGGGGACGGAATCCAGGTCCCGGTCCAGGTCCCCCTGCGCCCTGTGCTTAGTGAGCAGGAGGGGAGAACTCGGTGGATGGCAGAGAGGCCAGGCTGATAGGAAGCAGGTGTGGCGTGTGCAGAAGAGAGTGACGAAATCCAGGAGCAAAGACAGCGCTAGGGACATGGATGGCACATGGGTGGGCTGGAGAAGGGGCAGCCGGGGAAATGTGGGTGATCACAGGGTGAGGGGGTGACCTAGAGAAAAGGGGAGACAGCGGTGGGGGCCTCTTGAAGTGGGCGGAAACTGGGTGCTCGGGTGCAGAGAGGCCGGCAGAGGGCTCCCAGAGACCTGGGTCTCAAGTGGGAAATTTGAGGGTGCAGTGAAATGAGAACCCCACCCCAGGCTCTCCCGGCAGCAGCCGCCGCTGCCAGCCACTGACAACCTCTGCCGCTGACCCCCCTCGGGCACACCCAGCGGGGGGTTAACCAGGTTCTTGGAGGAAAATGATGTTCCCCAGACGCAGGATGTGGGTGACTTTGATTTCAGTTTTGGCAGACACTTTTATGTGGGGCTGGCTGGGGAGATCAGAGACGCTGTTGACAAAGGACAGACTCCTGCAGGCCGGCACGTTCTCGCTGTGTGCTTCCTCCCCAGAGGGGCTCCTATGGGCTCAGCAGCTCTGCTCAGGTTGGATTCCTATTTGTATTTTAAAAGACATTTTAGGAGTGAGGAGTTCTGCAGGCCACAGGTGTGAAAATGTGTGTGTGTGTGTGTGTGTGTGTTTACTGACCCCTCGTACAGCCACAGGCCTCAGCCTGCAGGCATGAAGGTCAAGTCTAGCCTCTGGAAGCAAATGTTCCTCTCACTCTTTTTCCTGCAGATCACTTCCCACCAGCTACCATATTTAACACTCTATATATTTAGTTTGATAACTGTATGCCACTCTGGATGGATCAAATATGAGAGTCCCCAAAGTAGGGGGCTCTGATAGAACCTGGCACATAGTAGGTGCATAGCAATATACTTTTTAGAGTGAATGAATGAACTTGGCCCACCATGCTGCCTGCCAGTTTCTCTGCGCATCCCCTGTGGCCCAGGGAGTATAGAATCTAGCTGGGGGTCCAAATTCCCAGGGAGAGTTCTCTGATTGGCTGGCACATGTCACGTGATATTCCCTCCTCCAATCAGCTGCAGCCAGGGATAAGAGCCCAGGTTGTATCAATACCAGGAGCTACTTTGGGAGGTCAAGTTGAGAGCATCCCTGGAGACTGAGCAGATTCCAGCTTGGGCCTTTGACAACAGGGTAGGTGTGGCCCTGCTCTGGTCTCCATGGCCTGGCACATTCTCCCACCAAGTGGCAGCAGACCACAGTGGTTAGCGACTGAGGACCCGAAGTTAGAACTGGGTTGAAACTGGATCTGTCACTCATTCTGCATGGGATCTTAGGTAAATCAGGTTATTTCCCTGTGCCTCAGTTTCCTCACCTGCAAGGTGGAGGGCACTTCCGCAGGTACTTCTTGGTGAGTAATGGATTAGCATGCAAAGGACTGTCAGGGCTTTGCCCAGGTCACATGCTCAGTGGACAAGGGCAACTACTTAACAGAGAGTTAAAGGAGAGAGAGAGGAGGCTCATTTTTGACGCTAAGTGAAGCCTCGGTTTACAATCAAGCCTGGGAATTCTGCAGCCTCTGGCTTCCCCTGAAGGAGACGTGAGAAGCCTCCAGGGAAGCTCCGTCAAATCCCTGCCGACAGAGTGTACCTTTGCTGAGGCTGTGATTTCTGCCTGGCTTCCCCGAGTCCGGGGGACAGTCTCGGAAGATTCTAGCTGCGGCTGTCTCTCTGCACCTCCCAGCAGCAGCCCGGACTGGTAGCATTGCCAGAGGCAACCCCGGTGCTATTTGTGTCTTCTAAGCTCCCACCTGCCCTCCTTCCTGCTCCACCCACCCTTCCACAGGAGGGGATCAGAGCAGAGTTGGATAAAAGTGGAGTGAGACATCAGACCTGGAGGAAGACGGGAAGAGGGGTGCCATCTGGGCTCCCGCTGTAGAACCTGAGGCGCTCAGTGAACAAGACGTCAGGAGCCCAGCTTCTCACCCATCCACAGTGGGGCTGCTCGGGGGGGGGGGGACCCCACCCTGCATGGTTGACTGAGCTCTTGAAGCAAAGGAGCCCTAACTGATGAAATGGCAGGAGTGTGTGTCCGTGCCCCCTTCTGGCCCCAGATCCCACCTCGGCAAGGCTGGATTTTCTCTATTACCTGAGGCGAAGTCATCATAGTAAGGTATAGGATCATTATTAACAAACATGACGAATACTCATCATAACAGGTACTGCTTACTGAGCACTTACTATGTGCCAAGTGCTATCATTGTAAAACCTCATTGGAAGGAACTCCTTAACTCCAGTTCTCTGATTCCCTCCATTACCTGTTACAACGTAACAACCTCCCAACCCTATCAAGTATATCCTATTATCCTCTCGTTTTTCAGATGAGGAAAGTGAGAATTAAGTTGTTTGGGTCACTTCTCCAAGGCCACAGAGAGGCAAGGTACCCATCCCTCTCTGGCTGACTCTCAGAACTATGCTCTTAACTATGAGACGTCTTTCCTCAAAACCTGTCACCCTATTCTTGGACTCTGTATGACCCGAAATTTTTAAGAGCCCAGGTTTGGAGGGGACAGTTTGGGGGCTGGAGGTAGGACCCTCTTCCATGCCTGCCCAGTGATTCTTTGTTGCATTTATCAATCAGTCACGGTCATTGCTGCCAGAGCTGGCCCTGTGCCGTGCCGCTGTGTCCAGAGAGCTCCAGGGGGAAGGGCCTTCAGACTCTCCAGCTCCATGGGTAGCTTCACTAGCATTGGCCATTCTGGGGGCCCTGGAGCGCAGGCCCACCTCAGACCAGAGCTGCCTTCTCCTGGAGCCCTGAGCATCTGTCAGACCATCACTCACCGCAAGCCTCAACCCGGCTCTGCCCCCGTTAGCATCCAAGGAGGGGAAGTGAGGTCCATGAAAGAGACTCATTAAGTGGCGTCACTTTGCCCTCACGGTCCTTACTCAAGTCTAAGCGGGATCCTGGGGCTTCTTCAGCACCCCTGGCTGTGACCAACTTTCTATATTTGATGCGAGGCATTGCTTTCAAGAATTAGAAAAACAAATCCAGACAAGTCGCCTCCATTACCTGTTACAACGTAATAAACCATCCAGACGTACAGACTTAAAGCCACCGCAGTCTTGTACCCCATGAGGGGAAGAGCCTGGGCAGGGCTCCGCCCAGCAGGATTCCGCTGTGCCAGGGGTTGGCCAGGGTTACTTCCCTTGCTGCTCCCAGCTGGTGGCTGGGCTGAACTGGGTCCCTCTCCTGTGCCACATGGCCACCTCTCTCTGTGTGTGATCTGTCCTTATTCAGTAGCCTGGCCCCGGCACCTTGACACGACAGCTAGATCCCAGGATAGGTGGGAGTTGTTGGGTCTCTTAGATGACGGACACCTTTTCCACCACATTCTATCATAGAGGGGGAGATAGACCCCATCTCCCTGTGGAAAGAACAGCATGTGTTTCCAGGGATGAGGCCATTATTGGGAACCATCTTTAAAGACTCTCGCACTATGTAAAAGCAGAAATTTAATATAAGAATTCAGATGTATCAGCGGAGCCAAGGAGGACATGGTCTGCCTCAGGAAAAGCCTGCTTCTCACCCCCAGTGGGAGAAAACACACCCAGGCCACTCATCCTCGGCTTCTATAGCTCTTCTTGGTCCTAATTCCAAACTCCCAGGGAAGGAGCTCTGATTGGCCCAGTTCACCCTCTTTGTCTGCCCCTCAACCAATCAGCTGGGGCCACAGGTACCAAGCGTACCTGCTGCTAAGGGCTTCAAGTCCAAAAGGCCTCAGTGAGCAGGAAAGCCAGACGTGGGCTGTCCACGGGGCTTTTAGGATGTATTGAGTCTGGGGGTGTCTCTGTGTCCCCATCCTATGGCTCTCTGTCCAGAGCCTCCCAGAGACATCTGCTTGTGTATCCTGCTCGTCCACGGACAGACTGGCAGCTGGGTAGCTTCCACCTGAGGTCAGCTTCCCTCAACAGATGGCCCCCAAAAGTAATTAGGATTTGTCATTAACCTTGGCGACCAGACACAGTGATGGAGGAGGAAGTCGGAGGGACAGAGAGAGACCTGTCATGGACAGAAGATGCTGCACTCCGTCCACCTCCCCACCTGGGCTCCCCCACGCCCCATCCTGGCACAGAACGTTTCCAAACTATGGACAGAGGACAAAGTCATTAGTGACGGCTGAAACTTGCTGCACCCACCGATGTCAGCGCCTTCCCCGGGTGGTGACAAGGAGATCGTGAATGCACCCCGCTCTCCTCTTCCTAAAAGAGGACACCCCCCGCCCCTGCCCAACCTAGTTCTAGACGCTCCATGGATAGGATTCAGAGGTTTGGGGCTCGCCAGAATCATAGGCTCATTTATGCATGTTCACATGGGCATTTTCAGAAGACATATTCAGAGATCTCATCATGTTTGGGGGGAGCGCTGAACCCCCCCCCAGGGCTGAGAACCAGTCTCCCCAGGGATTAGAGCAGTGCACTCCAACACCCGCCGCGCCCCACCCTGTGCTTCAAGGCATCGGCCTTAGCTGCCAACGAGAGCTTTCTGAATTCCACAACCAGCACGGCGCCTGCCACCCAGGAGGGCACAGATCAGCAAACACCGTGTGACCCACAACCCAGATGGCCACCCGCCCCCATGGGTCCACGTTCACCTCGAGGCCTCCCTGACCTCATTGTGCGATGGGAATTCGGTACAGCCACGCAGCCGCCAAGTCCCGGTGGCCCAGGGCTTTTCGGCCTCAGTACTCGTGACATTTGGGACAGCCGGTTCTTTGCTGGAGAGCCGTCGTGTGCACTGTCAGGTGCTTAGCAGCCTCGATGGCCTCTGTCCACTGGATGCCTGTAATAACACCTCTCCAGTTGTGACCACCAATAGTGTTTGCAGACACTGCCCAGTGTCCCCCGAGGCGGCTGAGTCACCCCCTGTTGAGAACCGTCACCCTTGCCCTTTTGCTGGTGGTTCACAAAGAGGAAAAAACATTTGCTTGGAATCTTCCCATAATCCTCCTCCTTTCTCAGGGAAGTAATCACAACAGATGGCTGGTGTAAAGCATCCCAGGCCGGCACCAAGTTTTATGTACGTGTATTAATGAAATCCTCACCACGGCCTTATTTGTGGTACCCCATATCACCACCATCCCTATTTCACAGATGAGAAAACTGAGGCACAGAGAGGTTAAGCAAATTTCTCAGAGTCACAATTCATAAGTCGTGGGAGTGGGATTATGAACCCGGGATGGCTGGCCCTAGGGCTAGCGTCCTATCCTGCCTTCCACAGAGAAACATTCACCTCCAAGGGCTGTACAGGGAATTCTGAACATTTTATATTTCCTTTATTCTTCTTAATGTTCTTACTGAGAAACAGACTTTTGTCCTTGTTTTACCATCAAGAAAACTGAAGCTCAGTAAGGTTAAGCCACTTGCCCAGGGGTACACAGTCTTTATGTAACCAAACCAGACTTTGAACTTGAATCTGTCTTTCATTTTCTCCTCTTGTCTTTGGAGCCTGCAGCGGGGAAGGCACCTGGCAGATGGTTTCAGGGAGAGAATCGATAATATCCACAGGTTGGCCCACATATTCATCAGCCTAATGGATTCACCTATATCTTCCTTCAATAGGACAGTTCCTGCCTGCCTGCCACAGTGGGCTTTGTCCCCTGCAGCCCCCAGAACTAGATTCTCTAGACACTGTTTACCACCACAAGGAAGGCAGGCACCACAAGGAGCTCAGCAGGACTGAGCCCCAACTATAAGCACTGAACAAAACTAAGACTTTGTTCTTAGTTTTTGCTTCTAGCTGCCAGTCCCTTCTCTGCCCCTATTGGGCTGCATTCCTTGGGCAGGTGCCTTGATTTCTCCATCTGTAAAGTGGAAATGCATAATGGAACTGATCTCACAGGTTGATGATGGCTTAAGGAAAACATGCATGTGGAGTACTTAGCACAGCACCCAGGCACAGTAAGCATTCACACTACTGTTTCTGTGACTGGACCTGGGTTGGCGCAGCGCCTTGCGTAGCGCTACCTCAGCTTGGCAGAGCCCTCTCTGTGTCTTTGTCTCTTGGCTTCCTCGATCCGGATGCCGGGCTGACCCCCTCCCCAAAGTGCTGAGGCTTAGGCAGGAATCCCGTTCATGGAGCTGGAGACTGGGACCTCTGGCTCCCGGCAGGTGACAGTGATAAACATCATGAGGATGAACGAGTCTGACAGGCGCACACCTCGCTCGACAGCCGCTCGGTTGGTCATCTGAGGACACATTCCCGAGAGACCCTGCGCCAGAGCCCCAGGCCGGCCTCGGCCCACAGCCGCTCCCCGTGCGCAGCAGATGGTGCAGCGCTGGCTTCAGAAAGTGCCAAGTTCAATAAACTCAATGGAACAAAGAGGGTGGGGGACGAGTGAGGGGCCGAGTCTGGAGGTGATGGCGAGTGAGAGAAGAAAGAGACAGACAAACAGACAGACAGAGACAG
Organism: Marmota flaviventris; assembly: GCF_047511675.1. Taxonomy (NCBI): domain Eukaryota; kingdom Metazoa; phylum Chordata; class Mammalia; order Rodentia; family Sciuridae; genus Marmota; species Marmota flaviventris. The sequence continues at coordinate 144,770,973 of NC_092498.1, read as the reverse complement.
AGAGTCGCATGCACCCCGCCCCGCTGGGCTACGTTTTCCTAAATCCTGGTGAACTTGATCTTCCAAGTTCAAGTGTTCAAAGGCAGCCGCTGGGCTCTGCCCACTGCGTGTCATTTCCTGCTCTCCTCAAGGATGGGCGCAGAGAGGGTCACAGGGATCAGCGGGGTGGTGCGTGCTCCGTCCATCTCCTCCGTGTCCCGGGTCTCTGCAGCAACAGAGCTGGACGGCTCTAGAGCTGTCTCTTGATGTTTTCGGAGGATACTTTGGGCTTTTCCAAGGAACCTGAGCTGAACAAGCAGGCGGCTGTGATCCTCCGGTGGCCTCCGGCGCTTGTTTGCAGAAGCAAACAGATCCCCATGGCCCCTGGGCTGAGCAGCCTGCCGGCTCGAGGAGGCATGTCAGTGCATGTGGGTTCTGAACACACGGGGAACTTGTGCCTCTGGAGAAGTGCCAAGGCAGACGCGTTCACACGTAGCACCTGCCATCTGTGTGTGTCTAGAAATGGGCCGTGAGGTCCATGAAGCCCTAGTCGGTTCAGCCCCTTGAAAAGCTTTAGAAGGACAGGTGGCAGAGGCAGATGGCCACACCCTGGTCACAAGGGAAACCGAGTCCAGGGAATTATAAAAGCCACACCTCTCCAGAACAAAGAAGGAGCAGCCACTGTCATTGAGTAGGGACCACCCGCAGGCATTCTGCCAACACTCTGATTTTATCTTTGCAACAATCCTCAGAGGTAAGGACTTTATTTTCCCTAAGTTACAAATGAAGGGAACTGAGGCTCAGAAAGGTTAAATCACTTTCCTGGGGTCCCAGAGCCAGGCAGTGGAAAAACTCAGATACAGAACCCAGAAAACTCAGTCCAGAGTTGGCACCCGGCCTAGATTCTGCAAGTGTGTGTGTGTGTGTGTGTGTGTGTAAGTGAGTGAGTGTGTGTGTGTGTGTGTGTGTGTGTGATGTCTCTGTGGAGGGACTCTACAGTGACATGGGGCTGGGCAGGAACACCTGGAGAAGGTGACCGGACACTCTCAGAATCCAAAGCTTGCCTGGGCTGACGTCCACAGCCAGGCGCCAGGGGAGGAAGCTAGGGTTAGATGGCCCCCCAAGATGTGCACATCTGCATTCCTAGGATGGTCCTTCCAAGGGACTTTGCAGATGTGACCAAGAATCTTGGGATGGCAAGATAACCCCAGATTATCCAGGGAGACCCCACGTCGTGGCAGAGGTGCCCGTGCGAGGGAGGCGGGAGAGTCAGCGTCACAGAGTGGGAGACGCCACACACCACTGGCTTTGAAGACAGTGAAGGGAGCAGCCACAAGCCAGGAAACTCAGACAGCTGCCGGAGGCTAGAAAAGTCAGGGAGCCGCTTCTCCCCCAGAGCGCCCCCCCCAAGAATGGACCCCCGCCAACACCTCGACTTTACCCCAGTGAAGTGCGCGTGAGCATCTGCCCTGCAGAACTGTCCTTGGACTCCCATCATTTTAGGCCACCAAGTCTGTGATTATTTATTGCAACAGCAACAGGAAATGCACAGTGTGACTCCCAAGGCCCAGTGGCTTGCAGAGACATCTCATGGCCTCCTAAGGGGCTCTGGCCCCACCCCTGAGTTGGACCCTCTTGGGTCAGCATTGTCACTTGGAAAGACCTGGCTGAGTCCCATACGTAGACAAAGTCCAGAACCTACCTCGTTCCACCAGGCCCTCACTCTCCGAGCCTCGGGGGCTCTGTTCACACGTTCCAAAGGGGGCAAGTTGGGTCTTCTCTGCCTAAGACCTTGCCGCTGTCCTGGGCCAGGGACCCTCAACTCCTTCCACCCAGCCCACCAGCCCTGCCGAGCACGACCTTTGTACCTGCTGATCCCACCCTTTTAAGGACCATCCTGAAAGTCCCTGTGCCTCTTCATGAGTTCTCACAGCTGTCCCTACTTGTCTTCAGAGTGCTCACGGTGAGTGTCATCATGAGGATCTGAGTGATCATTTAAATAACGTCTGAATCCCTCCCTAGAGCCTCAGCTCCCTGAGGGAAGGACCGACCGTCTTTCTCACCGTCGACTCCTGCCTGCCCGGCTCGCAGCAGGTGCTCCATAAATAAGCGTCGATCAGATGACAATGTTTGGGTAGCAAAGTCAGGAATCCACTTCCCACCACCTCCAAAGAGCATCCACTGATGCCCAGAGGAGAGGACAGACCCTCTCTGGTGCCTCTGGAGCCTCCTGAGAAATAGAAGGTGCCCACTGACTTCACCGAGTGACCAACAGTTTCCTTTAAGCACTGGTCTGTGACGGACACCTCCTGGACGTGAGCAGGGTCACATAGCGAATGTGGCATGTAAAGAGCTAGCTAGAGGGTGACAGCTTCTTACAGTGTCCAGCTCATTGGCACTTAACATTTGCCCAGGCAAATAAAACCAGTCTGTCTGCAGGGACTGGTCTCCTTATGATTGGGGGTCCTTCCGTTTCAAAAAAGAAGAGAAAATTTTGATGTTTCAGCCCCAGGATCTGGAAAGCCCTGACTTACATCTGTGGAGGAAGCCTAGGTGCATCTCACCTAAGCTTCTTGGCTCAATCTGGGAAAAGGGGACCCAGAGAACCAAGTTCTTCCAAGGTCCCTGGCTGAGACGAAGGATCAGACCCACATCTTGTAACACTTGTTCTGCAGACATTTTCCTTCACAAATGTGCTTTCCTCTCTAATGCAAGGTAATGCATTTGATTATAAGAGAGTTAAGAAAGTCGACGAGTCCAGCTCATTGGATGCTCTTAATGTGAAGGGCAGAGGAGATAAAGGCATCGAAGAAGAAATAAACACATAATCCCAGCACCTGACGATGATCACTATGAATATTTTATGCGTCTCTTTCCTTGTTTTCGTTTTTGTTGAGTGCACACAGTAGAGACTTTCTGGTGAGCGTGCTGCGACCTCCTCTTGCGCCCTGATTACGATTCTGCTCCTGGGTTTTTTCAGTTTTCCCACGTAGCATGATCAGGACAGCGTCCCCCGCTCACCCCCGTGCTCTGCCTCCCCCGTCCATCCCCGGCACAGCATTTCTCAAAGTGAGGCCAGTGATTCCCTGGCTGCAGAATGAGATCAGTGCAGATTCTCAGGCCTTACCCAATCCCAAGGACTCGTCCTCTGTGTGTGGAGCCCTGTCCCCATATGGGTCTAGCTGTGCCCGACATTTTTCGAGTCCCAACAGGACTGTGTGTGGGCTTAACCTACTGGCTTCTGGGCCCAGCCAGATCCTTCTCTGAGAAGGTTGAGCCAGAGCCCCGGGCACTGGTGTTTGTCTGATGCTGGTGACTGACACCCAGTGAGAGTCAACAGCATCTCTTATACATCTCTCTCTCATCAGGACACATAAAAATAAATACTTCTTCTGGGATGACAGACAAAACTGCTCTATCTCCAGGATATGAACCCCTTGGTAGCCTCATGGTCCTTCTATGGCACACTTTGATTTAGTTTCCTGCAGTTTTATTTTTGAGTTTAAAATCTTTGGCTTAGCCTCTGTGTCCCTAGCATTTGAGGGTGCAGAGAGGGGGTCCCAACAAGCAGGCTTCAGGAAGCTCCCCGCTCACTCCCCATCTTTGGCCATCTGTGCCTCCCGCCCATCCTCTTTATTGGTCCTGAATCCATAAATAACAAGGCCATGAGCTGGGACAACGGAATAATGGTCTCAGACCTGGGGGCTTCGGGTGCCATCTGCAGTCTCTGATCAGACCTGGAGTGCTAATGGGGCCTGTAGGATTGGGCAGGAAGGGGCAGGGTTTCATGTCGGTTTGCAAATGGCGTGTAAATCAATAGCCTTTGTTGTTCAGGAAGAGTCAGGAGACCCTTTGGTTGCCCTAAGCAAGCGCTCTGCAGTTTAGAACGGGATCCTCTATTACATGTTATCTTCCCACGAGGCCCCAGCAAAGCTGGCCACGAGGCAGGGAGCCACTGGGGGCTTTGTGGAACGTGACCATGGTCTCCTGAAGTGGAGAACCAGTTCCCAGCCTGGCTGTGTGATCCCGGCAAGCCTCGTCCCATCTCTGTGCTTCGGCACCAACAAGGGTAGAAGAGCAAGATCTAACTATTTTCTTGCTAGGGAAGTGGGCGGAGATGAGTGATCGAGACAAGACGGTGGACAAGTAAATGTCACCAGGGCACTTTTCCCTGTCCTTCAAACCTAATTCATGGTCTCATAATATTTTGTAAATCAGAGGCATTGAAAGGCTTCCTGAAATTTATCTATTCCCGGCTTCTTCGAATTGTTTTTAAACCCTGGAACCAGCTTTGCAAAGGAGACCCAATTGAGGAGCGCAGACAGGCAGGACAGATCAATGCAGACATGCTCGGGAGACATGGATCATGGTGGCCACTCACGATCTCCCACCAGGCCATCACTGGGAACAGCCCTGAACTGGCTCTATGGGTCCCCTGGGGGGCCAAGAAGCACCTTTGGAGAAGCGCTGATGTAGCCTGATGCCTCCTGTTTCCCAGGGGAAGCTGAAACCCTAGCAGGCGAAACCCAGGACGAAAATCCAGGTTTCTAGAGGGTTATTTAGGGAAGCAGAAGGAGGGACAGGCAGCAGTTGGGTTTCTTGTCCCAACTGCAGGGGACAGAAGCAGCTGGGATGACAACCCAGAGCACATGCAACTGGGTACTTGCCAATGACTGAGGGTCCCTTAGGATGGGAAAGGCAGAGTTATCAACCAGGGCAGAGAAGGGACAGCTCGAGGGGACCTCCAGGGCTATTCCTGGCCTGCAGCTGTGTGGAGAAGTAGTTCGAATGGGAACTCGGGAGTCAGACCGCTTAGATCTGAATCTTGGCTTTTACCACTTCTTAGCTGTGTGACTTGGGCAAATTGCTTAACCCCTCTGTGCTGCAGTTTTCTCATTTAATAAAGCAGGGTGCTCCCGGTCGAAATGATTATAGGTCGAGAATGCGTCGAATACACCTGGCCTGCGGCTCGGCACAGCTTAGCCACACAGCCATGCCGTGGATACGGGCCGTTTCCCCTCGGGACAGTGGGGCTGGCAGCAGATCAGACTTCAGACTTCAAAGCGCAGCTCCTACTAAGGCATGCTGTTTTGCGCCATGGTAAGGCTAAGAATCTTAAAGTCCCAGAAGAGTCCGTAGTCCTCGACTCCTAACGTGGCTGGAAGGATTTGTTAAGAAAATCAGCATGGAGTCCTTTCTCTGAACCTGGTCCTAGTTAGTGCTCCAGTTAGTCCAGGGGTCTGAGACCATGGGCTTCGGGCTGCTCCTGGTCTCACTTACTCCCCATCAGCCAGGGAGGAGCCAGCGAGGACGGGGAGGTGAGGAGGAGCTGGGGAGGGCTGCTGCCTTCAGCTCTGTGCCTCCTGCCTCCAGCCCAGTTCTTCCGACCTAGGTCCCTGGGGAGGCTCTGGGACCTGCAGCCAGGGCTCCTCCGGGACAGAGTAGCTCCTGTGACTGCACTGAGACAGTAAGTGCTCAGGTCAAGGAGAGGGCTCCAGCTTGGTGACGCTTAAAACCCCCCAAACCTGAAGCCAAAACAGGATGGCCAGGCCCAGGTCATCTCACACAGCCACGTCGCCTTGTTACTCAGGGACCCTGGGACCAGCAGCAGCAGCACTTTGGAGCTTTCTAGAAAAGCAGCACCTCAGAAGCCCGGTGGTTCAGAATCTGCAATTCGCTAAGGTCCCTTGTCACCAGTGTGCACGTTACATTTAGCAAGAACTAATGTCACCTACCCAAGACTCGGGTTCTGGTTTTGACTCTGCCGGTTCCCAACTGTGTGGCCTTGGGCAAGTCACTTAAAATCCCTGTGCCTCCCTTTCCTCATGTGAAAACTGGCATAACACTGGTGCTGAACTCCTGGGGAGGGGGGCAAAGCACTTCATACTGTGCCGGGCACGTGCTGCTGAGTTAGGGTAAGCTGTTATTATGCCCCACTGGACATGGAGTTCCGCTCGCTTTTACTGGGATACAAGCATGACGAGACAGCTGCTGTGACCTACCCAGTCATTGAGACAAGTGCCCAGATGTGCTGAAGTGGCTTCGAGCGCACAGCAGGGATCAGAGCAGACCAGGTCCCTGCCCAGAGGATCTCCCGGGCCGGGGGTGAGCAGAGTTGGTTTCACCATCAGCTAAGAGCTTAATGCAGATGATCTCGTAGCTGCTTATAAATGTGACAGGTGCCCCGGGGAAGTACTTGTCACTCTTCCTGCAAGGACAGTAGGTGGTAAGAGGCTTCAGGGGAGTAATGGATCCTGAAGGAGGAGGGGACCCAGGCAGAGAGAACACAAGGGGGTGTGTGTTACAGAAAAAGAGGTCACAGGCACGTGCATGGGGGTGCATTCCAGGCAAGGGTGACAGAGCGAGTGAAAGCACAGGGGACAACAGGAACTGAAGGAAGGCTGGTGTAACCAGAGACGCTGCTCTCACCCCTGAAGTTGCATCCAAGCCACCCGGAGGGCTTGCAAACCTAGATTGCTGGGCCCACCTCTAGAATTTCGGCTTCAGCTGGGCTGGGACCCAAGAAGGCACACATCACACAAGTTCCTGGGTGACTCTCATGCTACTGGTCTGTGACAATGCTTGGAGACCCGATGCATGGGGACAGTCAGGCAAGACCAAGAGGAGAAGAAGAAGTTCAAGGTTTCCCACGTAGGGCCACGGGAGCTGCAAGGCACAGGGGCTGGGGGTGACTGGATCCAGCTTGTTTGAGGAATGTCAACATGGCAGTGGGGGGAAGAGCAGGTTGTAGAAGAACATGGGTGGCAACAGGAAGCCTGTGAGGAGGCTACTCAGTTATCCAGAAGAGAGACGGCAGTGGCTGGGTTGAGGTGAAGACGGAGAGGAATGGACAGATTCCAGAAGAGTCAGAGAGGCGGACACATAGCAATTGGTGATTGGGCTGGATCGTTGAATGTCGGGGGAGCCGGGGGTCCAGGAAGACCCCAAGCCTTCTGGTTTGAGCTAGTTAACTTGTGGCCACATCATCTCCTGAGCATGGGGATCAGGCTTGCTAGGGATGGGGACAGAGATGGAGAGCCTCCACGATGTCAAGTTTGGTTTGAAAGCATGAGTGTCAGATCCAGGTGACGTCGCGTGGATAGTTAGGTCACAGGGCTGGAGCTCGGAAGGCAGTTCCTCAGGAGAAGGCAACTTGAGATGGAAAGGGCCACCGCAGGTTCTTCATGGTAAGTCAATAGAATAGCTATTGGGGGCGTGATGCTTTGAGCCAGTCTTCGGTGGTTCTGAGAAGGTATTAGAAGTTTGCACACATGTGCGCTTCCCTGGAGAAGGGTCCACAGCCATGGTCAGATGCTCGAGGGCAGATGGCACTGAAGGGTAATCTTGTGGGCCCTGGTCCTGTGGGGTCCTTAGTGCCTTGTCTCTGCTTCCAGACGCCTGGTGGACCGACTGGAGAACATGAGGAAGAGCGTAGCTGGGGATGGGGTGAACCGCTGCATACTATGCGGAGAGCAGCTGGGGATGCTGGGCTCAGCCTGTGTCGTGTGTGAGGACTGTAAGAAGGTACCTCGCCCACTCCCCTCCTTTCTTGCTCAGTGCTGGCTCTGGGGGCCTTGAGTCTCGGGGATGGAGCTTGAATCCTGCAAAATAGGAATTCTCCTGCGATGCTCCCATGCCCAAGTGTCTCCCAAGGTCATCCTGATCCCACTTCCTCCCCTGATGTCCCTTTAGAGCTCAGCTCCACACAGGATGGACTTGGCTGTGTCTTAGTGAGTTACTTGTCAGCTAAAGAGCGTGCTGGGCACACGTGCACACACTCATGCGTGGAGGGCCAGCATCCTCTCACCCAGGGTTATGGGTAAAGGAGACTCAGAAATCCCCTGTGCAGGCCAGTTAGAGCTCTTGGTCTCTGAGACCATTTGTCCTCAAAGGAAAATCTCTCTGAGCTCTCTTCCCCCTCCGCCCTTTGCCCCAAACTGTCTGCACTTGACAATGCCAGGCCAGAGATAGCCCTGTCTTTAGATCTATTTGATTGTGATCAAGGCGATTCCAATTAATGTCTCCAGAGGGAGGACATTCGTGATGCCCCTCGGTCCCTTCTGCGTGGTATCCCATTTAGCAATTAACGTGGAATATTGGGGAAAGCTTATCTCTTCTGAAAAACTTATCTGATTCAGCCAACCAGATAAGAAGAATCGTGTGACTTATCAGGTTTTCCTTGCTGTTTGGCTGTCAAGAAATTCAACCCACAGACATGGCCTGTAGTCAGGTAGCCTCCTTCTCCATGGAGAGTTGAACTGGTCATTGCCAAGGTTGCCCTGGATCCTTTGAGGGAAGAAAGAAGAAAATGGGTGTATGGTCTTTCCTCTTAAAAATCATGTCAATGCTGCATAGTTACTGAAAACTGTCCCTAATGGACCCCTGGAGAATTCCTTCCTCCAGGGCTTGGGAATGACTCCAGTGCTCATTATTGGAAATAAGACTCAAATTGGAACTTGATTCTAATGGACCTTGATCATGAAAGAAAGGGTGCGAAGGAAGGAGAGTTCTAGATCTCCGGCCCCTCCCAGACCCTTCTCCATCCCCAGCAGCTCAGGGCATGGCTCCCCTGAGTGCTGGTTGGGTTCTTTTGTCCCCAGAACGTCTGCACCAAGTGTGGGGTGGAGACCTCCAACAACCGCCCGCACCCCGTGTGGCTCTGTAAGATCTGCATGGAGCAGAGAGAGGTGAGTGGCCCCTCCCCTTTGCCGGCCCCCTTCTCCTCCCTGGGATCAGGGAGACTAGAGGGCTGGAGGCTGGGCGTTCTGGGTGGGTCTTGGGCCTTAACTTTGAAGGGGATCAGCTCGGCCAGCTGTGAACTGGCAGGACGGCCTCTGGGTGGTTGGATGAACTTCTTGTCTCCTCACCTGTGCCTGAGACTTTGCCTTCCCTCCCCACCTCCCTCTCCATCCTCAGCCTTCTGGTTGCCATTCTGCCCTCATCTGTCTCTCGCATTCTGGGTTTTCCTCTTCCAACATCTGCTGTTTCTCTTTCCTTCTTTCCCAAGTCTCTTCTCCATTTTTCTTTCCTCCAAGTCTCCCCTTCATTTGAGGCATTTCTCCTCCTGGTCCTGTGTCCATGGTTTCTTCCCTCTGCCGTCTCTCCCTTTGCGCTCTTGCGTGCTCTCGCTCTCTCTCTCTCTCTCTCTTCCTCCCAGACCTGCTTTTTATTATTCATTTTATCTCAATGCAATGCTTTCTCCTCCCCACAGTTTCTTCTCCGCTCACCCCCCTGCTACAGAGCCTTGCCTCTGAGACTGTCCCAATGACCATGTCCCCATCAGTAGCAGCCAGGGGCCTGGCAGGATGCAGTGGGCACTCTCCAGCAGGGCAATCGAGGAGAGTTCCATAAAGATGCCCTTTCCACGGAGCAGGGCAGGGTGGAGGGGAGTCGGTGGCAGGGAAGTGTCCTGTGCAACACAGGCCTGCTGTGACCACTCCTGGGACCGACTGGCTAGGGAGGGAGCAGTTGGCAGACTGGAAGACAGGAACCAACCACTGCCCAGCCAGCAGGGAGGGAACCAAAGAAACACATAGCATGGCCTAAATGTCCTGCCAACTCCTGCTGAAGACAGAGGTCACCGAAGCCCACTTACTCCTGTCCGCACTGGGCAGCCCTCTGGGGCACAAAGTTGGGTGGAAAAGGATCGACATGAGATGTTCAGCACACTGTCCTGCCTGGCCCTAACCCACAGGGCAGCACAAAGGCCAGAGGTCTTGGGACAGCTATGGGCAGATCACCCTCTCTCCCAGGAGTGCAGTAGAGAACATGCCCCATCCAAGAGATGGACGGCTTGACGCCAAGCCCTCGCCTTTCCACTCCCAGGCTCTGCACTGTCAGGACACCCATAACATTTCTGACCTTACATTTCCCCATCTGTGAAATGGGTCTCATCAGACCCTTCAGATTGAGTTTTCAGGGCTGGCATGTGGAGTCAATAAATGTGACTGCCATTGTGTCCACGTGCCGTGGACTAAGAGCAAAAAAATCTTGAAATTGGTTCATGAAGGCGAGAGTGGTGGCCACAGCTCCTCCTCCCTCCCCAGGTGTGGAAGCGCTCTGGAGCCTGGTTCTTCAAGGGTTTCCCCAAGCAGCTCCTCCCACAGCCCATGCCCATAAAGAAGAACAAGCCCCAGCCGCCCACGAGTGAGCCTGCTGCCCCAGAGCAGCCCCCTGAGCCCAAGCACACGGCCCGCGTGCCAGCCCAAGGTAGGACAAGGGGCTCTTTCAGCACCACCGACAGCTCCCGGCCAACTGGTCTACCTGGAGCTGTCCCTGCGGTGGGCTGGTTTCCACTGGGTTGGTGGCAGCTCAGGGAACTCTCCAGAGAAGCCAGGCTGCCAAAAATCTTTGCTATCGTTCCTGTTCCTGGTGGGATGTGTAGAGGTATCAAAGAAGGGGAAGTTAAAATTAGGAATTGAGAGAGACACACTGGAGCCCTGGGGTGGGGGTGGGGGTGGAGATGGGGATGGGGGTGGGGGTGTTGCTGGGAAGGCCTTTCTGGCCCTTCCCATTCTTTCTCTCAGCCCTAAGCAAATGTGAAATTGGACAAATTAAAAGTGAAAGATGAATAGAAAGGAAATTAGTAAAAGAAAATTATCACTACTATTGATGGTATCGCGCTGATCCGAGTATTATTATTATTAAATATTAAAGTGAAGACTAAAAGAATCCAGAAAAAGGCAGCCTCAATAAAAACACACTTATCTTAATTGGATTAGGCCACTCAGGCTGCCCCAACAAGGCCCTCGCAATAATTTCAATTAACACCAAGTGATAAAATCTGGCCCTAATGGCCGCTCCGGGGAGGAGCGCAGCCGAGTTTCTGGAAGGACCGTCCTAATTGAAGGTCTCAAAAATTACAGCATCCACCCGTGTCTCCCACGGGACGGCCTCCTAAGGTACCTGCTCAGTGCTCGGCACCCAAAAGACGTTCGGCAAATGCTTTCTTCCTGGCAAGGCACGAGCGACTTCCACTGCCTACAGGAATTGCCGAGTTCAGCAGAGGCTGCAGCCCAGTCTCCACCACTGGGTCACCCTGTTGGCAGAGCAAGCCCTGCTCCCTCTGGGCTGCCAGATTGTGCAGCCGGGCTGTTCTTTTTTAAGCCTCTCTGTGTGTTTGTGTGTGTTCGCATGTGCCAAGGAAACAATATCACATGGTAAAGAGGAACTAGATCAGAGGGGAAACCAGAAGGAGACGTTTTAGAGTTTTTCCATGTCCTGGGAGAGGTGAACGAACCCCTTTGAGGGCTTCTTCAGTTATCACTCTCCAGACACCAGAAAATCACGCTCCCTATTGTTTCTCTCCCTCCAGCTGACACTGAAGACAGGAGGGGCCCGGGTCCCAAAACAGGTGGGTTCTGCCGCCTGCCTTGCAATTTTGGACAGGAGTCCTTTTACCCCGTTCCTCTTTGCCCTTTATCTATTCAATGCTTTTCCTTCCAGGACCTGACCCAGCATCTGCTCCAGGGAGAGGAAGCTATGGGCCTCCTGTGCGCAGGGCCTCCGAGGCCCGCATGAGCTCATCTACCCGGGATCCAGAGAGCTGGGACCATGGTCAAGGTGGGGGAGCTGGAGACGCCAGCCGCAGCCCAGCGGGTAAGCAAGATGGGGAAACCCAGTTACGCCCCTGAACGAGGAGAATTGGAAAGAATGCAGAGGACAGTGTGTTCTCTTCATTTTTTCATGCTGTGTTTATTAAGTACCTACTATGCACCATGGACTCTTCTAAATGCTGGTTCTAGTCTATGCTGGAGGAAACACAGGATCATGACCAATTCAGGTTCTGGACATTCATGATTTTGATTGTGTCCATTTCTTACCCTATCATCATATGTAAGAAAAACATGATTTTTTGCCTTTTTGTGTGTGTGTGGTGCTGGGGATTGAACCCAGGGTCTTGTGCATGGGAGGCAAGTACTCTACCAATTGAGCCATATCCCCAGTTCCTTTTGCCTTGTTTTTTAAAAAAAAATACCTGAGGGAAAATACCCCTTGGCTTTGAGAAAAGTAAAGATGCTTCACTCTCAAGACCCTCCCAAGCTCTCCCTTCCCTGGGCACGTGGCCTCTGCTCTCTGTGAGGATGGGGTGGGTCAGCAGGACCAGGTTGTCATCACAGATGCTGTCGTCTAGCCTGGTACCTCTGGGCCCACCAGGGGCAGATTTACACAGCAAGGGTGCCCACTGGGGAGAGTCCTCTGACCCTAGATTTTAAAGAAAATGCCAAATAGGTTGGGGACATCTATGTTCCATATGCACCTGTCTGAGACCTCGGTTGAGCCCAGGTCTAAGTCAGACAGGCTGAATGTTGAGGTCCCATGTTGAGTTTGGGTCTTTACTTTCCAAATTGGGGCTCATGGCATAGCACTTCAGTGCCCCCTTCTTCTTGGTGACAAAATTGGGCACATGCCATCAGCTTCCCAGACCCCTCCATGAACCTGTGGTTCAGATGGACAGAGAAAAATGAATTTCTAGATCCACAACATCCCAAAATGCTTACTGGGTGCATACTGTGTCCTTGATGCCATCCCAGGCACTTCCCACAAACCATCCCAGTTAACCCTTGCCACACCCCAGATCCAGCTGTGAGATGTCACGATTCCCATCTTACAGGTGGTGAAGCCACCACGTTCCCTGGGGTACATTACCCATGACTGGTTAAAATGACAATTCAACCCACATCTTATCACAAAAGCTTGTCTTTTTTTTGCCAGAGGTGAAATTTCTATTCTATGTCTTCTATATTTTTGTAAAATGTATTAAAATTCTGTGTTTCATTAGAAGTATCATTTGCTATTTCAAATTTTTTTTTCATGCACAGTTCAGTGACAGAAAGTACACTGTGGTGCAACCATCACCACCATCCATCTCCAGAGCTTCTTCATCATTCCAAACTCAAATTTTGTGTCCATTCAACAGTAGCTTCTCATTTTGCCCATTCTCTGTCCCTGGTGACCATGACTCTTCTTTCTAGGAATTTGACTATTCTAGATACCACATGTAAGTGGAATCATACAGTATCTGTCTTTTTGTATGTAGCTTATTTCACTTACTGTAATATATTCACGGCTTACCCAAGTTGTAACATGTATCTGGATTCCCTTCCTTTTCAAGGTTGTGTAATATTCTGTTGCATGGATATGCCATATTTTATTTATCCATCCATCCGTCAGTGGGGCATTGTGGTTGTGAATAGTGCTGCTGAGCACGGCATACAAATACCTGTTTGAGTCTCTTGGGGTTATACCTACAAGTAGAATTGCCACATCTAATGACAATTCTATGTTTAATTTTTTGAGGACCCGCTGTGCTATTCTCCACAGTGTCTGCACTACTTTTGCATTTCTTCCAATAGTGCACAGGGTCTCAGTTTCAGTACATTCTCTCTGACGCTTGTGATTTTCTGGTTTTTCTTGGTTTCTCTTTGTTGTTTTGTCTGGTTGTTAAATAGTAGCCATCCTAGAGTGTGAAGGGCTCCTTGAGGTATTGTAGATTTGGTTTGCATTTCCCTAAGATGAGTGACACGACACGTCTTTTCATGTGCTCATCGGCCCTCTGTATGTCTCCTTCCGAGAAACGTCTATTTCGGTCTTTGGCCCATTTTCTAAGTCAGGGGGTGGGGGCTGTTGTGTTGTAGGAGCTCTTCGTGGATTCTGGATATTGATGCCTCATCAGATACACAATTTGTAAATACCTTCACCCATTCCACGGGTTGCTTATTCACTTTCCATTTGATGCACAGAAGATTGTTTGTTGTTTTTTAATGAAGTCCAATCTATCTACTTTTTCTTCTGCTTCCTGTAGTTTTAGTGTCATAGTGAAGAAATCACAGTGATGGAGATTCCCCTTGTGTTTTCTTCTAAGAATTTTAGAATTTTTAGCTTTTGCATTTGAGTCTCTGGTCCATTTTGATCTAATTTTTGTATATCCAATCCTATGCTTTTAATCTCTATATCATTTTGCCTCCTGGGGCTACAGACACTCCCAGGACAATCCTAAGCCGGACTTAGAGCTCCTGTCCCTCAGGAGTCAATGTAATGTCCCCTGGGTGGATGGCGCTTTGGGATTCCTCCTGCTCCACCTGTAGCTGAGCTAACCACTCCCTGCCCTGAATTCCCAGAGACGGGGCCGGGAGGCAGCACTAGCCATTGTCTCTCTCCCTGGTCCGATTCACACCAACGTGTGTCTCTCTCCATTAACTCAAGTTTGCAAATATTTATTGAGCACAACTACGATTTGAGCTCTTTCTCCTTGTTTTCTAGCTGCACTAAGATTTCCGGTAGATTGTAGGCTGTTCAAGATTTGCAGACTTGAATGCACAGTTAGTATCACAACTCAAGTGTCCTGAGCACCGACCCTGCACCAGGCATGTGATCAAACTCTGCAGGTGTTTAGCCCTGTCAACGGTACCAGTCACCCTCACCTAACTGATATGGAAAAGGGGCTAATAAAGAAACCTTGCCCAGAGTCACATAAAAGTCATGGCCTGTCTGGTATCAGAACCCAAGCAGTTCCCGTGCAGAGCCTCTGCCGTTAGCTGCTCTGTAGCTCCTACTGGCTGGCGGGGTTGAGAGTAGCTCCAGGGAACAAATTGCCAGTGAGACTCTTTTGTTCCAGAGCTTAACCCTGGAGTCTCAGGATCCACCCTTGACACAGTGTGGAAACCCCTCCAGTGGTTCTCTGAGAGGGACTTGATGCTCTTCTGCTATACTCTCCATAACGGGATCTCCTAAAGAGCCCCTGTCATAAAACATGGCTCATTCCACAAGTACATATTTATTTATTTGGGTACCATGGATTGAACTCAGGAGCACTCGACCACTGAGCCACATCCCAGCCCTATTTTGTATTTTATTTAGAGACAGGGTCTCACTGAGTGGCTTAGGGCCTCGTTGTTGCTGAGGCTGGCTTTGAACTCGAGATCCTCCTGCCTCAGCCTCTGGAGCCACTGAGATTTCAGGGGTGCGCCACCATGCCAGGCTCCACAACTATTTAGTAAGCACCTACTATACTCCAAGCCTGGTATTAAGTGATGGAGATAAAGGTATCATGCAGACCTTGTCCCAACCTTAGGAGCTCACACTCCAGCAGAAGGAAAAGCAACATAACCCAGAAATAGCAAGAGAGATTTATAACCGCCATAATAGAGGTGCCAAGACCAAGGAGGATGGGTTATCACTCACATTTATTGAGTGTTCAAGGTGTGCCAGGCACCAAGTTCTGTATATGCATTTCCAGAGGAAGCCCCCAAGAGGACATTGAGAGGGACCTGGGAACCCAGAACATCTATTTTTGGAGTCCCAGAAAGACTTCACAAAGAAGGTGGCTTCTAAGGGAGAACTATATCAGGAAAATAAATAAACTAGGTACAGCACATTCAGCGTGTGTGTGTGGTGGGGGTGGGTGGGGTAATACATTCCAGGTAGAGGAACAGCATGTGCAAAGGTCCAGAGACAACGCATGGCCAGGCTAACAGTGGTCCAGGAGTCCGTAATATGGAGTGGTGATAGAGGTGCCCCTCCTAAAATTGGACAGTGCACAACCCGAACTACTCTACACCACAGCCCTCCCTTGGAGATATCCCAGAGCCAGTCCAGGCAGGGCTTCCTATGCCAAGAAAAAAAGAGGTTGAACTTGAGAAACAGTGTTACCTTGTACTAGAGCCAAATGGCTTCCCCGTTGCACATAGCCAATTGTTCTCTTTCTGTCCCAGACTGCTGTTTTTCTCTTCTGTGACTCCAGAATAAAATTCTCAAGTTTCTTCTTCCACTGTAAGGTTATCCTTCTGCCCTCACTTCCAACTGAATAACCAGGAATTTACAAAATATTAATCTGTCCACCCAACATTTATTGAGCACCTACTGTTCTAATGATGGCAAACATTTATGTAGCATTCCAAAAGCCAGACACCCAAGTAAGCCCTTGTCATGTTCATTGAGTCCTCACAACAACCTTGTGATATCAGCTTCCTTACTATTGCCATCTTCCCTTCTCAACCCTTCCTATTCAACACTGCACTGGCGATCTCAGCCATCGCAATAAGACAGGAAAAAATATGAGGCAGAAAGTTTATAAAGGAAGAAGCAAAACAGTTTCTATCACAGATCGCATGAGACACTCCTAAAGGAACCTATAGTGACAATCAGAACTAGTGAGTGAATATTGTCAGCCCACAGGATGCAAAGTTAAAACACAGAAAGAAAGGTCCTCAATTGCAGATTGGGGACCCTAGTGCCACATGCAGCATTGAGCAGCTCAGGGTCTGGTATACTGGAAGCCCCCAGAGAATTCTGGTTGCTATTTTTCTCATGGACTCAGTGTCCATCTCCTTCCTTGACCAGGCTGCACCCTCCTGGAGGTAACAGATGGCATCTATTACCTCTGCTGCCCATCCCTGCAGAGGGCTGGGCACTCTGTGGATGTTCAATGAACATTTGCTGATGCACAAATGAATAAATACAAGAATGCAAAGGAGCAAAACAAACAGCGGTGCTAATGTAGGATGCAGGACAAGACTTGGGGGTTTGTAAGGCTTGGCAGCACTAGCAAGGTGCCCTCTGTCATGAGCATCTGTCCAGAAAAAAAGAGCTGATCTGAATTCAGGAAAGATATGATCCAAACAGTAAGATAAGAGTCTGGGGATTTCTTCCCGAAATGTAGCACATGCTGGAGCCAGGACCTGCTTCTCACAGACCCCTGCCAGCCTCATCCAAGAGTCTCAGACACAGACTCAACACCAGCTGCCTGAGTTCAAACCCTGGCACTGCTGCTAACCAGCCATGAGACATTGGATGAGCTCCTTATCCCACTGTGCCTCAGTTTTCCCACCTGTATAATGGTGACCACAGAGCACTCGCCTCATGGGATTATTAGTGTAGAGATTAACTGAATGCTCATATGTAAAGTCCCTGGCACATGGTATACAGTGAGTAAATATTAATTTGTGATTACTGTAAGGTCAGTAGAGCTGTCAATTCTATGAGGCATAGGTTCAGAGAGGCTGAGCAAGGAGCCCAGGGTCACACAGCTTATAAAGGTAAAGGCTGGAATGCGAAAGCAGGTCCACGTAATGGCAGTATTTCAATAATAATGAAATAATATTGACTGACACCCGTTGAGCACAGCCTGTGGGCCAAGCATCCCTTCTAGCACTGTGCCTGGATTGGATCTTTGTGCTCTCATCACAGCCCCATGTAGTGGGGGCTGTAATCCCCATTCCACAGATGACAAAGTTGAGGCAGGCCCAAGAGAACAGGTCACTTGTGTCAAGTCACCAGCAGAAACATAATCACAAACTTGTGCCTTTTAACACCCATGCTGCAGCTGGGCTTCACCTGCAGGGGCTCAGTGTTGGAAAGAGAAAACACCCAGGGGGCCCGGGCAAGGGCGGGGAGAGCTGGGGGTGGAGGGCTGCTTCATCAGAGACCGAGCTCCTGCCTACAGTGCGCACGAGTGTGTGCATGCGCTTGCGCAGGTGTGCGCCTGTGAGTCCTGACGGCTGTTTCCTTCCCTCCCCTGCAGGTTTGAGACGAGCCAACTCTGTCCAGGCCTCGAGACCCGCCCCCGCCTCGGTGCCCAGCCCAGCACCTCCTCAGCCTGGACAGCCAGGTACCTGCCACTCACCCACCCACCTGTCCAGGCCATCACTCCTTAGCGACCCCATCCCTCCCTCCTTCTTACAGAGCTGCGGGGCTTTCTTCAATGCAGCCTTCACTGAACCTAAGATCTTCTGAGACGCCTAAGAGGAGTCATCCTCTAGGCGCAGATGCTGGGCAGGGCAGAGGAGAAAGAGGAGGAGGTGGTGAAGCAGAGAAGGGGAGGTGCTGAGGGGGAGGAGGAGCATAGGAGGAGGGGCGGGGCAGAGGAGGAGGAGGTGGGGCATAGGAGAAGGGGTGGGGCAGAGGAGAAAGGGTGGGGCAGAGGAGGAGGAGGTGGCGGGGTAGAGGAGAAGGCGTGGGGCAGAGGAAGAGGGGGCGGGGCAAAGGGGAGGGGCGGGGCAGAGGAGGAGGAGGGGCGGGACAGAGAAGGGGTGGGGCAGAGGAGAAGGGGTAGGGCAGAGGAGGGGTAGGTCAGAGGGGGGAGGGGTAGGGCAGAGGAGGAGGAGGCAGGGCAGAGGAGAAGGGGCGAGGCTGTAGCAGAGGAGGCGGGACAGAAGATGAGGGGCAGAGGAGGTGGCGGGCGGAGGAGGAGGCGGGGCAGAGGAGAAGGGGCGGAGCGAGGAGGAGGTGAGGTGGGGGTGGAGGGGGGGTGGGGGGGGGCGGAGGAGGAGGCGCCTAAGTGACATGGCCCCTCTGCTATACCCCTTCTCTCCTTCACCCTCAGGGTCCCCAGGGGGCAGCAGACCCGCGCCAGGGCCAGCAGGGCGCTTTCCAGAGCAGAGACCAGGCAAGTGTTTGCTCCCTCCCAAGTGCCCGCCTCTCCGTCACCACCCACCTGGCCACCTCCGCTTACTGCCCTGGTGAAATCAGTACCCACCACGGGCTCAGCCTGCATTCTGAGACTATCTGATGGGGTCCAAGCAGCCCCTGATGCTAACCCTCCAAGTCATCCATGCTGATTCGATAGACAGGCAATGCCAACACAGAATGGGGTTCAGAGCACAGATGGTCAGGTCTCAAATCCCTGTTCCCTTACTTTCTCACTGTGTGACCTAGGACAAGTCACTGAACTTCCCTGAACCTCAGTTTTCTTATCTATTAGCCGGGTTGTTAGGAGGGTGAAGCAAACTAATAAATAAAAAAACCTTAGCACAGAGCCCAGTGTGTGTTAAGCCCCCAGTAAGCAGCAGTGATCCCTGTGTAGGATCCATAGCGTGGCCATCCATCATCAACCCTCAGGGCCACCACGTAGCCATTGCTTTCTAATGTGCCAGGTACTGTTTCAGTGCTGTGCAATTAGGGCATTGTGTAAAATAATACCCACTACTATTACAGTACACTCAGGTATGATTTCCATTCTACAGATGAGAAACCTGAGGCTCAGAGACATTAAGTAACTCACCTGAGGTCACACAGCCACAATACAAACCCAAGCTGTCTGTCTGGGGTCCACACCACTGCTCAGCACCCTGAGAGGTCTGTTTTGCCCGTGTGTGAATCGCCTCCAGGGGTTTGCTGTCCAACACAGGTTCCCATGCCCCAATGCACGGCCCACGGATGGCCTGGGAACCTGCAGGCCCCTTACGCTTCCTTAAATACTGTTAGTATAAAACAGGGATTCATGTGTCCTCTCTCATGTCCCTACAGAAGTGGCTCCCAGCGACCCTGGCTATACGGGAACCACGGCCCCAGCCCGGGAAGAGAGAACAGGGGGAGTTGGGGGCCCTTATTCCCAAGCAGCTGCAGCTGCGCCCCAGCCTGCCCGCGCCCCCGCCCGCCAGCCACCCCCGGAGGAGGAAGAGGATGCCAACAGCTACGATTCCGATGAAGCAAGTAGGTGGCACCTGAGAAGCAGTGTCTAGGAGAAGCCACCCCAGGAGCTGACCCCAGGAAGTCAGGGCCCGCCCTGGGTCCGCCCATCCACCCAGCCCTCGTACATGTTAGAGTTAGAAAAATACAAACCTGTGTTTCCAAGTTCCCCAAATGAGATCAGCTTCCTAAAGATAAATGCCCAGTTTTCTGGTGAAACACACACGACATCAAAGTTACCGTGGTCATTTTAAGACAGCAAGGTAGGAGCCGTGCGGGTGTCCTCTCCCTCAGTCAGACAGAGCTGTCACAGGCCGGGGAGCCCCATCCTGGGTGTGCCCGTCTACAGTTGGAAAAACTGCCTGACGGTGTCCTCTGGCAGGACTTCTAACCAGCATTTCACCTTCCCCGGCTTCTGTGCATCTGGCCCCTCCCAGACCCCGAGGCCCAGGGACGCGTGGGGGCACAGTCTTCTCCTGGGTGCAGCCGGGAGAGCTGGGGAGGCAGGGTTAGCAGCATCTGGGTCCCATGGGTGCTCCAAGAGCCCTCTGGAGCTGACCCACCCAGCGGCCAGCAGCTCGGCCTCGGTCCTCCGGGCCAACTCGCCTCATTGCACAGAGGGCACCTCCTGCACGGGTGGTCAGCTGAGGTCCCTCCTGGGAGGGGCTTCGTGACTGGCTCCATCCTCCCCCTAAGTGCTAAACACAGAAGAGTCACTATGATGTGATCTGGACATCAGGGGACTGGACAGTCACACTTGCTGCTTCTGCACCCCCCGCCCAGGTGTGCTGGGCACCTGTGCTCACCTCATCCTCCTGGGAACCTGGGAAACTCCTGCTATTGCCCCATCTTGTAGATGGCCTGGGCGAGGCTCCGAGAGGCTTAGGGACTTGTCAGAGCTCACACAGGTCAGAGGCCAGGCTGAGTGAGCGTCAGCTGTCCCCATGATCTCCGTGCTCTCCCCTGGGTCAGGGGTCTCAGGCTCCCCTTGGCCTTGCTGGCCACGGGCTGTTTCCTCTCCGGGCGGGTAGAAGCCATCTGCCTGCCTTGCCCTGTCCTGCTCCTTGTCCTGGACGGGACCTCTGCCCCCCAGTGTCTGAACGTCCCCCAGCCCTCCAGCAATAGGGGAACCCTCCCAGCCTCTTGTCTGCCCTCTCCATAAGCCTCTCCATGCGGCTGGTGACAAGCCTGTCCTCAGACACAACCCGGCACTCGCCGCTCATGTCTTTATGTTTGACAAACATTCAATGAGCCAGGCGCCTCGAACTGCTGGAGAACTGGGGACAACTCGGCTGGAATGATGGGCAGACGAGCTGGCAGAGCCGCCGGAGCCAACACTCTAGTGCAGGGATTGTTAACAAATCGAGCTCACTGCAAACGGAGACAGAGCACGGAGCAGGGGATAAGACGTGGCGTGATGGCCAGGGTGGCCGCGGCACACAGAGGGGTCAGGGGGGCCTCTCTGTGAGACAGTGTGAGCCATGTGAGGATGTGGAGGGGGAGCATTCCAGGCAATGGGAAGGGCAAAGGCTCAAACTCATTCGTTCCTTCATCCAGTAAGAGAGGCCTACTGTGTGTCCTTCACCATGCACAGTGGGGACCCAGCTGTCAGCAAGACAGTGCCCACCCTTGCCCTCCTGGGGCTCTCGATCCAGCAGGATGGGGAGTCATTAACTAAACAAGTGCACAAACAATTAACTGACCCAGGAGGCTGTGAAGAGGGGGGTCGGCCAGAGGGAGCGACCAGAGCAGGGCCGGTGTCCTCCTCCCCCTGTCGTCTCCATGGCCAGCCCCGCCCGGGCACATAGAAAGTGCTCGGGAGATGTTTGTTGAATGAATACACAAGTGTCCTCCCAGCTCCTGTCTCTGTCCCCTTCAGCCACCCTGGGTGCCCTGGAATTCAGCCTGCTCTATGACCAGGACAACAGCTCTCTGCAGTGCACCATCGTGAAGGCCAAGGTGGGTGAGGGGCCTGGGGGACCCCGGGATGCTCTGGCATTCTTAGGAGACTCAGGTGGGGATGGGTTGCCAGGCCTGTCTGTTGTCACCTACCTGGGACAGTGACAGTGATGAGGGCAGCACAGTCATTAGCCACAGCAGATTCCTTGGGGGGGTGGGACTTACCCTGGGATGGTCCACCGGGGTGCATTTACCTCTGGCTGCCTCTAGGGGGCGGAGCCAGGATCTGCCCAGGGCTGCTCAGCACCTGGGTGGGGTGGCGTGGAGGGGCCACCTGGGAAGTCATGCCAGCTCGCAGCTCGGCCTGACAGCTGACAAGGCAGAATAGCACTGTGTCCTCCCGGGCCTGGTTCCCCATGACCAGCTGGAGCCTCAGCCGGAGCAGGGGGCCTGCGGCCACAGCTACAAAGGCACTAATGTAGGCTTCCAAGCGGTGGGGAGCAGGCACTTGACAGGTGGGACTGCATTTAAATCTCCCCATTCCTTGAAAACGAGTGGTGAGATTGTCCAGTGAGGAAACTGAGGCCCAGAAAGGTTACGAAACTTGCCTAAGGTCACACAGCTAGGGAGTGACATGCCTTGGAGCCCTGTCTGCCTGATCCCTGTGCTCTTCCCATGACACCATGTTCCCCTTTTTTCTCTTTGGAAGAGGAACACACAGGGTAGATGGACAGGAGGGGCAGATGCCAGGGGACATGCCCATTGCCCAGGACGCCTGGACCCCAGCCCTCCCCAGGTCTTCACCTCTGTTGCCTCCGTCTCTTGCAGGGACTGAAGCCCATGGATTCCAATGGCCTGGCCGATCCCTATGTGAAGCTGCACCTCCTGCCAGGAGCCAGCAAGGTACCATCTGGCCTGGGCATTTCTGCAGGCTGGAGCCTGGGCCTTGGCAGCCACAGGGCTCTCAGCTCAGAGCCTAAAATAGCCATATCTGCCCCCAATCTAGGCCCCACCCCATGAGTGCAAAGCCGTGAGGGGTATGGCTCCCCAGTGCTGACCAAGGCTCTCTCTGGACAGAAACGAGTGACTTTCTCCAGATTTTAGTGCCAAGCCCTTCAGACAGCATTCTGTGTCTGAGGGGTGGGGGCCCCACCTGTTAAATACCTCTGAAAGTTTCAGGTGCCCCCTAAGACAAAAGAGGACATGGACGCACATGCATGTGCACACATGCACACTTTGGCTCATTCTTCCTTTGTTGTTTTTTGTTTGTTTGTTTGCTTTTTGGTGGGGGGGTACTGGGGATTGAACTCAGGGGGCTTGACCACTGATCCACATCCCCTGCCCTATTTTGCATTTTATTGAGAGACAGGGTCTCACTGAGTTGCTTAGCTCCTTGCTTTTTGCTGAGGCTGGCTTTGAACTCGAAATCCTCCGGCCTCAGCCTCCTGAGCTGCTGAGATGACAGGTGTGCACCATAGCGCCCAGCTCTTCCTTTATTTGGATCAAAAACAGTCCCTCACCTGGCCGTGGCCAGCTCATAAACTCTACCCACTCCCAGCAGCCTTTGCTTCCCATGAAGGCACACTTTTACATATTTATTTATTCTAATTTGTTATACACCAGGGCAGAAGGCAGTTCACTTCATGTCACACATATAGAGCACAATTTTTCAAGTCACTGATGGGTCACAAAGTATTCTCACACAGTTCGTGACTTCCCACATGTACTTAGGATGATGATATCTAACTCATTCCCCCCCGCCATTGAAGACACTTTTTTGTCAACTCCAAACCCGCCTTGTCAGAAGATCCAATAGGAGCCACTTACATGTCAGCGTGGATTAGATTTGTCACCAGTTCTCCTCTTCTGATGCAGTGACATTTCTTCTCTCTTGGAACAAAGTTTCATATTCTGTCTCCTCTAAGGCATTTCAGGCAGGAAGGATACTATTTGGGGCAATGGAGGGAATTGTCCCAGTGTCCCCTGCCTAGGGACGGGAGACTCATTTCTACCTCCCTGACTTGTAAAGATGTCTGGCTTCTCAAAGGACAGGTGCCAGGGACGTCTCAAAGGACGACGTCTCTTCTTCCTTCCCTTAAGGAGGGAGCAGTGCACAACATTAACCCATGTGTCTGTGGCCACCGTCTAGAGGACATGCCACACGCTCAGAGCATGCATTTGGGAACACTAAGCCCTGGGATGCTCCTTTGGGAAAAGCCACTGCCCACCCCCAAAAAAGCTCACGGGATGGGTCTCCAGGGCCACTCCCACTGAGGTGGGCATCTGTCTGTCCATCTCTCCGGGGCTCTAGTCCAACAAGCTACGTACAAAAACCCTGCGGAACACCCGGAACCCTGTCTGGAATGAGACCCTTGTGTACCACGGCATCACGGACGAGGACATGCAGAGGAAGACCCTCAGGTACCTCAGGGCGGGGGGAGGCGAGAGGGGACCAAGGCCGGGCAGAACTGAGACTTGGGGCACAGCTCCTGGGTGTCCCCCTTTTAAAAATCCCCTGCATCATTCTTTCCTTATTCCATTTACCAAAACAACGTCGAGTTCTAGCAGTGTCCACAGGGAGTGGTCCCAGGGCTGGGTGGACACTGGTCCGCAGAGGCAGGAGGCCTGTGTCTGAAGCGGCAGAGCGAAGGCATCCCGGCCTGCAGGTCTTCCTGGCCATCCCAGGTCACCTCTAGGTGACTTATCACCTAACACCATGTGGATGTCGCGTAAATAGTGGTCGGTCACAGTGTCCGGTCAGGGCATAATGACAAGAAAGACACCTATGCACGTTCAGTGCAGGCTGAAAATATTTTCAAATGTTTCCCGCCCCTGGTGGGGCTGACCCACGGGTGCAGAACTGGTGGACTCAGAGGCCGAAGGTGCACAGCTGAGTCTCCCAGTTATGGTGCTCAGCAAAGGAAGCCCTATGGGAAGGAGCTCGCGCTCTCCGACTCTATTTATCTGAAAGCCAAATGCAAGACAAGTGGCTTCCATGCAGCCAGAGGCCAAGAGAGGGGTGACCCAGGAGGCAGGGAGTCCCAGAGGCTGCTGACCCTAGAACCTCCCATATCCTGAGCTGAGCAGTGTGTGCAGGGCTCGCGTGGTCAGGCCGTGCGTGCTGACCAGGCGCACTTGACCGCGTGGACGTTACCGTGAATCGGGAAGAGATAAACAGTGCCCAGCCCAGGGGTCCACACAGAGGACACCCTCACCCCTAGACACCCCCACGTCCCTCACCACCATCAGCCATAAGCCCGGTACACAGTAGGAGTGCAGCACTTGCTTCTCTCTCCTCCCCACCCCCTTATTCCATGGCAGGATCTCCGTCTGTGACGAGGACAAATTCGGCCACAATGAGTTTATTGGGGAGACCAGATTCTCGCTCAAGAAACTGAAGCCCAACCAGAGGAAGAATTTCAATATTTGTCTGGAGCGGGTGATCCCCGTGAGTGCCCTGGCCTGGTGATTCAATGGGGGACCAGAGGCAGGGGTGCCTGCCACCTTCCTGGGTCTGTTCTGGGGTCAAACCCACCAGGTACCCTTAGGGCACCCACCGGGGCCAAGCGCTGTGGCCTCTGTGGAGAGGAAGGGGGCGCTCTCTGCAGGTAGCATCAGGCCCTGTCCCCTCTGCCAGGCAGATCCCAGTTAACATCATTTCTCCCAAGGTGCCCTGGGGTCAAGGGTCAAGGTCCAGCTGCCCCTTCCTGTTCCGTGGTGAACTGAGCCATTCTGAGCCTAGGAAATGGACATCGTAGCGGTGACATAAGATGGTTGTGTTTAACGCAAACAAACAAAGCCCAGAACAGAGCCCACTGTGTAGCAAGCATCGTAAATGATCAGCTTTTGTCACAGGAACACTGCTCCTAACCCTCCTGCCCGTCCCAAAGCCATATGACACCATACAGAGAGGCAGGGCTTGGCACAGCCCCCATGTCCCTGGCCCTTGGTTTTCTCACCTGTTAAATGGGACTCTGTAGTACACACCTCACGGGGTCTTTTAAGGATTACACGTGACAGTGATACAGAGTAGGATCATGGTTCTCATTGGGGGTGGCACTTGTCCTTAGAGAAAGAACAGGTATCAAATTGAGGTTTCCCAATTAGGCAGCACCCCAGAGCTTATGGGGAATTCTAGAACAGGAACTCAGCAAACCAAGTTGGTAACTCAGGCCCGGAGTCCGGGATGGACGGAGCTCTCGAGAGGCAGCACCCTGCTCTCCAGAAATCCTGGGTTGAGCCGACAGCTCGCTGCCACCAGCCCCCCAGGCAGCAGCCAGCTCCCCGTGGGGATCCAGGGGGCCAGGCGGGGTGCTGCAGCCTGTTCCACCCAACGGCCAGCCTGGGGATGGACTCCCTGGGAGCCAGGCCACATTTTTATAGCTGAAGCACAGGAGGAAGACCCCCACACAAGGCAGACTGTGGGGGGCACTTTACACTGAACCCCAGGCACAGCTCTGTCATTCAGAGCAGCCCCCTGTGAGCCACCTCCGCGGGCCCTGGCCTGGTAGCACCCGGCCCTTTGGACTTCCTCTTCTTACCCTCACTCAGTGAGTCCAGCTGGGCAGGACCCCAGCAGGCCCCCAGTGGGGCCCTCAGCTCCCTCTTGCTAGGTGGACAGAGCTGGCCTGTGACAGAGGTGGCAGAACAGGTGGGGGCTGCCACGGTCCCAGGACACTGTTCGACCACCAACCCGCACATGGTGCCCCACTGAGGACTGGCGCCTACTAAATGCTGACCCCTTCCCTCTGATCCTGGCTCTCCTCATCTCTAAGGTTGAATTTTAACCAGTGTTTTGCAGACTGTGCTTCTCAAAGCCTGAGAGTCTACCAAAGAAGCTCAGGAGTCACAGGGGAAGAAGCACCGGGTGGGCCAGAACCCCCCTGAGCCGCTCAATCCGAGTGAATTAAATCTTACATTTTACGTGTGAGATGTTCTGATCGTGTTCTGACCCTCAGTGTCTTCATCTGTAAATTGAGGACTGTAATAGAACCTATATCACGGGTGGTCTGCCTGAGGGGTTCCAGGAGATGAGCCCCATAGACAATGTTGTCTCCTTCCTTTCAGATGAAGCGCGCAGGGACCACTGGGTCGGCCCGCGGCATGGCGCTCTACGAGGAAGAGGTGAGCGTCAAGGGCGGCGGGGTGCTGTGCTGGTTGCCCTGCTCCTGTTTCTGCCCTTCCTCCCCAGCCCCGTCCTGCAGCAGAGCAGCCCCCGCGCCCAGAATGCCCCTGGCCTTGCTCCCCCAAGTTCACGGAAGACCAGAGCAGGAGCGGGTCCCTCCGTGGGCGGGAGCAGGCGGACCCTGCCCATCTCCCACCCAGGTCCTTCCTGGGACCCCAGGGAGTGCACTTGGTCAGGGAGAGGTGAGAGCAGAGTCAAGGGTCAAGCTCAGCCCTGGGTCAGGGTCAAGGCCAGTGAGGGGCCAGCATCAGGCTCAGCCTCTGCTCAGAGTCAGGGCTCAGTCCCGGGCGGGGTCAAAGCCGGCCATTGGCCCCGGTGCCTCAGCGCCCATCAGGGTGGGTCCGTCCGCTGTCCGTGGTGCTGACCCTGCCCCTGGCCCGCTGCTCGGGGACACCCCCCACCCCCCACCCCCGCCCACGAGCCTACCCTGCCTCCCCGCCCCAAGCAGCAGGTGGAGCGCATTGGCGACATTGAGGAACGAGGCAAGATCCTGGTGTCCCTGATGTACAGCACACAGCAGGGGGGCCTCATCGTGGGCATCGTGCGCTGTGTGCACCTGGCCGCCATGGACGCCAACGGCTACTCGGACCCGTTCGTCAAGCTGTGAGTCCGCGCCTGGGGACCACGAAGGGACTCCCGGGGCCAGGGAGCTTCCTGAGACCCTCGCGCCCCGAGGCCCGGGAGGGGCGGGCCCACAGTGAACTGCGCACCAGGATGGGAGCCAGGGGGAGGTGGGGTCTCCCTGCGAGGCTGGCAGTTCTGCCCCCTCCTGGGAGAAGGAGTGGCAGGTGGTGGCAATGACCCCATGTGCAGCCCCCAGGAATCAGCCGCACCCTCTCCTGCAGCCCAGAGCCCCAGCCCCAAAGCACCCACCCGGCTTCCCCCAGATTCATCCTAGAAATGCTGCAAGACCTTAGATGGGTTATAGGTTGTAGGTTATTCCTCAAAAGCCCCGATCACAGGGGTCATATCTTGTTAATCCAGATGTTTGGGGCTTTGGGAAAATCTGCACATACTCAGCGAAACTTTTTGTGTGTGGCACCCAATTCTGCACCCAAAATTCATTTATGTTTGAAATACACACTACAGGCAGAGGTTTCCCCACACAGAGTCAGAGGCGAATTTATGGACTATCTGTAGTGCACCTGCTTTCTGACTGAGGCTGATCACATGACGTGAAATGTGATCACGTGAAATTGGGGGTGAAATTCTCCCCCAAGAAGCTTCAGACTTTGGATCGTTGTAGATTCTGAATTAGAGAGGCCCACCCATATAGAGCAATTACAATTACACCAAGTATAGTCATGTTTAGCGCCTCTATGGAATCCTGCCTTACCCTGTGGCAGCAAAATGTGTCTTTGTGGAATAATTAAGAGGGTAGGCTCTGGGTTCATACTGCCTGGGTTTGACTCTCAGCTCCAATTCTCCAGTATTCTCTGGCTGTGTGGCCTGGGGTTTGTAGCTTAGCCTCCCTGAACCTCAGTGTCTTCCTCTGTAAAATAGAATAGCACTGTGTGTTAGTGCAGATTCTCTAAGAAAGAATGAGATATGCAGGAGATTCATGGGGGAAATGTCTGTGAAGGGATCCAGGAGGCATCCAGAGGAGGTCCCTATAGAAGACAGACCCCGATTACAAGTCTGATCCCTGCAGAGGGGAGAGGGCAAGAAGGAAATCTAGGCAGGAAGAATTTCCGGCTGCAGTGCAGGTCCACACAAAGCCTCCAGGGGACCCTGCACACTCCAGGAATGAGCCACCACGTGTCCCTGCAAACTCACGAGATAGAACACAGTTCAAAGCTCTATCCACCTGTCAGTCAATTTCATCACCTGCCCTCTGGGACCCAAGAGGTGCACTTTTGTGAGGTCTGGCACATAGTAGGTGCTCAGTAAATACCGCTGTTGTGGTTATCACTTTCCTTATTCACGGCAGAGTGTTTCTTAATGTTCTCTCCCACCGGGGGACACTCCCACCTCCACTGTCCCCCAGTGAGCCCTGAGCCCTGGGGAAAGAACAGGCCACGGTGAACCTTCTTCCAGAATTTCTCCCAGTGATGATTCTGTTAACCAGGAGCCCTCATCAGGGCTAAATTTGATTTCTCAGGGAGATTTGGATAAGGCCCAAGATGGACAAGGAGCTCACCCCACAGGGAGTGACCTGGGCTCCATTCTGTCTCAGTCCCAGGCAGAGGTTTCCCCAAAACAATCCCCCTCCCAACCTGATCCTTCCAGAGGGCCCCCAGCGAACCAGCTCACAGGAAAGGTAATGGGAGACCGTTATGCAGTTTACAATCAAATAAGGATGTTTAAGCCGGAATTGCCCTATAATTTTTTCAGCTTTGGGGAATTTTCAATTCCTTATTTGTGACTCTTCTAAAAATTATCTTTAAATCTGTGAATGAGACAGAAATGTGTGCTCTCTTTACATGTCAGGAAACTGAGGCACAAACAGTAAGTTTACACTCATGTTCAAAGTAGCTCAGCTAGTGATGGCCTCAGGCAGAGAGAATCCAAATGACATCTGCAAAATTTAGAGCATTATGTTTAAATGTCTAAGTTTTTTAAAAAAAGTTTTTAGCATAGATTAAAAAAAACCTTTATTGGCAACGAATGTTATTTACACATTTTGATAATGAACATTTGACTTTTGTCAAACATTGTCCCTAAAGTATGCAGTGTCCATCCCAAACATATTGACTGAGCATCTACTATGTGCCAAACCTTGTGCCTGAACCAGGGAAGACTTATAGACAGAAAAAACAGTATGTACAAAGGCCCTGAGGTGGAAAGGAGAGCAAGAACAGGGTGCAGCAGGATCAGGCTGGGATAGAGCAGGGACCCAGCCACACAGGGTCTTAAGGCTACTGAGGGCTTTAAACTCTCCTCCCAGGTCAAAGGGAGCAGCAGTGGGATGACATCATCAGGTCAGAATTGTCTCCCCCCCACTCCCCCAACCCGCCACACACCTAGAATCTCACCAGGACTTAAGGGGAGGGGCAGCCTAAGGGGTGAAAGTGCCAGGTACCATCAGCCACGCGCCCCCATTTGATTGGGAGAAAGTGGCAGCTAAGAACACAGGCTCCAGATACAACGGCTGGGTATAATTGTCGGCTGTGTGACCCAGGGCACATGTCCCAACCTCTCTGGACCTTGGGCAGTAGGAACACAACAAGTGGGGCTCGTGTGAGGGTGACATGTGTGCGGGGGGTCTGGTGCCTGCCCAGCAGCCTGCAGGCCCCAGGGGTGGCTCATTTCCTGACCTGCTCCTCCATTCTCATCCCATGGCTGGAAGGAGCCTGGGGGGCCGTCACAGTGCTGCTCCCGTCATTAAATGTCATCTGTAACAGCAGATCCTGTCCCCTTACAGCTGGCTGAAACCAGACATGGGGAAGAAGGCCAAACACAAGACTCAGATTAAAAAGAAAACCTTGAATCCTGAATTTAACGAGGTGAGGCTGCCCCGTCCTGGGTCATGCTCTGGGGCACTTCCTGTGGGTGAGAGGAACAGACTCCTGCTGGGATTTCGTGGAGCACATCCACAGAGCTTGTTGTCCTCGATGGGCTCGAGCAGCCACAGGCGTGGGAATGAGCTCCCTGTCACTGGCGGGAATCGAGGCTCAGGCCAAGGCCCACAGATCAGGAATACCACGGGGGGTGGGGGGTATACTGCAGAGGCTGAGGCCAGCCACTCCAGTTGGTGCTGCCTGTCCCCACATCCATCCAGGGCATCGAGTTCTGCTAATACCACCATCTAGGTGCCCGTCAAACTCCTTCTCTGTTCTCCCTCCCGCCACCTGGTTCGGACCCAGGAGTCTCGTGCCTGGACTATTGCAGTAGACCCCTGACTCGCCTCCCCCTGCAAATAAGTGTGAACTCTGTAAAACACACGTGTGGATTCGTGCTGCCCTTGCTCAACAAACTCAACCAGGATCCTCGAATCTCTTGGCTTGGCAACGCACCCCTCTCTAGCTCACCTCCACGCCCTCACCTCCAGTCACACGGAATTCCAAGGAGGTCCTGGTGCACCGCTGGTGCCTCCTGCAGATGGCGCATCCCCTGCGCTTCCAGGTCTTGTGCTTCCCTGTGACCTACTCGGTCCCTCTGGGTTTCAGTCACCTGCTGACAAGCTTGGCGGACACTAGGCCCCAGGAGAATCCGTTACATTAAAGAGGGACAGGACAGAGGACAGCAGAAAAGGCGCTGAGCGCTAATCTAACCTATGTGTGCAGTTTCCACCTCAAACCTGAGACACAGACAGAAGGAATGCTCGGCTGACGGGGACCTAACTCTGAGCCCGGGCCGCCCCCTCAGCCACCCCATGCCCAGAGCCGCTGCCCTGGTGCCCATCAGCCCATTCATTTCTCCCTTCTGGACCCCTGAGATCTGAGGTTGGGCAGAACCAGCTAACACTGGGGTTTATTCTATGTCAAGCAGGAAGGGACTCTACGGTACGTCCACATGGGGAAGGGACCATGTGAACAGGACCCAGAGAATCCTGACCCCTCCGCTCTGCCCTTCCCCCGGGGCCCTTTCAACAGGTCACCTCATGTCCCAGCCGAGGCTTGTGGATGTTGAATAAGGAGCCAGGTCTCCCCTCCTGCACCAGCCTCTCCTGGGATCCCAACAAGCCACAGAACAAGGAACCCAAATACCAGTGAACAATAGGAAACAGGCAAAGCAATACCACCCACCAGCAGAGCTCATAGCACACGGCCCGACATACTTTAAAAGGTCTGTGAGCATCTGGGGGAATGGGCACTCTGCTGGTGAGAAGCTGCCCGGGCCAGCTGTGGAGGACGCCTGTCTAAACACGTCAAAACTACAAAGGATTTCCACTTCCATTGATTTGGGGAATTAGGCCGTTCAGTTAAATATTTCCAAAGCAAATCTACATGTGACCCAGCCCTCCTTATCTTATACAAATGGCATCCGGCATCTCAGAACACCCATTGTTCTCCATCTTTAAATATCGAAACTCCCTGGAAATCATTGTAAATAATGATCATTAATGATAGTGAAAAAATGGAACTAATAGAAATACCCAACTATTAGGGATTAGCTTATGGTATAGCCAAATGGCCATTAAAATGGTGATGTACAGGAAACCCCTATTGGGTCCCCCTCTCCCCCTACAGGAATTCGGTCTTTTTTCTTCTCATTTGAACAAATCCCACTCTTTTACACTCAAAGGGGAAAAAGGGGGGATTAAAAAAAAAACGGTGATGTAGAAATATATTTTTAAGATATTTGCAAACACGCTAAGCTGGATTTTACCGTAGGTCATAAAGCGCAAAAAAGATGCTACAACACTGTGTACTCCATATCAGGTCATTTTTTTAAAATGTGGAGCAGCTTGGGCAAATCGTGACCTAGGTTATTCTTGGACAGCTGGATTACAGGGGATTTATTTTTCTCCATTATGTTTTAACAATGAACAAGAATGAGTTTTATAATTAGTTAGAAGAGTCATTTTTTAATGGGATTATTTAGAAACACCTACCACTAGGTCCACCCCAACGGCCTTACTCCCTAAGAAGGGGGAAGACCCCCCTCCTAAAGCTACCAGCAGGGACACCTGAGTTCCTGGTCATCTGCCTTCTGGGGAAACCCGAGCAGGCCCAGGAAACCCAGCAGGCTCCCATTTTGAACCGAGAATTCACTAGAAAGAGGATCACAGGGCTTTGTTGTACAGAGAGTTGGTAAAAGGGGGATTACTGGGAGGATCAGAGTGGGAGGAATCCTGGCCCCAGGCGGCCCAGCCCGAGGGCTGCCCATGAACCTTGGAGCTCAGCCCCTTCGCTGCTGCAGGCTCGGGACCTCTCTCATCTTCCTCTGCTGTCCTCAGGAGTTTTTCTACGACATCAAACACAGTGACCTGGCCAAGAAGTCGCTGGACATCTCTGTCTGGGACTACGACATCGGGAAGTCCAACGACTACATCGGTGAGTGCTCCCGACTCCCGAGGAAACCCCACGTCCCTCCTCCCAGAACAGGGAGCCCCGCCCAGGGCTGCGGGGGCTGAGCTCCCGCCTGGTCTCTGGGGCCCAGGATGCTGACCCTGGCACCATCTGGGATGGCCTCCAGAGGAAAGGGCCCTTAGAGCTTGGGGATTTGCAAGGCGAAGAGGGTTAATTAACCCACAGCAGAAAGCAGGTGCCCCGGAACCCCCCTCAGTCTGCTTGCCTGTCCAGGTGAGGGTTTCTAAAAGACAAGGAAGAGAAGTCATTAAAGACAGAGCAAGGAGGGACGTCCAGGCAAAGGGCACCGTCTGAGCACAGGGTGACAATCTGTAGAAAGTCTTCAAAAGAGAGAAACAGGCAAGACAGCCAGGAGCGGGGCAGTAGTAGGGAGCCATTGCAGGCTCTTGAGGCACAGAGAGTCAAGGGTAATAGTGACGAGGATGGTGACCACGTCATATCCACAGAAATCCACGGAGAATGGATTCCGGGCTGCTCGATGCGGGTGGGGGCCATTGGCACCGCTTGGTGGCAGTTTTCCCCCTAACTTCACACTCGGGCTTCCTGACCACCTGTCCCCCTCGGCCCTCCCTGACCTCCAGGAGGCTGCCAGCTGGGGATCTCAGCCAAGGGAGAGCGTCTGAAACACTGGTACGAGTGTCTGAAAAACAAAGACAAGAAGATCGAGCGCTGGCACCAGCTTCAGAACGAGAACCACGTGTCCAGCGATTAGGGTCCTGGCCCCACCTCCCCGTCCCGCCCCTCTCCTGGGTCCCCCTCCAGCCATCCCCGGCACCCAGTCTCTCTTCTCTGTGCCTACCTCCTCCTCCCCCTGCCCTCCCCGACCCTGCCTTCTAGGACCCCCTCACCTTGGGCATTGCTGCCAAAGACTTCTGCCCCCCACCCAGTGCTGGGCTGTGGGCTCTGAACGCAGCCCCTCTCTGGTCCCAAGGATGAAGTGGCAGGGCTGGGGATGGGGAGGTGTTTACAGAGAGGTGGTTCACTTCACAGCCTCCCCGCGTAGGTAGACCACAAAGGTTCACCTGTGTCTGGAACTGTCTGTGGACCCTCCTGGCCTTGAACACGTGCACATGAGGTCCCTTGCCTGGGTCCCGTCTGTGTGTGAGGGCAGCATGGGGTGGAGGCAGAGCAGGCAGCGTCCCCATGGCTCCTCCACACCCCCGCGATGGCCAGAGGACACCCGGTGCCTGGAGATGGGTACACAACAGGCCAGAAGCATCCGAGGGAGGGACGGGGCAGCCCTGGCAGGAATTCATTGACCTGCTCCTCAGCAAAAAATAAGACTCCCTGTCTGTAGCCTTCTCCCTGCCTCAAGTCCCCCCGGCCTCCCCTGCCCTCCCCTTCTCCCTGCCCCCAAGGATAATATAGCAAAAAACTAAACCATGTATCTTAACCCAGCCTCGCGCCCTGGCCTCCCACCAGCCTGACCAGCCAGCTCTAGGAGCTGGGTGACCCCTCAAGGTCCCCAGGGGCCACTCCTGCTGGCTTGTCCAGATGTCCTCAGGCCTTGGGACTGCTGCTGGCACAGCCCAGGGGCAGGGCAACCTCCCTTGACTGTGCAGATGTCTGGCCTCCCCGACTGGGCACGGGAGACACTTGGAAGACCAGGGCTCTGGGTCCAAGGGGACCTCCCCCAGCCCCTCCTTCCTCCTTCCTCTGTGCTTTGTTGAATGAGCAAACAGCCCCCCCACACACACACACACAGACTGTTGCCTTGACTCTCACCCAGAGCCGCCTGGAGCCTTCCATCTCTCTTCCGTCTCTTGGACTCCTTTTTTCAAGTTTCCTGGGGAAATCAAACAGCACCATGGATAGAACACTTCAAAGAGGGTTGGCCAGGTGCAGTGGCACACGCCTGTTATCCCAGCAGCTCGGGAGGCCGAGGCAGGAGGATCCTGAGTTCAAGACCAGCCTCAGCAACTTAGTGAGGCCCTAAGCAACTTAGCAAGACCCTGTCTCAAAAATAGAAAGGGCTGGGGACGTGGCTCAGTGGTAAATGGCCCCTGGGCTCTATCCCTGGTACAAAAAGATCAAGCTGAAGAAGAAGGACAGGCCCCGAGGCCAAAGGCCTTTGTCTCCTCTGTGAATGGAGGCAAAGGTACTTTTCAGGTTGGGATCTGGCAGTCTTCAGCGCCCCATGGGGAAGGTCTGGTTTTTCCAATTTCAATTAAGTCTTTCTCCATAAAGATCATGCAATGCCCAGCACCCCACAGATGCCATCAGACCAACTCGTCCCAAATCCACACCTTTTAACCTTCCCCGTGGAGGCCTCCAGCCCCGGCTCCCTGACTGCTCGCTGGAGGACCCACTTCTTGCCTTTGAATAACCACTTTCTAAATACCAAGCTCTCCACCTTCCCCAGGTGGCCAACAGCTTCCGGGCAGCCTTTCCCTCCTGACCTTGACCTGCCCTGTGAGGCCCCGTGGCTCCCAGCCACCTCCCTTCCACGGTTGGCCCCAGGAGAAAGCATGCTGGCTGTCACCCAAGCCTGATGCTGGTGTTGGGGCTAGAATCAGCACGTGGCAAGCTCCCGGTGGCCCCTTCGGGCGCACCTGTCTCCGGACAGCTGTAACCACCTCCCGCCTCGATTCACACCCGTGTTCCGGTGCATGCTCGACCGCCCACGCCTTTCTTTGTGATGCTGTAGCCAAAAATAAAGTAGGAATGTCCAGGAAAACTGCTGTCCTCGATTGTCCTTTGTGGCATCTAGCAGTTCTGCCTTCCCATGGAGGCTGGGACTATGTGCACACACAGTGTGGAAGGCGGGGTGCCTGGGTACCGGGGTGCAGCAGGCAGATGTGGTCCTGCCCATGTGGGGTCATCCTGGGCACGAGCAGGTGGGCTCAAGGTATCCTGGCCGACCCCCACCTTTCTCAGGTGCCTGCCCAACAGCGAGGCATGTCCTCACCCCCTCCCTCCTGCCTCGACCCCAGGAAAGCCAGTCACTTCCCAGAAGGGGGTGCCCATTCCCCACCCCAGAAACATAGCTCCCAGGCCAAGTTCAAGATCATTTCCTTTTCTTATATCATGCTGGAGAGCACATTGGAATCACCTGGGGGATTTATTTTCAAAGCACCCTTGCCCTCCCTGTACCCAGATCCCACTAAACCCCAAAGCCGGGGTATAGGATTGTATTTTCAGGCTCATGTTTGTGACTCCCACCTCCCTGATGATTCTGAAAATGGCTGCCTTCAAATTTCTCCTGCAGTTCAGCTAGCTGCCACCAGAGGGACAAAGGTGCCCGCAGGTGGGGCCCCCAGGGACCCTTCCCTTGCTGGTGGCAGCAGAAGTCAATAATCAATAGGGCTGCTTTCCTGACTCCTTCCCAACACGGCCTCCCAGGCAGCCACCGCCAGTCAGTCACAGGGGTAGTTGTAAAAAAAATAATTCCCATCCCGAAAACGGCTTCTCTCCTTTCCCAACAGGCCAAGGAGAATACGCATGGGGAGAGTTTGCCTGGTAGACAGAAAGCACCCAGGACACACCCGCCTTTTAATTCATCCAGGCCAGCATTCAAATCCCGCTGGTCACAGTCTAGCTGTGCACTTGTGGCCCGGTCACTTTACCTCTCTGAGTCTCAGTTTTCTCATCTGGAATATGGGCTCATGAGTAGAACCTTCAGAGAGTTACTAAGGGACATCCATGGAGTCGTCTGTGAAGAGTCCCTGCCACAAGTGGGGGCTTGACAAAGCCATTCAGTCAGCCAGTTCTGAGCGCCGGGGCTGGCTTTGGTGGTGCACTGACATGGGGGAGGAGCGAGGCGGAGAGCAGATCCCAAGGTCTCTGCACAGATGGGAGCAGAAGCTGCAGAGACGGTGTCTGTTCTGGGCAGGAGCCAGAGGCCAGGACAAGCTGCTGAGATCTGGAGGTCCAGGTCTCCCATGGGGGTTCAAAGGTCAAGCCGAGGAAAGGGGCCCCGGGGCTTGTGGATCTTGTTGAAAGCAGCGCAGCCCCTGCCCTGGCTGGGCGATGGCCACGTAGATTGAACACTCCCCTCCTGCAACCCTCCAAGGTGGCCCCCTCAGCCCAACCCGATGTGCACTGGGTGAGACGATCCTAGGAGGGCCATGGAAACAGGAAGTCACCTAAGAGGTGCAATTTGCTTGGGTTGGGTCCACATTTGCTGCATGACCTCCAGCACATCACTCACCTCTTGTCCTTCTCTTACGTGGGTGGGACCTCAGAGGGTCAGGATTCCCTAGCATGATGGGCCTCAGTCATGCAACCAAAACCAAGACTGTCCCGCCCAGAGGACAGGCCTCTGGCCACAGCTATTGCCAAAGCTTTCTCAAGTGACACAAGAAACAATCATCAGGGTTTCCTGTTTCTGTTTCTTTAAAGGAAGTGATCACAGGGCCACCAGCAAAGGACAACAAGGGCACCCCTGGGCATCCTTGAATTTCTCTAGTTATTTCCTCAATAGTTCACCACTTTCCCATCTGGCTGGCAGCCTGCTCTATGCGGTGGCGGTGGGGGGGGCACTCTTCTGACATCTTCCAAAGAATTGGGAGTTGGTCTTCTAAGGACAGTTTCCTTGGACGCTCAAGTTGGATCTGCTTCTAGATAATTGGCGAAAGTCTGCATTTTATTAGAAGCTACAGTTGCCATGATCAACGCACCCCGAAACCGGCAAGCAAGGCAAGCTTCGCACACAGGACCGACCCCTCCGTGGGTCCAGGTAACTGTCTAGCTGGTTAAGAAGGGTGGCTGAGAACATGGCCACTTGGCATCTATAGAACACTCCAGCCAAAAACCGAAACATACATTCTTGGGCCGGGGCTGGGGCTCAGTGGCAGAGCACTCGCCTAGGACGTGGGAGGCCCTGGGTTCGATCCTCAGCACCGCATAAAATTAAATAAATAAAATAAACGTATTATGTCCGACTACAACTAAAAAAAAAAAAAAAAAAAAAAACCCGACCACATCCTTCTTAAGCCCGTAGAACATTGACCAAGGTAGACCACAAAGACTGCATTCTGGGCCAGAAACAAACCTTAACGAAGTTGAAAGAAAATTTCTTTTTACTGCAATGAAATGGAAGGAGAACTGAATAAAAGAAAGAGAGCCAGAAAACTCCAAAATTCAATAGCACATTTCTAAATGATGCATGCGGCCAAGAAGTCTCAAGAGAGGTTTAAGAATATTTTGAAGAAAACGAAAATGGCGAAAAAAAAAAAAAAACAACTACCAAAATACATGAAAGTACAACTTAGAGGGAAATTTCAACCTAGCATTGAATGCATGGATTGGAAAAAAGAAAAAAATAAATAAATGGAGCAGGGCGGAGTGCTAGGGCAGTAGAACTGTCCTGTACAGTTCCATAACAGAGGACCTTGACCTTGTCCGTTTGCAAATTGCCTTCCACCAGCAGGTAGCCTTATCCCGAGGAATGAAATAGACCAATTTTTATCATACGCACATACAAATAAACACCTATGAAACCTACTGTTATGTACAATTATAATATGCCAATAAAACAGTGTCTGATTTTATTTCTTAATCGGGTGATGAAAATGCAGAGGAATATTTAAAAAAACAAACAAACAGAAAAGAGTGTGAGAAACCGATGTGACTCCATTTTTAAAAATAAATACGTAACAGCAGCTTCTACCTCAAGGCCTGTCCTAAGGAAGGGGGCGTGACCCTTGTCCTTGGGAAAACCCACAGAGCACTCCTAAGCACATCCCCACCCTGCTGAGTTGTTTGTCTGTAAATAACAGGAGAGATCTGCTGCGCCAAGTGTCCCTGACTCAGTTAGGCTAGGTGGGGACCCATAGCAACCCCCTAGCAACCTCCAATCAGCATGAGACAGGGAAAATACCTGGGATGCCAGATGACCCCCCAGTAGTTTATGGTGGTTGATAACATGTTGGGAAACCATGTAGTTTAGCACCTACACCCCTCATGGCCTAAACCAATCAGTTCAAAAGAATCCCCCTCTTGTACTAACCAATCACCCCTACCCAATTTGTTCCCGCCAGTGAATGTGCTAATCAATGTTAAGAGTTGTTGTTTGATTTTCCCGCGGTGTGGAACAATTTGCTGTGTGATGTTGTGATGCATAGAGTATCCCCAAAAACTTATAAAATCTCACTGCACAAAGGACTGGGGCTCACTCCCTGGGACTCCTGCAACGGAGCAGTTGTGAGTCCAGGCTCGAGCTTGCAATAAAGACTCTTGTGTGATTGCATCGGATTCGGCTCCTGGAGGTCTATTGGGGTCCCAGGAATCTGGCATAACAAGTGAAGCTTTTGACTCTCTTTTGAGGCACTCAGGACAGGAGGACCACAAGTTCAAAGGTAACCGGGCAACTTAGCAAAACCCTGTCTCCAAATAAAATAAAAAGGGCTGGGGAATGTGGTTCAAGGATAGAGCACCCCTGGGTTCAATCCCTAGTACAGAGAGAGAAAGAGAGAGAGAGAGAGAGAGAAGAGTATAATACCATTTAAAAAATGGATGAATGAATGAACTACATGTGTGTTTGTGTGACACAGAAAAACATCTGAAAACCTCTCCACTGGACACTTGGGGGCTTGGGGTCCTGAGCCATCTTCTCTCTGCCTGGTTTTCGTCTTCTTGCCTTCTTGCCTATGTACACATGGCTATAAGAAAAAAAAAATCGTGAGAGGCTGCTAAATAATTTTTTAACAACAACAAAAGACCAGGAAGGAAGCCCTAAATTGGTTTGTGGACGGGATTTCTCTTGCCTGGGATCTTCAAAACAACATTTCAGAGTCTCAAGAAACACCAGCTGCTGGTCCAGGGACACAGGGAAATTGCAGAAGTGGGGGAGGGGCGGGTGCACTTGGGGCTGGAATCCTCCGGGCGGGGCATGTATTTGCTAAGCAGAAATGCAAAGTTTCCTGCTAAGGAAACGAAACCAACAGCTCAGGCTCCTCGGCAGAAAGGATAAAGGCTGAGCCAGCAGGTCTCTGAGGCTGTTTCCCCTCCACCGGGCACCATGGCGCTCAGAAGCGTCTCTGCCTCAGACCTAGATAAGTACATAGAAGACCATCTCCTGCCAGACACACGATTCCGCAAGGAAGTCAAAAAGGCCATCCACATCATCTGCAGTTTCTTAAAGGAAAGGTGTTTCCAAGGTGCTTCTCACCACGTGCGGGTGTCTAAGGTGGTCAAGGTGAGCCCCGTGCTGCTGTCCAGGGCAGGGGTGGCTGCGTGGGTAAGCAGTCCCACAGAGAGGGAGAGAGTCAGACCACAGAGCAGGCATGCACAGTGAGCCGGGGCACAGAGGTCTCTGAGGCTCCTTTCTGGTTTTTCCCATATCACAGATACAACCACAGCCTGTTAAAATCAATTCTGATGTGAGGTCCTGCATCCGCATTGTTAAGACGCATCCTGGGTGAAGTTCATGATCCTCTGTCCCAGGCTATGTCCATATCAGAGATGGGGAAACAGGGGCCCAGCTCTGATAAACAATTTGCTGATAGGTGGCAAGGCTGGAGATTCACCATTTCTACAGTCTCATGAGCTGTTCAGAGCATGTTTGAAAAGCAAATAGCACCTATTGGCTGTGAGATCTTGAGCAAGTTACTTAACTTCTCTGTGCCCCAATTTTCTCATCTCACAGGTCCATGCAGGTTAAGGAAAATAACTGTGCAAATCAGCATGATCTAGTCTGGGGCGTTGCTATGGTGTGGATATGAGGTGTCCCTCAAAAGCTCCTAGGTTAATTAATGCAGGAATGTTCGGAGGTGAAGTGATTGGATGGTGAGAGCTGTGACCTAATCTGTCCATCCTGGTTGAATTGACTCACTGGATGGTGACTATAGTCAGCTGGGGCATGACAGGAGGAGGTGGGTCACTGGGGACATGCCTGGAAGGGTTCACCTTCCCCCTGTAGTCCCTTCCTCCCCCTGCCTCACCTTGAGCCCAGAGCAATGGAGTCAGGCAACCACCATGAACTAAACCTCTCAAACCATGAGCCAAAATATACTTCCCTCCTCTAATTTGTTTCTGATAGGTATTTTGGTCACAGGGATGCAGAGCTGACTGTTACAGGTGTGTAACAAGAGAAGATAACAGAGTACAAGGGAGTAAAGAACAGACACTTCAATAAGACACCCAGGGCTTGGCTGGCATCTTTGCTGCCTACCGGCTGGGTGATTAAGCTGCTATATAATCTCACTGTGCAGATTTCCCCATTTGTAAAATGGAAACAAACAATAACAGTATCAAATGCATAGAGTCCTTGTGAGCATTGTAGAAGTGAAGATTTGAAACGCCCTCTGAACCGTGGCTAGTGCTTGATTGTTAGTGATTGTGCTTAGCTCTTTATATGGCGAGGCTCTTCTCACTAAGTGTCAATTATCACTCTTGTTGTGTTTTTGTTGTTGATGTTGTTTTTTTTTTTAGGGTGGCTCCTCGGGCAAAGGCACTACCCTCAGAGGCCGGTCTGATGCGGACCTGGTTGTCTTCCTTGAAAATCTCACCAGTTTTGAGGATCAGTTACGACGCCGGGGAGAGTTCATCACAGAAATTAAGAAACAACTGGAAGCATGTCCGAAAGAGAAGTTTGATGTGAAGTTTCGGATTCAGAGTTCACGATGGTCCAATCCCCGTGTGCTCAGCTTCGTGCTGAGTTCCTCTGACCTCAGTGAAGAGGTGGAGTTTGATGTGCTGCCCGCTTTTGATGCCCTGGGTGAGCACTCCTGGCCCCGGGGATCAGCCTTCCTCCTCCATGGTCCTCTTTCCTATTTCTGAGCTGCAATCTCGCATGGTTTGAGGGTTTTACCCAAACAGCGTGACCATTTAAAGCTACAGGCTGTGGGGAGGTTTTAGAGTTTCCCCTGGGGCAGGTGAACCCATAAGATCACAGAAGGGGTGCTTAATAGCAAACTGGCACAACTAGGGGACGGGGGCATCTCTTAAAAAATATCTGCAAAGTATACAGCCTCTGTTAGTGGCAAAGTGTGTGGGCTGCATCTTTGAAAGATGGAGCAACCTAGATCTAGCTCAAAGCTAATGTTCCTCTTATCCTCTCCCAGTGCTGAGGGAACCTTACACTCATACTGAGGGTTGGGTATCTGCGGGGTCAAGGGGACAAGACCCAGAACCTCTCAGAGGTGCAATTTTTACATCAAGAAAACTGACTTAATCGCACCTCCTCTGTCTGTCTGTCATTATTTAAAGATTTTTTAAAATTATTATTTTTGGTATCAGGGATTGAACCTAGGGGTGCTTAACCACTGAGCCACATCCCCAGCCCTTTTTATTTTTTATTTTGAGACAGGGTCTTGCTGAGTTGCTTAGAGTCTCACTAGGTTGCTGAGGCTGGCCTCAAATTTGCAATTCTCCTGCCTCAGCCTCCTGAGGAGGGGATTACAGGCATGCACCACCCAGCCTGGCTAAGAATTAAATGATAATCTACATTAAGCTCTTACATCTAGCCGGTCACTGTAGGTCTTCAAAACCACCCGTTCCCAACTCTACACGAACATCACCCTGGACCATCACAGTGAACTCACAGCGGGGACTTCACGGAACATTTATTTTAAATGTTGGAGGGCGACACAGCAACTACACCCTGCTACTATGGTCCTATGGGGGGTTCTTGTTGGCCTAGAGAAGCTATGACAATATATATATTCTAAATGTGCCAGGAAAATGAGAATGACTGGGATTCTGCATTGGGCACTTGGGTACAATGGTTAGAAAAAAATAAGAGGGAGAGAGAAGAGATTAGAAGAGAAGCAAGCTGCAGGCAGAGGGCAGCACCAGAGGCCAAGGGGTGGAGGTGGGACGAGGGCAGAACAGGCGGAGAAACCATAGGAGGCCGCAGTCGGAATGGAGTGAGGAGGACAGGGAGGAGCCACTCAGAAATGAGCCCAGAGAGCCGTCCCACAGAAGCCCCCGAGCTCAGTAATGGCCTTCTCCTGAGCACCATGGGCAGAAGTTTCCATCAAGTGGGGACATGACATGACCAGGTCTGTATTTGGGGGACGGCAGTGGGCTGGAGGAGGGGGCCATCCAGCCAACCCCCGCAAGCACAGATTATCCGTGAATGCCTACTGTGCGCCATGACCAGGAAGAGGCTGTCTGGGTTGCATGTGTGTCTAGACCTCTTTATCTAGATAAACTGGACAGCCTGTTGCTTCTAGAACCCTGCTCAACCAAGCCACGTTAGATCACATGAAGCAGGAGGGAAAGTACGCAGTCCGTCAAGAGATGTGGTCCACACAGCAACCACGAGGCTGTGGCCACTGTATCCCTGTAAACTGAGTTGTTAAAGCAGGAGTGCACACTCAAATAAAGGCAAGGACATCAGCCAGTGACATCAGCATTTATTTCTGTCAAGTATTGTGACTGGCAGCACAATAGGTTCACCACCAACAGCACCATCACAGGTGGGCTGCAGGAGGAGGGAGAAAGAAAGGGAGGGAAGGGGACATGGAGGGAAGAAGGTCTTTCTAGGCTTAATTCTGGATGGTTTCTCCTAATCTACCTTCCAATTAACTGAGCTTCTCTCTAGCTGTGTCTATATGACCTCACTAAGTGACAGGAATTTTTCAGCTGCATTGTACTCTTACGGGGCCACCGTCATTATATGCAAGCTACTGCTACCCAAAATGTGGGACTATATAAGGAATGATGCTTTCTGTCCTTTCCACTGAACCCCACAGAGTGACCCCAAGAACCTCAGAGGAGGACTGACATCTCAAACTTCCACTCTAACAGGTCAGTTAACCAAAGGCTACAGACCCAGCCCCCAGATCTATGTCAAGCTCATCGAGGAGTGCACCTCCCGGCAGCTAGAGGGCGAGTTCTCCACCTGCTTCACAGAGCTACAGCGAGCCTTCCTGAAGCAGCGTCCCACCAAGCTCAAGAGCCTCATCCGTCTGGTCAAGCACTGGTTCCAACTGGTATGGCCATCTTGCCAGGCCATTTGTGGTCTGGATAGGGAGGAGAAAGGGGAGGCAGAGAAAGA
The DNA here is from genome assembly GCF_047511675.1 of Marmota flaviventris. Classification (NCBI taxonomy): domain Eukaryota; kingdom Metazoa; phylum Chordata; class Mammalia; order Rodentia; family Sciuridae; genus Marmota; species Marmota flaviventris. The sequence continues at coordinate 144,727,583 of NC_092498.1, read as the reverse complement.
AGGGAGGAGGAGGGAGAGGGGCAGGTGAAGGGAAATAAAGGGAAGGGAAGAGGGGAGAGAGAAGAAAGAGAGGTGGAGGGGGTAATGGAGAGATGGAGAAAGGAGAGCTGCAGGAGGAGGGAGAAAGAAAGGGAGAGGAGGGGACATGGAGGGAAGAAGGTCTTTCTAGGCTTAATTCTGGATGGTTTCTCCTAATCTACCTTCCAGTTAATGGAGCTTCTCTCTAGCTGTGTCTAATTTATAGTTGTTAGCTGTCATTTTTGTCCTAAATTTCTGTTTCATTCTTTTTCCAATCTGCCGTGATACTTTCTATAGCTTCTAATTCCCTCATATTTCAAGCTTTTATTTCTTTGGATATGATATCCCTAGTTATTTTAAAGTCTGTGTGCTTAATCCTTCAATATTGAAGGTTTTGTGTGTTGATTATTGTGTCTCTTTTTTTCTTCTGGTCTTCACTTTTGGTGTCTTATTTTCTTGGGTGCCTGGTTATCTATGTGCTGGTCATTGTACTTGTGAAATGCAGAATGAGGCTCCAAGAGTCTAAACCATCTGCTAGAGTCAGACAATGGATTCAAATCCAGAGCAGTAAGAATTCAGAGCTCAGACTCTCATCAGGGCTCAGTTCCCTTTTCCTATAAAGAGTCAGATAGAAAAAAAAAAGAGTCAGATAGTTCATCTTTTAGACTTTGTAGGAGATGTGGTGTCTGTCCAAACACAACTCTGTCATTGCAACAGAATTGGCTATATATAAATGAATGGGCATGACTGTGTGCCAATAAAACTTATTCACAAAAACATGGCAGGCTGGATTTAGCCTGTGAGAATGGACTTTACACAGAAGCTGGACCTGCCATTTCTGATTGTTCTCTTCTTCTCAGTGTAAGGAGAAGCTTGGAAAGCCGCTGCCACCCCAGTATGCCCTGGAGTTGCTCACAGTCTACGCATGGGAGCGTGGGAGTGGAGAATCTGAGTTCAAAATGGCTCAGGGATTTCAGACTGTCTTGGGATTAGTCATAGACTACCAGCAGCTTTGCATCTACTGGACGAAATATTACGACTTTGAAGACCCCATTATCAGAACCTACTTAACCCAGCAGCTCAAGAAACCTAGGTACCTACCCCGTCCCCACATGGCTTAGCTCCCCACAGGAAGGAATGCCCAGGCACAGCTGCAATCAGAACTGAAATAAAAATGGCAGCAGCAATAATAATAACTACTGCCAGGAGGGGAAAGCTTGCGTGGACTCACCTGTCCTAACACGACAGCCAAACTCCTCCCTGTGCTGCGGACTAGGATGGACACTTTGTCAGGTTCCAGTCACTACTGAGCGCTCACTGTGTATGAGATCATCTCCACCCTGCGCCCTTTGAGCCAGGCACGTTCAGATCTCCCCCAGTCACAGATGAGGAAACTGAGGCAGGAGAGGTCAAGTGACCTGCCCCAGGGCACAGCACGCTCAAGGGCAGAGGTGGGATTGGAACCTGGGCCTGTGTGTAAAGGTCCCTTCCTCATGGGTCTGCCCACTGAGGGGTAGTGCCTTGCTGGGTCCCTCCTGCCCGAGTTCCAGCTTGTCCCAGGTTCCTGTCAGCTCTGGCAGAAGCACTGGGCTCCCTGGACACGGCCCTGGCTCCTCCCCATCCATTTCCAAATGTTTCTTTTCAGGCCTGTGATTCTGGACCCCGCAGACCCTACAGGAAATGTGGGAGGTGGAAATCCAGAGGGCTGGTATCGGCTGGCGCAGGAGGCCAAAGCCTGGCTGAAGTCACGGTGCTTTCAGAAACGGGATGGGTCCCCAGTGGGCATCTGGGACGTGCCGGTGAGACCTTCTGCTTCCTTCCCATGGTCCATCCCACCCGCTCCATACAGCTTCAACATTCTCCATGTGACTGGGTGACCTGGATGGCTCTATGAATATAGGTGACCTTGAGCAAAAGGTCAAGACCAGTCTCAAAGAAATGACTTCTTGCTAGAGGTCACCCATGCTCAAGGAGTTGCGGGCTGTGCTCCCCCTTTGAGTCATTTTGGCCCCAGTCACAGAAGTCATGGAATTTCCACAACCCGTGTCCAGAGTTCATTCCACTAAGAGTAGCAATAAATAATACAATCCCCACTTACTGAGTGTCTGCTTCGGGCTCAGGTTTCGTCCCAAGCCCTTTAACACAGGTGACCTCATTAAATCTTCCCAATGATTCTGAGCTACACTTACTATCACCCCATCTTAGGAATGAGAAAAAGAGGCTCCAGAGGTGATATCACTTGCTCAAGGACACTCAGCTAAGGAGAGGTGGGGCTGAGATTAAAAGTCTGTGGATGCCGGGCACAGAGGTGCACGCCTGTAATCCCAGGGGCTCAGGAGGCTGAGGCAGGAGGATTGCAAGTTCAAAGCCAGCCTCAGCATCTGAGTGATGCCCTAAGCAACTTGGCAAGACCCTGACTCTAAATAAAATATTTAAAAAGGGCTGGGGATGTGGCTCAGTTGTTAAGTACCCCGGGTTCCATCCCTGGTACCAAAAATAAAACCTCTGAGTTCTCCAGAGCCTGTGCTCAGGTCACTGTGCTAACCAGCCTCCTGGCAAATGGGAGGCTCAGCCTCAGGTGACTTGACTGTGTCACATGACTAAGTAGGGGCAGAGGGACCTGAACTTGAAGTTTTTCACTCCGGGGTTGGGGTCCTTCGGATACTAGGGGACTGGTGATGTCGCAGGCAGGTTCCCAGGGAGCAGATTCAGGGATGTTCTGGGTGAGCACCTCCCGGACCAACACCTTCCCAGCAGCTGGGACTTGCTAGTCCTTCCTTGAGAGGGGTCCAACTGGACAGTCACAATGTCCACTGTCACTGACATCCAGTTCCAAGGTGGGAAGAAGGCACCCTGATATGACCACGTGTTTCCCCTTTGCAGCACACGAGGGACCTTGGGACTACGTGGCCATTTCAGCAGAGGGGCTACATCAGGACAGCCGAAGACACTGACCTCCGGTGCCAGAGCACATACCAGGCAGACCTCCTTCCCCAGGAGGACGGGAACTGGACATGCACCATCCTGTGACCCCCTGTGTGTCTGAGGGGAGGCGGCTCTAGAGTCCCCCGAAGAGCCGCCCCATACCAGGTGCAGCTCTGGACCCAGAGAAATCGAGGCACTGCCTGTGTCCTAAGCAAGAGGCGCCCTTGGGGTGAGAGTCCAGCCCCTGACCACTCCCCTTCCTGCTTCTTCCAGGTGCATTTCCCACAGCCCAGCCCCCTCTGCCCGCCCCAGTCTCTGAAAACTTTCTGGCGAGAGAGATTTAGACAGAGCAGAATTCAGCCTCGACTTTCATCTGTTCAATTATCAATGAAAATAACAGCAAAGGTCTTTCTTGGGTGTTTATTAACTTCAAGGCAAAGAGCCAAGAAGTACAGAAGAAGTACAGATGCCAATGCGTGTGTGTGCCATCAATTCAACTAGAAAAATTTTACTTTATTTTATTTTGGGGGGGAGGGGGTACCGGGGATTGAAGTCAGAGGTCCGTGCCCTGAGCCCCATCCCCAGCCCTATTTTGTATTTTATTTAGAGACAGGGTCTCACTGAGTTGCTTAGCACCTCACCATTGCTGAGGCTGGCTTTGAACTCGAGATCCTCCTGCCTCAGCCTCCTGCGCCGCTGGGATCACAGGCCTATGTCGCTGCTCCAGACATAGAAATATTTTATTTTTGCACTCTTACTGTGCCAAACACAGGTCTGACCCTGGGAACACAGCCACAAAGCAGACAAAAATCCCTATTCTTATGGAGTTGACACCTTGATGCTGGATGGTTTGAGATCCTTCCCGTTTTCTTTTTATAAGTAATTCCAAGACAAGCAAGCATCCTCCGTTAATCCTTATGCACAGCTCTAGGAAAATTTCTAGAACAAGAGCGACTAGCCACTTAAAATGCAGCCAGTTCAAATCCAGATGTGCTGCGAGTACAGCACTTATACAGGCTTTTAAGACTTTGCACAAAGAAAAAGTCAAATTCTTGACAACTGATAATTGAAAAACTCGGTTGCGTATTGAAGTGACCATATTTTGATATTTTGAGTTAAATCAAAAGGAACTTCATCTTTTTCCTTTTTCAATGCAGCTATCGGAAAACGTGACAAACGCGGCTTGCGTTGCAGTCTAGAGGACAGCCCTGCCCTCGGGGTGAGGCTCTGGGCTGAATAATAGGCTCCGCCCACTCACGTTTCTATGTCATTGCGCTGTCCTGGGTACCAAGAAGCTGCATTTCATTTCTAAGACTCCAAAATGTGAAGCTCCTCTAAATGCAGACGGTCCCAGCTCATGAATAAACACGGAAGAACCAACGCTCTTATCGCCTGGGTCCCTGGCCACTAGAGTGGCCGGCCAGCAGTCTTCCTTCTGTCCTTACGTCCCTCCTTTCAATCCCCAGCAGCGCTGATGGATGGATTTCGCTCTAATAAATGCAGGACCCTGAGGACCTGAGGACCAGCAGCCCGCTCCCTCCATCCTTGAACTTGACTCTCTTAACACTGCCCTGTGGCCCGGGCACCTCACACACTGAAGTCCCACGTCTTCCTACCCTGGTGACCACAGGAACCAGAAGCACGGATGTCTGAGGACAGCAGAATATGGAAGTCCCGGCCCAACCAGAGAGCAGAGCACCCTTCTCTGCCTCCGGGATCTATGTGGGTGCCCCGCAGACAGGATGGCGCCCACCTCCCGATTTCCGTGCCAAGCTCCCCTGCAAACACCCTCACAGATGCACCCAGAAAGAACGTGCCCATAAATAACGGCCCATGCTCCCTGGGTACCTCAGCCCAGTCGAGGCGACACATGGACTTAACCACGGAGTCCTCCTCCTCGTGGAGAGGGGAATGGGCTACGGTGGCTGTCCTTTATCACAGGATGAGCCACACGGCTTTAAAGTGGCCGGTACAATAGGCTGAATAAGGGGCTCTGGTCCATTAGCACAGAGTGCTCCTGTGTGTGCTGGGGCGTCACAGGGTCCTGAACCCCAGGGCGCCCTGCATCCTTTTTAGTCAACCGGGTTCCAGCATGAAAACTGGCTCAGGTCCAAAAACCAGGTCAGGGCCCGTCACCTTGGCTTCTTCTAATGACCCACAGTGGGTGGTCTCCCTCTGGGCTGAGGATCAGCTGAGCCCCGAGGATGCCACGTTGTATTAACCACATCCACAACTCTCTGTGGCCTGGACCTCCCCCCCCACCCCCTGCTTCATCCCCCCATGGTAACCACGGCATCCACTGCCCCCCATCGTGCCAAGGTCCTATCATCCCCTCCACCACCACCAATGAAAGTCCTTCCCAAAAGGACAACATGGAAACCCTTGAAGATGCCAGCTCCCTCTCTCCAGCACACTCCTTTGGCTCCTCTGGGCCCTCCCCAGGGTCCTTCTGGACTTACACAGCACGTGCAATGTTTAAACATCTCCGTCCACTGAAGGTTCCTTTGTTGTGCAAAAGGCTTTTAGGACGACACAGTCCCCCTTGTCTATTTGTGCATTTAGTGTGGGTGTGGGTGTGAGATTCGCCTGTGTCAGCTGATTTTTGACAAGTTTGCCAGGACTACAGAACGGGGGAAAGACAGGCTCTTCAACACACACTGTTGGGAAAACTCGATATCCACGTGCAAAGAATAACGCTGAACCCTTACCTCACACCATAGGCCAAAATCGACTCAGAATGGAATGAAGGCTGAAACACAATGTCCTGAAAATAAAACTCCTAGAAGTCTTGGCGATGACTTCATAGATATGTCACCAAAGGCCCAGACACCTAAAACATGTCTTATTAGATGGCGTTGAGGTCAGGGGCTGCTTATCCCCAGCAGTGTTTGTTGGAGAGAACCCCCCTCTCCTGGCTGCTCTGCCAGGCCACTCTGACGTGCACCCAGAGCCCATCCATGGGCCAGTCTGTCTGGGGACTCTGGTTCTTCCCATTGGTGTATTTTTGTCTCCCTGAGTTAATCTGGCCTTGTCTTCAGTACTGGGGCTGGTGAGTCCTGACATCTTCAGGAAACCCCTTTCTCTGTTTCTCAAAACTCTGGCTCCTCTTGGCAATTCTATTTTGATGTGAATAGTAGAGTCAACTTGTGATGTTCTGCCCCGAATGTGAGAAATCGCACACGTTAGTTTAGGAATGGTCCGTGAACTTGGAATGTCTTTCGACCCATTTCTATACATCCTAACAACTGGGACGCGGATTTATTTTTTTGCCTACAAATCACCTTTCATGTCATTTGTGACAGGTATCCCTAGGGGTTTGTTTCACTGAGACTGTGCTTACTATATTTTCTTTAACTTTATTTGGTAATAGTTGGGAGACTTAAATGCTTTTAATGGTTATAAATACTTGGTTATAGCATCATATGTGATCTCTATGCTTTTCTGAATATTCTGAGTTTAGTATCTTTTTTTTGCAGTAAACTTGTATTATTTGTATAGTCATAAGAAATAACACAACAGTTTTTCTTTCAAAAATGTGTTTTTGAGAAGCCTTTGTCTCAGCTAAGCTCTGATAATTTGTGCAAATGCAGTCATCCCCGAGTCAGCTCCCAGGACTACAACAAAATACCTGAGATAATCAGAAAGAGGAAATGTACAATTTAAGCTCACAGTTGTGAGGGTTCCAGTTCATTGTTGATTGGCTCTGTTGCTTTGGGCCCGTGTGGAGAGAGCACATCATAGCTGAAGCCTATGGAGAAATAAAATGCCTGGCCTCATGGTCAGGGGGCAGAAGAGAAGGAAGAAGAGACCGGGGGTCCCAGTGTTGCCTTGGAGGCTGTTCAAGAACCTCCCATCAGGCCCCACTTCTGAACGATCCCACTACCTCCCACAGCACCACCCTGGGAACCAAGCCTCTAACCCACAGGTCTCTGAGGGATCCAGATTTTAGGACCAAGTATACAGAAAGCTCTGAGGCACTATTGTTTGGTGCTGCTAATTCAAGGACAAAATCAAGAGAAATCACACACGTTAGTTTAGGAATGGTCCGTGAACTTGGAGTGTCTTTCGACCCAGGAGCACGGGTGTGTGAGGAGGATCAACTTTGGATGCAAATCAAGGTGCCTGAGTGGAAACGGGTCGTGCATCTCCAGGGGAAGGGCCCTCCCCGCATTCTGGGCTCCACAAAACCAACAGAGGAGAGTTAATGTTTAGCCCAAAGAGAGGAGGGCAGAGTTCACGCTGGCAATAAGGACGCAGCTGAGATCTGGCAGGTGGTGGAACCTGGGACACACCATTGACAGGCCCACCCGGCCCCCTAGGCTGCCTGTCGAGGTTCCCCAGCTCAAAAGAGGGAGATTTTGCTGCTGCCTTTGGTCCCCTGGCTCCCTTCTCCTCCCACAATTCCTTTCTCCAGGCAACAGCTGGGGCCCCAGGGTCCCCCAGGGTCCCCCCAGTGCCTGATTCTTCCTTAGGCCACCACCCTGCACTGGTCCCTTGAACCCTCGGGGAAACTGGCTCTCCTCTGTCACATGGGGAACAATCACAGCTCTAAAAGTGTCTGCAGAGGATTTAGGGAGCAACTGGGTGATGGCACCTGATATATGGTTTATCCTAAAGGACGGAGCTTATAATTAAGATGATTCAAAAACATTGCCAAGGCCCTGCTCTGGGCCAGGTCCCAGGGGCCGTGCTGGGGAGGCAAAGGTGGATGAGGGAGTTGTCAGGGTTCATGTCACAGGAGACAGGCACTGTCTGTGAAAATCCTAATAAACAGAGCTATTTCACTTCTAATTATCTAATTAAAGTCTAATAAATATGATTATCTAGTAAATCACCTTATCATTTGTTAGAGGTGTGGGCAGGGGTGGCTGGAAGAGTCTCTTCCATGCCTCTGGCTTCTGGTGTCCTTGGGTTGTGGCTGAATTCCCCGCATCTCTGCCTCCAACGTCACATGATTTTTTCCCTTGGTGGTGCGCGCGTCTCTGTCTAGGTTTCTCTTTCTTATAAGGAGACCAGTTGCATTGGATTAGGACTCACCCTTATGACCTTATTTTAACGTGGTTACTTCTGTAAAGACCCTATTTCCAAATAAAGTCATATTCTGAGGTCCTCGGGGAAGAACTGCAAAGTATGCTTTTAGAAAAAGACCACCCAGGAAGCACGTCCCAGCGGAGCGCCCTCTGTCGGCAATCACAGGCCCCTACAGCTCCCTGAAGCGCGGGCCGGTCCCCAGAACCCTCACACGCCCCTCCAGCTAGAAGGACCTCAGTACCCCAGCTTCACCGAAGGACCAAGGTCCCCTTTGGCTCCTGACAATCTGCACGGCCACATCAGCTTGACTTGGGAGCCTACTCTGGCTTCTTAAGAGTAAATCTGAAAAAATAAATAACAGGGCCCATTATAACTGAGACATTCCAGCCTCAAGCTGAGCTGCTGGGGCCCTTAGTCTGCAGTCTTGACTCAGGTCTCTGGATTGCCATTACTTACCTAGTTTCTTTCTTTTTTTGTTTCATTTCTTCCTTCCTTCTTTCCAGTGTGGGGGATTGAACCCAGGACATTGCTCTTGCTAGGCAAGCAGCTCTACCACTGAGCAACATCCCCATCCCCACTGAGGATGGACCCAAGGGCACTTAACCACCGAGTCACACCCCCTTCTTTAGTGTTATTTTAATTTTGAGACAGGGGCCTAGCTAAGTTGTTTGAAGGCCTTATTTAATTGCTGAGGCTGGCTTGCAACTCATTCTCCTGCCTCAGTCTCCCAAGCCCCTGGGATCGGGTGTGCGCCACCACCCCCAGCCCACATAGGGTTTTTATGAGGATTAAATATAAAGTATTTGGAACAATGCCTGCTGTCTAGTAATGGCTCATAAATATAATCCCTTTTTAAATATTTATTTTTTAGTTGTAGTTGGACCCAATACCTTTATCTATTTATTTCTATGTGGTGCTGAGGATCAAACCCAGAACTTCGCACGTGGTAGGCGAACACTCTACCACTGAGCCACAACCCCAGCCCCTATAATCCCATTTTTATGGACGAGGAAATAGAGACTCAGGAGAGGCCAGTAATTTGCACAAGGTTGTACAGATAGGCACCAGCTCCAACCCAAGTCCATCTGACTCCACAACCCTTCCTTTTCAAAATCTGAAACTCTTGCCTTAAATTATCTTTTTAATTTTTATTATTTAATTTGTATTCATTTATTTTATTGTTTTTTATTTACTTACTTATTTATTTTTTTTGGGGGGGGGGTGGTACTGGGGATTGAGCCCAGGTGCGCTTAACCCCGGAGCTATATCCCCACCCTTCTTATTTTGAGACAAGTTCTCTCTAAGCTTGTGGGGCACATTTCCTCCATTTGACAGATAACAAAATCCAGGCCCAGAGAAGCTAAGCGTCTCACATGGGCTGCACCGCAAAACAGGCTAGCCAGAACTGGGGTCTCCTGGCTGCCAGGGTAGGGTTGCTTCCTCCGGACTTTGTCACCGATTTCCCGTGGGCAGCCGGGGAGCCCCGCGGGAGGGCCGGCACACCTTCCTCGGTCCAGCTGCAGGTGCGCTGACCCGGGCTGGGCAGCGGGCGCGGCCGTCACAGGGGACGGAGGGGAGGAGGAAAACGGGAAACGAAACCGAAACTCGCGGCGCTGGGCGGGAACCAGACAGGGACCGGGACGGCAGCGCCGGTGCCTTGGCTCATCCTCAGGACCCGGCGATCGGTCCAGGCGGGGAGGCGCGGCCAGCGACATGGACGTGTACGGCACCGCGGCCGCCGCGCTCGACAGGCTGGTGACCCGCCGCCTGCAGCCGCCGCCCGAGTTCGCGGGAGCTGCGCGGCGCGCGCTGGGCGCCCTGGACGCCGCCCTCAGGGAGCGCGGGGGCCGCCGAGGGGGCGCCGGGCCGGGGCTGCGGGTGCTGAAGACCGTCAAGGTGAGCGGCCTGGGGACACTGCGGGACCCGTCGGGGACTTGGCCTATGGATGGGGCGACTCCTGGTCCAGCCTCAGGGTGCTGCTAACACACGAGCCAGGTCGAGCCCCGAGGGCACGGGCTCCTCCCCGGCTGCTCTATTGTATTTTATTTTTAATTCCACCAGGGATGGAACCCAGGGGCCGCGACCCCTAAGCCAGGTCCCCAGCCCTATTTGGTATTTTATTTAGCGACAGGCTCTCACTGAGTGGCTTAGGGTCTCCCTTGTGCTGAGGCTGGCTTTGAACGCCCCATCCTCCTGCCTCAGCCTCCCCAGCTGCTGGGATGACAGGCGTCCATAGGTTTAATCTCAGCCCCACCTCTCCTGAGCTGAGTGTCCTTAGCAAGTGACTGCACCTCTCTGAGCCGCTTTTTCCAGTCTGTGAGCTGGGGTGGTAGGAGATAGCTCATAGAGTCATTATGAGGATTTTCGTAGGGGGGCATCTGTAAACTTCAATTCCAGAGCCCAGCCCCCCAGGAAGGGCCTTGGAGAGTGGCCCTTTCCAGGGCTGGACAGAGCGGTAGGAGATGAGCCCGGGGCTTCTGGCTGGACCAGAAAGCAAAGAGAAGGGTCCCCAGCCTCCGGAGCCACGTCAGAATGACCCCTGAGGGGCTCCCCTGCTGGGTCACCCCCACCATCCAGACATTGCCAAAGTCCCGCTAGGGACACCACTGCCTGCTCCCGGGAATCGCCATCGGCATGCGCGAGAAGGAGTGTGGGTGAAATCACACCAAGAGGAAAGGGGGGGTGCCAGAAATGGGGTGCAAGGCAAATTCAGGCTCCCCCTTGCTTTTGCCGAGGTTAGAGAATCTTCACAACAAAACTATGGTAAGTCAGTTGATGTATAAGGACAAAGCCGTGGGACCCCGATTCCTTGGATGGAAGTCACAGCCCGGCCACCTCGGCTGGCTTGGGAGGGGGAGGTGGGAGCAGGAAGCTCCAGGGCTTTCATCCCCCACCCCTGTAAGTCCTCCCGCGTAGGCGCTGGCCATAGGGGCCTGGCATCGAGGTTGGGATAAGTACGGGTCCCAGCTGGGGTGACAGTTGGCTCTAGCTGGCTCTTGCCACTTACTGGCTGGCAACTCTGTGCCCCCTCCCGGCCTCACCCTTCATCATCTGCTACCGATTGTCACCACATCCAGTTCCCTGCAAGACATCAGGGGTCAGATGCCAGGACAGAGCAGAGCAGAGGCTTGGGAGGTCGCGTCCCTCATCCTCGTCCTCATCTTCGGGCGGGAAGCTTTGCAGAAACGCTGATCAGAAAGGGCTCAGACATTCCATGAGCCACACCACAGTTTTGCACCCATCCGGAGCAAAGAGCTCATCTCTTGCCCGCTAGTTACTGGGTGTTTAGTAGTTGTTGCTTTGAGTACCAGGGACTGAACCCCGAGGTGCTTAACCACAGAGCCACACCCCCAGCCCATCATATTTTTCATTTTGAGACAGGGCCTCCCTAAATTGCGGAGGCTGGCCTCCAACTTGTCATCCTCCCACCTCAGCCTCTAGAGTCTCTGGGGTTACAGGCATGCGCTCTCACGCCTGACTCTTCTCGTTGTTTTTAAAGTGAGTTGCCAACATTTGAAAATCGTGAACTGATGTGTTAAAATTGCTTCTTTTGGAAACTCAGAGCTGGCTGCCTTGTCCACATTCCCTCACGGCACCAAATGCCTGGAACTGATGGCCCCAGTCTCCAGCCCGGTTGGCCTGAGAGCTGGTGGACGTGAGTGGTGGAGAGAGCCGGATTCTCCCGTTGCCGTTCCCTTCACAGGAAGGCTCCTTTGGCCGGGGCACAGCTCTCAGGGGTGGCTGCGACTCTGAACTTGTCATCTTCTTTGGCTGCTTCGAAAGCTATGAGGACCAGAGGGGCCGGCGTGCGGAGATCCTCAAGGAGATGCAGGGGCTGCTGGACACCTGGTGTCGAGACCGCATCCCGGGCCTGCGCCTCCAGTTTCCTGAGCAGAACACGCCCGGGGTCCTGTGGTTCCAGCTGGTATCGGAAGACCTTGAAAACTGGATGGATGTCAAACTGGTGCCTGCCTTTGACGCCTTGGGTGAGGGGTCCCCGGCTCACTCCAGCGTTGGGGGAGGATTCCTGGGGGCGAGACAGGTCATCCAGTTCTGGCCCTGACACTAACTTGCTGGGCCACCTGAGCAAAGCAATACCTGTCTCTGAGCCTTGGCTCCTTGAATAAGCACAGCGGGTTCGGACCAGAGGGGGCCGAGAAGGGTCTGTGGTCCTGGGTGGAGAGGCTGGTCCCCCACCCAGGCACCTCAGGTTCCTTCAGCTGCTCCCCCAGCACCTCCCACCCGAATTCTCCCTACTCCCTCCCAGTGCCCAGCAGAGCTGGGCCTGCGTCCTTAGTGCCCATCCTAACTCAGTGCTTTATGTCCCCAGGGACGCTGAGTCCTGGAATCAAACCCAAACCTGAGGTCTACGCAACCCTCCTCAACAGCGGCTGCCAGGGGGGTGAGCACGCGGCCTGCTTTGCTGAGCTGCGGAGGAACTTTGTGAACACTCGCCCAGTCAAACTCAAGAACCTGATCCTGCTTGTGAAGCACTGGTTCCGCCAGGTGAAGCTCTGCCAAGGTTCTGGCTCCAGACATTTGACTTCTCTGTGCTTTCATAACACTGGAAATATTTTCTTATTTTTAGTGACCTTTTATGGCCTCTTTCTGGAAAATGCCTGCTCATGTCCTTTGTCCGTTATCTTCTTTCGTAACTGTCTTCTTCTTGTTGAGTTGTTGAAGCTCTTTATATATTATGGATGCTAATTCTTATTTACTTGATATAGTGCAAATGTATTCTCCTCGTCTGTGGATTGTATTTTGCTTTGCTTAAAGGTCATTTGTCAGCAAAAGTATTCAAATTTTAATGTAATCAGGTGTAGTCATCTTTTCTTAAGTTATTTGTTCTTTTCCCATGTCTGAAGTCTTTCCTTATCCTGACTTCCCGACATGACTCTCCCTCGTTGCCTTCCAAAAGGCTTGTTTTCCACATTCAGGGCTTTGTCTAGTCTGGAATATTCTATATACGGCATGAGGTAATATGGAGTTCGTAAGCTTCCTAGCCCAGCCTCAGGAATACCCATCTGCCCTATTCATGCTTTATTGACAAACTCTGGTGCATTGTAGATGAGGGACAAGTTTCCCCAAAATCTTGAGCCACATAGCTTGGTCCCCACACTGGACCACCCGTCATAGGGAGGTCTGGGGAGTTCTGGGTGGGAGGAGGTCCTGATTCCGGTTCTGGCTCTCATACTGATGTGCTATGTGACCCTGGGCAAGTTCCTAACCTCCTCTGGACTTCTTCCTCTGCTTGTATATAAAAGGTGCATTGGTCTTTCTCAGGTTCTTCCCACATAGATAGGATTCTTTGGGGACAGGAAATGCTCGCAGCCTGGAGTTTGTTAAAAGGGCAGACCAGCCAGGCCACCCGGGTGCTAGGAGAATGCCAGCAGGATCTGGTTCTGGGCACACGTGTGTTCGCACCCCAGAGACAGGGTGGGCAGAGAGAGCAGGACTGCTGGGGCCACCAGCCAGGCAGGTCACCAAGGAAGTCAGAGCACCCCCTCTCGAGTGGCCCTGCCAGTCCAGAAGCTTCGACTCTGACCACGGCATAGAGCTGGTCACTCCTGGAAACGTGAACCCCCAGATACGTGGCCCAGAAACAGGAGTCATGTGTCTGCACCGGGGACGAGGGCTGGGTGGACAGCTGCCCGGCCCCACTTGGGCCTGGTGCCCTGCTCCGTGGGTGCCAACGGCCTCCTCCTCTCCAGTCGGCCATCTGGCCAGCACCCCGGATCTGTGGGGGGGTAGACAGTCCCAGGTCCTGCTGGCTCCGCCCTGGTGACCCCTTGCCCCCAGGGAGACAGGCCAGCTGCTGTGGGAGCTGGGGTGGGACTTGGCCCAGCTCCCACCCCAGGCTCAGCCTGCGGGGACCCCAGCCCCGAGGCACAGCCACCAGGGGCCTACGGATGGGCCCTCCCTCCCTTCCTCCTGCCGAGCCCCTCCCTCCACCCTGCTCACAGGCGTTCCAGGAGGAGGCGCAGAGCAGGCCGCTGCCCCCGGTCTACGCCCTGGAGCTGCTGACCATCTTCGCCTGGGAGCGGGGCTGTGGGAAGGACGCCTTCAGCCTGGCCCAAGGGTTCCGGTCTGTCCTGGGCCTGATCCAACAGTACCAGGGCCTGCGTGTTTTCTGGACCATCAACTACAGCCTCGAGGACCCTACAGTCGGGGATTTCTTGCGGAGGCAGCTGGAGAGACCCAGGTACATCCTAACACCCGCCACGTGCTCTCCTGTCCCTGGGCCTCGCAGAGCTGACGGACAGTGCTGGAGCAGGGGTGCTGCCCAGCTGCACCTTAGGATCCCCAGGTGATCCTTTTTCACTTGTAAAAAAATCTCACAATGCCTGGGCCACATACTGTGTGTGTGAAGGTTTCGCTGACAGATAACATGCCCATTTAGAGGACCGACTATAAAGGGCTATGAAACCACCACCCAGAGTCACAGAATACTCCCAGCACCCCAGTGAGTCCTTCCTGGTCAGCGACACACAAGATAAACCCCATTCTGATTTTCATCAGTCCAGTTTTGCCTGGTTTAAAATCTGATTTGAATAGAGTCGTGCACTTTGTCCATTTGTGCCTGGTTTCTATTTTCTCAACATTAAGTCATTGAGTTCCATTCATTTAATTGAGTTCATTCTTTCTCATTGCTGCTTAGTATTCCATAGTAGGGACTTAGGACAATATGATTTCCAGTCTACTGAAGATAGCTAATTGGATTGCTCCCAGTTGGCAGCTATCACAAATATGGCTGTTATACACATGTGTCTTGCATGTATTTTGATGCGTATGCATCAAATGGATGTAGACCTAGGAATGGAATTGCTAAAGCACAGGGTGTAATTCAGAGTTCCCAGCAATGGTCCTTGTATCTTGGAATCCTAATATGCAGCCAGGGTTCAGAACCCTGGCTCCAAATTCATCTCTACAACAGTTCCACCAAAGTGAGCCTTGTTATCTTCATTTTCAAATGAGAAGACTGAGGCTCAGAGAAGGAAAGTCATCTGCCCCAGGTCACACAGCTGGAAAATAACTAACCTGGGATTGTAACCAGCTCTGCCTGACTCCAGAGCCCTGGTGACCTTCTTGCTAACTGAACCTTGTCTCTCTGGAACTGCAGGCCTGTGATACTGGACCCTGCTGACCCCACATGGGACGTGGGCAGTGGCACAGCCTGGCACTGGGATGTGCTGGCCCAGGAGGCCCGGACGTGCTGTCACCACCCGTGCTTTCTGGAGGCAGCTGGGAGCCCAGTGCAGCCCTGGGAGGGGCTGGTGAGTTTCCCGGGGCCCTTGGGTCTTGCACCCATTTTATGCGTTCTGGTATATTTCTGAGCATCCGCGAAGCGCCAGGGCCACATGTCACAGTTGAGTTGGAAGATGGGAGCAGCAGGCATGGTGGCCTCTAGTCACCGGCTGAGGCCGCAGAGGAAGGAGGCCCTAGCACAGGGCCTCTCCCAGCCTTTCCACCCACCATGGGGGAGCCTTCTGCAGTGCCCCCCCGAGAGGGCGCCTTTTTCTAGTCTGTCCACAGGCACCGAGTCCCTCACTTCCCCTCGCGGAGCCTCAGTCACTCAGCTGAGCAAAGGGGCCACCGATGGCGGCAGGGGGTGGCATGGAGACCCTGTGCGGTGACGCGCTCCTCCAACCACCTTCCAGGGCCTCCCACGTGCTGAGTGCTCTGATTTGGGCCACTGTGTCCTGCGAGACTCTGACCAGGAGACCCCTGAGGACAGCAGGAGCCTGGACGACACTGAGTGTCACTGGGCAGGGGACAGTCGGACTGTGAGTCCAGCCCCGGAGCCCGCCCCAGCCGCCAGCACCGCCCCGTCAGCCCTGGGCGCAGCCTCGGCCTCCGCCCTGGCCCAGGTCCCTGCCAGGGAGCTGGACCGCTTCATCCAGGACCATCTGCAGCCCAACCCACGGCTCCAGGAGCAGGCGAAGAGGGCCATCGAGGTCCTCCAGCGCTGCCTCCACAAGAACTGCACCTACAGGCCCTCGAGGGTCATCAAGGTGAGCGGGGCAGGTGGGGACCCCATGGGGCCCTCCAGGGACGCGGGAGAGGGGAGAGGTCGCGCAGGGGATCGATGCCCTGGAGCGTGGCCGGAGGTCGACCAGAAGGCCCAGGGAGACCTTCACCCAGCCCAGCCCCAGCCTTGCCTGCTGTGCCCAGGACCCCACCAACCCCATCGGGCAACATCCGTTAACCCAAAGCCACTTTATGATAATGCACCCATATTCCTGAGGTTGAACACGGAACTCAAAGTGACAAACAGAAAGTGTGTGGGGTGCACTCTCGGCCACCCCAATCCAGCCATCTCAAGCCGGGGTCTCGCTGTACAGTCCAGTGCCAGGATTTGTTTTGAATATTAAAAAAATAATAATAAAAATAAAACCACTCACACAACAGTCATCACCTTCCTCCTGAGCTCGGGGCCCCTGACTTCTGAGGCTGTGTGGCCTCCAGGGCTGTAGGATGTGGCCCTGGGCTGCCCCCCCCTCTGGTTGCTACCTGCCCCGGCGCTCTGTGGGGGGGCCTCTCTCCCTCCTTGAAGCCCTGGGTGGAGCAGGCTACCTCCCAGGGCCATCTTGGCTGGACGCCCAGCCCCACCCGCCTATTGGCCTCCAGGAACACTTAGCATTTTCTCAGGAACCACTGTGTCCCCGTCCCCCTCCCCAAGCTAGAAGGCAAGTTCCTGAGTGGAAATCTTTCACTTACGCGCTCCCACCTGCTCTGGTTCGTGGAAGTGGGTAAATGCTGTTGCATGATGGACCGACGGATGGACGGAAGGGCTGATGTTGACTGATGGAAACAGACCACAGAGCACATTTGAGGCCCATCTGGTCTGGAGCCTACCCTTGTACCTGCTGCTCCAGATGTGTGGTGGGCCCTGCTGCTGCTGGCCTTGAAGTTCTGGTCACTGCGGCTCGGCCCGGCCCCGCCTCACATGGCCATGAACTCTGCCTCAGCTCTAGATAAAGAGGCAGGCGCAAGCCCACACAGCTTGGCTCTCTGCTGGGCCCCCAAGAGTCAAAAGTCAAGGGCTCGTGGGGTCTGGCCCTGTTGAGGTGCCCCAAGACCCACCATCAGCGAGAGAGCCATTTCTGGGCTGCGGTTGGTAGGCTCCTGGTCCCAGCTGTTCCTCCCTCCGCAGGGTGGCTCCTTTGGCAGGGGCACAAACCTCCGGGGTGGCTGCGATGCTGAGCTCATCCTCTTCCTCAACTGCTTCACGAACTTCGAGGACCAGGAGCGCCACCGAGGGGAGATCATCAAGGAGATTCGGACACAGCTGGCATCAGGGTGGCAGGACCCAGTCCCTGGGCTGCGCCTTACGTTTCCTAAGCAGAACACACCTGGCGCTCTGCAGGTCCAGCTGGTGTCTGCCGCCCCAGAGACTTGGGTGAATGTCAGCCTGCTGCCTGCCTTTGATGCCGTGGGTGAGGACACCTGAGCCTGGGGAAGTGACAGAGAAACCCTGGGGACCAGGGAGCACATATAGGCGCCACCTGCCATCCTCCTCGTTCTTCTAAGTCTCCCACTGAATCAGGCACTGAAAACTACTTTGAGGTACTTTTGAAATCTGAGGCAGATCTCAGCCGATGTAGAGCTTTACCCAGATCTTAGTGAGGAAAGGTTTCAGGCTAAAGGAAACTAGAGATACCACCCACCCACAGTTACCAACGGTAACAGTTCCCCAGATCGCTGGGGATTGTAAAGGAAATTTCATGGTATCATTTCCTCCTTCGCTTTAGAGAATTTACTTTAGGATTCGTTTTCTGACTTTTGGAAGTGAATCTTAGTCATTGTCAGTCCTAAAGAAATGCAGTTATGGAGGCTGAGGAGGCTGAGGCAGGAGGCTCTGGACACAGGCACCACTGATTCCGGGCAGAATGTGGAGCAGTCCATTCAGGCCTGTATATTTTGTACTCTGCATCCTGACATTATCTTTTGCTCTTTGATCTATGACTATTTGGATGTGGGTTTCCAAATGAAGGTCTGGAGTTTGGTTCCTTTGTTTCTTTAAACACTTACTATTTTTTTTTTAACTTTACTCCAACAGTATACTTCACATGATAACACTTCTTGGTAATTTGCTGGAACTTTCCAGGTTTAGACTTGAGTTAAAAAACCTTTCTGTTTCCGCTTCCTGCTTGAAGGGTCTGATGGGTGTTTTCCCTCAGGGTCTACTGTCCTATAACATCTCTCCTTTCTGAAGAGAAGTCTGTTGTCCCTTTAATGGTCATTTCTTTGTATGTAATCTATTTTTATTTATATGTGTGGCTTTTTGCTTGGTCTCTCCCTCCGCTTTTGGGAGACTTTGAGACTTTCTTGGTCCACAGTGTTCTTCAGTGTCTCCGTGATCCGTCTGTGCACGGACTGCTCCATATTCTGTCTGGAATCAGTGGTGCCTCCTGTGTCCAGGAATTTAACCCTTCCTTTAGTTTTGGGGAAATGTCTCCCAGGGTCCTTTGCAATATTGCCTCTGCCGGTGTTCCCTGTTATCTGCTTTCTCTTGATGACGTCCCCGACTCTTTATCTCTAACGCCCCCCTCACGCTGCCTGCTTCTCATTGCTCAGATCTGTTTTCCGTTTTACTCTTTTCAAATGCATCTAATCATCTACCTATTCTTGATTTTTTTTTTTAAATAAGAACTTTTTCATTTCTAGAAGTTTCTATTTGGCTCTTTCTCAAATCAACCTGCTGCCTGCCCTTGGACTTCATTTCTTCCATTGGGGTCTCAGTGACTCTTATCTTTTTGGATCACCTTAAACATGCTCCGTCTCTTGGATTGTCCTGTGATCACAAATTCTCCCATCAGTTGTGTCTCCATACTCTCCCTCTTCCCCACCCCACCCCTGGCTGGATCATTTCCTTGTGTGGTTTGTAATTTTTTATTGTGAGTAACTTTATTATATGGAACTTTTACTTTCTTTCCTTTTCCTCTGGAAGTTCCTTCTGCTGTGGGCTGAAGAACTATCCCTCAAGGGACTGAGTTCTCATTTTGTCTCCAGCTGGGCTCCAAGGGCCTCACTCATTCCCAGGCCAGCTTAGGTGATGACTCCACAGCCTGGGACTTCCCCACCAGGCCATAAATTTGGATTTCACAACTGCATCCAGCATTGGATTGGGATCTCAGTTTCTCTTAGGGGACTTTCTTCCCCTGTCCCCAGGGGCCTCTCTCTATTGGTGGGTGATTCTTCTGAGACACCTTTCAGGGAGAAAGGTCAGGCTTTCTTTCATTCCAGAATAAAGGAGAGCCTGGGCCTCAATTCCAGTTTCCTCTCCCTTCCTTGATTTTTTTTCCCCTCTCCTGGGAGATGACAACATGAATAATAGCAGTAATTAATGCTTATTGAACACACGGTGTTTTTAAAGCAGTTTGGAGCAATTTACATGTGGATTTCACTTGCTTCTTATAATAGCCTTATAAGGTGGATGCTGCTTATGATCCCCCTCTTACAGATGAGCCCCAAAGACACAAATCACACAGCTTGGATTTGAACCCAGGCCTATTGATCTTGGAAGCTCATTACCTTAACTTCTATGTGCCACTTCCACAGTATGAGTAAAAATTATTGGACTACCCAGTTCAGGGTTGATACTAAAAAAGGGGGGTGTGTGTGGGGGGGGGGGGGGGCGGGTGGCTCAGTGGTAGAGCGCTTGCCTAGCCTGTGTGAGCCACTGGGTGCTCCTTAGCACCACATAAAAATAAAATAAAGGTTTTGTCCACCTACAACTAAAAAAAAAATTTAATGATAGTTCTGTTATCCAATGTTGCAATATATTATGATTGATCGCAATGTCACATAATTAATGTTGAAATTAATTGCATTAATGAGCGTCATCCATTGCACTAATGGTGAATGCATGGTGCGCGCTGCTAGCTTCATTCCCAGCTGCGCAATGAGCGGTCCCACTTCCACAGGGCAGCTCGGAGCGGACACCAAACCTCAGCCCCAGGTGTACACGGCCCTGTTCAACAGCGGCGGCCACGACGGCAAGCATGCGGCCTGCTTCGCAGAGCTGCGCAGGAACTTCGTGAACACTCGACCCGCCAAGCTCAAGAACCTCATCCTACTGGTGAAACACTGGTACCATCACGTGAGTGCCCCTCGGCCCTCCCCCGGAAGCGGTGCTGTCATGACAACTGCCTAGGCCAATCAGCTCCTTCCCTGCACAGACATTTCCTCTCCTTTGCATTCCATTGGCCATCCCAAGCGGAAGAACCGCCTCCAGCTCCTCCCTTTCCTGCCCAGATCCGGAAGTCACTGTGTCTTTCCTCCATGAAGGCGTCCGTTTACGTAGCTGGGGTTCCCCGTCCCTGTGTGGCCCCTGGGTTTCTCCCCACTTCTCGCACTCCTGATGTTTTTCCACCCCAAGGCCTCTGCCCGCGCCCTTCTGCCCGTCAGTCATCTTCTGCACGCTGCCCCAACTCTTGAGCATCCTCTGGAGGCCCGTGCCCATTCCCACCTCACAGGCACTGATCTTGGGTTGACCTTCCATGACAGGTGGCAGCTCAAAATCAAGAGCAGCCAGGCCCCTCTCTGCCCCCAGCCTATGCCCTGGAGCTCCTGACCATCTTTGCCTGGGAGCAGGGCTGTAAGAACCACAGTTTCAACATGGCCCAAGGCCTGCGGACTGTTCTGGGGCTGGTCCAGCAGTACCAGGACCTTTGTGTCTACTGGACGGACAACTATGGCACTGAGGACCCAGCCCTGAGAACACACCTTCTTGGCCAGCTTCGGAAACCCAGGTGCACACCAGCTCCCCAGTGCCCGCCTCCACCCTGTGCTCTATGCCCACTGTCACCTGGCATCTGTGTCCAGGAAGGCTCCAGGGCAGGCTTGGGGTCACCAGTCATTTTGCTTATCTCTGGACTTTGATGTTTAGCTGCCATTTTTAGGAAATTCAAGGAGAAAACCAGAGCCAGTTTTATACCACAGTAGGTGGCCATATCTCAAAGTGAGGGGCCACCGAGTAGCCAGCAGCCAGCTGGGGCTCCTTCTGAATGTGGGCAATACTGGGCCAACCCTGGGGTCCTGACACTGTCCCCAACCCTCATGCCTCTTCCCTGACCCTCCACATTCCCAACCACCTGCCCCCCCCCACTCTGTCCCCAGGCCTCTAATCCTGGATCCTGCTGACCCCACCTGGAACGTGGGCCAAGGCAGCTGGGAGCTGTTGGCCCAGAATGCAGTGGCCCTCGAGACCCAGGCCTGCTGTATGAGTGGGGACAGAACCCCTGTGTCACCCTGGGATGTGCTGGTAAGAGGCAGGCCCTGGGGAGGGGACATCGTTGGCTCCCCTGCCTGGTGCCCTTTACCTGCCAGTGTGGCATCCCCAGCTCTGGAGTGTTGGCTGAGGTGGTTACCACTGTCTCCTGTTCTGGAGAATGGACCTCCAAGAGCAGCACAGGTTGTCCCATCTCATCCAGTGCCTGAGAGACACAACGTACAAAGACCCCACCTTTGTCTCAAGGTGGGACCAACTCTTGTGATGTGGGTCACGCTCCCAAGCTCCCTGTGGGATCAGGCACGAGCTCATCTCCTTCCCACCCCCTTATTGTGCTACCCTTGTTCTCTGTGAGCATGGCCCCAATTAATCATGTGCCCAAGAATCCCCTGATCAGGAGGTTTCTAGGGAAACCAACCTAAGAGGTAAGCCATCTGCACCTCATGAAAGGATATTGTTAATCTAGTTTTTATTACTGTAACAAAATACCTGCAGCCAGAAAACTTTATAAAGAAAAGAGGTGTGTTCAGCTGCCATTTTTAGGAAATTCAAGGTCATGGTGCCAGCATCAGCTGGGCTCTGCCGGAGACCCATGGGATGGCATCACAGCCGCAGGAGACCCTGTGGGAAGAGGAGATGGCATCCTGAGACAGGAAGCCCTAGAGCTGCCAGCCTGGCTCACCCACCCCACCCGTTCTCTCCGCAGCCAGCTCTCCTCCACCAAACCCCAGCCAGGGACCTGGACAAGTTCATCAGCCGGTTTCTCCAGCCCAACCGCCACTTCCTGGCTCAGGTGAACAAGGCTGTCAACACCATCTGCTCCTTCCTGAGGGAAAACTGCTTCCGGAATTCTCCCATCAAAGTGCTCAAGGTGGTCAAGGTGAGTCCCCGGAGAGCAGCAGGCAAGATGGGTCCTGCCGGTGGCTGATCTCTCCCAGGCCAGTATTGGGTCTGACCCCTCTCTGTGCCTGCTGCACAAGGTCAGGCATATAGAAGGAGCCAGAAAGTGGTATGGGTGGATGGTGGAGGCAGAGTCCAGATAAGCCTACGTCTCTTGCAGTTGCTAGTGACACTCAGCTCAACAAAGGACACAAAGGAAAGCACCGACTGATGTAACTGGAAAGCCCTGGATTAGGCAGCTTCAGGCATAGCTAGATCCAGGAGCCTACATAGCATTATCAGGACTCAGCTTTTCTCTGCAGCTCTTGGATCTGCTTTGTTTTTGTTTCACTGTTTTAAAGCAGAAGCACAAATTTATTGACAACAGAGTGACAATCATAGTCCAATTTCCATTCAATTCTACAAAAATGGCTCTACTTTTCGGAAGGGGAATTTTTTTTTCTCAAAATTCAAGTTAAGACTTGGAATGGAGTCTCCTAGGCCTGGCTTGGGGAGACAGAATGGAACTGGGTTACACGGCAGGTGGCCCCACCTGGATTTCGGGAGCTGTATGTGGGCAGTTCCCGCAGACATAACCAGGATGCTGGCCCCACTTGGGAAGGACGTGGGTGTGCATGAAAGATCACCTCGTCCTCTGTACTTCACACAGCCTCAGTTTACAATTGGACAGGCCCAGTGGAGACCCGGTCATCTCAATACAGTGTCAAAACGGAGGGTCCAGGCCTGCTGGTGTGCTGTGTGACCCCAGGCAAATACTGTGGTCTCTCTGATTCTCCCTTCCTTGTTCATAAGAGTCGAGGAGGATGGATTTGCTGCCTGGTTTCAACCCTGGCTTCACCCTAGAATCACATGATGTCCAAGTGCCATCCCAGCTCAAATTAGGACGGGACTCAGCTGTTGGCTGTTTTTAAAAGCTTCTCAGAAACAGTCAAGTTTGAGAGCCACAGGCCTGAGCAAAAACAGAGAAAAACTTTCAAATCCACCCCAGCCCCAAACCATGATGGAAGGAGAAGTTTTGCATTTGTTGAGGGGATTAACTCACTTCTAGCACACTGTGTTTTCTTCTGATCCTGCTCTATTGAAAGATGTGAGACACTTACGGGGCTCCTAACTAAGGTTAGGACACTTGCCCAAGGTCACACAGCAGGTTCCTAACTCAGAATCCAGAGCCCTTAAGTGCTGGGCCTCAAGCCGTGCTTGTGGGGTTGACCTCTCCCCTGTCCTCCCCAGGGTGGCTCTTCAGCCAAAGGCACGGCTCTGCGAGGCCGCTCGGACGCCGACATCGTGGTGTTCCTCAGCTGCTTCACCCAATTCACTGAGCAGGGGAATAAGCGGGCGGAGATCATCTCCGAGATCCGGGCCCAGCTGGAGGCCTGTCAGCAGGAGCAGCAGTTTGAAGTCAAGTTTGAAATTTCCAAGTGGGAGAACCCCCGGGTGCTGAGCTTCTCCTTGACATCCCAGACGATGCTGGACCACAGTGTGGACTTTGACGTGCTGCCAGCCTTTGATGCGCTAGGTGAGGCTCCCGGGTGTAGGCCTGAGAAGGGGAAGGACAGGAGCAGACAGGCACAGTTGTAGAGGTTGTGTACTGCACATCTGGGCTACATGGGTTCACATCACACACATTGTCCGTGTGAAGGTCTATCACACCTTTCCTGAAGAGTGCAGAGAAAAGGGCACCTTTTTCTAATTCCCTCAAAAATGCTCTGTGTGATAAAAGTGGCCTCAAGCCACTGGATCCTGGCCCCAGAAATGCCACCAACATGCACTGTGCAGAGTGAGAAAACCCCCGAAATCTAAGTTCACTTGGTGCCTGAGTTTGGAAGAAGAAGGGGGAAGGTTCCTGTGGAAATGTCTCCGCGCTGTCCTGTTCCAAAGGGCAAGCTTGGTGCTCAGCAGTGCCCCTGAGTGCCACAGACCACAGGGGGACCTCCGCCCCTGCCCCTGCAGTGCTGCTGTCCCCAGAGGCTTCAGGTCCAGGACCTGCCACCAATCTCTGCCCCCACGGAGCCCCCGGTGCCTCCAGGGCATCCCAGGCCACCCCAGGGACAGCCACTCTGGGGGGTCGCGGACATCCTCCTGGGTCGTGGCTGGGAGACTCTGGGCAGTGGCACCACATGGCCTCCCCGTTGTCCAGGCCAGCTGGGTGCGGGCTCCAGGCCCCCCCACGCGCAGGTCTACAGGGACCTCATCCGAAGCTACCACTGCGCCGGCGAGTTCTCCACCTGCTTCACGGAGCTGCAGCGCGACTTCATCGTCTCCCGCCCCACCAAGCTCAAAAGCCTGATCCGGCTGGTGAAGTACTGGTACCAGCAGGTCCAGGTGCGGCCCAGGGACTGGCCCCCCACCACAGCCCCTAGCACAGTCCCAGGCCCCTGGGTTGGAGGAACAGGGTGCCGCTGGAGGGCCTCGGTTTTCCCCTCTGACTGATGTAATTAGAAAGTCCTGGATTAGGCAGCTTCAGGCATAGCTGGATCCAGGAGCCTACACAGCATTATCAGGGCTGACAGCTGCATCCCGGGATCTGATGGGCGCATAGGTGCTGGGGGGCGGGGGCCCTCCGACCCCACCATCGCCACTCTCCTCGCTCCCCAGGGCCACAAGATGCCCAAGGGGAAGGGCTCCCTGCCCCCCCAGCACGGGCTGGAGCTCCTGACCGTGTACGCCTGGGAGCAGGGCGGCCAGGACCCCCAATTCGGGATGGCTGAGGGCTTCCGCACAGTCCTGGAGCTCATCACGCAGTACCGCCAGCTCCGCGTCTACTGGACTGTCAACTACAGCGCCGAGGACGAAACCATCAGGGACTTCCTGAGACAGCAGCTTCAGAAGCCCAGGTCCAGGCCAGCCCGGTCCCCAGACTCTGGCTGGGGCTCCCCCCACCCCCAGGGCACAGAGCAGAGAGAGCAGGACCCCAAGTTCAATCTCAGCTACGCAGCGAGTGCCCTTTAGCATCAGCGCACTCCGGGCGAGCGGGAGAGACCTAGGCCAGGGATACTGTGTCCCTTGTTTGTCTGAAGCGCGTTGAGGGCAGCGCTCGCTGCAGAGCCACCAGGGAGCATGAGGCATCTCATTCTCTGAAATGGGCACAGAGATAGAAGAGATGTCCCCAAGCTCGTGACACATGTCTAGTCGTTGGGCAGTGGCCATACAGGGGGACATTTTGAAGACACTCATGATGTCATCTGCCTTAGTAGAGAGAGGAGCCTGATCCGCTAGTGACGTCGGCCCAGGATGCGGGAGGGAGAGAGGCGGCCAGGCTGGAGTAGGCATCAAGGCCCACGTGCCCTGGGGGAGCACGGAGCCGAGGGGGATCAGTACGTCTGCCTGGATGCAGCATGGTCAAGGGGCCACCAGGCAGAGGAGCCCCTGAGCCCTGTCCAGCCCCTGCAGTGTCAGATACGGGGAGAGGACAGTCCAGCCGAAGCCACAGGGGCAGCCCTAGATGTCGCTAGGAGTCACACTGACCCTGGATGGAATTGCAGACCCATCATCCTGGACCCGGCTGACCCGACGGGCAACCTGGGCCACAGCGCCCGCTGGGACCTGCTGGCCAAGGAAGCTGAGGACTCCATGTCTGCACTGTGCTGCACGGACAGGGACGGCACTGCCATCCGGCCGTGGCCAGTGAGGGTGAGAGCCTGGGGGGACCAGGGGGGATGCTCCTGCCCCAGCCGGGCACCAGGGCTCTGTCCTGCAGTCCCCGGGGACCAGCGTCTCCTGCCACGCTCTCCCCCAGGCTGCTGTGTGAAGTCCAGGAGGTCAGTGGCTGCGCTGGACAGCAGGAGTGGACCCCAGCCCCAGTGGCTCTTCAGACCATCTCCCCCTCGCCTGCCCCCGGCCCTCCTGCTCCTTCCCGGGCAGCCCCCTGCCTCGGAACCTGTGCACAGGGAAAGAGGCAGCGCTGGGGTTGATTGTGTCGCGGTGTGAACTGATCGATAGGATCAGTAAGAGTGCGAGGCATAGGTTATAGACTAGTACAAATACAGATTGTAGATATGAGATTTTGATAAGTGAGATGAGACCATTATAAGGACTGTCACGGGCGGGCCTCGGACTCCATTTATGCCTCCTATAAAACACTGTTCCAAGAGCCGTTTCTGAGAAACTGAAATAAAAGCTATTTTCTTATTTAAAAAATTGTCTTTCTGGACTTTGTACCCCACAAATTGTCCCCTAATCAGGGTGCAGCGGTGGTCTGGGGAGCTGTGTCCTGGGTGTGAGTGCCCCCGTGGGTCTACACAACTTTGAAGTAGGCTCTGGCCTGCCGACCCCCGCCCAATTCAGGGTGGGACTGTCCAGCACCTGCTGAACCCGGGACTGCGGCCCCGGAGCGGCAGAGCTAATGCATGTTAGCTTCCGTTTGTCACTTGGAGCCCACAGGTCCTCCTGATCAATGTTTTATGATTGGCTGGCTCACACGACGACCAGCAAGTCACTGAGTTGTGGCTTTTGTCCTCATATCCTCCTTGGAGGGACCAGGAAGCGGCTGTCCTCCCACAGAGCTTGATCTCTGCGGTGGGTGACAGTCCCTGGCCAGGTAACTAAAGCTCTCTTTTGATTTGAATTGACTTGGGGAGTCTTCTGAAGCAGGTCCCCTAACCGCTGGTCACATCTGCCTGGATGCAGAGGACAGAGGGCACCAGAGTGCACACCTGGGGCACGGAGGCGTCCCCGGGCCCTGCCCCGGCCTCTGCCTTCTGAGCATCTCTGCCTGTGACAGCCAGGCTGCACAGCAATGACCACTCAGACTCCATCTCACCCTGAGGCTCCATGTCGCCTACGAAGTGCTTCTCCGGTGGGAAGGCCCCGCCCCTGTGCCTAGTAACAGGTGCCTGGCACAGCGTCCTTGGCCCCGCAGAAGGGCAGCTCGTATGCAGTGTGAGTGGTTCTCTTGCTCTCCGTTTTTCTTGGGCCACGAACCTCTTTAGAGATTGATCGTCCAGACGTCAGTGGCCATTCTCTACTCGTGCTGAACTAGGGTCCTCTTGACCCACTTCCCTCCTGCTGGCTTGCTGCTGGGCCAACCCGGAAAGTCCCGTGGGAGACACTGACATCCCCACTGCACAGTCTCTCTGACTGCCCGGGTCAGCTCCTGTCACTCACAGCTACGGCAATCCAGATGTGGTTTTTGCCTTTAAATAATGTAAAATGTCCAGCCCAGCGTCCCCCACAGTCACCACCTGTGAATCGGATGGAGGAGGGGCCCACCCCAGGGGACAGAGGAAGGAGGCCCCTGCGCCCTCTCTGCCCGGGATGTTAGGCACCCGGCTGTCCAGGGCCTCTGCTTAAGATGCCCGCCAAGGACACAGGACCAGGGGCCGTCCACTCAGCCCTGGGACCCTCACAGCTGAGGGCTGGGGACAGCCCCACCGTCTGGGCCACCTGCACAGCCCCTCCCCACCCCAGGTGCTGAGCTCCGTGGGTGTCGGTCAGTCGTCTGGGTCTGGCTTCCGTGGGTGGGTGGCTGGCTGGGAATCCAAGCCTGGAACTCAGGACCCCAGGTTCCACCTCTTGGGTTGGCCCTGGATGCTGGCCAGGCACATCTTCCAGAGCTGGGGGCAGAACCCCCTCTTCCCTAGGGAAGCTTCGACTTTCCTTCTATTAAGGCCTTCGACTGATTGAGTGAGGCCCGCCCCATTGGGTGGGTGGTCTCCTAACTCAAAGTCCACTGGTTTAATGTTAGCCTCATCTTTAAAATACATTCACAAAAAGATCTGGAGTAAGTTTGACCAAATATCTGGTCAACTGTGCTTGGCCAAGTTGGTGCATAAGATCAACCATCCCAGCAGGGAGGGTCCTGATCCCCTTGAGCCTTGGGGACTTTTGCCTCCTGGGTGAATCACTGCTGGGCAGAGGCAGCGGGGCAAACCCTCTGAGTTTCGATTTCCCAGTTCTGTGCGCAGAAGTTGCGTTTCTCGGTCTCCCTCCGTCCCACCCACCGCCCGGTCCCTCCTGCTCTGAGCACGTGACGGGGATCATTTAACGCTCCCCTCGACCCCGTGACAAAAGTGCCACTTTCTGCAGGTGGGGACCCTGAGGACCAGGGAGGGCGGGTCGTGAGCCCCAGGACACACCTGGCGCCCGGGAGCCCCCGCGTGGCCCCGGGGGCTGCGCTTAGCTGGCGGCTGGTTCCGGCGCAGAGGCGGCCGGACAGGCTCGGCTGAGTTTCGGTCCTCGGGCGGCCGCGGGGGCGGAGCTGCGCGGGCTTCGCTTTCCTTTTCCCCCGGCGCAAAGCGGTGCGGTGCGCGGGGCGCAGGGCCGCGGTCAGCAGGGCGCCATGGGCAACTGGGAGTCGCAGGTGTCCTCGGTGCCCGCCCCGCAGCTGGGCGAGTTCGTCCAGAGCCACCTGAAGCCCTCCGAACCCTGTCGGAAGCAGATCGAGCTGACGGTGGAGACCATCTGCGCCGCCCTGAAGGAAATCCAGCCCTTCCCCGTGGTGCAGAGCGTGGCCATGGTGAGCATGGCCCCGGCCGGGGTGGCTGGAGGTGGAGAGGGGCGCGGGCCTCGCGGCTGCCTCTGTCTCTACCCCGCTATGGCATTGGGCAAGCTGCTCACCCTCTCTGGGCCGGTCGGGGGGCGGGGGAGATGGTACCCACTTTAGGGTGTCTTCAGGCTTGAACGTCCGATGTCCTCCGCAGAGGGCTGCCCCGCCACCGGTTCATAAATCAATGAACAACTGATTTGTCGCTGGTTCCGTGGGCCCATTGTACAGAGGAAGCTACTGAGGCTGGAGGGTCTTAATGAATCTGCGCGGGGCTGTTCTGAGGTTCTCATCAGCAAGGGGCAGGAAGGGTGTTTCTCATCCTTTAGGAATGTTTGGAACCGTGGGCACCAGGACTGGGGCCGAGGGTCCTGGGCCTGTGGGGAGGAGGGAGCACTAGGAAAGTTCAGGACCCGTGGGGAAGGGATGCCTGCCACTCAATTCTAAGGCTATGGTAACATTTTTGGTTTTCAGTCAAATTGGAGTCCCCGGTGAACCTCCAAGAGTCCAGGGTCTCACGTCTGCTACTTTGTCACCCGCAGGGTGGCTCCTATAGCCGGGAAACGATCTTGAGAAACCATTCAGATGGTACCTTCGTCCTCTTCCTCGACCACTTGGCAAAATTCCAGGACCAGAAGAAAATCCAACAGGAAATCCTCGACATCATCGGGCAACAGCTCAAGACCCGTCTGCTTGCCCTCGGGCTGACAGATGGGTATCAGATCCTGAGACTCGGAGGGGAGCTTAACATCGAGGTGTCCACCAGGTGGCAGACGGTCTCCTTTAAGGTGCTGCCTGCCTTCAATGCTCTGGGTGAGTGCTCCCGGGCAGAAGCCTCCGGGGTCCTGTAGCCTTGGGCAGGGGAAGCAGCAGCGCTTCCCAAAACGGGACCCTCGGGAGGGAAGGGCCCCCTGCCTGGCTGACGCTCCTCTCTGGAACTCCTCCCACCTCCCCACTGACGGTGGCAGGAATGTTCTAGACTCTCGAATCGGAAGCTGGGTTTTCCAAGCTACGTGTGCCTGTGAGTCCCCTGGGTTCTTCTGGAAGCGCAGGTTCCTCAGGGTCTGAGGAAGGGCCCGGGCTTCCCCAGCTCCCACCGGTCCACAGCCACCAGGCTGGCTCCCCAGGGACAGGAGGGGCAGGACAGGCTGCAGCCTGCGTCCTCCCAGGTCAAGAGCAAGACAACCACCTTCCTTGGGAGCCTGTCTACCAGAGTCTGGGGGTGCTCCTCCCGCCCCCCAAGACCTGCCTGCCTCCTGTGTCCCCTGCTTGCCAATGCCCCCACGGTCCTGCCTGTCTCCAATCCGGGCTGCACCTCTGATCAGTGTGTCTCTCCCGCTCCCCCACAGCCCTGGCTACCCCCAGTCCTGACCCTCTTGCCTTCAATCTGCCTCCCCCCCCCCCGCCCGCCCACCCCTACTCCAGGCCACTGAGATGTGGCCATAGCGCCCTGAGGGTCTCCCTACTCCTCTCCCTCTGCACCCTGCAGATGGGTTCTATCTGTTCCAGCACAAGCATGGTTCTGTCCCTCTCCATTGCACCCTTGACCAGATCCCCACAGGGCAGGACGCTGATGGCCTAGTGGCCCTGCGGGCTCACCCCACCCCAGTCTGCTGCCCGACCTACCACGTGCGCTCAGCCCAGACTGTGGCCCAGGCTCTGGGGCCTCATCTGGAACGTTCTTCTGCCCGCCTTTTATTTTTTGGTAACTCCAACTCACTGTTGGTTCCTGCGCCTGATTTAGACCCGCTTCCTGTAGGCTCCGATAGTGACCTGTGTGTCCCCAATCATGAGCTATGTCACTGACATCCAGATAACTTGTTCTGCCTCTCCTAGATGGTACCATCATGAGGACAGGTACATGACCGTCCTGTGCTTCTCTGGATGCCAGTACAACGTTCATTATCAATAATCATTGCGATCTTCTGACTGATGGAGGGATGATGGATGGAAAATAGATGGATGGAGGGATGTGGGTGGATGATGATGGAGAGGTGATGAAGGGAGGGATGATGGGTGGAAGGATGATGGAAGGATGATGGACGGAGGGAAGGTGGATGGAGGGATGGTGGATGGTGGAGGGACTTAAGAATACTAGAACAGAGATCCAGCCTCTCCTTGCACATGTGGGGAAATGGAAGGAAAAGATGTCCCCAGGGCCACATGGCCAGGCACAGACAGTACTAGAATCAAAACCCAGGGCGTCCAAGCCCCTGGCCAGGGTGCCTTTCATCATTAAGGAATTTCTGGATTGCACGGGACTTTGAAGAACAATAGTTCCCCCATCTTCTGATAAGGTGAGGACATACACCCATCCCGAGGACTCCCTGTCACAGAAAGGTGACCTGGCCAGAGAGAAGGGCATCAGGGCAGCCCTGAGTCTGGTCCCACCAGGTCCCGTGTCCACCGACTGTAAGATCGGACTAGAGACAGCAGCTTGCAGGGCCATTAGGATGTTAAGGGCGTGAGCCTGCGCCTGCCTGAACCGCGGGCTGGAGTCGGGGCTCAGAGACCCGCGACTCCAGCTTACAGTGGATCCTGCGCGCTCTGCGCTCATTCCCGGCATCGTGGCTGGCGGCAGCGGCGCGCCCTCTGCTGGGTGCACCCTGTCATGCCAGGACAGTGCGAGAAAGAAACGCACGTCTCCCCACCTGTGGTACCCAGAAGCCACCGCCAGATGGCGGTAGAGCTGCACGTTCCAAATAGAGATCCCTCTCTAGGCGAAGAGAGAGGTTTTTGCTTTTGTTTTCCCTTGTAGGCAGAGGGTTGAACTCAAGGCCTTGTGCATGCAAAGCAAATGCTCTTTCCTCCTAGTCACACCCCCAGCCCAGATCTCTTCTAGAAGGAAGCAATAAAGGTTGTCTTCGGAATTCACTGACAGCTCTCTTTACTAGATAGCAGACTAACCAACCTGGCCGCCCTTTACTACCAGGTTCTGCAGTCTTCCTGCAACTCACCTCTCCCCAGGGCCTTCCACCCAAGCCACAACTATGCCGGCTCTTTGACCCATCCATCATCCATCCACCCTCATCCATCCATCATCCATCCATCCATCATCCCTCCCTCCATCCATCCATCATCCCTCCCTCCGTCCATCCACCATCCCTCTCTCCGTCCATTCACTGGACATGTCTGTATTCCCGTTTACTCCTCTGTAACTTAGCTGTGGCAATTGCACTTAATCAAGAATAGTTTGGTGATGTTGCATTAAGGGCATGGACCGTGCCTAGCAGAGAGTCAGCACTCAATGATTACCACTGTGGGGAGGGGAGAATGCTCTTTGTTCAACCTCCTTGCTTGCCAATGACCCTGGACCCTGCCTGGGAGTCAGCAAATACCTGTGGGGATGCAGAAGAGCAAAAAGCCTCCTGCCTCCTCCTGGTTGTTGATCCAGATGTGTTTATATGTCACCTATCATTGCTCCCTTACCTCTCTAGTCATTTCTGCTGATGATTTTCATCAGCAAACTACCTGTCGCAGTCACCTGTTATGGAAGCGCACCAGCCTTCCTAGAGATTGTCCCCCATCATTGTCCCTGCCTCTCTGAGCCCGGGTTTCCCTCTCCATAGGCTTCAGTGAGAATCCCAGCCCCTGGATCTACAGAGATCTCAAAAGAGCCATGGATGAGACCTCTGCCTACCCTGGAGAATTCTCGGTCTGCTTCGAAGAGCTCCGGAAGAAGTTTTTCAGCAAGTATCCCAGAAAACTGAAGGACTTGATTCTCCTGATAAAGTACTGGTACCAACAGGTAATTTCAAATTGAACATGTCATTACGATGTGCTTCCTTGTGATTGAGATGATGCACATCCAGCCAGGTTCCAAAGCTTGCTGTTATTGTTCATCCTCATCGGCAATTCCCAATCAAAATGGAGAACACTTTCTGCCTCCCAGATGCCATCTTGAGACCACCTTGGTCCATTATGCCCCAAACACCCCTATTCCAACATCTGTCACCACCAACCAGTACCGGGGATTGAACTCAGGGGTACTCGACCACTGAACCACATCCCCAGCCCTATTTTGGATTTTATTTAGAGACAGGGTCTCACTGAGTTGCTTAGTGCCTCACCACTGCTGAGGCTGCTTTGAACTCACGATCCTCCTGCCTCAGCCTCCTGAGCTGCTGGGATTACAGGCGAGGGCCACCGCACTCAGCCTGTTTCCGGAGGGTTTGCATCGCCTTTCTTTTGTCAACACGATATTTGGGAGATTCAGCCACATTGTTGCAAGTAGCGGAAACGTTTTCTTGTTTCCAATGGTTCCATTTTGTGAATATACCACATATTGATCTTTTCTACTGCTGATGGGCATTTGGGTCATTTCCAAATTGGAGCTATTATGAATTAGGTTACTCTGCCTATTCTCCTGGGTGTCTTTTATAAATTTAAACACTCGTTTCTCTTGGGTAGGCACACGGCGGTGCCATGGCTAGGTTCTAGGGTCAGCATACGGTTGTGTACATGTGTGCGTGTTCACACAACCACACGAAACACATATGTGCATATGTATATCTACAAGCCTGGGATCCATATGAAATACATACGGGGAGTTTTTAATTCACTTCATTATGGCCAAACAATTTTCCAGAACAGCTACACCAAGTTATATTCCCATGAGGGTAGGTGAGAGTTGGGGTTGCCCGACACTCTGTCCAGCCTGGGGTTGGACAGTGCCTTCAATGTTAGGCCTTCTGGTGGGGACAGGGACTTCTTGTAGACTCCGGATTCCTTGATCTCGGACCCCAGGGCACAGGGGGAACTAGGTCTCAGCACAGCCCTTGCTCTTGTCTCTTCCCACAGTGCCAGAAAAAATGGGGGATTTCCTCCTTGTTCTCGGGGTATGCCCTGGAGCTCCTCACGGTGTACGCCTGGGAGCAGGGGTGCGGAGCCGAGGACTTCGACATGGCCCAGGGCGTCCGCACTGTCTTGGGGCTGATCGAGCAGAAGGACCTCCTGTGCGTCTACTGGACAGTCAACTACGACTTTGAGGACGAGACCGTCAGGAATGTCCTCCTGCAGCAGCTCCGATCTCAGAGGTGGCCAGCCTGCCCCGCAGTCTCCCCCCACAGGCCGCGCGCCAGGCCTCAGGCCTTCCCCCGTGGCCCCCGGGGGCTGAAAGTGGGGACCTGGCCCATGCTCTTTGCTTCCCAAACTGTGGTCACGCTTTGTCCTAGAAACAAACATGGCAGCCGTGCTGGGGCAGAGGTGCAAAGGGGAGAAGGGGTCAGGAGGAAGGAGAAACCCCTGTGTCCTCGGTCGTTGGACCCTCCCTGCCAAGCAGTGGACACAGGCCCAGAGAACCGACTGTCACAGAAAGAGCCCTAGCAGCCCAGGGGACCCGCAGGAATCCAAATCTGGGTGGCAGCTGCCCACTCTGTCCTCAGAACTGACGGGTTTTCCTCCAATGGGACTCCCAGGCCGGTCATCCTGGACCCCGCCGACCCCACCAACAACGTGAGCAGACAGGGTATATCCTGGCCGCGTCTGAAGGAAGAAGCCGGGCTCTGGCTCTCTTCTCTCAAGCAGAGCGGCGAGGCGCCGAGGCTCTCCTGGAATGTTCTGGTAAGAGGGTTTTCCACACACGGCTTGCTCCAGGCTGTTGGAGGGTCCTGCCGACCCCTGGCTCGGTCACTGGTCCTGAGGCCAGATACCCCAAGTCAGGGTGTGTATAGGACGTGCTCTCTCTGAGGACGCTGGGGAAGAATCCCCCCTGTCCCCCGGCCTCTGCGGTTGCTGGCCCTCCCTGGGCTATGGCAGCCTCTGGTCACCACTGCTTCCATGGTCACCTGTCCTTCTCCATGTGTCTCCATGTCCTCTACCCTCTGTGTGTCTGTCCAGCTGTTTCTCTTCTCATAAGAACACGAGCTGCATTGGGTTAGGACCCACCCTGACCTCTCTTAACCTGACCACGTTCAGAAAGACCCCATTTCCAAGAAAGGTGCTGCAGGTCAAAACCCTGACGGCTCTTAGGGGGACGCGACTCAACCTGTGACACTGCAGGGCTCTCCTTTCCCACAGAAGGCCTGGGAGGCGTAAACGGGAACAAAGAGCAAGAGGGGACCCCAAGAGAAGATGTGAGCAGAGCCTAAGAGAGGGGGCAGTTCCCCCCTGGGGACGCCCAGCAGGCTCTCACCCCATGCAGCCGGCGTGGAAGGTCGGGGGGAGGAGGCAGAGATAACCCCCAGAGGGACTGGCCGGGAGACAGTCCGGGTATGGATCCCTCGGTACCCTCAGAGCCTGCAGAGGGGACGACGCATGGAGGACATTCCCGGGTCAGACCACTGGGACTCTTCTGCCTCCTTGAGAAAATTCATCTTCTAAGGACAAGCAGATGGAGCAAATTCCGCATTCTGCAGACAAGGGACTGATTTACCCCCAATTCTATGGGAGGCAGGAACTACACCCCTTTTGCAAAGAAATCTGAGGGCTGTAAATGAACATGTGAAGGAGCTCACCTGATGAAGGAGCCCGTGCCTGAGGAGGTTCCCTAACTGGACCCCCGGGCCCTGCCCCAGCCCCCCTCGCTCTGGAATCCTGGTCGTGGCTCCCTCCCCCCAATTTTCATGACGTTTTATTCTGAAAAGCTTTCAAACATAGAATAGTGGCAGCGATGGTCCAGCGGGTCTCTCTGGGCCCCGACACGGCTGCACAGATGTGCCACATTGACCACATCTTCCACAGGACATGCATGTCACTATCACCACAGGAGTTTAGACCTGGACATTTGTGACTAGGCTACCAGACACCTTCCTACCTGGACATTTCTGCTCCTCCATAATCTCCAGGCCACCAGCTAATGCCGCTGGGCTCATATGTTTTTACTGTCTCAATCCAGTCCATTTCTAGATCGCGTCCAGTACTCCGAGAATATCCTCTAGAACATTCTATCCCAGAGCACAGGTCGCGTTGGTTCTTGTGTCTCCCCTATACCATCTTGGGCTCCTGCTTTGGACATCTGTGTCTTGCTCTTCTCCTGCCTCTGTGTCCAGACTGGGGACCCTCCCCCCCTCAGCTACTGAGAATAAGTCAGGAGCCCAGGAGCCGCTGAACAACAGGAAGGCTCACGTGCATGTGTGCACACACACTCTCACACACTCACGCACAGTCACACACACTCACACACACAAACCCTGCACTTCCAAGTTTGCCCTCCAGGGGGAGCTACCCCAAGAATTCTGAGGTCCCCTTGCAATATCTTTGGACAACCAAGGTTAGCTGTTGACCATGGAGCTGAGCGACATTCGCACCTCCAATGGGCTGGTCAGTGCTGGGCAGGGGAAGGACCTCATTCCTCAGAACAACGGGTGCATCGCCCCTTAGTGCAGCTGCCTGTCTGTTTAGTGCCCCAAGCTTAGTGGCTACAGCAACATGAGTTGACTCTCTTACAGTTCTGGGGAGAAGCAATCCCAGATGGCATGCCCTGTGCCGGAACCGAGGCGTCGCGGCTCGGGGGAAGGATGTGTTTCCTGGGCTTTTCGAGCTTCTCAAGGCTGTCCCAAGTTTCTTGACTTCTGGGCCTTGCTTCCTCCACCTGCAAAGCCAAGAGCCTGGCACCTTGCTGTCTCTGTCTCTGCTTCTGGGGCCGCCTGGCCTTCTTCAGCTCTAACCTTCCTGCCTGCCTTGTAATCTCGGGACTCCCTGGACCAGCCGGGTGATCAGGCTCATCTCCCCACCTCCAAGTCCTCACCAGCCCGTCAGGAGCGGGACCCAGATCTCTCCAAGGTGGTAACTAGAGGAACTAGCAGGGTGCTCACCCCCGGGGGATTCGGGTACACCCTAAGCTCTCAGGTGCACTCCTGAGGTGAAGCCACTTGAGGGCCACAGACAGGACAGCTGCTGCTGACCGGGGGAGGGCGGAGACAGAGCTGGCACAGTGGGGAAGGCAGCCCCCCTTGGCCGCCAGGAAGGCTCAGCCCTGCGTCCCCCACTTTCCCAGCCAGCACCACTCTTCATGACCCCCGGCCACCTTCTGGACAAGTTCATCAAGGACTTTCTCCAGCCCAACAAAGACTTCCTGGATCAGCTCCACAGAGCCGTGGACGACATCTGCACATTCCTTAAAGAAGATTGCTTTCGACACTCGACCACCAAGGTCCAGAAGGTCATCAAGGTGAGTGCAGGCCTTCTCTCCAGGTTTGCTGCGGGCAGGGGAAGAAGTGGGACGGGGCATCACTGTGGCTTTCCAGGACTCAACCTGCATCAGAAATCTGAGACTAGGGAACTGGGACTAGGATGCTAGTCTTTAGGGCTCATGTTTCACCCTGTTTCCTAGGGTTGCTGGCCATCCTTGGTACTCTTGGGCTTGTAGGTGCATCGGTCCCATCTCTACCTCTGTCTTTGTATCCCCTCTCTGACATGTGTCTTCTTCTTTTCCCTTCCAAGGACACTTTCCATTGGGTTTAGAATTCAGAATGATCTCATCTCAAGATCTTTAATTTAATTACATCTGCAAAGACTCTTTTCCCCAATAAGGTCATGTATCAGTCAGCTCTCCAATACTGTACCAAAATGCCTGAGACAAATGAACTGATAAAGAGAAAAGGTTTGTATTCATAGTATCAGAGGTTTCGGTGCATGATTGATTGTCCCCATTACCAGTGGTGAGGCAGAACATATGGTGGACCAAGCCACTCAGCTCATGTCTGGGAATCAAAATACAGACAGATAGGAGGAGGCGGCATTTCTATAATCCCCCCCTGGGGAATGCCCTCCATGACCTAAGACTCCCATAGCCACAGCTCTTAAATTTCACCAGAAATTGAATGGAGGAGGAGGAGGAGGAGGAGGAGATTAAGAAGAAGTTAAAGCTGTGTAACAGAGAACTAAGCACCTCCAAAGCCTAAAATACTTACCGTCTATCCTTTGATGGATTGTTTACTGACCCCTGCACCTTAGTTATGAATATTCATCCCGGGGTCCCCAGACTGCAGAAGGAGACTGGCCCCTCAGAGAACAAATGAGAACTTACAACGTAACAATCACCCTGAGTTTGATGTCTTTGAGGAAAATCTGTGAAAGCTGAGGATTCTTTAGGAAATGAGAAGTGGAGGATCCATTGCTATTGTCCCCCGGTGGGATCGGGGCACCCGATCCTAACGCTCTGTAAATCTTAACGCTCTGCTCTGCTTTGGACTCCGCCCTCACTGGACCCTCATTGGAAGCTGCCCTTAGTGACCTCATGAATTAGCCCCAAGTGGTGCCAGACCGTGGTGGCGAGGGCCTCAAGGGCCAGGAGAGCCTGGATCTCACGCCCCCTCTGTCCCCCAGGGAGGGTCAGCCGCCAAAGGCACGACCCTGAAGACCGGTTCCGACGCCGACCTGGTGGTGTTCCCCAGCACACTTCAGAGCTACACCTCCCAGAGAAACGAGCGGGGCAGGGTTGTCCAAGAGATCCGCAGGCAGCTGGAAGTCTGGCAGCAGAAGACGCAGTTCGAAGTGACGTTCGAGATGTCCAAGTGGAAGGCCCCCAGGGTGCTGAGCTTCTCTCTGAAATCCAAAAATGTCAACGAAAGCGTTGACTTTGACGTGCTGCCCGCCTTTAACGCACTAGGTGAGCATCCCCAGAGCCCAGCTCTGGAGGAGGAAGATTCTAGATGCTGGAAGTGGTGGGTGGTCAGGGATGGAGAGAACCAGCAAGTACAGAAGCAAAGTGCAGAAGAGGGACCAGCAAACTTTTTTTTTTAATCTAAAAGTCAAGATAGCAATTATTTATATTTTGAGGACTACGGGGTATCTCCCTGCACTCAACTCGGCCTTTATAATATGAAAACGGCCATAAGCAACACATCGACAAATACTGTAGCCTTGTTCCAATAAAACTTTATTTACAAAACAAACAGGGGGTCAGGTTTACCCCAGGGACCAAGGTTTGTGGATTCCAGAGCTGCACTGTTCAAAGCTCATTCTTCAATAATGGAAGTTGTCTCCAGCTGTGTTCTAGATCGACCAAGAACTTGAAATAACCTCAGAAAACATCTCATTCCTCTGAAGAGACTGCCTGTGCCTTAGACATCAAGATGCAAATACTCTGGTACAGTTCAGCCTCATTTCCTGGGACTGTATGTCACAAAATGTTTTAAAATCTTTTATCCAGGTCAACTGCATTCCGGCTCCACACCCAGACCCCAGGTCTACGCGGGACTCATCGATCTGTACAAATCCTCTGACCTCCAGGGGGGAGAGTTTTCTACCTGTTTTACCGAACTGCAGCGCAATTTCATCCTCTCCCGGCCCGCCAAGCTGAAGAACTTGATCCGCCTGATGAAGCACTGGTACAAACAGGTATGCTGGCCCCGGCTGACCGCCTGGCCATGACCTTTACCAGTGAGATGTGGCCAGGAAGCCAGCCCCTGCCCCGTTCTCCCACGCTGGGGACTGGGCCGCTCCAGAGAACCTGCCCATGGCTGAGCCGGGTGTCTGTAACGTTCCTGTCACTAACTTTATTTACTTGGGCCAGGCATGCCCTGCCTCCTGCCATCAATTAGCCAAAGAATTCAGCAGGAATCCAAGCCACCAAGGGAGGACGGGAGTTAGGAGTGACAGGCCCGCGGGTTGGCAGGTGCCAGGGTGGCTTCTCTGCTGGTTGGTTTCCACAGGGGGTAGACACGGACACCTCCTGGCAGGCAGCCTGCAGCCGCAGGGGAGGAGGCTGGCTGCGCTTTCTGTACTGGGCAGCCCCTCTGTGCTCGATTCCACGGTCCCGCACACAAGGTCCTTTCCGAGTGTTTTCATGATGGCAAACGTCCAACGCACGACCCCGGCTCCGGGAGCTGCCCCTTGCTGCTGTGGCCCCTACGGCCTGAACACTGGGCTCTGCGGTCTTTGTCCCAGACAATCAAAGGTGGTGGGTGTGGCGGTTCAGAGGGCTCTGGTGTGACCTGGAG
Organism: Marmota flaviventris; assembly: GCF_047511675.1. Classification (NCBI taxonomy): domain Eukaryota; kingdom Metazoa; phylum Chordata; class Mammalia; order Rodentia; family Sciuridae; genus Marmota; species Marmota flaviventris. Next base: position 144,688,111 of record NC_092498.1, on the reverse strand, counting down.
CAGTGTCCTTCCCCTTGACCCCGCCTTCTGATTTCATCTGAAGTGGACATCATGGTGCCCAGCTTTGGTGAGATTAGGGATGATGCGAGTAACATTCCCCAGCCCATGGTTAGCCCCTGGTGGGGTTCTGGCCACGGCTGTGTGACTGTCCCAAGAGCCCCAGCTGCTGGACAGTATTTAGACCTCCACGGGGCAGAGCACCTGCCACCAGCGTCATGGTGACTCCGTCGCTCCGCCGTGGCCCCGCCGTCCATGGGACCCTCGAAGAGCTCCTGGGGCGCGTTCTTACCAAGGTCATCTGATGTCCCTCCCTGTCCCTCAGTGTGAAAGAAAACTGAAATCCAAGGGGTCTCTGCCCCCGAAGTACGCCCTGGAGCTGCTCACCGTCTACGCCTGGGAGCAGGGCAGCGGGTCGGAGAGTTTCGACACCGCCGAAGGCTTCCGGACAGTCCTGGATCTGGTCACAAAGTACCAGCAGCTCTGCATCTTTTGGAATGTCAACTACAACTTCGAGGACGAGACGATGCGCACATTCCTTCTGACCCAGATCCAGAAAACCAGGTGCCCCTCTATTCTTGATTGACTGGTTCCCTCTGATGCTCTTGCATCCTCTTCCTCCCCCTGGACCCTAAGTCATTCCACATGTGACCCTGAGCAGCGAGGTGCTGACAGCACGGCCACCCAGTCCCCAGGGATAAAGTCCTAGGGGCGGAAGGAAGTGCTGCCCGGGAGGAAGAGGGGCAGGGCTCTTATCCACCTGGGTTTGTCAGCAGGTCTGAGAGGATGGCGTTGGAAGAGTGTCCCCAGAAAGGACGCTGTCCTCCACAGGTCAATTTGTTATTGGGGGTTTGTACTAGGTCAAGTTTAATCTGCCCTTTCCGACCTTCAAGAATAGACAAGGAATCTCAGCACGTGTCCTCAGCAGCGGGGACAGAACACCAGAGGCAGGAGGAACAGGATGAGAAAAGAAAGAGAGAACAGAGGAAAGGGGAAGCCGGGTGGGCTGGGGGGCAGGGGGACCTGCTCCACAACATTGTATTTGGTTAAATGAGGACTCGGCCTAGAGGGGACAGTGACATAGAGTGGCACTGTGCTCTCTGTGTAGAGTAACAGCTTCCAAAACATCTAGCAGATCCTGTGATTTGTGCCTGTGATCCCAGCTGCTAGGGAGGCTGAGGCAGGAGGATCTCAAGTTCCAAGCCGGCCTCAGCAATTTAGAGAGGCCCTAAGCAACTCAGTGAGACCCTCCCTCTAAATAAAATACAAAATAGGGCTTGGGTTGGGGCTCAGGGGTCAAGTGCCCCTGGGTTCCATCCCTGGTATAAAAAAAAAAATTGCTGTAAGTAGGACGGGGCCTCAAATTCTGAAGTCACCAGTTTGGAAAGAAATCCTCTAGGAATTAACCAGCTTCTCACACCTTCTCACCCTCCTACAGGCCTGTGATCTTGGACCCAGCAGACCCCACGGGTGACGTAGGAGGTGGGGACCGCTGGTGCTGGCATCTCCTAGCCAAAGAAGCCAGGCAGTGGCTGTCCTCTCTCTGCATGAGAGATGGGGCCGGAAACCCCGTGCAGCTGTGGAATGTGCCAGTAAGGGTGATCTGAAGGAAGTGGCCCCCCGGGACGGTCCCGTGTCAGGCTCGAGTCAAGGAACTTCTCTGTGAGCTAAAGCAGCCATGTCCCCTTCCCCACCCCATCACCAGTAACCACTGCACATCTTGGCAAGCAAGAGGCCACCAGGGCTCCAGAACAGCTCTGGAGCCCTTCCCTGTGTGGTTCCCTCGGCCTCAGCACCGCTGACGTCAGGGCTGGGGTGCCCTCTGCTGGTGGGGCGGAGGAGCTGGATCAAGAGTCTGAGCAGCACCCTGGTCTCTACCCAGCAGGTGCCAGAAGCACCCACCTCCCTAGCCAACCAAGTCTGCAGACATGGTCACATGTCCCCCACGGAAGCGCAGCTCTTTGTGGCTTCTGGCTCCACCCTGTTTAGTGGGTTTCTGGAGTCGCGGCCCCGCGTGTCCACAGACAGCAGGTCCCCCTACTAGGAGGGAAGAACTAAAAGGGGAAAGATAACCAGGGGTGGTGAGCACTGGGATTTGGCTGGGGACAGTGGCACACACCTGTGATCCCAGCCACTCGGGAGGCTGAGGCAGGAGGATCACAATGGTCTCGTGGCTACAGAGAACCAGGGTGAAGATGACCATGGCTGTGGGTTGGGTCGGTCACCCAAGAGTGGGGGCTTCCTGCCACCCTGATCTACCCTCGGGCCCTCCCGCCTGCACCCTCGGCCACCCTCCCCAGCCCGCATCCCTCTCTACAGCAGGGCTTCTCCACCTGGGCCCTGGGGTAGGGGAGTCTCATTTCAGGGGCTAAGCAGCACCCCAGCTCTCTACCCAGATGCTGCCACCCAGGTGGAACAAGACATTGTCACCTGTCCTCCAGGGAGGGAATTTGTCCCTGGGAGAACCCCTGCATTAGAGCAATCCCCCTGCTTCCCCTTGTTACCAGAACCGATAGCACCAAAAGAGTGTCTCTGGCCACAGTCTCGTCCCCAGATACGGTCCCCAAGCCTCTCCTTCGGCTCCTTAGCAGGGGTCGTTGCTGCACAGGACCCTCATCTCCTCCGCTGTCCACTCCCGCAGACAGTGCAGACGCCGAGCAGTTGCGGAGCTGGGCTCTACCCTGCTGTCTGGGTCAGAAGCCACTCCATCCTGAGGTGACGCGCTAGAAGACCTTCTAAGGCCATCTGGAAATTGCTCTGAAAGAATCCGGTCCCCCAGGCTCGCTCCACCCTGCTGGGCCCCGCCTCTCCTCCCCGGTGTCTTGGAGCCCCTGAAAACAAGGCTGCAGAGCCCTTTCCCGACTCCCACCTGGTTGGACCCCATGAGGACGGTGACCACCTGGAAAAGCCTCGGCCCTCGGCTGCCCTCTCTACACCCCTCAAGGACCCTCGCTGCACCCCCAGAGTGAGGCTCTTCTCCTGGCCCTTGGTCCCTTCACTCTGAGCTGTTCTCACAACCTCCCAGCTCAGCCACCATCTGTCTGTCCCCTTCCCTCCACGCACAGACCCTCCCTGCCCCACTGCTGTGGTGTCCCCCAGCCGGCTGCCCGCCAGCCCTGTCCTGCCATGGTCAGCTCCCCAGGGCTGTTCCTCCCCCCACCCACTGCCTGTCTTCCCACCCACCCAGGAGACAACAAAGCATCCCACCCGGCCTTTGTGCCCAGGGACTGGCATAGAATTTCAAAACCAAGGAATTTCCTGACAAAAGTGTCTTTTGCATTCATAACGAACCCCCTCCACCATCCCTGAATTTCAGCTAAGAAGGTGACTCCTAGCTGGTGCAGTGGCACACACCTGTGATCCCAGTGACTTGGGAGGCTGAGGCAGGAGGATCAAAATTCAAGGCCAGCCTTAGCAACTTAGTGAGGTCCTTTCTCAAAATAAAAAGGTCTGGAGGTGTAACTCAGTGATGGAGCATCCCCAGGTTCAATTCCCAGTACTGCAAGAAGAAAGGAGGAGAAAGAGCCTCAGAGACCCCAGGGGCACTTAGAGCATGTGGAGGGGGGCTTCTCGAGCCAGAAAGACCTCCCGCGTGGGAGCTTTCCACACCCCCCGATCTTCAGGAAGCAGAGGGAACTAGACATTGAGCTCAGTTGTGCAGTTGGTGATCTAACCAATCTTGCCCAAACAGTGGGGTCCAGTATAAACTTCTAGGTCATGAGGCTTTGGAGCTTCCTGGTGGGCAAAGACTACAGTGTCTCAGGAGGGTGGCATGCCCAACACCAAGGGGACAGAGCTCCTGAGCTCAGTGTACCCTGTCTCTCTTTATCTGGTTGTTCACTCATATTCTTTATCATAAAGTGGTGATTGCAAGCAAAGTGTTCTCCTGAGTCCTGAGAGTCATTCTAGTGACATATGAGACCTAACAGGGTCAAAGCCCCAAGTTTGTAGCCAAGTCAGGCAGAGGTGTGGGCAGCCCGGGGAGCCCATGCGGGGCTGCTGTCTGAAGTCAGGCTGGACGTGCTGGAGACCTTGCTCTTAACCCGCGGCCGCTGCACCCACTCCAGGCTAGAGTCTGAATTGAATTGAATTGCAAGATGGTCTGTGGGTGTCAGAGGATCAGCACTGAATGCACCACTTTCATGCCAATGCCTTCGCTGCACTCAGTAGAGGGTTGAATTCATTAGGAGCCAAGCTAGACGTCACAGTGACCGGCAAACGTGCAGTCCTTGGTCCTTATGGGATGCAATGAGGGCACCGACCCTTTTGCAGAAAAAAAATCAGTAGCTGGGGCTGGGGATGTGTCTCAAGCGGTAGCGCGCTCGCCTGGCATGCGTGCGGCCCGGGTTCGATCCTCAGCACCACATCCCAACAAAGATGTTGTGTCTGCCGAAAACTAAAATATATATATATATATATATATTAAAATTCTCTCTCTCAAAAAAAATCAGTAGCTGATGTCAACAAATGACCTCTCTTGTACGATCTGTATTTCAGGAAAAACAAGAAACCATATTGATGAGGAAATTGTATTATTTTACCCAGAAGAATTCTCTTTCACATATGCAGAGAGGATGCAAAATCAGAAACACCGTCCCAGTGAGACCTCGGATGAGACGCTCAGGCAGAGCCCCAAGGCACGACACGAGATGCTACAGGACCACGCAATGGGAGTATCACCTCCCAGGTCCACAGTGCAGTCACAGCACCAGTGGGAGGGAGAGGGGGAGGCAGGGTGGAGATCAGCGGCAGAGCATGGGATCAGGGTGCCCAGGCCTGGGGGTGCGTACCCAGAGGTCAGCGTGGTGCCTCTAGGCGGAGGCACAGACCGTCCCGTAAATGCTCTTGCCAACTTGATTTTTTTTTTTTTTTTTTAATTCGGCACCATCATGGGCTCCAGGACACAAAAAGAACTGACTTAACAGATTCCAGAGAAGATGCACAGGCCAGAGAGACTTCATAGAAAGAGACGAAGAAAACAGGGAGAAGCCCAGACACAAACATGGAAGGGTAGACATGCTCCCAACCCCAGGGTACACGAGCCAGGATCGTCACAGGAATCCAATGAAGGACACCTAAAGGTCAAGGTCCAAGGCCAGGATTCATGCTTGGCTACCCTAGCATCCCAGTCCCAATGGTATCAGGGAAAGTAAGCAGAGAGGAGAAGCACAGCCCTTGGGGCAAGAGGAATTTGGAAGAGTTTGAGCAGCAGACCAAGAATGAGCTCACCAATGGGGACGATTTGTGGTTAAAAGGACCACCGGGAGCCAGGTGGTACTTGCCTGTAATCCCAGTGACTCTGGAGGCTGAGGCAGGAGGAGCACAAAGTTGGAGGCCAGCCTCAGCAACTCAGTCTCAAAATAAAAAGGACTGGAGTTGTAGCTCAGTAATCAAGCGTCCGCAGCTTCCAATCCTCAGAAACAAAAGGAGAAAAGAATCATTAGGAGCCTGAATAGCGAGGGCTTTGGTGCATTTCCACTGAGGGTGGTTCAAATCTGGGCGGGAAAGGCCTTACCATTTATCCATCATTCATGGGCATCAGAGTCCAGGAGAGCCCTGGACAGGGAGAGGCACGGGAAGCTCTTCCCTGGCACCGCCCTGTGTGAGTTGGGCCAGGTCCCCTGGAGTGGGGTGTAGACCTCGAAGGAGGAATCCAGCTTGGATGAGAGCGTGAGCAGCCCGGCAGCTCCACCCAGCTGGGATGGTGACCAGAGCCCTGGTGTGGCACTTCCCTGGGCTGCGAGGCACCCAGGGAATGTCCCCTATTCCCAAAGGGGCCAGAACGTGGGGTCACCCTCGCAGGGCGGGGAGTAAGCACCAGAAGAGGACAAAGGCTCAGCTGTGCAGGGTTCCAGCAAGGAGAGGAGGACGCGGTCAGCACAGAGGGTCCCTCTCCAGCCCTCAGGAGAAACCCTGACTGGGGGGGACGGTCCCCAAGGTGGAGAGCAGGTCGACAGGCTTTTTGAAGGCTGTGGCCAGAGTGATGTCAGAATCATGGAGGACTCGATGGACAGCTGGGACCACCTGAGCTGGGCCAAGCCCCTGCTGAGGGTGGGGGAGAAAATACTGCTAAATCCCCAGAAAGCCTGGGAAAGCACGGAGTCAGGCCGAGTGACACCCCCACAAACATGTCCACAGCCTTGCCCCTGGGGCCGTAAGCACGCCACCCCACACAGGGAGAGGGCTTTGCAGATGCCATTAACCCCGTGGACCTTGAGGTGGGGAGCTCATCTGGGCTTATCCAGGTGGGCCCCGTCCAAACACATGAGCCCTTAAAACAGGGACTCTTTCCCAGTCAGAGTGAGAGAGGATCACCGAAGAAGAGACAGGAGATCCTAGTCACCGCTGCTGCTGGGAGAGGAAGGAGACCGCGAATCTGGGAAGGGGAAAGGCAAGAGCAGAGACCCTCTTCTGGGACCTCCAGAGAGGAACGCAGCCCCCCAGCTCCTTGATTTGAACCCACTGAGACACATTTCAGACTCCTTGCCTGCAGGCTCTGAGATAACAAATATGTGCCTTTTAATTGTTATTGCAACAACAGGAAACTAATGCAAGAAGCAAAATGATCACCCATTTCTTTCTGAGACTGCTAAACTCATGTAGGACTCTCACCTGGCTGAGCCTAAGAAGCTTAAAAGCCACGTGTTTCTTATCATTTCCAGAACAATCCATCATTCCGAAGTACACACACCAAAAAAAATGCAATGATCATGAAAGAATTGAACTGAAGTGTCGCTGTTTATCAGTGTTTTAAATGTTGTTTTATTTTGTTTTTGGTATTGGGGATTGAACCCAGGGGCACTCAACCACTGAGCCACATCCCCAGCCCTTTTTTATATTTTATTTAGAGACAGGGTCTCGCTGAGTTGCTTAGGGCCTCACTAAATTGCTGAGGCTGGCTTTGAACTTGAGATCCTCCTGCCTCAGCCTCCAGAGTTGCTGGGATTACGGGCATGCGCCACCACACCTAGTTGTGTGTTTTAACTTTCTAACTTTTAATTTCCCATGACCAAAGGCTAAGCAACATATTTATTCTGTTTTTTTCCCCAAGGCTAGAAGTTTTTAGAAACATTTCTTCCCCTTGGAAGCCAACTGAGAATCTCCATTTGAGGCGGGGTTTCCATTCCAAGGGAAGACTCCACAGCACTCCTTCTCTGCTAATTGGAGCTCTTTTTTATTTTTTAAGTATACATTCAAAAGAGGGAAGAAAATGGGAGTCATCTATAAAAGTGCACCCCTCCCACACATCCAGAGAGAGGAAAATAGATGACTAAAAACTCAAAGTCAGAAGGAAGCCCAGAGAACTTATTTCAATACTTAACCTGTGTTCTAGACCAGAAACCGGGCAGCATCTCCACCTTCTCCCCACCCCGTTTCCTCTTCCTGGGCAGACAGGAAGTCAGCCATGTCTCCTCAGCCTGCCTTCCAGTCACCCGGTGGATCATGTGGTCCTGGGACAAGGGTCCCAAGAGGCCCTGCCAAAGAGCAGATAGAGACGTCACCTCCGCCCACAAGGGTTCTTCACTTCTGATAGTGAAAAGAATTTCTAGATGCGTCAAAAGCAAGGCATAAGCAACAGCCAGACAGCCCAGAGGCGGACTAGGGGAGAAGACAAATGATGGGCCCAGGGTCAAGTTCACGACTTTATATGTGATTTTCCTGGGAAGAAATGTGCGGGTCCTCAGGCAAGCCTCTTTGGAAATCAAGTCCCCTGACAATCATTGGGAATGCTCCCCTTGGGTCGACCATCCTACCCGGGAATCATTAGTGGACACATTGGGTGAGCCTTGGAATATGGTGATGTTTAAATTAATTGTGGTTTTGTTCCAGTTGATCTGATGCCAGCACACTGTGGGGGTTTCTTCATTCCATCTAAAGGAACAAGCGAGACAGGTCACTCATGCCTGTAGATCCCGGCCCAAGGGGTCCCTTCTTCTTTCTCTGGGAGCCCACCCATCTCAGTGCGACTGGTTCTGAGCAATGAACTGTGAGCAGAACTGGCCTCGGACTTGCAGGCTGAGCAGATAGGCTGAGCTGGCCTATCTCCCCGCCATCTTCTCTGCCACAGAGACCTGCCACTCATGGGTTCCAAGAAATGGAGAGGTTTGTCCTGACCTGAGCCCTATTGGCCTAAGTGAGAAGCGGCCCTTTTGTTGAGTGAAGCCCCTGACGTCTTGCGGGTCGGGGGTTCCTCTCTGAAGCCTCATCTGGACCGTCCTCAGGAACACTGGGGCTAATTTTCTTTTCTCTCTTCTGATTCCCCAGGGATGGAAATTCATTGTGAGGAAGGCCAAAAATCGGTTGTAAGAAAAAAAATAAGCCATCTGAGTGTGGGATGAGAAAATCTGTTCTCCTGCTAAAGATGCACCAGCTCTCTCTCTCTCGCTCACTCCTGACACACTCTGAATTGTCCAGGTAAAAGGAAGCTGAGACCCAGAGAGAGGGGACTCGGGCAAAGACACAAGTCCATCAGGATCAGAGCCAGGATTGAACCCAAGTCTCTGGCTGCAGAAGGCAGGATAATGGCCCCCTAAGGTGTCCCTGGTCTGCATGTGTCACTTTATATGGCACAAGGTTCTAGAGATCCAAAGTCCAAAAACAGTCTCCAGGCTAAAGTCAAGGTGTTGGGGGGCTGGTTCCTTCTGGGGACAGTCCCAGAAGCTGCCCGGCCCCTGGCATCCCTCCACCTCTTTGGTTCCATGGACTAGGGATGTGTTTCTCCTGCCTTCTCTCAGGAGGGCTGCTGGGATGACTTCAGCCCCACCAAAGCTTATCACCTCAAACCCTTTAGACCAGACCCACCCCCACTCTCCCAGGTTCCGCTGATCAGGACATGGACATCTTGGTGAAGGATGGGGACTGTTACTCAGTTCACCACGGGGTGGGGCACTTGCAGATGGTTGGCATTCATCCCTGGCACTGGAGGGAGAACCCAGAATGTGGATGTAAACAGACGCACAGGACCAATGACTGAGCCTGGTCTCGTCAATCCTTGATGGCTCCTGACCTGCACCCGGCTCTCTCCGAAGACCTCCAAGCACCAAGAACTTCCTGCTTCTCTCTACTCTTATTCCTCCCAAGCCACGCGGTCTGTAGGTCCTGAAGAGGGAGGCGAGAAAAAGGGCAGCCAGGTTCAGACCTGCCCATTCCACAGTCCCAGTGCCAAGCACCCTGAAGCCACTGTACTCCCAACGCTCCAGCAATGTGGGGCTCTGGGGGCACAGCTGACACCCACATCCCCGTCCTTGTCCCTGGAACAGGAATAGTCACACCCAGTTGCAGCTCGTAGCTTCCTGGTGAATTAGGAGAGAGGACATGTCTTCATCTCTGCTTTGTCAAAATACCGACAGGAAATGAGCAAAGAAAAATCCATTGTCCCTCCTGCTCTGCCCTCCCCACACTGGGCGGCTTTCCTCTTGCAAACTGGAGACCCGAATCTGCAAAAGAGACAGAAGGACACCACGCAACTCCTACCGATGCATGTCAGTCTCTAAATGCTGACGCCCCACATTCCTGACACTCTCCTGTGGATGGCAGCTGGCAGAGCAGAGGGACTGTGTGCTTGCAGCCTGCCCCCAGGCCGCGACGCCCAGAGGCACCTGAAATTCCAGCCCCGATACTCATCTCTTTTGGGACTGTAACACATGACCACAGACTTAGTGGGTTAACAACAACAACAAAATGCCCTATTATAGTCCTGGAGGTCAGAAATCTAAACCAAGCCTCACTGGTCTACAAGCAAGGCTCACCAGACATGGACCTTCTGGAAGCTGCAAAGAGAAAATCCATCCCACGCCTCCTCTGGCTTCTGGCAGCTGCCCACCTTCCGTGGCTACCGGTTCCCTTGCTCCCATCTGCTTCCCTGGGCCTTTACCTTCTCCTCCCAGAGCTCTGGTCCCACGCCCCAGCGTCCCTGGGTAAGACCCGTTCCTGAGGCTCATGCCCGGGGGACACATAACCCACCCAAGAGTCATTCTACCCTCCTCCTGGACCTACTTCATAATAGCCCAGGAGCAGAAAGAAGCTGCAGGTCTCAGCAGCAGAAAGGGGACGAACCGTGTTGTTACACACACACACACACACACACACACACATGACAGGATGGCACCGGGCCCAGCAGGAGGGACACAGCTAGCGGCACGGTGGCTGCTGTAGGGTGAAACCGTGTTCCAGGGGTTCCAGGGGGCGCCCGCGTGACTCCACGTCCTGAGGTTCAAGAACAAGCAAGACGCGTGTCTGAGGCAGAACTCGGTGATGGATGGACGGTCAAGGCTGGCCGTGGTCAGGGAGGCCGGCTATAAAGGACACCGGAGAAGTTCCTGGGGGGACGGAATGACCTCTTGATCGGGATGCTGGGGACATGGGCACGTTCATTCATCTAAGTTCATCCAAACACACTTAGGACTCAGGCATCGTGTGGGACGCAGGTTGTACCTCGATGACGGTCATTTTTTCCACAAAAGACCACGTATCTGAGGGTGGTCTCGTCATGAGGCTGGAAACCCCTCACTATCTAGTGACATCGCAGCTCTCACAATGTGCTAGTGCAGAGCTTTACACACGCACTCATGGTGACGCTGGTGGGAACTGATCTCCCGCAAGGCCAGTCAGGCACCTACAATCACGTGTGGCACATGATACCTGATGGTGACGATAAATGGTGATGTCACTGGTTTGAGTATTCCCTGTACCAGGCTCTCATCCTCATATGAGGACACGCTGCTGCTTATTAAAAAAAGGACAGCAGGGGTGGAGCCCAGGGGCAGGGCCGTCGTCCAGCCCCAGCCCTGCAGGAAAAATGACCAAAGAGTCGGCCATGTCGGCCGGTCGCTGCCTGGGCCACCCATGTCAGTCACATCCCTCGATCCCTCAAGAGACCAGTGTCCTCCGCCCTCTGGGGTTGAGTCAGTGCCCTCCGGGAGGTTCACAGGATGAGGAGCCCCCCCATCGACACAGTTGTCAGAACAGATCACCATTGTTAAGTGACACGTGGCTGTGCCTGTGCCGTAAGAGGAGGTCATGAGAACGCAGCCCAAGGGAGGAGGGCACTGGGGGGCCACGTGGAGCAGAGTGAAGCAGGAGGAGCTGGGGAGGCGCCCGTCTCTCATCACAGCAAGATCCCAGGGCCCGTCACCCAGCGAGGCTGGCCTGGGCCAAGGGGAGGAGACCCGGGCCGCGGGGCTCAAACCCTCTGAACCTGGAGCCAGATGCACAAACCATACCTCTCCTCGATCTCCAAAAGTCTGCCTGCCCAAGTCAGTGAAAGGCTAGGTGTGGCGATGTGTGTGTGTGTGTGTGTGTGTGCGTGCGCCCGTGTTTTCTTCTTAGGTACTAGGGATGCAGCCAGGCCCTTGCCCACACGAGGCGAGCACCCCAGCCCTGAGCTCCACCCCAGATCTTTACTTATTTATATATATATTTTAGGAATGTCCAAGGACTGCGATTTCAGAATGTTTGAAAAAGCTACAGTTACAGCTCCGTGAGTTTTGAGTGACATTTTGGGTGATGTCAGCTAGGAAAGGGCAGAGGGTGGGGCAGTTGGAGAGGCAGCTCCAGGATTTTCACCTTACGTCCTGGCTGGCTCCCGCCCGCCTAGACCCCAGTGCACCTTCCAGAGGGGCCAGTCGGAGCGGCGAGCCTGTCTACACTGGCTGAGGAGAGAATCTGGTGTTTCCTGGGCTATGTCGGGTGCTGAGAGGGGAGAGATGAATGAATCAGGCAAAGGGAGAGACTCGGTGACCGTGAACCATAAACCATAGCATGAATTTTTTTAAAGGCATCCACGGGGCCAAGCTTTTGACATGTGACTCTGTTGGACAAACCAGTTCTTAGCTGTTTCCTCGAAGGGATCGGCCACACTATAGTCACCTCTCTGAGAAGCTGTTCACCATAGCAACAGCCACAGACTCATAAAGCAAAGCCCTGAGATGCGTGGAGACACAGAAACCGCCACAAGCACAGGAGGGTTCAAGAGCCCACCCTCAGGACAAGGAGGTCCAGGGAGCCAGAGAAAACGCGCAAGTGAAAGATCTGAACAATGTGTCCACGGGGAACCGTAGAGAGGCAGGCTGGACTCTAGCCCAGGTAGTGGACACACCTTTTCAAGAAAACCTGGAAAAATCACTAGAACTCATCAAAGGCCCACCAACACACACACACAAATAACAAATGACATCCTCATGTCTTAATTCAGTAAAAGGAGAAAGTATTAAGAAATTTTATAAAAGGTATCTGCAGCTAGAAATGCTTGAACTTTTTATTAAACAACTCTCAGATAAAGGAGAAACCGTAAAATGAAATTGCAGAATTTCTAAAGAATAATAAAAATTCAAATACTGCCAATCTGGGGACACACTTATCGCAGTGATTAGAGGGAAATACCTAAGCCTTCAACGCTTTCATCCATAGAATAGAGGATGATAATCGGTTAGGGAAAATTTCCCAGCTCAGAGTGCCAGGGAAAAGGACAAGAAATTCTAAAACAGAGGCTGAAGAAGGAAATAATGAAGTTAAAAGCAAACATTGATGAGGTAGAGAATAGAAAGCAGTACATCTAATTTATAAATCAAAACCCTGCTTAAAAAAATCATCAAGTAGGCAGAACACCAGCTAATGTAATAAGAAAAAAGACAGAAGACACACACCAAGAAACGCAGAATAAGAAGGGACAAGAAAGAAATAACTATTGAGACAGAAGAAAGTTTTAATATCTTAAGGGTTGAACTGCCAGGTCGGTGGCGCACAACTATAAGCCCAGCAATTCAGGAGGCTGAGGCAGGAGGATGGGAAGTTTAAGGCCAGCCCCCCTTAGTGAGACCCTGTCTCAAAATGAAAAATAAAAAGGACAGGAGATGTGGCTCAATGGTAAAGCATCCCTGGGTTTAGTCCCTGGTACGAGAGAGAGAGAGAGAGAGAGATAGAGACAGAGAATAGCATCTCCAATATGACCCTGTCTTAATCAATTACATCTGCAGCGACTCCATTTCCAAATAAGACCACATTCTGAAGGCCTGGGGGTCAGGCCTCCAGCATATGGATGCGGGGAGTACAGTCCATCTCCACCCCGGGACTGTGGGGAGGGCTTCACCCCAAGCCATCAGATACCGTCTATTGGAGGGAGAAAAAAAACTGGAAAGAAGTTATCTCCATTTGTAAGCAATGTGATCGTGTGTCTGTAAAACAAAATCATCAGCAATAAAATTGAAACAATAAAATGCTTTGATGAAATAGCGAGATATAGAAATAACATGGCGGAAGCCAAGTGCCTTCACGTGCACAAATAACCAGCGAGAAGATAGAAAGGTAGGGAAACCCACTTATGATAGTAACTAAGCTGAAATACTTGGGGATCCACATAACAAAAAAGTTGTAAAACCTACTGGAGGAACACTTCTAGAACATTCCTGAACGGCAAGCACAGTTGAAGGTACAGGAAAACACGCTTGGATCTTGTATGGGGCAACCCAGCACCATAGCAACGTCTCTTTTCCCTTGAACAAGGTATAAATTTAAAGCAATCCGAGTTTTTAAAAAAATGGCAACATGCCCCGTAGACAAGCTATACTAAATTTTGTGTAGAAAAATAAACTTTCAAGAATAAGCAGGAAAACAGTAAAAACAACAACAACAACAAAAAACAACCTATAAATTAAAATAGTGCACTACTGGTACACAAAGAGATAGGAAGACCGGTGGGATCGAAATCCCAGGGACAGACGGAGCACCCATGGGACTTTACCAACGATAACTTCAGAAATCAGAAAATTATTAAGAATGATGGGCTCTGAGGAACTGTTTTTAGATCACTGGCGACACATTAGAAGAAGAGAAAACTAGATGCCTGTATTGCTCATCTAATAATCAACTCTCACTGCATCCCAAAATATGTGCAAGAAATGAAACCGTAAAGTACCAAAAAAAACAGGTGAATTCCTTTCCTAATGTGGAAGTCGAGAAAGACTTTCTAACTGCAACTCACAATCCAGATGCAAGAAAAGTAAGCACTGAGAAATTGACTGCACAGAAATCCAAACGATTGGGTGTCCAAAAAAAAAAAAAAGACCACAAACAAAAGACGATTTGCAAATGGAGAGAAAATGTTTGCGGTAGAGATCACAGGTAAAGGGTTAATATTCCTAGTGTGTGTAAGAGCTCTTAAAAACCAGGAGAAATCAGTGACTTGGGAGGCTGAGGCAGGAGGATCACAAGTTTGAGGCCAGTTTCAGCAACTTAGCAAGGCCCTAAGCAATTGACTAAGACTCTGTCTCAAAGTTAAAAAATGAAAAGGGCTGGGGGTGTGGCTCTGTGGTAGAGCACCCTGGGTTCAATCCCTGGTACAAAAAAGAGAGAGAAAGCAAGATATATGGACAGACAACTTTATGTATTTCCCCCCCCCAAAAAAATGTATGTATGTATATCTATATGTACAACATAATATCCCTTGTATATCTGAAAAGATTTCTCATTGAGGGTGGAGCCCTCAGGAAAGGAGTTAGCGGCCCTCAGTGCACACCCTGTCTGTAGGCGTCTTGATCTTACATTGTGGGGGAGAAGGCAGCACAAGTTCCTAAAAAGAGTCAAAAACGTGAATGCCTATGAAATTTTGTCCCCTATTGCAAAATGTCCTCCTAAAGAGTTAAACCAGTCTTCATTCCCCCACCGTGGAGTAGAGGCCAGTGATCACAATCCCGCCAAAGGCCCCAGAGGGCTGAGATTTCCACACATGATTTCTGGGCTGTAGGCATGCAGGCCCCAGAGCCCTGCCCGTCCAGCACAGGAGAGCATCCACACAGAACTCCCGCAACACACCGGGGCCTCCTGAATCAGAACCTGGTGTTCTTATGAAAGACATAGATTTCTGGCCCCTGTCCCAGACTTACCTAATAGAAGCCCTGGGAGGAGAGTCCAGGAATCTTCATTTGAGCCGTTGTCCAAGGACGTTATTAAGTTTTGAGAACAGATGACAGTTGGCTCTTTATAGTAATGGAGGTTGGTCACTTCCAAAATGGCCCCATGAGCCGCCTCCTGGCAGTCACATCCCCATCCTCTCTCCAAGTTGTGCCTGGTGACTTTGCTCCTGAAGAATAATCTAGGCAACTGGGATGGGGTGATGGTCCCCAGGGGAGGTCCTGAGAACTTGCCCACAGCCTTAGACCAGCGTTCAGATGACAGCAGCCCCCACGGGTACCTTGATGGTGACCTAGAAAGGTCCTAGGGCAGGAATCCAGGGGGTGGTGCCCGATACCCAGTCTACAGAAACTTGTGTGTCAGCCAGCTTCTCAGTGCTGGACTAAAAGACCTGACCACAACGATTGTAGAGGAGGAAGCGTGGATTTGAGAGTTCATGGTTTCAGAGGTCTCAGTCCACAGAAGGCCGGCTCCATTGCTCAGGGCTCAAGGGGAGGCAGGACATCACCGCGGAAGAGTGTGGCAGAGGGAAGCCGCTACATGGTGATCAGGAAGCAGAGAGGGACTCCACGCTCCAGATACAAAATATACACCCCACAGCCACGCCCCCCACGAACCCCTTCCTCCAGCCTCAGCCCACCACCTCCAGTTGCCACTCCGTCAATGCCATCAGGGACTAATCTGCTGAGTAAGTGAAGCCACGACCCAATCTAAACCTTCTCTCAGTGTCTCACACTTGAGCTCTGGGGGACACCTCACATCCAAACCACAACACCATGAGATCCTAAGTGTCCCTTCAAGCTGGTACATTTGGGGATCATCTATCAGGCACGTGATTTCCCACGGCAGCCTAGAACAGCACAGAGACGGACAGCCCGAGAGGCTCCAGGCCTGGGAACTAGTCCTGGGTTTCCAAGGGTTTGTTTGCAGGAGCTCAGCTTCCCTAACTATCAACCAGTAGCTTGAATAAGACTCCCAACGTTCCTCCAGTCCCAAGAGTCTATTACTGTATTTCAAACAGTGATTTAAGGAGTCTCCCCACACACACACACTTTCTTCTAATTTCCCCTTTTGCCCAACATAGAACATAGGTGTTTTTGTTTTGTTTTTTTCCAGAATCTCAAGACAGACACAGAACAAATGGCTGGGAAAATGTGGGTGAGCTTCCAGAGCCACTGATGTGAAGTAGGGGGATCGGCCATCCCCACCTGCTGAGATAAAATGGGACCAGGACTCTGAGGCAGCCCCCTGGAAGGGGTGATTGCCAAGACGTGCCCTAAACAAGGGCCCAACCTGGCCCATGTCCCAGGAGGCAAAAAGAAACGCTGAGAAGCCCCTGAAGGGCCACCGAGGGCCACGTGAGTAAAGTGGACATTTCAGTGGTCTCCAAGTTCCAAGATCACCAAGTGCTGTGGGGGGAAGGAGTCAGGGATGTAGCTCAGAGCTGTGTGCTGAGCATGCAGGAGGCCCTGGGTTCCAAACCCATAATAATAATAATAATAATAATAATAATAATAATAATAGAAGAAATCCCACAGAATAACCAAGGTGGACTTTTTTACCCTAAATCAATAGGAAGCTGGAAACAAACTAGATTTTTTAGAAGAAGAGGAAGACGGGCTTATCTAGCACACCTGGGCGTGTGCACCTTGAGGCTCCCCCGGATCCTGCGAGTGTCCCTCTGTTCTCCCGGTGGCTGACAGAGCACCCTCTGACCTCTCATCACCAATGTCCCAGTCTACAAAGCCGCGGCTTCCAGAAGGAGCGAAGAGTGACCACCACCCGATCCCAGCCTCACTCCACAGTAAGCCGAGGCCGGGAGACGTGAAGTCATTGCCCAAGATCAAGGTCAACCAGCAAGGAGGTGGCGGGGCTGGGACTTGCACCGGGGCTTCCCAGTCCAGCCACCTGGGCCTCACTTCTGACCCCATTCCCCTCCCCCCCCCTCAGCCCACTGTGTCCTGGCACAGGGGACTTCGCTGGGTGGGGGTCACACACGCGCCGAGAGCCAGGCTCTGCCCGTGGAGCATTCGGTGCGTCCTGTGTGGGGCGTCTCTAGAATCCGGGGGGTTCCCTCTGACGGGATGAGGCAGCTGCCGAGACCCCTCTGGGCCACCGCTGTCCATCCGCAGCCCCCGCCCGCCCGCGCTGCGGGTCCCTCCTGCTTCCCGCTTCCCGCTGGTGAAGGAAAGCGCTGGCTCTCGGCATCGCGAACGCTCTTCCTCCAGGCGTGCCCGTGTCACGGCTCCAGGGCCGCTGCGGGTGCAAATCCAGGTCCCGCGCACACCCGCCCTCCGTCCCACGGCTTCTCCTCGCGTCCCCGCCGCCGCCCGCTTCTCTGCTTCGCGAGCCGGACCCTGGCCGTCTGCGGCCCGCGCTTGCTGCCATCTCGTGGCCCTGGAGGGAATTACAGCAGCGAGAGCAGGAAGCAGGGTCCTGGGAAGTGGTCAGCCGCGGGGAGGCCTGAGCCGTGATCCTGATCGTCAACAACCTCTTGCTTCTGCGTACTGCACGTCTGCTCCTCACCAGGGTGGAGAGGCACAGGGGACAACGGCTCAGAAGCCACTTTCTTCTTTGTCTTTTATTTTCCCCCTTTATTTTGGCTCCCACAGACTAGAGGCCTTGGACAGACGGCTGAGTTAACCCAGGTTTTTCTGAAGCCATTCTGCGCTCTCTATTCAGGAAGCCGGTCGTTTCCAGGGACTTTCAATGTGACCACTGTGATTCCTGCCTAGGACTTCTGAAGACATTCCCGTTTTTAACAATTGCCTTCCAAGCAAGGTGCGCTGGCGCATGCCTGTCATCCCAGAGGCTCAGGAGGCTGGGGCAGGAGGATCGCAAGTTCAAAGCCAGCCTCAGCAACTTAGAAGGCCCTAAGCAACTCAGTGAGACCCTGTCTTTAATATATTTTTTTTAAGGGCTAGGGATGTGGCTCCGTGGTTAAGTGCCCCTGGGTTCAATCCCTGGTACAAAAAAGAAAAAGAAAAAGACTGCCTTCCAAGACATAATCTAGAGGTCCTCCAAAAGAAATGGAATGTTGTTCCCCTGGTGGAGAAGCTTTAATATCACTAAGATAAAAATGCTACCCAAGCAAGCAACTCACAGATGCAATGTATTCCTAACAAAATTCCAATGGTATTTTTTACAGAAACGGAAGAACTCATCCTAAAATCCATATGGAATTTAGAGGAGCCAAGACAATCTTTAAAAGAAGGAGAAGAAGAACAACTAAGTTGGGCAGCTCACATTTGCTAATTTCAAGACTTAGTGCAGAGCTAGGGGTGCTGTTCTTACCTAGCACGAGCGAGGACCTGGGTTTGAGCCCCTACAAAGAAGGAAGAAAAAAAAAAGGCTTGTCGGAGTTAGTATGACCAAAACAACATGGTAATGTGTTGCTTAGGGCCTCGCCATTGCTGAGGCTGGCTTTGAACTCATGATCCTCCTACCTCAGCCTCCCAAATGCTGGGATTACAGGGGTGCACTACGGTGCTAGGCTATCTATTCTTATTTAAGTACCACCAGTAGACAAATGCAAATCTAAACCACCACAAGACAGCACTTCACCCTCATTAGGGTGGCCATTGTCTAAAAAATGCAGATCACAACCGTCGGGGAGGACGTGAGGATATTGGAGCTCCCGCACGTTGGCGGTGGAGGTTGAAAGTGGGACAGCCACCGTGGACCAGGTTGGCAGTTCCTCAAAGAGAGAAGCATAGAATTTCCACAGGACCATGTCATGCCCTAGGACCATGTCATTTGGGGAGATAGAGACCCCCCAAAAATTGAAAACAAAGATTCAAACAGATTCTTGAACACGAGTGTTCACAACAGCACCATTCAGAAGACCCCAAACATGGAGACAGCCTAAGAGTTCAGTCACAGGTGGATGGATAAACAGAGGGCGGGTGTGTAGACAGTGGAGTATAATCCAACCATAAAGGAGCAAAGTTCTCCGATTCACACACTACAGGCCCGGGAGCCTCTGACATGCTGTGTGAGAAGCCAGACAATACCTGCCATTTCAAATTCAGAGACAGAAAGTCCTTCCGAGGCTCCGGGGGGTGGCTGGAGGGCAGCTCTGGGCAGGGCGGGGCTCCCGGCACTGGCCTCTCTTCTTGGAGGTGCTCAGTCGCTGGTGGCCGCTCTGACCCTTCCCCTTGGGCCACACCAGAGCCTGAGCAGCTCCCTGTCCCCCCAGCCGCTGGCTTTGCTCAGCTCTGTGGCACCGGGTGGTGGATCGAGGGGAAGGACTCCCAGCCTTCTAGGCCACCGAGCCCCAGGGCCTATGTTGCCCCTGAGCAGGGACAATTTGACTGAGAGCAGCTTTTTTGTTTTTGTTTCTAATGGTCAATGGGCCTTTTACTTTATTTATTTATTTATTCATATGCGGTGCTGAGGATCGAGCCCAGGGCCTCCCAGGTGCCAGGTGAGCGCTCTGCCACAGAGGGCCAGAGGGCCAGGCAGTGTCCCTGGCCTGAGGTTTGCTCGTGAACTTTCTGCCTTGTCTGGGCCTTTCGGGGCAGTGTGCACAGGGGCGAGAGGAAGCACGGGGAGACTTTGGTCACTTGCTGAGGGGACAGGGGACACGGAGGCCACGTGCCCAGCTGAGCCTTTTTTGCCGGGCCCTGGGACGTGAGGTTGGGGATGCTTCCTGGCCAAGCCACTGGGTGCCTCAGTTTCCCCCGGGGATAGATGGAGCTGGACACGGCTTCGTTGTAGGAGCTGATGAATGGAAAACTCTAGACCACAGGGACCACACCAGCGTTTCTGTCCCGTCCACCCCGGACCTGGGCCCTGCGACAGGGGTTGAGCCTGCTGGCTTTCGGGTCTCATGCTTGTTCCCTGTCCCTGCTAAACGGCTGTCACAGCTACAGACTCGATGCACTGTTCAAGGCCAAGTAAGAGAAACTTGGGGTGGGGTGGCCAAGCCATCCCTTTCTTTGGGAAAGGCCCAGCAGATGTCCCACTGTGCAGCGTGGAGACCGCACAGAGCCAGGCCAGCTGGGCAGGGGACCGCTGGGTCTCAGACTGAGCCCTGCGGGGAGAGAAGCTGGGGTGGGGGTCAGGGAGTGACCCGGCACCGTGGGCCACCCCCTGCCTCTCCTTTCCCCGTCCTGCTGCCTGGACACACCTAGCTTCTCAGCTCCTGCTTAGCACCTGTGGCCCTCGGTCACCACCAGGGACGTCTCCTGGGTGGGCCCATGGGCAGCTGTGAGGAGCCCTGGCAGCTATGACGTCCTGCTGTAGTGGCCTGGAGACTCTGAAGGCCTTTTGACCGGGTGTCCACCTTCCCCCTACACTGGACCCACACATTATGGAGCTGGCCCTGTCCTTGGCTCACGGGTGCTATGGCAACCAGTCCTCCGAGTCTAGAGGGTCCTCAGGGTTCCGTGTAGTTAGGATCTTTGGGAAGCAAACCGTGTCCAGAGGCAAACTCCTCCCAACCGCTGACCACCGTGAGCCGAGCCCTCGCAAACGTCCCTCCTGGCCCCCACGATGTGTGTGCGCAGCCCTGGGGTCTCCAAGCAAAGGGAACAATTTCAGAAAGAAGCACAGACTTGATTTAGTCTCGGTGTGAGCATGGGTGATCAACTGGAACATAATGTAAAAACGTGTTAATTGGGACATAACATAGAATATGTTAAATGTCACATCAGATGAGCTTGTTTCCAAGACGTCACCGCAACGCAGCTACTCCTGACATTTCCCTTCCTGCGGATTCAGCCACGTGTTCTTTTTCCTGTCTTAATTTTTGGTTTTATTGTGATATGATATACACAAGACACGACTGGCCGCTCACACCGTCTTTCAACATGGACTCAGCTGACCGCATTCAAGGTGCTGTGGCGTCACACCCTCCATGTGCAAAACTTTCCTGTCATACCAGGCAAAAAAAAAAAAAACCTGTACCCACTAAGCTCCGGGCGACCCGCAGGCTTGACATGGAAGGCTGGGGTGCGTCCCCTCTGGCCCTTCTTTCTGCAACAGGAGCCAGAGACCCTGCCCAGGCTCTGTGCTAGCCCAGGGAAAAGGGCAGGAGCGGCCACCTGTGCGTGCCCCACTCACCACGTTGGGATCAATGCTTCCACATTTGAATTGATGGGCACGAGGGACATCAGCAATACCCAAGGTCCAGATGACCTCAGAGACCCTTCAGCTGAAGGCCTGCAGGGGCGCCCCCTCCCTGACACGTCAGCCCAGCTATGGGCACCTATTGAAAGAAGGTTCCAGTCTAATCACCACGGTGACTCCAAACTAGCAACTAAAGAAAGCAGTTTTTTTGTTATTTGGTTTTATTTTGTTTTATTCTTTATTATTTTGTTTTGTTTTTATTCTGCAGTGCTGGGGACTAAACCCAGGGCCCTGTGCCCTCCACCAGCCGAGCTGTATCCGCAGCCCCAAAGCAGTACTTTTGAGCTCTCTCCAGTGAGTGTGATGTGACATGAAGCGAGGTGACCTCTGTGGATGACCCTGTAGCAGACCCCACTCAGGCCACGGTGGATGAGACCCCTGGGCTCACGGCAGAAGGAAACCAACCGCAGTTCCGTGAGAGGGTGGTAAGAATGAAGGGGTCATTTTTCCCAGCCTCGCTCTGTGGACCCCCCAACTCCAGCCTCGAGGTCTGCTGGGCTCCCTGAGTTCCCCATGCATCACCCAGTCCCGCCCCTCCCTGGCTCCGGGGGCTGCGTCTGTCCCCAGGAGCGCTGACCATCCATGCTGTCCCCACCAGCTCAGTTCCAGCCCTGGCGTTCCCGGGAGAGAATCCCCTGTTCCATCAGCCGTCTGTCAAGCAGGGGCCTTGGACACGGAGCCCAGGGCTGAGGGACAGGGACGGGCCTGGAGGAAGATGGTGGAAGATGGTTGACGGGGAGCACTGGGCTCTTGGTCTTGGTTTTTAAAGCGAGCTACCTACCGTCCACAGGGCCTATGGGGGGTCGGCTCCAGCAGACACTCACAAAATCCTCTAATCCTCATCCTCAGATGTGTGGGAGCAGCATCTCTGGGCACCGGGCTGATCCCCAGCCTGCACATCTGTGGCCTGGCCTGCAGAGGGGCTTGCAGATGGAACCCGAGAGGGTCACCTGGGTTACCCAGGGGGCTGCAATGTCATCGCAAGGGTCTCTGTAAGAGGAGGCAGGAGGTCAGATGGAGGAAGGGGCCTGTGACCTGCTGCCTACGTTGATGGCTTCAGGATCAGAGGAAGGTGCCCTGAGCCAGGGAGTGGGGTCCCTGGGAACTGAGACAGAAGTGGGAGCTCCCTGGGGCTTCCAGAAGGACCCGGCCCTGCACAGACCCTGACCTGAGGCTTCTGACCTCCAGCACCGTGCGGGGCAGGGTCTGTCTTGCTTAAGCAGTTCAGTGGGTGGTCACCGGGTACAGTGGCAGGTGGGCACTAACAGAGTGGCCTTGGACAAGACCTGCATCGCCTGGTCTAGAAGGTGAAGACGGTGTTCTCTGTCCCCTTTACCTCTGGGGACACTTAAACCAGGTCATAAAGGTGAGGGGACTTGGGAAGGATCCCACACGTCGTCGTGAGACCTGTAACACCCCCTGGCCACCTCCCTGGGTGTTCCCGCCCTTGGCGCCACCTCCTGGACTCCCCCTCCCCCACTCGGCTGCGGGAATCTCCCGGCGAGTCCTCCGCGGTCTCCTCTGCACACTCAGCTTCTCACAGGCCGCAGGTGGCTGGCCAGGTGTCAGCCGCTTGGCCAGAGCCCAGGCTGGGAGGCCACGGGATAGGAGTGGACGGCAGCTGGAGATGACCGTGGCCTCCAGTGCGGCTGGATCGCCTCATCTAGCTGGCCAGGTGAAGCCTCTCAGATGGCCTGGCCAGGGGCACCGGGCAAGCCACCCAGGTACAGAGCTCCAGGCAGGCCTTCGTCCCGAGGTCCCTGCTCCAGAATGCGCCACCCAGCCCCAGAGGGTGAGTCTAGACTTGTTGAAGCCAATCCCGGTGTCCAGCGCCCTCCTGCCAATGAGCGCTCCTGGGGTGAGTGAGTAATTGATCCAGTTCTTTCCAATTAAACATCAACATCAAGAGGATTCTGCTGAGAGATTCTGGGAAGATTGTCTTTCCATTAGGAGAGAAATGGGCCAAAAAAAAAAAAAATGTTTCAAATCTTTTCTCTCTCCTCTTGCTCTGTCTGGATGCTGTTTTCTGAGATCGTGATTTCCGGATCTTCAGCAGCCATAATGTAACCTTGAGGTGGCAACTCGAAGACTGATATATCCAGGATGAGAATGCAGAACCCTGGCGGCTGGGACGGCTGATTCCGGGTGTCAGTTTGGTAGCAGAGTCCGAGTGTTTGGCCAAAGGCCCATCTTGATGGTGTCGTGAAGGTATTTTTAGATGTGAACCAGCAAACATTATCGGGACAGTGGGCAGACTCTGGGTAAGGGCTGTAGATTAAGAGAACACCTGGCCTCCTTCTCGCCATGGTCATGGTGCTGTGCTTAAGCAAAAGAGTCCCCTGTATTAGAAAAATGTGTGCAGAAGTAACTGGATGTCGCCTGTGTGACTTATTCTTGAGTATTACAGGAAAAAGAAAAAATGCACGTGGTGTAGGTGTGTGTGCACGCGGGTGTGGAGCCAGAGAGACAGAGAATGAAGCACACTTGACGTTTGAAGAAGCTGAATGAGGACGTGTAAGAATTTACCGTCCCCTTACAACCTCTCTGGGAGCCCGATGCTAATTGAAAAGACAAACTGAAACAACCAAAGACAGGAACCAGGCTTCAGTCTGGGTCCGTCTAGTGTGGACGCCGGGCTGGGCTGTCCTGGGGAGGACGGGGCTGGAGGGCTGGCCCCGGGGTTCCACAACCCTCCGTCAATCATGGGCTCTGCTCCGCTAAATACCCCCTCCGCAGAGACGCCGTGATGACCAAGCCACCTGGGACGCAAATGCTGGGCCCTCACTGTTACTCTGAGGGAGTTGGAGGTCCTGGGTGGGACTTGCTCAGAGCACATCTGCAGCAGCACAGGGCCCCCGGCTGAGCCCTGGCTGGGCCGTTCCGTGGCATCCGACCCTCGGTCTTCCCTGCCCTGGTTTCCTGTCCGTAAAGTGCACGCACCTCAGAGGCTGCTTGTGGAGAGGAACTCAGGTGGGACGTGTGCAAAGAGCTGGGGACAGTCCTGCCACAGCGCCAGGGCTCTGTGAGCACCCAATGACCGTCGTCACCACTGTCACCAAGGCCAGTGGGACTTCCTGCAGACAGACAGACCCATGTGGGAGCCCTGTGCACCTAGCACCTGCTCCCTAGTGACGGGAGCTGGTTCCTTGTCCCTTCAACAGTGTCCCCATCTGTGAGATGTGGATGTCACTAACCCTTGGGTTGATGTGAGGTTTCGATGGTAACAAGCATATGACACCCTCAGCCTCTCGCTGGGCACACCGTAGCCCTCAGTCCCCACAGGGCTGGCGGCTGGGCTCTGGTGAGGGCCTCTCTGTGCCTGCAGATGGCGCTGGTGAGCCACCAGGCTCCCAGATCAGCAGGGCATCCCTGTGACCTCATTTAACCTGAGCTGGGTCCTGAAGGCCCAGTACAGTCAGCAGAGGGTTAGGGCTTCCGAATAGGAATCGATCCAGTAATCAACCCCACTCCTGGGTAGAATCAAAAGCAGCGTGTCAAGGAGAGATTTGCACACGCTTCTTCTAACAACACCCTTGACAATAGCCCACCGTGGGAGCAATTCAGGTGACCGCCCATGGATTAATGGGTAAATAACTGGTATGCATGCAGTGGAGTACTAGTCAGCCTTCAAAAAGGAAGGAGATTTTTGACATGGCTTCAACATGCACGAACCTTGAAGATCTCCAGGTCAGGGACATAAGCCAGTCACACAGGACAAACCCGGCATGACTCCACTTATAGTGATACTAGAGTAGTTAAGTTCATAAAGACAGAAAGAACAGTGGTCTCCCAAAGCTGGGAGGAGAGAAGGACGAGAGGGGTTGGTTAGTGGGCACGGTGCCAGTGTTTCCAGATTAACACTCTGGAGATGGGTAACACAACACTGGGAATCTACCTAACACTACTAACCTGCAAACTCAGAGCTGACTAAGATGGCAGATATTGCAAAGTGTGGTGGCACACACCTGTCATCCCAGCGATTCGGGAGGCTGAGACAGGAGGATTAAAAGGTTGAGGCCAGCCTGGGCAACTTAGGGAGACCCTGTCTAAAAACAAAAAGAAAAAGGGGATGTGGCTCAGTGGTAGAACCCTCCTGGGCTCCATCCCAGTACCACAAAAAAAAAAAAAGATGGTAAATGTTGTGCACTTTGACCACAATTTTAAAAAATTGAAGCCCATAAAAATAAATTACCTGGAAACCCCTATACGAGGAATACAAGGGGATGGACCACCAGGGGGCGCTCTGCACCTGCTCCCGTTTCACAGCCCAACTGGACCTGCCCCAAGGCTACAGGGGAAGCCAGGGGCAGGGACCTGGGGGAACATAACAGGGTTCCTCTCCCCTCTGTGGGGCACCCCCGCCCACGTGGGCCGGTTCTGCAAGCCCGAGCTGCACAGAACCTCAGCCGCGGCCCCAGGAAGCTGCATTCCTCCTCTGGCTCCTTCCCTCTGAGACGGAGACCCGGTGAGTCCAGGATCCGTGCCCTGCGCCTTGCCCCCGACTGCCCACAGGCTGGGGGAGAAGGGGCAGGCCTCAAGGACTCACCCGCCCCACCCCCCAGGGGAGTAAATGGGTTCCACTAAGATGCTGGATCACAGCCCCGGAAATAGGTCAGCCGCCGCGGGTGCCAAGCTCCAGACAGACCCTGCGCCAGGGACCCTGCTGCTCACTGTGCCCTCTCCACCTCCCTGGGCCTCGGTTTCCTCACCTGTAACATCTGGATGAGGCCCGTGGGGGCTGTTGGAGAATTGGAAGAGCTTCGTGGAGTCCCTGGTGCCTAGAGCCCCCCTCCCCATGAGGACGCCCTGAGTGTCCCCTCCTCCTGGTGACACCAGCATCCACTCTTCAATCTGTGCTGGCTTTCTCTTAAGAAACCTCTCGGGAGGAAACCCAGTGTACCATCTTCTGGCCGCAGGGTCAGGGAGTCCGCTGGACAGGACTCGCTGGGTTACAGGTAGTAGAAACCTGGTCAGACCATCTCAGGGAAAAGTGTCACACAGAATCCAGGTACCTTCCCTTCCTAAGGCTGCTTCCTGATTTCCCTCCCCTGCAGCCATCTCTGGGACACATGTCCACATTCCCCCACCCCAACCCACAGGCCTCCCTTCCATTCCTAGAGATGCCAAGCACTCTCCCACCCCAGGGCCTTTGCACCTGCTGCCCCCTCCACCTGTCAGGCTCTTTCTTGATCTCCCATGGCTCTCTACTCCCCTCTTTCAAGCTTGGGCTCAGTCATCACTTAAGTGGTACCTTCCCTGATGAGCTGATTAAAATTGTAACCCCATCTCACCTCAGCATGCTCCTGTCTCCTCACCACCTGCTTGCTTCTTGAACCCTGGTTCATGAAAGGATGGATTAACCCTAATCCCTGGTCCATAATTCACTCTCATCAGCTTTTAATTAGTAAATCTATTCATATGATGTCATAAACACCTGTAAAGCCACCACCCAAACAAAAGCTAGAGACCGAACTCATATCTAAGGACCGCATGCCCCCAACCCCCAGGATCCCATTCCCACCCGCCCAACGTGATCCTCATCCTGAGTCCTGGATTTATTCTACCCTTGTTTTCTTTTCATACAGTTAATGTCACATCCCTGTGTGCCCTTGACACTATAGAAAGGGAATCCTGTTTACCTAGCAGGACGTTTTTTATTGAGTATTCTATCTCAGAGACCCACCCGTATCTCGGTGTGTGGCTACCGTGCCTTGATTTTGAGCACCGCATAATATTTCATGGTGGGAATTCAAACATGGTTCCTTCGTTTCCTCTCCATAGATGAGCCCTTGGTTGTCTCCCAGTTTGGGCTGCTGTGTGCAGAGCGGCTATGCACATTCTTCCCTGTGACTCAGTGGCAGTGGCTCTAGGATTTCTCCAACTGCTGGCTCACAGGTGACGGATCTGCCTAACTAGGGAAGAAAAGGCCGACTGTTTTCCAACGGGGTTGTGCCAAGTCACACCCCACGGGTGACGTCTGGGGGCTTTGATTTCCCACAGACCTACATCGGTGGTGATAGAGTCTATGTGTTATGACTCAGGAACCTTCTTACTACCTGTCTGAGGGGGGGGGTCAGACCTGGGTCGGCCTCCCACAAGAGCCTCCTGTGCCTCCGGGGTGAGGCTCGCACCCTCAGGCAGGACGTTCATCTCACCCAGACCCGCTGAGGCCCCACGGAGCAGGGCTGAGGTTCCTCTTGGGACAGGGCCCCGCAGTCCTGTGTTCCTGGCACAGGTCCTTGGTGCCAGGGACGTCCTGCTCCCAGGGACCGCAGCGGGGATCCCTGGCCACCAGAGCAGCGCCTCCTTGCGCACCGCGGCCAGCTGCGCTGTCACCCTTTGGAGTTCCTGAGTCCCACCGCCAGTTCTCCGCCGAGTGCCAGTGCGGACCTGCCCCAGGGCGTCCTGCAGCCTGGCCAGCCCCTCTCCAGCAGGACACTCCGACTTCCAAAGGCCCCAAAAGCCTTTCTCTCTGTTTCCTGTTTTCCTCTGTAAGTTTTTCTCAAGTGCTAAGGAGAAGCCACAGCACCTCCTCGGCCCCAGAAGGTGGCAGGTGACAGGAACTCAGCAAAGTGTCCACTCACTGACCCCACAGGAGGAGGGGCAGGGGACGGGGTCCCCCAGGGCCTGCATCCCAACTGCACATGACCCTTGTTCTGAGTCCCCTCCCAAGCCCTGCCGGACCTAGACCAGGACTGGGTATGCAGTAGGTGCTCATGGGTGAACAGACAGCCAGAGACCTGGGGGACAGGATGGAGGGTGGAGAAAGACAACAAAGGAGGAGCCCACCTCTCGGCCATCCTCTGCTGGACACTGAGCCTTTCAGTGTCCCGGCTCTGGCTCTGCTCAGCCCACCAGAGGCCACTGCCAGGGTTTCTTAGCCGTGAGGTCACTGCACGTCGCCCGTGGGGAGGAAGAAGCAGGGTCACGAGGTGAGGTGGACACCTCACTGACCACAGAGCCGGCAGAGCCATCGCGGCCTCCCAGGCAGGTTCAACAGGTGCACAGGCACCCGCCCCAGCGGCGCAGCTCAGAATGCAGGACCCGACCCTCTGCTCCCACCTGACCTGGACCCTCACAGCTGGCACGGGGACCCCGGGAGGCATGACAGGGACACAGGAGGGAGGGTGGGGCTGGAGAGAGAGAGAGAGAGAGGGTTCATGGTGCATTGCTCCTGTCCCATTCGCCATTCCAATGGTTTCTGAGCCCTCTTCCTAGCGGGCCGTGGACTCTGGCCACAATCCATCCCCCCCTTGGAATGCCCTTCTCTTAGGTGCCCCGAGAGCGAGACCTTGCACTTCCAGATATTCCACAGCCCCATCAAGAGGAGCCACTAAGGGCCACACTGAACCAGATCCTCAGCTGGATGCTGTTTCTTAGTCACCCAACAGACAGCTGGGTGTTCTGCGAGGTGCAAAGCAGACGGGAATTGAGAACCGCAGCTCTACACTCAGTCTCTGTGGGAACTCAGGCAAGTCACCTAACCTCTCTGAACTTCAGTTTTTTTGTTTTCCACATGTATAATGAGGACGAGACCCCCCCACACACCTTGCAAGAGAATGGTGCAGAGTATAGGTACCTGGCATGTAATAGACACTCAATAAACCACACCTATAACTCAGTGAGCACCAGCCACGGCAGCACTGTCCTGGCCCCGAGAGGTCTCTCCAGCAGGGACAGATTTCCCTGCAGTGGCTGTTTATGACATCAGGTGTCAGGTCAAGGTGTGAACATAGGAGCAGAGGAAGATGGGGTAAATTCAGGGAAAGCTTCCTGCAGGAGGAGACAGCTGGGCAGACCTACATCGCATGAGACAGGAAAACCCCAGAGACTTGAGGTTTCCTTTTCAAGTTGCTGCTAAGACCTTGAGTGAATCCCTTTTCCGCCTTGGGGCCCCCGGAGCCCCTTCTATAACCTAAGGTTGTTGGCCACCAGCCCTGAACCTCTGAGGACCTGCCTCCTTTGAGAAGTATCTGCTCAAAGCCAGACACTCGCTCCCAGAAAAGTGCAGACACACAGTCTGTAAGCAGGGGAGAGGTCTTTAAGGACCCCCAGAAAGCCACTGGTGGGCCCAAGGCTAATGTCCCAGAGCCCCACAATCCTGTGGGGGGGGTTGTCCCTGCAGACCTGTACTTGCCCTCTGGCCGGGACTCCATCCAGTCTGCAGCAGAGGTTGGACCCACGGTGGAAAGACCATATGCACAGGAGTGGCCTCCAGCCGGCCAGCTGGGTTCTGGGAACTCGCCCCTGAGCAGCCCGCCTCTGACCTTGCCTAGTTTATCTCCATCTGCCCTGGGGAGGCAGAGAAGCGCAAGCTGCTCCGGGCAGGCTCCCAAGCAGGCCACTGACCCCCATCTGCCTCCCAGGACCGAGTTCCCGGACGCATCCTTCATCCTTCCCAATCTAAACACCCACAGGCTCCGGGTGGTCCGTCCTGCTCCCAGCTGATGTGTGTCCCCAGCTGCATCCCGCCTGCCGGGAGGGAGGGCCTGACCATCCGTTAACACTAGAGCTGCTGCCACCACCAGCCTCCCCTTCCATCCAGTCACCCAGCATTTATTGACCACCTATGGTTGGCAGGTAGCTTTCAAAGAGATGGTAGAGGGCCTGCCCTTGCCTTCCTCCAAGATGCCCCCATTCCTGGCCACATCCCCTCCCCTAGCTGAGAGGCAGGATGCTGTAACATCCCTCTCACCTGGAGCAGGTGGGTGCTCTGGGGAAGAGGGCTCTGGGCTGGCTTCCTGGGTGCTGCAGCAGAATCCGGGCAGGGTGTCCATGTGGGCACTGCGCTAAGTGCTGTGTGATCCTGGGCCTGTGTCCTCCTCTCTCTGAGCCTCAGTCTTCCTGTCCATGCACTTCAGACGCCATGGTTCCATTTGGCTCTCATAGGGCCCTTGCCAGCCCCTTCCCCCCCTCCACAGTAGTGAGAGAAGACACCGAGGGGACCCCAGAGCTTTCTTTAGATTGTGTCTTATTGGTTCATTCAAGCATTTATTGAGCACCTATTGTGTGTTAGGCCCTGGACTAGGTGGCTGCAATGCAAAGATGACAAAGAGGTTAAGCAGGCGACCCCTCCCCACCCCGCTCCCTGTCTCGTCTGCCTGGGAGCAGGCGGCCTCGCGGGGTCCCCGCGGGCCTAGCTGAGATGCGGGGCGCCCCGCGACTCGCGTGCGGCGCCGGCGGCGCTCGGGCCGCGCTGTCTCCTCCCCTTCCTCCTCCCCCGCCCCCTCCCCCTTCCTCCCGAGCTCGACCGCGGTCGCCGTCGCCTCCCACCCGCGGGATCCCGGCGTCCGGCAGCCGCAGCGGCTCCTGCGTCCGTCGGTCGGTCGGCGGGGCAGTGTGTCCGCGCAGCGGCGAGGGCTGGGGAGGGACCGGCGCGGAGGCGGGACCGCGGGGGAGCCCGGGAGGCGGCGGCGCTGGGCGCGAGCGGAGCCGAGCCAGGCGGAGGAGAGGCGGTGAGCGCGGGGCGACGCGGGGCGACGCGGGGCGACGCGGGGCGCAGGGGACCCACCCCCGGCGCCTGCGGGGTCCGCGCGGGCCGGGCCGGGCGGGGACGGGGCTGCTCCGGGGCGGCGGCCGTGACCTCCAGCTCGCGACTTGGCCCCCGCGGTGCCGCGGTCCCCGAGGGGCCCTGGGCCGCGCCCGCCGCCGCGCACCCCGCATCCTGCGCCCCTCGCGTCCCCGCCGGGCGCGGGCCCTGGTGCGGGGCGACGCCGGCATCGCAGGAGGCTCTGCGGGCAGCGGATCCGGGACCCCGCGCCCCGGCCTCCCCCTTGGGGCCTGTCCCCGGGGCACCGGGCGGCGCGACCCCGACCCCGGAGCCCCCGCCGCCCCCGGCGCCTCCCCATTGTTCTCCGGCGCCCGATGCTCCCGGGAAGGGGGAGGGGGCCGCGCTCGCCTCTTAAAGGGCCCTTCCCCTCTGTGTCCCGCAGGTCGCGAGCGCCAGTGGGGTGGGGCGTGCCGCGGGCCCCCGCCCCCTCGGCCCGGGTCCCCTGCCCAGCTCGGGAGTCGCCAGCCGCGCGCATCGGCCGCGGGTCCGCGCCGCATCCCTGCCCTGTGCGTCCTGCGACCACCGAGGCCTTCCCGGACGACGCGGAGAGGGGACTTGGGGGACACGGACGCCCCCTTCCACAGGACCGTCGGGAGGGGCGGGCCCGAGGCCGGGAGAGCCGCCCCGCCGAAGCCGGGCGCCGCGCCTGGGACGCAGTCGGGGCGCAGAGGCTGGCGGAGCGCCGCGGGGAGCAGCAGCCTGGGCCCGGGCTCTGGGCGACAGACAGGCCCTGCGTGGCGGGAGGAAGAGGAGCGAGGCCCGCAGGGAGGAGGCTGGACCTGGAGCAGAGGCGGCTGCCTCCCTCCCTCCCTCCCTCCCTCGATCGCCGGCGCGGGGGACCCTCCCCGCAGAGAAGGACCCTGCCTGGGTCCCCGGGCCGGGACTGCCAGCCGGGAAGGGGTCCTCGGAGCCTACGTGGCGCCCCACGTCCCCTTGACTGAGGCCTCCGGGCCGTGGAGAGGGGCCCACATCCTGCCGCCCCTCGGGAGACGAAGTTCCCCTCCAGCTCCCGGGCCCAGGAGGACTTGGGCCGCCCGTGTGGGGACCTGGCCCCAGAGGCAGCAGCGGCCATGTCAAGGCCAGGCCAGGGCGTGATGGTGCCCGGGAGCGGGCTGGGCTTCCCGCCGCAGAACGTGGCCCGGGTGGTGGTGTGGGAGTGGCTGAACGAGCACAGCCGCTGGCGGCCCTACACGGCCACCGTGTGCCACCACATCGAGAACGTGCTCAAGGAGGACGCCCGCGGCTCCGTGGTCCTGGGCCAGGTGGACGCCCAGCTGGTGCCCTACATCATCGACCTGCAGTCCATGCACCAGTTCCGCCAGGACACAGGTGAGCAGCCCCCTCCATCCCCAATGCTGCAATCCCACCGTGCGGCCCTGAGAGGGGGCCTGGGACCCCCAAACCTGCTGATCCCCCGGGAAAAGGCCAGGCAGCAACCCAGAAGAAGCTGGGGGACTCGGGCAGGTTGCGTCTCCTGTCACAGCCTCTCTTTCCTCATCTGCAAAATGGACAGAACCCTCTCTCACAGCTGAGTGAGGAACAAAGAAACATGGAGCGATCTGAGCACAGACCCTGGGGGAGCTTTAGCGCCCTGTCATTGAGGAAGAAGGACTGGGCACACCTGGCCTCGCTGGGTGTCCCTTCTCCCACCTCCTGCAGCCCTGTTATTCTAGTTACTAGTCCCATTTCACAGATGAGGAAACCGAGGGTCCCAGAAGCTGAGTGATTCAAACTCAGACTGGCTGTGCAGCCTGGCAGCAGGCCCCGAGCCAGGGCCCCTGGCTGGCCTGGCACGCTGGCTGCAAGTGTGGATGGTGCTGAGGCATGGTAACGGCCGTGGTCATTGCTGGGGGACAAGGGAGCCTGTGGTGTGGGGGTGACGAGGGAGCAGCGAGTACCAGAGGTGCCCTCGTGGTGGCAGGGGGTTGTCACACAATGACGGAGGTGGTGGATCTGATGGTGGGATCAGCTGGCAGTGGTGACGCTGGTGGTTGTCCTGGTGCAGAGCTCTGAGCACTGCTGCCGGGTGCTGAGGATGGAGGGCACGGTGTTGGTGGCGGCCTCGGTGGCCCTGTGGCATGGGTGGCAGTGCCCAGCGTGTTGGTGATCGTATCAGGAGTGGTGTGACGGCATGCTGCTCGGTGGTGATGTGACCGGTGAGGATGGTGACAAAGATGGTCCCGCTCTCTTGTTCCCCGGATTTGTCACTGTGGTGGGAGCTCTTGGAGTCGCTACCAGGGGTCTCCAGCGAGCCGGGCGGGCGGAGAGCAGTGGCGAGATCCTGCCTCTCGGAGGCTGCCAGAGAATCCCTGGCGAGCTCTGCCCGAGGAGTGGCTGGTGGGGGTTGGGGAAGCGCCTGTGAATCCCTGAGTGACAGAACCGTGTGTAACAACCTTGGGGACAATAGGATGCTCTCCTCCTCTCCAGAGCCAGGCTGCCCCTACGCTATCCACTCACCACGTGCGGCTGCCTCCTGGGCTGTGGCCGGGGTGATGGAAAACTCAGAATTCAGTCCTGTCCCACTCAGCACCCTCTGGGTGCTCAGGAGCCCTGGTGTAGGGTACAGTGCAGACTCCGTCCCTGCAGAAAGTCCTGCAGAAGGTCCTGCTGGGCTGCACTGCTCAGATCCCTGCAGGACACTACAGCATGCTCCCCGAGCCCAGGGGCCCGGGGGAGCCTCAGCAATGGCTTACTGAGGTGGCATCTCAGGGTCTCTGTCTCCATAACTCCAGCGGCAGTCCCAGGTCGCGCCAATCATTCTCGCATTCTATCCTGTGGTCCTTTGTCCAGGTGTCAGGCTCTGTGCTGACCCTGGGCCACAGCAGGAAGCCAGGCAGGTCCTTAGCAAGGCTGGGAAACCTACCAGGAAGGTCCCCAGGTAGCCAAGGAGCAGGCAAACACATGACCATTCAGATAGTCAGCCGCAGGTCTGACCGCATGGGATGAACCCGTCCAGGGGTGCTCTGGGAAGGACAGTCTGAGGAAGCCACGTCAGAAGAAGGTGTCAGTGTTCCAGGCAGAGGGAACAGTCAATGCAAAGGTCCTGGGGTGAGCAGGAGCAGAATACATTCAGGTCAGTTGTGTTTGGAGTGCAAGATGAGGCCTGAGCAAGGAGCAGACACTCAGACCCGGACCCTGTGACAGGGGGCGTAGGAGAAGTCACCCTCCAGTCCTCGTGCCAGTTCTTCCAGGGGAGCACCCAGGCCCTGATGGAGGAGTGGGAAGTGCTGGGCTTCCCAAACCCTATTCCCTTTATCCTGAGCAGAGGGAGCGGCTTTCTTGGTCGTTGGGCCCTGGGCAGGCGCTCAGCCAGTGCAGGTGAGGGATCCTCCAGGCCTGAGTGGGGGCGGGGGGGCTGGGGTCCTCAGAAGCAGAGACAGAGCCTCCTGTGGCCAAGCCCTCCACTTCTCTCGGCAGCACCCCGGCCTGGGTTCCTGGGTCCCAAGACTCCCCAGCTCCCTCCTTCAGCAGGCCCCCACTCTCTACAGCACCCCCCTTGCCCCAGGAGCCCAGCCCCATTCACTTCCTGCACCCCCAGCCCCCCCGGGCTGCACACCCCACACCTGCCCCTGTTTGCAGGAAAAGGGAAAAACACCACTCATCTCTCTGCAGGCTCCTGGGTGCCTGCCAAGACCCCCCAGGGAGGGAGGCTGGCCCGGAACCCGCTGGGGCTGGTGGGGGACCTAGGATTCCCGGAAATCTGCTGGAGGGACCGGCAAGCTGCCTCCCCGCAGCAGACTTGCTGTGGATTTTTGTCCCACTTCACCCAGGAGCAGAGCCACGTCAAGAAGGGACCTCTTGACCTCACTGTTCACGGTGCAAGGGTGAGCCGGACCAGCCGGCAGTACCCCGAGCATCAGGTTTCCCTCTGTTCTGACCAGCTTTGCAGCATTAGCCTGGTGTCCTCACCTCTCTGGGTCTCAGTTTCCACATCTACGAAATGGGCAAGAGTACCCCACCACTAGCAAGGGGGTTGGATTGCCAGAGAGCACCAAGTCTATTTGATCCCATGAACATCAACTAATGCCCCATGGTGTGGACCTACCCTGTGTCCACACTACATGTGAGAGAGATGAGGAAGAGATTCTAAGCCTTGAAAAGTTTGTATCACACAAACACCAACATAAAACCATAAAACCCAAAACTTGTGTGTATGTGCTGAAATGCACAAGGCTTGCGTCTAGATTTGCTATTTATGAAATTCTCCCTAAGCTCATTGAAGCTAAACTTTCCGTTTGCGGGGGCAGAGATATGAGCAGGGCCTGGTGTTTCTGAGACCCTAGTGCGAAGCTGGTAGGCTTTTCTGGTCGGGCAGATGGTAAGTCTTTTGGCCTGTGGGACCAACAGTCTCCTGTGACTACCCAACCTTGAAAGCAGTCACAGGATGATATGCAAATGAGAGACGGTGGCCGTGTCCTAATAAACTAGTTGTGGACACTGAAATCTGAATTTCCTGTCTTCCCAGCTCATGAATTAATCTTCAACTGTTTAAAAACCTAAAAACCATTCTCAGAACCTGAGCTGTATACAGAAGCAGCCAGCCGGTGGGTTGACCCCCAGGCTGCAGTCGGTGACCCCTGACCTCTAATATTTTCATAAGGTGCCCACAGGGTAAGACAGCACTGGTGTCCAGGGACACCCCGTGGCACAGATGAGCCTGGTGGCGTGTGCAGAGTTCCCCCGGGTGTGCGGATGTGTGCACAGCCCAGGCGAGTGGTCTGCCGCTTACACAAACGCCCTGTCCCTGACCCTTCTCAGACAGTGGAAGGACACCCGGGCATCAGGCTGGGCTCCAGGGGACAGCCTGGCCGTTGGGGGCTGCTGTTTTCCTGCTCCGCTTCGAGGTCCCCAGGCCTGGAGCCCTGGAAGCAGAGCCCCCCATGGGGACAGAGCTGTGACGGGGCCCAGCTGATGGGGCGGGCTAACTGAGGTGACCCAGGCCAAGGGCTGGAGGGCACAGCCAGAGGCAGGCAGGGACAGACTCCCTGGCTTGCACGAGGGGTCCATGCTGGGGACACTCCTGCTGAGACGCTTGCTCAGTTGTCCCCAGAGCTGTCTTCCTTTGTCTGTGGACACACCAAGATGGCCACAGAGGGGCAGGCCACCGGAGGGGTTGGCCCTGCGGACAGAGCTTGGTGCCTTAGGCCCTGGTGAGGCCCCGCCCCCAGCAGGGGGGAAGGCGTGGGGCGGGGCTTTCTGCCCCGGGGGTGTGGGCTTCCCCAGGGGGCGTGGCATCCCGCCATGGAGGCGTGGCCTCGCAGGGCCTGAGCCAGACCCTGAATTTCCCCCACAGGGTGAGACAGAGGGGTGACTCAGCCTCTTCCCCAGGCTCTCAGACGGCTCCCACCTCCTGTGGCCAGGGAAAGGCGGAGGCACCATCTGACTGACCTCTGAGAGGCCTCCCGCCCATTCTTCAGAAGGGAAAGCGAGGCCAGGGGCAGCCAGTAGGGGGACTGTCCATATCCTGTGCAGGAAGCCCCAAACCTGGAGCGCCTGGCGCTCGGGACTGTCAGACAGGAGTGGCAGGTGGGGGCTGGTCTCAGCATATCTCAGCCATGTCCCTGCCCCGTAGGCTGTGCCCCCCTCAGCCCTGGTGCCTGTAGCCTATGTCCCCCTCAGCCCTGTGCCCCCCTCTGCCCAGCAGGGAAGGTCCTGTCTGAGGACACTTCACTTTGGAGACCAAGTAGGGCTACAGGAGAGAGTAGGGTGCTCTCAGGGAAAGTACCTGAGAACTTAGACTCCAAAGGAGACGACTGAGACCCAGAGAGGGTGAGTGACCTGCCCAGGGTTACACAGCTTGCCGATCCCACGCCAGAGCCCTGGCTTCCCAGACAATCCCCCAGGACAGAAGGCAGGTGCCATTGATGCCAAGGTTGAAAGAGCCCCTTCCACTCATGCCTTCGGAGTTCTCCGGGGCTGTCAGGGTCTGAACCAAGGCAGGCACAGCCAGAGCTACCCTGGGGCCCCCGGGCCCAGCTCCCAGGTACGAGACCCCTGGGGACCCTCTGCAGGCAATTTGGGAGGAACCAGGACTGGCGGTGGGGGGATCAGGGAGAGTCCGGCTCCCGGTGGCCGTGGATCCAGCTAATAGGTGGGCACCTCCCGCCACCCGATCACAATGCCTACTTCCCCCCATGTCAGGCTCGTCCAGTTCTGGGAGCCTCTGTTGATACAAGTTCATCGTCACGTCCAGTTAAAAGTCACTGGTGCCTGCTCAGTACCCTGGGCAGGGTCTTGGGCCAGGATCTTCAGAGTCCAGGAACATTAAGTCAATTTCAGAGTTTAATGGGGATAAAGACAAATAGAGACAGGAAGAGCGTTTGAACCTTCTGTCCTGTGAGGCCAGCAGATAAAGACTCGATTTCCAACCTGGCCCCTTGCTGGCTGTGTGACTGTGGGCAAGGCACTTAACCTCTCTGAGCATCAGTTTCCTCCTGTGTAAAATGGGGATAAGAACAGCCCCTACCCAAGAGGGTTGTAGTGAGGATTAAATGAGAGAGTGTGGGAAGCGCGCACAACACTCCCCTCTCCTCACTGGAGAGGTCTGGTGGAGCTGAGCGGCCTTCCTGTAGGAGGACCCCTGGGTGCCAGGGTGAGGGCTTCAGTGGGTAGAACGAGAGAGGAGCTCCCAGGGGACGGAACAGCACCAGCGCAGCCTGCGGAGAGCAGAAGCCTGGGTCAGAGGGCCTCCTGGGACCCACGAGACCTGGCCGGCGAGGCTGCCAGCTGCTGCCCTTTAGCGGCCAGGCCCTGGGGACCCAGCGCCACACTGCAGGACCAGCCTGCTGGATCACGGGCCTGGCACAGGTGGAGGGGGGCTAACAGGCTCCCCCCGTCTCGCACAATGACGCAGGAGGGCAGGCGGGTACCGCGGCCTGCTGGGCAGGCCCCACGGTGGGTCCCAGATGCACACCCAGGGCCACAGCTCAGGGGACAGCCCCTCGCCAGCTCCCCCTGTGCCCGGTACCTTGGACAGCGCCACGGGGACCTGCCAGGCTGTGAGTGGGGCGGATTCTGGGTCACCGCCCTTTCTGGCTCCTCTCAACGCCCATCTTCTCCTCCTTCACCTGTCCCCAGCCTTGCCCCCCAGCCACACCCCAGCCTCTTCCCCAGCCCCAGCCTCCAGCCTCTCCCCCCAGCCTCATCCCTCATCCCCAAGAGGCTGGGGAGCCTCTTCCCCCAGCCTCGCTCCCCAGCCTCTTCTTTCCCAGGGAGCTGTGGAGTCTGACCAAGAGATGAGGGAGGGGACAGGAGGAGAGTAGAGAAGGGGCTGAGGCAGGGATAGGCTGGAGTGGGATGGGGGCCAAACCCTGGGACGGGGTGCCCGAGGGGGTCTTGCTGGCGAGGAGGGTCAGACTCTGAGTCCTCTTGCTGGCCACTGGCTGGGGATGGGGCGGGGGTGGGCAGGGGGTGCCTGTGATGGGCGGTGACCCACGTTCCCTCCCAGAGCCTCCATTACCTGGAATATGGACCCAACCACACCCCATCCTGTGGCCTTGCGGTCAGCGTTCACCCAACAGGAGTTCAGTGAGCACCTACTGTGTGCCAGCCCCGGCCCCAGACACTAGGAATACCACAAGAGACAGGTGGGCACCGCTGTGCTGGTGGGTGACAGGGCGATGCAGGAAGCCAGGCACCAAGGGAGTCCCTGGGCTATGGAGCCGTTTCCGACCCCGGGGCCCCAGGAGCGGAGAGGCAGGGGACTGTCTCCTGCAGGTCCCCATGGCTGTGCCCTTGCTCTGTCATCCTGGCCAAGGGCCTGTCCCTCTCTGGGCTCCTCCACGGTCCCTCTGGAGCTACTCCAGGCTGCCACCTCCCTCTGCCCAGGCTGCCGTGGCAGACGGTGTCGGGGTGCAGGGGAGCCTGGCAGCGGGACCCAGAGCCCAGCACCCTGAGTGCAGAACCAAGGACCAGGCCATCAAGAGAGGCAGCCGGGATAGTCCCGGCCCAGCCCCAGCCGTGTGGCCTCTTCCTGAGCCACTGCCGAGTCCCCCGCCCACAGGGGCACCGGGGACCCAGGGTCGACCCAAAGTCCTGGCCCAGGGCTGGGGGGAGCGCTGCCCCGCCCCCGCTGCCTCTGTTCTTGGGGTCAAGGTTCACTCATGCCGAGGCGTTAGGCCCCTGGTGGCCCTTGGTGGCCTAGGCCAGGTTTCTCCCTCTGGGCCCCCGTTCCCGGCCCCTTCCCCGCCTGGGCTGCGGGCAGCGGGGTGGGTGGGGAGGGGGAGGGGGAGGTTTCTAACTCTCTGCTTCTCCTGCGCCAGGTATGCAGTAGGTGCTCAATAACGACTTGGAGGTTTGAATGAGGTGATGGAGACTGTGTTCCCATGCCTGTTGCCAAGGAGGCCCATCTTGTGGTCACGGCTCTGAATATTTTGGACATTCGTCCATGTCACTCCCCCAGGCTGAGGCCACCGGCCTTGGAGTGGCCACAGGACCTGAGGGAAGACAGACCCCTCACCCTCCCAAGCCTCGCGCCTTCTTGGGCTGCTGCAGGGGCCAGGTTCAGTGGGAGCCCCGAGGAGCAGGGGAGCGATGCCCCCTAAGGATGGCCGAGGAGAGGACAGAGTGCTTGTGCTGAGCCAGGAAGATGGAGTGGGAAATGGGGGCGGGGGTGGAAGAGCATTCTACCCAGAGGGAACAGCAGGCGCAGACACCCAGAGGCACGGCCACACGGTGCCCTGAGGGAACAGCTGGGGTCCAGGTGTGGTTACAGTGCCAGCCCGTGCAGACAGCGTGCAGGGGACCTCGAGGGCTGAGCTAGGGAGCTGAGCTGGTCACAAGGACACTTGGGAGCCACTGATGGGTGTTGAGCTAAGGAGTTCCACGGTCAGACTTGGGTTTGTGGAAGAGCCCTCTGGCCGCCATGTTGGACTGCATCACAGGGTGAAGGGGCGCGAGCTGGGCGACTGCAGTGGTCTGAGCGGTCACAGTGGCTTAGGCCAGAGGGTGGAAGTAAAGAGAAGTCCAGCCCCCGGCTGAGCCCACTCCTGGCGCAGTAGCACGGTGGCTGTGTGACTCTGGGCAAGTCAGTTTCCCTCTCTGTGTTTCACTCAGCTTTTATACAAAACAACATTAAAAGTGAGACCGGCCCCTTGGTCATACAGGAGGCACTGGGAGCTGTGCCTGGCACGAGGTCGCCCTCTGTGAGGGCTCCTCAGTATTAATGATCATGGCCATCACAAGGGCAGGAAGGAGCAGATTGGAGGACTGGGGCAGGAGAGAACAGTCTGTCCCTTCCGTCCCCTCCCCATCTCTGTCCCACTCTGGCCTGTCGCCACTGTGCCAGGACATCAGAATCCAGTATGTGGGGATCTGGGTGCCAGGAAGCCCCCACCCTGGCCCTCGGGCATGCCCAGCCTCCTAGGAGAGGTCGCTCTGAGAGCGGGCGTCCCCTCGGTGTCCCCCAGGTGGGCTGGGACGCCATCGCCTCCACCACCCCCTCTCCACCACCCGGCCTGGCTGGCAGCCCCTGTGGAGCTGGGGAGCATCCCAAGCAGAAGCCGCTAATGGGCCGCGGCTTAATGTGACGAGCCCTGGGGGACCGTCACGGAACTGAAGGCCACCGCGGGATTATTGATCGCGGGCAGCGGGCACAGGAGGAGCGGGACCCACAGGCCTCACAGCCGTCACCACGGAGGGAGAGCACGGCTCGCCATGGCAGGGGTGCTGTTGGGAGAGGCCTTGGCACCCCCAGATCACCAGCCAGGGCAGAGGGAGAGGCCACCGTCCCCAAGGCCATCACCATCCCTCTGGGGCTGGAGACAGCCATGCTGCCACACCTCAGTGTCCCCCTCCAGAGCATGGGCACATGAGCACACCCAGGAGGTCAGAGGCCACCGAGCTCTGGGCTCTGGTCAGACCAGCCACCTGCAAGTGGCCCTGGATATGTCCCTAAACCCCCCCCCCCAAGTGCCCTGGCTACAGGCCCCTGGGGAGCTCCTGGCCAGCGTAGGGCCTGGCATGTGGGGACCTCGGGCACGCCCCCAGCCACGGGCCCCGTCACCTGACAGGATGTCCCATGACCACCTCCCTTGGCCCGCTTCCCCCCAGGGTCTGAGTGCCCCTGGCTGAGATCACTTCCCTCTGGGAAGCCACCCCCAGAGGGGGGGACCCTGTGGCCGAGGCTGGCCCGGCCGGGGAGGAACGGTGGGGAGGCCGAGGGGCAGGCGGTGGGGGCTCAGGGCCTCCCCCCCCATGGACCCACTGGCTTCCTCTTAAGACCAAGAGGCGGGGGCTGAGACCCGCATCCCCTCCTCGAGGTGGGGGGGGGGTCAGATGGAGACGGAGTAGCCAGGGCAGGAACCTCGCCCCACTGACCACTGCAGGCCAGCTGAGGGAGGGGGCCCCTGCCTGGGCTAGCACCAGGCTCAGCTGAACCCCTCAGAAACCAGTGCAGCCCGGCCTCCCCTTCATGGTGGATCACTGTTCCCAGCCCTTGGCCCTCACCCTCCCAAGACCTCCCCCCTCTGGACCTCAGTTTCCTCAGCTGTAAAATGGGAATGATCCAGGCGGGGTGAGATGGCACATAGTAGGGGCTCAGCGAGGCCGCTCTTGCATCCTTGCTGTTGCCTTCCTACCTCTGCCCTCTTGGCCTCCGCCTCTTGCTGCCCCTCAGCCCCTCAGTCTGGGCCTCTGGGTTTCCTGTTTTCCTTTCTCTTCATCCTCAAACTCTTCCGTCTCTGATCTCTGATCCACACTCCCTCCCTGTCTGCCGCCCACACCCCCGTCCCCGGGGGCCAGCCCCAAGTCCTCCCACTGACACTTGACCAAAGCCCTCGCCCCTCCCCGGCTTCAGCTGGAAAGAGGGTGGAATTCTTCAACCAAACATTCTTCAAACCCAAGGAGGGAAGGAGGGAGTGACTTCAAAGGCAGTCGGCTCAGGGAGACGGGGCTTGCAAAGGGGGCGCTGGACACCGCCGTCCCATGCGGATGTGGCTCCTTGTGGATCCGGTGTCCTGGAGGCTGGAAGGTGCTGGGGGCCACTCAAGGACACCCACAGAATGACTGGAAGGACCAGTCGAGCCTCCAGGCCAGCAGCCCAAGGCCGTGCTCGTCCTCCTCTCCAGCCTCGTCTCAGACCGTTGTTCTGTCCGCAAATCTAGGCCAAGGCCACTGCAGAGGAGCCTTTGGGTTTCCAGCTCTGCTCCCTTGGAAATCTCAAGATCCAAGTCCCGGCAGGTCACCAGGGAGCCAGCTCCCCCCAGCCTGGTCCTCTGGTCCTCAGCCGGCCAAGGGCAGGAGAGCTGGACGAGGGGCAGGCAGCAGCCGAGGCCCAGCGGGGTGAGGCCCGGTGGGGAGGGCATCAGCCGCCCTAATTACTCGGCTCTCCAGGTTCCAATCTGGTTTCAAAAGGGCCCCAGGGACACAGCCCTTAATAACTACCAGTAAACAGGCAGGCAATCGATGGCTGGTGGACGAGCCCGGAGAGAGGGAGGCCTGGGCTGGCGGCCAGAGCAGCCTGCGGGGCCTGGCTGCAGAGGGGCCGCACCCAGCTTTGGGCCCCTGGTCTCCCCAGCTGCAGGTCCACTCCCCGCTCCCTCACCACCAGGACCCCAAGCTCCTCCTCTGGCTTTATGTCTGGGTCCTAAATCTGACCTGACCCTTTTCTTTCCAGAAGCCATAACAATGAAGGAGATTAAGACAAAAGCTGCTTTACCAACAATGGCAGGAGACCCTGGAAGGCTTGCTAGAGGGGGTG
The DNA here is from genome assembly GCF_047511675.1 of Marmota flaviventris. Classification (NCBI taxonomy): domain Eukaryota; kingdom Metazoa; phylum Chordata; class Mammalia; order Rodentia; family Sciuridae; genus Marmota; species Marmota flaviventris. The sequence goes on along the minus strand of NC_092498.1, from coordinate 144,645,827 downwards.
GGCCCGCAGAGGACCCTGGTGATGAACAGGTGGGGGGCTGTGTGTGATGACCGTCATGTGATCACATGTGGCCCAGTGCTCTGCTAAGTACTTTCTTCTTGTCTCCCAGGAATTCTTTGGGGGAAGTGAACACCTCCACTTTACAGATAAGGACGCTGCTCTGTGTGGAGCCCGGGTTTGCACCTCTGAGGCTTCTGAGCTGCTTCTCCCCCTCCCCACAGCCTCCACCCTCCCTCACAGCTCGGGGCTTGATAGCGTGGTCCCCATCTCTTCCTGTCCCCTCAACAGGTTGTGCTTCCCAGGGACCCAGCACCTTTATCCTTGAGGCTCACAGGACATGGAAGCCTGTCGCATGCCCTCCTGTTGCAGACGGGGAAACTGAGGCCTTGGAAGAGGGGGACTAGGGCACCAGAGCAGGTGGAGAAAGGACCTGGGGTTGCTCGCTAGCTGGCTCTCTCCTGGTCCCGCCCCGGGGGAGCCTCGCCAGGGGAGAAATCGATCTTCGCACACTCAATTAAAATGATAAGTCAGCCAGCAGGTGGGGGTGGCCCGGAGGCCGAGTCTTCCTGAGATTGTCTGGAACATGGCAGGGGCCCAGGGACCTCATTCCCTGGGGCCACTCTCCCCACGACCTCCGCCCACCTCTCTGTATCCACAGCTCCATGCCTCGGTCTCCCCAGCTCTCGGGCCCCAGGCGCTGGGGGTGCAGAGGTGAGCAGAGCAGCTGAGACCCCCACCTTGGGAGCTGACAGCTGGAGGGGACACAGTGAAGGAGCCCCAGGTTACGTGTCATGTCAGGCCGTGGTGAAGAGCCAGGGAGAGAGAGAAAGCAAGGTGACAGGCAGCTGTCCCAGGGCAGCCCACTTATTAGGGGGCCTGGAGAGGTCTTCCCAGGGAGGTGACGTCTCAATGGAGACCCAAAGGAGAAAAGAGCCCTGAGAACGCCGGGACGTGGCTAGGTCACATTCAGACAGGAGACAACCGAAGCAAGGGCCCTGAGGAGGGACAGTGCTTGAGACATTTGGGGACAGCAAGCAGGCCAGGGTGGCTGGAGTGCAGTGAGAGGGGACAGGAGGTAATAAGTCAGAGAGGACGGTGGAGCCAGACGGCACGGGGTTTTGTAGGTCACAGCAGAGACTTTGGCTTTTATTCGCAGGGAGCCCAAAGCGCTGGGGATTGTAAGCAAAGCCGAGGCTGATGTGACAGGCTGAGCCAGATCTCGGGGCTGCCATGTGGGGACAGATGGCAGTGGGCAAGGGCAGTCGCTCAAACTAGTTATGAGTCTCCTGCAAAAGTCCAAGCCGTGAGGTGCATGGCTTGGCACAGGTGGGGTGGGTGAGGTGGGGGGGTGGTCAGGTGTGGAGGGATGTGTTTGAAGGCGAGGTGACTGGGCTGTGGACACGTGGAACATAGGAGGTGGATGCAGAAATCCAGAAGGAGTCCAAGGTTTGTGGGTCCAAGAATGAGCAGCCCAAAGATTTCAGTCAGGGCAGGCCCCCAGCAGGTGGAGATCAGAGTTGGAAGGTCAGGAAGTCGGGACTTGAAATGAGGCTCTCTGCCTCCAGCCCTGGGGTTACCCCTACACGGGACCTTCCAGCAGCCCTCTGTGAGCGCGCAGGGATGTGTCATGGATTAATATCACCCCCACTTTCATGATGGGGCCCCTGAGGCCTGGGGAGGCTTCGGGGCCAGGCATTCCTTCTGCAGATGCCAAAGGAACCCAGCAAAAGAGGCTCTGCCAAGTCCCGCAGCCGGGACCTCGGGTGAGCGCTGGTTAACCTAGAGTGTCCCATGGAGCCTTGCTCTCGGGCAGTACCCAGAGCTCCGGCAAACGAGGAACAGCTGGCTGGAAGTGAAGTCTCAGTGCCCTAGTTTACAAAATGGGGCACCCGTTAGTACCCACCTGGCCGGGTATCCGGCGGCTCTTACGTGGGCTTCGTAGGAGCGCTCAGCAGAGCCCTCTAAAGAGCAGCAAGTCAGCAAATGTTTGTTGAAGGAAGGGACAACTAGACAAAGAGATGAATGAAAAAAATTAATAAGTGGAGGAGAGAATGGAGAAGGCCCGTGTGGGTACAGGTTTTGAAGCGGAAAAGAGCAGCCCAACCCAAACGGACCCGTGCGCCCACGAACGGATTCACCCGCTCCTTCAGCCGCATCTCCTGAGAGCAGTGCTGGGGACATGGATGTCCACAGACGGGCAGCCCCTGTCCTTGGGGCGGTCACATTCTAGCAGAGGGAGACAGAACCCAAGATAAGTGGGTAAAATGGAAAGTGTATCAGACAGAGAAAGTGGAACAGCGCAGGAGAGAAGGAAGCATGTGGGGCGCATAGGAGGTGGGGACCGCAGGCGTGACTGGTGCAGGGATGAAGGTGTGAACTAAGGCTGCAGAATAGGCGCAGGTGTGACTGGGAAGCGTAATGGTGGCCGCAGGTGTGGACCAACTAGCGGAATGATTGCGGAATGAAGGAAGGAGCGCATGAGTGCGTGGACGGAGGCGTGGCTCTGTGGGTGGAGGCGTGGCTACGTGGACAGAGGCATGGCTATGTGGACCGAGGCGTGTTTATGTGGCTATGTGGATGGAGGCGTGGCTACGTGAACAGAGGTGTGGCTATGTGAGAGGAGGCGTGGTTGTGTGAGCAGAGGCGTGGCTATGTGAATGGAGGCGTGGCTGTGTGGACGGAGGCGTGGCTATGTGAGTGAATGAAGGAAAGAATTATGGAATGAATAAATGGAGGAGGGCTGGGATCCACCAGCTAAGATGAGCAGATGACCCAGCCCGGAGTGAATGAGTGAGCTCATGGCAAGAACTGCATGCCACTCCACGCCTGGCCTGGCTCCCTGCTGGTGGGGTCCTGCCTGGTCTGAGCAGCCCCACCTCCTCTGCCCTCCTCCCCCAGGACCTCTGCGCCTTTTGTGGCTGGGGCGCTCACTGTCCTGGGCCCCCCAGGCCGTGCTGACTTCCTTCCCCAGCTGTCCTGGGCCGAGCCTTGGCTCACTTTCCCACCCCGTCCTCGGCTTCACATCCCACCCGCCAGGCGAGGCATGGGCAGGACCTTCCGCCTCCCTCTCCCCAGCCTAGACGGACCCCCCAGTCTGTACTGAGCCCTGGTCCCCTGCCCGTGCTGACCTCCCTCCCCTCCCTGCGTGTGCTGACTCCCTCCTCTTGGTTACTCCCCCCTGGGGACCTGTGCTGAGTCCCCCTGCCCCTCCACCTTTGCTGTCCCCCAGCCCTCTGACCTGACCTGACCCCTACCAGGGCTGGCAGTCTCCACCCACCTGCGGGCCTTGCCCTGCGCTGACGCCCCCTCCCCCATCACAGGCACCATGCGACCTGTGCGGCGAAACTTCTACGACCCGTCATCAGCGCCAGGCAAGGGCATCGTGTGGGAGTGGGAGAACGACGGCGGCGCGTGGACGGCCTACGACATGGACATCTGTATCACCATCCAGAACGCCTACGAGAAGCAGCACCCGTGGCTCGACCTCTCGTCGCTCGGCTTCTGCTACCTCATCTACTTCAACAGCATGTCGCAGATGAACCGCCAGACGCGCCGCCGCCGTCGCCTGCGCCGCCGCCTGGACCTGGCCTACCCGCTCACCGTGGGCTCCATCCCCAAGTCGCAGTCGTGGCCCGTGGGTGCCAGCTCGGGCCAGCCCTGCTCCTGCCAGCAGTGCCTGCTGGTCAACAGCACGCGCGCCGCCTCCAACGCCATCCTGGCCTCGCAGCGCCGCAAGGCGCCCTCCGCGCCCTCCGCGCCCCCCGCGCCCCCGCCACCACCGCCCGGAGGGCCACCTGGCACGCTCGCCGTGCGCCCCAGCGCCACCTTCGCGGGCGCCGCGCTCTGGGCCGCTCCCGCCACCGGCCCCGCGGAACCCACGCCGCCCCCCGGGGTGCCCCCGAGGAGCCCGAGCGCCCCCAGCGGCGCGCCCACCCCCGGGCAGAACAACCTCAACCGGCCAGGGCCCCAGCGCACCACCAGCGTGAGCGCGCGCGCCTCCATCCCACCCGGGTAAGACGGGGCCCTGGGGGAGGGGGCTGTGTCACTGCAGGCCAGGAGAAAGCTCAGCCGCCCACTAGAGCCCGGAGCCAAGATTGCAGTAACAATGCAAATGGCCATTAATGTAGCACCCTTAAGAATTCACCCTGTGTAGAGCTTTACCTGAGGCCGTAAAGCGTTGCCCAGGATGTGTCTCCTGCACAAGGACCTGTGAGGTGAGTATCCTTGCCATCCCCGGGGCACAGGTGAGGTCCCTGAATCACAAAATATTCCCCAAGATGATGCCGTTCACCCCCCAGGCAAGCACTGCGGGTTGCCGCCTCTGTGCTCCTCCGTAGCTAGTTCCTCTGCGTCCCCATTTATTCCGCGGAACAACTCAGCGTTCCCATGGTACAGACAGGGAGACTGAGGTGTGGTGACTTCTGAGGGTCAATCGGGGAGAGCAGAGATTGGCGCCTAGATCTTAGGATTCCTCTATGCACTCTGCTGACTTAGTGAGTTTGGGGCCTTGGGGCCCATCTGAGTCCCTGAGGCTCTTCCCCGGCTGAATCAAGCTTTGGCCGCTTGCCCATAATATTTCCCTGTAATCTGCACCAGAAGTATCACCATCACTTTGGGTTAACTTGCTGGTCTTCAAACTGGGCTCCAGGGACCCTGGGATGACTTGGAATAGCCGCAGGGGCTGGGAGGGGCTGCAGGGAAGACCAGCAAGCAGCAGCCGGGCCCTCTGCCCTCGCATTAGCCAGAGCAGCGCCACTGCTGGAATTCCCTTGTCCAATCTGGCTTTGCCAACAGAAGTTCACGGGGGAAAGAACCCCGTCGTTACTGAGTCTGGAAATCCCTGGGCTAAGGTGCTCCAAGCCCCAGGACTGGGGAGCCAGGGAGCTCCTGCTGGCTGCTCACCCTGGGGCTCAGGCCGGATCTGAGCAGAGGGCCCCGCCTGACCCTCCTACTGAGAGTCCTCAGCCTGGGCCAGAGAGGAAGGAACAGGTGGGTGTGGGCTGTGGTCCTCCAGGGGAGGTGGCAGAAAGGCCAACTCTATCTGTACCACCTTGGACAGCCCAGGAGACTGGCAGTAATGACCTGAGTGCACGACCTTCAGGATCACCACCAGAATCTCCTTGTAATAAATAGAAAGGACAAGATTGGGTAGGATAGGACAAAGTGGCACATAGCATATTTCCAACAACTTAAAATTCGCATCATTTCTGCACACACTTAAGACCTTGCCAGACAAAATTAATTTGCCTTTGATGAAATGTGTTTTCTTCTTCTTCTTCTTCTCCTCTTCCTCCTCCCACTTCCCTCCCTCCTCCTCCTCCTCCTTTGTATTAGGGACAGACCCTAGGGACACTTTATCACTGAGCCACACCCCAGTCCTTTTAAAATTTTTTTTTTAAATTTAGAGGCTGAGTCTCATTAAGTTGCTGAGGCTGGCCTTGAACTTGGGATCCTCCCTCAGCCTTCCAAGTCGCTGGGACTACAAGCCTGTGCCACCGTGCCCAGCTATCACTGGTGAATGTTTTGAGAGCCATTGTTCTAGGGCAGGCTGGGAATTACTCAGCTTTTCTCACCCAGTATTAATTCTCCAAATGGGGACTATCCCTCATCCACGGAGCTGCAGAAGACAATGCAGTGCATGTCTTCGTGGAGCATGCAGATGGCCAGGGAGGTGGACATAGGGCCATAAAGGAGTCTTTGGACCTGACCTCTGGAGAGAGGGCAGAACTGGGGGACAGGACAGTATAGGAACAGGGAGCAGTGGTCAGGGAGGACCTCTGAGGAGGGCGCAGATGTGAAGCAGGGCTGTTCCAGGCACATGCATCTCAAGGGGACTTGAAGGCCTGGATGCTCAGGGCAGGAGGAGTGAGGTGGATGCAGGCTGCAGTGTGGGGCACCAGCCAGAGGGGGAAGGGCATCCTGGGCAGGACGAGTGCCGAGGGGTGGGTAGGAATGAATCCAGAAGGTTCTGGAGGCTCCCTTGGGGCAGCGGGCGCTGAGGTTCTTTCCAGATAGGGTAACAGAGCTGGTCCTGGGGTCTCCAGGGAGCCCGTGGTCGGTGCCCCTTGCAGTGGGAGCCATAGAGTGCTCTTGAGCTCAAGAGGGCGGTGGGAAGGAAGGCTTCTCCCTGGAGTCCTCCTGGGACCTGCTGGAGGTCTCTCCTTCCCAGCCCCTCTTCGTCCCCCTGGAAGCTACTTCTGACCTTCCCTGAGCTCAGACATTGGCCTGAAAGGCGGGGGCACTGCCCGGGCCTCCCTCCTCCCTCCCCCATAATGCAGACGCTGCCCAGCCTCACCCCAGACCCTGGGCACACAGGCCGGCCAAGGGCCTCCAGGGCGGAGGGCAGACAGGCAGACCCACCCCGCTGCGCAGGCCCCGCCTCCTCCACACTGAGCCTCCTGTTGCCAGGGCAACCGAGGCCAGCGCAGCCCCTGGTGAAAAGGGACTGGAGCTGGGGGTGTCTCCCTCCGCACCCTGGCCCCCCCTCAGCCCCTGTCCTCCCCCTCCCTCCGCCTGTGTCCGTGTTAGCTGGCCAAGGCTGTGGGGACACAGTGCCCCCGGCTGAATGGCTTGGACACCAGACATGTGTCCTCTTGTTCTGGCCACTGGAATTCTGAGATGGAGGTGCGGGCGGGGCTGGTTCCTCCTGAGGCTTCACAAGGTCCTACTGTGTGCTGAGTTTCCTCCCCTTAAAGGGACACCAGTCCTGCTGGATTAGGACCCACCCTGAGGACTTGCTCCAACTCAGCGGGCCCCATTCTGAGGTCCTGGGTGAGAATTCTGGGGCCAGGCCCTCCGGCCCTTGGCCACCCTCTGAGCGTCTCCTCTGGCCCTTGGCCGTCCAGGGCTTGCTCTCTCTGGCTCTGTCTGTCTCTCTTCGGCCTCCACCCCTCAGCTCCTCCATCTCCCTTCTCCCCACCCTTCTGGTTGGGTGACCTTGGGCAAGTGACTTTGCCTCTCTGGCCTCTGTTTCCCCATCTGACAAACAGAGCTACAGCCACCACCTCTCAACAGTCGCAGTTGGCAGAGCTAATGACAGGCAGATGCTTTCCCACCATTCCCCTAACCAGCGTGCAGGGGGCACAGGACTCTCCAGACAGGCCCCACCTGGAGGTGGGGAACCTGCCCAGAGTCACACAGCCAGTGGGGGCAGAGTGTCCACCTGGCTGGAGATTTTTCCCACGTGCTCTGTACTGGGGCAGGAGCCAGCTGGCCATCTGGGCCTGGGGGACATGCAGGGGTGGGGAAGATCCGTCCTGTCTCCTGACAGGTCAGCGTCCAGCACTTTGGAACACAGCTGTGGGGCAGGGGAACCAGACTCAGAGTTTCCATCCCACGTGGGAGGTGGGGAGAGGGACAGCTGCGGCCTGTTTCTATTTATTGAGCATCGCTGTGTCCCAGGCGCGACTTCAGTCTCTACACGCATCACCTCTCAGCTGTGGCGAAACCCCCCACGACCGGTCCTGTTATCTCTGTTTCCAAATGAGGACAGGGAGGCTAAGACACTTGCTCAAGGTCAAGCACTTAAGACCCCGATTTGAAAACCCAAGTTAGCCAGGGTATTGAAGTGCCCACCCATGTCCCCATGCCATTTTGAGCCATGGTCCAGAGGGTATCAGGGAGTCCAAGGGAAGGGGCGGACCTGCAAAGGCCAAGTGTGGGCCCAGCTTCAGCCCAATCTTGCTGTGTGACCTACCCGAAACCATCACCCTCTCTGGTCTTCAGTTTTTGCTTCATGTCAAAGCACCTGCCTCCTCAAGTCTGCACCCATTCCCTCCCCTCCGTATTAACCTTGTGCAACACTGCCAACCCAACAGGGGCCAAGGAGGGACCCTTTAAGTTTTCACATCTCTCTCTGGATGCTGAGGACCTCCTGCCATTGGCTGACGCAGCAGACGGTGGGGAGATGGGCTTGGGAGTTGTTTTGGTGGTTTCCTCTTTTTGGGCTTTTTGGTTTAAATTTCTTGCCGTGATTTTACTTGCTGCTGCAGTTCTTTCCCAGGAATTACCTATAATAGGCTCAAAGGTCTTCATAGACCAGAAGGTACCACCGACTCAGTCCTGGCCTGGCCTGGTCCCTGCGGCCTCTGGCCTCCCCCTGCCCCTTTTCTGGCCCAGCTGGTGCTGGGGCTGGGACTCTGCCTCCCACCACCCAGCCCCCACCTGAGGCACTTCCTGCCCTGCTCCCTGGGAGGCCAGACCGCACTCCCTGCACCTCGCTGCACCACGTGGCCACTCAGGCCGTGGGAACGGCAGCCTCCCTCCCTCCCCACCTGGCCAAGCGCTGGGGGGCCCTGAGACCAGCGGTGAAAGAGGGTAACCCCCAAGCCCCCAGGCCTCTGGAGAAGTCGGATCCCCAGATGCCAGTCAGGGTCAGATCCCTCTCCAGGAGGTGCGCAGGAGGGAGGGGTCCATTGACAGAGAGGCAGATGGACATGCTCTCCTGCCCCTCCACCCACTGCTGCCAGGGCCCAGGGCTCCCCAGGGAGCTGCCTGGTGTATGCCAGGGACCTGAGGCCAGCAGGGGCTGGACACGGCCATCAGAGAGTGTGAGGAGTCTTGGGGATGGGGTGGGGGAGGGGCAGGGGCCAGGTGCCGCGAGAGATGGAACCCCAGCTGACCCGCAGGGAGGGACCACGTGGTCCCCTGGCCATGTACCCACTGGCACAGCCCCCAATCCAGCGTCCCTGGGCTGAGCCACCCCACAGTCCAGGTCCCCAGGCTTCAGCCCAGCTCTGGGGCTCAGAGGCTTCTGGAGTCTGGATGGATCCCAGATGGTCCCAGACCAACCTGGTGTGGTCATCCTGCACTCTGACCCAGAAACCCCAGGACCTGGTGCCCGCTGCTCCACTCGCCAGCTGGGGGACCTAGGTGAAGTCACCTCCCATCTCTGCAATCCTCACAAATAGGTTTCGGGAACACAGCTGTCCCAGTGGCAGTGACCTCGGGAGGAGTGTGAAACTGCATCTCAGCCTATGGGTTAGGAGTGCTGGGATTGATTGGTGATGCCTGCCATGGGCGCCGGGTGGGTGGCAGTAGTGTGTACGAGGTTGATTTGGTGTCTCTGCTCTCACCTTGTCTCTGGGAGTGGAGTCACATTTGAAATTAAAATTGGAATCGCTGTTTCTGAGGACACCAGCCCCTTCCCCCAGGAGACCAGGCTCCTAACTGGCTCCCCCCACTTCTGGCACTTACCCAGAGTGCATTTTATAGTGTGTCAATCCTGGGGTCACAGGGTGGGTCGTGGGTCAGACATTTCTAGCAGCTCACAATCTGGTAGAAGAGATAAGTGTGGAGCCACACAGAGAGAAAATGCTTTCCTCCTCAGAAAAACAAACACCGTCCTTCTGGGTGAAAAGAAGAAATAGATATGAATCCACTGTGGTCAGGTCAGAAGAGGCCTGTGCAGATGGTGGCCTCTGAGGTGTCTCCAAAGGGCAGAGGGAAATCAGGGATGGATAGTGTAGGCGGGCAGTGGAAACCGTGTGGTGGAAGTACCTGGATGGACACGGGCAGGGAACTGTGTGAGGAACAGCCTAAGCAGGTCTCCCTGCATCCTCCCGTCCTACCGAGCACTGCCTCCCAGCCACAGCGGGCAGCATCTGCTCTTTCTTGGCGGGGAGAAGAGATGCAGCCCATCCCTGCCTCCCAGACTAACCCTGGGACCCTTTTTTTTTTCTTTTTTCCTCAGCCTCTAATCCATGATAAGAGAAATTGCTTCAGGTAGCCACTCCCAAAACCCTAGCCACAGAAGCCCTGCCCGGGCAGCATTTCCTAGAGCAAGGTGTTGGCCTGCCCTGCCAGATGCCCCTTAGTGACACCTTGATGAATGCCAGCAATGAACCTCCTGGAGCCGGGAAGCTGCAGGGGATTGCTCTCTGGGACTCTGTGAGTCACTTCAAACCTGTGCAGAGGATGTCTAAGGAGGCTGTGTCCCGAGCAAAGCACGTGCTCGTGAGTCACCTGCTCGGAAGAGCCCCACAGAATCCACTCCTGCAAGGAGCGTGCATTGAACATCTACTAGGTGCTTATCTGCTGGTGGGAAGTCAGGTGGTCAAGACAGCTGGGCCCCAGCAGGTGTCATTCAGCCGACAGGAGTCAGCCACTGGGAGCTGGGGTGGGGGGGAAGCCTTCCTTCCCACGGAGGACACAGTACGATTCCTGGTAAAGGGACTGTGCTCCTGCTGGAGGAGCAGCTGAGGTGTCTGGAGTGGAGGGTGGAGAGGTAGGAGATGGGTCACAGGCAGGGACAGGCCAGATGGCACAGGGCCTGGACATGCTCAGCAACTGTTATGCCATGAAAACAAAAGTAAGTAAGGTAAGGACAAAGACAGGGACGTCACTCCAATTTGGTGACCTTTGAGCAGAGACCTGGGTCAAGCAATTCCCTGGGGATATCTGAGAAAGAGTGTCCTGGGCATGGAGCCAGCACATGCAAAGGCCCTGGGGTGGGAATGTGCGTGTCATAGTGAGGGACACAGGGACACCAGGGTGGCAGGAGGGAAGCAGTGCCAGGTGCACGCACAGGAAACGGGGTTGGAAGAGGAGACAGGGTCAGGTGATGGGGAGAGGTTTTGAGCCCTGCGGGAGCCACGGGGACCCAGAGCCAGGAGCACCCGGGTCTGATACAGGACTGAGAAGGGCGGCCGCAGCTGCATCCCTGCCCTGGATGAGCCACATCTGGCTTCTGGCCAGAGCAGATTTCAAAAGGGCCGCAGGATTCCTCAGACCTGATGGCTGGGCCCCCCGGAGGCAGGGCAGGGGTGACGGTGGTCCCCCTCTGGAGGCCCGCGGCGGCAAGCGGTGTCCAGACCGGAGGATGTTCTCACTGCCGGGAGGAAACGCACGTCCCACATCAAAAGGGGGCCCTGGGCGGCTCCCACGCTGGGCGTCATGGGAACCCGGCTACCCAGGGTTCTCGCAGGCGGCCTGCAGATTGAGACGGCTGGGGGCCACCTTGGGACTGTCCCCCTCGTTCAGCAGTGGGTACATTTAAAAAAATAAAAATGCCCCGCCGTCACACGCGCTCACAGCCTCTCCTGGGGCCAGACTGGCTTTCGTAAACCAGGGTATTCTGGGCTTTCAGATATTTTGGGGCTCCAAGGTCTAAAACTTTCTTGGGGCACCCTCTGCCTAGCTCCCAGGCCAAAGGCTCAGCAAGGCCAGGTCATCAGTGGGGCCAGACTTTGCCTGCACCATAGACCCCGGCAGCCATGGGCCTCTCTGATTGAGAGCAGCTACTGCATGGCTGTGGCGGGATCTGCTCAGCTCAAGGGAGTGCTGGGGTGGATTGGTGATGTCTGCCATGGGGGGCGCCCAGGTGGTGGTATGCATGCTAAAGAGTTCTCTGTCCACCATTTGATTGATGGTCCTGGGTTGGAGGGATGTTCTCTTCTCATGAGACTGAAAGCAAGGAAGAAGGGTGGGCAGATCCCGGCCTAGAGGTATTTGAAGGGCAGAGTCTGGATGAGGAGCACTGGGGACATGCCTGTCTGCTGTCCTATAAAGCATGCAGGAAGTCCTAGAAGGTCCTGGGAGATTGTGACAACCTGAGAAGGGCAGATGGATCCTCAGCCCCACCAGCTTTGAGCCCCAGAGATGCCAGAAGAAGAGTGCCCTCCCCTTGCCCCTGTTCCGGCCACGAGCTCTGCTCGTGTGGACCCTCAAGACCCAGCCCCTTACAGATGGGAAACCAGGGCACCGCGCCTCGCCCACCTGCACTGACAGGTCCCGGGACACCCAGGGCCTGTCCTCCCACCCCGCCATCCTCAGGGGATGTGTGCAGTGACAACATCACCCCAGGACCTCCTCCATGGCTGGACCCTGATGTCTTTTTCAGGCCCTGAAGGGGTCTGGGGTGAACTACAGCCCACCTGGGTGGCCGAGTGGCCACAAGCTGAGAACTATGTGTGTGGGGGGGGGCCTTCTGTGCTGGGCGTCTGTGTGCCAGCGTGGGGGTGTGGATCAGAGTGTGAGCACCTGTGTGGCAGGAGAGAGCGTGTGTGCGTGTCCCTTGTGTGCTGTGAGTGGGTCCGTCGTCTCCATGGGTGGACAGCAAGTACCTGAGGGCTGCAGGTGCTGGTACTTGTGCCAGGGCCGAGTGCCCGTCCACCCAATTTGCCATCTGCTCCCCACAGGTCCCAGGAGACCCAGGACCTGTCCTTCATGTGTCCCAGGGAGGTGGCCGTGGCAGGGGCTGTCCCAGCAGGCATGAGCTGGCTTCTCTTGTCCAACTGCGTCCCCCCAGTGGTTAGCGTGTCTGCATGTATGGGCCTCTGTGTGTACGAGGGGCAGTGTGTGAGCATGCCCCAGCTTCCTGCCGCTCAGTGTCTTCCCTAAGCATCTGTGTTTATCTGTGTGCAGGGAAGTGGGTCCCTGGTATGTGTGCACGTTAATTTGTCACAAGTTCCCTGGGACAGTGTTTGTGTGTCTCCAAGCATGTGTGTAGTGTGTTCCTTGGGAGGTTTTGTGTGTGCCTCCGTGTGTGTGTGTGTGTGTGTGTGTGTGCGTGTGTGTTCCCAGGCATATGTAGGCACAGTGTCTCTGCGGATGTGTGTGTGTGCCTGTTTCTGGACCCACCACATTGGTCCCAAGCCTGCCAAGGGCACCATTTGCTTGAAGAGGCACCCCAGCCAACAACCCAAGCCAACTGTGCCTACTGGGGACAAGTGACCAGGCAGCATTGGCCAGGCTCCTACCTCTGCAGGCCAGCCAAGAGGCTGCTGCTCCTGCTTCAGCTGTCCCTGTCCCCTCCCTTCTTGACCCCACCCCCACCCCAAGGAGAATCCCCAGCCCTCAGACGCTGCTGCTCTTCCCAACATGTCCAGCCTGGGCTCCAAGCCCAGCAGAGCCGGACACCGTTCGCCTGCATCAGCCGGAGCTAAAGCCATGAAGATTCGGGCAGGCGGGTGCCCAGTCCCCCCAGCAGCCCCCCGTGTGAGCCTCCACTTTACAGAGTTTAAGAGACTTGCTCCAAGCTGACAGAGCAGCCCTTCCTACTATGGCTCCCTCTCTCAGATGGAGAGGAGTCACACGGTGACTTAGGGGAGGAGGCTCAGCAGAAAAATCCCTTGGCCAGAGGTGTTGGTAACGATGCAGGTGACAGGATGTGGGTGACAGTGAGGATGCAGGTGACAGTGAGGATGTGGGTGACGGTGAGGATGCAGGTGATGGTGAGGATGCTGATAATGCTTTGAAGTCTTTACTGGGTGCTAGGAATTGTGCTCGGCTCTGGACTTGGGGAATTTCATTGAATTCTCACAGCAAACAAAAAAGGAGGTACCTCATCAACCCCTGCTGCAGATGGGGAAGCAGATTGGGAGAGGCGGAATGATGTGCCCGGGCTCACGGCTGAGCAGGGGCTCAGGAGAAACGGAAGCATCTCTGGTACTTTTTCCCAGGGGCTGCCTTAGTCCCAAGCACTGATGTTGGTGAATTTTGTGGAAGGAATGTTCATCATCAGATGTCTTTGAAAGACCTGGATGGACTATTGCCGACCATGTACCCTTACACGGACTCACCAGCGCCTTCGGGGTGCTCTCAGACTCCTTAAGACTCTCCGAGAGAGGGTCAAGTGTTTCCTAATTTATTTTATCCCTGAGTTCTTTCCCAGGATGTTTTATGGGTATTAGTGTTCCATATATCCACATCAGAGCCTATTTAGTGCCCTAAATCACTGATAGTTGGATTTAGGGCACAGTCACCAGGGGAACGGAGGAGGCCGACTGTGGGGTGCAGAGTCTGAGCTAAGCCTAAGGGAGCAACCCACTAGAGTCGCAGCCGTCCTGACCACACCACACCCCAAAATAGGATGCCACGGTAGGAATGGTGTCGTGCACCAAGAGATCAGGGTGTGCCCAGGGATCAGAAACCCAAGACAAACGAGATCCTCTAATGGGGTCAAGGGGCTGGTGTCCAGCTGCCGCCTCTTTTCTTATTCCCGCAGTGTCCCCGCGCTCCCGGTGAAGAACTTGAATGGTACCGGACCGGTCCATCCGGCCCTGGCAGGTGGGTTGCAGGCCAGAAGGGGACCAGAAGGATGCAGTTGGCATCCTTGGCTGCTGGTGGGCGGATCCAGGAAAACGCCCACTAGTATTGGGTGCCCTAGGCTCCGACTAGGGGTGGGGCTCAGTGGGTGGGGTCAGGGGCGGGGCAATCGATGGGGGCGTGGCCCTGAAGGAGCATCTGTCCATTAGTGAGGAAGGCCATACGTGAGTGTGGGCGTGGCCAGGGAGACGCCCTACCCCTGATGCCTCGCCCCGCCCCCAGGGATGACAGGGATCCTGCTGTGTGCGGCGGGGCTGCCAGTGTGCCTGACGCGGGCTCCCAAGCCCATCCTGCACCCGCCGCCGGTCAGCAAGAGCGATGTCAAGCCCGTGCCCGGCGTGCCCGGAGTGTGCCGCAAGACCAAGAAGAAGCACCTTAAGAAGAGTACGCCTTCCACAATCCTGCCAACCCTGGCCTCTAGTTTGTTAAGACTTGTCACCTCCCCTGTCTCCCCTGTCCCTGACCACCCCATCCTTCGGGAACTCCCATTATAGCTAGCCCCCAGCAAACCTCGCACCTCTGGGCAGCCCTCCATCCCTAACCCCGTCCCCAGTCAAGCCCCGGGCAGAGATGAGACTCTGGATGCCCTCAAGCCCCGCCTCTTGTGTCCCCTGCAGGTAAGAACCCCGAGGACGTGGTTCGAAGGTACATGCAGAAGGTGAAAAACCCACCTGATGAGGTGAGTCCCTGGGGAGGGGACGGGCCTCACACCCCGCTGCAGATTTCTCTGGGTTTTAGGTAATAGGGGTCCCTTCCCGTAGCAGGCTCTTGCCACTTGGTTTCTGTGAGGTCTCTTGATGACCAGAAGCGCTTGAGGTTAATAGAATCGCATCTGTCAATCTTTTGAAGATTGACATGAAAATTTCACGTCACATTTCCCCCAAAATGTTTTTAAAGTTTTGTTTTTGAGAGTTAAGCCATTAGTACATCTAGAGGGGGTGGAGGGCGAGGGAGACGTCTCCTCTGGGACATGAGGGTGTCCTCTCTTCCTCTGCCAAATGGCTGCTGCCTATGGTGGCCGAAGGTCCTGCCCCTCCCCTCCCCAGAGCTCATTCCCTTCCTGGCCCCCAGGACTGCACCATCTGCATGGAACGGCTTGTCACCGCGTCGGGCTACGAGGGTGTGCTGCGGCACAAGGGCGTGCGGCCGGAGCTCGTGGGCCGCCTGGGCCGCTGCGGCCACATGTACCACCTGCTGTGCCTCGTGGCCATGTACTCCAACGGCAACAAGGTGAGCTGCGCAGGCAGGAGGGGAGCCGGCAGGGGCGGGCGCCTGGGCACTCACACCTCCCGCCCCCACCCAGGATGGCAGCCTGCAGTGCCCCACCTGCAAAGCCATCTATGGGGAGAAGACAGGGACCCAGCCACCTGGGAAGATGGAGTTCCACCTCATCCCCCATTCGCTGCCCGGCTTTGCCGACACCCAGACCATTCGAATCGTCTACGACATTCCCACGGGCATTCAGGTGAGGCTACCGGCCCCTCAGGCCCCCACCTCAACCAACGCCTTCCCCACCGGAGTCCTCCACCTGCTGTGGCTTAAGTCCCTGCCGCCCCTCCCCATAGGGCCCTGAGCACCCCAATCCGGGGAAGAAGTTCACCGCCAGAGGATTCCCGCGCCACTGCTATCTGCCCAACAACGAGAAGGGCCGGAAGGTGGGTACCCACGGGGGCACAGGGACTGGACACAGGCAGGGGCCCCAGCTACTGTCAGCCTGGGCCTGGAGTCCCGATATCCCCAACCTTGCACCCCAGTGATATTGACCACAACCATCTCCTTCATATACCTCATCCTCTTTACCAGCCTGCTGAGGTCTAGGTTGGACCCCATTTTACAGATAAAGAAATGAAGCTTCAGAGAAGGCAAGTAATTTGCCCATCACACAGCAAAGCAGTCCAAGCCCTCCACCGCCACACTATATATTGATCTTTTTTCTTTTCTTTCTTTTTTTTTTTTTCTTAGTACCAGGGGTTGAGCTCAGGGGCACTCGACCACTGCGCCACATCCCCAGACCTTTTTTGTATTTTATTTAGAGACAGGGTCTCACTGAGCTGCTTAGTGTCTTGCCATTGCTGAGGCTGGCTTTGAACTTGCAATCCCCCTGCCTCAGCCTCCCAAGAAGCTGAGCTTACTTACAGGTGTGCACCATCCACTGCACCCAGCTTGCTTTCTTTTTCAAGAGAAGCCAGACATTGAGATTTTCCGTGTAGAATCTCCAGGCTTCTGAATGTTTGCCACTAATCCACAAAGCAGCTATTTACTACAGCATGGGGTCTAAACCAAGGACAGCCACCAGCCACCCGTTTGAGACCCTTACTTTACAGCACACCGGGGGAAGGGAGGCAGGATGGGGCTGGGGGTGGGAGGCACTGCCGCTGGGTAGGAGTGGGGACTGCCTGTGACCTCAACCTGCCCCCGCCTCCCAGGTGCTGAGACTGCTCATCACCGCCTGGGAGAGGAGGCTCATCTTCACCATCGGCACGTCCAACACCACGGGCGAGTCAGACACCGTGGTGTGGAACGAGATCCATCACAAGACAGAGTTCGGCTCCAACCTCACCGGCCACGGCTACCCAGACGCCAGCTACCTAGACAATGTGCTGGCCGAGCTCACCGCGCAGGGGGTGTCCGAGGCTGCTGCCAAGGCCTGAGGCCCAGCCTGCCCACCCTCCCTCCTGCTTTGCCCTGGCGGCTCACGCCTAGCTCAGCCAGGTGTGCCCTGGTGGCCCATGCTCGGGGCTGGGGCAGGAGCCCGCAGGTGGAGCCCGACTTGGCTAGTGGCAACTGGGATGATGGGAAGAGGACAGGCCACGGGGCTCCCACCATAGCTCGCAGAACAGGCTGCAGAAAGAGTACCGGCAACCGCAGCGACCTCCCTACCAAAAAGACAGCGACCCTCCCCTCACGCCAACACACGTGTCCTGTTGAACACATGCACGCACACCCACGTGCCTCCACTTGCCCCCAAACTGGGGGAGAAGAGACAGAAAGATCCCATGATACCCCGTGTGTGTCCCACGTCTGTCCCTGTGGCTTCTGTACCGCTTGTCTGCACAGAGGACCCATGGCAGGCATGAAGGGGCCTGCTGGGGCTCCCAGGACACGGGAGTCCACCCCTGGGCCTCACCCACCCTGTATCATCACCGTCTCTGCCCACCACGGGCTGCGCACTGAGTCCCGGGGAGGAAGGCCCCAGGTGACCAATCCTACAGAGGGCTGGGCCACAGCAACCCGGGGCAAGGGACATCTTATTTTGTGCTCCTGTCTGTCTCTTCTTCCTTCTGGGACCCTGAACCCCGCCTCCTGTCCCATCTCCAGCCTTATGTCTGTCCCAGATGAAAGCTCTTCTTTCCTCCCGCCCCATCTCCTGGCCAGATGGCGCCCATCTTTGAGACCCAAAGGCTGTAGCTTCTGGCTCGAGGAGCGAAAGGAGGCCTTGATCAGGCCAGCGCCTCGACGAGGGACAGCGGACAGCAAAGAGTTACTTTCCCTCTCCTCGGGAGCGGGCGGTGGGGTGGTTGAGAGTCTCCGGCCAACCAGGGGCCCGTTGCCCAGGCAACTCACCAGCTCCGCCTCTGTTGATTGGCTGCCGCGGAGGACGTCAGCCAAGATTTAAAGGGACGCCAGCGACTGCTCTTTTGAAAACCTACCCGTCCCACTGTGGGTGGAGAAATAAATGGTCTTTCTCCTCCTCGCCCAGCCCCGTCTCTTCCTGCAAGCGGTGGGGGTGGGGCGTCCCTGTTGCTGGGACTTTAGGGACATTGGGGGTGATGGCAACCTCAGGGCCACCATCTGGGGCAGCTGGAGAAGGAGCAGGGTTCCCATCATCCTCATGTCCTGGAGCAGAAAGGCAGGTGGGTGGCTGGAGCAGAGGCAGACCCTCCGAGCTCCAAAGGAGGCAGAGGGGACAGCGACTTCACAAGAGCAAAAGGTAGTGCACCCACCTGCTTCCTGACCCAGTGACGTGAGAGGAGGAACTCGGGCTGGGAGACTCTGGGAAAATACGGGGAAGCAAGGACACACTGTGATCAGCCCGTTCGGGACTTCGGAGCCCCAGACTCCGTCTTCAGGGAGACAGGGCAGGCCCCAGGGTCGCCAAGCGTCAAAGGTTAGCCGCAGCCACAGGCCGGGACGCGGCGTGGCAGCGGTGCAGGTTGTGGCTCCTGGCGACCCCTGCTGGCCACCCGCGGAATAGCACTCTCCTGGTGCGCTTGGTGCCTGGCCAGGTAGGCTTCAGTCCCACACTCCACGCAAAACCAGAAATGCGCCCTTGGAGGCCCTTCCGGCTCTGCCAGCGTCTGTGGCTCCTTCTCAAAATTCTCACCCTAACCCCCAACAGAGAAACTTGCCCACTGCCCGAACTCGTAATTCTCGGACGCGAGGTTCACCCACTCACTTGGAGAAAACCCTGATTCCTGCCCCCACAAATCCGCAGGATCTGGATCCGTGGTTGGGAGAGACCCCGGAATCTGTATTTCTAGCAAACAGCCCAAGAGGTGGGCTTTGGCCCTCCTCTGCCCCCGAGGGACCTCGACAGAAACCAGATTGAAAGCCACACACCAGGGGCTGGGGATGTGGCTTAAGTGGTAGTGCACTTGCCTGGCATGAGCAAGGCACTGGGTTCGATCCTCAGCACCACATAAAGATATTGTGTCCACCTAAAACTAAAAAATAAATATTAAAAAAAAAAAAGCCACACAGCAAAGCTCACTCCCTCCACATTTTATACACGGCAAGAGCTGGCCCACGGTCTCTCAGGCTATGAATCTGACACACCCGGGCTCCCAGCCTCCAGTCTCCCAGAGGGCACCTGATTCTGGAAGCTGGGGTTGGAGCCTGCAGGCAAGGACAATATACAGAAGGACAGTGAGGTTACAGGGATTAGCTGATGTGAAAACAGGAAGAGCTGAGCCCATGGGGGCGACAAGGCCACAGGGGCATTGGGATTCCAGGTATAGCTGTATCCAGCAGCTCGGGGCAAGGCTGGCTTCCTAGGTGTGGGTAGAGGCTAGTCCAATGAAGAAGGCTCCAGACTCAGAAAAGTCAAGTTCCTTCTCCTGTCCCATTCAACCTGAAGACTCCATTCATTCTGCACAAGGCTGACCCCTGCCAAAGACCTGCCTGTCTGGACTCAGGGCACACAGGCCTAGAAAGGTCTCGGAGAGTTTCCAGGAAGCAGCGCTGAAGAGGCTCAGGACAGCCACGGGGAGGCTCCTGGGCCAGGGTGCGCTGAGGAGGCCCCAGGGTTCCTTGCTCCTCCTTCCAGACTGGCCCTGAGTGTCTCAGGGCGCCGGGGGGCCGGGGGCCACCTTCCCCTGCCCCTGCCCCTGGAACTCCTGGTGGGCGCGATCCAGGTCTTCCAGCACCTCCAGCAGGCGGGCCGCCGCTGCCCTCTGCCGAGCCAGGACCTCGGGGCAGGTCCCTGGGAGGGAGACGAGAGGACCGCAGGGGACTGGCTGGCTGAGGGTGGCCACAGCGCCTGGTCCCATGGCTCTCTCATGCTGCAGACTTGCTTTGTGCCCCTAAGTCCCCAGATGTGACAGTGGATGGGAAACGGGGAGGGGGAACACAGGGGTCCACTGGGGAAGCCATGGGGACGTGTCTGTGAGGGAGAACAGGACCCGCCTCATCCTTACCGAGGGTGGCACTAGGACCCCTGCCCGTGTCCTCCTCCAGGTCTGGGTCCAGACTGGAATCCTCTAGGAATTTCATCCTGGAGGTTGACAGGGACAAAGACAAGACTCAGGTAGAACGATCCTAAATCCAGACCTAAGGCTCGTCTGTGATTCCCAGTCCTGCTCCCTGTTGGTCGCAGAAGTTCTAGGTGCCCACCTCCGATCACCATCGTCACAGCAAACATTCATGTGTGCCAGACACGGATCTCTCGGAGACACAGAGAGATGAAGTCACTTGCCTCAGGTCACACAGCATAACAATAATTGTTGGCAGGACTTGAAAGCTGTGTGTCCAGGGCCTGCAGAGAGCTTTTCCTGGCTTGGCTCATTTGATCCTTAGGACAATACTGAGAGGGAGCCACCACTATCCGCCCCACTTTCCCCATAAAGAAACTGAACAGCGGAGAAGTTAAGTAACTCGCTCCCTATCCAGAGGCCAGGAAAGGAGCCCAGGAGTTGTGTCCCGCCATCAGAACCCACTCACAACCAGCCAAGACGAACCTCTGTCACTAAATAAAGAGAAAGTGAAGACCCACATTCATTTTATGTGACCCTGCCGTGTCTCTAGAGCGTCAGGTAGAACGACCCCAAGATCCCTCCGCCCCGACCCTGCAGACACCGGGTCCCCCCGACCCGCAAGCTGAGTCAGTTTGCGTGGAAACAGTGACCGCACCAACACCGACCCATCACTCGGACGGCCACCGTGACCATCCACCCAGCCGATGGCAGCAGCAGCCCTGGGTACCCACCGGAGCTGGTCCCGCCCCAGAAGCAGCTGCCGATACACCATCTGGGTCTCAGCATCGGGATCCAGAGGGTCGCTCCAGTCCCCCAGGGTGATGGCTGAGTGTGTGCGACTGCAACCCACAGCTGAAGGGGACACGCAGCGTCAGTCGATCCCCCTCCCCCTCCCCCCTCTCCGGCCCGGCGTCTCCAAGCCAGGGCCCCTCAATCGCACCCCTCTCTGGAGTCCCACCCCATCTGCTCTGGTCAAGCCCCGGGCTCCCCCAGGAACCTCCTCCCTGGCCTCCCTGCCTCCACTCTCATCAGCCCCAGGCCTGCTCCCTGGACTCCAAAGCCTCGCTATTCTTCTTTTTCTCCTTCCACAATCCGGGACCCAGGGCGCAGACACCCCACCCTGCCTCACCCGGAGCCTTTGCTCAGGCTGTTCCTCTGCCCGTTCTCACCCACCCTGTCTGCACGCCACTCAGGCCTCAGCTAGCGCCGCCTCTTCCCGGAAGCCCTCCTGGATCCCCCTACCCCCTTCCCAGGGCTGGATCAGGGGAGGGGCATTCTCTGGAGTCCCCAAAGCCCCGTGTAGATGCTTGTAAAGTTGCACTGACATTGTCTGGCTGGGGGTGGAGACGAAGCTCGGGGGTAGAGGGTTTGCTGACCATGCCGCAGACCCCAAGGTCGGTCCCCAGCTCCCTGGAGAGCCAGCACAGGTCTGCGGCTCTGGGTGGCCCGTAGAGTGAGTACTTAAAAATAGCACCTCGCACTAAGGAGCACTGCGGGCCTAGCAGCGTGCTAGCCACTCTGTTCCAGTTAATTGTCTGCCCTATTAACTTACTCCTCACAGGAACCCTGAGCTTGGTACTACTGTCCACCCCATCTCACAGTTGAGACTGGGGCCTAGAGAGGTTAAGTAACTTGCTTAAGGTTGCACAGCCCTCCCAGACGGAAGTGGGATTCCCGCCAATGGACAGGTGGGAAGGGCAGAACCCGCAGTCTCCCCTGCCCCTCACCTGGGCGCTCAGCCTGCAGGCAACAGGTCCAGCGCCCACCGCGGAAGGCACCAGGGTGGCAGGCGGCCAGCTTGTCCTGGTTGGGGGCGCTGGCTTTGCGCAGGGCCGACAGCCATTGGTTGAGCTCGTTCACGTTCTGCAAGGAGTGGGCGTGGTCAGGGGCGGGGCGTGGCCAAGGCGCGCCCTCCGCCCCCTCGGGGCAGGGCCTCACCTTGCACTGCAGGTAGGTGGTGTGCAGCGCCCCCGCGCCGTCCTGCGTCACCACCTGCATCACGTAGGGCAACTGGAAGGCGCCCTCGTCCACGCGCTCCACGGCGCGGATGTGCGACACTGGGATGGAGCTGCGCTCCTAAGGAAGAGGGGTGTCTCTGCAGGGCGGGCTGCTGGCCGGGGCGGAGTGGCCCAGGGGGCAGCTCTAGGTGTGTGCCTCGGTGGAGCCCCCAGGGCAGAGCACGTTGGACCCTTATAGCTGCGCTCCGTGTCCTTGTCCCTTGGCTGTGACTTCCTTCTCTGGGCCTCAGTTGCCATCATCATCATCATGGTCATCTTCAAAGCCGCTTGGAATGTGACCCGAGCGCTTTCCATTTATCAACTCATTTAATCACCCCAACAAACGGCTCAGGTTAGGTTTGTAATTCTTCCCAATTTGCAGATGAGGAAACTGAGGCCCAAGAAGAGAGAAACCCTTCTGAGACCACTCATGTGGTGGAGCCAGAACGGGCACCCTGGGAGTCCATGCCTAGAAAAACCTACACGAATAAAATCCAAGTGACAACTGGGTCCCCACCAGCATGAGTCACACAGTGGGTGCGCGTGCAGGAACGCATGGTCCGCATGCGTCCAGGTCCGGGTTAGCTGGGAATACCAGCCCCTTGTGGCCATTGCCTGGGACAGGGCCTGGCGGTAGGAGGCAGTTGAATGTTTGCTGAGTGAATGAGCAAACGAGCCAATGCCCGGATGGCGGCCTCCACAGCCAGCCACACCCGAGTCTAAGACCCGGGGGCAAGCGCTGTCCCTGCCCTGGGCCTCTCCACCTCGGGAGGACGCGTCCGTGCATGAAGTGGACACTCCTGCAGGACGCTGGTTGGCGCGTGGAGGATCAGGATCATGCCTGTCCCTTCCTGTGCCCGAACTGGCCCCAGCTGTGAGTTTGGAGGTGCCAAGGTGCCCCGGGGCCTCAGTTTCCCTCTGGGTGCAAAGCAGCTGGGGGAGGGGCAGGCCCCCCGGGAGCCGCGCCCCGCAGCCCGAGCCCCACCTGCCCCTCGGGGCCCTTGGCGCAGGCCAGCTCCTCCCCGCTGAGCCAGAAGTAGCGCTTCTTGAAGGCGAAGCGGGTGGCCAGGCCAGCCGGCTCCTCCTTGCGCTTCTGCAGGTAGCCTTCTCGAAGTGTCACCGAGGGCGGGACCAGGGCCCTCGCTGGGCCACCAGCCTCTGGGAAATGGGAAAGGAAGGCCGAATCAGTGAGCCCTTTCTGTCCAGCGCCACCTGCCCTGCCGGCCTGCCAGGGCCTCCAAGGCTCTGGACTCCACCGAGACAGGACCAAGGCCCGCCCTGGCCCCTCTCCCACCCAGGGACCTGCAGGCAGTGGCGCGGGCGGCCAGCAGGGGGAGCCCAGCCCAGAGACACCCCTTGGATCCAGCCCCTGGAGAGGGACCCAGGCCGGCAGGTTGCTCCCATGGGACTTGGAACTACCTGGCGACCTGGGACCCATATTGTAAAATGGACTCAACCCCAATTCCTCTGCTTAAGACTCTCCCGGGCTCCACTTCTCTCCAAGTCAAAGACAAAAATCCTTCCCGTGCCTGTGAGGCCCCAAGGACCCGGCTCCCTGCTCCTCTGACCCTCTCACTCACTCTTTCTCACTGGCCCTCCCTGCAGCATTCCTCCTACCTCAGGGCCTTTGCACGTGCTGTTCCTGCCTGGAACACTCCTCCTAGGATCCCCACGGCTCTCGGTCCTCCTTCAGGTGTTTATTCTGATATCACCAAGTGATGCCCTTCCTGCGCACCCAAACTAAAAGCTCAACCTGCTGCTACCTCTCAACACGGCCCCCCACACACCTCTTTTTCTCCTCAGCACTTACAACTCCCTCACCCCCCACATAATTTGCTAATTCATTTTATTCTAGTGGAATAAAACTTCTATGAGAGCAGCATCTTCTTCGGTCTCATTTTGCTGCTGTACCCCAAGCACCCACAAAGGTGACTGTTATATAACTTAATAGATATTTGCCCGTGGTGTGCCCACCAAGCCCCACTCCTCTGTTGGCTGAGATGGCCTAGAGGACAAGGCCTGAGTTCTGCTCATCTCTGGGACTTAGCATTTCTGCCAGGAAATGTTTGTTGAGCGACTAGCAGATCTGCAGGCTCTCTCCATGCTGAGGACCTGGGGATGGGGAGAGGTCCCAAGTGCTCTCAGTGGGGTGATGCGCTAGGTGTGGGGGCCATGGGAACTCACCCTCATCCCCATCCATGTCCACCAGCTGGTCCAGGAAGGCCCGCACGCGGGAGACGCTCTGCAGCAGGAAGGGGTGCAGGGGTGCCATCCACAGCTCCTTGCCCTGGCCCAGCTGCTGGCCCAGGTTTCCAATGCTCTGCACAGCCTGGGGCAGGGGAGCAGGGACACCAGGGTCACTGAGAGGCAAGGGTCCTCTGTGGACCCAGATCAGGGCCTGAAGCGGTACCTGCTCCTCCCTCCCTCCCCCTTTGGGAATCTACAGCCCAGTCCCTTTATTCTGTTCCCTCCCAAGACTAGACCCACCCAGGGCAGCCTGATCCTGTGTTAGAGTCTGTAAACAAGTCTGGATGGTGCCTGGCAAAATGCCAGAGGGAGTGGTTTGTGAATTTACTCCACCGAGCCATTAAGTGTGGAGATTCCTTATTGGTTGACTGATGTATCTAGTTTATGTTAATTAAGATAAGCTGCGTGGAATGTATAAATACCTCTGTTGTCCTACAATAAACGGCTCCTACTCCTGCTGTATCAATCTACACAAGTTGTTCGTCACCCCCCGGTTATTCTGCCGCAGCCAGTTGTTTACAGACTCTAACAATCCTGCACTCAGGAGCCCACTAGAGCCTCAGGTTCCTGCCGCTTTGCCAAAGATGGTCTAATTCACACTAAGGTGTGAAGGACTGCTAGCCTGCTTCCCTGTGCCTCCTCGAAGGGCGGAGATTTCCTTATGAACAAAGGAAACTGGGAGGCACCGTGGGCGGCTGGTGAGGGGTGCTCTGGGGTCTCCTGGGGTTTCTGGCCTCCGGGGCTGTTCCTGTCTGGCTGCTCCCTGGCTAAGAGGGCCCAGGACGGCTCCCCACTGCCGGCACCTTGGCCAGCAGCAGCAGCGAGCGGCTGGTCTGGGGGTCCGCGTGCTGGTCCCGGAGGTCAAAGAGCTTTGGCGTGAGGATGGCCGGTGCGAAAAACCGCAGGAAGAGGAAGCCGCTCACGGCCAGGTACTTCACGTCCTGGGGGAGAGCGGCAGGTGAGAGGGGCCGGAGCCCCCAGCCCCGGGACCCCAGGCAGCGAAGACCAGGAAGCGAGCAGAGGGAAGGACAGGGTCGGAGGCCCAAGCCCACCAAGGAGAGCCTTGTTCCTCCAGCTAGGAGATGGGGTGACACCACAACACCGCAGAACCAGGCTTAGCCAGACACCCTTGCTGGGACAAGGACACGGCCCACCGTTATTCCCGATTTACATAGGAGGAAGCAGAACCTCAGAGAGGGCAGGTGACTTGTTTGAGGTCACACAGCTGATGAGCGGAGGAAACAACAGACGACTCCTGGTAACAACAGCCCAGAATCTTCTCCAGACAGCCCTGCATTTCCTGCTCACCCTCCGAGGGATTGTATCCTCACTTTATAGAGGAGGCAACTGAGGCCCAGAAAAGGAAGGTCATTTCCCCAAGGCCACACAGCTGAACATGGCAGAGCCAGGATTTGCACCCCAGGGGGTGGGAACTGTGCTCTTCTGCACCATCTGGCCATCCGACACCAGGTGGCGGGGGCACACACTCACTGCCAAGAGCTAAACCTAGACCACCACACTGAGTCCTCAAATAACCTGGTGGGGGGTGATCCTGTTATCCCACCTTCCAGATGAGGAAACTGAGGCTCAGCAGCAAACCCAGGGCAGCAGGCTCCAGAGCCCCTCCCATGCGCACCTGCCCCTGGCTGTTGCCCCCTGCAGGCTGCAGGGAGCACTGCGCTTTGCCGCCAGCCTCGGCGGGGCGCTTGGCTCCTCCCTCCCGGCTGCACCTCACTCTCCCCAAGCCGGCTCCCCCTCACACTCGCGGGCTGTATCTAGCTGACAACATGCGCCCGTGCTTATTTAGGGGTGGCAGCCACACCCCACACGACGCCCTCAGGACGTGGCCCAGCTTCCTGGGACATCTAGGTCTTGCCTGGGACCTGCAGGAGCTGGGCACCGGAGGCGCCCAAGGAAGGTCTCTCTCCTCCCATCTGGACCCCTGGGCTGTCCCCGAGGTCCTTCTCGCCCCCTTTCTTGGTCGGTCCTTCGCGGGGTGCTCTGGCACCCTCCTCCCGACCCTCCAGGGCCTGAGCGAGGTCCTGCTGCCCACCCACCTTGGAGGCAAGGATTTGCTTCTCCCTGGGGCTGGGCCACCGGGGCAGGCTCCCCCCTGCCGCTCCTGCCACAGCCGTGAGACTCTAGCAAAGCGGGACACCGGGGAGCATGTCCCTGCCTGGGGACCCCGCACTCACTCCCAGTGGGTGGGGGAGAGGGGCCGCTCCTGCTGGGCATCAAACAAGGTTAGGGTCCCTGACCCTCCAGGAGGGGCTTGGACTTCTCTGGGCCTCAGTTTCCCGTGTTCAAGCAGGAAGTGTCGAGGAGAGGGGGCAGAGGGCACAAGTGCCAAGCCAGGCGCCGGGAATTGGGCCACCGCGTCTCCAACACTCAAGAGAGTCGCAGATCTCCCTGCAAAGTGAACCTCAGGCCTGCGTTTCTGCCACTTGGCTCTGTGGACATAAGTCTTGCAGGGCACGTGACACACGCCTGTGATCCCAGCAACTCGGGGAGGCTGAGGCAGGAGGATCTGAGTTCAACGCCAGCCTCGGCAACCCAGCAAGGCCCTAAGCAACTCAGTGAGACCCTGTCTCTCAGTGAAAGTATAAAAAAGGGGGCCGGGGACGTGGCTCCGTGGTGAAGCACCCCTGGATTCCATCTCCAGTACAAAAAAAAGAAAGAAAAAAGAAAAAAGTCTCAACTGAGATCATCTGTAGGCGTGGCCAGTGACAGCCGCCTCAGAGGTGTGCTGAGCCAGTCCAACCACCCATCTGTCATGACTGGTGCAAAGTGTCTGGGGGCTGTTTGTGGTGGTGATTTTAGTGCCAACGTTTATAAACGAGAGACCTCACAGAGAATCCAGAGGTTGGCCTTCGGAGAGCGTCACTCTGAGGATGTGGCAATCCTGGCCTCCATTCCCCAGTGGACCCTTGAGACACACCGTGGGAGCCGCGGTTTGCCACAGTCCCTGCCACTCCCCACTGCCCCGCGTCTGCTCTGCTCACCTCACCTGCCTGAACCGCGTGTCCCACCTTTTGTCTCAGGGTGGCCGAGCCCTAGCCAGCAGGGAGTCAGGCTGAACCTCCCTCGGTTCCTACAGAGCACCCCTGTCCCCTCCTCCTGTCTCAGCTGAAACACAGGAAGGGCTTGCTGGGCACCGACTCCACGATCGGTGGCCAGGAGCACAGAATCAGAGCCAGCCCCGGCCCTTCCTCGCTGTGTGACTCCCGCCCTGGGCCTCAGTTTCCTTCTCTGGGAAATGGGAATAACACGGGGATCCGCTGTGCGAGGCGGGTGTGAAGGTTGGATCAGAAGGTGAAGACGCGAGTCCTTGAAAACAAGATCCGGCCCTCGCTGGGCTCTGCCTGAACCCTCAGCCCTGGTCCCACCCCTGCACCGGCTCCCCTGTGCGACAAGCTGCCACCGCACCCCGCCCCCACCTCCCACCTGCCCGGGCGCGGGCGCACCTGGTGCTCGGCCTGCGGGAAGCGCTCTGCCACACAGACGCGCAGCTGCTTGAAGGCGCGGCGCATGGCGGGCGGGCAGCACCCCACGGAGCCCACGATGGCGTCCACGATGGCCCCCAGGTAGCCAGTCAGCAGCCCCAGGCTGCTCTCCCGCACCTGGTCCTCTGAGGGTGCACCCTTGAAGGAGATCCTCCTGGGGGACCAGAGAGACCTTGTTCTGCTGGCTGGAAACACCTCCCCGCCCCCGCACTGGTACTAGGGATTGAACCCAGGGGCACTTAGCCACTGTGCACAGCCCTTTTTATTTTTTATTTTAAGACAGGGTATCGCTAAGTTGCTGAGGCTGGCCTCCAACTGGCGATCCTCCTGCCTCAGCCTCCCATGCTGCTGGGATCACAGGCGTGTGCCGATTGCGCTTCTTGCTGTTGCTTGATCTCCCTGAGCTTACTCCCACCTCTGGGTCTTTATACTGGCCTGGGACATTCTTGTCTCTATGTTCAGCTTAAATGTTACCCCCTCAAAGCAGACATGCCCCTTTTCACAAACCTGGTTTAGTGCATTTTTAGTGGGGACAGGAGAGACACCTGCCCCCACCACAGGGCACTTGCACTTGCTGATCCCCCTGCCCAGAACATTTTTCCACCAAATTTCCACATGACTCCTTCCCTCGCTGCCTTCAAGCCTTTGCCTGAATGTCCCCTGCCACTAGCCAGGAGTATCATGAGCCCCTCCCAGTGTCACCCACCCCCCCACTGACCACCTCCAGTGACCTTCAGGTTGATGATAACCTGCCCCCCAGAGAATGGGGCTTTGTCCCCTCGGTTCCCAGCTGTTTCCTCCATGTTGGGCCCAGAGCCTGGCATCCAACTGCCATTTTGTTGAGTAGATGACAGGGTAGTGGCCCTCTCTCCCACATCTGTCTCCCTCCTCCTCTGAGGCCGAGGGTCTGCCCAGCCCGGCCTCACACTCAGAACACCCTGGAGCAGGCTGAAGGCTCTCAACCCCTCCTTGCCCTGGGCTCAGCCTCTGGCACTGTGTCACCTAACCCCAGTGAAGACCTGATTCATGAGGTAGCCCGATTGTTCCCTTTGAACAGATAAAGAAGCTGAGGCTCAGAGAGGTCCCCTTGCAAATGGGTGGCAGAGCTGGCCCTGGAATTCAGGACCACCAGCTCCAGCATCTGCCCCACCCCAGGTCCCAGGTGCCCGTCGAGTCTCCCAGTGTCCAGGCGAGCTGGGGAGAGCCCGCAGCTTGAAGCTTCAGAGATGGACTTTGCTTTTCTGCTCAGGGCCTGGGCTCAAGCTCCTAGTGTTTGTACCTTCCCAGCTGTGTGACCTTAGGCAGACAGCCTTCCCTCTCTGAGCCTCTGTTCCCTCAACTGTAAAAAGGGGGCCTCATGCCTGCCTCTGAGGAGGCTGGAACATATGCCCAGGGCCCAAAGGGAAGGAGAGACCCTCTGCTGTCCCCACCAGGGCCCAGCAACCAGCTCCTCTGGCCCTGCAGAAGGGGAGAAGATTCTGGAAAGAAAGGAGGAGGAGCCCAGAGGGGCATGGATGACTCCATCCGGGCCCGCTCCCTCCCTGCCTCACGGGGCTTTGGCTGGTTCCAGGGTCAGTCCCTGGGCTCCGCTCACCTGGCCCGGCCCAGGTCCATCTTGCAGGGGTCCAGCTCCACGTACTTCTTCTCCTCGAAGATGCGGCTGACCACTGGCTTGAGGACCTCGTGCAGGTAGCGCATGCCCACGAGCTGGGAGCAGGGGCACCACACAGAGCGGCTGAGGGCCGGGGAGGGGGACCCTGAGCTGGGGACAGGGGCCCTGCAGGGAGAGGGTTGGGGGCCTGGCATGCCCACGGGCACCACCCAAGGAGAACCAGCCACCAACCCCAGTACCCCAGCTCAGCCACCAGTGCCACCAAGGCCAACCAAGCTCTGGGGCCCAGGTGGCATTGGGAGGGGAGGAAGGGAGTCCCCAAGGGAGCAGCCCTGTCCCCACTGGATGCACAGACTCACCTTCATGAACTGCTCCATGGACTTGGAAGCCAGAGAGTTGGAGCGGAAGAGCGTGTTGGGGTCGGCTGCGGGGAGGTGAGCGTCACTGGGTCTGGTGGCTGCACCCAGCGGAGCCCAGGTGCCTGAGACTGGGGCCCTGACCCTCCTGGCCGCAAGTATCAGGGAGACCCGAACATGACTCTGTTCACAGTACCAACCCCAGAGGGGTCAAGCGAGCTGCCCGCGGTCACACAGCTCCCAGGTGGCCAGACCAGGGCCTGGGCCTGGGAGGCTGACTGGGGGGTGCGCAGCAAGGGACCCGCAGGAAGGAACCGCAGCCTCAGCCCGAGGCCCTGTGCTGCCCCAGGGCCCCCGCAGACCCTGCCCCTGGAGGACAGGCCGGCAACTCACTGGTGCGGGCCACCTCTCTCCGGGTGAGGTAGCCCAGCAGGGGCCCGGCCAGGCCCTGGCCCAGGAACAGCTTCACCAGAGTGGTGGCCAGGTCCCGACGGCAGTCCCCCGAGGCCACCTCCTCCAGCACAGCCAAGGGGCTGGCAGTGTCCTCCTGGGCAGGGACAGGAAGCCAAGAGGTGACCTGGGGCCCGGGACCCCCGAGCCAGGAGCCCAAATGGGGTTCCCTGGGCAGGGGGCGCACCCACCTCGGCCGGCGCCCTCACGGCGTCCAGGAGCAGCGCCCTGAGCGGCTGGTAGCGCCCCGAGGGCAGCACGCGGTCCTCCGAGAGCCGCACCTTCAGCCGCAGGGCCCCCAGGCTGCCCCTGAGGGACGAGAACACAAGTACGCATGGGCAGGGGGACCCTGGCACTGGGGCCTGGGCAGGTGTCACAGCCTGGGTGGCGTGCACACCTGGGGACAGGTGTGGGCAGGTGTGAACTGAGGCCCGCAGGTGCAGGCAGGGAAGGACCCGGGAGACCCCGTGGCCAGCGAGAACGAGTGTGTTGGGACCCTCGGCTCTGAGCGCACATCAAGGTCGCCCCTGTCCCCCCTGGCCAGGAGACGGAGGAGGTGGACACGCTGGACACAGCTCATCCAACAAATGTGGTCACCAACAGAGGACAATGAATAAGGGGCACTGTCTGGGGCTGGCCAGCGAGGGCCCGCCCACCGCCCGGGGACCCGCCCCAGGGGCCAGCCAGCCCCTCCCCCACACCCACACCTACCCAGAATCCTCCTCGGCGCTGGACAAGGGCAGGAGGCGGAACCAGCCGCTGGGCGGCTTCTGCTGCAGGGTCTGGGGCGGGAACTCCACCTGTGGGGACACACCCCTCAGAGGGCTCCTAGAAGAGCTCAGGCTGCCCAGCCACAGGGCGGAGGCAGGACCTGTCACCTCCGCTCTCCCAGTCCCAAGTCGTTAGCTCCTGCCAGGGGACTTGGGGCCTCCAGGGGACACTGAATTTACAATTGAGGCAACTAAGGCCCAGAGAGGTGGTGTGACTTGCCCAGGGTCACCAGGCTGCTAGAGACAGCAGACTGGACTGGGTCATCTTCAGCTGTTCAGAGATGCAAACAGCAGCATCAAAAGGCTTCAAGACAGTCCAGGAGACCCCTAAGTCCCCGCCCTTCCCTTGTGTCAAATGACAAGTTTTTAGAGATAGACTCCTTCAACTGACCCCTTTAAAGTGCACTCCATGGATTCTCGGATTCTCACAGTTGTGCGATCCTCCTATGAATCTCAGAACATTCCTTCCCATTCCCTGGAAAGCCTCACTCCCCAGCCCAGCCCCTGGCGGATGCCTCGGCCCTGTGTCCACCTCTCTCTGTCAGTGGAATCCTATAGTCTGGATTCCAGTGGACTGACTACTTTCATTGTCTTCAAGTCTTATGAGGTGTAGCGTGCACAGGTCAGTGTTTTATCTTTTTTCGTAGCTGAATAATATTCCACTGTATGGGCATACCACATTGTGTTCATCTGTTGGTGGATACTTGGTTGTTTCCACTCTGGGCCACTCTCAACAATGCTGCTATGAACATTCATGTCAAAGTGTTTGTGTGAACACGGGTTTTCATTCCTCTTATGTGTACAGGGGAACAATTACAGGGTCATATGAGAATTCCATCTTCAACGATTTGAGGACCTGCCAGACCGTTTTCCACCGCTGGACCATTTTACATCAGGACAAGCAGTGCGGACATCCACCTCCCTCTTACTTACTCTTGCCTCCTGCTATAGTCAGCCTTGAGCATGCGCCCCCCAGGGACCATCCCAGTCACCCTGCTGTTCCCCGGAGGCACTGGGGAGCCACGGAGGGTGCTGCAGGGGCGGTGCTCACCATGCCCAAGAAGTCGTTCTTGCCCACCATGTCCCAGTCCCAGAGCTCCACTCGCAGCGGGGACGGGGCGCCGGGCGTCGCCCGCAGCTCCAGCACCTCGTTCCAGTGTGGGAAGCGCGTCTTCTTGATGGTCTAGGGGTGCGGGCGGGTGGTGAGGGGCCAGCGCAGGGCCCCGCCCCGCCCGCGCTGCCGCCTGCTCACCCCGCCCCTGCTCACCGACGTCTCCGCGCTCTGGCCGCCCCAGAACACACGAGCGAACGGGTCAGAGGTGCCAGAGATGTCCCGCGGGGCCAGGTCCCTGGGGACAGACGAGGGGAGAAGTGAGGGCACCCGTGACCCACGAGGACCTAGACCCAAGCTGGACCTTGGGCAGGGGGCTCAAGGTCACGGGTTCCGATGGCATTGGTTTCGGGGCAACCTGCGGTTCTGCACAGGGGCCCAGCCAGGGCCCACCAGGCCTGTGCAGACCCCAGGAGCTTCCGCACCTCCCACGCCCAGGGAGAAGGGACTAGCGAGTCCCCCTCTTCCAGCTGAAACTGAGGCACAGAAAGGTCCAGCACACGGAGGTGTGGTGGGGAGGGAGGGGCCTCGGCCACCCGTAGGCCCTACAGGACGACTCTTTGGCTGGGGGACACTAGGGAAAGTGAATGCCCCTCTCTGAGCCCCAGTTTCCTCATCTGGAAAACGGCAGAAACAGCAGACCAATCCTACGGCCTGGGGTGAAGGAGAGGGAGATGGCCGAGCCCAGGGCACAGGGCAAGGACACAGCGCCCAGTGGGTGGCGGGCCTCAATCACTCATTCACTCAACAAACATGCATGCCCACACCCGGCCTGGGAACAAAGAGAAGGCAGGAGACGGGGACCCTGTACCTCCCATTGCCATGACAACTCAAGCCACACCCCAGTCACCATCCCCATCCCTCCCTCTTGAGGCCCCCAAATCCTGGAACACCCCCACTGGGGGCTGCAGGCTGCTCCCTCCCCAGCCCTGCCGCATCCCAAGCCTTTGGTTTCCTAGGAGCCGACACAGTTGCTAAGCAACAGCCACCGTCCCTCTCCTGCTCTCACTAGGCTCCTGCACAGTCTTGCAGCTGGGGAGGGGGCCACGGGCAGAAAGCAGCCGGAGCCTCCTTAGCCTGCCCTGCCTCCTTGAGGCTCCTTCATCCTGACTCCGGGAGCCCCAGCTGGGACCATGCTGGGGCAGAGACCTGGAGGTGGAGGCAGAGGCCCAGAGAGGGCAGTGAAGGGATTCATGGTCACACAGCAAGCTAGAAATGGAGATCCTCCCCCCTCTGGATGAGCAGCGGCCTAAGAGTGAGGGTGGGGAGTGAGGGAGGAGGGAATTACAGTGACAAGTGGGAGAAGGAAGGTGTGGGTCCCCTGGCCCTGTCTGTCTTCCCACTGACTTTTCTGGGCCAGGACCACCCACCCCGCACTCTCATTTCCATCCCTGGAGTGGGCTTGTGACTCAGGCCTCACCAAGCAGACAGGGCCACGGTTTCCAAAGTAGGCCTGGGTCCCACACCCAGCCGACACTACTTGGAAATGGTGAGAAATAGAACTTCTCTGTCAATTGGAGCAGCTCGTTGGTAGGATGCCAGCCTGGGACCGCGAGGACCCTCTTGGGAAAGGCTGCCTAAGACAGAAGCTACCACAGAGGACAGTGGAGCCAAAGACATGTACAGATCCCTGATGCCGCCCTGTGAGCACCTGGATCCAGCCAGACCAGAAGCTACATGCCCGTTCCATGAGCCATTAAAATAGCGCTTCTGATTAAGCCAGTCTGAACTGAGTCGGTTATAATTGGATGAACGTCTGCCTGGCCATCCTGAGGAGAGTCTAGCCTCTTATTGCCAATCACTGAGCGCCCAACAAAATTGTAATTCCATTTGCAATCTGTTGAGCTTGGGCCGTTGTCCACACAGCATCCCAGCTGGGAGCTCAGAAGAGCACCAGGTGAGAGGAGGGAGGCCAGGCACAGGGGACACCCAGGGGTTCCTGCTCATTTTCAGAACTCCCGCCCCCTGCCCCATGCCACCTCCATCAGGGCCATACCTGGCTTGAAGCACGTGGCAGCGGAGACACCGGCCGCGGGCATCCTCCTGCACCTGCACCGCCAGGCAGACCTCACCTTGCACCTCCGCGTCCGGGTGCACGGGGCTCAGGTTGATCCAGCTGTCGATCCCTGGAGGGCACAGGCGCTAATGCTGAGTGAGCCCCCACAGGCACCAGGCGCCGGCTTAGCTTAAACCCCAGAGCCTGCAGCTCATGTGGAGCTTGGGCCCAGGCAGCCTCCTCCTGCGGACGCCGTGAGTCCCTGCTCAGATGGCGAGAGGGAGGCCAGGTAGAGACCCAGACCCCACAGCTAGGAAAGGGCAGAGCTGGAGCCTTGTCAGGGACCCGGATCCCTCCTCCAGCTCTGGGAAACCCTGGGCTCTTTGTTCTGTCCAGCTCACTCCCTCTCCCCCCGTTTGGAGCTGCAGTTGATTGGATATTAGACCTTCCCCGTCCTCCTCCAGGCCCCTGCCTGCTCTTGTGCATCTTTCTTCTCCTTGTTCCCTGAAATGGATTCTGGATGATTCTTCTGGACTCTGGTTCACTGGGCTCTCCCTGCAGCTCCGCATGAGCTGACGTTTAACTCGGTTTAGGTTAGAATTAAAACCAAGGTGAACTAAAAACCTAGTATTGGACTTCAATAGTTGTAATTTTCTAGAAAAATTTTGTTCAGTTACTTTTTTCTGGGGGGATGGGGAGGGGTACCAGGGATTGAACTCAGGGGCACTCGACACTGAGCCCCATCCCCAGCCCTATTTTGGATTTTATGTATAGACAGGTCTCACTGAGTTGCTTCGCTAAGTTGCTGAGGCTGGCTTTGAACTCACGATCCTCCTGCCTCAGCCTCCCCAGCTGCTGGGATGACAGGCGTGCACCACCGCACCCAGCTCATTTGGTTACATTTTAAAATCCACCTGTTTATTCACATTTTCATTCATTCATTCATTGTGCTATTGGGGATCAGACCCGGGCCGTACGCATGCTAGGCACACATTCTCAACCAGACCTGCTTATTTTTCTTTAAATTATTGCTTTAACATTTTGTTGTTCATGTCGGTCTTTCTTGTGGCTACCCATTTTATTTCTTTAAATATTTGACTTTTTAGCCAGGCGTGATGGCGCACGCCTGTCATCCCAGCAGCTGGGGAGGCTGAGGCAGGAGGATCGCAAATTCAAAGCCAGCCTCAGCAATGGTGAGGCACTAAGCAACTCAGTGAGACCCTGTCTCTAAATAAAGTATAAAATAGGGCTGGGGATGGGGCTCAGTGGTTGAGTGCCCCTGGGTTCAATCCCTGGTACCAAAGACATAACAACACAATCTGAAGCCTTCGTGACCCTGGAACCCATGGCGCTTGGTGATCATCCACGGTGCAATCTTGTCTGTGTGACCTTCCCCTGTGGGACACCTCGGGGGTGTGGAGCCCTGGAGAGGGGCACTCCCTGCACACCCTGGGAGCCTGTGAGGGGCTCGGTCTCAGGGGCTGTCCTTGTTCTGGGTGACTGCCTCGTGCCCCCAGCCCACACCTTGGACTCTGCCAACACGGATGCTGACGTCTGCTCCCAGGGAGACCCTTCCTCGTCCCCTGGCTTGCTCCTCCCCCCCCTGTAGGTTCAGCTTGTGGCTGAAGGAGGGGAGACACTCAGGGAGGTTCCTTCTAGACAGCAAATCCAACAAGATCCTGGGGATGCTCAGTGACTGGGGATCTCCCGTGATGTGGCAGGAGGGCACGTCTGAAGTTCCCTGTGTTGCTGGACGCAGAAGTCCCCCATCTAGCATCTATCTCCACGTCCCCACCCCCAATCCAGGATGTCATCGGCTTCCTGTCACTTGATCATTGCCACAGACCCCTAACTCCTCTCCCAGGTCTACCCTTGTCCCTTCGGGTAGCAGTAACCCCAAGGCAACCACAGGGACCTCCTGAAGACACACTCAGGCCCT
This sequence comes from Marmota flaviventris, assembly GCF_047511675.1. Classification (NCBI taxonomy): domain Eukaryota; kingdom Metazoa; phylum Chordata; class Mammalia; order Rodentia; family Sciuridae; genus Marmota; species Marmota flaviventris. Next base: position 144,610,107 of record NC_092498.1, on the reverse strand, counting down.
GCTGTCACTCCTCCTTCTGATAAGCTAGCTCCCATCTCTCCCCTGTCTTGCTCAAGAACCATCAACGGCTCCCTATTGCTTCCGGAAAAAAACCCAGACTCCAGCCTGCATCCACAGCTGTCTCCGTGGACCCCACCCGGCTCTGCCGAGAGCTGACTCTGCAGGAGTCCCCAGGGGCCCCTGGACCCTAGTGGCTTCCAGAGCCGCCTCCTCCCTATGCTCTGGGAAACCTCGCTTGGCCACGCCCACCTTCATCACCCCGCCCACCGCCACCTCCACGTGCCTGTCCAGCTCCCACTGGGGGACACTCCCGGGCCACTCTCTCTCCTTGCCCTGTTCTGGGGAGAGGCGCTTCATCTTCCTGTCTAGATCAGAACTTGGGATCCTCCCGCCTCAGCCTCCCAAGTGGCTGGCTTACAGGCGTGGCTCACAGCCCCCAGTCCGTATTTCTTGTGCTGTTTAGAAAATCTCTAGGGCTGGGGTGTGGCTCAGCACGTGGGAGGCCTGGGTTCCATCCCAGCACATAACAGAGACAGAGAGGGACAGGGAGGGAGAAAGAGGAGAAGATTCTAGAGGGGCCCTCGAGACGCTGACCATCCTGGAAGAAGCCGGAGTCCCTGGGAAGGAGGAAAATCTCGCACATTTGATGAAGTGAGATGCTCAACCACGTCCAGGGGTGAACTGCTCAATGCATGGACTGAATTTGAAGGTGAAGACAGAAACCACAGCGGACATCATTTTCCACCAAGGGTGCCCCTGCTCACCTCGGGGGTCAGCCGTGATGGCCTCCTTGCTCAGGGAGATCTTGCCGATGACATCGTCGTGCCTGCGGGAAGGCAGAGGGGAGTCATGGAGCAGCGGCAGCCCTCAAGGGCTGGGCGGTGACCTCATGCCTCACCTCCTGGGCACCCCGCCTGCCCCCACGCACCCAACGGTGTCCTCGTCCAGCACATACAGGGCCAGGTGGTGGAAATCCAGGGGCAGATGAACCGTGTACTCCTCGCCCCAGAAAGGGCTCAGGCTCCTCCAGATGGTGGCTGTTCTGCAAGAGGCAGGAGGGGAGGCTGGGCACCCTGAGACCCGGATGCACGCTATCATGCCCGGTGTGGACTGTCCCCCAAAGGCTGTTGTCCTGGATCGGGGGCTCACCCTTGCCCCTGGATTCACCCACTGAGGGGCAGCTGGGAGGCGGGCAGCTTGACTCCGCCGCACCCTCTGCCCCCATGCTCCGCCTCAGGCCCAAAGCTAGGGAGGCCCCACCATGGACTGAGACCCTGTAACCTGGAGCCAAAATACACCTTTGCTCCTTTAAGTGGTTTTCCTCAGTAATTTTGTCACAGCAACAGGAACCCACAAGCACCCACCCAGGGACACACATGTGCATGAGTACATGTGCACACACACATGCACAGGGATACACACGGACACGCAGACACTCCCAGATACACCAAGGAAGCCAGAGACACATGCGTATGGATACACATATGCATGCTCAGAAATTTCTAGAAACACATTCATAAATATAGTCACCCAAATAGACACGTCAGAACATAGAGACACACAAAGACCCAGAGACACTCACAAACCACAGCTATACACAGCTCACTCACACACACACACCCCCCCACACACACACTCACACCCACCCAATTCCATTTGCTCCTTCACTCCATGGCCTCCACCCAGATTGAAGGAGTAGCCTGGTGATTGGGGGGCGCTCCACGTGTCCAGGCGGGTAAGGTGTGGGAGAGAGGGGTGGGGGAGGGGGAAGTCTTCCTGCAGGAGTTAGTCAGGCAAAAAGGAGCAAGATGATGAGGACAGGTGGTCTAGGTGGCAGGACAGCATGTGCAAAGGCCCCAAGGCAGGAACGAACGTTTCAGGAAAGTGTTGGGTGGAAAACGAGGGAGCGTCAAGGGCCACCGTGAAATCAGAAGGGGCAAAGCACCCGGGGTTTCACAGCATGCAGCAAGCCAGGGTGACCACAGGGGGCTAGGGACCAAGACAAGCAGGCAAGGGGCACGGGCTCGCAGCATCGGGCCCTGGCAGCCTGCAGACGCACTTCCTCTGACCCAACAGGGAAGAAAGAATCGGCTCAGCCCACTGAAGATGCACCCAGAGTCACGGGTGCAAATCGGGGGCTTCCTCCCTGGCGCTCCCTTCTCGTCTTGCTGGCCCAAAGGAGAGCGCATGCGCAAGTGCACACACGTACCGCCCCACCCCCATGCCCAGCCCTGGGCACCGTCCTCCCAAACGGCCCCACCTTCCACCTCAGCGTCTTCCCACCCAGGTCCCCTCAAGCTCCCCACCCCGTGACCCAGGTGGCTCCTCACAATCCAAAAAAGGGGGACTCAGCAGCCCAGGGTCACATGAAAAATCAATCTGTGGGTCTGGGGCAGCATCACGGGACAGGGCCAGGGGGCGCCTGGGCACAGGGAGAACGACGCAGGTCAGCCAGGGTGCTGCAGCTGACCCCCAAGGTGGCCTCCCCACCCCCACTCCCGGCCCATCTGGACCAGAACTGGCGCCAGAAGCATCCTGAATCCTGCCGTCTCCATAGGAACCGAGGCCTCCCGCCCACCTCAGGCCCGCGGGGGCTGAGCGCTGTCCCTGGGCTGCGGGTGGGAGCCCCGCGCAGCCGGCGCCACGCCCCCTTCAAAGACCCGTGCACTGAACACGACAGCTCACCCTCGCGGGTTCACTCCTGTGTGACCAAGTAGGCGGGCCCTGGTGCTCACGTGTGCACACCTGTGTATATCCATGTCATACGCCACACACGGGCACACACAGCCCTGTGGGCCTGCACACCCACAAGGACAGCCACACGTGGTCACACGCACTCACACCCGCTCTGCGACACCCACACCCACACTCACAAGCAGGCCATGCGGGGCAGGCATAGCCGGATGCACACGCGCTCACACACACACGCGCACAAGTGCCCGCAGCACCAGCAGGCCCGGAACAGCCAGTCCAGCCAAGCGTGTGGTGCCCGCCCCCAGGGAGGCCACTGTGGGAGGCACAGACTGGCAGCAGCTGAGTCAGCCCCAGGGACGCAGCAGGAGCATCGCAGGTCTCAGGGAAGGGCATCAGTGGCCAGTGGGGCTGGATGGGGACAGCAGCTGGCAGCCTTGGCCATGGCAGAGAGTGGCCACCTTCAGCCCACACATCGCCTGTGGGGTAACAGTGACCTCCCAGCTCCTCTTTAAAATGTGGGTTCCCATTCCTGGATTCCAGGACTGGAAGGCATCCCCCCCCCAGCTCCCTGGGCCCCTCCTCACCTAGCCACCACCTCGTCATCCACTTTCACGAGGCAGTAGGGGTCGCTGCTTCCAGAGCTGTGGAAGAGATGGGAAAGGATACCCATGGGTGGGAGTTCCCATCCACCTTCATTATTCAGGTAGGGCGAGCCAAGGCCCAGAGAGGGGAGGAGACTTGCCCAGGGTCACACAGCATGTCGATCAGAGGCAAGACCCATAGCATGCCTGGCCCACCACACGCATGGGCTCTGGGCTTCCACTGCAGAAGTGGAACACTGAAGCCAGAAAGTCCACTCTAACAGCCAGGAAGCTCAGAGCAGTGGCCAAGAGCTTGCACTGAGGGTCTCGGACTCTTGGCTGCACCCTGCCACCACCCGTGGTATAAGCCTGGCAGGTCCCATCCCCTCTCTGGGCCTCTGTTTTGCTGTTCTAGAAACTGGACATGGCTGAACACAAGCCTCTTGGGGGTTGAAGGGACCGACGGACAGAGGGATCATGGGCCAGTCCCCGAGCCCTCCCTGATGGGGCCCCCATGCCACCTGCTGGGACAAGCACAGTCCCCCAGATCTTCATTTTGGGGGTGTTTCCCTGGAGAGCAGAATCCCCATCCTCAGCAGGATGAACCTACAGGCACAGGCTGGGGACCCCAGGGGACGTCTGTGTGGCCTCCTGCAGCTGGTCAGCTCTGGCCTTCCTCGCGACAGCAGCTACAGGGAACCCTAGGCTGTCCCCATTCTAACCTCCTCCAAAGGCACCTCCTCAGAGGGCAGCCCTGACCACCAGGTCCTGCAGGCCAGGCGCGCGGCTGCTGAGGTCGCTGAGGCAGGACCGTCTGGTCCCCTTTCCAGGCTCCACCTCGGAACTTCCTTCCCAGGGTGCCCAGGACTCCTTCCCCCTCCAGCTCCATCCCACCTGCAGGACTGGGTGACCCCAGCCTCCGCTCCCCCACCCTCTGGACCCTGTGGCTGAGTGACACCTGTGCCTCCATGGCCTGTGTGGGGCTCTTTGTCCCTGAGCCTCCCTTGGGCAGAACCCACCCTCAGCTTCCCCAGCGCACACATGGGTCACCCCTGCTGGGACCCACCAGCCCTCCCCATTGACCCGGCCTGACCCCAGGTCCCTCGTGGGAGCCAAGTTCCACACGTCAACCCCGGGCTCTGACGCACAGTGGCCTTATCAGGCCCCTATCGGGTAGGGGCGGGCCTCGTCCAGACCCTGATCTCCCCAGACTCTTGGCCTCTCCCACGGCCCCAGCTCAGGCGCGGCAAAGCAGCCCTGCCCAGTCTGTTCTGCGCACTGCGTTGGCCAGCATTCAAAGCTGAGCTGTGCCGCCTCAGGCAGGTGACTGGGGTCCTCAGTCTCCCCATTAGTAAAGCAGAAGTGCAGAGCCTAGGGCCTGGCCATAGGAGCCCCCATGACTGACAGGCTGCATGAATCATGACCACTCCACATGCCCGGACTGAGAGGGCACTGGCCACCAGGAGCCCCTGCGGCACAGCCACCCCAAAAAGCAGGGTGGCTGGATCCCCAGCTGGGCAGAAAGAGGCCCCCTTGTCCTTGCTGTGGGTCATCACCCACCTCAGAGCTCACCTAGACCAGGAAAATCGAGGGAGCAGGGGTGGCCGGGAGAGGCAGGAATGAGATGTGCCTCAAATCCTTCCCTAGAGAACCAGGAGCCGAGGCCAACATCCTGGCTGGCAGAAGCTGAGGCCAGCGTGCTGGCCCAGGGACAACACTGGCCACCTCCTCCCAGGACTGACAGAGGAGCCAGACCTCAGCAAAATGGGCAGCCACTTTCTGACCGGGGCCCTTCAACTCTCCAGCAATGGGCAGGCGCACCCCTGGCCTCTGCCCCACCAGGTCCATAATCTCTACTTCTCAGGAACTCTGAGGACGTCCCAGAAAGAGGGTGACATAGGAAACACTTGCGCATTTGCTCTCATTGCAGTCTGTCTGGGGTGGTGATGGGAAAGGGGGTGGCCGGGTTGCTCTAGTGTGAGGCGGGGAGGCAGCAGGCTCCCGAAGTCAGAGGCAGGGTACTCCTGGCTGGGGTCCACAGCTCGGGGGATTAGGGCAGGACTGAGCCACAACCTTGGCATGGGCAGAGGCTCCGAGCCCGTGTCCCTGCTCCCATCCTGCCACAGGTACACCCTCCAGGTCCCCCAAGCTCACAGCTGTACCTGGGATCCAGATGGAGACTCCATCCAGAGCTCCCTCAGCCCCAGGGGAGGGAGACCCAGGCCCAGAGAGAAGCAGGTTCAAGGTCACCCGGCAAATGCCCTCCCAAGGATTCCACCCCTGTCTTGCAGCTGCCACCCTCAGGACCAGCAGGATGGCCCCTCCCCCACCTCGTTCTGCTGATTCAGCAACTGCTGACTCAGCCTGGGGAACCACAGCAGGGGCTGAGGCTGAGGGGACCCCAAGGGTCCCCAGCCCCATCACAAGGGCAGGGGAGAGGCTGGAGGGGCAGTTGACTCTTTAAGTGGCTGAACATCCAGGGAAGGCCACTGGGCTGTGGCAACACTGGGTGCTCAGGGCTCTGAGCCCTGAGGGCCACATGGGATGCTTTGCAACCTGAAGGTGACACACACAGATTGTTGGGGCCCTTTTGATCCCCACCCTCTGGGGCTCCTCCCTGAGGCCCCGTCATGGCCACCTCCCCACCCCCCTCTCCCCACCCCCCAGGCCTGGAGAAGAGGCTCCAACGGCCCCTGCCTGGACTGAGGAAGACACCCTGCAGCTCCCTCCTGGCTTGGATAGAATTCCCCGGGGCCATCCCCGCAGCACGTCCCAGGGACAAAGGCCCCCATCCCGGGCCGGGGCGGGACAGGTGCCAATCCTGGGTGCCCCTCCCAGGGCAGCGGTGGGCAAGGGGCCTCTCGCCCGGCCTCGCGAAGGCGGACTTGCCCCCATACCGGCTCCCAGCCGAGACCCCCCGTCCTCCCGCCTAAGCTCCCCGCACGGGGACGGGCGAGTCCAGCCCACCCGCGCCTGGCGCCCCTCGCCCCCAGGCACCCGGGGTACTCACACGTCCTTGGCGGGCAGCGCCCGGCCCTCCACCACGCGGATATTCAGGGAGCTGCTCTTGGCCATTGCGCCTGGCCCCAAACTTTGCGGGCAGAAGGGCGCCCAGGTTCCGAGGCTGGACCAGGGGCGCCTACATGTCACCAGCTGCAAGCTGGCAGCCCTGCCCCGGGTCCCGGCGCCACTTGTCCGAGACCCGCGTAGCTGGACGGGAGGTTTCCGAAGGAGGAGCAATGGTTGCCCGGGGAGGGGGCGTCCGCCCGGACTCCACAGGTAGTCGCCGCGCTCCGGACAGGCGGGGCGCGCGGGCGGGGACCCTCGGCTCTTGCCGGGCGCCTGGGGATCGGCGAGGACCGACTGGGCGGGCAAGGGGCGGCCGGAGGCCCAGGTCCTTCCCCCCAATCCCGCCTCCCGCGGGGTCCCCCGCCCGCCCTCGGCCCGGCTCGCGCGCCCCCTGCCGGCACCCCGGTGGCGCGCGGGAGCTCACCGGCTGCGGCGACCCGGGTGCGCCCGGGCGGGCTCGGCAGGTGGGGCGGGGCCGCGGCCGTGATGGGCGTGGCCATGGCTCCGGTGAAGTTGGCCTCGGGCTCCGGAGACACAGTCGTCACCTGCTGGTCCCCGATCCAGTGCGGTCCCTTCTCTCCCGCCCTCCAGGCACCGCCTCCCGGTGCAACCTCCCGGGCTCGCCCAGGAGCGGCATCCGCGGTCGGCGGGAGGCGTCGCTAGAGAGAGTGGCACCTTCCCTGGGGGTCCGTCCAGAGTCCAGCCAGGGACCCCGAACGTCCCCCTCCGTCTCCTCTTAGTTTGCAATGAGCCCTGAGTGTGACACGGCTCTCAGACGTCACGGGCTGGCACTGCGGGGGAGGACGCCACGGCCGGAGGGGGAGGGGAGCTCGGAAATCACCGCTGCCACCACGGTGATAAGAGCCAGTAGGTCGCTGGAACGCTGACCGCGTGCCAGGCAGTGTCCCGTATTATCTCGGCTCAGCCCTCCTAAGAACTCGGTGCTCTACGCACTGCTTAGTGTTGCCCCCATTTTGTGAATAAAGAAACTGAGGTTCAGAGAAGTTAAATGGCTTGGCAGACATCAAAACAGTCAGTGACTGGTTTGCCTTCCTGGGTTCGAATCCTGGCTCTGCCAGTTGGCGGCTGCATGGCCTTGGGAAAGCCAGTTACCCCTCTGTGCCTTGGCTTGGTTTTCCCTCATCTTTTCAGTGGGGACTACATGGTATCTCACTCCCCAGGCTTTGAATTAAATGAGATAATGTGCCCAAGGTCTGAGAACAGTGATAGACACCTTGTAAGTTTTCAGTGAGTGTTTGATATTATCATTGTCCCTCAAGGTCCAACTAAATGCCACGTCTCCTGGGAAGGCTTCCAGGAGGCTCTTCCAACACAAGCAGAGATTTTCTTCCCTTTCTGTCTGCTACCATGGCTCCAGGTTTGTACATGTGACAAGTTTTTAATGAGATAATGTGAGCAGAAGGGCCTGTCTTGGGGTAGACACTTAGATTTATTTTTTCCTGACAGCTCATTGTGTGCTTGCTCAAGACCTCTTAGGCTGGCACGGAGCCTGGTCCACTCAGGGCTGGGCACCAACGGGAGGGCCCTGCAGCACGGAGCACAGTCAACACCCAAACCGGCAGGACAGGGAGTGCCCTGCCCGGTCACAGGAGCCACCTAAAGGTCTGCTTCCTGAGCTCCCCCCACACACCCCAGCCAGGCTGGGAAGGATTCGGAGCCCTGGACTTCTCTCCCCAGCTGGTTATGCCTCGTGAGTCCTCCTGCCCCAGAGACTGGGCCTCAGTGGCCGCGCCCGGGAAATGGACCAAGCAGAAGCAGCCCAGGGGCTTGCGGCATTAACAGACCCTCAGGAGGATTCGAGGCTGGATTCAGGGTAGGACCCAGAACCCTGGTAGCCCCAGAGGAGTGGTCAAACTCCTCCCCCACATGGTCTTCAGCAATCACCCCAGATTGCCCCCAAAGTAAGTGTCCAATCCAGGAGGAACCCAGTACGTGCTATGTGGCCACAGCTTCTAGACAGGGTCCTGCGCCACCCCTCCCCCTCCTGGGTGGGAGCGTCGGGCTGACCCCTTTCCTCCTGGGACCAGGGAAAGGCCATCCTGCACCCCGGGAGTCCTGGGGGAGCCCGAGGGGCCCATCTTCCTGAGCTGAGCAGGGAGTCCATTCCCCATCACCCCACCAGGCCCCCAGGGAGAATCACCAGAGCTACAGGCAGCCAGGCCCCCCCAGGGAGCCAGCTCCACATCTGGTGTCTGACCCCTCAGTGCACCTGGGGCAGTGGCCACGCTCCCTGAATGTTCCGCATGGCCTGGCCACTTCCTGTTGTTCCGAGAGGCTGTGACGGGTGACTGGCAGAGGCTTGGAGTTCTCCTAGGACAGCACCTGTCAAGGGGCCAAAGGGAAAGAGTGGTCCCCAGAGGTGGTATGACCTGCTGGGGCCACCAGCTGGGAAAGATGGATGGGAGGCCTGTTGTTCTCATGGGTTATTATGAGAGTTAGTCAGGAGAGAAGGTTAGGTGCCTGGTGTCCTTCCTGGCACATAGTAGGTGCTCAAGAAACAGTCAAGCTCCTCCCCACCAAACTCCTTAAAGGCAAACCTACAGCGTCTTCTTGCCTGCTCTCTATGTAGTCGGCACCTGTGGGCTGCAGACAGCAGATCTTAAGGGGGTGCAGTGCTGGCCTCCAAGTCCAAGAGCGGAGGGTTTAGGTCATGCTGACCTGGATATCTGTAGGTAAGTGTGCTCCCTCTTAGTGTCTCGGTTTCCTCATCTGTAAATTGGGACTCATATAAGTACCACCTCAGAATGTATGTGAGCCTGGAGTAGAGTGTCAGATGCTCAGCACCACTAGTATACAGCAAATGCTCACCAGTGTCAAGGCCATGGGGGGACATCCTGATTCCACACCTGTGCCTGATCCCGAGCCCCACCTGGTGGCTTGGTTTTGAGGCCACCTGGGTGCCGATGACTTGGCTGGGGTGCAGCCCCAGACCTGGCCCCAAATTCCTGGGATGAGTGACGCCAGTTTTCAGGGATCAGTGCTGTTCCAGACTGCAGAGTTGGAGGAATCTGGAGATTTTTTCCCTGCTGAAAAATCTGATAGAGAGATCCCAGGATCAGGTGCTGGCCGCCCGGGGGGGCCTCACTGCCCAGGCCTGGCCATGTCCTCCCACGTCTAACAGGTGAGCCAGGGCCCACCAGAGCTCACGGATGGAGCAGGGAGGGCTCCTCGTGCTGAGGGGGGTCAGCCTGGGCGCGGGCAGTGCTGAGCAGGCCTGTTCCCACCTGCTGGTAAGATCTCAGGTGCACGTGACTTTCCAGCCCCACGGTCAGTAAAACCACCTTGGGAACTTAAAATTGGCCACGATAGGAAAATTTACACCATGGAAATTGGCAAACTTTTTTTGAGAGTCGGTTTACCCACACACCACTGGACATGGGACTCCCCAGCCTCACGGGCCTCTGGAAAACTCCTGAATTCAACCCCCTTAGTCTTTCACACACACACACACCCGAGTCCCACCACCTCCTCTCATCTTCCTTTTTTGATATAAGTACATAAGTCCTCCCAGTACAACTGAAAAGAGGTGAAAGGACATAAAACACAGATATCTATCTGCTGGGCGCAGTGGCACACACCTGTAATCCCAGCTGCTCAGGAGGCTGAGGCAGGAGGATGCCAAATTCAAGTCCAGCCTAGTCAACTGAGAAAGATCCTGTCCTCCCAGAATTTAAAAACGTGCTGGGAGTGCATCTCAGTGATAGATACTTGCTGACCATGCTTGAGGTCCTGGGTTCAGTTCCCAGAACCACAAAATCAATCAATCAATCAATCAAGCACAGATATCAGTGTAGCATCAATGCAGTGGAATATTACATGACTATTAAAAAGGATATTCTCAAAGAATATTTAATGGCAAGAAAATATTTTTTAAGATGGTGAGGGGAAAAACATCGCATTCAACTTAAATAAGCATGATCTTAATGCCATAAAATAGTCTATGTGTGTGTGTGTGTGTGTGTGTGTGTCATTGTCACTGACTCTTCAACAGATTCGTATTGAGCGTCTGCTGTGTCCTGGACCATGAGGATAGAGCGAGGGGACAGTTCCACTCTGCTTTCCTGGGGCTCTCAGAAGAGTGCAGGAAATGGACAAAAGTAATAGATATTAAGCTGGGTGCAGTGGCGCATGCCTGTCATCCTAGGGGCTCGGGAGGCTGAGGCAGGAGGATCGCTTGAGCCCAGGAGTTCAGGGCGAGCCCCGCAGCAGAGAGAAACTCCAGCTTCATGCTTGCTCCAGTTTCTGAAGAGCCGCCATCCTTCCTGGGCAGCCCGTGCGCGGCCCACAGGAAGCCCCGGGAGGGGGCGGGCAGACAGCGCCACCCCTGCCCGCGTGCCCGGCTGGCCCAGCTCCCAGCCCGGTCCTTGTTCTCTGGTTCCGTGGTATCTACATCCTCATCTTATCTCCTAAATGTCAGGGACAACGTCTGATTCATGTCGCACCTCCCACGCCTCTTGGCACAGAGGACTCGCCACACTCGCTGGGTGAAGCAGAACTCGGCTCCCCGGGGGGTTGGGGCCAGCCTCTTTCCGTCTGTCTGCGGGTCTGTCTGTCCCTCTCGCGGTCTATTACTTTTCTGTCCTCTCTGCTCTCGGTGTTGATGAGGGTGGCTTCCTCGTACCCTGCATGTCGCCACTCTCAATCCTCTAGACCTCAGCCTCCCCTCCTGGGAAGTGAGGCTCCTTTTGAGGCCGAGGCTGGGGCAAACGCCAAGCCTGCCTGTGGTGGCCGGGCGGGACTCCAGGCCCGAGGAGACGTGGGAGGAGCGGGCAGGGATTCCAGAACCCGCCTGTGCCAGCTGCCAGGAGGGAGGGCTGCTGCTTCCCCTCCTCCCTGAAAACAAGGTGTCTGTCTCCCGGTGCACCGGCTCCCTCCCGGAAGGCCCCTCTGCCCAGCCTCGGAATGGAGAAGAGGAAGGGGAAGCCACCCAGCCTGAACTGGGGGTGGGGCAGTGGATATTTCCAGAGCTGGGGGTTTGTGGCCAAGGGCCAGGCCAGCTGGAAACGGTGTCCTACTGTCACTCAGCAGCCCAGCCAAACCCATCCCCCAGGAGGTGGGGACAGGGACGGCAGGAGGCTGAGCTGGCAGGAGCCTGGAACCAGCCCCACAGCATGGCAGAGGACTTAGAAGCAGTTCCTGTTTAACAGAGAGGCCGCTGAGGCCTGGGGGTGGTGTGGTTCGTCCCCTAGAGCTGAGGGCCCCTCTCCAGCCTGGGGACTCCCTCCTCCATGCTAAGCCATGAGCCACTCCAGGGCAGCACACTAACATCAGCTCCCACGCTTCTTAGCCGTGAGTCCTCAGGGGAGTCCTTAACTACACTGGGCCCTGGTGCTTCCTCCGTGGTCACTTGTAGCACAGATCTGGCCCCTTCTTGGCCCTCTCCATCCCTGACCTACCCCTTTGTGCCGCACACCAACCTACAGACCTTTGTTCTCTTGTAGGAGCACAGCTACACCCTCCTGCCCCAGGGCCTTTGCAAATGCTGTCCCTTCCATCTGGACCACTCCTCCTGCCCTCCTGACCCTTCAGGTCTGAGCTTCCCTGCCCCTCTCTTCACAGTGTAATGACACATTGCTGGGTTGTTTGATTCCTCTGACCTCCCCACTGGTCTGTAAGCCCCACAAGGACAGGTATTATCTTGTTTGCTGCTGTAAACTCTGCATCCACCTATACTGCCTGGCGTAGATAGTAGGTGCTCAATAAAAAATTGCAAAAGTTGTCTAAGAGCATAGAAATTAGACAGGCTACACACCAGCCTTCAATGACAGCGTCCCCTGAGGCGGGAAGGAAAGAAAAGGGGCTGGGGAGGGAAAGACCCAAGAAGGGCCCCCACATGTCTCATGTCTGCAGTCTTGTGGTTGAGGGGGGAGGGAGTTCCACACCCAAGTGGCCTCAATACCAACTGCACCAAACACACCCTAGGTACCAGGAGAGGGCAGAACACGGGACCTCGTCGAAATTAAAAATGTTGCTTTGCAAAAAGACCATGTGAGAGGGAAATGCAAAGGAAAACCACAGCGAGACATCGCCTCGCCCCAGTTTGAACACACGTTGGCAAAGATTCCAAGAAAGGGGAAGCTCCTAGCCAGTGGTGGGGATGTAAATTAGCCTAACCGAAAACAGCCAGGAGGGTCCTCAAGACGCTGAAAATAGAATCCCAGCCCTCCAGCATCTGCCCCTGAGTGGGTCTTGGCTGGAGAGGAGTCAGTGCACTGAAGATCCGCGTATGGCAGCCAGAGCCGAGAGGGAACCAACCTCGGCAGCAATCGAAGGGTCAAAGATACAGTGGAACATTATTTCGCCATAAAAAGAGAAATCCTGTTATTGCCAACGGGGACAAGCCCGGAGGACACTGTGTTGGGTGAAATAAGCCAGGCTCAGAGAGGCAGATGACCCCTTGTCCTCACCCACAGAGGGAGGCTGACAGTGTGGACCTCACAGAAGCAGAGAAAGGGATGGTGGCCACCAGAGGTTGGGAGGGGACCTGGGGTGGGGATGAGTCAGAGCGAGGCCGACAAGTCTGCAAAGTTAGAGCTCGGTGGGAGGAACGTGCTTTGTATATCTCAAAATAGCCAGAAGACAGGGCTTTGCACGTTCTCACTGCGTAGAAAGGGCTGGAGATCTTGCTCAATGGTAAAGCACCCCTGGGTTCAACTTCAGTACAAATAATAAATAAATAATAAAAATAGAAACAAAGAAACAAAAAAAAATTTTTTTAAAGGGTTGGGGTATAACTCAGTGGTGGACTATGCCTTGGTTCAATCCCCAGTCACAAAATAAATAAATAAATAAATAAAAATGAAGAATTTTCAAATGTTCGCTACTGTCATGTATAACTAAAAAGAACAAGAACAACAAAAGAAGTTTAAAATGTGGTATATTACAGAGAAGAATGGAAAGACAATACAGAGGGGGAGAAAATGTTCCACCAAGAACTACTCAGAATAACTTGATAGGCGTCTAGAACATATAAAGAATTCTCACAGAGAGAATCTCAAAACTCAGCACAGAAAAATAACCCAACTGGAACAGGGTGAGATGTGGGCAGGCTGGGCTGAGCTCCGGGTGGCGCTGGCCTGGAGAGGGTGAGCCTGGTCCTATCCCCAGCACTGAAAAAAAGAAAAAATCAAAAACCAAAAAAACCCCATATATACTGTATGATTCTATTTATATAACACTTTTTTTTTTCCTTTTGGACTGAGATTTGAACCCAGGGGAGCTTCACTACTCAACTTCATCTCAGATCGTTTTATCTTTTTTATTATTTATTTTTTTAGTACGGGGGATTGAACTCAGGGGCACTCGACCCCTGAGCCACATCCCAGCCCTATTTTGTATTTTATTTAGAGACAGGGTCTCACTGAGTTGCTTAGGGCCTCTCTTTTGCTGAGGCTGGCTTTGAACTTGTGATCCTCCTGCCTCAGCCTCCCGAGCGGCGGGGATGACAGGTGTGCACCATCAACCAGACTATATCATTCTTGAGGGGACAAAACTATACAAATGCGTGGTTGCCAGGGGTGCAGGAGGGACATAAAAACTGTTAAACACAAACGACTGAAGGCCATGGCATGGAACTCAGCTCCTGCACAGACCAAACTAAAAATCAAAATGGAGTCATGAAATTAAGCGGTTTATCTGACCTTCCCAGAAATTAGGATTAGAGAGATAACAAGTTAAATTTCCCAAACAGGCCAGTGTCCACGGACACTGTAATGAAGTTTTGCTGCTTTAATCCCTACACAAAAGAAGTCACCTGAAATAACCTAACGTTGGCTCAGGGGGTCTTCTGAGCCTGTCTCCCTGCCTTGGAAGGAAAGGAGTTTTGAATGGCCAGGGTGCTTTGTATTTCTCTTTGCCCTTTCTTCAAGCCCCTCCATTTCTGTAACGCCCTCCTCTGCTTCAATCATCAATATATTTATTCTATTTTTTGTGGAATAATGTGTTGCCAAACCCTAGAAATGAACATAAGGCCAATTAAGCTCCTCCCATATAGGGCCTGGGCCTAGCTCAGGGGAGGAGCCAGTGTCTACAAGAGCTAAGCCCTGGCTGGGTCTATCCCTCCTTCCTTCCTTCCCTCCTTCCTTCCTTCCTTCCTTCTTTCCTTTCTTGGTCTGGCAATGTTGCCAAGGCTGGCCTCAAACCACACCCACCCTGAGGGGAGCCTCCTGTGCCAGCCTCCCAAGAAGCTGGGACTATAGATACATACCACCCAAGCCAAGGCCCTGGCTCAATCCCCAGCACTGCAAAAGAGAAAACAGGAAAAAAAAAATGGTAGACCCACTCTGATAAACCATTTGCAGTTTCTTTGGTTGTTGTTGTTGTTATTATTATTATTATTATTTGTAACAGGAATTGAACCCAGGGGCATCTAGCCACTGAGCCACATCCGCAGTCCTTTCTATTTTTTATTATGAGATAGGGTCTCGTTAAGTTGCTGAGGGCCTCACTAAGTTGCTGAGGCTGGCAACCTTCCTGCCTCAGCCTCCTGAGCTGCTGGGATTACATGCAGTTTTTGATACCGTTAAAAATACACTCAACAGACAAGTCAACAATAATTCTACTCTTACGTACTCACACAAGGGAAATGACAATTTATGTTCACACAAAACCTGTACATCAATGCAGGGTGTATTTGCTTTTGCCTAGAACCATAAACAACACAGCTGTCCTCCATCTGAGGAAAGAATCAAGAAACTGTAGAATAAATACTACTCAGCAATGAAAAATCATGGACTTACGATTTGTGTCTCTGCTTGACAAATACCAAATGAATATTGCTAATTGAAGGAAGACAGACACAAGGGACTACCCCGTGTGTAAGCCCACCTATGATATTTCGAGAAAGAAGAAACTGTCAAGGACAGGGAACAAGCCTTGTGGTTGCCAAAAGCTGGGTAGGTTACAAACAGGCACAGGATTTCTAGGGACGATGGACATGTTTCCTATCTTGATTGGGATGGTGGTTACACAATTTTATGCATTTGCCTCAACCCGAAGAACCATATGTAGAAAAAGTGAATTTTATTACATGTACATCATACCTCCAATTTTTATTTAAGAAAAAAAAAAATGAGCCAGGTACAGTGGTGCACATCTGTAATCCCAGAGACTTGGGAGGCTGGGGCAGGAGGATCGCAAACTTGAGGCCTATCTCAGTACCTTTGTGAGACCCTCAGCAACTTAGCAAGACTGTGAAATGGGTTGGGATATGGCTAAGTGGTAAAGTGCCCCTGGTTCAATCCCAGTACAAAAAAATGAGAGAAAAAATGAGATCATGTATCTTATTATAGCTTGACATCAGATCATGCAGAAAGAAAATATGTGCAAATCAATGCAAAATGCTCAAAAATAAAATAATAATAATAATTATTGTTATTAGGTCTGTTTTGCTATACTAGGGTTTGAACCCAGGATGTTGAGTTACATCCCAGCCATTTTTATTTATTTTTTAAACCCTAACATTCTTTTGGATGGTTGAATGGACACACAGGCACATTAGTGAGGCCCAGGCCCACCCAGCCGGGAAGAGGTTTGGCCAGTGTGGCAAATTGTTTTTATTTCAGTACTGGGGATTGAACCCAGGGGCACTCTACCACTGAGCCGGCGTCCCCAGCCCGTTTTATATTTTATTCATTTATTGATTCATTTTCAGTACTGGGAATTGATTGCGGGGAACTTTACTACAGATCCCAAGCTCTTTTTAATTATTATCTACAGACAGGGTCTCATTAAATTGCTCAGGGCCTCACTAAATTACTTAGGCTAGCTTTGAACTCGCGATCCTCCTGCCTCAGCCTCCCAAGACACTGGGATGACAGGCGTGCGCCCCCACGCCGGCCTCCCTTGGCAACAACTTGGTGGAGGACCCCCCTCCCCACTGCACCCGAGGTGGAGGAGCTGGGTGGGGGGAGCGCCTCCCGCCTCCGCCCCTCCCTTCCTCCCTCTCCCAGGGCGGGTTCCCCTGGCCGCAGCCTGGCAATGGAATGTTGTGTCGTTGGTTGCCCAGGCAACCAGGGCCCGTTCGGCCACTGCCTCCTGGGAGTCCTGAGCGCGCGGCCGCGTTCCCAGGGCCTCGTAGGCTCCTGCTAGACTCCAGCAGGTTCAAAGGCAGCGAGGCGAGCGAGCGCGGGGACGATGGCAGTGCCCTGGGAGGACTATTTCCGGCTGGTCTTGCAGGAGAAGCTGTCCCAGTGAGTGTGACGCAGACAGGGAGGAAGGCAGCGGTGGGCGGGTGGCCCACGCCTGCTCCCCCAGCCCCTGGGTCCCCGTTCCTCTGGACAGTTCACAGTGAGAAAGAAGAAGCTGAGGTTCTCAGAGGAACCGCGACTTCCGCGAGGGCTCAGGCATTAAATCCTTTGCCCCAAGGTGGGGAGGAAGGGAGGTGACCCCTGAGCTGCTCCCCCACCGGGAAACTGCGTTTTGGGGAGGAGTGCCTGCATTGAGTTGGCCAGTGCCACCGAGTGTCCCAACCTCAGTCCTAGCATCTGCAAAATGGGTCGGTGGGGGGGTCCCAGATCACAGTGGGCAACCCTTGCCAAATGAAACCTTAGTCTAGCCCCTCTGGGAGAGCAGGTCACCTGGACCCTGCTACTTTTGGCCAGTTTCCTGACTGGGTCTAACAGGGTCACCCTGGAGCTCCGCCCAGGAGGGAGCTGGTCCCCCACCCCACCTGCTGGCCCCACAGCCTTCCCTCAAACACCATTCCTCACCCACTGAGGTCACCCCCTAGGCCCTCCATCTGCCCTGCTCTCAGCTAGTGCCCTCCTGCCCTCCCCAGCCCTCCCTGACCCACTGCATTCTCTGCAGAATCTCCGGAGCTGGTCACTGGGCTCCTGCAGCTCTGCACCAAGTTTCTTCTTTTTCTTTTTTCTTTTCACAACAGCCACAGGAGATTCTTCTCTGCTCAAAGCCCCTCCTGGCTCCCATCCCACTCAGGGTCCAGCCAAAGTCCTCCCTCACCGTGACCCGCTGCAACCTGCCCTGGGCACCTCTCAATCCCCGCCTCCCACCTCCTGGCTCTTCTCTCTGGCCTCACCGCCTCCCACCATCCCTTCCCTGAGGGTCTTGGCATGGCTGTCTTGGACTCTGTCCCCTGGAGACTTCCACAGGGCCTGCTCCCTCCTCTGGGACCCCCCCCCCCGTTTCACTGTCCCCTCCGCAGAGGGATTTCCTGACTCCCTGTCGAAGTTCCCCTAGTCTGCTTACATCGTCATCTTGGGGTCTGCCATGCCCTACCAGTACTATAATTGATTAGCTTGATCTTCTGTGCCCCAGGAGAATTCCAGCTCCTGGGGGGGGGGGGCAGGGACTTTCTTTTTTGTCTTCTTTGCAGTGGCCCCAGCACCAAGAGCAGTCCTGACACACAGTGGGCGCTCAGGTCAACCCGCCCAATGAGTGAAGAATTCAGTAGCCAGTGGTGGCTGGCGGGGACATCTGGGCTCGAGGGTGGAATTGAGGAGCCCTGATTTTTGCCTCCTTGACCTCCACCTCCTTCTCGAGCCCCTCTAGGAAGACACTGGAGGAGAGTGTGGACCACTTCCCACCCGTACTGTGCCTCCTGGAGAAGAGGAAAGAGCTGGCAGCTGCAGACCGGGGTCTGCAGGCCCAGAGGGAGGTGAGCTTCCTCTGGGAGACTGTTCGGACCAGGCACGTCCCCATCCTGAGCCTTGCCTTCCTCTTCTGTCAAGAGGAGAATCAAGTGAGAGCGGTTGTGGGTGCACTGAGCACCTACTGCGTGCTGGGCATTGGGCTGGGATCTGGAGTGCTATCACAGTCCCTGCCCTCAGGAGGCTTACAGTCTAGAGAGGAAAAGAGACAAGTGACCAGATGGGGATCGTTGGGAGGGGGAGCACTGGGCCAAGGCCGTCGGAGCCCAGAGGAAGTCAAGGAGGACTTCCTGGAGGAAGGTCTTGGGACTCGCAGAGGGGCAAGCGGGCTTATTCAGCAAGGGGAGATGGGTTCGGGAGGTGGGGAAAGAAACAGGCAAAAGGGACCATCCTATGCAAAGACAGGGAGGCAAGGAAAAAGCACAGATGACCAAGTGGCTGGATGACAGTTTCAGGAGGAGAGGCTGAGACCAGGCAGGGTAGGGACACAGGCTTTCAGGATACAGGAGGGTGTTTGGGCTTCTTCCTGGAGCGGGGGAGCGGTGGCCAGATCCGAGCAGGGACAGTGGATCCGAGGGGTTAAGTGTGAACTGAAAGCATCGGATGACTTGAATCCCCAAACTCAGAGCCACTCCGCTCCTCACCCCCAGGAGTTCCACACCGCGATGACAGCCCTGGAACAGCGCTGGGCAGAGCTGGCACAGAAAGAGCAGCAGCTCAAGGGGTCCTTTGTCCGCTTTGACAAGTTCCTGCAGGTAGGTGGCGACGGCTGGGGGAAGTCACAGGGACCCACACCGTACAACCCAACAGGGGCCAGGGGTCCACACAAGTAAAAGGATGGGTTTAGTAATGCAAAAGGGACAGCCTGAGAGGAGGGGGAGGGGCGAGGGACCCAAATCTGAGATTGGGCCGAACTTGGCCCGCGGGCGGGTGGCTCAGCGTGCGTATCTGGGCGAGGAGGAGACGGCGGCGAGCTCCAGCTCCGCAAGTTCCCGAGTCGCATGGGTCGCGGGTCCCGCTCCCCAGGACGCCGAGATCCGGCGCGGCCGTGCGCTGCAACGGGCGGCGGAGGAGCGACACCGCGCCGACCGCCAGGGGGCGGAGGTGCTGCGGCTGCGGGCTCAGCTCCAGGAGCTGCGGCGGGAGCGCGCGCGGCTGCAACGCCGGCTGCAGAGGCTGGAGCCGTGCGCGCGCCTGCTGGAGCGAACGCTGGAAAAGCTGCCCGAGGTGAGCTGGGGAGCGCAGCCCGGGGCCCAGCTCCACCGTGCAGCGACAGAGTCCCCTGGCATGGACGGAGCACTAATGGAGCGCTGACTGTATGCAGGAACCATCACTTACTGAGTACTCACTGTATACCGGCAGCACGCTTTGTTCCTGAATCATCCCCACAGTCAGTAAAGTGGGTTCTGTTAGTGTCAACCCCATTTTACAGAAAGTCAACTCAGCCGATGTCACACAATTAGGCAAATGTGTGTGGCAGGTGGGGGAGAATCCGGATAATCAACAGGTATCACTAATTGAATGAACCCAGGAACGAATGTTAACCAGGCAGTGAGGCTTGATGGTGGCGGTCGGAAGGTGGAGTGGGGCTCACGTCTGACACCCTGGGGCCAGCGAGGTGCGACACCCCCCTTTCACAGTTGAGCAAATCGAGGCGCCGCTGGAGCGTTGGCGGCCCAGGCGCGGAGGGTAGGGCCAAGGGAATCCCTCTCCGGTCCCAGTTCCAGGAGGTCCCAGAGCTGGTGGCTCGTTTCGACACCCTGGCAGACACGCAGGTGGCCCTGAGGCTCACGGAGCGAGAGCGGCTGGCGGAGCTCGAGGCGACGCGGGCGCAGCTCCAGCGGCTGCGGGACAGCGAGCAGGACGAGCTCCTCGCGCAGGCGCAGCGGCGAGCAGAGCTGCGAGAGCGACTGGAGTCCGCGCGGGAGCGCGCGCTGCAGTGGGTGCGGCCTGCCGGGAGGCGCCAGGCGCCACCGTGCACTCCGGAGGGGCGGGCTGCGCTAACTGGGGGGTGTCAGACGTGAGAGTGCGCTACGGGGCCCCAGGGGCTGGCCCGCGGGGCACGTGACATGCCGAGCTCCCTTCCGAGGGTGCACCTGTCTGGTGCAGGTGGATGGGGGAAGCCCCAGCCCTTGGAGGACCCGTTCCCGCCTTAACCAGGAGCCCGGCGGGTGTATGGTCTCCAGGAATCTAAGTGGATTCAGATCCAGAACACGGCAGCCGAGAAGACCCTGCTCCTGGGCCGCGAGAGGATGTCAGCGCTCAACCTGTTCCAGACAGTGTGCCAGCACCTGAGGCAGCCACCAGCCCTGGACATTGAAGACACTGAGGGGCAGCTGGAGCAGGTGAGGCTTCCCCCGTGATGTCATGTCCTTCTTCAGAAACACTCGTCACCTCAAAACCTTCCCACCACAACACCTTCTCTGGCTAAGCTTGGCGCTAGCCCCAGATGTAGGCTCCATCAGCACCCAAGCACCCTGCCTTTCATCTCGGCTCTGACGGTGACCTTGACCTGCTGTGCAGAAGACAGACCCATACCCCTGGGTCTCAGGGCATCTTGTGCCGAGTGTCAGGTGCCTGCTGGACACCCCAGGTTTGTGCCCAGTCTCAGTGACAGCTCTGAGAAAGTGTACACTCTGACAGTCTGCTCCTGGCATGAGGGGTCTCGGCCTCTTTAGGGAGCCTGAGCACAGATCAGGCACCATACATCCTTTCCGCCCAGTGGCGCCACTAAACGTCCCTGTGGACGGAGCACACCTGGCTTCTCAAGGTTGAAAAGGCCGTAGGACACACAACATGGCCTACAAGGCCTCTTCTTTTTGCAGTACTGGGCACTGAACACAGGGCCTTGCACAGACTAGATGAGTGCTCTGCCACCAAGCTACATTGCTAGGCCTTTTCAAAATTCGAGATAGGGCCTCAATAAGTTGTCCAGATCTCAAACTTCCCATCCTCCTGCCTCAGCCTCCAGAGTTGCTGGGTTACAGGTGTGCACCACCACACCTGGCAACTTCATTATGCTTTTTCCATCTTTGCTGGAGGGTTCCCTTCTCAGATGCTCAATTAGGTGAGAAACCTGAGGGCAGCCCAGGGATGGTGGGTGGTGAGCTGGCCACCAACACCTATGACAGTGGATCTATGGATTCTTAGTATTATGTTCATATTAATTACAATAAAGAAGGGTCACCCACCTATGGAGATGAACAGATCACAAACCAATGAGTATGCCCCACCCAACGAACCCCACATCTGGGACACGGACACACATGGAAACATAAACTGAGTGATAAATAACACCTCTATGGTAACTTTGTTGCTCGGTTTCAGTCCTATACATAGGACACTGGGACATAACGGGTTTTAAAAAAGGGTGACATGAGGAGTGAACACCAACAGCTGGGAACGTGGACTGTCTGGCGAGGAGTTGCCCTGAACAGCCCTGGGAACCAGGTGGCTTTGCTGCTGCCCCATACGGGGGCCTCCCTGCCTCGCAGCCTCCCAGATGATGTGGGAGGGGGGAGGCTGGCCATCCACTAAAGGCTGGGATGTGCCGTGGCTGCACTCGGTCCCCCAGGTGAAGCTCTTCATCCTGGACCTCTCTGCCATGCTGGCCAGACATCGCCTGCCTGAGCCTGTGGCCGCCACCTCCCAGCCCTGACCCAGGTGAGCAGGAGCTGAGGGACCCAGCCCTGGGAGGAGGCCCCACACTCCCTAGGAGTACAGGCTCCGGGCCACCTGACCTGTTTTCCCAGGAGGAAGATGGAGCTGTGCCTGCCCAGGCCGCAGTGTCTAGATGCGTGTCTGGTATGATCAAGGTGGACCAGCAAGGGGCTTCGGGCAACGTGCGGGGTACCCCCTACCCAGAGGCCTGCAGCTCTGTACTCTGCCAGGGACGGGCCATCTTGAGGGGCAGCCGCTGGAGGCTCCTGACTCTCAGAACCTGAACAGGGTGACAGGAGCTCTGAGCAGGACAGAATCAGGATGGCTCTGACCTCTCATAGCCAGAGGGCAGCAGCTGGCCCTGTGGCCCCAGTTTGACTATCCTGAGCCCACACAGGCAGCTGACTCCCCTCTGAGCCAATAGAGCAACCTCAGGGGACCCAGGTGGCATCACATGGGGCGTACACAAACACTCTCAACTGCCACATTAGCTGCACGACCTGTGTCTCCCCCTTGTCTCCCCAAGAAGACTCTACACTCAGGTCGCGCAGAGGTACTCAATAAAGGTTTATCATGTTGAAAACCATCACTGAGCCTGAGGCACTCGGGGCTGGGACCATGTGACCATGACCTCTGAACCCAGAACTCACAGCAGCAGCAGCAGTGACTCAGTTGCCACCTTGGGTCCTGCCTGCCTGACTTTGCTGGCGAACTCCTACACAGGCTCCAAGGCCTGACTCCAGTGTCCCTTGGTAGAGGCAGGGGCTGCCCCTGTGGCCAGAGGCACTTCCTTCCCACAGGGCACAAGCTCCTGCAGGCAGCCCCCCAGTAGCGCATGGGAAATGACTGCTCGTGTCCACATTGGGGCCAGGCTACGGGCTGAGTCCTGGTCCTTACATCCTCTTCCTCATCTTGCCCTTCCTGGAGGGGGCACCCCGGCCAAAGGCGCCCTGTTGCAGCTCCCGGACCCGGCGGCGGTTGCGAGCGGAGAGCTGCTTGAGGCCCCCGCGCTGCAAGAAGCGCATCTTCTGGGCCCGGCGTCTCTGCTTCAGGATCTGCTGCTTGGTCTTGAGCTCGGAGCGCACGTGGCCTATGGAGGCACCCGGGGCGCGGGACTGGGATGCACCTGCCAGGACATGAATCGGGGGCTGAGCGGCTCCTCCCTGCCCCTGTCCTTGCCCTGCTCAATGCTGTGGCCCCCAGTGGCTGGTATGCAGTGGGTACTTAACCAGGAGAGAAGGGAGAGGGAAAGAGGAGAGTCAAAGGCAGCCGGAGAGAGGGAGGAGGGGACAGAGGAGACAGCACTGGCAGGAGGACACCAGAGGAGTGGGCCTGTGACCCGGCCAGGAGACAGGCAGGCCCTGGCAGCCCCAGGCACAGAGCGCAGGCAGCGGCCAGCCCCACTGGGTTGCGGAGATAAGTAGAGGCTAAGTCCACCCAAGGGAGCCTGGGACATGGTGCCAAGTTCCCCTCTCCCCAGGGGTGGATCCAGGTGGAGGGTGGCAGGCAGCCGGGCAGCCTGTGTTCAGTCCCTGTCCTCACCCTCGTTTCCCTGCTTATAAAGTAGGCACTGTCTCCTAGACCCACAGGTCATGTGTGACATGTCTAGGACACAGCCTGTACCTCCCTAACAGTAGGCTAACCCGCAGTGTTTGGGGGCAGGGTTAGAAGGGTCCAGCTGCTGCAGATGAATCCCTTCAGAGCATGAAGAGGACTGAGTGGGGTCGGAGGGCAGGCAGTGGCCTCGCTACTCCTAAGGCTGCCCCAGGGCCTTGCACACAGGGGTCTGCCCCAGGGACTGCTCCATGCCGGTCCATGCCAGAGTCTGTGGTCACTAAAGACTCTGGCAAACCGAGTGGCTTCTGATCCCATCTAAGGTGGATCAAATCAACCAAGGCCCAGGTGGCCCAGGGGTATACTAGCCAGCCCTCACTTCCAGGGACATCTCCCAACCTCCCGCCATCACCTCCTCCCTGGACCAAAGCGGCCTCCTGACCGTCAGCTCTTGCAAAAAGAACTCTACAGTGTTGCCAGAGAGAACCCCAGTCCTGCCAGCGTCCAAGACAATCTCCCCGCACTCGCTCCCCCAGGTCCAACCGCCAGCAGCTGAGGCTGGTGCAGGCAAGATGGTTGTGCCATGGCCATCCCAGCGCCACCCCCTGAGGTGGGCGGATCAGGGACAGGCACCAAGCAGCACAGCTCTTCCAGTGCCTGTCAGCGGGTGCTAGTGACTGGGGGAGCCCAGGTCAAGTCCACTGAAGGACTTCACAGGGGCAGTGGTTATGAGCCCCACAATCAGCCAGCCTGGGGGCAGGGTCTTGTTGGTGAGTGGGAGCTCCCAGGCCTTGGCAGTGCCCACCTGGGGCTCCTCTCTGTGCCTGCTTTTCCCTAACGTGACCATACCTGTTCTGTCCACCAGGGTGCTCACCTTCCCCGCCCTGCTACTCACCTTGGCCACGCCCTCGCTTCCCACCTCTTCGGGCTGGACCTCGCCCGTCAAATGTCCCTTCCTCCTCTGAGTCACAATCATCAATTTTCTGTTTCTGTTTCCACTTCTGGTAGCTGGGAAGGCATGTTAAGGAAACTTCACGTGGTACCCTACTGCCCACTACAGCGGACACAAGTCCCGCTTATAGGAGCTGGGGCGGCAAAACCATGTGGCCCCGCCCCCAGCAGGTACACGTCCTTGGCACAGGAGGCCTCCAGGAAGCAGCCCCTACCCTGGCCCTTCCCCACCCTTGGCCCCGCCCCCAGCAAGTATAGGCCCCTGGCACAGGAGGCCCCCAAGGAAGCAACCCGCCCCGCCCCGCCCCTGGCCCTGCCCCAGCAGGTACAGGCCCCTGGCACAGGAGGCCCCCAAGGAAGCAGCCCACCCCGCCCCTCTGGATACAGGTCCCGCTTGTAGGAGCTGCTGATGTAGCGGCCGCTCTCGGTCTTGATCTTCTTTTTGTCCTCCTGTCCTGACTGTCCCACAAACCGCTTCTTCTTCCGGTCCCTGGTAGAGGAATTAGTGGGGCTGCCATGAGGGAGATGGCCTGGGACGCCCAGGTTCCCTGTGGGGCCTTTTCCCTCACCGGGTCCCTGCATGGGCCCTGGGCCATCAAAGGAAAGCAGTGCTGCCACGCCCAGAGCCTAGCAGGTGCT
This sequence comes from Marmota flaviventris, assembly GCF_047511675.1. Lineage (NCBI taxonomy): Eukaryota > Metazoa > Chordata > Mammalia > Rodentia > Sciuridae > Marmota > Marmota flaviventris. The sequence continues at coordinate 144,585,332 of NC_092498.1, read as the reverse complement.
CTGCCCACCTCACCTCACCTTTCCCTGGCAGCCCAGGTCTCAAAGGGGGTTAGGGGGTCAGAGGACTGGCATCGGCACTGAAGTGGGGATTGGGGTCCTCCTGGAAGGTTCCAATCCCCACCGACAAGTCCTGGCTTGTGACCCAGGTAGAGTGGCACTGAGAGACCTCATGAGCAAAACTGGTCATAAGCCTATCAGGAGAGCTGGCAAGAAGAACCCTGCAGTGTGCGACCAGATCACCGGCAGGCAGGCAAGGAAGGGGCACCATCCTGACCTCATGGGGCACAGACAGGGGGGCTGCAGCAGACAGCCCCCCCCCAGTGGGCACGCCCACTTGCACTCACCACTTGAGCTGCTGCTGGCCTCTGGTCAGGTTCTGCGCTTCGTCCCCCATCAGGTCCAGGACGGCACCAGCCACCTGCTGCTCGAAGGCTCCCCCAATCCCACCGACACTCAGCCTGAAGGGAGGGTGTGCAAGGTAAGGGGGGATGACATGGCCCAGAGGGTCCCGGTGCCCACCCAAGACCCAGCTGATCACTCACCCCCGCTCGCTGTCAAAGTCCTTGGGCCGGTAGGGGACGTAGAACTCCTGGTCTTGCTGCTGGGCCTCCGCCCTCCGTCTCTTGGCTCCTCCGTGAGGTACTGGCCTCTGCCGCTTCTGGCCCACGACCTCTGAGAAGACATGCTGTAGGCAGGAGGCCCCGCGTCACAACTGTGGCTCCTGGGGAGCCACTACAGCTCTCCACATCCACTGCCCAGCCAGAGCTTGGGGTCCAGAGCTTCCAGGGGCTTTACAAATCTGGCTTTCCCATTTTTGGGGTACTGGGGATTGAATGCAGAGGTGCTTCACCACCGAGCCACATCCCCAGCCCTTTTTATTTTTTTTTTGAGACAGGGTCTCCTTAAGTCGCTGGGAACCTCACCAAGTCGCTGAGGCTGGCTTTGAATTGATCCTCCTGCCTCAGCCTCCCAAGCTGCTGGGCCTACAGTCGTGGGCCACCGTGCCCAGCATGGCGTTCCCATTCATTAGCTGGTGAACAGGTCTCCCGTGGGACCCATTTCCCCATCTGCACGCACAGCATAACCCCTGCCTTGGCCATCAGAGGCAGGATGGATGAGGAGGCAGGGTGCCAACTCTGAGACTCTCATTCTAGTCCCAGCTTGGCCCCCAAACTGTGTGACCGAGGCGAAGCCCTAGCGTCTCTGCGCCAGGGCTTGTTCCACACAAGTACTCACTGGGGCCTTCAGCTATGCCCATGCCTACCAAATCCTCCACCAACGGGACCAGAGAGAGAGACAGGTGCTGTCACCATCCAGGGGCCTTCCGCCAGGCAAGTGGGACACTTCAGGACCTGTCATGATCCTCCAGCTGCCTTTCAGAGGTCACTATCTGATGCTGCTCCTGCCACCTGGCTGCTGCCCACATCCCTCCTCTGCCCCTTCCAACCTGCCTGAGCCTCAGCCTGGAACGGACGATGACCCACACACAGCGCCTCAGGGCTAGGGCAGGCGCGGTGGCTGCTCACCACAAGCCCTGGGCCCTCCCACTCCTCCAACCGGGCAGTGGCGCCCTCCCTCTGGTCTGTCCTCCCTCGGGCGGGGAGGCCCAAGGCCTCGCTGCTGGGTCTGACATGTCTGACCCCGGACCCCCGAGTGATTGTGCTCTGCAGACGCTGAGCCTGGGCCCCGGGCTTTAGAGGACAGAGATGGGTGCCTCCCCACGGAGGGCCCAAAGCCCCAAGGACAGCTCTGTGGGCTGCTGGGACGTAACCACCCCTCCCCCAGCCCCAGCTCCAGGGCCCCAGGTCGCGCCGGTACCTCCACATCCTCTCCCTCGACCTCCTCTTCCTTCTCGGGCTGCTCCTGAGGTGCAGGGCAGCGCTGGGAGGGGACAGCCAGACCTTTCTGACGCTCCTGTCGCTCCTTTCGTCCCTGCTGGAAGCTGGCGATGGCTTTGCGGTCCTTTTGCCGCTTGGCACGCATCACCTGGCTACTCAGGTCCCGGCTGGAGGCATTGATCTCAAAGATGGTCTGTGCAGGGGACACCAAGTTGGTTGCCTATGGGCCCCCTGCCCACATCCCTCCCGGGGGCTAGATAGGCACCCTGGTTAACTGCATTTCACAGTGAGAGAGGAGGCCCAGAGCAGGTGAGTAACTTGCCCCAGGTCACACAGCTAGGGAAAGCCAGAGCTTGGCTGTCAACCCCAGTCCATCTAGACCCCAAGTCGGTGCGCCCCACGGGCACTCTGCAGCTCTGTGTGCTGCTGGCTGGTAGGCTGCCTGCGACCTTCCCTGCTTTTGTGCACCCCACTCCAGGTACACAAGGTGGGTGTCCAGGGAGAGCAAGGGGGAGGAAGGGAGGCGGGCTGGGGAAGGCGAGCATCCAGGCCCGAGCAGGCCGAGGGCCCATCACTCCCACTGTGAGCCTCAGTCACCTCTGGAGGTGGGGGACGCAGCTGCCCCACAGGGCCTGCAGTGGCCCAGCAGGGTCCGGACTGAGGGCGTCTCTGGGAGCCGACGAGCCAGGGCTGAGGGCTGGGAAACCCCAAGCGCAGATGGACCCTGCCGCAGGGTCCCCCAGGGGCCAGCAGCACCCTGTGATCCCGGTCCTGGCAGGACCTGTGTGCCCTGCCCCCTTCACTCACCGAGCGTGTGCGGTAGCTCCTGATGCCGTCCACCAGCCTCAGCCGCTGCAGCTCCCCCTCCTCGAAGCGCGCGCCTAGCAGGGAGAGGGCGTGAGGACCGGGCTGCAGGGCTGGGCTGGGCTGCCACCTGCCCCCCTCCTCCGGGGCGGGACTCACTGAAGAGGGGGTGCAGGCCCAGCCCTGCCACGTCCAGCTCCTTGGCCCTCTTGATGGACTCGGGCGACGGTGCTGGCCGCGAGCGCACGTACTGCTGCTGGGCGTTGTCGGCCACGCGGCCCAGGCTCCGTAGCTCCAGGGACGCCTCCAGGGTGCTCCTCAGGCCGCAGTCCTCGTCGTCCACCACACTCTGCGGCACCCTGCCCAGCACGCCGTCGGTGCCCGCAGCACCTGCCAACCCACAGGGTGCACTGAGGGGCAAGCTGCTGGCCCACCTGCCCTGGCCCTGTGCGCCCCCGCAGGCCTCGAGCAGTCACTGTTAGAACAGCTGCCACAGCAGACTTGAGTGCGCCAGAACAGGAGCCAGCACGGGCGAGGCGGCTGCTGTGTGTGTACATGAAGTCCCAGCAGAGCGGCCGCCATTACTGACGCACTGACCGTGGCTCTGCCAGCACTGGGGGGCGGGGGCGGTCCTCTCCTGGGGTCAGATCCAGCCTGCCGCCTCCCAAGGCCAGCACAGGGCGCCCACCTACATGCACCATGGACCACGGACCCTCCGTGCTGCCCCGGCCTCCCCTCACCTGAAGGCTCCTGGTGGGGTGGTGCCAGGGCCAGGGAGCGGCCCAGGAACAGGTGCAGGTCCAGCAGGTAGGGAACCTCGTCTGGGGCCACCAGGGAGTAGGCTGTGCCACTTCGGCCAGCGCGGGCCACACGGCCTGAGGAGGAGATGGTAGTTCAAGCATGACAGCCACTGGGCTGGGCACTCGCAGTGGCTAAAAGGGTGAAGTGTGTTACAAATATTCTGTGCGGACGGAGGAAAGGATACGGTGACAGCTTTGTCACCAGAGAGCAATAGGAACAGTGATGGGGGGTCTCTGAAAGGACTACAGGGTTCCATGCCCACTTTGCCACCCGGCTGCCACCTGGCCAGCTAGTCACCCCCCTGGCCTCCGTCTCCCCACCTGTGAAGGCACCATCACCCACACAGGCCAAGCAGCACACAAGGGACATGGCGCCCGTCAGCTTCCCACCGTGAGTGGGGACTGGACTGTGTCCCCAGCCATGCTGAAGTCCCTATGGCCAGTGCCCCAAATGTGGCCTCCACGGGACACAGTGGCACTGCTGCTCTAACTACTTAAAACAAGGCCGTGCAAGAAGGGTGGGCCCTCCATCCCAGGGGACAGCTGGTGCTCTGTAACGGTGACCCAAGCACACGGACACGCCATGACTTTTGTGACAAAGAGGTAAGGCGGGGCCGGGGTAGAGCAAAGCCCTGGGGAAAGGTTAACAGAGCAGGTGCCAGGCAGGGCCGAGAGGAGGCAGCCCGGATCCCGGCCCAACAGAGCGGGAAGGACCTGTGTAGGACAGACGGGTAGAGACGGCCCCTGGGGTAGCCAAGGACATGGAGTCTCAGGGAGGGGACCTCGAGGAGACTGAAAGGCCATGCTGTCAAGTGCCACAGCAAGAGAAAGACACAGCCCAGGATAGGGCGAGTGGCCTCTGCAGAAGCAGAGCCGCGCTGCCCAGCAGGACCTGCCCGGCTGCATCCCCACGCCCCGGCTCCCAGCAGGCCTGGTGCCTCGCTGCTCACCCACGCGGTGCAGGAAGAGCTTGCCCTTGGCGGGGAAGCTGTAGTTGATGACGTTGTCCAGCAGCGGGATGTCCAGGCCCCGGGCTGCCAGGTCGGTCACGATGAGGGCAGAGCACTTGCCGTGTGTGAACCTGGCCAGGTTGATCTTGCGGGCCGTCTGGTCCAGGGCGCTGTAGATGTGGGCGCAGCTGACCCGCTGGGCCGTCAGCAGCTGCTCGGAGGAGGGCAGGAGAGAGGTGAGGGAGGTGAAGGAGGCTCTGGGCCGGGGGCCGGGCAGGGCGCCATGTGCAGAGGCCAGCCCCACCGGCCCACAGCCTGGCACCCCCGGCTTGAAGCCTGGCTCTGCTCAGTGACCCCAACTTGGAACCCTCACCAGTATCACTTCTGGCCGGCCCCTGCCCAGGTGGCGGGTGCAGAGTGCTCCCTCTGGAGGCAGCCAGCACTGACCGGGACAGCCTGGGCTGACCCTCTCTGGGCCTCCCTGCCCTGGGCTGAGGGGAAAGCCGCATTGCTCACAGAGGCCCTGTTCTGAGGACTGAGCCCACGGCACTATGTGCAGAAGAGCCCGGAATCCAGCAGGCAGGTGACCGTCACTGTTCTCTAAGAACTGCTGTTGGCCTCACGCACGGATGACCCCAGCTGCACAGGGGAGGCTGAGCGAGGGGATCAGGAGCCGCGTCCTGGGACAACAGGGCCAGATGTGCTGAGGGGCGGGAGGCAGTGAGGGGCTGGGCAGGGCCCGCGGCCTCCTGGGCGACTGGGACTCCATCAACAGGGTCACGCTGGTACCCATGTTTGACACAAGCCACGGAACTGCCTGTACTCCCAGGGCACTCCGCACCCCCATGGGTGTGAACTGTGCCCTACGCACTGCAGGCTGATACCCGGCTACAGAGTGACGGGATGGCCGGGAGATGGCTCACAGCAGCTTTGACGGAGGGGAAAGCAGATGGATGGAGCCGGGCCAGGGGCTGTGAACAGCTGTGCCCAGGCCGCCAGGACCCGGAGCGACCACATAGACTTTCTGTGTGCCCAGGATCTGCTCAGGGAAGGGAGAGCCCTGCTCTCCCTGCAGCGCCGGCCCTGCGCCCTCTGGTGGCCACATTGAGAAGAGCAGGTCCAGGCTCAGGAGGAAGATGGCGCTGCTCCCTTCCCCACCCCAGGGCACACCAGGCCCACTCACCTCAGTGAGGTACTCGGCGTGGTGCTTGGTGGCCACGAACACTACCGTCTGGTCCTGGGGCCGCACCACGTTGCGCAGCAGGTGCAGCAGCACCGCGGCCTTGGTATCCTCGCGCACCAGGAGGAAGGAGGTCTGCGGGGAGAGGGAGCTGGTGGGCTCTTGGCTGGCCACAGGCCTGCAAGGTCCCTCCCCCCCAGCCACGGGCCTGAGCAAGGGGCCCGCTGTGGCCTCACCTTGAGCTGCTCGTTCAGCTTGGCGTCCACGTCCAGCCGGATGAGCACGGGCTCCGTGAGGCCTGCGGGGGGCACAAGGGAGACGGGGTCACCGAGGGCCGGGACAAACAACCTCGCCCTGAGTCACCCTGCCACTCACCTGCCCGGGCAAACTCCACCAGCAGCTTAGGCAGCGTGGCAGAGAACAGCACCGTCTGATGGCCCCCGGGGAGGCGGCCGATGATCTCCTGCAGCTGCTCCGCAAACCCCATTTCAAAGAGCCTGGAGGGGGGAGGGCGCAGGGCGCTGGGGGGTCCACCTGGAGCTCCCAGCCAACCCGCCACCCTCATGGCCACCCTCACGGCCACAGCCTCCCCACCTATGCTGGCATCCAACTCTCATGTTTAACTCAACTTGCCCTTTCCTTAAGGCACAACTTCAGCCTAAGTGACAATGACCTTGAAATTCTCACCCTGTTGCCAGTGTCCTGAGCCCCGCGCAGGGGTCGGTACCCATAAATCTCCACCTTTCCTCCCCAGGGCACCCTGGGTGTGCTGTTCTTCCCTCCTGAGGCAGCCTCGGCCCAGGGTCACCCATGATTTGACCAAGTTCGCAAAGCTGAAGAAACAGTGGGGTTGGGTTCCCCCTTTCTGGCTCAAGTCCGTGCTCTCGACTCTTTTGCTATTTTTGATCTCTTTGAAAACACGTGCTAGACCTTAATTATTCTTTTCAATATTCTTAAAATGTAAAACTAAAAAATATTGGTCCAAGGTGCCCCAGATGAGCTCCGGCACGTCCTGTGATCTGCAGCCCATGTCTGGAGACCGTGGCCACGCAGGTCTCTCTGGACAGAGCCCTCCCCCTGGCCGGCCAGCCCTGCACCCTCTCCTTCCTAGCTGGGGGCAGCCGCAGCCTCACCTGTCGGCTTCATCGAAAACCACATACTCCACGCTCTGCAGCTTCAGGCTCATCTCCACAGCCACGTGCACCAACCGCCCGGGGGTGGCGATGATTCTGGAAGGGGTGCACAGGCAAGGTCACCCCAGTCACGGCACCACCACAGTCCCCTGCCATCCACCAGCCACTGGCATCAGCCCGGGTCTACCAACTCACATGTCAGGATTTTCGTGCAGGGCTGCGAATTGGTCTTCCATTCTGGGGAGAAGAGAGTCCGGTTGACAGAAGAGTCTCTGCCCTTTCCCGTAACCAAACGCCCAGCGAGTCCCCACACCCTTTTCCAGGGACACAGATCCTAGACTTGCAACTGGGGAAAGGCTACCACTGAGACGCTGGGCAAAGGCACGGCCCAGACCAAAGGTACCAGCTAGGATGTACAAACAGCTCCCGAAAATACAGGCTCGCCTTCAGAATCCGCCTTTTCCCCACCGCGACTCGAGACAGTCCGGGGCTGCTTCTAACCCACGGTGCTGCCCAGCAGCTAACCCAGGCACTGCCACTTCAACCAGAACCCAGGTGCCCGACCGTGCCTGCCCCTGGGGCATGAATCTCAAGTTAGTCCTCCTCTACAGTATTCATGGGGCACCTAAAGGAGCCAGGATCCTGGGACAGGCACAGCTTAGGAAGGCTGGGCCTTCCCACAGTCACAGACAAGAGAGAGAAAACCCTATGTGGTGCCGTGGACTCGCCGTAATCCCTGCAGCTCAGGGGGCTGAGGGGGAAGGATCTCGAGTTCAAAGCCAGCCTCAGAAACTTAGAGAGGAGGCCCTGTCTCTAAACACAGAACGAAGAAGGCTGGAATGTAGCTCAATGGTTAAGAACCCCTGCGTCCAATCTCTGGTACCAAAACAAAATTAAATTAAATTTCACTGAAGGGAAACTCAGACTTGAGAGCGACCATAATAGCGGCTTCCAGAGGGCAGAACGCAGGGGCTGCCTGGAGGAGACACTGCACAGAGGCGGGAGGATGGACCGAGCCCAGCTCTACTGCAGAATCTCCTCGAGGCCCTGGGCCCTTCACCTCCGCAGCCGGCCGTCTGTGAACAGGTGGGGCACCTTCTCCCTGGGGGAGGCAGCACCCAAAGAATGACACACCTGGCAGTGAGCCGCTGCTCCCAGGCCTCCATTTTTCCTTTGGGTACCAGAGATTAAACTTGGGGACACCCAATCACTGCCCATGTCCCCAGCCCTATTTGGTATTACAGGGTTTCACTCTGAACTCGCGATCCTCCAGCCTCAGCCTTCCCAGCTGCTGGGATGACAGGCGTACCTCTCGCACTCGCCTGGGTCAGGCCTTCATTTTTCACATGCTACTTTGAATCGACCCTCAGCATGGCACCCACACCACCCAGGCCTGGTTGACCCTGGGAGCCAGGAGCCGCTGCTCGGGAACCTCAGGACCCGCCTGAGCTGCGTGCCGTGGGCCACCCTTCCAGCACCCTCCGTTCGCCTGCGCGTGTGAGTTGGTCTGAACATGGAGACAAGCTGCCATTAGGCTGAGCAGCAGGGGCTTGGTCAATCCAACATCCTGGTGCACAGGGGCATGTGGGCACGCTGGTGACTGTGGTGCAGGGGGACCAGGGCATGGGGTGAGAGGGTCCTTACTTGTCCCCTCCCAGGATCAGGGCAGTCTTGAGGCCAGTGAACTTGCCCAGCTGTGGAGAGGGAAAGGAAAGAAATCGCTTGAGAGGGTGACACCAGAGGACCCGCCCCGCTCACAGCCCCCGGGGACCCAGGTCAGCCCCAGCTGCACACCTCACCCCAACGCACCTCCTTAGTGAACTTCATGGTCTGCAGGGCCAGCTCCCGGGTGGGCGAGAGGATGAGGGCACGGGCCCCGGTCTGGGCGCTGCGGGTCTTGAGCCGCTCGAACATGGGGAGCAGGAAGCAGGCCGTCTTGCCGCTGCCGGTCCGGGCCATGGCCACCACGTCCTTGCCGTCCAGGATCACTGGGATGGTCTGCAGACACAGGCGAGTGGCGGGGTGGTCAGTTCCCACCCAATCCAGTGGGGAGTGGGCTCAGGAGGGGCTCTCAGCGATGGGCAGGGCCTGTCGCAGCCCTGATGGCATTCCTGCAGACACCCGTCCTGCCTCCTGGGACCAGGGGCAGCCTTCTTCAGGGTGAGCTAGGTTCCACCTCCTCCTAGGCCGCCTCCTCAGGACCCAAGGAAAGTCTCCCAGGAGCTAACAGCTGAGGACAAGCCCATGACCCCGGTGATGTCGGGTCCTGTGGGCGGCCTGGCAGTCCTAGGGGGCATGACCCAGGGCCAAGCCTCTACTCTGCTGGCCCAACGACCTCCATCTGTGAAATGGGTGAGCTTGAGAACAGGGGGCAAGATTTGTGACACCTGGGACAAGGGGTGGCCATCACAAGGCCAGAGAGGAGGGCAAATCGGCGTGTCCCCTCCCAGCCCTTACCTTCCTCTGGATGGGCGTCGGCACCTTGTAGCCCTTCTTCATGATGCCTTTGAACACGGGGTAGCTCAGGCCTGCAGGAGACGGGGACAGTCAGGGCTGGAGCGGCCCGGGAGGGCACAGAACAACCTACAGGACAGATGACTGCTTCATGGAGAGACAAATACCCAGGAAAAGACGTCAGTAAGGCAGAATCTTAAAGAGTAAATGAGACTTAACAGGCAAGTCTGGCCATTGTGGGGGATGCACACCTGTAATCCCAGGTGCTGGGGAGACTGAGGCAGGAGAATCGCAAGTTTGAGAATAGCCTTAGCAACCCAGCAAGACCCTAACTCAAAAAATAAAAAAGGGCTGGGGATGTGGCTCAGTGGTGAAGTCCCCCAGGTACCAGGTTCAATCCTCAGTGTGTATGTGGGGGGTCCTGCCAACCGCAGTGGACACAGCTCATGAGGATGCCGGTGTGAGCCCACTCATAATGCCAAGAGCTGACAAGGGTCTCCAAAGGCGCCTGTGTGACGTGATCACGACACCTTGAGAGGATGTGGGGTTTGCTTCAGAATCACCAAGCTGGTGAGGAGGTAAGTGTTGAAGTCAGTTGAAGCTAGGTGACAGATACGTGACACTCGCTGTATTGTATTTTTCATTCAAAATTCTAATTAAAAAAAAAAAAAGATGCTAAGGGACAAGGGCCCAGGACAGGCGCAGCGCGGGTGTTGAGAAGTGAAGCTCAAGTGCTGGAGAGGAGGTTTGGAGCCCAGTAGGGTGTTGGCTGGGGGAGCTGGCGCCCTTGAGATTCGAGAGCACAGTTCCAGCAGCTTGGGTCCAGTCTTTCATCTTTGGGATTCAGAAAGGCACACGAGACCCTGTTTGGCTCTCCTTTGGTCACTGATGACATTTAGCACATTGTTGTTGAGCTCAGCGGTGTGGACTGCCTTTGTGAACTGACCATCCATTCTCTTCGCCCACTTCTCCCTCAGGATGCTTTCTTACTGATTCACAAGTTCTTTGTACACTAGGGCTGATGACCCTTTGTCCCATAGCTTGCGAATTTATTCCTGACAGAGCATTTATTTTAGCGCTTTCTGGCATACATGTATCTAACCAAAAGAAATCAAATTACATGATTCAGGTCACACTTGGAAAGTTGTCCTTTCTTAAGGTTTTTTATATATAATATTACATATATATATGGTTATGATTTTTTTCCCATACCAGGGATTGAACCCAGGGACACTCAACCACTGAGCCACACCCCGGCCTTTTTTGTATTTTATTTAGAAAGAGGGCCTTGCTGAGTTGCTAGAGCCTTGTTAAGCCACCCCCTTTTTTATATCTTTATTTTGTTTATTTATTGAGGGTTTTTTTTTTTTTTTTAATGTGGTGCTGGGGATCGAACTCAGTGTCTCAAGCGTGCCAGGCAAGCGCTCTACCACTGAGCCCCAGCCCCAGCCCTCACCCTTTTTATCCCTTACTCTGAGACAGGGTCTCGCTAAGTCGCTGAGGCTGGCTTTGAGTCTGTGATCCTCCTGCCTCCTCGGTCTCCTGAACTGGGACTTATAGGTGTGTGCCACTGCACCTGGCTGGATTATGAACATATTGATCTTGATGTCACATCCTTGCCCCAGCAGCTGAAGGTTTTCAGGTATAGAAGGGTTCAGCTTTGTTTCTGCTACAGGTGCTCCGCCACCTTCCCCACCTCTGCCCCCCTGCCATGCCATGCTGTCACACAGCAAACCCTCTGCTGTCTAGCTGTGCCTGCACCGTGTCACTGTTTCTGGGGCTTGTTCTGCATGCTTTCTCCTTGCTTCAGGCCTGTTGTCCCCAGAAGACCCTGAAGGCCTTGGTCTCCAGGTCTGCTGTGCTAGTCCACCTAACCCCTGGCACAGTGCTGGGCCAAGAGCAGACCCTGCAGCTCAGTGCAGAGGGCAGAAACCTGCTGCTGCTGCTCCCCGAAGCCCTGGATGCTCCGGGGTCGCACCCACCCATGGACTGGAAGCCTCCAGACTTCTTCTTCTTCTTGTTCTGGGCTCGCACCATCTCCCGGGTGTCTGGTTCCACATCTGAGGTGCACTCTGAGGTGGGAAAGGTGGGCAGGGGCCTGCCAGGCCCCAGCTGGGAGAAGAGAACAGACCAGGCACAATCACTCCAAGCAGTCAGACCCCAGAGGCAGGGGGGGCTGCCCACGGCCTGTCTCTCCAGCTCCATCAATTTCTCAGCTGAGCCAGGACACAGCATGGGTGCCCAGTGTGCTCTGCAGACACCCTGCCTGGGGCCCAATTCCAACTCTGTTCCTGTCTTGTACAGACTGTGAGCTAAGAATGTTTTTCACATCTTAAAGGATTGCATTAAAAAAAAAAAAAGGTCAAAGAAAACCAGGACCTCATACAGTCCCAAAAAGCCTAAGATTTGTCACATGGCCCTTAACAGGGATAGTTTGTCATGAAAAGGTGAGCAAGATATCCGGAACCACAAGCGCCTGCTACACTGACTGCATGAGTGGCATGTATGGACACGGTGTAGTTATCTTTTCAATAATTTTTGGAGCATATATCATCACCTGCCTTCCACACAGTAGGGGCACAGAGAGGTTAAGCAACTTCTCCTGCATCCCACAAGTGGTGCAGGGCTGGGCCACAGCAAAACCCCTGGTGCCACAACACAGTCTGACTCCTCCTCCTCACTCACCACCTATGCTGCCTGCATCCTCACTGCCTCTAGTAATTTCTTGGCACCCACTGGAGCACCTACTTAGTGCCAGGCGCTGGCCGGGCTGGGAAAATGGAATGAGGTCTTATCCCAGCCCTACGCGGGGTGCAGTCTTTTCACTTCATATAAATGCCCATTTATTCATCACCATACTCGGGGCCTACTCCGTGCCAGGCACAGCTGGGCACCGGACTGTGGAGAGCAACGGGCTGCAGCTCTTCTGGCAGCTTGGTGTCCACACTCATTTGCATTCATTTGGCACTCGGTAGTGGAATGCCACAGGCCTTAGAGCCAGATCACCCCGAGTTTGAGTGCGGGCTGCGCTCACTCCAGCTGTGTGATCCTAGTCAAGTTTTTTAACCTTTGGAGGCCTCAGTTTCCTCCTAGGGAAAATGGGGATTCCAATAGTTAGCCATAGGCGGGGGTGAGGCTCGTATAGCTCTCAGCTCGGGGCCTGAGACATAATAAATGGTCAACAAACACGAGATGAGCTTGTTTTTAGTTTCCCAGAGGCCTGGAGGCGTCACTGTCTCAAGCTACTCGGGTCTGGCATCCCCTTAATTCAATTTCCCAAGACCGTCCCAAACTTTGTCAGACCTTCCGCACCCTCACTTTTCATTGGACGGCTGGGAATGGGGATCCGCCCCCTGAGCCGAGATAGCCAATGAGGAGCGCGCGACCCACGGCCGGCAGCAAGGCCCGAAGGCCCGGGCGCCAAAGGAGCGGGGCTGCGGCCGCGAGTTGCGACTGAGCCCGACTGCCGCCCGTGTGCCCCGGCGGGCGGCCCTGAGCCCCGTCCTGGCGCGACAGATCCCCTCCCCACGCCTCCCGGGGCGACTGCGGCCGTGGGCCGCTGCCTGGAGCCGCCCCACGAGCGCCAGCCGCAAGCTCCTACCTTCCCCGCCCGGGCGTCATCTTCCGCCCGAATCTCAAACTCGCCGTCCTCCGAGTCGCTGTCGCGGGCCTGGGAGGCCGCGCCCCGGCGCTTTCGGAGCCCCTTCTTCTTCCTCCACTGGGCCATGGCAGCTGGCGACCGAGGTCCAGCCGCCCCGCGCTTGCCGGCCGCCATGCGGGCCCGGCGCTCCGAACCCGGAAGGGGGCGGAGCCTGCGGGACGTACCAACTGCGCGGGGCGGGAGGGGGGCGGTGCCGGGGCCGCGCGCCCTCTGCGGCGCGTAGGCGCTCGGGCCGCCCAGGAGGCCTGTGCCCACGTCCCCGGCTGCGCGCGCGGCCCTTCGTGTGGCTTTGGGCGACTCCAGGGCGGCCGGAACTGGACACTCCCCGCAAGCGCCTATGGTCCGCGCCGCGTCTGTCCAGCTGCTCGCTGGTTGCTGTTTGCGGGATGCGCGAGCGGAGCACGCGTCGCTAGGGGCCCTAGTGACTCCGCGGCGCCCCGTGTCGGTGCGGCCTGAGCTACCCCGGGTTCCGAGCCCCTGGCATTCCAGGCTGCAGATTAGGAACTTGGATGCAGTGCGCGCTGCGGCTGCCCGAGCAGCCCCGCCCCGCCGCGGAGGGGTCCAGACCCGGCGCGAAGGAGGCGCGGGGAGGGGGAACCTGAAGGTGTCCCCGACGTCCGCAAGTCGAGTCTCGCAGGTAGGAAAGTAACCCAAGAATGCAGAGACCCTGGGCTCGGACTTGGGCATCACCGCATGTGAGGAGGGTGCGAACCCCGGTTAAGCACACAGGCTCGGACTGCCCATCACGTTCGATTCATGCTTCCCCTGTTTCAGCTTCTTAGGCAGGACCGCCATGTGTGACTTCACCTTTTGAAGCCTCTGATTTGTGATCTGTAAAATGGATATGATCAAAGCTACTTCCGGGGGCTGTTGAGAGGATTAAATGAGACAATGCTTGTAAAGCTCTTTGCACGAGGTAGGCCTGGGATCACCTGACTCTCCTGACCCCCTGTCTCCCCTCCCACCCTAATTTTTTTTTCTAGTTGGGGCCTGCCTTTATACCCCTAGTCATTCTACAAATATTTGTGAAGCACATATTATTTACTCATTGAATATTTGCCAAGAGTACCCTTTTCCCATCATGAAGGGGAACAAATTTCTAGAATGCCCCTGGGTTGGTTGCTCCCCTTTGAGAAGGACTCATCCTGGGAGAACTAGACCCTTTGCCCTTGGGAGGAGGATGGGGACTTCAGGGACTGCCAGTCTTCCTCCACTGCTATTGGCTCAGGGCTGCCACCTGACCCCTTTCACAGAGAGCCCTAGAGGCAGGGCCTGGCGGGCAGAGGGAACCTGCTGTCACCCAGGACCCCAGGCAGCATGAAGACCCCCGTGGAGCTGGCCATCAGTGGGATGCAGACCCTCCACCTTCAGCACCGCTGCCGGGGTGGCTACCGGGTCAAGGCCAAGGCGTCCTACGTGGATGAGACTCTGTTTGGCAGCCCTGTGAGCCCCAGGCCCCCCCCACCAGATTTTGACCCACCCTGGGTGCAGAAGAGTGACAGCATCAGAGGACCGGTCACCAGGGCATCACCATCACAGGCCTCACTGTCCAAGGGGAGTTGTGAGACCACCCCCTCTAGGAGCAGCACACCGACCCTTACGCCAAAAAAGAAGAACAAGTACAGGTAACCAGGGTGGGAGATGCACTCCTGTGCTCTGTGTAGTCACCTGGGTTCCTGTTACAGCCTTGCTGTTTGCCTGCTGTGTGACCTTGGGCTAACACCTTAACTTCTCTGAGCTGCATTTTTTCTACCAGGTAGTATTGTGGAGAGGATGGAATGGAGGGGTGCATGGTGCTTGGTGCTATAACCTAACCCTGAGGAAGCTCTCAGTAAATGGTCATATTAATGACTGTGAAGTTGGGACTCCCAACTTCAGATGACGTAGATGTACACCTGAGGCCCAGAGAAGTCAGATGACTTTCCCAAGATCATAGAGAAAGTTGTAGAGTATTAAAGCGATTGATATGTGAAAGGATAAAAAAATTCTGTTTCAGAATTTCAGCAAGTCATTTTGAAATGGGTCTTGCTACCCTTTATGAACAAGTCAGAAAAATAGAAGCTGTTGCTAACAGTTATTAGTTAATTATAATTAGATTATTTGGATTATTTCAAATTCATGTAGCCTGGCGGGAGGTTCTAGTTGTGAACCACAGGACTGTGTCCTGTAATTTGTAATTGTGTTTTGGACAAGGACACAGAAAACTAGTACGTTACCCAGGCGACAGAGCAAAATAGCACAAGCTGGTGGCTTAAACCACACCAATGTGTTTGGTCACAACCCTGCAAGCTAGAGGTCCCCGTCAAGTGCTGGAGGTCTCATTTCTCCTGAGGCCTCTCTCCCTGGCTCACTGAGGGCCATGTCACTGTCTCCTCGCAGCCTGGGCAGGTATGCACTCTTAGGGGCTCTTAAGGACACCAGTCCTATTCTATCAGGGGCCCGTCATTACAGTCTCACAATTTGGCTCATAACAACTGGCTGTTATGGTTTGGGAGGTGTTCCCCAAAAGCTCACTCTGAGACCATGCTAGAAGGTTTAGAGGAGGGATGATTGGGTTATAAGAGCCTTAATCCAATCGGTGGATTAGTCTCCTGATGGGGTTTAACTGGTAACTGACTAGGGTGTGGCTGGAGGAGGTGGGTCCCTGGGGGTGTGGCCTTGGGGCATAAATTTTGTAACTGGGCAGGAGAGTCTCTCTGTCTCTGCTTCTTGATCATCTAGAAGCCAGCCGGGCCATTCCATTGCACTCTTGCACCTGGAGCCGGCTGTCTGTGGACTAAGACCTCTGAAACTATGAGCTCCCAAATAAACTTTTCCTCTCCTAAAACTGTTCTGGTCAGATCTTTTAGTCATAGCAGTGAAAAAGCTGACTAAACCACTGGGCAATTCAATTTTAGGGTGTTCTAAGGCGGTGGAGGGCATGTGTCAGATAGAGAAATGAGAGTGGAAATGTTACCTGTGAAGAGACTAAAATCAACAAAGATCAGAGCAGGATCCAGGCATCATGGCAGGCTGAGAGTGATAGTTCTAGACCTCGAGGCAGGGTCGTGTTGAGATTAACAACACTGACACCCAAGTGTCAGTGGAATGTCACTGACACCCAAAAAGTCGCTGGAATGCTGATGTGCCTGGAGGCAGTATCAACAGAAGCATGCTGTCCATGACAATGGAGGTGACACTGGACCCCATGCTCATGGAATTTTCTGGATGTGACAAGTTAAGGAGTGTGTAGAAGATAGGGACATCATTAAGCCAGAACCCTGGTGTTATACAGATGCAGGCAACAGACAGATGTGGTTTGAGCAGCTAAACCCAGAAGCAAAAGTAGCCTTCTCAGAGGCTTGAGTGCTCTCAGTTCTGCCTAAACACCATGGGCCTGGCACCTAATAGATATAAATTATTGCCAAAGGAATCTGATTAAGAATAGAGACTTGGAAAGCACGTAGGTGTGATTTAGCAATCAGTAGCTTGGATCCTTGAGCCAGGCATGGTTTGAGTCTCGTCTCTGCCGTGTTCTTATGGGGCCTTACCCTGCTGCGTTAGTTTTTTGTTGCGATCACAAACTACCTGAGGAAACTGAAGGAAGGTTGTTTTGGTCCAGGGTTTCAGAGGCCTTGAGACCACAGTTGACTGGCTGCGTTGTTTCTGGGCCTGTCGCAAGGCAAAGCTTCGAGGTGGAAGGTCATAGTGGCCCAGAGCTGCTCAGCTCACGGTGGTCAGCAAGTAGAGATGGGGGAGGGAGGAGCTGAGGACACAATATGCCCTTCCAGGGCACAGCCCCAGTGACCAGGCTCCACCTCCTCCAGTTTCCACTACCTCCCACTGCTGCCATTCAAATGATGAACCCACCAGTGGATTTATCCACAGATGAGGTCAGAGTCCTCATGATCCAGTCACTTCCAGAGGCCCCACCTCTGAACATTGCTGCCCTGGGTACCAAGCCTTCAACACCAGCCTTTGGGGGACAGTCCAGATCCAAAGGATACCTGTGCCTCGGTTTCCTTATCTACAAAATGAGATTAATCTTGATATCTTGGTTTGCACTTTGTGAGAAATTAAACAATAATGCATGTGACGTGCTGAGCCCTGGGCCCGCAGAAGAGAAGTCCTCGGTGAGTATCCCACACTGCAAAAAGCTCTGGTGGAATGGCCCAGCTGGCTTTGTAACACATCCTCTGTCAGCCAGGCACTGGCCAGCTCGATGTCAAATACAACCAGAGACAATAGGACTGCAGAGGACCAACAAGACCCCTGGGGCAAAGAAGAAAACCTCATGGGAGGAAGGCAAAGGATAAAAACTAGGGGCTGGGGCTCAGTGGTAGAGCGCTTGCCTAGCACGCGTGAGGCACTGGGTTCAATCCTCAGCACCACATAAAAATAAAAAAATAAGGCCAGATGCAGTGGCCCACACCTGCAATCTCAGTTCAGGAGGCTGAGGCAGGAGGATCACAAGTTCAAAGCCAGCCTCACCTAAGCAACTCGGTGAGATCCTGTCTCTCAAAATACAAATAGGGCTGGGGATGTGGCTCAGTGGTCGAGTCCCCCTGAGTTCAATTCCCAATCCCCCCAAAATAAAATAAAATAAAGATATTGTGTCTATCTACAACTAATAGTATTTAAAAACAAAAGAACTGGTTGAATCCCTGTTGGCCCTCTGCATTCTTGGTTTCCACATCTGTGGATCAGAACTATTTGGGGAAAATAATTGCATCTGTGTTGAATAATGTACAGACTTTTCCCCCCCATGATTCCTTAAACAATATAGTACAACAACCATTTACGTCATCGTCACCTTGATGAGGTCTCATAAGTAATTGTTGTCAGTAATCTGGGGGTGATTTTGAACTATCTGGGAGGACATGTGTAGGTCATATGCAAGGTCTGTGTCATTTTACACAAGTGACTCCAGCATCCACAGATTTTGGTCTTCAGGAGGCTTCCTGAAACCAGTCCCCCTGCATGGGACAACTGTAATTGGAACTCTCCGGGGCGAATGACAGAAAACTTATCCAAACTAGCTTCAGCAGAAAAAAAGGCACTTGGGGCCCGTATAACAGGGGTTCACGCTGTCATGAGGGCTCTGAGTCCTGCCTCTCCTGCGTGTCTTCTGTCCCCAGAAAGGAGTGCCCTGGCACGAGCTGCTTGGACCTAGCAAGGCTGAGGCCGGCTGGCAGGAGTGGTCTCTCTGCTTGTTTCCTCAAAAATCCAAAGGCAGGTTTTCATTGGCTCGACTTGGGTCATGTGCCTGCTCTTGGACCAATCAGAGCTGAGAGGATGGGAAATGCAAATTGGCCGGAGGGTCGGGATGCAGGAGTCTGGATGCTTCCCAGGGGCAGCGAACAGAAGGGGACAGTGGCCTCCCTGCACGTGCTGAGCTGGGCCGCGGGGACCCCGGGGTCTGCCACGGCGCTGGGGGACTGGTCGCAGCTCACTGCCTGCTCTTCCCTCCAGGCTTGTTCGTCGCTCCCCATCCTACTGCGATGAGTCGCTGTTTGGCTCCCGACCCGCCGGCCCGGAGGCCTCTGGGATGGCGAAGGGGGATGCCGCCAAGCTCCGCGCCCTCCTCTGGACTCCGCCAGCCACCCCCAGGGGCGGCCACTCGCCGCGCCCCAGGGAGACCCCGCTGCGAGCCATCCATCCAGCTGGTCCCTCCAAGATGGGGCCCAGGGTGGCTGCAGACGCCCGCGAGCTGCCCTCCGGTGGCCGCGGAGCCCCTCACCCCCGGGGGCGGGGGCGCTCCCAGTCTCTCACCCACCTGAACACCCCCAGCGCTGGCTGCGCAGCCCATGGAGAGGGACCCCAGGCCCCCAGGCCCTCTACTTCGGGGGTCACCTTCCGGAGTCCCCTGGTGACTCCTAGGGCTCGCTCAGTCAGTGCCTCAGTGCCTGCCACCCCGCGCCAAGGTGGGGCCACCCAGAAACCAAAGCCCCCTTGGAAGTGAGCTTCTCACATCCGGTTTGCCTGGCTGGCACCCCGTGAGGGTCCCCTGGGAGACCAGCCTCTCCTGTGCATCCCTTCACCCTGACGATCTGTCCTTCCTGCCTTCTCCCCTGATGTGGATGGACGGCCACCCTGGAATTGACTCTCTGGCCCGGTCCTAGCCACTTGAAGCAGTGCCAACCCAGGCCCCCCAACTTCCAGCTGGCCAAGTGCAGATTGCCAATGGAGGGTCCCTCCTCCCTCAGGACCAGCCTGCTACTGAGGACGCAGCCTTCTCTGGGGTCCGGTGGCCACAGAGGTGTTTTCCTGGGCTGCGTTTCAGTGGGGGAACATGAGGGCATCTGAGGGCCTTGTGGGTGGACATTTTTCATTTAAACATTCATGTGTTTATTTCCATGTATGAAATGTGTCAGTCACTCATCAAGGCCACGAGTGTCACTTGCTTCTTCCCTTCTTAGGTATAGGCCGTTGTTAGGCCTGACTTGATTTAAATAAAGGAAAACCTGACAGCCAGTGTGGGGACATGTCGCAGATGCCAGGGGCTCCTGGCTCCTGAAGTTTGGGGGCTCAGGCCCTCAGGACGAGGGCACGATGTGAATGCCTGCAGGGGTCAGAGGGCCACAAGGGAAGTAGACATCGGTACAAACATGCTTTTAAACTTGGGCCCTGTGAACTTCCTGGGACTTTCAGAGGATTGCTTCTGTTTTTTCTTGAAACATCCACCTCTCAATGGCTTCCCCCTTCCCATTTTAACAGGCAAGGGCTGGAAATGCCTGTTTTTCCTGTCATCTACACCAAAAGCTAGCCATAGTCCATCGGGATGATTGGTGGCCAGCACTACGGCACAGTGTGTGGGAGGCCATTGGGAGCCTCGGGACTGGGCCACCTGCAGTCTCCACCGTCTGGGGTGGGGAGCTGCAAACCTGAGAGTTGAAGAGATTTTTCTAGAAAAAAAGCAGCGAGGTTGCTAGGTGATAGCTCCCAGCGCATTCAACTTCTTGGGGGCCAGGAGGCTGCAGGTGTGCACCATCTGGATCATGAGCTTACACGGGCCGGAGGGCAAGCCGACCATCCTAGGGCAGGGCCAGGGCAGCCCAATGCCCTGCCTGGTCCTGGTCTGTCCCCTGCAGATTGCTGTGACCCACACCCTGCTCTGCCCAGGTGGGTGATGTGTCTGTCACAGCCTTGGCAGCTTCCAGCCTGGGACAGGGGGCTGCAGTCCATGGTCTCATTTCCCACTGGGGCTGAAGGAGGGAATGGTTGCCTGTGGATGGACACCTAGCTGCACACAGAGCTGGGCACCTGTGGGCACCCGTGGGTACCCATAGGCAGCACCCAGCCCACAGCC
Source organism: Marmota flaviventris (assembly GCF_047511675.1). Lineage (NCBI taxonomy): Eukaryota > Metazoa > Chordata > Mammalia > Rodentia > Sciuridae > Marmota > Marmota flaviventris. Next base: position 144,565,224 of record NC_092498.1, on the reverse strand, counting down.
AAATAAAGACAGCCTCATTTGTAGGATGCTCCTTTGAATGTGGTTTTAAAAAAATGTTTTTTAATTTAAAACAAACAAAGCCCCCCGGATGGCGGTCTCTGCACTCTGGTGCCTCTGGCCTGGTCTGGGGAGGAGGTGAGGCCTGGGGGCAGGCGAAGCCTGGGCGGGCTCACTTTTTGCCCTTGCCCTTGCCCTTGCTCTTGCCCTTCTCCTTGCCCTTGCTCTTGCTCTTCTCCTTGCCCAGGCCCTGGCCCTTGCCCTTGACCTGGCCCAGGCCTTTGCCCTTGATCTGGCTTAGGCCTTTGCCCTTGCCCTTGCCCTTGACCCTCTTCTTCCTCTTGGACCTGAGCATGGAGCGGACCAGGTAGCCCTTCCACACGGCCTGGATGAGCGTGGCGGCCCTGACCATGCGCAGCATCTCGCGCTCGGCCTCCATCCTCTTCTTGGCGTTGACCTCCCTCTCGGCCAGGATCTGGGAGAACTCCTCCACCAGCACCGCGTGCCTCAGCTTCAGCTCCTCCAGCTGCAGCTTCTCCTCCTTGTGGATGAGGTCCAGGTCCTCGTACTCCTCCTGGGGGTCAGAGGCGGCAGGCCCCTCCTGCTGTGACAGATGCCCTCCGCTTCCCCTCCCCCTTCCTGTTTCCTTCCAGTAACAGGACAAGGCTAGGTGGGCAAGGTCCCTGTCACAAGGAACCCACGACCCTTATTGGGCCATTTTTGGTTGGTTGGCTTTTCGAGGCTGGGGAGGGAGCCATGCTGGGCAGGTGCCGTACCACTGAGCGACACCCCGGCCACAGGACCCTCACAGGGACTAGAGAAATGAGCTGTAGCCCCAAGGCGCCCCTCCCAGGGGCACTCAGTCAGATAGAAGGACAATGCCCCCTGGTTCTTCTGACAGCAGAGCTGGCCTTGAGCCACATGGGCTGATGTTATCTCCCCAGGCCTCCCTACCTCAGAAGTGGGTGGGCGCTTGGGGATTCCCAAATCTGTAGGCTATGGGTCCCCAGCCCTTCCTGCAGACCCTGCTCTGGGGACTGAAGCCCCTCCACTGCCTCTAGATCAGATGCAGGCACAAGCTCAGAAAAGTAAAGTCCCTTGCTTTAGGTCACTCAGCTGATAAGTGACACTAAATTGGGACCTTCGGGTGACAGTGGGGACTTTCCTCACTGCTGAACCCAGCACCTGGTTCATCTCAGTGGAAGCCGGCTGAGTGACTGTGGTGGAGACACGTCTGTGGGCTCTCGCGGTGGAGTACAGGATGTGGCCGCCAGGGGGCACCGGGACCGCCAGCCCTCGGTGCAGGCGCTTCCCTTGGCTACGCAGCCTGGGGCCTTTCCTTGCCCACTTTGGCCTCTCTGCCCAGCCTGGAGGAGCCCTTGAGACGACGTGCGGGGCTGCTCCGGGGACCATCCTGGGACCTTTCCTCCATTCCTCCTATTCCTCAAGGATCTGGCTTGGGAAGCCACCAGAAAGAGACTTAGTGACAAATACCTGCTTTTCACTCATCTCCGAGTCATACTTCTGGATCCAGTTCTCGATTTCTGTCTCCACTTTATATTTTTTCTAGAAAAAAACCCCCACAAAAGCCCACAGTCATGGTTTGATGGGATAGTGCCGACCCAGACAGCCCTGAGCACTGCACGCGGGCCCCTGTGTGGCAGTGTTCTCCCGCCTCGCCTGCTGTGCCGCTACGGCAGCCTCGTCCTCCATTTCACAGATGAGGAAACCGAGGCTCAGACCTGCTCACTCGCTTGCCTCAAGGGACAGAGCTAGTGGGTGGTCTGTCAGGAGTGGCTCCGAGGACACTCTAGGCAGGGGGAGCAGCAGGTGCCAAGGCCCTGAGGTGGGAACAGGCTTGAGTTGTTTAAGACACACTGAGCCTGTGTGGCTAGAACGGAGTGGCCAGGATGGGAGTGGTCCCTGACGACACCCAAGTTGTCACTGAAGGGGTGACCGTGAAGCTTTGGATTCTCAAATAAGGGAGAGGGGAAGCCACTGGGTGGATCTAGGTGCTTTTACAGGATCAGCTCACGGCATATGACAGAATGTTATTCAGCCAGAAAAAGGACTGAGGCAATGACACGTGCTACCGCGTGCTACCTTGAGGACAAGGTGCTGAGTGGCAGGAACCATGGTGCCCAGGATCAGTGGCTCCTGGAAGCAGAAAAGAGGTCCCTCTGCATCCCCTGTGTCCCCCGCCCGCGGGCACCTTCCTCAGCGCCTGCTCGGCCTCCCGGTTCTCCATGACCAGGTTGTGGTACTGTGAGCGAAGGGTCAGGATCTCCTGCTGGAGCTTGGCCAGCCTGGCCTGCGACGCCCGGGAGTCGGCCTTCTGCTGCTTCTCGGCCTCCTGCTTGGTGCGCAGGAGGCTGCTCTCGGAGAACTTGAGCACCTGGTGCAGGTGGTTTTTCAGTTCTTGGATCACAAAGTTCTCCTTCTCCACCTGCACAGAAGGAGGGTGGCAGTCACACCCACGCCGTCACCAGCAGGCTCAGGACGGGCGCCACCCCTGCCCTTCCCTTGGGGCCCGGCATGCCACCTGCCACCCTCCTCGCTGAGTCCTGCTCTGGACCCATGAGGGGTAGGGACAGGGACATTTGATGGCAAGGGAGGCCAGTGCTCTTGTGCACAGCTGCAGCACCTTTTCAACACCCTGGGTCCCCTCTGGCCACCGTAGGGCTGTGCCTGCCCGTGCTGGCAGCCTGGGGTTGGGGCAGCAGCCGCAGGCTCAGGACTGACTCCCTGGGCGCACACCAGGGCGGGGCGACATGGGGAGCCTGTCCCGGGACAAGGCTTCGTGATCGAGGTGTGGGTTTCAGGTCGAGCAGCATGACCGGCACTCAGCACTTTGCTTGAGAATCCCCATGACATGCTTGACTGACACTGTCTCATTTTCCACTGATACTCAATGACATAGTGACATGTGCCCATCTGGAAAAATGGCATTTGACCAGAGCTAGAAAATCCCATGCTGGCTCTACCACCTGGACGGGACCCACAAAGCTGGCTGTGGCCCTCGCCCTGTCCCTAGATGGTGGCCTCTCCCATCTTACCTGCCCCAACTGAGGACCTCTGGGCCTTACCCTTCCCACCCCCAAATATCTACCCCCTATCATGCAGGCTCAGTGCCAGACACAGGAGAAGGGCCCCTGCTTCCTCGTGGGGGGCTAGCTCCAAATCAGTAATCATATGGCTCCTCCGACACCTCCAAGGGGTGTCTTAAGGGACAGACCCAGTGAGGACTGCGGGGCAGGGGCGGCTGCCTTGGGCCTTGGCTCTCTCGCCCCCTGGTCATGGTGGACAGGAGTGGAGGAGTCGTCACCTCCCAGCTGCCTCCCGGAGACGCTGTGGTGCAGAGCATCTGACTGAGACTGTGCCCCAGAGACAGAGGACCTGTTCTGGCCTCTCTTTGTGCCGGGCGTGGCCAAGGCACAGGCCACTCTGGCTGGCTGGGGCAGAGGAGGGCCCTGGCTACAGCTAAAAACGCAGTCACCTCATAGGTGATCTAGATAGAAAGCCCTGGAAAGAAAACTGTATGTAAAGCCCAAGGTGTGGGTGGTCTGGTCTGAGGAAGGTGGTTCTCTGTGGGTGAGGTCCCTTCTTGACCTTCCCAGGGCTTCCACCTGCCCCGCCCTGGCCTGTAGCAGGATCCCTGGGGTGGGCCACTCTCTGACCTCTCTCCAGGCCCCTCTGGGTCCCCTCCCTGCTCACCGGCTCCCTGGGTTTCTGAGCACTGCAGGCATATTGCCACCTCAGGATCTAGGCACACACTGTCCCCACCTGGATCAGGGCTCAGCAAACTGAGGCCTGGGGTTCCAAACCCAGGAGGCTACCTGTGTTTGTGAGAAAAGTTTGATGGGCACACACTGCACAGAGCTGCTCTCAGGCAGAGTCACATGGAACGGTGGCAGCATGGGCTGGGCGGCCACAAACCCTGCTTCCCTGCTCCCCACGACTGACTCTTCTGCGCCACGGGCTGGGTCTGCTCCCGCCTGTCCTGCAGGTCTCCAGTTCTGGGTCCCTGGCCCCCCTGGCCTCGCCCGCGTTCCATCCTTTAGCACCCTGTACTGCCCTTCCTGGAGAACTTCCCAGCCTGATATTCACGAGGCTTTGCCCCCCGCCCACCCCTGTGCTCCCGGGGGCCCTGTGACCCGCCCCTAGGGGAGGAGAGGAGAGGAGTGGGGACCCGGCCCGCCAGAGCCTCGGCACCTTACCTCGGAGTCCCTGTTCTTCATCCTCGCGGTCAGCTCCGTCTCCAGAGCGCCGATGACCTCTTGGTTCCTTCGGTGGCGCCTGGTGATGTCCTGGATGAACTGGGCTCTGTCCCTTGCCTCCATGGGGCTGGTGAGGAGCCTCTCGAACAGGAAGCCCCGCAGCTCCTCCAGGCCCTCGATGAAGCGCTGCGCCTCGGGGCTCCTGCCCAGCGCCTGCAGCCACAGCAGCCTGGCCGCCGAGGGGTCGGTCAGCAGCAGGCGCAGGATGTCCCTGCTGGAGTCGCGGACCTTCTGCATCTGAGGCTGCAGGCTGGCCTTGAGTTGCGCCGCGGCCGCCAGGCAGTCCTGGAACCACGCCTCCTCCTGCGCCTCGTCGTCGTCCGCCGCCTGCAGCTGCAGCTCCTTCTCCTGCAGGTCGCTGATGGTCCCCAGCAGCACCTGGCAGAGGTCCTCGTGCTCCCTCACTGCCACCGCCACGCCCTCACCGGGCATCCCCTCCAGGGCCTCCGGGTGGGTGATGGCGTAGGACAGCAGGGTCACCAGCTCCACCTTGTAGATGGCCTCATCCAGGACGGACATGATCCTCTTGGCCTCGATGGTGGTGAGCTTGGACTTGCAGGGGACCGGAGGCTTCACCAGGTTGCCTGGCTTCTGCCACGCCTCCGTCCTCAGGGGCATCTTGCTGAAGGAGGGCCCTTGGTGGAGAGGGATCACAGCGAGGGTGTCCAAGGCCATCTCGCTGGCAGTCCTCCCCGGCTTCGTGGGCCCCAGGAGATGGAGGCTTTGGGGGGCCAAGGGGCTTTTGTGCTTCTACTGTGTCCTGCAGTCCTGCAAGGAAGGAGGCCGTGTTCAGTGCCACGCTGAGCCCTGGGGCCCAGGGGCTCATGGGGAGGGGGCACTTTCCCACAGAACCTTGTGGTGGTATTTGGGCCACCAGAGTGCAGGGCCCAGGCAGAGGTGAGTCACAGGGCCAAGTGCCACCATCGGGAAAAGAGACCCTGCTGTGAGGATTTTAATCAAGGATTTACGTGGGTGGCACAGAGTGGCAAGGCCACCCCAGGAAGACGAAGCCACCCAGCTACTGCTAATGGGAGGGAGTGAGCTGGGGACCTGGGTCACCATGGGAAGCTCAAGCCACAGCCATCAGCTCCCAGAGGAGGAGAGCGGGGCTCGTAGGCCCTGCAGCCTGAGGTGGAGGGATGGGAAGCAGCCCCTTCCTGCCTCCTCCCGCTCTGCTCAGACACCAGATCGTTCCTGGACCAACACCAGAGGGAAGCCCATGGACACGGGAGCCAGGCACACGGCCTGCAGGCGTCCCCTGTGAAGACCCTGAGCAGGACGGGCACAGGACAAACCACAGAGCGCAGGGCACGCAGGACTAGGAACAGCACATTTCCAAGGATTTCGAGGGGTGGTTTTAAAAGATGGCTGGCCGGGGCCGGCGAGCACTGAAGGGTAACTCCAAATACAACCTAAAAAATGGTTTCATTCAAAATGCAACATGAGATCTTGGATTGGATCCTGGAACAGAGAAGGGACAACAGTGGGACAACCAGAGGAATCAAGCCCCATGGTGGAGTTGGCAGCCTTGTTCCCTTAGTGACACCGTGGACTGACTGGATAGGACGTCGGCTTCCCGGAGCCAGGCATGGCCTGCAGGCTCGGCAATGCTTCTGTAAATCGACGATTATTACAAAATAAAACGGCTTATTCAAAAGGCCATTTCAGAAAAACCCAGGGTGGCAACGAGCAGTTCTGACCTGTGTCCCCCATTGCACAGGCTCAGTGGCTTGGCCCTGGAACAGCCCCAGGTGGGCTCAGAGTCTCCCAGGATGGCGGGACCCTTCCTGCACAAGGCCCAGGCGTGAGGGCTCAGTAAGTGACTGGTATAAGTCCCAGGTCAGGGACTCGGTGGTTCAGATGCACCCACCCAGGGGCGATGGCTCAGGGTCAGCGGGCCTCCCAATGTACCAGGACCAAGATGGACCCCCCCGCTCCCCGCCAGCTTCTCTCCTCGCCCGTTCCCCTCTGCCCACAGACTCTCTCTCCAGGCTGAGGGTCGCCACCTGGGTCCCAAGGTGGACCTGTGCACTGTCTCCTCTCTATTCTAAGAAGTAAGCTCCAATGAAGTAGGGCTTCCTCCATCTTGACCTCGACCATTTACCCAGCACGGAAGACCCTGGCCCTCACCTCGGGAAGAGATGTCCACTCGGGGTCACCCTGTGCCCTCCACTTTCCTACTCTGCCTATGGATGTGAGAGATGTTTTTAAAAGTCACTAGAACTTGAAGAGTGGGGAAGAGTTTTGAATTTGGGTGACGGGGAGAGAACGGCAGGACCCGTGGAGGACTCTGGAGGGGAGGACGACGCAGGCTGTGTCACCGCGGGGTCCTGGCTGCCTAACTGGAGCAGAGGGTGGGCGGTGGTGTCTGGGCCTTCCCTGACCCAGATGTCAGTGACGGCACCCGGTTTCTCTCTGGGGGAAGGCACTCTCCCGTGCTGTGGGCAGTTGCTGTGATTTGCAGAAACGTCTCCAAGGCCCAGGCGCCATTGGCTTGGTCCCTAGCCTGGGGTGCTCTTGGGAGGAGTGGAGGCCTAGGAGGTGGGGCCTGGTGTGAGGAAGATAGGTCCCTGGGGGGCTAGGTCTCCCTAGAGGGGGAGACTGGACCTGCTCCCGCTCTTCCTTTGGTGCAGGGATTGAGCCAGGGTGCTTAACCACGGAGCCACACCCCCAGCCCTTTTTATGTTTTATTTTGAGACAGGGTCTCACTAAGTTCCTGAGGGCCTCACTAAGTTGCCCAGGCTGGCCTTGAACTTGTGATCCTCCTGCTTAGGCCCTCTGGGTCACTAGGATGGCAGGCATGGGCACTGCACCTGATCTCTTGCTTCCTGGCCACTGTGAGGCAAGCAATCTCCTCATCAAGTGCTTCCACCATGAGGTCCTGTTCTGCCACAGGTCCAAGCACACAGAGCCCACAAGCCCTGGACTGAAGTCCAGAAACACAAGCCCAATAAACCCTTCCTCTTCTGAAGTTGTTGAGCATCTTGTCAGAGTGACAGGAAGCTCACAGCAGTCTTGGTGGGGCTGTCAATCAAAGAGCCGGCTCTCCTAGGAGCATGAGTCCTGAAACCCTGGGAGCTGATGCTTCAGGTTGTTTCTGAAGCTCCTGCTGCCAAGACCCCAGAACCTCCTGACCAGTGTCCATTCTGAGGCCTGGTTCAGCCTTTCCTTCAGCATTTTGCTTAGCCAGGGCCAGTTTCTGTTACTTGTGATCAAAGACTCCTAGCTGAAAAAATACCAGCAACAACTCTGCAAGGCCCTGGATTCAACTCCCAGCACTGACCACACAGGATCAGAAGGCCCTAGGGCTGGAGCTGCAAAGGCGAAGGAGAAGTGGTGTCTGAAGCCACAGAAGATCATCTTCAATTCACCAAACCAAAGAGTAAAGAAAGAGGAAGGAATCAGAAAAACACTGGAGCCGGGTGCAGGGGCGTGTCCCTGTCATCCCAGCAGCTCAGGAGGCTGAGGCAAGAGGATTGCGAGTTCAAAGCCAGCCTCAGCAACTTAGTGAGGTTCTAAGAAACTCAGTGAGACGCTGACTCTAAATAAAATCCAAAATAGGGATGGGGATGTGGCTCTGTGGTTAAGCATCCCTGAGTTCAATACCCAGTACCCCAGAAAAGAAAGAAAGAAAACACATGTGGTGACTAAGAACAAGGAAGAAAGAGGCCAGCAAGGTGCTGTATGTCTGGCTCCCTGACTAGCAGCGTGGACCCGAGTCAGCAGGTGGTTCTTCGGGAGCTGCGGAGGGAGGTGAAGAATGTCACATTGTCTGCACCCCCTTGATTCCCACCCACTTCCTGCTCTCCAGTCAATGTCCTCAGTTCCTCTGAGATCTTTCCTGAAGATAAAGTTTTGGGGGCAGCCCTGGGGTTCTCAGAGGATGCGGACCTTCACCCCAAGGCTGCAGAATGCATGTGAACGGAGCACTCTTCTCCCCTCTGTCCCCCAGAGCTCTGAGGCATACATCAAAAGACGGAGGCTGGAAACGTGAGACATTCTAGGAAATGTTTCCAATTTGCTTTCAGCCAAATTACCTCCCCTGCTTTAAAGGGCAAACTTGTTTTCTTGGATTATGACGGCGCCCGTCAGCTCTTGACAGCTCATTTGGGTGGACAAGAAAGACCCGGTGGAGCTAGGACTTGGGGGGAATCGTGTCTGACTCCCTGACAAAATCGCTGCAGAATCTCTTTTCCTTGAATTCTAATGTGATCATCTCATGTCCCTTTTAATGCCACCAGCCTTAATATTTAAATCATTTCCAACTTCAGCCTCCCCTTTTAAGCTTCCTGCCCTGAGTGAGGCAGGATGGTTAATGGACGGGGGAACGTTAATTGGATCTTCCCTTTATTTGTCATTAATTCTGCTGATGAACTTTATAAATGGAAATATATCTTTATCATGCAAATTATACCTCGGCTTCATTTAAATGGGCCTCTTGGATATTTTATTACTTTCGCTCTCAGAGCATTTGGGAAAAAAATAAAAAAGACTTGAGCTAAGTGATCTATTTTTTTTTTCCCTTGGAGAGAAAAAGGGGAAGAAGGCCCCACACCCACCAGCACCCTCCAAGTCCAGCGGTGGCACCCAGAGAGTCAGAGGTGGTGAACCAACAGGACTGGAGTCGGGTGGGTCTCAGGTTAAGGAATTCCACAGTAGTGTCAGCTAACTCTCCAGAACTTTCCACGCTGTTCTTTTTTTTTTTTTTTACCAGGGATTGAACTCAGGGGCACTTGACCACTGAGCCACATCCCTAGCCCTATTTTGTATTTTATTTAGAGACAGGGTCTCGCTGAGGTGCTTAGCACCTCGCTAAATTGTTGAGGCTGGCTTTGAACTTGAGATCCTCCTGCCTCAGCCTCCCAAGTGGCTGGGATTACAGGTGTACACCACCGTGCCGGGCCTTGTGAGTGGATTCCCATAATCCCCCCAATCTAGAGGTGGGTGCCGCTGTGACCTCCAGTTTACCCAGGAGGACGGGGAGCAGAGAGACATGAGGACTCCAGCTGGTAAGCCACCGAGCAGGATTTCAGCCCAGGCCGGCTGGCTCAGGCACCTGCATCCCGCAGCCCGTATTTCGTGCAGTCTAGTTAGTTTTATAGACACAGCCGCTCACAAAGTTGCTCCGGCTGGCCTCGAACTCACGATCCTCCTGCCTCAGCTCCCTGGTCACTGGGATTGCAGGCGTGCACCCTGTGCCCAGCAGTGTTTTGACTTCAATGTTGACTTCTATGGTGGACAGAGTAGAATGAGATTTCTGGGCCAGTTTCAGTGAATCCTGTCAAGTAGAGACCTCGAGAACAGCCGTGCTTAAGATTCAGTTCCCGAGCATCGGAGCTATTTAAGAACTCCAGGGCAGGGCTGGGGCTCAGTGGGCGCGTGCCTGCCCCGAGAGTGCCTGCCCAGAGGGCAGGAGCCCTGGGTTCAACTCTGGCACCACAGGGAAAAAAATATTCAATAAGATTCATGAATAAGTCAAATATTCTTTTAAAAATAAATAAATAAATAAAACTGTAGGGGCTGGGGTGGTGGCCCAGTGGTAGAGCACTTGCCTGGTTTGTGTGAGGCCCTGGGTTCAATCTTCAGCACCACATACAAATAAATAAAGTAAAAAATCTATTGACAACTAAAAAATATTTGAAAATACCTGAAATATGAATATATATATTCATAATCATATCTATTCTTATTTGTTGTTATTGTAAGTACATATACACATGCATATATAAATGTATGTATATGTACATAATTAACAATAATGCATATGTGTGTGTAGGTTTCCTGGTTGAGGTATATTTTATACATGCGTGTGTGTGTGTGTGTGAACAACCTCAGCTGGGAGCAGCGGCACACCTCTGTAATCCCAGCGACTCAGGAGGCTCAGGCAGGAGGATTGCAACTTGGAGGCCAGCCTGGGCAACCTATCGAGATCCTGTCTTAAAAAGAGCTGGGGACATGGCTCAGGGGTAGAGCACTGTGGGTTCAACCCCTAGTACCACCAACAAAACATAACCCAGGATGGCCTCAGTAGAGGGAGGCAGGGACATTCCTGCTCCTGTGATGGGCTGCTGGTCGCCAGTCGTGGGACTGCAGGAACTTTGTGGGAAGGGGCCAGACTTCCAGAGTCAGTAGGGAGGAGATAGGGAAGTGATGGCAATGGGGGAGGGGTGGTCTTGATACTGGGTGGGAGGATGGCAGAATGTGTTTAGAAACAGTATTAAGGCTGTCGATCCTCAGCCTTAATAAACAAAATAAACATATTGTGTCCATGTATAACTAAAAAATTTCTTTAAAAAAGAAAGAAGTAGTATTGAAACACTATAAAACTCCCAGTAGAAAACAGGGGAGTCAATCTTCACGACTTGGACTTGGCTTTGGATTCCTAGATATGACATCAACAGAGTGAGAGACACATAAGAAAAAATAGATGAACTGGAATCCCAAACTCTAAAGTCCTTGTGCATTAAGTGATGTTATCTAGAAAGTAAAGCAATGACCTCTAACAGCAGAAAAGACTTGCAAATCACACACCTGATGAGGCTTCCACAGCCAGAGTCTAGAAAAGAACCCAAAAGCCCAACAACGAAAACAACCTGATTAAAACATGGAGAAAGGGCAGCCTGGGCTCAGGGCGGCCTGGGTCTGCCCCCCCCACACACTGTAAAAACAAACAAAACAACACATGGCAGACATTCCTCCCAAGAAAATATACGACTGGGCAATAAGCCCATGAAGATACCCAGCACCATCAGTCACCAGACAAATGCAAACCCAAACTACCAGATACCTCTTCCTACTCCCCAGGATGGCTGCAGTTTTCCTATTTTATTTATTTATTTACTGGGGGTTGAACCCAGGGGCACTAAACTACAGAGCCACATCCCTAGCCCCTTTTTGTATTTGAGACAGGGTCTCCATAAGTTACTTAGGGCCTTGCTAAATTGCTGAGGCTGGCTCTGAACTCATGATCTTGCTGCCTCAGTCTCCTGAGCTACTAGGATTAGGCTGCAGTTTTTTTTTTAAGTGGAAAATAGCAAGTGTGGATGAGGATGTCCTGCAGTTGGAACCTCATTTACAACCAGTGAGACTGGAAAGTGAGAGTCACTGTGCAAAAAAACTTCGGTGGTTCCTCAAAAACTTACAGCTGGAATCACCATATGACAGAGCAAGTCCACTCCTAGGTGTCCACCAAAAGCGCTGGAGAGGAGGCAGGGGCACCTGTGCGTGGGGAGGCAGCGATAGTTACAAGCCAAAGAGGGAGACACTGTTATGTTTGTACGTGGGGCGTCCCCCAAAAGCTCAAAGTGAGACAGTGCGAGAGGTTTGGAGAAGAAATGATTGGGTTGTAGCTTCACTTACTCAGTAAATTAACCCACCTGGGATTCACTGGGAGGTAACTGGGGGCCTGGGCTGAGGCTGGAGGAGGAGGGCCTTGGGGGCGCGGCTATGGGTGCATATTTTGTATCCAGAGAGCGGGGGTCTCTCTGCTTCCCGGTCACCACGGGAGCTGCTGCCCTCTGCCACACTCTTCTGCCTGACGTCCTGCCTCACTTCAAGCCCCGAGGAGCGGAGCCCTCCAACTTCCCTCCTCCACAACTGTTCTGGTGGGTCTTTAGTCACAGCGGCAAAAAAGCTGACTAGAACAACCACCCAAGGGTCCGTCACCAAATGACGGGATAAAGGAAGTGTCCTATATTCACACCCAGTGGCGAGGCTACGACATGGGCGACCTTGAAAATATGCTAAGTCAAGTCACCTGTTCAGAGCGAGGGTGGTGGCCAGCATGCTCTGGCCCTGCTCTGGCCTCCGCGCCACAAGTAAAATTGACAAATATCATATGTACATATATAATCATTGTATCATTTTATAATACAAAATATATTATGATTATATTAAGATAAAATATAATAAAATGAAAATATGGAATAATATAACGTATTACAAACTATAATAATTATATTTATATAAAATAAAAAAGTATATATGTCAGAAAAGCTGGAGATCGCTGGCCCTTACAGTCCCAGCCACTCAGGAGGCAGGCGCAGGAGGACAGCTTGAGCCCCCGAGGCAGAGACCTGCCTGGGCACAGGGACACCAGGGCCTGATCCCACGGTGTGACCATCAGGAAGGGAATCGAGCCAGGGTGTGGGAGGTGCTGCAGGGCAAGAGGGGGGTTAGCATTTATGGGGCGCAGATTCCTGGGGGCGATGAAAGAATTTGGAAATAGGTTCTGATGGTCGCACAGCGTGTGTATGTAATTTTTTAAAAAAAATTATTAGTTATTGATGGACCTTTATTCATTTATTTGTTTAGATGTGGTGTTGAGGATTGAACCCAGTGCCTCCTCACACACGTAGGCAAGCCGTCTACCACTGAGCCACATCCCCAGCCCCATGTGTATGTAATTGATTCCACTGAATCGAATACTTCAAGTGCTTAAAATGGCAGATTTCATGTTACATATTTTACCACCACAACAAAAGAGAAAAAAGTTTAAATCCCGAGAGAACACTTGGAAGTTCTTGTGAACTGACCGAGATGCGCCTCACACCTGCTCCCCCTGTGGGCCGCTGGGGACCAGGAAGGCTCGTTCCCATTCAGTGTCACCTGAGTTTCTCTCCCTGAGAGGCCACTGCTGTGGCTTCTGCCAGATTCACACACAGAGCCACACTATGATCAACTCAATTTTTTAAAGAATTATTTCATTCCTAAGTTCTTTTTATTAAAAAGGAAACTTTATATCTCCATAGTAACTGGAAAACATGTCACTTTTGCCAGGTGTGGTGGTGCAGGTCTGTAATTCCAGTGGTTTGGGAGGCTGAGGCAGGAGGAAAGCATGTTGGAGGCCAGCCTCAGCAACTTAGCAAGGCCCAAAGCAACTTAGTGAGGCCCTAACTGTAAGTAAAAAAATAAAAAATAGAAAGGGCTGGGGATGTGTCTCAGTGGTTAAGTGCCCCTGGGTTAAATCCCCAGTACCTACCCCCACCTCCCCAAAAAGAAAGAAACCTAGGGCTGAGGGTGTAGCTCAGGGATAGAGGAGATGCTCAGAATTTATGAGACTCTGAGTTCAACCCCCAGCACACATGCACGCATGCATGTGCACGCGCATACACACACACACACACACACACACACACAAGACCTGAAGCCAGGTGGCAGTGGTTCACACCTATAATCTCTGTGACTCAGAAGGCTGAGGCAGGAGAATTACAAGTTCAAGGCCAGTCTCGGCAACTTTGTTATTTTTTTTGTTTGTTTGGTTTGGTTTTTGGGATTGAACTCACGGGCACTCGACCACTGAGCCACATCTCCAGCTCTATTTTGTATTGTATTTAGAGACAGGGTCTCACTGAGTTGCTTAGTGCCTTGCCGTTGCTGAGGCTGGCTTTGAACTTGCAATCCTCTTGCCTCAGCCTCCCCGAGTTGCTGGGATTACAGGTGAATGATACCACTCCTGGCTCAGCCTCAGCAACTTTGTAACACTCTCAGCAATTTATCAAGAACATGCCTCAAAATACCAAATAAAGCTGGGCATGGTGACAGATATTACATGCCTATAATCCCAGCAGCATGGGGAGACTGAGACAGGAGAGTCTTGAGTTCAAAGCCAGCCTCAGTAATGAAGGGAGGCCCTAAGCATCTCAGAGAGACCTGTCTCTAAAAAAAATATAAAAAAGGGCTGGGGGTGTGGCTCAGTGGTTAACCACTCCTGGGTTCAAATTTCCAATACCAAAGAAAGGGAGAAACTTGAACTAATAGAACCAAGTAAAGAAACCCTCCCTTAGTGGCACTTCCCATTGAGAATTCCCAGCATGTGCGCTCCTGGGCAACTGAAAGGTTTCCTCACTGGGTTTTGGCTGCAGCTTCCTGGCCCTGTTCCCTCTTCCTTCCTGTGACTGGACAGTACAAAGGCCACGTTCAGCTTCCAAGTGAGAGTGCTAGGAGGGTGACCTAGGGTGGCCCATGGCTGGGGTACGGTGGCAGAGACAGCAGTTCTCACGAGATGAAGCTCATGGTCTTTGCTCTTATTTTCTACCTTAATGAAAACTTTGTGATTTCTGCACCATGGCAGGCTGAACCAAGCTGGGTCATGGATTCCCGACGTGCACCGCTGGTTCCGTGGACTCTTGACAGCTCTGGGCTTTCCTGAGCAGAACAGTTCCCACTACCTGCCTGTCTTACTCCCCATGTTCTGCTGATGACTCACGACTCAGGACTCTGCTTATGACTCAGGAACGGGACTCCTGGACACTTACCTCCAAATCTACCTGCTAGTGGCTGGGTAGAAGCTCGCCTTGAGGATGCAGGGTTTCCTGTTGGCGTCAGGAAGCCCCCACAGCCTGCCAACACACTGGCCTTAGAGAGCTGTTTGTGCTCTACCCGAGCTTTCCCAGCCCAGGCCGGGGAAAGCCAGGGGCCGTACAGGGAGGGCAGCAAGGAAAACCACAATCCCAAGCAACTCCTGCCAAGTAGATGCTCAATAAACATGGCTGTTGAATGAACGAAGAGACGGCAAGTCCACATTTACCAACAGGCCTGCTTCTTTGCAGGGAGATGCAAGCACCACAGGGGACTGTTACTTCACAGAACCTGTTATGTCCCCAGTTAGAGCCAGGAAACAGTCACATTTTAGCAGTGAAAGCTGTGAGCCAAGGTTCGACTATGGGTTGTCTCTTATCCCCATGCTCAGGGCTGAGAATTCTAAAATAAAAAAAGATCTAAATCTAATTGTTTTTTTCTTTTTCATAGTTTAGGAGGATATGTTTTTCTACTGCCACTTTTGAGCCATTACAGTACCTCTCTTGTCCCTTTTGAGGGCCCAGGTTTTATGGACGGCAGTGGTTGGCCAAAGGTGCCCGGGTGGCGGGGGACACTGAGTGCTAGAGCACTGGAGATGGGGCTCCTCTGTCGGGGTGGCCGATGGCCCTGGCTCCAGGGCCTCCAGAGCAGTTTGGTTGTAACGTCGGAGCTTCACGCCCCTGGCCACAGCGAAGGCCTGGGCACGTTCGGCTGAGCTTCCGGCTTCTTCTTCACCTCGGCAGTAGAAGAGAAAAACAGGAGCCCCCTGGAGAAGACTAGTTTGGGGTTCAGTCCCAAGGCTCCCACTTTCCAGCTGTGGCTTGGGAAAGATGCCCCACCTGGCCAGGCTCTGGCTCCCTCTGCTGTAAGTGGGGACAGGGAGGAGCCCCCTTGACAGGACTGTGTGACAGGGAATCCTGTGTGACTTTATTGCTACTTTACAGGATAACATCCAGTATCAGCCCTGAGGCCTTCTTAAAATAGAAGATGTACTTTTCCTCAAAATAATGTTCTGGAGCAGGAAGGTTTACAAAGAGCCTAAACGGAACCTCGGTGGCTCCTTTGTACTATTTCTAGTTTTAATTTGGCTGATTTCTACATTCCTGCTGCGTTTTTGTTGGAGGTGGAGGAGGGCCGGGCTCCCTCCAGCCACTGGCCAGGACCCCATCTCCTCCACCTTCCAATCAGGGCGGTTAACCCCTCTTTTGGTTATAGTGGCCTTTACAAATGTTCATTTCTGGTTAACTAGACCTATAGACGACATAATTTTGGTTATTTCAGAAAGAAATTCCTAGTAGTGAGTTTAGAGATTTCTTTTTTTTTCTTTTAATATTTTTTTAGTTGTAGTTGGACACAATATCTTTATTTGTTTTTACGTGGTGCTGAGGATCGAACCCAGTGTCCCACACGTGCCCGGCAGGCACCCTACCACTGAGCCCCAGCCCCAGCCCCAAGTTTAGAGATTTCTAAAATAAACTTTCTCCACTTGAAGAAAAAATAGCCACTATACACCTAGAAGAATGGCCCCAGGGCTGGGGTGTGGCTCAGTGGTGGGGAGCTTGCCTTGCCTAGCGCCTGCAAGGCCCGGGTTCAACACACACACAGATGCAAAGCCAGGACACTGCAGGGCACCAGGTCTGGGAGAACAGGGGCAGGAATGCCACCCTCCCTGGAGGATGTGCAGAGCAGGCAGCCACTTTGCAAGGTTGTTTGATGTCATTTTTTACAAAACTCAGCTTGCTGTTCGCATTCAATCCAGCAATTGCCCTACTTGTTATTTACCCCTAGTTGAAACTTCTGCTTGCTTATCCACCGCTCCCCACTGCCACAGATTTTTTTTTGTTAAAGAGAGAGAGGGAGAGAGAGAGAGAGAGAGAGAGAGAGAGAGAGAGAGATTGGTTTTTTTTTTAATATTTATTTTTTAGCTTTCGGCAGACACATCTTTGTTTGTATGTGGTGCTGAGGATCGAACCCGGGCCGCACGCATGCCAGGCGAGCGCGCTACCGCTTGAGCCACATCCCCAGCCCCTGCCACAGATGTTTACAGCAGCTCTCTTTGTAACTTCCAGAACTTGAAAACAACCAAGATGTCCTTCAGGAGGGGAGTGGACGAACAAGCTGTGGCATCTCCAGACAAGGGGATGTTATTTCAGCACTAAAAAGACAGGAGCCAGCAAGCCACCAAAGGACTTAGGAGGAATATTGCGTGCATATATTAGGGAAGAGAAGCCAATCTAGAAAGGCCCCATGCTGGATGACTCCAACATACGACATTCTGGAAAAGGAGCAGCTAGGAGCCAGTAAAAACACCAGTGGACCTGGGTGCACACCTGTAATCCCAGAGGCCCAGGAGGCTGAGGCAGGAGGATAGAAAGTCCAAAGTCAGCCTTGGCAAAAAAGCAAGGCCCTAAGCACCTCAGTGAGACCCTGTCTCTAAATAAAATACAAGATAGGGCTGGGGATGGGGCTCAGGGGTCAAGTGCCCCTGGGTTCAATCCCTGGTACCAGACCAGTGGAGGCCAGGGTGTCGGGGAGAAAGAGGTGAACAGACAGAGCCGGGGAGTTTTAGGGTAGTGAATACTATGTAAACGTGCTGTGATGGAGGGCACAAGTCACTGTACCTGTGTGCAAACCCACGCACTGTATGACACTGCAAATGAGCCCTAACCCAAACCCCAGGCCTGGGTGACAGTGGTGTCAGTGTAGGTGGGCCACATGTCACAGGTGCTCCCCACTGGCCGATGCTGAGGGTGGGGACTTGGGAAATCTCTGAATTTCATGGTGACCCTAAAACTGCTCTAAAAAATACAGTCTTAGGGTTGCAACTCCTGAGGGGGCAGTGAGATCAGTTCACCAGTTGGAACCAGCATTCAAGTCAACGACGTAGAAAATGTCAGCTGTGCCTCGTGAAGTGAGTGCAGTGGGTCTCGTCTCATCGTGTGTGTGCTGGGGCTCGAACCCAGGGCCACACCGTGGCCAGCACACTCTACCACTGAGTGACACCTCAGCCTGACACTCTGGTAATAAACGTGCTAGGTTGGGAAGGGAAACACGTTTCTTTGTCTGGTTTGTGGATTTAAAAAAAATGTTTGCGAGTCCCCATGGTGAGGGCATTTGACTGGCCATTGGATGTCACCAGCTGCTAGAATCTGAAAGCTAAGGTCAAACTTTTCTCCATGCTCTATATTTCTGTATTTCAAATGTTGTTGATTTTCTTCATTTTGTAATTTCTGTTCCATTAACTGGGGCCTGAAGGGAAAGGGTGAGTGTGCGTGTGCGCGTGCACGTGTGACGTTTCCCTTCCACGACAGCCTCAGCTGGGAGCGGGCTCCTGGCTCTGCACTACTGGGG
The DNA here is from genome assembly GCF_047511675.1 of Marmota flaviventris. NCBI lineage: Eukaryota > Metazoa > Chordata > Mammalia > Rodentia > Sciuridae > Marmota > Marmota flaviventris. The sequence continues at coordinate 144,547,300 of NC_092498.1, read as the reverse complement.
ATGGGGCTGACAGCTGTGGCTCTGGGGCTTTCCTCTGACGTCAGCGAGTTTGCTGGCATCTTCGACCTCCACCCATTTGATGCCAACAGCATTATCTGGTTCTGACCAGCTAGAGACAAAATGTCTCCAGATATTGCCAAATGAAATGTCCCAGGTGGGAGCAGAGGGGGCGGACGCTGCCCTAGTTGAGAACGCTGGTCTAGAAACCATGGTCTCCCTTAGCCCACTCCCGGCCCCACCCAGAGGCCAGCCTCTGCCCAGGTTTAGCCCATGTAGCCCAGGGCTGCTCTCTGTCCATCTAAAGTCACCATCCTCTAGAAGGAGGGCCGGGCTTACCTGCTGGGTGTTAGGAGAGCGGGGTGCTACCCTATGTGCTAGAGGCTCTTGGAACAACCCTGGGAAGTTCCTTATCTCTCGGAGAATGGGAGGCACCACCTGTCCTAGGCACATCAAAAGGGGGCTGGGTAGAGGAGGGAAGAGGGACGAGACGGGAAGCCGGGTAAAGTGTGAGGATGGCCTTAGGCCTGGGCCTAAGCAACTCCATTTTAAAAACTCCAATTTGAAACCTGCAATCTCCCCAGGCACACCCACAGAGCCCTCCAGTATGACCTCAAACAAGTCACTTCCCGTCACCCTGATAAACAGAGTGAAGCCCCTGGCAGGCTGTCCTGGCCTGATCAGAGGGAAAGATCAGGGTGGAGACCACCAGACCAGATGTTTCTGACCCCAGGGTAAATGATGTCACTGAGAAATCTGGTGGTAGCTGATAAGAATTGAAAGGGGGGTCAAAAACCCCCCAAATTTAGTATAAACATTAGAGCACATGAACAGGGATTCAGCCAGCCAAATCAAGGCCTCACTCGAGCTGGAGAGCCTGATGAGGACCCGACATCCCATCACTTGTCATTGTTTCTTGAGCCTCTGTGTGATCCTCACCGCTCTCAAACTCTACCACCTCATCTGGACCTTGGTGAGAGCAGCAAATTCTCCCTACGACCCCCTCCTCAACCGGTCATCCAATCCATGCCAGGAAAAGCCTGCCTTGGGTCCAGACCTGGTCACTGTGGTCTGAGTGAGTGTGCACCTGCTGGACATAAAGCCTAAGGCTTGAGACTTTTGAACTTAGCACGGGGAGGAAATGTCTGTCATTAGCCTATGGTGATTAAGTGTGTTTTGCAGGGCTTAGAATTCATCTAGAATTGTTTGCTGTGGATTGATTATGTCTATTGCAGTGCCCAGCCTTAAGGATTGTCGTTTTCTTGATTAAGAACCTATAGAGTGAAACTGTATGGAGTAATTTGAGTGAATAAAGCACTGAAAGGGGCAGAAGTGCATGGACATTCTTTATTTCTCCCCTCGACTGCATATGTTGCAATTTTGCCCCCTCACGACATAAAGCCTCAGGCCCTCTTCACCGTGAGGGGTCATTACCCCTCAGTGAGGCAAAGACCAGTGGTGCCTTGGCCTCACTGCCCTGAGCCCTTCTCCTGGGCACAGAGGGACATGCGTGGGAATTTAGCAATTGAGCAAGCGGGGCAGACTCAGCCCTTTAATTAAGTTCTTGCTGGGACAGAGGATAAACCCCAAGCTGAAAGCCTGGCATTTACCCGGATGACATCTGCCTGGAATGTGTCCCTGCAGGAATGCCTGGCTGAACCAGAGTCCTGGCTGGGTGCTCTGGGGTGGCCAGTCAGCCTGGAGGCAGGGAGGCTCTGCCTCCACAACCTCGATTAAGGCTGCCTTCAGCCCAAGACTGTTTGGGCTCCAGACAGAGGGTGCGTCTGGCAGAGGGAATGCTGGGTTTGAGTCTTGCCTTGGACACATTCAGGCGGGGCATGACAGAACAGTGACCTGGAAAAGCGTCCTCTCCACCTCCCGATGGCACCGCACTGTCACTGCTTGGCCTTCCGGCCTGGCCTGGTGGTTACACCGGTTCTGCTTCTTACTTCCTCTTGACCCCCATCCAGGTGGACAGGGAGTAGGCGTCTGGTTCAGCTGAGTTAGAGGAGTCAGCATGGCTGCTTCCCTTCCTGCTCCAGAGGAAGAGGCTAAGAGACCCAAAGAGTTTTAGGCCCCAAGTGAGTGGCCTGGTCAGATACGCCGCCTGGGCCTAGGTGTGGTAGAAAGGTTGGTAGGTGCAAGACAGCAGGGGGACCGGGCTGAGAAGGCTGTCACCATGGGCCGCGGGAAAAGCGAAGGTGGCCTCAACAGGGACAAGGCAGTGATTCTGAAGGTAAGCAGAGGAAGAAGGTGAGGACAGAGCACAGGATGAGGCCCATTTCTCTGGCATGGGTTGCTTAGGGCCTCACTAAGTTGGTGAGGCTGGCTTTGAACTCGCGATCCTCCTGCCTCAGCCTCCTGAACTGCTGGGATGACAGGTGTGCACCACCTTGCCTGGTTTACGTTTAACTTTTAAAGAAAGTGCCAGACTAAAATTCGGATGGGTTGTGCCTTTTGATGTCCTTACCAGCAGTACTGGAGAGAGAGCTCCAGCTTCTCTGCTCCTCGCTGATTCTATTAACATGCTGATTAACTGCTCTTCAGGGGTTTGATCTTGCGTTTCTGGAACAAGCTCACTTGGTCATGGTGTATGATCCTTTTTATGTGTTGCTGGATTTGATTTGCTAATATTTTGCATGTATTTTCTTGAGGGACACTGGCATGTAACGGGGCTTGGTAATTTTTTTTCTTTCTATAGAGGGTCAAGTAGGAAATGTTTTTGGCTTTGTGCCTACTGTAGCCTCTTCTACTGCTTGGGCAAAGGCAGGCACAAATAATAGGTAAATAAGTTGGTTGTCATGTTCCAATAAAACATTATTTACAAAAGAGGTGACAAGCCAGACTTGGTCCGTGGCCCCTGGTCTGCTGACCCCTGGCTGCATAGCTCCTTTGCCCATAATATCTCTTCCTTGCCTCGGCCTTGGGAAAACCAGCTTGGGCAGGACAAAGGGAAGTATTTCCTCTGCCTCTCTTTTCTAAAAGAGTTTGGGTAGGATTAGTATGATTTCGTCTTTATGTATTTGATGGAATTCAAAGTGAAGACCCCTAGTCCTGGGCTTTAATTTGAAGGAAGATTTCAAATTTCTAACTCAATTTCTTGTTATAAGTCTATTCAAATTTTCTCTTTCTTCTTGAGTCATTTTAAATAATTCGTTTACTTCATTTGTCTTATTTTTGGGTATAAAGTTGTCCATACTATTCTTTTATAATTTTAATTTCTGTAAGACACCGGGCATGGTGACGTGTGGCTATAATCCCAGTGACTCTGGACGCTGAGGCAGGAGGATCACAAGTTAGAGGCCAGACTGGGCAACTTAGTGAGACCATGTCTCAAAAGCAAATAAAAAGGGCTGGGGATGCAGCTCAGTGTTCGCCAAGCATGTGCAAAATTAAAATAAAATAAAACCTCTTATTTCTGTAAACCTTTTCTTTTTTTCTTTTCTCTCTTTTGGTACTGGGGATGGAACCCAGGGCCTCACACATGCTAGACACACATTCTACCAGTGAGCTTCAGCTCCAGTCCAAATTTCTGTCATCCTAATTTGGGTAATTTGTATACTCTCTAATTTTCTAGGTCAGCCTAGCTGCAGTTTCATGGTGTATTGACCCTCCTGTCAATATTAAGTGTTCTTCACTGGGTTAATAATCTCTCTCTTTTAAAAAAAAATATTTTCTTAGCTGTCAATGGACTCTATTTTATTTATTTTTATGCAGTGCCGAGAATCAAACCCAGTGCCTCACACATGCTAGGCAAGTGCTCAACCACCGAGCCACAACCCCAGCTTTGATAATATCTCTTGTCTTAGTTTTGTTTGATAGTATCGTAGCTGCGGCACCTTGAGTGGTTTGCTTTCAAACTATGTGTATCTTTCAAATCTAAGGTATGCCTGTCCATCCCCACCTTTAGATTAAAGTTTTTATCATTTCCATTTATCTATTTACATGCAGTTATTCATATCTGCTGGCTCTCCACCTCATTCTATTGTTTTTTTATACCTCTCATATATATAGTCTTGTTTCCCTGCTAAGTTGCCTTTTATTATATTAAATAAGTATTTAGTGCATTTTTAAAATTCCTGTCTTTTTAAAGATATTTTTTGAGGTTTTCCTGTTTCTGCTTTCCCAGTACTGGGGGACTGGACCCCCTTAATTTCTACCACTGAGCTCCATCTACAGCCTTTTCACAGTTTGGAGGTAGGGGTCTTGCTACATTGCCCTGGTCAGCTTGAACTTGGGACGCTCCTGCCTTAGCCTCCTGAGCAGCTGGGATTATAGGTATGCACCTGGCTATTTTTTTAGTTTTAGGGGTTGATCTAGGGATTATAATGTGCATCTTAATTTATCAGTCTATTTTAGAATAATAATAGCTTAACTTTGGTAATATAAAGAATGTTGGTGCAGTGATTCTTCTTCCTCTTTCTTTATTTTTGTTTTTAAAACTCTTTCCGGTGTCGGGGATGGAACCTCATGCACACCAGGCAAGGGCTCTGTTCCTGAGCCACATCCCCAGTCCAGTTTTGTCCAGTTATTGTCACAAATATCATATCGTTTTTTATACATCTAACAGCATCATGCTATAAATACTGCTTTGTACAATCTTATATTTTTTTAGTGAAGAGATAACATGAGAAAAATATGCTGGTATTTTCTATTTGATGAGTCCTTGTTTCCATGCCTTCTTTTAATTTAAGCCTGGTTTCTTTTGAATGTATTTAAAATAGCTGCTTTGAAGTCTTTGTCTATAAATCAGACATCTGGAGACAGATAGTTTCTGTCCTCCCTTGCTCTGGAGTATGCTTGCATTTCTTCTTTCTTTGCTCATCTCACAACTATTTGTTGAACGCTGGAAATTTCAGACAATAATTGTAGCAACTGTGATTCTAATTTTTTCCCCTGTTGACAGTTGCTCTTGTTTTGCTTGCGAGTTGGCTCAGTCACTCCCTGCACTAAATCTGTCAAGTCAGTGTCCTCTAAATGTGCAACTCCGCTTAATTTTTTCCTTCCTTTTTTTGGGTACTGGGGATGGAGCCCAGAGGCACTCAACCACTGAACCACACCCTCAGCCCTATTTTGTATTTTATTTAGAGACAGGGTCTCACTGAGTTGCTTAGCGCCTCGCTGTTGCTGCGGCTGGCTTTGAACTGGTGATCCTCCTGCCTCAGCCTCCTGAGCCGCTGGGATCACAGGTGTGTGCCACCGCGCCTGGCGTTTTCCTTCCTTTTTAAACTTGACTTCTTCTGTGGTCCTGTATCTTATAGTTTAAAATTCAGCCCCAAACTGGTAAGAGTTTGTGCTTAAATACTTTGAATCTGTAAGTCTTCCATTCTCAGCTGCAGATGCAATCTTCAAGTCCACCCTGAACTTTAGCTCCTTCTGGGCCCACTGGCCTCTCGTCTGCGAGTCTACACAGGCTCCGCTGGCCAGGGCTGTGTATGTGGCTGGCCTTATTAAGGCCCATGGCCGTCTCAGTTCCCAAACTCCAAGTCTGCTGCCCAGCATTTGCCCAGCTAGGACTAAACCTTGGACCGTGGGAGCCACTGGCCCTCTTTGATACAGAGTGCCACTTTAGCCAGTCAGGCTCTACATCAAGGGAGACCCAGGAGGCAGTGACAGGGACGCTGCTGGTTGTCACGGGCCGCCAGCCCTCATGGAACTCTCATGCCAGAGCTTGGGGTGGGGGCGTTCAGAGAAGGCCTAGGTAAGTACCACCAGCTCAGTTTCAGTGGGGTTCATGAACACGCCAGCGTGTCCTAGGCCCTTGGTCAGTCTTCAGAGTGCTGAAGGCGCAGTGGGAAGTTTTATTCAGCTTCATAGTTTTTTTTTTTTTTTTTAATTCAGGTAAAATAAACATAGCAAAGTTTACCCTTTTAACAATCTGTAAGGGTACAGTTCAGGGGCATTAAGATTGTTGCATTCATATTTATGTGCAAACACCACCACTGTCCACTCCTCACTGTTCCACTTTCTGTCTCTATGTGTGTGTGTATATATATTATATACACTCTATATCAGTGAAATCATATAAAATTTGTCATTTCGTGTCTGACTTCCTTTCACATAGCATATCTTCATGTTTCACCCATGTTGTAGCATATTTCTGAATTTTATTCTGTCTCATGGCTGAATAATATTCCACTATGTGGATATACCACAGTGTGTTTAACCATCCACCCATGAATGGACTATATAGTTGCATTTTGAGGAGGGAATTTTTCCACTTCTTTACTCTCCATTCATACTACACTGTTTCATTATTGACTATCTCCCATATTAGACTGTGCTCCATGAAGGGAAAAATGGAGCTTTTTAAATTGATTGCTCTACCCCCAGCACCCATAGTAGGCACTCAGTAGATACCTGAATATTTAAGGTAGGGACCAGGAGAATTTCCTCAGATCTTTTTTAAGCCGGGAGAGTTAAGTCCAGATGTATTTTAGGGGAAAAAACCGGTTGCCACTATTTGCTGAGCACTTACTATGTTGCCCATGCCAACTTCTTTATAGCCTTATCTCATTTAATCCTTACAAGCAACTCTTTGTCTTAAGAATGTATGAGCTGGAGAGGCTGAGGCAGGAGGATTGCAAAATACAAAAGACATAAATTGTATAATCAAAATACTTTTTTTTTTTTTTAAGGGGATGTGTGGTACTGGGGATTGAACCCAGGGCCTCCTACATGCTAGGCAAGCACTCTGCCGCTGACTGAGTTATATATACCTCCAGCCCCCAAAATACTCTGATTTAAGCACTCTCTCAAACGAGATGCCTTCCTTGCATGCTCATTCGGGGACGTGTCGTCCTTAGGTGGGATGATGCCAGACTTAAAAAGTACCCCCTTAAGTCCTCCATCTACGTTTGACTTGAAGTAAGTTCAGTGTGATGCGCCTCCTATCGACTGGTATTCGGGTCTGGGGACGAGGGCCTTGCAAGGGACAGGTGGAAGGGGCAGAGTAGGGGCAGGTCCCAGAAGATGCCCTGTGGTCCTCGCAGGCACCGAGAGGGAGGTCCAGACTGGGGCAGGGGCTGGGAGAAAGATACTGAAGCTGGGATGGGGCTGCCGATTTCTATGGGGGCCAAAGGAGGCTGGACGAGAGCTCACTCCACCCTTTTCCCGGCGGACGCTTCCCCGCCCGGTTACTCACCTTCTCCGAGGGCTCCAGGTTTCTCCACGCACTGTTGTCTCCGTGGTCCCTGCGTTGCTAGGTTACCCGCCAATCTCAGAAGGCGGGACTCGGTGTCTGACAGACTTTCCGTTTCACCATTCAATTCCCGGTTTCTCTCTGTCAGCTCCACCTCCTGGGTTCTGACCAATCAGGATCGTCGTCTCTCTGACGTTCCACCAATTGAAAGACCTGGGACTCCCTCGGGTTCGGGCCGAGCGAGTAACGCGGAGAGTAGGGGAGGGGGAGGGAGGCGGAGCTTCTTTGTTCCGCCTCCTCCCAGAGAGGCGGGCGGCGAGTCCGGCGCCAGCAGTGGGCGAGAACTGCGGAAGGACGCGAGGCTTGACCAATCAGAGCTCATCTGGCAGCCCGGGTGGCCAATAGGCTACGGCGGAAGGGAAACGGGGCGGGCCGGCGGGCTTGAGGGGCCGGTAGGCGGCGGATCGGAGAGCTGGCGCAGCTGCTGTGGTGGCAGCAGCTCAAGTGGCGGTGGCGGTGGCGGCTGCAACAGCTCTGGACTCTGGGCTTTGGTGGCGGCGCCGGCGGGCTGGGCTGCGCGGTGCAGACGCCGGTGTGCGGTCCGGGTTCCTGGGGCGGCGCGTGTAAGAATCCAAGGGTGCGGGGGCTTGGCCCGAGGGAGAGGGCAGGGGTTGGGGGTCAAAGGTTGCCGGAGTGAGGGGTCGCGGCAGGGCAGCGGGTGTGGGTGGGGACAGGGGGGTTCATGGCGACCTCGGGGAAGTCGCCGCGGTGCTTCTCCCTTCCATCCTGGGCTGGCACTTTGCACCCCTTTTGCCTCCCGCTTCCTGGGGCGACCCTCGCGTGGGGACCCTGATGGGAGCCTGGAGCACCGGGAGCTGGCGCTCCTGCCTCTTCCTTCCTCAGCCCGCTCATCTCCCCGCAGTCCCCTGGTGACCCCGCGGGAGACTCGTGCCTGGGGCAGGCTGCCCCAGCGGACGGCCGGTGTTGGCCAACTCAGTGTCCCCTTTCTCCGGGGGTGACCTTTCGGGTCCTCTGTAGAGAGAGAGTCGGAGCCTGTGGAAGGAGCAGTGGACTAGGACCTCGGAGTCCCGAGTTCCAGCTCTGCGGGTCCACTGTGTGACCTTGGACAATTCCCTTCCCCTCTCTGGGCCTCATTTTTCTCTCTGTAAAATGATGGGTTAGAATTCAAATTGGGGAACCGGTTCTGGGAGGAAAAGGTAAGGTTTAAGCAGGGAGAGTCCCTGAATTCAGACTGCCTGAATTGAAATCTGGGTGCCACAACTTTCCTTGCTGTTTAGGGAGTTGGGCAAGTTGACCAATCTAAGACCCAGTTTCCAAATCTGTAAAGAGGGGTGTTAGAATTTGTCGCAGCAGTACTGTCCACATTTTGAGCCTCATGATCCTTTTTGTGGGTGTGTGGGGTCTCAGCTATGCATTATAGGCTGCTCAGTGGTACCCCTGGCCTCTGCTTACTAACAATCACTCCCAATTTATGACAATCAAAATGTCTCCAGAACTTGTTAGTGTTCCCTGGGCCACATCACCCCAGTTGAGAGCCACTGAGCTAGGGCAATGCATGCGTGTGTTAAACAGCTAAAACACAAACACTACTCGCTGTGATGATACTTTGTTGTGACAAAGTTTAGAAACCTCTCCTTGATGAGTTGAGAGGGTTAATAGTCTCCTGTCTTCAAAGTAATAACAGAGAGATAATTATCAAAGCTGAGAAATGTCTACAAGGAAGTTCTTTAATATATTCTTTCTACTTTTGTTTGAGAATATCCATGATATAAAGTTAAAACAGAGACTGAGGATACAGCTCAGTGGTAGAACATGTGCTTAGCATATTTGAGGCCTAGCACCAAAAAGGAAAAAAGAAAAAAAAATGTTGAACCAAAACCAAAATGAAGCATCATTCTTAAGACAGCCTAATATTAGGTAGGGTCTCATTTGAGATTTCCTCTTCTGCTTCCCTCTAGTGAGATCTAAAAGCAAACAATCCCCAGATCTGGGGAAACTTTAAAAAAAAAAATCCTGTCACAGGAAGTCTGCAGGGCGGAGAGCTACAGGCTTAGCCATCTACTTCTGCCTCCTTGTTTTAAAAAAGATGTGCTGTTCCCCTGTGATGCACAGAGATCTGCTCAGAGGTATTCGGTGATTCATTAAAGAAAATTGCCCAGTTGCCATTCAGGGGGTCCATCTGGAGGCAATGTTGATTGAGCTCAGAGGTCACAGTCGAGGAAAGATCTTGCTACTCGATTTTCAAGTTCAAAGGTCTTTAGATGGATCTGCTGACTCTCGGCATTTCTTTTGGCCCTCCTAGGCGGAAATGGGGAGGTATAAATAGAAACTCTAACAGGCTAGATCTGAGTGTTTTAAATTGGGAGTTAGGGATGAGTACTTCTGCTGAGTGATATGGACATCATTTAAAAAAAAAATTACTTTCCTCTTTTCTTTCCTCCTCAAGCATCTAAATCTTAGGAGAACAGTGTCTGTATGAGAAGGGAGTATGTTGCTTACCACAATGGTCCAGAGTAATCTTGAGAGTGTGTGTGTCTCAGAGGCTGCTTAGTAAAACCAATCTTGAAGTTGTTAGTTAAAAAGAAAAAAAAAGTGATGACCTGTCATGCTAACTCTTCATTAGTATTGAAGTTAGGTGCTGCCTAACTACAAGAGCTTGGGGACTTGGAGGAGTTGTAGCCTCCTGGGAATATGGGATTGGGGTCATGCTGCACGGTTCAAAGCTTGGCGTTCTAGCTGTGTGTTCTTAGGAAAGTTATTTAACCTCTCTGTGCCTGAAGTGTCCCCTTCTGCAACTGTCATAGTAATTGTACCTATCCCTAGGGTGATTATGAGGCTTCAGTTGACTTTTACTTGTACAGAGGATATACTCACTGAGTATTAAGTACTAATTATTTTAATGCTTTTTTTTTTTGTCTTCAAAATCTTTACAACAGTCACACCCAGCTAAGTGTGAAGAGGGGTGGAGGTGGAACCGGTCAGCCCTATCTCACTCTCCAGATGTCATTCCCCTAACTGCACTTTTCATTCTGTGGCTGCCCTTCCCCGTGTCATAAAGCGATGACACTTTTGTGACTATTTTTAAATCGAGATAATAGTTCACGCACTGCGCGTTTACCACAGCCTCCATAATTCAGTGGTTTCGAGGGCAGTCATGGGTTCGTGCCGCCATCACCAATACCAAATCCAGAACACATTCGTCCTCTCTGGCTACGTTTTAATAATTGTCTTTCTTTTTTATTCTCCAGACTCTAGAAGATGCCCCTCATGGAGGAGGTTCTGAGAAGCACCTCTGGCTCAGTGGCTGTGAAAGAGCAGCTGTGTGAAGCCCTGGCCATTGCCTCCTGAGGACCTCGGGGAGGAGACCATGGCCGTGAGCTTAGATGATGACGTGCCCCTCATCCTGACCTTGGACGAGGGTGGCAGTGCCCCTCTGGCTCCCTCCAACGGCCTGGGTCAAGAGGAGCTGCCCAGCAAAAGTAAGACGGTGGACTGAACGGCGGGGACCAGGGCTTTTCGATTTCAGGGTGACAGATGACGTGGGCCTTGGTCTGCTAGAAGAGGCAAGTGCCCTTCACCTGGCCCCGCACTTGAGGCTTCTGGTGCCACAGCCCCACCATTGTGGAGCCCAGGCAGGGGTCTGTGTGCCTCCCGGAGCCCAGTGGGCCTTGGCCACCCCCTCCCAACACCTGCAGTGCCTTGGCTTTTTGTCCATGGGTGCTTGGCAGGGACCTTGGGCCAACCTGCTCCTTGGCCAGCTTCCCTGTCCCATTCCTTGTTAAAAAAAGAAACAGATTTCGACATCAGCCTCCGTCTGTCCCAATCTGGAACCATTGGCAGGAGGAGCAGCGCTGACTGCTTCTCTCGGCTCCCGCTCAGTCCCTGCGAAGCCCGGGCAGGGTGGAGGGGGTGCATCGATCGCTGTCCATTGATTTGAGGGTTTGGGGTTTTACTCTGTCCTCCTCGGAACCAAAGCCTAGCACAGTGCGAACCCCAGAGAGGTGGTGAGCTTTAAATTTTTAAAATTTTAAGTGAGTCTCTGGCAGAGCGAGAGGCCTTCAGATGCATTCTGGTCCTGCTCCCGAAGGCGCCTGCTGTCTCTGCGCAGGCTGCAGCTCAGATGCTTAGAATAACTGGCCTTTCCAGCAGGCTCCTAAGGCGTCAGGGCTCCTGAGCCAACGGACACCGTCTGCCCTTGTTCCCACTTGCAACCAGGCGGCCCGAGCCTGGCTCTCCCATCTCCTTTGTCCAGAGGAGACACAGCTGGGTGAGAGAGCTCAGCCACCACTCCGGGACGTGAAGGAGAGCATTGTCACTGGGGGCATGGGTGTGCCCCACCAACAGGCCTGTCTTTACTGCAGCATGCTCACCCCATCTGGGGTGGCGGGGCTGGCCTCTGAAGGAGGGTTAGCACACACGCCACATCTCCCTTTAGCGCCACCAGGCCAAGAAAGCAGTGGCTCCAATTTCTGGCTCCAGCTGTTTTCTTTCTAAGATCCCCTTGCAAGGTACAGAATGCTCCCTGTTTCACTGGGTTAGAAACCAAGGCTCAGAGAGGTGGAGTAACTTTGCCAAGGCCACAGAGCTGGCAAGTGGTTGAGCAGAGATTTGAACTTAGGACAATTTGCCTTGGGTTTCTTTGCCGTCTCCCCACATTTCCTCCTCCTCCTGTTCCTCCTGCTCCTCCTCCTCCTGCTCCTCCTCCTCCTGCTCCTGCTCCTCTTCCTCCTCCTCCCCTCCCCCTCTTCCCCCTCCCCCTCCTCCTCCTGCTTCTGCTGCTCCTCCTCCTCCTCCTCCCCCTCCTTCCTCTTCTTTTTCTTTTTTTTTCTTCATAAGGTTTTAATAAACGTGAGTGCAACTCCTTGGCTTTTTTAAAATATTTTTTTAGTTGTAGCTGGTACAATATTTTTATTTATTTTTATGTGGTGCTGAGGATTGAACTCAGTGCTTCATGTGTGCAAGGCAAGCGCTCTACCACTGAGCCACACCCTCAGCCCCTCCTTAGCTTTTTATTTAATTTTTAAGATTTTTTTTCCTCCTGGGGATCAAACCCAGGGCATAGTACAAGCTGGGCTCTTAGCATTTGTAAATATTATCTCATCAGATGATCTGAAGGTGGTTCTTGTCATCCTCTGTGTGTGTAGAGAAGTGGCCTTGAGGAGGTGGGGTCACTGGTCCAGGCACAGACCAGGCCAGGGAGGCCCTCACATGCTCCAGAGAGTGGGCTGGAAGGTGGGACTTGCCAATGGCCCGGCTCGGATTCTAAGTGGAAGCCCTGCTGCATCTTATAAATCCCCATAAAGCCTTGGAACTCAGGTGGGGTGTCCGGCTGTCCTGTGGGATAAAAGTGGGAAGATCAACCCAGCTCCTGTCGAGATCAGACTTTGAACTGGGGACAGAGCCTGATGGGCAGGAAGTAGGCCAGGGAGACAGTGAGGCCCCAGCGAGGCCGTTCTCCCTTGCTGAAGTTGGTGGCTCATTTTGGTTTGTTTCTCGAGAACAGAGAGGTTGCTGCCTCCAGGCCCTGGTGTCTCTGCAGGGTTTTAGTGCCGCTGTCTCTTCAAGTGCTAACGGGAGAACCAGTGGGTCTGACCCCCAGGCCTGACTGGGGAGCATAGCAGGGCTGCCCCGGGACAGGGACTCACCCGGAGGCCCGCTTGGCCTTGGCGAGGGCCAAGTTGGGTCCGGCTTGGGAGTTGGCACAGACCCGCTCCCTCAGGCCTGCTGTCTGGACGCCCCATCTGCAGCCGAGTTTCCTCTGGGAGCTCCTGGGGACCTTCCCACCCTCAGGACACAGCCCGGCTGTCCTGCTGGCCTGCACATCCTTGTGTATTCCACTGTCCTCTTGCCTGGCCGCTTCCGATTCCTGTCCTGTCCCACAATGTCACACTGCTGTCTCAACCCTCTGCGCCTCGCTGGGGAGCCGCCTGGACGTGGACTCCAGTTCTGCCCTGGAGGCCCTGCGACGCCTTCTCTTTGAAGCCTCCCCTGAGCCTCTCCCCTTCCTGCCGGAGCTGGTCACTGGCTGCTCATTCCTGCTTCGCTGTCTCGATGAGTTGTCCGTCTTCCCACCGTGTGGCGATTACTTGTTAAACCATCTGGTCACCTACTGGGCCCCGCATTTCCAGATCTCGCAGCTCAGTGCCTGCAGAGGTCCGGCTTGCCCGGGTCTAGAGTTGGTGGGCGTGGCGGCTGTCGGAAGGCCAGATGGGCGGCGCCACTCCGGCGTCTTCTCTGTCTTCTCCTAACCGGTGGCCGATTCCTATTTTTCCCAGCAGTCTCCAGGAGACCCCTAGCCTAGCCAGTCCATGACCACAAACCCTTGGGGGACTAAGGACAGAGGCGGTCACTGGAGTTGGCAGCACCATGGCATAGGTCACCAAGAACCAACCCAGCTTCCCATGGTGTGAGCCTTGGTGGAGCCTGGGCTCTTGTCCTGACCTGCAGCTGGGTGCCCTTCTCTGCCTGCTTCTGTGTCAGTTTGCCCAGGTGGCCTCAAAGCACCAGGGACGAGGGGGCTGCCGCCTGGAGGCCGAGGCCCAAGATCAAGGTGGCGGCAGGGTTGGTTTCTCCTTGTGTTCTGCTGCGTCCTCAGCTCAGTCCATGGGTCTGTCTTCTGATAAGGACTCTGTCCTCTAGGGTTAGAGCCACCCGTGTGACCTCGTCGTACCTTCTTACCCTCTGAGGCTCAGCCTCCAGATGCAGCCTCATTCTGAGGTGCTAGAGCTCTGGGCTTCAGCCTGTGAATTTTGAGGGGACACAGTTGAGCCCGTGACACTGCTCACCTCTGTCAGATGCAGGTCCCCAGGAGAGTCGGGCTGGCCGCCTTGTCCCTGTAGGAAGCCAGAAGGTGGCGTTTTCTCCTGTGTGGTGGGTGAGATTTGACCCTCGGCTTGCCGGTCCACAAGTGGCTGCCGAGATGCTGATGAGTGACTCACAGGCCGAACAGGCAGGTTGACACAGGGGCAGGTAGGAGCAGAGGAGCCTGGAAGTCGGGAGTCACCTTGAAGCCGTCCCTGGTGCTGGCCTTTGGTAGGGCATTCCGCGGTGGCGCGGTCTGTGCGCATGAGCAGCAGCCTCCACTGAGCTGGTGGGCCGGGCAGCGTGGGGTGGGGGTCCCTGGGGAGATGCTGGTCACACCCAGCTTTTCCCTCCTGTGCCCTCTGAACCCAGCTGCTGCCTGAGGTGTCCTGTACCTATCCCATGCCCTTTCTGGATGGGGAAGGGCGGTGGCCGGGCTGGTGGTACTGGGTTGTTCCTGGTTTCTGGGTGACAAGCCATTTAGGGGTGAGGCCAAGGTGAGAGAGCAGGGAGCTCCCCTGCCTCCCCCTGCCTCACCTGACACCCGCTGTACCTTGGGGAGTTATTCCTGGGTCGCTGTACCCGGCCGGAGCCTGTGTGTGACACCGGCTCCTCTCCCGAGTTCCGGAGCCAGAGCCTGTGGGCCTGAGGTCGGCCAAGGCTGTCCAGAGCTATTGACCCCTGCAGATGTGGCCGAGGGGAGCTGGGAGGAAGCTGTGGGCGGCTCCCAAGGGTCGTGAGCCGGGGCGGGTTCCAGAAGTTTGGCCTTGGCTGTCCCTCAGACTGGGCGTCACCTTCGTGCTTGTCCAGGGGTGCAGAGTGCCCAAGGGACTTTTCACTGTGACACCGTTGAGCGCGCGGTTGAGAGAGTGGGTTCTGAGACAGGCTCTGTGGTGTGGGTCAGGGTGGCCTCTGCCAGGCAGGCTGCTGGGGCTGGGGTTGGGAGCCTCACATGTGATCGCGGGGTAAGCACTGGGCCAGTCAGTGACCTTAGGATCGTGGTCAGAGACAGCGCTGCTGCTTTGGAAGGCCAACCGTGAGCAGGGCTGCCCACCCAGGCCAGAGCGCAAGTCCTTTCTGCCTTACTTATTACCCCGAGGTGGCTGCCATCCTACAGAGGCTGAGGCAGCAGTTAGGTGTCCTCTGCCTTCTTGGAGGGGGCCTGTGGCCCTGCTGGAGTCCCTCCCTGGTATTTTAGGGTCTGCCAGGGCAGAATGCTGGGCAGCACCAAGCCCCCAGTGCAGAGCCGCGCCCTGTAGCAGGGACTTGAGTCTTTCACTTCCATGGCTCTCGGTCTCTTCCCGGGAGTCTTGTCTGTTGTGTTGGGCCCCCCGCCCTTCGGTCACTAAATGCCATATCTGCCCTCTGAGCACAGCAGGCCGCCGTGGAGGTGGTAGCCGTGGAGGTAGCCGCCTTACGATGGCCCTGGGGAGGTCTGAGTTCATGTGCTCTGAAAGCGTTTCACGAGCCAGAACCGTCAGCAGCCAGCGTCCGAGTCAGGAAGGGGACACAGGGCTTAGAGGGTCTCAGCAGGGCCTCGATGGCTGCAGTTGCAGGGTCCTTGTGGGGCTGCTTCAGATTACAGCACAGTAGCCCAGAGTGGGAGCAGCGGGGTCCCTGATGGCCCCTCCCAGGGAGCCCAGGAGCTGCTCTCCATGCCCACCGGGGCCCCTTGCAGCCCTGTCGGAGCATCTCCTGACGCGGGCCCTTCCTGCCCTATTGGGTGCTCAGCGGTCACCGTGACGGTGGCTGGCGAGCCCCTGCTCTGGGCTGGCACTGGGTGAGCACTTTGCTGGTGCTCTCTGCATCTCGGCGTCTTCCAAGTGCTTCTCTGAGGTCGGTGCCCTCAGGGCATCTTGCAGAAGAGGACACTGAGGCTCCTGGCAGCTGGAACCTCCCCGGCTCCCACCTGAACCCACGTCTCCTGATGCAGGCAAGACCCAGCCGCAGCCCGCTTGAAGGGGAGCTGTTCCAAGGAGCCGGGCGTCCAGGGTTTCTCTTGGGAAGTTGGTTTCTACTTTTTCTCTTTTAGAAATCAAGCTTGTATACCTGGCACTGGTCCATGGCGTCCATGCCTGGATAGCAAACCCACCGCCTTATGTGACGGGTGTGGGGCCCCCGGACGAGGGAAGACCTGTCCCCAGCTCGAGCCTGGCATGGCCCTTCCCCAGGGCGTCCCATATGACAGTGGCGTATGTGTCCCATTGGAGAAGTTGGAACCAGAAGATTCGGGCTGGGAATGGAAACTGGCAGGAGCCAGGATTAGAGCCAGAAGAGAAAGGCGGAGGAGGGGGAGTGGGCATTGGCTGGGCAGATCAGAGGGCCACACGGACAGTGGGGCGGTTGCTTCCCAGTGGCACATGACCCTGCGTCACACTTGCCAGAGAAATGTCCCCGGCTGTCTGGATGACGGGTTTGGGGCTTGTGTCACGTTTACACAGGGACCCCTCTGCTTCGCTGGCTCCTCGATGGGGGTGCTTGGCTCATTACAGGAGTGCTCCTCCCCCCTAGCCCACTCACCATCCAGAGGAAGTGACTTGTACTCCCCTGGGTCCCTGGGACTGTGCCCTGGGAGGGCAGCTACCGCTGGGCTCGGCTAGTGTTGCAGACACTCTCCACGTGTTTTAAGAGCAGTCAGCGCTGGCGTTGACCTGGCTCTGGTCTGTGGACCCCAGCAGCTGATCCGGAGTCAGTGAAGCCCAGTTGGCTGCCCCCACCCCCTCCTAGAGCCAGCTCAGCCTTTGTCTTCTGCTCAGGACAAACCATCTCAAATTAAAGAAAGCAGTGGCCTTCCTTGGACCCAGAGGTCTGCCCCTGAGCGCTGGGCCTAGGGAGAGCCCTGGGCCGGGGGCCGGGCAGGTCAGGGTGTCAGGTGGGCCAGGCAGGGCAGCGGCCTGTCTCCCAGGGGCTCCTTCACTTTGCCTTTGTGTTCATGAACTACCACCATATGGAGGTACGTGGAGGGATGAGGAAGGACTTGGAGCGAGTGAGTGGCAGCACATCTGGGGCTGGCTTGGCTTTCTTGTGTTTTTTCCCCGTCCTGTGGATGGAACCAGGGCCACTCAGCCATCAGCTGCATCTCCAGCCCGTTTTACTCTGAGACAGGGTCTCCCTGAGCTGCCCGGGGTGGCCTCAGACCCTCTGTCCTCCTGCCCCAGCCTCCCTGCAGGGACAGCTGGGCTTGCAGGAGGATTCAGGAGGAGTGTGGGCGGGGACACGGGATGCGGGGAGGAGGCGGCGTCTGCCTGTTTGGGAGTCGGGAGCTGCAGGAAAGCCCCCCCAGAGGATGAGTGGGCTGTCTTGAAAGGGGTGGTGATGGGCCTGGATGCCTGTGGGTGTCGTCTTTCACCTGTTTAAATATTGTGGTTCTTACACTAGGGACTTTCTTTGGGGTCCACATTTAGGAACTGGTCTGGTGGTGGAGGAAAGGAGCGTCCTCGGGTCTTAAGTTTGTAAGGAAGGCATATTTTTAAAATAAGGTTTTGCAGTTCTTAAATAAAATAGCAAAGGGCTGATGAACAGGAAGTGAAAGACTGTCCCACAGAGAGGGGGAGCAGGGCCGGGAGCTGGACATGGAGGGCGGGGGCTCTCCTTGTCCCACCGGACCCTGCTGGGATGTGGGGGTGTCCTGCTGGAGAGGGGCAGGCTGCCTCAGGGTGATTGGAAATGAGCGGCCAGACTGGGTGGCCTGGTGGTGGCCCCAGGACACGGTTGTGCCTGCTTTGTTTGGCCCAAACGATGCTCTAAGAGGGAACAGGCTGCCAAGCCACGAGCAGCCTCCCCTGCCTCCTACACAGCCCGGCCTCCACGCCACCTCCCCTGCCTGGTGCCGCCGTGCATTTGAGTTTGCATGCCATCCCCAGGTGAACTCTGCTGGCACAGTGCCGTGGGGGAGCCAGGGAGCCGGGCCCTGGGGGAGTGGCAGCTGGCGTGTGCCCAGGGTGCTGTAGGAAGGTGGAGCCAGGGCTGTGGACAGTGGCTGGTGGGGATTGGGTCTGGTGATGGTGAGGGCCCCCTGGGGTCAGACGCCGGGTTTGAATCCAGCACTGCTGTTCGTCACCAGAGCCTGGGCCGGTCGGGACCTCTCCAAGCTTTGGTCTCCTCATCCGTGAAGTGACACCAGCACCAATACCGCCTCTTGTAACTGTCCTGAGGCTACAAGGATAGCGTGCTCCATATCGAGCTCGGCGCTGCCTCCTACGCCGTGCGGCCCTGTGCGTGGTAGGCGTCAGCCAGTCAGGCCACAGGTCAGTGGGAGCCAGCTGGATGCCTAGGGTGTTGTGGCAGAGCTGGCCTGGTCAAGTGGGTGCAGAGCCACTGTGTGGGGTCAGAAGGTGATGAGATGGCAGAGCCTCTTGCCACTGGCCAACTTTGGATGCTGTTTCCATGGTAACCCTCCAGAGGCCTTGGGTGGGTCAGCCCTGAGCAGGGGCAGCTTTTCTTTCTGGAGGTTGGAGGTGGGGAGTGGAGGCTGTGCCGCAGAGGCGGGGTGCAGGTTTGGCCTCTTCTGATTGGCTCCCTGACCAGCCTCACAGTGCCTCCCCGCTCTGGGTGGATGTGCAGGTCTCGAAGCCCCCGGCTGCTCCTGCCTCTTAGAGGGACTCAGGAAATGGCTGGATGATGCCGAACTGAAGAGAACCCTCGCAGGGGCCTGGCGTGGGGCCCGCGGTGCCTCTTGGGGCACAGACCTGGCAGCCTTGGGCAGGAGGAACCCCGTGAGAGCCAGGTGGGCCGGGGTGGGCGTGGGCTGTGCCTGGCCCTGTCCCACCTCTGCTCTGCCCTCCCCACCCCATCAGGCGCTGCCCTCAGCGCAGCCCCGGCAGCTCTCCTGGCTGAACAAACGCTTCTCACTGCTTCCGGCTGATAAGTGCCCGCTTTGTCTCGTGCAGCAACGGGACCCAAACAATCCGTCCTGACCTGGGCTTGACCAGGCAGCTCTCCATCTGCGCAGCCCACAGCCGGGCCCTTAGGCTCCCTCCTCTCCCCTGGATGGAGAACCTGTCCTCGGGACGTCTCCCTTCCTCCTGTATGTGGATCCAGATCCTAACGTGCGTTCTGGGTCTCTCCGTGCCTGTTGGCTGCGGGCCCCAGAGCCCGGCACTGATCCAGCAGCAGTGTCTTCTGTTTGTTTTTTGGTGCTGGGGTTGAACTCACAGGCACTTTACCCTGGGCTACATCCCCAGTCTTTTTTTTTTTTTGAGATGGCCTTAAATTGCTGAGGCTGGCCTCAAACTTGCGATCCTCTTGCCTTGGCCTCCTGGGTCACTGAGATTACGGGCATGGACCACTGCCCCCAGCCTTTATGTTTAAGGTCTGCATGATCTAGGAATTTCGTTTTCCCACAGAAGGCTCAGTTTTGCCTGGTGAACTCCGAGGAGGTGAGCTTCTCGGGGGCTTTCCAGCCCTGGCTGCATGGAGGATGCTGCACAGACTCCCTGGGGAGCTGTGCCGGCGTCTCCCTGCTCCTGGGCCCCAGAGCGAATCCAGGAGGTGCAGACCAGTGGCCTTCACTCTACATTAAGTGACATCTTCCCTGGAGCCATCCTTGTCCCCCGTTGGCAGAGCAGTGGGGGCTGGGGACAGCTGTCAGGAGCAGGTGCAGTGGTGTCTAAGTGGCTTGTCCTACAGTCCCTGCAGAGTAGAGGTGTCCCTCCCTGTCTTGCAGGTGTGCAGTGGGA
Organism: Marmota flaviventris; assembly: GCF_047511675.1. NCBI lineage: Eukaryota > Metazoa > Chordata > Mammalia > Rodentia > Sciuridae > Marmota > Marmota flaviventris. Next base: position 144,527,662 of record NC_092498.1, on the reverse strand, counting down.
GTGGGGAGGTCGGAGGGCGGGCAGCGTGGCTCGTCCTCAGCAAGTGTTGGTGGGACCCAGGGCCAGGCAGATGCCGGCCACGAAGGACTCTGTTGCTCCCGGTCAGAGCCCTGCCTCCTCTGTTGTGGGGCCTGGTCCTTGGGAGCATCTCTCCACCCGGACTCCATAGCACACACCTGTAATCCCAGCGAGGAGGGAGGCTGAAGCAGGAGGCTCGCAGGCTCAAGGCCAGCCTCAGCAATTCAGGCCCTGAGCAACTAAGCAAGACCCTGTCTCAAAAGAGAAAAAAAAGGGCCTGGGCATGTGTCTCAGTGGTTGAGCGCCCCCAGCTCCGTGCTCAGTGCTGAGTAGCTGAGGAGCCATAAATGCATCACCTCTTTGGCTCGACGCTTGTTTTGGGGTGTTGTCCTGGGGATTGAAACAGGCTTCGTGCATGCTTGGAAGCGCTGTGCCACCCAGCCACACCCCCAGCCCTTTGTTATTTCATTTTGAGGCAGGGTCTTGACAAGTCACCCAGCATGGCCTGGAACTTGGATCCTCCTGCCTCAGCCTCCCGAGTTGCTGGGCCTTCAGGTGGCACTTGCCAGGCGTGCCGAGGCTCTTGAGTGGAGTGAGGCAGAGTCCTTGGAGACCTGTGCTCTGGTCCTGCGGCCTCCCCGGCCTCTGTTCTCTCACTCCAAAGTCTTCAAGCCTGGGGCTGGCGCTAGGTCTCTAATAAGCGCATCATCCGTTATCTTCCTGAGTAAACCAATTCCACTGCAGGGCCTGCGGTGTCTCTGGCCTCAGGTGTATTGCTGCGGGCATTTTTTAGCTGCAGACTGAGCCCTTTCTTCCAGGCCTCTCCTGCCCACTGTGCGCAGTGGCTATGTCCCTCAGCCTCCTGCCCCCCATGCCCAGGCCGCTCGCTCCCAGCTCCGTCCCCGGGGAAGGACTGGGTGCCGGTCAGGTGTGCCGTGTGGACTTATACAGATGGTGGATCCCGGTGAGTGATGGGGGCTGTGCGGCCGAGCTAGGGAGAGCCTTGTGTGGTGTGGGCAGTGCCCCTCGAGTCACCCAGCGTCACGTTGGCATTTGTGAATCCCATTCCCTTCAGAGGAAGCTCTGCCGGCTTGTGGGTTTCTTTCTGCCGTCTACTTGACGCCCACGGTGAGGGCTGGTGGGATGGGACGGGAAGGTGCCCTCAGCTGCCGGCTGCTGCTTCGGTGCTGATTTGTGACACAGCTGGGCCTCTTGCTGGGAGTCCAGGTTTTACAAAGGCAGCAGCAGGTCTTGGGTACACAAACCCTGGGCCCTTGATAAACAGGCATGGAGTGACCTATTTGGGAGTGAGTCACCAGATTCCAAAAACATCCAGTGTCTTGGGTGACTCTGTCACAGCTTAGCCCTTGGAACCATCTGGGGTGCTGGAGAGGCTCAGTGACATGTGACCAGCTCGGAAATAGCCAGGGCGGGCCGAGCTTCCCCCGGAGCCGCCTGCTGGATGGAGCGCAGGTCTCTGCTCCCAGGCCGGGCGCCCTCATGTCTGGATGCCATGTCCACGGGTGCCGACCCCACCCTCCCTCACACTGAGCGCCCCGCACCACACTGTCCCCCAGCTGCCCGCAGCCTCCTTTGGGCACGTGGTGGTTCCGTTTCCTCCCGTTGTTCTTCTCCCTCGGCTCTTGCTGGAGCTCAGCCCGGGTGACGCGTCTGTGTGGTAGTGGCTTGGAAGCCGCCCAAGCTGCGGGATGCGATGGCTTTACTTGTGGGTGGTCGTCCACAGGCGTGGTGTCTTCTCTCCGTGGCTCTTGAGGGTCCCCTCTTCTTGCTGGCCTGCCTGTTGACAGTCACGGTTGTCCTGCGGCCAGTCTAGAAGTGTCCCCCGGGCTCAGAGTTTATCAGCCCACGTCTTCCAGCCTCGGGGCTGCTGGTGGGCGTGGTCCTGCTCTGCACCAGCCGTTCCTCCTGGGGGCCAGGCAGAGGGTTGGGGGGCCTAGAGGCCTGCGGGGCAGCTTGGGGAATCCTAGCTATGGGAACCTGTGTGTGTTGGAGAGTGGCTCTGTCCCCACTCAGCAGCACTTTGACAGTTCCTTGGTGGCCTTCTGCACGGTCGTGACTTGGTAGCTGAGCAGCATCGAGTGAGCTGCTGAGCTTGTTTCTCCTGGGTGTCAGTTTCTTCCTCTGTGAAATGGGGGCAAGAGTATTTGCAGCCAGGTGGACACAAAGGTAAGTGGGAAGTGGCGTGTCAGGCCCGGTACCAGCTCCATGCCGGAAACTGAACGCCACCGAGGCCCCCCCGGAGTCTGCCATCAGCAGAGCATGTACGCTGCCCTCTTCTGAGCCCCTGAGTGGTGATCAGAGGACCCTCTCCACTGGGAACTGGAGCCCTTCCTGCCTTTTGTTAATTCCTCACTTCCTGGTTTCCTGCATCTCCTTGAGGGTTTCGTAGTAGTAGCCGGGGGACAGTAGGCAGGTCCTGGCCATATGGGCTGCACGGCACCAGAACCCTGCCTCCGCCTGCTGTCCTTTCCCTGTTGGTACTGGGGACTGAACCCCAGGGCTGCTCTACCGCTGAGCCGCTCCCTCAGCCCTTCTTATTTGCATTTTGAGACAGGGTCTCGCTAACTTGTTGAGGCCGGCCTTGAACTTGCGAGCCCCTGAGCCGCCGGGATCACAGGCATGTGCCTCTGCGCCTTGCTCACCTCCTGCCATTGTCCTCTTGGTCTCTGCTGTTGTTTCTTGACGATGCTCTGTGGACTGCGCTCCCCACTTGACAGACAGGGAAACTGAGGTAAAGGAAGGGAAGACTGGCTCAGTGCCTGGCCACCGCCTGTCCCAGGCTTTCATCTCCCTGGAGACATGAGGTGCCCAAGCTACCAAGTCCCAAGACACGGGCTTCCTTCCTGTGTTCACTTCCCTGTGGTGTCCCCTTGTCCTGTGCCCAGAGCCACCTACAGCAGCTTCATACCCACCTACTGGGTCCAGCCAGCCCCCTGGGAATGGACTGTGTGGCCCCAGCTCTAGCCCCGGCTCACGGGCCTATCAGTGGGCACACTGGCCGCCCTGGTGCAGGGTGAGTCTGGCCGACTGTGCTCTGAGCTGCGCCATGTCTGCTGCCCTCTCGCAGGGGCCATAGAGCACCAGGGCGAGGGGAGAGGAGGCTTCCTCCCCATCCCCATGCTCAGTTCTCAATTAGCATTTCTGATGCTTCCAAGTGAAGGCAGGACAGATGTTTGCACAGGTGTTGGCTCCTCACTGGGAGGCCGCCAGGCGAGCGTGCTGTGTGTGTGTGTGTGTGTGTGTGTGTGTAGCCTGGGCCACACCAGCATTTGTTGAAATCCCGAGTATTCTGCACGCACCTCGAACATATGGGGGCAGGGAGCCCTCCGTGTCCTGGAATACCTGCGGCTGGGGAGCAGGCCGTGCAGGGCCAGGTTGACGCTCGAGGACCAAAGGAGCCCTCATGTCCTCCCTCACCAAGAATTTCCAGTGGACATCGGCAAGACAACACATGGTTCTCCACCCCGGGAAGGGTAACTGGAAGAGTAGACAAGAAGATGATCCTGAGAGCCGGGTGCGGTGGCGCACACCTGTCATCCCAACGGCTTGGGAGGCTGAGGCCGGAGGGCCAAAGCCAGCCTAGGCAACTTAGCAAGGCCCTAAGTGAGACCCTGTCTCAAAGAATGAAAAATGCTGGGGATGTGGCTCAGTGATAAAGTGTCCCCAGGTTCCATCTCTATTTCCAAAAAGAAAAAAAAAAAGAAGAAAAGAAAGTGACCCTCGGGTCCCTGGGAGCATAGCGTGCCCTGCAGGTGCGTGGCTTTGCCCAGCATGGTGTTCGTAGATGGCTAAGGAGTTGACCAAGACCAGCTCCTTTGGCTTTTTGCAGACGGGTTGCCTGCACAGGGTGTCCGCCATGAGAACCCAGTGGCTCGAGTTTGCCTTCATGACCTGGCGGACGGCCCAGCTGCCTCCCAGCTGCCTTGAAGGAGCAGAGAAGGTGGGAGCTCAGGCTGCCTGGGCTCAAACCCCAGCCCTGCGGCTTCTTCTTCTGTGACCTGGGGCAGGTCACTTAGTCTTCGGGGCCTGAGGTGCTGCTCAGCAAGCTGGGGCTGCGACGTGTCTGGCTCAGGGGTGCTGCAATGCTCAGGGGTGCTGGTGACTAGAACCTTGCAGCTGCATCAGGTGCCTGGCCAGCCCTGAGTGCGGGTCTTCCTGTCCTTCCACCGTCACTTCCCACTGCATCTGCCTGCCCCAGGCCCTGGGCTCTGGGTCGCTGAGCCTCTGCAGCTCCCCAGACGTGCCCTGTCACGTGCCCCTCTGTGCCTCATGCCTGACTGCCCTGTTCTGGAACGCGCCCTCTCCCCACACTGACCACCCCGAAGGCCTCCCGACACTGCCTGCTGTCCAGAGTGAGTGCAGCCTTTAGACCCTTGTAACTGATGAACGACTTCAGTGTGCCTGACTCTCCTTCCTTCTGTCACCTCCATATTCGGAGCTTCAAGGGGACAAATGGTCATAGGTTTATATTTTCTAATCCAGCTCTCAGTACAATGCTGGTACACAGTAGGTGCTGAATAAATACCTCCTTAAATCAAGCCACGTGTTTGGCTGTAGGAGTTAGCCTTTCTAGACAGAGGTGTGTACGCCTGTGATCCAGCTAGAGGCTGAAGATTGCATGTTGGAGGCCAGCCTCAGCATATTAGAGATTCTGCTCAAAATAGAAAAAAAACAGGACTGGGGACATGACTCAGTGGTAGAACGCCCCTGGGTTCAGTCCCCAGAACCAAAAGGAGACGAGCAGGGTCTCCCGAGGTTGTGTCTGCAGCCCTGTGGCAGTGTGGGGGCAGCGCCACAGGCTGCAGCTTCCCGGGGTGACGTCCATTCCCTGGCCTCCCAGCCCTGCTGCCTTCATGTGTCCCTGCTCCGGGCTCCCAGGAGCCTGTGGTCTCTGGCCTGTGCCTGCCTACCCTCCTCCTCTGTGTAGCCGCCTGCTCTCCACCTCTGGCCCTGTCCTGCCACGGCCCTCCAGGACTGGCCCCAGGGATGGTTCCTTTGGACTTGACCACTGAAGCGCCTGTCAGGTGAGCACAGTGAGGGTGGCCAGAGCCCTTCTGCCAGGCCTCCTCTCCGCCTCTGCAGAGCCTTGGCAGGACAGGCTTTGGGCCCGTGCCAGCCATTCAGCCGGGAGGGCTCTGTGCCAGTCCTCGCCTTGCTGGAGGTCAGGGAGTTTGCTGGGGTCTCCTGCCCGCTGATCCTCTGCTGGCTTGCAGGGTAGCGTGGCTGTGCTCTCTACCATCTTGCTGCCGGTTACAGAGAGGAGGAGGGGAGTGGCCTCTCTCTCCCGCCTGGAACCCCCACTCTGTTTCCATCTGGGGCCTGAAGTGCTGGCCGCACAGAAGCACTGTGGCACCTGTGCCTGTGAAGCTCAGCAGCACCGGGATTCCTTTCCTCTCCTCCAGTGCCTTCCCAGAGTGGGGCCCGTAGCCACTGCCCAGGGTGGCCAGGCGCTCGCTGTCTGCTGGGCGCAGGTCTCTGCAGGCCAGAGCTCTGTGGGCTTCACCTCTGTGCTTGGGCTTCTCCTGCCCCAGCTCCAGGGGAGGCGGGGGGGGGGGGCGGCTGGGAGAAGGGCGGCTCTGGGGAGGGACATCATGATCAGGGGACCTGAGGCATCTAGGGCTTCACCTGTCTGAAGAGGATGTATGTGTGTGTGTGGGGGGGTGTTCAAGAATGTGTGACGGGCTGCGGGCGGAGCTCAGGGGGAGCAGCGCCTGGTGTGCACCAGGCCCTGGGTTCCATCCCCAGCAACACCACCAATGCCCTCTCCGAGAGACAGAGAGAGAGAGAGGGGTGGGGGGGTGGGGAGGGTTAGTGGAGGAAGGGGCGCGAGGGTGGGGGTATGAGTGTGTGATGCTGCGAGCATTTTAAAAAGTGCGATGGAGGAAGGTGGAGACAGGAATGGGTTGGAGCCCCAGTGTCACTCTACCCGAGAAAGCTCGCGCTCTGCCAAGTGACCCTTGTGGGTTTATTCAAAGCGACCTCTGTCCCCAGGCCTAAGACCAAGGCCCGGGGTTTACCCAGCGGAGCTGACCCAGCACCTGCTGGTGGGGGTGGCACGGGCCTGCCCCGCCCCCTGCCTGGCGCACTCCTGGCGGCATATGGAAGCTGTTTCTGTTTATCCAGTGGCTCCAGGGCGCTGCCGCGTGCTGGGCTCCAGCTAGCGGAAACCCTGGATTCTCTACAGGGCCCTTTTGGAGGCTCCACACAGGGCAGCCAGCTGTTTGCTGAGAGCCTGGGCCTGTTACATCAGTGGAGGGGCGAGGCCATCTGTGCAGGCAGGTCACCCTGGCCGCCTGCTCTGCGTGCAGCTGCCTGTGTTCTGGGTCGGTGTGTGTGGGGGGGTGTCGTAGCTCCATGCTATGGCCGCAGGCTCACTTCCTTGGGCTGACTGCCAAGCTCGAGGAGGGAGGATCAGGGGCAGGGGCCTCCTGGATCTTCAGTGGCCGTGGTTTGGCCTGAGGGGCATGCCAGTCTGCCAGCCTGGGTTTCGTAGAGCGCTTGCCTGGGCACAGCGAGTACAGAGCGCGCTGTTCCCCTCTGTGGGGCTCCCCCAGGCACCGTGCTCTTCCTGGTTGCCAGGAATGTTCCAGTGGTATCCTGGGCCTTCCGAAGCCTCCCGTGGAGACGCTCCCTGCTGCGAGGGCCTAGAGGCCGCTTCTCCCTCTGGCCATGGGCATCCTCTGTCCTTCCTTCTGAGTTTCCAGCCCAGCCACCTTCTAGACCAGGCGGAAATGCAGAGGCAGGGGCTTCCTGCCCTGCTCCTGACCGAGGCTGTGGAGGCCCAGCAGCCCGCCCACCCTGTGGTGAGGTCGGGCCTGTTCCTCCGGCTGGGCCCTTACGGTATGCTCTGCTCCTCGCCTCGCAGGTCACCTGGAAGCACTGTCCTGTTAAGGACTAGGTCAGAGAGGTCCTACGGGGTCGACTCTGACCTGGCCTCCACTAGTCCCCACCAGAGAGGCTTGTCCCAGCCCACAGGGTGGAGCTAGTAGGGTGGTGTGGTGTGAACCCCCGACATTTGTGTGGCGACCTTGGAGCCTGTGTTTCTCCAGGAAATGCAGAGCAGGCTCTGGGCTCGGTGGGCAGAAGGATGCCAGGGCAGGGTTGCAAGGCAACCAGGGTCTGCACAGCACAGGCAGAGGACCTGGAGCGACTGACTGGGCCTTCTGTGCCATCAGACAGATTGTCCTCTGGTCCTCTCGCCTGGTAGTAACCCATCAGAGCCATGGGGAGTGCTTCTCTGAGGACCCGGAGGCCTGGCCCTGATCAGTCCCAGGAGCAGGACTCACTCCTACAACAGTGCCCCACCTAAATGCCCAGGCCCATGTGGGGACCCACCCACCTAGCGCTCCCCTGGCCTCCCCCCTCTGCGGCTTCTGCACCACCCTCGGCTCCTGCCCCAACCTCAGCTGCCCTTCCCCCTGGGAAGCTGCTGAGACCCCGGGCAGTTGGGGAGTTTCCATCTCCTTTCGGCACTTCTTAGCCTGGGAAGCAGAGCAGGGAATGGAGCCCCGCGGGTGGCGGCTCTGCCTCCGCAGCCTAGGAAGTGCTTTTGGACCTGGCTGTTGTGTAGAAGGAATGGGGGGGGGGCGGACCCTGCCTGCGCTGAGCCCTCTCTGTAATCCCTAAATGTGCCGCCAGCCAGCCACAGGCACCGGGTGAAGAAGCCTTTTCCACATCACCTGGGGCTTCCTTGAAAAGCCCCTCAGCCACGTGGCCCAGGCCTGTCAGCCCCACGTGTGAGAGTCACAAACAAGCCACCAGCTTCGCCTTCCCGGGGGGCTGGAGAGCTTGCTGGCTCTGTTTTGGGGCAGTGCAAGGAGGCCTGTGGCTGGAAGCAGGAACAAAGTCCTGGAGGGAGCCCTGCCCTCCTGGCTCTCTCCCCAGCTCCCTCCCCAGCCCCCTCCCCAGCTCTGCAGCCAGTTTCCCAGTTTCCCTTTGCTTCTCTCTTTAAGCCTCCGCCCTGAATTACCATGTGGAAAATCATCTTTCCGCAGCCAGTTTTCAGAAGAATGATATTTACAAATTCAAAGAGATCCTGTCCCCCCTGGTCCGCCCCCTCGGCGCTGCCCCTGCTCTCTGGGTCCCTGGGTGGTCCATCCTCCCCAGGCCCCTGGGCCAGTGCTTGCTTCTTGTTCCCTGCCTCAGTCGCCATGTGGCAGCATGTGGGGTTTCTAGGGCAGGGTCTCCTGGTTCACCCCTTGTGCCTCCTGCCCCACACTGTGCTGGGCCTCCAGGCGCCACAGTGAACAAGACAGACGTCCCTGTCCCCAGCTGACGTTCCAGGCAGGGAAACAGGCCCCCAGGTGAGGAGGTGGGAATGCAGCCACCCAAGGAAGCACCAGGCAGTGCGAGAGGCCGGTGTGGGGGTGGGGCCAGGCAGGGAAGAGGGGACCAGAGGTGCAAGGACCAGTAGGAGGAAAGTTCCAGGCATGTTCCAGAGTGACAGGGAGTCATCCAGCGGGAGGGAGGCGGGGACAAGGTGACCACAGGGGTGTTGGGGGCCTTCCGCAGGCCCCGTAACCCAGGGTTGTAGCCGTCTCCCAGGGAGACCTGCCAGGGCAAAGGAGAGGTACCATCAGCCTGGGGTTTTGAGGATGCTGTTACAGTAGATCCAGAGTCCAGCCACCAGAGGCTGCTCTGGGGTGGAGGCAGCAGGAGAGGCTTGCTCTGGCCCAGAGAGGAGGCTCAGGCCCCCACAGACAGAGCACACAGCCACCGAGGAGAGGTTTTTATGGTTGTTGTTCGGTTGCCCTAAACTCTTATACTTATTTAGACGTTAAAATTTGATACATATTCGCGATGCATGTTCTCAGAGAGCTTGTGGTCCAGGCACGCCCAGCCCGGCCTGTCCTGCGGCACCCTGGGAGGGACGACCCTCCGGCTTCCTGAGGCCCCTGCTGCCCCAGGCTCTGCTGACGTGGCTGTCCCACTGCTGGCCAGGGAAGACACGCTCCCAGCACCCGCACAGCCCTCTGCCTGTCCACAAGTCACCTGTGGCCCGTGGGGTGTGTCTGGAAGCTCTGGCCAGGGCGAGGGACAGTCTCTGCACCACCTGTCACTTTTGTTTGGGGTCACAGTTACTAAACCGGTCCCACAGCTGCATGCTGTCAGTCCACGATGGCCCGTGGGGGACAGCTGGTGTGTAGAGCCATCCTCCTGTCCCTCTGGGAGGAGTGAGTGATGAATGATGGTGCTGAGGAAAGTTCTAGATGGGCAGCCGGGAGACCTGGCTTTGTGGTCGTTGGCCCCACTGCACCGCACTGCACCACATGCATCGCACCCTTCTCAACGCTCAGTGTCCCCATTGAGAAGTGTGCCTCAGTGAAGCGGTCCTCGGGGTCCTTCCAGATGTGACAGTCACTGTGTCGGATGGCAGAAGATACACCAGAATCTGGGCAGGGACGGTCTATAGTTATGTTTCTCAAACTCTGTGGACAGGGCCGGTACTTTGATAAGACACGGTTGAGACAGGTTGCTAGGAGAGGGGACGCCACGCCGGAGCGCCCTCCCTGACTCCTGGGCTGCATCCTGGGTTGGCACACCCTGCCCACACGCTGGCTCCTGCCTGCAAACTCAGGGAGGGACAGGGCTTTGCAGATGGCCCGACAGGCCGCCCCCTCCTGGCAGTTCCCGATCAGAAGTACCCTTTGTTTATGACCAGCAGCCCCGTGAGTGCTGTCTTCCTGCTGTTTCCTGCTGGCTGTCACCTTACCTGCTGGCTTCCTGCCAACTGTGCCCATGGCAACAGCCAAACCCTCGATTCCTTATCTTCCTACAGGTGTATCACAGATGTATCATCCAGGGTGTGAATCTTCACCCTCGATTCACTTCTCCCCAATAAATTCACAGGCCAAGAGCCATTTCCTGGGGCCCTGGTTTCCCATGAGTTCAGTGGAGACTCCACATTCTTGAGACAAATCCAGCTCAAACACACTCAGATCCTATCGCCTCGGGTTTTGGAAGTTAAGGATCCCCAGGGTGCAGCCACCTTATCTCCAGCTATTGCTATTCTCTGTTGATGTCCGTCTCTTGGCAGCCGAGGAGGGAAAGAGCCCCCCTGAATTGGTGTGGGAGGAGTTCCAAGCACAGCCCTGGCTGGCTGGGCGGGGGTCAGCACCGATACCTGCACCACTCTGTGCCAAGCAGGATGGGGGCTCTTATTGCCTAGCCCAGGTCACCTGCCTGGGAGCCAGGGTGGCTCAGCCAGAGCCAGGCAGTGTGGACACAGGGCAGGGAGGGGGCATTCCCCAGAGCGGCCAGCAGGCGCTGGAGAAGGAGGGCGCCCATGTCAGCAAGGACAGGCAGCGGCTGACCCTGCCTCAGGGGCACATCCAGGCCTTTAGATGTTTGCAGAAACAGGATCTCAACAAAAGTCTACAGAAAGAGGACCCTCGAGGCTGGGCCCTGCCATTCCTTCCCTCCCCGGGCCCCCTCACCGCCCCAGGTCCCCCTCGCCACCCCAGACCACCCACCTCAGAGTTCTCCTTCTTCCTTCGGGGCTCCTCTCTGTGAGGATAAGCAGAGGTGGGCTTCCTCCCCACGCACTGCACCCCCTGTGTCCTTGTCTCCTCACTTTAGAGAGACTGAGCGGTGGCCAGCCCTCGCCGATTCTTGCTGTCCTTAGCACACAGGGTGAGCGCTGCCTTGCAGGTGACAGGTGTGTGTGAGCGGGCGGTGACTGCTGGCCCTTCTGCCTGCAGCCTGCTCTCTAATGTCTCTCCTCTCCCCATGCAGATGGGGGCAGCCATGCCGCCCACGACTCCCGGGCCCCCAGTCTGGTCTCTGGCGGAGAGAGCCCCCCCTCCAGCCCCTCCAGCCACAACTGGGAGATGAACTATCAAGAGGCAGCCATCTACCTCCAGGTGAGTGTCTCCTGGCCGGCCCCTGGGGAGCAGAGTCCCCATGCTGCCCTCTTGACTTGCCGGGCGCCCCTGCTTTATAGCCTTCGTCCTGGGGCAGGTCTGCCGGCCACGGGGGACTGAGGACCTTCATCCTTTCCCATCCAGCCTGCGGCTGCTCTCACCTCCACCACGTAGCACGGTTTTTGTTTGTTCATTTTTTTGGAAAAAAATAAGACAGTAATGCTTTTCTGTAAAAGTAATACATGCTCGTCATCACAAACCAAGGGACAAGGAGGAAATGAAGGAACGGGCACTCGGCCAGTCCTGTCCCCGTGGTTTCCTTCTGTATTAAGTACGCACACCCAGGCGAGGGGCATCCACCTGGAATCCAGCCGCTCAGGAGGCAGGAGGGCTGAAGGTCAAGGCCAGCCCAGCGCTGAGTGAGAGCCTGTTTCAGATCAAACATGAGAAGGGCTAGGGTGACTCTCAGTGGTAAGGAGCCTGACTCCACCCCAGTGCCCCTAAGAAAACCAACCAAGCCACCGCCAGGCAGAGCCAGGCCTGGAGGGTCACTCTGGTAGGCCCCCTCCTCAGGAGGCCAGGGGAGGGCCTGCTGGAGCCCAGCTATTCAAGGCCAGTCTGGGCAACAGAGCAGGACTCCATATCCAAAACAAGTCACGTGCTGTCTGTGGCTGTGTGATCTGCTGGTGTCCTTTGTCAGGGAGGCGCCCAGGGCCTTGTGCACCCTGGGCAGGCGCTGCACCCCGAGCACACCCCGAGCCATAGTCTGCATTTTGTTAATAGTGCGCAGCACACGCTTTTCTCTTGTATTATGACCTCATGTAAATGTCATCCCAGTGACTTTAGATGACATCAGGGGAGTCAGCCTCTTTCACTCAGCTGTTGTGAAGGCCTGGGTTTGTTCCCTTGTCACGCTCCCTGATTCTTCATAGTGACCCCGCGCTCTTACTGCAGAGACTGGGGGACAGGCGACTGGGTGGGAGGGGTCGCGTTTCCTGGGGCCTCCTCAGCCAGCAAGAGTCTGTTCCCTGGAGACCTGCCCTCCACCACCAGCCCAGCCTCTCGGCCTCTGTGCCTGATCTTGTCACAGTCGGATTCTGGTCTCTGGTGTCCATTCAGTGAGGATTTGGGTGAAGAATAGGATTTTTCTTAAATTCATTTGAATGATGATTTTCCTCATCTCTTTTCTCTGAAGCAGTTCTCCCCTGCAAGGATTTGTATTGTCATGTAAAAAAAAAAAAAAAAAAAGATGTCATTCAGTCCAGGTGTCCACTCGGTGTTGTCCAGCTGTCTGTCTGTGTCTGTGTTTTCACACAGAGCTGCGCAGGTGCCTTGGTTCCTCTGCAGATGTTTGATTCAAGTAGAGGCCATAGAAACAGTGCAGGGACGCTGTAGGGAGCTGGGCCCGCCTGTTAGTGTCCCTTCCCTGAGGTCAGAGCCAGGGACTCGGGAATCTGGTAATTCCTTCTCTCCCTAAGCAGGGGAGAGTGCTGGTGATGGATTTGGAGACTTTGTGGGGCACCTGCTTGTCCTCACACCAGGTGCCCAGGCTGGCATCATCACCTCCCGCTTTACAGTGGAGGTTCAGAGAGGCCAAGCGATGCCCAGGCCCCTGCTAGCAAGTCCCCAGGGTGGGTTTAAACTGTCCATCTGGGGCTGGGGCATGGTTCAGCGGTGGAGCCTGGGCTGTCCTTGGTCAGCCTGCACACAGCCCCGGGGCAGAGCTGTCCCCAGCACGTCTGTCCTTCTGGCCACATTGTATCCACTTGAAATTGGCCACGGTACTTGTGGAAATAGAGGTGATGGAGCATCAGATGTGTCGCGATCATTTTTATGGAAAGTTTTATGTACCTATTGTGGCGTGTGTGTATGTGTGTGTGCATGAGTGTGTACGTGTGAGTGTGCATGTGTGTGTGTGCGTGCATGTGTGTATGTATGCGTGTGTGCTCAAGTGTGCATGTGTGAGTATATGTGTGTATGTGAGTGTATGTGTATGAGAGTGTGCTTGTGAGTGTGCACGCATGTGCAGAGCCACACATCTGGAAAGTGTTCACCTAGGACAGGGCTGGTGACCTCTAGCTGATGGGATTCTATTTTTTTTTTTAATATTTACTTTTTAGTTGTAGTTGGACACAACACCTTTATTTCACTTATTTATTTTTATGTGGTGCTGAGGAACGAACCCAGGGCCTCTTGCGTGCAAGGCGAGCGCTCTACCGCTGAGCCATAGCCCCAGCCCTGATGGGCGTCTTACCACCTTCTACGTCTGTGTGTTATTTGAGTTATTTTTACCAAAACATGCATCAGTTTTAGAGAACAAAAGCTTGGGCAGCCTGGGTCCCCGTGGGCAGCATGGTGACCACTTGTGGAGTGTCGGCTGGCGTCAGGTGGCTTCCTCTTTTGGCCCATGGCTGAGCTGCAGCGGGGCCCCTGCACCGAGCTGCTGGTGTGTGAGGGTTGGTGGCCCTGGCTGGTGCCTATGGTCCCCTCTCCTCCTCTCCCACGTTCCTCCCCAGTGCCTCACCCTCGGGAACCACATGTCCAGCGCTCACGTCTGTGTGGACTTGAGCCCCAGGGAGCGGAGAGGCCGTCCCACTGGCCTTCCTGACGTGTCCTCGAGTGGCTCGCGCACAGCAGGCAGGAGACGAGCCCCGTGTTGTCCTTTAGGCTCAGATCGGAACCCAGTGCCCCGGGAAGGGTTTCCTCGGGCTTCTTTGGTGAGACGGTGTCCCCGTCTCCTGTCCGGCGCCTCCAGGTTCTGGAGTTCAAGTCGGAGCCCCTGCGGCAGTGCCTTCCTCTGACTTCCGGGCCACTTGTTGGGAGAAGTTGCGCAAGAGTCACATTTTCTAAAGTAATTCAGCCGAGAAGCTTCCTGGCCACTGTGCCTATTGTCCCTGTCCCTGGGGCCCTGCACAGACCACAGGCTGCACCAGCCTGCCGCCTCTGGCTTGGAGGTGTGGGCCCTTTGTGGCCCCCCCGCTGGTCTGCAGTTGCTCAGGAGGGCAGCAGCGGGTCAGCTTCAGGAAGTGACCTGCTCCGGGTCCCCTGCAAGCCGCAGCCCAGGCCTTCCCAGGAGGAGCCTCCGTGAGGATGGCGAGGGTGGTCACTGGGATGGACCCTGCAGCTGCCGGGAGCATTTTCAACCTTCACACTGACAACCAGAAATGTCTCCAGAGGTTGCTGTGGGTCAGAGGCAGGCACTAGCCTCCGCCACTCGAGAAGACAGAGCCAGTGCCCGCAGCCCAGCGGCTGGGGAAGTGCCTGCGAAGCCACTGAGGTTGGCTGTCCAGGTGGGGGATGGACCCTTGAGGCCAGACGCCCCCCACTCACACTGTGTCCACCAACTCCAGGGACCATAAGGAAGCCCCCAAAGGCTGATGGTAACAAGGAGGGCCAGCAGTGGCCTTGGGGTGTGTGCTGGTGAGGAGGCCGAGGAGGGACCCTCACGTGCGGGATGTGAAAAAACCTGGAGGTGCTCAGGAAGCCAAGCAGACCTGCTATGCCCTGCGGTCCCACCTCTGGGCCCTTCCGAGAGGGGCTGATGTCGGTGTGTCAGAGAGACGTGCGCGCCCGTGGTCCTTGCAGCCACTCATAGTGGCCAAGGGTGCGGGGCCAGGAGTCGTGAGAGGTGAAGGGACAAAAGAAACCTGTGGTAGACTCAGAATAGACTGTGCGCCTTGAAAGGGGACCAGCTCCTGTCATTTGTGACAGCGTGGATGGACCTGGAGAGCGAGATGTGACGTGGAGTGAGCCGCCACAGGAAGGCGGCGCTGCCCGCCTCACACTGAGGTTGCAGAGGTGGAGGCTGAACGGGGTCACCAGGGCAGGAAGAGCAGGTGAGGTAGTAAAGCTTCCGTCAGACAGGAGGACTGAGTCCCTGAGACCCTTGTCCAGCGTGGTGACCGTGGTTAATGATGTAGTGTGTCTGTTTCAGAATTGCTGAGAGGGTTGATTTAAAAAAATTTTTGAATTACTTTTGTTAGCTGTAGGTGGACACAATATCTATTTAGGTATTTTTATGTGGTGCTAAGGATGGGCCTCAAGGCAAGCGCTCTATTGCTCAGCCCCAGCCCAGCCCCTAGAGAGTAGATTTTAAATGTTCCCACTACAAAAAAAAAAAAAAAAAAAAAAAAAAGAAAAAAAAAAGGTGAATAGGGGTGAGTATTGATTAGTTGATTCTGTCACTCCATAACAGATCCTATATCCAAACATCATCATGCCCCATAAATAAGTGCAATTATCATCTGTCCAAAAAATGGGATTAGGATGCGGGCAGCCTGAGTTAATAAGAGTCGGTGGGTCCCCCGCCGGGCAGCTCTCCCTGTGCTTTGAAGGGTCCTAAAGGCACGGTGTTGGCTCATTTTCCTATGAACTCTGAGATAATTTCCATCTTTGCTGCTGTGACCAAAAGACCCAACAAAAACAACTTTAGAGGAGAAAAAGTGTATTTGGGGCTCCCGGTTTCAGAGGGCTCAGTCCACAGGTGGCCTGAGGGGAGGCAGAACCTCGTGGGAGAAGAGCGTGGCCCAGGGGAGCAGCTGGGAACGTGGCTCCAGGAAGCAGAGGGGGCAGAGACTGGACATTGGACAGATCGTGAACCCAGGACACCCCCAGAACCCCCCTCCTCAGCCACACCCCCTGCCCCCGTCACCCCGAGTCCATCCCTATCAGGCGATTAGCGCGCTGGCTGGTCAAGGCTCTCCTGACCCGGGACTCCTCCTCTGACTGTCCTGCTTCTCACGTGGGCTTTCGGCGCCCACTCCAGGACCGCACCGTCCCTGGGTCTTGAGCAGTTGCTGTCTCTCTGGCCTGTCCAGGGGGTGAGGCGGGGCCAGCTGCGCCCGAGTTCTTCCCAGTCCTCGCCTGGGCCTGCCCCTCTCCCTGCCACCGCACCTCTGGGTCACCCGGAGTCACCCTGGCTGGCGCGCCCACACACCCGTCCTTTCAGGAAGGCGAGAACAACGACAAGTTCTTCACCCACCCCAAGGACGCCAGGGCGCTGGGGGCCTACCTCTTCGTACACAACCACCTCTTCTACCTGATGGAGCTGCTGACCGCCCTGCTGCTGCTGCTGCTGTCCCTGTGCGAGGCGCCCGCCGTCCCTGCACTCCGGCTCGGCATTTACGTGAGTGCCTGGGGCCGGCGAGTGGGGCTTTCTGGGGCAGACAGCAGGAGGGAACATTCTAGAAGGGCAGGGGCTGCAACAGACCTGAAACAAGCCCGGCCACTGAAGCCCTGAGGACCCCACAGTCTCACTGGGTGAGTGGGGTCAGCAGCCTCCCCGGGAGTCTGTCAGGGAGGGGTCCCACTGGTGTCCCTCAGGACCAGTACCCACCCCTCGGTCACCCCACTGCCTGCACACTGTCTCCAACCTCGACGAGAAGGCAGTTAGCTGGGGCCACCGGTGGCAGGAGGACGGTCCAGTCCCACAGATGACCTTGCCCAGCAGAGCCCATGGTCAGCACGGGGCCTGGTGGTGTGTGGGAGTGCCATGTCCCTTGCTCAAGCAGGAACAGGAAAGGACACCCTCGCTGAGCAGCCTGGGCCCCAGGCCCTTGTGACCTTTCCCAGCTACCCGTCCCCACCGCTCCTCAGGGGAACCTTGTCCCCTGGAGGACACGGCACCCTGAGCAGACGAGGCTCATTTAGGGCCTTCCCTGCGTTCTTGTCCTGGTGCCAACTGGGGAACAAGACTGAGGGGCCACTTGTGCTCAGAGCCTGGTCTCTCAGACTCTTGGATTGTCCCCTTGGTTTTTAAGTTCCTATTCCATGCTGCTTTAATGTTCTTCTCTGGGTCTTTTGTAAATCTCATGGCGTCCTTCCTGGAACTAGATGGGAGTCTTGTCACCCCTCTGCTCCTCTCCTCGTGCCCTAGGCCCTGGCCTCTCGCCAGGTGCACAGTCCATGTGTGGAGATGTTCTGGGGCGCTCCGCGTCCAGGGCTGTGTGTGTTAGGAAGGGGCCCTGGCAGGCCTGGGTGTGGGGCCAAGACAGGTGACCCTGGGTGGTGGCCTGCCACGCCCCATGCCTGGTTGCAGGTCCACGCCACCCTGGAGCTGTTTGCGCTGATGGTGGTGGTGTTCGAGCTCTGCATGAAATCGCGGTGGCTGGGCCTCCACACCTTCGTCCGGCACAAGCGGACCATGGTCAAGGTGATGTGTCTGTCTGCCGGTCGTGTGGCACCTGTTTCTCCCCTGGGTGCTTCAAACCTGTATCTTTGGACTGATTTAAAATCCCCCACAGATGTCACCCAGGGTCCTGCCAGCCTCGGCATGTCCCCAGGTGTCCTGGGGGTACCAGTATAGTCTTGGAGCTCCATGTTGGCACACTCTGGGTCACTGTAGGTGTGTGCCCTGCACAGTGCACATGCATCCAGGTGGAAGGGAGGGGTCCACTCAGCCTGCTGGCCCCACACTGACTGCCCCAGCGTTGTGCACCTCTTGTGTGGCAGAGGAGGCCTCAGTAGGGCGAGTCGGGGTAGCGCTCGGCAGTGTGAGGAGTGTGCACGCCCGTCTAGGAGAATGTCCCCAGGGAGCTGAGGTCAGGCTGGGCCCAGACCTCCAGGGCCTCCTGGTGGGAGTGGACGTGGGGGAGGCTGGTGGATGCTGAGGGCAGGTGACGGTGGGCTGTGGTGGGGAGCAGTCCCTGGAATGCTTCCCCTGGGGCCACACGTCTGCTGGGTGCGCTGGGGTGGGGGCCGGCTGTGGCCTGACGGACGCCCTGGGCCTGCCGTCCAGACCTGCGTCCTGGTGGTGCAGTTCGCGGAGGCCATCGTGGTGCTGGTGCGGCAGACGTCCCATGTGCGGGTGACCCGGGCCCTGCGCTGCATTTTCCTGGTGGACTGCCGGTACTGCGGCGGCGTTCGGCGGTAAGGCCCGGGGCAGGCTGTGTGGATGGGCCCTGCTGCGGGCGGCCTTGACCTCTGGCCTGTGGAGCCGGGGGCCCGGAGCCCCTGCTGGCCTGGCACGGGCAGGCGGGTCCTGTGGGTTGAGCTTCCCTGACTCCACGTCCAGGGCCCTGTCCGTCCTGCCTGCTGCCCTCTGGGGCCAGCTCCCCACAGAGCGTGCCACTTGCTTGTCACCTGCTGGGCACAGCAGCACCTGTCCCAGCAGGCGGCCATGTGAAGCATCGTGGTGGATCGGGCAGGCCCTCCTGGCGCCTCCCTGGGCTCCAGGACCACACTGATGCCAGCCCACACCCAGAGTCACATGTCTCTGGAGACCCATCCAAGACTGTCTCGTGGGGGACCTGTGGTGACAGTGGCCAGCAGGGCCTCCTCTGTGCCCATGGCAGGGTGGGAATCACGTCCCTGGGGCGGGCCCTGGGGTATCTCTGGGAGCTGACCTTGGTGCCCGAGGCCCTGTGCTTGGCCTGCTGCCCTTCCCGCACTTGCAGGCCCTCTTCGCCTGGGCCACGGGGACGGGTGCTGTGTCTGCCACACCTGCCCTGTTCCTGCCCGCCGCCCCGGGCCAGCCCCCAGCCCAGCCGCCCCTCTCTCCCCAGCAACCTGCGGCAGATCTTCCAGTCCCTGCCCCCCTTCATGGACATCCTGCTCCTGCTGCTCTTCTTCATGATCATCTTCGCCATCCTCGGTGAGCGCCCTGTGCCCTTCAGGAAGACGTTCGCAGTGGGCAGTGTCTGGTCCCTTCAGGCTGCTGTCGTCAAGGACCGTGGGCTGGGTGGCTTGGAAATGGAAAGGTACTGCCCACGGTCCTGGAGGCTGCCCCAGACCCAGCGTCTGGTGAGGGTGGTTCCCAGTCAGTAGCTGGCTCCGTCCTCTTGCATCTCACTCGAGGGGGTCTCTGGGGCCTCTTGGATTCTTTTTTTTTTTTTTTTTGCAACATTGGGGGTTGAACCCTAAGCTCTCTACCACTGAGTTGCATCCTCAGGCCTTTTTTTTTTTTTTTTTTGCTGTGGTGAGAATTGAACCCAGGGCCTGTGCATGTGAGAGAAGCCCTCTACCAACTGCACTGTGTCCCCAGCCCGCTTTTTTATTTTGAGACAAGGTTTCACTGAGTTGCCCAGGCTGGTCAATCGTACCTCTTACCCTCCTGCCTGGGCCTCCCACGTGGCTGAGAACCCCAGGTGGGCACTGCAGCCCGGGTGGCAGGTTGCTCTCTTGTGCCCTTTGGGCTTATGCCTTTTGATACGTGCAGACGTAGCTCCTCGACGCTGCCCTGAGTACAGTGGGCGTGCCCCTGGTCTGCTGCTGTGGACACTGGCCACATTCAGACCCGCTGCAGCGCGTGGTTTGGTGCTGCCCAGCGCAGGTGCCCTGGTTCCCTTGCAGCATGTGCCTGCGCCTTTGGCTCAGGATCCAGCCTCACAGGAGGCCCCCCGGGGCTGGCCTTTGTCACCTGGAAGAAGTCTGGGCTCTTTAGACAGGCAGTGTGACCTGGCATCCTGGCCCAGGCTCATGGTGGGTTCTAGCATGCCACAGAGGCATGTCTCCAGAGACCCCTGGGTGGTGACAGCCCCAGAACCAAGGAGCCCTCATGACCACCCAGTCCTGAACCGTGTCCTCCCACTCCTCCCACCTGCCCTGGGTGAATCACATTGTGCTTCTCGGGGGACAGATTGCATCTGAGGGTGGAGAGTCCCCCTTTTCTCACTCAGGATTCCAAGGACTTGGGACAGCTCATCCTGGGACAGGAAGGGTGCCCCTCCCCAGGATCCTGGCTCAGGGGAGCAGCCGGACCCCTTTGGGACTTGGCTTGGCCACTCTGTCCTCCAGACCAGGGCTCCAGATCCAGCCTCCAGATGGGCTTTGTTGGTCTGCAGAGCTGGGGCGGCTCTTTAGACCCAGACTCCGCAAAATACAGGTCCGCAGCCATTCTAAAGAAAGGCCGTCCATCCTGGGCACATTTCCGGGGGCAGTGGGCCCCCAGAGCACGGTGCACCAGCTCCTTCAAACAGCATGACCTCTTGGGCCCATAGCCCCCTCCACGCCTGGGGCCTAGAGCGGCCGCCACGTGTGTGACATTCAGTTTCCTGGCCCTGGGACTCCCGCTCTCACACCTCTGGTCTTCCTCTGCCACCCTCCAGGTTTCTACTTGTTCTCCTCCAACCCTGCTGACCCGGTAAGCAGCCGAGGCCGCGGTCTCTTCCTGTGGCTGTCCCTCAAGGGGGCTGGAGTGAGCGTGAGGCAGGTTGGGAAGGGACACTCTGCCTGGCTCCTGGCCCCTGAGAGCCACAGACCTGAGCTCTTGGTCACCTCAGGGCCGAGGCAGTCCCTCCTGTCCCTTGAGGAGGGCATCCAAGACCAGGCCTGGAATGCCAGGACACTGGCAGAGCAGTGCAGGGACCAGGCTCCTTGCCCAGACATGTCCCCCGAAGTTGGTGGCCTGCCCCTGCCAGAGGGTGCCTCCATGCTCGGCCCTCCCAGGGGCTCCTCAAGGGGAGGGGAGCAGGTGAGCAGGGCAGGCGCTGCAGGTGGCCTGGCCATAGTGTGCCCTCATGTGTCCCTGCACCTCCCGCAGTACTTCCACACGCTGGAGGACAGCATCGTCAGCCTGTTCGTCCTCCTGACCACGGCCAAGTGAGTCCAGGCGCCCTCCCCTCCATCCTCCGTGGGCCCAGCCAAGGGCACTGCACACCTCGGCCGCCATGCTCCACTCGGGGCTCAGCCTCGGGGCCCAGCGTGGGCTGCGCAGGGAACTGTCCTGCGCCAGCCATGTCCCTGGAGGCCCCGCGACTGACCCTGTGCGCGTCAGTTTCCCAGATGTGATGATGCCTGCCTACGCCCGGAGTCCCTGGTCCTGCGCCTTCTTCATCGTGTACCTGTCCATCGAGCTGTACTTCATCATGAACCTGGTAAGAGGCTGGGCGGGCCACGGGTGGGGCCCAGGCTCCTGGCAGGTGTGATGTTTGGGGACTGTGTCAGGTCCCCCTGTTGGTGGCATCCTCTTGGGGTCAGTGCTGCTGCCGACGGTGCCGGCTTTCAGGCCAGGGCTGCTCAGGGATCTTGTCATTCTTGAAGCACAGGCAGAGTGACCCTGGAGACTGGCGTCCACCCTGCCCAGCCAGGCTGCAGGGTACTTCAGACCTGAGGGTGGAGCACCTCACCCCCACCCCCCCACCCCCCGCCAGGGGCTGTTGTGACTGCGACAGATGCAGAAACTGCAAGTGTGAGACCAATAGAGGAGTGAGCCCCAGCCACAGCCCAGCGTGGCCCTGTGGGCCGACCCTGGGGCCCTGCCCAGCCACCCTCACCCTGTGCCCACAGGCCAGGAGCACTGTGTGCCTGTGCCCCGCTCATCAGGAACCCCAGGATCTGGCTGGAGCACCCTCCACTCAGGAGACGTGCACCCTGAGCACTTGAGGGCTCTGGGGGTGCCTGCTGAGAGAGGCTGGCCACAAGGCTGTCCTCCAGATCCCTGCCAGCGCTGGGTGAGACCACGCATCAGCGCCAGAGCTGGCAGGAGGCTTTTTGTCCCTGAAGGTGAGCCTGGGACCGGGTGCTGGCCAGTGCTATTCCCCAGTGAGCTGCCCCCAGCCTGTTAGGCTTATTGGTCAATTTCCAGAAAGCACTTTACACTGTCACGGAGTCCGGCTCAGATGGACATGGAAGACGCTTTCTCTGGGCAGACTTGTGAAATCTAGACATTTCTAGTTTCAAAAAAAAGAAGATACTTTCTTTTTATGACCAATTTTAAAAGAAAGACAGTGATCTCCCACCCCCTTGCGTGAGCCCTACCCTGTGACTTATTTAGAACTGTCTGTTGGGAAAAACAAGGGCTTGTCCCCTCACTCACACCACAGTCACGGAGGCTCCTGGGACCTCTCCAGGGAGGAGCCTTCTCTCCACCAGTAAGCCATCTGAGGCCACCTGGTGGCCTGTAACCTGACTGCACTGACCCCGTCCACCTGGAGGTACTCCAGAACTCAGGGACATAAGTGCAGCCACGCAGGGTGGAGGCCCAGGGAGGCTGTCGGAGCCTCCACGCCCTCACTGTCTCCTGCCCTGCCGCCCGACTCGGCCTCTCTGGGGCGGCCTCTCCTCCAGGCCACAGGACAGCTGCCTGTGGAAAGGCGAGGGGCCGTGGTCTGTTGGACGGGAGCTTGGCTTCCTGTGACCACCTCGGGGAGGAGGACCTCTCCCTCCTGTGGCTGGCTTTGGGAGGCAGTCGGGGCAGGGACCGTGGGTGAAAACCAAAAATTATATAATGTCGTGGGCGCAACAGTCTGGGGCAAGGGTTAGCGACTTGGCCCACGCCAGGTCGTAAAGTTCCATTGTCACATGGCCACGCCCACCGGCTGGCTCATTTCTGTGGCTGGTTTCACAGAACAACTGGTGTGGCCAGCTGGGAGTGGCGGCCAGCCACCTGGCCTTCATAGCCTGAAATATTGGCTGCGTGGCCCAGCTAGGGAAGAGTCGTTCATTGTGACCTGCACAGAGTAAATGGGGGGCCGATGTGAAGGTTGGAAGGGCAGGAGAGCACCCTCAAAACGCCTGTGAAAGATGGGGTGTTCCAGAAAGGGATTCTGTCACATTCCCCCTCCCGCCCCCTGCCCTCTAGTAATGCAGCTGGTGTCCTTGAGCTGAGGGTACCAGGCATCCCTGAGGCTGCTTCGTGGAGCACGGCCTCCTCCTCCCCTTATTTCTGTGCCACCCATGAAGCCCTGACGCACAAGTACTGGGAGCAGGAGGAAGAACACCGCCATGATGTCTCTTCCTGCCCCTCTTGCTGCTTCCTTGTCCCCTCGCTTGTCCCTGGCCCAGCCAGGGACAGGTGGCAGTGAATGGCTCCTGTGGAGAGCCACCAGAGTCCTGTATCCTGGGGTGCATGCAGGGGTCTCCAGTCCCCTCGGCTGACTGGTGACGCCTTCCTGCCGGTCCGGCCCTGCAGGGCGCACAGTCAGGCTCTGCCTCCCCCGCAGCTCCTGGCCGTGGTGTTCGACACCTTCAGTGACATCGAGAAGCGCAAGTTCAAGTCTCTGCTGCTGCACAGGAGGACCGCCATCCAGCACGCCTACCGTCTCCTCGTCAGCCAGCGGGTAGGGGCGCGGGCAGGGGTGGGCCTTGCTTTGCCCCTGCCCGGAGCAGCCCCTGAGCCTGTGGGGCCAGAGACTTCGCAGACCAGAGTCCTGCCAGGGAGAAGGAGCAGGGCCTGGGACGTGTGCTGGCGTCTAGCCTGGCTGCCCTGGGTGGGGAACAGTCTGGGCTGGATCCCCGATCCACCTCCTGTCCTCCGCCCCCCAGAGGCCCGCGGGCATCTCCTACAGGCAGTTCGAAGGCCTAATGCGCTTCTACAAGCCCCGGATGAGCGCCCGGGAGCGCTTTCTGACTTTCAAGGCCCTGAATCAGAGCGACTCACCTCTGCTCAGGTGAGAGCCGGTGCCAGTGGGGGCAGCGCAGCCAGACATGGTGTTCACCCCAGGAGCTGGGGCGCCAGAGCAGTGGGAGCAGGTGGCAGAGGCTCATTAGATTTCCGTTTGTCCCTGAGCTTCTACGGGTGGGTGGTATGTGTCGGGATCCCTCTGTGAGTCACAGAGGTCCAACTGCCAAGCAGGCTGGATGAAAAAGGAACGTCTGCCCTGGCCCAGCCGGTGGCACTGGAGCCCAGGGCAGGGGTCGTCCAGTGGGTGGAGGGGGTGGACATGCGCACACACATGCGCCCGGCACAGTGCAGAGAACTGAGCCAAGGACTCGGTGGGCAGAAGGGTCTCCGGGCTGTTGCTGAGGCTCCGAAGCAGCCTCCTACTGGGGTGTGCTCAGTCCAGCCTTTCCCCTGGGGCCTCTGCTGGAGGACGCTAAGCGTCCATCTCGAAATCGCGGTGTTCTGTGGCTGCTCTCGGGCGTGGAGACTGTCAGCTTCAGTGTGGACCATGGGGATCAGTCAGCATGGCTGGTTGATTGGGTGACCCAAGTCCCCTGGGACAGGAGATCAGAGGACATGCTGGGACTCACGAGCTGTCCCTTGCTCCCTGTGAGTGCGGGAGCTGGGGCTCGGGGTGGTGCTAGCGTGTGCCTCCTCCTTTTGCTCTGATAGCCTGAAGGACTTCTATGACATCTATGAAGTCGCTGCCCTCAAGTGGAAGGCGAGTACCCGGGAGAGGGCGAGGGGCGGGCAGGTGGGCGCCCAGTGGGAGCGGGGACGGAGGCCTCAGAGGTGCAGCCCTGGCACCTTGCAGAGCAGGGCCCGGCCCCCACGTCAGCCCCCGTGTGGTGACGCAGGGTTGTGGTTAAGCGCATTCAGTTTCTGTGACGTCAGGTGAGTTAGCCCAGCTTCCCAGGTGCCTGGCTCACCTGTGGGAGCAAGTCCCCCCTGGAGATAGTCCAGGACCAGGGGAAAGTCGGGCAGGAGCCCCATGCACTCCAGGTGCCCCATGGCTGCCCGTGCTGCTGTCACTCAGCTGTTCTGGGTCAGCTGCGCTGGCAGGGAGGAGGGGCCACGCCCTGGCCTGACTCCTGCGCCCACTGCCCCGCAGGTCAAGAGAAACCGAGAGCACTGGTTCGATGAGCTTCCCAGGACCGCATTCCTCATCTTCAAAGGTGAGGTCCACCTGAGGGTGACCCACAGCTGGGGCAGGCGGGGGTCTCGGAGGCCACAGGCAGACATTCGTGGAGGTGGCCTGGTGCAGAGCAAGAGCCCAGTGTGCGTGGCACAACAGCAGCGGGACCTTCTGGATGCTTCCTCACTTAGACCAAAGCAATAGTATTCATTGAAGAAAATCTAGAAAGTCAGCTCATTGGAAGAAAGTGAAATTTATCCACCCCAAGATGGCCACTCGGCTCTCTGACCTGGGCCTTTCTGATATTTTTTGGTGTGTTTACAACAATAGAGGACTTTGAATCTTGGTAGTTCTGCATAGGTGTGTGGTTGGCCCACAAGGACTTTCTTGTGTCACAGCCTAAGCCTAGGTCTGGGCTCTTAGGAATAAGGCTGAGCTGCCGCGTGCACACCGGGATGCTTCCCACAGCCGGGATGCTTCCCACAGCCGGGCCCTCGCTGGGCACGGGTTTTCTCTGCCCCATGGATGACCGTTAGCTGAATGGGTGGGTGGACAGGTAGGCTGGGCTGAGGAGCAGCAGCGGAAGTCCCACAGTGGACACAGCTTGGCTGTGCTCTGTGGGCTCCAGGTGCGTCCCCTTGGGGTCCAAGCAGAAGCACAGGCTCCCTCAGGCAGGCCCTCCTTCTGCAGCCCCTGGCATCCATGTCCTGGTTGACCTGTCCATGAAGTGTGTGGCTGGAGACGGTGTCCTTCAGGTGAGGATTTCATTTGAATGTTTCCTCTCCAAACAGGAATCAACATCCTGGTGAAGTCCAAGGCCTTCCAGTATTTCATGTGTAAGTGTGGCCTGTCCCTGCTCCGGGCCCTTCCCTCCTGAGCCTTTGCTGTCCTGCACGGTAGAGGGGAAACAGTTGTGCGTCTGACTGTAGAAGATGCCCAGCCTGGTCAGCAGGTGTAGCTCAGTGGACAGCGTGTGTGAGGCCCCAGGTTCCCTCCCTGGCGCTAAGTCAGTCAGTCAATAATGGAGGGAGGAAGACCATGCCGGCGCTTCTGTGTGCCAGCACCCGGGACGGCAGATGTCACCGCAGGCCAGGCCTTCCTGGTGGTCTGGACCCTCACTCCAGCTCCTCATCCGATTAGATCAGGATGTGTTCAGACACGTTCCAGAACAGGTTGCTGTTTCTCCTCAGGCTGTTTGAATCTGCAGAATCCCATCCCTTTCTCCCTCTTTGTTGGGGCGGGGGGGTACCAGGGATTGCACTCAGCCTTATTTTGTATTTTATTTAGAGACAGGGTCTCACTGAGTTGCTTAGTGCCTCACTTTTGCTGAGGCTGGCTTTGAACTCGAGATCCTCCTGCCTCAGCCTCCCGAGCCTTTGGGATGACAGCCATGTGCCACCAAGCCCTGTTCTTCTTTTCTCCCTCTTGCAGTGTTCAGTTGAGGAAATGGGGCTGTTAGTCCTTTCTCTTGGTTTTGCATGCTCCCCTGGTGCGTATTTCCTGTCATTTGGATACCAAGACTCTGCTAGTAACTTCTAAGCTAATTTAAAATAAAAACTCAGTTACCCCTAGCATTTCAAGTGCTCAGTAGCCTCAAACAGTGACCAAACTGTACAGATAAGAATATCTCCATCACCACGGAAGATTCTCTTGGACAGAACCAGACTACAGGCTCAAGCAGATTCAGTCTTTGCAAGGAGCTTCGGTCCCTTTAGCAGGAAGTCGTGTTTAGAGACCACAGTCAGACGTGCTGGGGGTGCTCCTGGCTTGGGATTGGTGACGGTTACTAGGCTTTTCCATGGAAGTGGCTAGCATTTATACCTTTTTAAAAATATATTTATTTTTTAGTTGTAGGTGGATACAATACTTTTTTATTTATTCATTTATTTATTTATTTTTCTGTGGTGCTGAGGATCGAACCCAGGGCTTTGCACGTGTGAGGCAAGACCTCTACCACTGAGCCCCAGCCCCAGCCCAGCATATTACCTTTTAAAAGATAACTGTGTGGAGCATGGTGGTGCACACCTGTAATCCCAGTGGCTTGGGAGGCTGAGGCAGGAGGATCTCAAGTTCAAAGCCAGGCTCAGCAACTTAGCAAGGCCCTGAGCAACTCAATGAGACCCTGTCTCTATATAAATAAAGTTTAAAAAAGGGCTGGGGATGTGGCTCAGTGGTTTAAGTGCCCCTGGGCTCAATCCCTAGTACCAAAATGAATAGGTAAATAAACAGAACAGTAAATAACGACTGTTGCGTGTTCATCCTGATACTCAGTGTTCAGGACTGCGGGGTGCCCGCCTCACTCCAGCAATCTGACACGACCGGACCCCCGGTCTTGACGCACAGGTGCCCGACACCACTGGCATAGTCAATCAGTCCCAGCACAGTCCCAGGGGTGTGGGGACTAGCCGCATCCCTCTGGGCTACTCGGCCACTGTTTGGCTCACTGGTGCCTCCTCTGGGTGGATACGCGTTTGTCTTCCTTTGTTTCATCTTGTTTTTGATTTTGGGGGATTGCTTCTGATTATGTAGACTATTTATATGGTTCCGAGTCAGATCTGCAAAACACACACACTCAGGAAGTTGAGACTTTCCCTGTCATCTCCCCCGTGGGTGACTTTCATTATGGTTTTTCTTCCTGATTTTTAAACCCTGTAAGGTGTCTCTCCCCGTCTGAAGCCGACAGCGGCACACTGGACACTTTCTTTCTCAGTGAACCTGTCCTAGAGGCCCCACCGGCTCCCTCCTCACCCCAGTCGCAGGCTGCCTTATGCCCAGCAGTGATCTTTCATCCAGCGCCTGCGTGACCATTTAAGTGGCACTGCCGGGAGCCGCTGGCTGTATTCTTCCTTTTGGGTTTTGGCGAGTGCCTTTTTGGGGGATCCCTGGCCGAGGGCCTGCTGGGTGAGGGGCTCGGTGCTCTGCACCTCTGCCAAGTAGCTCACGGAGTCCTTCACAGACGCCCCAGGGGACGGTTTTCCATCCTCAGCCCCCTGCATGTGCCCTGCATTCACACCAACGGGGCATAGTCCAGACGTCTCCTGGTGTCCTGGCGGTGACGTAGAGGGGGCTTTGTGGCACTCCTGGCTGTCCCCGAGTGGAGCCCTACTGACTGGGCTCCACAGTGAGATCCCTGAGCAGGAGGGAGCTCCCCCTCAGTGGGTGGGGTGGCCCTGTTCTCTGTTGGACCCAGAGCTCTCCAGGAGTCAACCAGGGACGCAGCTGCCACTGCAGGGTCCCAAGCCCCCTGTCCTTTCTGTCCCCTTGTGGCCTATTTCAGACTTGGTGGTAGCAGTCAACGGGATGTGGATCCTCGTGGAGACATTTATGCTGAAAGGTGAGTTGAGGCTGGGGTGCCCCCTCCCTGCTGGCCGCTCACCCTGAGCGGGCTCCTCTGTCTTTCAGGCGGGAACTTCTTCTCCAAGCGCGTACCCTGGAGTTACCTGGTCTTTCTCACCAGTAAGTTCCCGGAGCCTTGTGGCCAGGGACCTTGGCTTCCCCAAACAGGGACCCTCGGGGAGGGGGGCGGAAGCCTAGCCCTGTCCCTCCTCCGGGTCTCTCCTCGCCCTCGGGGCAGGTCCAGGGCCCAGGTTTGACCACCCCCAGCACAGTGGCCTCCAGCTCACCAGGCCTGGCAAGCCTGCCCCTTGCCACTCTCGCTGTCCTTGCTCACACGCGTGGAGACTCGCGACCTGTCCACACCCACACCTTCCTCGGCCTGTGCCCAGGCTCCTTCTGTGTGAGCTCCTCGCCCCTCTCTCTGCCTGGCCTCCTTGTCCCATCAGGGACTTCCCTGACACCATGCTGTCCCCTTCACTGCCCAGACCCCAGGCCCGGCCAGCAGGCGTGGCCCAGCGTCACCCACTGGTGCCCACACCTCGCCTGGCATGGGAGGTGCCCAGGGAGCGTGTCAGCAAATGCCTGGGTTCTGGGCCATCCCCAAAGAGGACGGGGCAGCCCCATCAGCCCCCATCTGGGCCAGGCCCTGTGGCCTTAGGATCCCCAAGGACACGCCTGAGCCGAGTGGGCGGGGGGGGGGGGGGCGCGGGATGCTGACCGCTGCCTTGTCCACAGTCTACGGGGTGGAGCTATTCCTGAAAGTCGCTGGCCTGGGCCCCGTGGAGTACCTGTCCTCAGGCTGGAACCTGTGAGTGGGCCACTCTTGCCAGCCCGGAGTCTCCGCTGTGCCCCGCCATCCTGTCCCCTCCCTGCACCCCCCCATCGTGTCCCCTCCCTGCACCCCACCATCCTGTCCTTCCTGCGCCCCACCATCCTGTCCCCTACTTGGGCCCTGCCATCCTGTCCCCGCTGTGCCCCTCC
This sequence comes from Marmota flaviventris, assembly GCF_047511675.1. Taxonomy (NCBI): domain Eukaryota; kingdom Metazoa; phylum Chordata; class Mammalia; order Rodentia; family Sciuridae; genus Marmota; species Marmota flaviventris. Next base: position 144,498,990 of record NC_092498.1, on the reverse strand, counting down.
ATTGTGTCCTGTCCCCCCTGTGCCCCGCCATTGTGTCCCCTCCCCGTGACCTGCCATCATGTCCTCCCTTGTGCCCTGCCATCGTGTCCTCTCCCTGCCATCGAGTCCCCTTGCCATCCTGTCCCCCCTGGGACCCGGGGGGAAGGCTGAGGGCAGTAGGCCTGTCTCCCTGGAGCAGCTCTGCACAGCCCAGGGCCGCCCAGGGCCCGGCTCCTGTCAGAAGCCCCTCGTCACCAGCCCCCCTCCAGGAAGTGGCCCTGAGGTCCCGTAGGCCCCTCTGGAGTCTTGTCCTCCTTTCCTGAAACCAAGTGCCCACAGCGAGGGCCCCACCCTGCCCTCCTTGAGCTCAGGCGTCCCTCCCCTCCCACTGAAGGCCACTCACCTGTGACGTGTGGTGTTTTAGGTAGAGTCAAGCCAGTCTACCAGAGGAATCCAGGACGGGAGGGTAGCGGGGGCACTGCAGCCTCAGAGCTTGGGAGGTCGAGGCGGGAGGGAGGTCGAGCCCAGAGGCTCAAGACCAGCGTGGGCCACCCGTGGGCCACCTGGAAGACCACTCCCAGGGGAAGGAGAAAGGCGGGGACCAGCTCAGCGGTTGGGCGCTCCCCTAGCAGGAAGGAATCACCAGGTTCCATCCCCAGCACTCAGAGAAAGTACCAGAAAGTCCAGGAGATTGTGTGTATGTGTGTCTGAGGGAAGGGCCAGTGTCCCACTCTGGTGGGGGTCTCGCCGGAGTCCCCTTCTCTCCCTCACAAGGTCTCTTGGGATGGACAGGCCCCAGTGTGACAGAGGTCCTGGGCACAGCAGAGGCCGTGCCTGCTGCTCTGTGTCATTAGACCACTGCAGAGCCCCCAGGTGTTTGTCCCCCAGAGCTCGTGTGAGGCCTGATCCCTGGACCTGCACTGACAGGCCTGGCCCGCTGGACCTCAGTGACCATAAGACAGCAGGAGGGTGCTCCCTGGGCCTGGCTGGACGTGGCCCCTTGTGGCCTGCCTTCGCCCTGCTGGGCCCGGCTTTTAGAGACTGAGAGTGGATGGAGGAGGGTCCCCGGTCCCCGGGCCACTGGCAGCCCCTGCTTCTCTCCTGGACCAGGTTCGACTTCTCTGTCACGGCCTTCGCCCTCCTGGGACTGCTAGCTCTGGCCCTCAACATGGAACCCTTCTATTTCATAGTGGTCCTGCGTCCCCTCCAGCTGCTAAGGTGACAGGGGCTGGGGACAGAGGGAGGGTGAACTCTGGGGAAGTGGAGGGACCCAGAATGAGCCCGAGACCTGGGGCTGGAGTCTGCAGATGTCACAGCCCTACAGACACAGCCTGAGCAGGGCCACTGCCTTCCCCTGGGGCACATGACGCATGCAGCTAGATGGGACCCCAGAGTGGACGGGACGCTGCCCGTGTTCCTGGCCATGTGAGCGCCCCAGATCCTGGCTCATGGGAGCTCGGCCACCACCCATACCACATGCCCAGAGTCGTCAGTCAGACTGGCTCAGCAGGGACACGCAGGGCGCCGGATGCTTCCCTGGCCCGCCTCTGGGAGGGGACTTGTCTTCCCCATGGGGTCCCCTCCACCCACAGCATCTGCCTCTCTGGGCCCCTCAGAAGTGGGGACTCCTCCCCGCCTGCCCACCTGCAGCCCCACGTCCTTCCTGGAGGGAGGGAGGCAGGCGGCCGGGGCCTACCATGGAGGCAGAGCCTGCTGCTGCGGTGTCCAAGGCTGGGCCTGCATGTCCCTCCTCTCAGGCTGCCACCCTCTGTTGATGAGCCCCTCTGTGGGCCTGGTGTCTGTCCCCTCCTCCACAGCAGGGCTTTGCCCACAGGCCACCTGCTTCATTTGTAAACTGGTGGATGGTGGCTGCTGCCTCCTCCCCCGTGATGCCCTAGGAGACGTGGCACTGCTCCACCCCAGGGGCAGCGTCCCGTCCACTCTGGGGCCCCGTTCAGCTGCATGCGTCATGAGGCCCTGCACCCCCACCTGGGCGCGTCCTGCCTCTATGCCTGACGGAGCTCTGCCGTTGCCCAGGTTGTTTAAGCTGAAGACGCGATACCGCAACGTGCTGGACACCATGTTTGAGCTGCTGCCCCGGATGGCCAGGTACTGCCCTTCCTCCTGGCCCGCAGGTCCAGGCACCAGGAGGCTCGTGCCCCGTGGGGGCCGGGAGTTGGGTGGTAGTGGGGCAAGGAGGCCCAGGAAAGACTGGAACTCGAGGGTCGAGGGTCTCGAAGGAGGCCGATCTGACCACACAGGTCCCCGGCACCGCTCTCCTCTACTGACCTGTCTTGAGTATCTAGTAGGGGGGCGGGGAGCTGCCAACTCACTTACCCCCGTGTCTGCGTCCACAGGTAAGGGCACCTGTGACCTGCCTTCACAGGTAAGGGCGAGTCTCTGGCCAAGGGGCGCCTGTCCCTAGAGTCCTGCACTGAGCCATCCTACCCCATGCGGGAGCCGCAGGCCCCTCCCCTGCAGGCACGGTCCAGTCGGTCCAGTCGGTCCAGTCGCTAGCCTGGCTAGGGGCATGCCTCTCCTGCAGTCAGCTCAGGGTCCCAGGAGGCCAGGCACCGCAGGAGCCGGCCCCGCCTGGCCCCCCGTCACCTGTGCTTTTGCGCCCCCAGCCTCGGCCTCACCCTGCTCACCTTCTACTACGCCTTTGCCATCGTGGGCATGGAGTTCTTCTGCGGCCTGCTGTACCCCAACTGCTGCAAGTGAGTCAGCCGCTGCACCCCCCAGGCCTGCCGCCTGCGCCTCGGCCTCAGCTGGGACTGCACTGGCCCGGCCTCCAGGTCCCTGTCAAGCCACGGCACCTGCAGGCCTGGGGTGGTTCTGTGTGGCTCTCGGTGCTCAGGGAGCCCGGCGCCGCAGGGGGGCTCTGGACGGGGTCAACTCGGGTGAGGGGATCGGAGCAAGTCCCCCGGGCCCCAGCAGGGCTCAGGAGCTGTGCTGCCTGCAGCTGCCCTTCCCCAGACCACAGTGGCTCGAGTCACTTCCTTCCAGGAGTGGCCAGGGACCTAGGGGCAGCCTGTTAGGATGGGACAGATGGACACATGGCAGGAAGACTGCGAGGCTCAAGATGGAGTGGGAGGGAGACCGGTGACCGCCCTGCCCTGCTCCTTCTGAGCCAGCTCACAGGGCCGCAGGCGCTGCCGTCACCTTTCAGTTCAGTGTCCTCTTTTAGGTGGGTCAGTGTGGCCTCTCTAAGCGCTAATAAAGTAACGTGGACATTGTTGAGCTGAGCTTGTGGCCGGAGACTGTGCTGGCCAGGCGCAGGCCTTACAGCAGAGGAGCTTTTTCAAGGGCATGACCCAGCTGTGTGGCCAGGTGGCACCACTGGCCAGAGGCTCAGGTCCCTGCCTTCTGAAAAGCCCCCGTGGCCCAAGCTGACTTTCCAGAGTGTCCACGTGGAACTTAACAGAAGGGCCACGAAGGACGAGTGGGGAACGGGAAGTCGGCCTCCTCACAGGGGTGAAGCTCTGGGAGCCCGGAGCAAGGTGCCGCCTTGGAGCCACCCTCTGGCTGGGCACATGCAGAGGTGGCCTTGGAGCTGTGAGAGGCCTGGTGAAGGCAGCTGGGGGCAGAGCCAGCAGGGTCAGGGGCCAGAGAGGGCTGGGAGGAAACCCAGTCCCGGCCAACAGCAGAGCCAGGCCGGGCCTCGTCTACACAAGCTGGTCCGGAAATGACAGCGTGTCCTGACCCGCCTGCTCCCGCTTCCCAGCAGCAGCACGGTGGCGGACGCCTACCGCTGGCTGAACCGCACAGAGGGCAACAGCACCGTGGTGGAGGAGGGCTACTACTACCTCAACAACTTTGACAATATCCTGAACAGCTTCGGTGAGCCAGGCGCGGCTCCTTTGTCACCGCAGGCCCCAGAGGTGGCACGGCTGTCCCTCCTGAACCACTGGCCACCATTCTGTGGAGTCCCTTCTGGCCCCGCTGGAGGGCTGGAGTCCAGGCCAGGCCGAGGGCTCCTCGGCCACCAGATTTTATTCCTTTGCCTGAAACTTCCCCAGTTTGGGGGAAAGGACTTCACGCCTCAGCTGGGAGGGTGCAGGCTGGCGCTAGAGCGCAGGCCACAGTGCCAGCCGCAGAGGGACCCAGCCACATTAATGCTGTGACAGGGTCCTACGCTGCCCCGGCTGAGGCCTACCCCAGCTCCGTCCTGTCCCCCCCATGGGGGCAGGGGTGGAGGGACGAGGTCCTGCCGGGTGGGGAAGGGGGCCCCTCCTGACAGCGCAGGTCTGCACCCAGGAAGACCTGCCCCAGCCCTGGGCTGTCACGGGCTGTCGAGGCAAAGGGGGTGCCCTTTGGGGAAAGGCCAAGATGGCAGGACTCCCCACGGAGCAGGTGCCCAGGGAGGCTTGCCTGTGTCCACTCTGTGGCTTTGGTGCCTGTGTCCAGGGGAGGGAGTGGCCTTGAGCTGTCTGGAAGGAGGGCTCTGATCAGATGCCCCTTCCCCTCCCTCTGCAGTGACCTTGTTCGAGCTCACGGTTGTCAACAACTGGTACATCATCATGGTAAGGGCTCGGCGCCGGGGCTCCCCCGTCCTCGGGGCCCCTCACCACGCAGGGCCTGGAGGCCCGTGTCAGGCTGGCCAGGCTCAGCGGGGGCCGTGGCACAGGCTGGCATCGGCCTCCCCCTCCCGAGCCCCATGCCGCCCGAGCCTGGCTGTCTCCCCACGTGGGTATCGAGGGGCCGTGTGGCCTGAGGTCCCAGTTCAGAAAGCCAAGGCGGGATCTGGGCCATGTGGGGAGATGCTGTCTCTGAAGGGAAGCGCTGGGCACACGTCCCCCTCTCTGAGCTCCCCAAGCCCACCCTTCTTCTGATAGAGACCCCAGGGCCACCGGCCTTCCCGGGTCGCACCCCAGGCTTCCATGGTGGGAAGGAAGTTTAAGACCCAGGGGAGCGAGGACCCTCTCCTCTGTCCTCCACAAGCAAAAGCAAATGAGGACGGGTCTGTGGAGTGGGGAGGCCTGGTCCTGGGTAGGGCCAGGGACAGCCTGGAGTCGCCCTACCCACTCCCCGCTTGCTCTACAGGAAGGGATCACCTCGCAGACCTCCCACTGGAGCCGCCTGTACTTCATGACCTTCTACATCGTGACCATGGTAGGCCCTGCCCGCGCCTGGGCCACAGCACCTAACTGGGCTCCCAGGGTGCTCACAGCCGCTGACCCACCCCCTCCCTCCTGGCCAGGTGGTGATGACCATCATTGTGGCCTTCATCCTGGAAGCCTTCGTCTTCCGAATGAACTACAGCCGCCAGAACCAGGGCTCGGAAGGTCTGTTGGGGCGCGTCTCGGGCACTGCTGCCCCTCTGCCTGTCTGTCTGTCTGTCTGAGCCTTGGCAGGCTGACCATGGTTGTCCGTCCCTCGGGACCCTCCTGCCTAGGTCTCCTCCTTGTATTGATTTTCCACCATCTGATAGCAGAACAGTGCTCACAACCTCATTTTAAACTAAAGACGTGCATGTCACATTTTAAGGTTGGACAGAGCAGGGCCTGGTGTGGCAGCCACACCCCTCGTCCCTCTGCCTGGCCCCCAGAGCCTGGAACCAGAGGGACAGTGGACAGCCCAGTCTCGGCCTGGCCGGGGGAGGTGGTAGGAACCGTTTCCTCTGTTAGTTCCGCCACGTTTCTGAACATCGAGTTTGTGCCACTGTGGTTGAGGCGCTGTGGACGCAGTCGACTGGGCAGAGGCCAGCGGGGCTCCCCCGGCGCCGGCCTTGGGAAGGTGGTGCCCCCAGATGCCCAGCTTTCTTCATACTGACCCCTTATTTCCAGCTTCTCCACCAGAGCTGCCTGTGCACCGGTCCCCACGTGTCCCCTCTCTCTCTGGGAACAATCTGGCCCTCCCGAGGCCTCTGTCTGCAGGAGGCTGACACCCAGAGCAGAAGGGAGGGGGTCCCAGATGCCAGCTGGAGGGGGTGACATGGGACCCCGCAGGGGGCCCCAGGGAGGTGGCTGCAGAGCTGCAGGCTCCATGCCACCCCTCTCTGCAGTTGACAGTGGCATCACCCTGGAGAAAGAGATCTCCAAAGAGGAGCTGGTGGCCATGCTGGAGCTCTACCGGGGGGCTCCCGGGGCCGCCTCCGACGTCACCCGGCTGCTCGAGACCCTCTCGCAGATGGAGAAGTACCAGGTGAGGGGTGGGGTTAGCATGGCTGCTCCCCTCCCCGCAAGTGTCGGTGGCACTCTTGGGTGGCAGGAGGCCATGCCTTGGCATGGGGGCCCTGCAACCACATCCAGCAGCCTTCGCCCTTCTCCAGCAAAACTCCCTGACGTTCCTGGGACGGAGATCGAGGACCAAAAGCGACCTGAGCCTGAAGATGTACCAGGAGGAGATCCAGGTAGGGCCCACGGCCACCCTGCCCAGCGGCATCCTGGAGGGGCCGCCAGTGCCTGAGGTGTCGGGACGGACGGCTGGCCCAGCCTCCACACCCGTCTGGCCTGTTCTGGGTGCCACTGCCCTGATGAGTCTCCAGCACCTGTCACTCTGAGCGGGAGCTGCAGCCTCAACTATGCACAGCAGGAGGGACAGGGAGGGCTGGGGACATGGCCACTTGGACGAGGATGTGCTGCCCAGAGAAGGGGCCGCCTTCCTTCACCTGCAGCCGAGCGTCACCTAGTGGGAGTGACCCCCTGCGCATGGCCTGCTGCGGGGTTTGGCCGATTGTTTTTGTTTTGTTTTGTTTTTAAGAGAAAAGATAAGTTACAGTTCTTTCCTTCCCACTGTCTCCCACCTTTCCATGTTGGTGACTGTGCTAAGTACCCAAGCGCCACGTGGGCCCTGACACCGATGCCCTTTAGTCTAGTTGGCCTTCCTGGGCGGAGGGGCAGTGCCCAGTGAGCTTAGGGTCAGAGACATGGAAACAGTGTCGGGCCCAGCTCTGGGTTCCATTCCCACCTGTGACAGGGGACAGAGCAGTGGGGACGAGTGCTCAGGAGCACGTGGGATCCCCTCTGGGAGAAGGCTGCCCTTCTGTCTGTCTGTAGTTCTGTCCCCTTCTGCTGAGGCCACGGCAGAGGCACGAACCTGGGGTGACCTGGGTACCTGGGTACTTCCTGTACCCCAGGGTGGCCAGTTGAGGGCCTTGGCCAGTGCGTTCGGCCGCTGTGGAGGGCTCCAGAAGCCCCTCTATGGAACCCCCCGAGCCTGGCCTGATAACCAGGCCACCCTCACAAGGCCAGCACCCCCCCTATGTCCCTGCTGGGCGCACAGGCAGGCTCCCACCCACCAGTCTGTGGTTCGGGTTCTTTTAAAAATGTGGGGTGACAATCTTTAACGCCGTCATCCACATACCCAGTTCCTGGAAGTCTACTGCTCCACACAGGCCTGGGGGGGGGCAAGTGGACCCCTCCGAACTGTTCACTGCCCTCTCGGGGGGCAGCAGCATCTGGTGGTTAGACCCCAGCTCCACACAGCTTCGGAGCCTGGGCTTCCTCGGGTGGGGACCCACTGTGCCAAGCTCAGGGGTGGCCCCGGGGATCCCTTCATGAATGCCTGTCGTGGGTGGGCACTGTTACTGGTGGGCCTCCATCACCAGCAGGGTGCCCACCTCTGTGCACCCACCTCATTGCCACCTCTGGGGGAGGGTGGTACCCCAGGACTCCCATGGGTGGGGCAGGGGTCCAGCCCAGGGGGTGGGCAGGCACATCTGCCCCATCCCCCAGCTGGGGCGGGGGCAGCGCAGGGCGGGCGGGGAGGGTGGCCCTCAGCACGCCGTCTCTCCCTAGGAGTGGTACGAGGAGCACGCTCGGGAGCAGGAGAAGCATCTGGGCAGCGTCACCATCCCCACTGCCCCGCAGCCCCCCGGTGGCCGCCCGCGCTCCCAGACCGTCACCTAGCCCCAGCGGGGACACCGTCTCTTCTATGCAATAACACGTAGTATCACCTTCCCACCATGCACCAAGATGACGTGGGGACGCGCATCACATACATGGACGCCTCACATGGACGCACACACCTGCAGAGAGGAGAGCCGAGGACCCGCTGACGCCCGGCCCGTCTTCCTGAACCCCAGGGTGGCCGGTTGAGGCCTTGGCCAGTGCGTTCGGCCGCTGTGGAGGGCTCCAGAAGCCCCTTTACGGAACCCCCTGAGCCTGGCCTGATAACCAGGCCACTCTCGCAAGGCCAGCCCCCCCCGCCCCATGTCCCTGCTGGGCTCACAGGCAGGCTCCCACCCACCAGTGTCCCCACTGACCCCGTGGCCCTGTCACAGCACCTGTGTCTGGCTCTAGGGACAAAACCACTAAGGAAGGAAGGAACCCAAGTGCCCCTGGCAGTGTCAAAGATGGTGTCATAGATGCTCCTGTGGGCCACGCCTGTGACCTGTGGGAGAGTGAGGAGGACCAAGGTCACGCCTACGGGCAGCTCTCAGGAGCCAGATGGGCGCTGCAGACGCACTAGCTGGCCTGGGATCCTGCCCCCTGAGCTGCCCCGAGCCCCTCCCACCCTGCGGTCCAGACCTTGTCGCTGGATGTCCTTCTACAGTGACTTTGTGCAGAATCCAGGCCACCAGGAAGAGGGGCAGGTGAGATGCCCAGGGTCTGGCCGGTTCCTGAGGGACCTCTCAGCTCATTCCCTCTCCTTGTGATCCACTGGGGTGGCAGCTTGTGCCGGGGACAGCAGTGGCCCTTCACACGTGTGTGTATCCTCACTGCTGGATTGGAGCAGGCCACTCAGGGACAATCATGGGGACAAGCAGTGGCAGCCCCAGCACAGCCCCCACCGCACCTTGGGCGCTGAGGCCAGAGTGGGCTTGGCCTGACCTTGGTTGGCCAGGAGTCCAGGCAAACACTCAGCCATGGGCGTCCCGGGGTGTCCGAGCAAGGCAGTGTTGGTGGTGGTGGCAGAGTGGGGTCAGAGGGGGCTTTGGCCCAGCTGTCCAGGCAGGTGCCAGCAGACACAGGGGAGGATAGACGGCCAGGAGCAGGCACCAGCCTGGCGTCCTGGGCCAACCTGGCTCCAGCCACCTCCACGCTTCCTGTGGCCGGGGGCAAGGGGTGGACAGAGGGCCCTGGAGCCTGATCCCAGGGAGCCTGATCCCCATGGCCCCGCGGCCTGCAGCAGCCTCTGCAGGCCTGGGGGGGGGGGGTCCGCTCTTAAAGCCCTTGGGGAAACTGAGTCCTTAAGCCGCGATCCCGGGATTGTCAGGAGGCTGACGTTGCCTCTTGGTCTTTGGAGGGCCACTGGCCATGCGGGAGCTCAACGTGGAGCCCCAGGCCACACCCTTCTCTCCAGAGAAGGGACTTCATTTGCACAACCGGGTGCCTTTTACCTTGTGTATTCAAACGGGCATTTTGGAAGCAGGGAGGGGGCAGTTGCTAGAGGAGGACAGGGGTTCCTGACCTGAGCACCCAGGGCCCTTCTAGTCCCTTCCTCTACCCGGGGGCTGAGCCCCCAACAGGAGGCCGGCCCTGTTCCAGGGGTGCCCGGTCCATTCCCAGCCCTGGCCTGGCAGAGCCCCTGGCTTCAGTCAGAACCAGGTGGGCAAGGTGTGCCGACAGGAGGGGGGGACTGGGGACAGCTGTCTCCACAGGGTTCCCTGTGGTCCTGTCTAGCTGACCCTCAAGCCCTCCCACCAAGCAGGGGACAGCTGTCACCCCAGATGTGATCCCTGAGTGTCTTGGGACCTCCTCTAGCTCAGATGCCTCCCTCACCTGTTACAGCTGAAGGAGACCAGGTGGCCTTTGCTACCCTCCAGGTCACAGCCTGGCAGGGGTAGCGTGGCCCTGTGCACCCTTCCTGGTGAGGCGGTGGCACTTTGGGGAGGACGCCTCCTGCCCCCTGCTTCTCCCCACCCAGCCTTACTCCACCTCGCAGACAATCATTTTGTATGACGGCAGGGCGGCGCCGGGGTCTTGTACAGGTGACTTGTTACCTGGGGACCCGCCGTGTCCCTGGATTCCTGGCGCATTAATAAAAGCCTCTGCTTTGTACATATGGCTGCTGCCTCGTGGCTTGTGGTTTGTGTCGGGGAGAGGGCAGAGGTCCCACGGTGGCCGTCCCAGGCCCCAAGCCCCAGCCTTGCCAAGGGGCCTGCCACCAGCCAGTCACCACCTGGTCCCGGCTGCAGAAGGATGGCCAAGTCTGTGGCTGCTCAGAAAATACTTCAAATATTTAATCCTGTTTTCTTTTCTTTTTTTTTTTATTTGGGAAAAAGGTGGCGAGTCCCTCTTGACCAAGGGCATAGGGCAGTGGGCAGCAGTTGCTTCCTGAGAAGGCCAGAGGCCCTGGCGCTCCCTGAGGTGGGTGCAGGCCCGTGGGCAAACTCCTGGTATGCAGTGGGGGAGCCCCGAGTTCTAGAGTCCAGGGCCACGGCCCAAGGGCTGCGCAGTCCTGGTTGAGCAGATATGGTGATCCGCCTGGTTCTTGTGGCTTTGGGAACCTGGCAACTGGAGAGCTCCGCGGGCCGTCCCTGTGGGTCCGACACCCGGGGGCTTACCTGGGCCCTCACCCGAGTCACCTGAGGGAGCAGGAGGCCCGAAGGCCAGCGAGAGGGAGGGCAGGTTGCCAGGGCCGCAGCCAGGCCGATTCCTTTGCCCCAGGCCCAGCCCTTCCCTCTGAGGACTCTGGGTCACTCAGGAGGTCTGGCTTCCGCTGGAGTCAGGCCACAGCCAGGCCACTCCCCAGAGGCCAGCAACGGGGCTGGGGTCCAGGCCGGAGGGCTCAGCTGATGTGCCCCGGCAGCAAGAGCCACCTGCGGAGCTGCCCACTCCAGTCTCCAGCAGAAGGCTGCAGGAGCCCCCTCGGTGCCACCAACACACCACAGGTGGCCTTGGTCATGTCCTGTTCAAGTGAATCACTCCGAACTCGGTGAGCAAGGCCACGGCCAGGAAGCCCAGGTAGAAGAGCAGCAGGCAGACGCCGTAGGTCCTGCGGAGCCGGAAGCACTGCAGGGGCACCGCCAGCAGGGAGAAGGCCAGGCTGAGGCCCAGGGCGCCGGCCAGCACCCACACCAGCAGGCCCTCGGGCTGCAGCTGTGGAGAACAAGACAGCGCCTGGGCCACCTATGGGGGCGGACCCCACCCGGGGACCCAGCCATGACCCCAGAAGAAGCAACCTCCAGTCCCACCTGCCTGGGAGCTTCTCATAAGAAATGGGACGGGTGGACGGACAGATGGATGGACAGATAATAAAGCAACCGTAGCAGAATGTCAGTGGGCCTGGCCCTACAACCCTGTCAGCTGTTCTACGCTGAGCCTTTGTGATGACATTGAAAGTGAGCATTTTGAAGGAACGGTGGCTGCTCAGGCTCCACCCAGGGTCTCTGTGTGGGGGGCCTTGGGAGCACTGGCTGCTTCGGTGCCACCGTGGTCCCTTCTGGTAGGTGTTATGATCACCTCCGTTTTATAGTCGAGGAAGCTAAGACTTGGGACAGAGCCCAGGAGTTCACGAGCAGCTTGGGCAACTCAGCAAGATTCCAGCTCAAAATAAATAAGCCGGCCAGGCGCAGTGACCTGTGACCTGTTCGGGAGGCTGAGGTTGGAGGGCTGCAAGTTCAAGGCCAGCCTGGGCAACTTAGCGAGACCGACCACATCTCAAAAAATTAGAGTGCTTGCCTAGAATGTGCCAGGCCCTGGGTTCAATCCGCAAGATAAATAATAAAAATCAAAAATCTTTTTTTAAAAGAGCAACTTGTGTTTTCCCCCTGACAGTCCCAAGGACATCTGCCCAACCTGGTGTCCCTTATCTCTCGCAACCTAATGGCCGTGCGCGCGCGGCACACACACATACACAGAAGAGAAGGAACAGGCCGGGGGCCTAGTGCCTCTATTCGGAATGGCCTTAGAATCCATGATGAGAAGGGAGCTCTGGAGCCCACGGGGTTGACCGTGTGCAGCAGTGTCGCCTCTCCGAGAAGCCAACTTCCCAAGCCCACGCAGCTGTTTGCTAGCCGGCCTGGCCAGCACGCAGGGCCACGAATTGCAAGTCAGCAGCAGAGGGTCTGTTCAGGACCCCTGGCTCCCAGAGACCGGGGAGCGACTTGGTCTCCACCAGCCACCAGCCAACAGCCCCTGGCCCCCCAGTGCTTCCCCTGCAAGGGCTTAAACCGGCTTCGGCCACCCACGCCCCTCCTTCTCTGGCAGCCCGGGCAGCCTGGGCAGGCGGCCGTCAGGTTCTGCTGGCCTCAGGCTTCATCTGCAAGGAGAAAGCACTGCCCAGACCCTGGCTACCTTCTTCTCTAGAACTCGACTATCTGGCCACAGGAGCCACCTGCGTCACCCAGTCCTTCCTGTTCCAGCCTGGCCCTGTCTCCCGCCTGTCAGGACAGTCTCTTGACATCACCCGCATGGGCAGCTGGGTGAAGACGCAGCGCAGGCTGGGTGCAGCCCAGGGCGAGAGCTTGGCTCAGCATGGGGGGAGAGGTCCCTGGTTCAGGGCCCAGCACCCCGCACATTCCCAGACACCCCCCAGGGGTCAGGAGGCCACAGGGCCCCTGAGAACCTGCCACCCACTGTGCATCTCTGACCTTCCCGAACCCGTGGGTGCCTGCCTTCTTCTCCTCCCAGCGCCCCGCGGGCAGCCCTGGGACCCGCAATCAGCTTGGCCCTGTCCCCACTCAGGAGGCCTGGAGGGGCCATCTACCCCATTTTACAGGTAGGAAGCTGAGGCACAGAGATGTCCCACCTCACTCAAAGTCACACAGCCAAGAGACTTCAGGACGGCCTGGACCCAGCGGGCCAGTAGGTGGGCACCGCCTGAGTCCCACTCTGACTCCTAGCTGCTTTGGCGACGCAAAAGGAATGCGCTTGTTTCAACTCAGCAGATATTCTCACTTCAGAGTTCCTGGGACCCGACCCCAGGAAATGAGAGTCGCTGAGGTGGGAAGGGTCTCTTGGCCCTGTGGGGTGCTCCTCTGTCCTCGCCCAGGTCCTCTCTCCCTCCCCCTCCCTCCCTCTCTTTCCTTTTTTCTTCTTCTTCATTTGTTTTTGAACCCAGGGACGCTCTGCCCCCCGAGCCCCCCAAGCCCCCGAGTCCCCCCGCTCACCTTCACCTCGGGGACGTGGCCCCAGGCTATCTGCAGCAGGCAGCCCAGCCCCACGCCCACCAGGATGTCTGCAGCCAGTTCAGGAAGCTCCACGGGGCAGCGGCCACGACCCTCCCGCCCTCCTGCTGGGACTTGGGGTGCCAGGGCCAGAAGGAGCCTGGCTTTGTCATCTGTGCCTACTGCCCACGTCCAGGGGCCCCACGGAAGAGCCGGGCTCCAGGGTTAGTGCCTGGAAGAGGGTGTGCTGAGCGCGTTGCGCACTCAGGCCTCATGACCGAACGAGGGGTCAGGAGGGCTCGGCACCGTGAGCCCCGCAGAGGGAGCCGCCACCCACAGTCCCCGGGAACCCAGGATAGTGCGTGGCGTGGGTCAAGGCCATCTCCAGGACGGCGGGTTCAAAGCCCTTAGGGCTGGGGGCAGCCAGCGGTGAGGCTGGCCTCGTGCACAGGCCTGGGTTGGACCCCAGCAGCCACCAAAGAAAGGTGGCCAGGAGAAAGGCCCTCTTCCCGGGGCCACCCGGCTGCCCTCTGCCCAGGCGGACCAGGGCCCGGGAACAGCGGCCCCAGGGCAGACCTGGCCCTGCCTGCTCGGCACAGTCTCACCAGAGCTCGCTGCCCGTCACACTCTGTCCCCACCTGTCCCTCCACCGCAGAGGCCAAGGGCCAGGGGAGACCGCTGCCCGGGGAACACTGACTCCCCGCAGCCCAAGGACCCGGCGCCCTGGGACCCCGCCCAGCACAGCCCGGAAGGATACTGAAGATGATGCCCCCGAAGCAGGCGGAGAACGCCATCCGCGGGTAGCCCTGGCGGGCCAGCGTGAGGTCTGAGAAGGCGTCTGCGGAAGCGGGGCCTTGAGTGGCAGGTGGCTCCCAGCTCCTCACCACCAGACACCGCGGCCACGGTGTCCGGGGACAGGAGTCTCCCACTTTTCCCACGCCCTCCCAGCAGGACTGACTTGGCTACAGGATGACCTGCTGCTACCCACATTTCACCCGAGTCCCACCTGCTGCGGGAGGGGACGGCCACACAGCGCCTCTGTGGATCAGGAAAAGCTGCCCCGAGAGCCAAGTGGAGGGAGGCCTAGATTTTAGGTCCCCCCTCCCTTGTCTGGATGACCGGATGCAGTGCGTAACCTGGCCAACTGTACCTGGCTGCTGTAGCTGTATTAAGCATGGTTGGCTGCAGTGGGCATTGCATCTTGCCTGAACTCTAAGAAGCTACCCAGTGCCCAGGTGTCAGAGATTGGGGAAGAGGCAGAGACTCTGTAGTTTCCTGGCTCAGGGACAGTTCAGGCCATGTCACCCAGTGCACATGCTGAAGACAGACCGCTGCCCACATGCACCTCTGGCTGGGGCTGAGGACGGGACTCTGCTCGCCCAGAACCCAGCCCGGGGAGTCACCTCCAATGCTGTTGCCCCAGGCCAGCAGCGTGAGCCCCAGGACTGTGTTGCTCAGCCGGAAGACCACGCCCAGGGAGCGCAGGATGTGCACCACCTCCGTGGCAGCCGCGTTGATCCACAGGGCGCTGGTCAGGAAGCCCAGGAAGGCCAAGAGCTGTGGACGAGACGCACCCTGCTGGGACCCGGCCAGTGACCGGGACACGGCCTCCACTTCGCATCCGTGGGATGAGACGAGAGGCAGAGAGGGAGCTGAGATCGTGACCGGGGCCCGCGCAGGGAGGTGTTCGGCAAGGGTCAGCGCAGTCATTTTTTTGGGGAAAGGGTTCCTCATAGCTGTCATCAAATGCCACGCATCACCCCCAACAGCCCCCTCCCGCCAACCCCGCCCAACCCCCACCACACGGCTCGGCGCCCATCTCCACGGATCTGCTGTCCTGACACTTGTGTAAGTGCAGTCACACAGCACGGTCCTCGGCCAGCAGCAGGTGTGGGCGCCGGGACCCCAGCTGCTCGGGAGGCTGAGGCAGGAGGACGGAAGCTCGAAGCCAACTTGGGCCACTTAGCGAGGCCCCATCTCAAAACAAAAGTTTGGAAAGGGCCGGGGATGGGACCTGGCCCAGCAAGCAGGAGGCCCTGGGTCCAAGCCCCAGTTGCTAAAAAGAACCCAAAGCAAACCATATTTTGTCAATAAATATAACATATGAAAACCTTTAAATGATTTCTTTCTGGTGCTGGGGACGGAGCCGGGCTCCCACGAGCCAGGCAAGGGCCGTGCTGCTGGGCTATGTCCCCGGCCTGAGAACTTTGAGGGGGTTTTTGAAGAAGTCCGCATGCACTGCCTGAAAGTCCCTGGCCTGCGAGACTGCAGGGAATGGAAGAGCTGCCACACAGACCCCCATCCCCGGTGTCACCACCGGGAGCATGCTTCCTCACCAGCTCTGGGAACAGACTGGTGGGTCCTCAGGAAGCAGACACAGCTGCCATTGCCCCAGCAACGGCACCCCAGGGCTGTGCACAGAGGACAGGAGAGTGGGTTTCCACACAGAGCCCTTCACACAGGCGCTGACCATGGGGGGAAGGCAGCCCCCCAGCTGCCCAGGACAGCACAGAGCCAGCACACGAGGCCACGTGCTGCAGGGTGAGATCCACACGTCACAGCATCCAGAGTGGGGCCGCAGGTGCCAGAGGCCGGGAGGGGATGGTGCTGACTCTGTGGGGCTGAGTTCTCCCTGGGGTGAAGACGTCCTGGATGGACGGGGACGATGGCCACCCCACCCCATTGGACACACCAACACTGCCGCGGGGTGGGCGGGAACTGTGCGGCCTGGGAATTGCACCTCCATAAAGCAGAGGATCCCCCAAATAACCCGACTCGGACAGGAGCCCTCAGGTCCCCGTCACAGGAGAAAGTGACCACCGGCCCATGCCCCAGACACTTAGGGCCCCTCGCCCAGCTGGGGCCCCAGTCTTACCCAGTGGAGCCTGGGGGGCACCTCGTTGGAGGTGGCAAAGAAGGTTACGGAAGCCACCGCGGTGCCCGCGATCACCACCACTGCCCACACGGGGAAGAGCCCGCCAATCTCGTAGACGCCATCTGCGGAAGAGACCAGCGCTGCAGCCCCAGCAGGACCTGCCCACACTGCTCCTGGGGCTCCCAGAGTGACGGGGGACCCCGAGATCTGGCAGGAGTCCCAGCCCCAGGGATGACGGTAGATACTCCCCCGGCCAGCCCTGCCTGCCCGGTCCCTGCCTTCCATGGGTCACGCAAAACCCCGGCCAGGCTTGTGCCCTCTGTGCCCACGGTGCCCGCCCCCACCTCCGCGCAGCCATCACGAACGGCCCAGTGCCTGGCTGAGCTCCAAGGTGGCTCCTGGGCGGGCAGCGGACCCCCGGGCAGCCCCACACGGCCCTCTCCTATCAGCAAGGGGAAGGTTCTAGAGCCTCGCACCCGACACTAAGGGGGCCTTCCGCAGGGGGACACCCCCGAGTCCTGCGTGCCCCATTTCCTTCGCCACCAGGAGGTGGTACCGGCTTCAAAGAAAGCCAAAGGTCCAAACGCCCAGACACGCACTTAAGACCTGGTCCTCTCTGTGGTCTGGCTCTTGGTCTCTCACATCTGGTGGGCGTAAGAACTGAGGGGGGCTAAGTTCACAAAGTCCTGAACACAGTACGGGACAGGTGACCGAGAGGGGACCGACAGGTGACCGACAGCGTTCAGTGTCTGCTAGTGCTGGCTCTGGCACGTGCCACCTGGGTGAGACCTTTGTCCAGCACTTGCCGAGCCTGTGCCGGAGGAATGTTGGAGGGTGGCCGCAGGCAGGGACCAGGGAGAGCTCCCTGGAGCCCAGCGAGCAGCAGGGCCGGGTCGAGGCCCAGGAAGAGGGAAGAGCTGGGGAGGGAAGGGCCCAGAGAGGCCGGGAGGTGCTGCCTTCCAGTCCCAGAGGCCTCCAGAGAGCCAGAGACGGGATCCCTCTAAGAGGCACTGGGGAGCCATTGAGGACTCTAGGGGAGTGACCACAGTGTGTGAAGGACAGCACTTTGGAATGGGCCTGGGCCAGGCTGGACCTGCCACCACCAGATGATCAGGGATGTGTGGGCAAGACACTGAACGCCCCAGAATGGCACCCCAAGGGGTCCCTGCTCCATCCTCTCCTGTCTCGGGGACGTTTCCATCACCTGCCAATCCCCATGTGCGTGCAGCTCGGAGCCGGGCCCAGGAGGATGGGAGGAGGGGCCTTAGGTCCACTGCGTCTGTTTCCGCAGGACCATGGATTTTCTGGAAATGAGACCAATCCTGCTGGTGCAGGTGATGGGCTTCCTGTCCAGTGATTCTGTCTGACTCAAGAGCTGACTCGGGGACATGGAGTCCAGTGGAGCAGACTGAGAGGCGGCCAAGAAGCTGGGCTGAGCGGGGAGGGTTCTGGACCCCCTCTTCAGGGAGCCAGGGAGGGGCTGGGGACCTGCTGGGGCAGAGCCTTGCCCAGCTGCCCCAGGCCTGGCTCAGCCCCCGGCCCTGCGAGACCAGACCAACCACAGGGCTGGGAAAGCAAGCTCCCAGGCCAGGCAGGGCGCCCAGCGCACGGGGATGGAGGCAGCGATGGACAGAGAGCCCCAGGGTCATGCTGTGTCCTCTCCTCCCAGCCTCCTGAGGAGCCTGGACAATGGAGGGGAAAGAGTACCATGAGGCACTAAAGTTAGACAACAGGAAGAAATCTGAACGGCAAGAGTTGGAAGATGTCTGATGAGACCCGTGTCCCCTCCACTGGAGGGGACAGACATGAGGAGGCTATTCTGGGCCAGGGGGATGCTGATGCACTGGGGACCAGCAGATGACATCAGCAAAGGACAGTGCTGAGCCAGCCAGGCGCCCCCACCCCGAGGCGAGGAGGGCACTGGGCAGCTGGTCTGGACGGCAGGTGTCCCTGGGGTGTCCCTTCTTGGCTCTGGCCAGCCTGGCCTCCATGGCCCAGAGCTTGAGAAGGCCACATCTAAAGTTTGGTGTGAAATCTCCACAGGTTTTGTTTTCTGATTAGCTGGACATTTTTACGGGCTGGGGACAGTGCCTGGGCCTCACACAGGCTGGGGGCTCTGGACCTGGGCTCCCCCTTCTCCCCCCCTTCTAACGTAGGGGACACCAAGCCAGGGTGGACGTGACCACAGTGTCACCGTCTGCAGCCGGCAGGCCTGGGCCAGCTGAAGGTCCCTGGATAAGCATCCAGCTGGGGTCCCTAAGGCCTGGGCACACAGAGGCAGCTCCAGGTCTGGACTCTGCTGCCCCAGGGCCTGCCTGCTGTGGCCGGGGAGAAGACGCGGGGAAGCCCAGGGGTGGGACACTCACAGGCCCCCGACTGCAGGGTCAGGACCAGGACCAGGGGGCTGACCACCAGGTGCAGGCAGTTGAGGGGCCGCTTCCAGTTCCGGTCGTCCTTGTCTGGGTCCACGACGGGCACGGTGAGGAGCAGCAGGAACTCCACGGGCAGCTGCCAAGCGGGCAAGGGGGGAGGGTGTGGGTGGGGAGGCCGAGTCCTGGCCGGCCACACACCAAGCTCGGCAGCCCCTGAACAGGACCCAGCACAGAAGCACCCTCGGGACAGCGTGGGCTGGGCACATACAGTTCCCATCACTGAGCACTGAGCAAGTGAAGACGGCCAAGTGCATTCTCGCACGTTCTGAGGCAGAGGGCCCAAGGCCCAGGGGTCAGCAAGACCGTGTTCCTCCTGGAAGCTCCAGGGGACTGTCCGTCCCCTTTTGCAGCTCCCAGGGACCCCTTGCCTCCCTGGGCTCCTGGCCTCATGCCATCCCAACCTTCCTGACTCCTCCTCTGATGTGACCCTTCTGCCTCCCTCTCTCCTGACAAGGACCCTGTGATTACACAGGACCCCCCAGAATATCAGATAAGCTCCCCATCTCGAGACCACAGACCACACCCCCAAAGCCCTCTCTCCCGTCGGGCAGCACATCCACGGGCTCTGGGGATCAGGACCGGGGTGTCCTCAGGGGTCATTATTCACCCTACCATGGGACCCTGACAGGGACTATAAATAATTCAGAAGCAGGCCCCAGAGGCTAAGGAACCTGTAGACAGCCACCCAGAGAGGTGGACAGCACCCTGTTTCTCGCCATGTCTAGTCGGTCACCAGCATGGGGTGCCCGCCCTACCCCAGGCCCTGCGCTCGGCCCTCACACATGCACTGTTGGCAAGTGTGGCTGGAGCAGGGCCTTTCCTGCACCGTGTGTTGTGCCCTCTCCCAGTAAGGAAAGAACACGCGGTAGGTGCCCACTGGGCCCAGAACGAGACCCTGGGCCGCCCTGCACCACCAGACCTTCGGCAATAGTCACCCTTGTCACTGTAAGTGAATGAGAGTCTTGGGCTCGTTTGTTACTGAGCATTGCAGTGGGAACAACTTGCTGTTACAGCCTCACCAGGGGGAAGGCACTGGACCATCCCCACTGCACGGGGGGAAACTGAGGCTCGGAGGATCGTGATTGGCCCATGGCCACGACGCACCCAGAGCCACCGTGGGAAGCAAACAGCTCACCATTTGCCCCCAGGACTGAGGAGGCCTAAAACATGTCCATGCTGGAGGTTTCTTGGTTACCTCCAGGAGCCCACAGGGGCTGAGGCCAGATGAGGAAGGTGGCAGTGGTGGACATGTCCTGGGGACCCAGCTCGGAGCTAGACCTCGGGGAAACCAAGCCTCAGAAGCAGCGGGTGAACAGGCCTTGACCCCTCCCTCGCCCTAGCCCTGGCCCCCTCACCGGGAAGGTCCCTTCCTCCCTCTCTCTGTCCTTCATGGAGGGCAGTGCCCAGGTCAGGCACTGGCCAGGGCTCAGTGGGCCGCACCTTGAGCACCTTGAGGGCCCTCCAGGACACCGACTTGCTTCTCCATGCCCTGAGGTCCAGGGGGTTCAGGGCGTGGACCAGGATGCGGGCCGTGCTCTCCTCCTGGTTGAACAGTGGCCGGAACTCGTCACCTGTGTGTGGAGGCAGCGTGGGTGTGGTCGCTTAGAGGGCCCCTCCTCGGCCCTGGCGCCCCCACCCGGTGGGCCCAGGGCGCGGGACTCACCGTAGTCGTAGCTGTTGGTGTTGGAAGACACAGGATCCTCCTCGGAATCAGACTGCGTCTCTGCAGGAGGTGTCCACAGGGGCTGAGCTGAGAGCCCAGACCACGGGCACCACTTTGGGGGACACTCCAGGACAGGGCCTTTTTTGACGTTGTTAGTACCGGGGATTGAGCTCAGGGGCACTCAACCACTGGGCCACGTCCCCAGCCCTATTCTGTATTTTATTTAGAGACAGGGTCTCACTGAGTTGCTTAGCGCCTCACTTTTGCTAAGGCTTGGTTTGAACTCGAGAGCCTCCTGCCTCAGCCTCCCGAGCCGCTGGGATGACAGGCGTAAGTCACCACACCCGGCAGGCCAGGGCCATTTTAGGGGAGCATGAGTCAGGCCCCTGTATTTGTTTCTTCTTGATGCTGGGGACCGAGCCAGGGCCTCGTGTGCCAGGGGATGCCCTATCACTGAGCTCCACTCGGCCTCCGCCGTCTCGGGCAGGCTCAGGAAACCGTCCCCAGCCAGGACGCCCAGCTCACAAAGTGCGAGTGCGCGGAACTAGCGTTGACCTACTAAGGACATCCGAAGACGACCTGGGTCCCACTTACTGACTTCAGTACTGTACTGTGCGGAGTTTGGAACCCTGTATGGTCCCAACTAGTCGGAACTTTCCTTAGGAGGCTCTGGACTCTTCCAGGCCTGGAAGGAAACTGGTCCCCTTGAGCTGCAGCCCTAATTCTCCCTCTCCAGGCCTAGATCCCCTGGCACCCAGCCCACAGGGCTGTAGGAAAGCACGGGGGTGACACGTGACAGGACAAGCTCTGACAGCTCAGTTGGCAGAGAGGAGAGGGAGGGAAAATCTCGGCAGACTTCCTGTAGGAGGAGTTACCAGCACCTGCTCGGCGCCAGGAGCGTCCTGCCCTCTGGAGCTACCGTCCACCAGCCACACGAGGGCCGACAGCAGACGGCTGTGGGTCCCCAGCTGTCCCTTCTGGCACTGAGGTAAGGGAGCAGCCTTGGGGGTCTGGGTTTGAGGGTCCTTCCTGTCTGTGCTCCTCCAGTTCCTTGGCCTCGGGGGCTTGACCCCCCCAGGCTGCCTCCTTCCTAGTAAAAGGGGGGTGGGGCGAGGTGGCGCCGCCCGCCATCCCAGCGCCTTGGGGACTCCCAAGTTCAAGACCAGCCTGGGCAACTTAGCGAGACCCTGTCTAAAAATCAAAAGTAAAGAAGGCTCCAAGGGCAGCGCGGGGCCTCGGGGCATGTGGCAGTGACACTGGCCACGGCATGGCGGGAAGCCAGGGAACGGGGGCCAGCGGGCGAGGCCAGGGGCTGAGCCAGCGCAGGGAGGGGCCTGGCGGAGGGACAGGGGTGTGACCACGAGGAGATGGGCCTCAAGGGACATGAGATAGCCCTCAGGGGCCTGGCGCTCCCGGTCCCCCTGGTCCTCTCCTGGGGACTTACCTGGTGTCCCCGGCATGGAGTAGACCAGGGACTTTCTCCGCTGCCATCGGTAGATCCAGGTGCACAGAATCACGGTGACCACATAGAACACGTAAAAGCCCAGGTAACCTGCGCGCAGGGGGACATCAGCAAGTGTCGTTCTGGCCACAGGGGCCACCAGCCAGGGCTGGCAGCTCCAGATGGAGCCCGTCCTCCATCCTGTGGGCCTCACCACCCCAGGCTGGGGCACCGGGTCCCGCCCAGGTGGCCACAGGTCAGAGCCTGCGAGTCGGCCCTGCTCCCTTCCTGCCGGGGCCACATCTCGAGGGCCTGTGACCCCCTGTCCAGCCCCGGCCCTGCCTTCGGCCACAGAGCGCCTGGTGCCAGCTCCCGGGCTGCAGGTCCCTGCTGGTCCCCTGACGTGCCCTCCTGGAGCCGTCGGGAGGGAGTGTGGCTGCCGGGGTGTGGCTGTGCCCCTGGTCAGGAGTGGGGACCGTGGATGCTCTGGACGGCCCCTCCTGCCCCTTTGGTCACTGGGGCCATTTAGTCCCTGTTGGCTCCGTCCCTGGAATCAAGTCGACCCTCCACCCCACCGGCCACCTCTCGCGTCTCTGAGCTCCTGGCCACCCCAGGGATGGCTCCTGTCCCCTGAGCCTGCTCACCCAGGGCCCACGCCAGCGTGACCCTGCCGAGGTAGAGCGCGGTGAAGGTCAGGAACACGGCGGCCATGTAGAAGGCGATGTCCCTGAGGAAGGGCCTGGAGGCGGCCAGGAAGGGGTGCAGGATGGCGATGCCTCCGGCCACCACGGTGGTCACCAGCACACCTGCGCCTGGAGGACAGTGGCCAGGCTCAGCCAGGGACGCCCCGCTGCCAGCCCCCCGCCCAGGGCCATACTCACCGAACAGAGCGCCGATGGCCAGGCCAGCCGTGCGCGGGTCCGAGAAAGCCACCAGGGCGCTGAAGATGTCTGGGGCACCATTCCCAAAGGCCAGGAAGGTGACACCATGGGAACGGGTCAAGGGTCCACCAGGGCCTCTCTGCCGCGAGCCACCCCAGGCCTCCTCCCCACCTTCCCGCCCTCCAGGGGAGGCCCAGCAGTCAAGGATACTGCCACGTTGTGGGACAGCTTGAGGACGCTGGAGATGGCCCACAGGTTGGGGCAGAAACTGGGGAGCAGACAGGGCACATCGCCACCTGGCCACCTGGCCACCAGGCCCGGCCCTGCCCCAGGGCCCCTGCCCCCTGCCCTGTCCGGCCCTGCCCCACTCCAGGGTCCCTGCCCCTGTCCCCCAGGTCCCAACCCTCTACCCCGTCCCCACCCTCTGCCCCCCACCCCATCCCCTGTCCCCTGCTCCTGCCCATGTCCTCCTGCCCCCTGCCCCCTGCCCCCTGCCCTGGGTCCCCATCCCCTGCCCCCAGGATTCAGGGGCCATCCCTGAAGGTCACTTCCCCACTCAGTTGCAGGCGGGCCCAGGGTCAGACTCACAACTTGGCTGCGGTGACTCCCAGAATCAGAAACAGGTAGAGCAGCCAGAACACCTGAGGGGGAGGGACAGTGGAGCCCAGGCCCTCCTGAGCCACCGTCCCCCCACCAACAGCCCAGACTCACGTAGAGGGTGACAGCCAGAGGGAGCAGGCTGGGGGGGAAGTGGCAGAAGATGCCCTCCAGGTAGTCCAGGTAGCCCCCACCACTGCGGCAGTCGGGGGTGGCCCTGACGAAGTCGCAGCGGTCAGAAGCATTCAGGCCACACACATCGCGACACTGCAGGGGGCAGGGGACACCAGGGACAGAGATGGAGAGGATCGCTGGACCAGGGCCCTCTGAGCTGGAGGATGTGACCTTCCTCCGGCCTGTCCCCAGGACCCCCAGGTCCTCCAAGAGCCAACGGCACACTTTTATTTTGAAAGATGAACTCGTGTCTGAAATTAAGGCAAATAATTCAGGCAAACATGTTTGTTTCAAAAGGAAACAAAACGAGACGGTTTTAAAATGTTTCTTGCTGTTGTTCTGCAGTGTCAGGGTTGAACCAAGGCCTGTGCAAGATCCCGGAACCCCTCTTCTCATCCCGTCCTCCAGAATCTCTCCCCTGTCCCCAGTGGCCCCCGCGTGATCAGTCTGGAGCACATCCTGACACACACCTGCCGGTTCTGTGACGTCTGTGTGCACACCTGACCTACAAGCCTGTCTGCGGGATGAGTTCATTCTAAGCCTCATTTCTGTAACTTGCTTTCACCAAGGAACAGATATGTCCATATTCACATACAAAAAGACACAACAGACTGGTGATCTCAACATGGAGGCACAGTGTCTTTCACCCAGCTCCTCGGGAAGCTGAGGCGGGAGGATGGCAAGTTCAAGGCCAGCCTGGGCCACTTAGTGGGACCCTGTGTCAAAATGAAAAGTGGCTGGGGCTGGGGCTCAGGGTAGAGCACCCTCAGGGTCAGTCCCCAGCACTGCGAGAAAACAGCACAAATCGAATAAAACATATTTAAATTAATCTGCACAACAATCCTATGAAGAAGGTAGGAATACTGATGCCCATTATGTAGACGGGGAGACTGAGGCCATGTCCCAGGTCCACTCGGGGGCAGAGCGGATTGCAGCCGGAGCTGTTTTCGCTATTTTCCCCAGAGCTGGGAGTTGAACCCAGGGCCTTTCACACGCTGGGCGAGCACCCTACCGCTGGGCCACATCCCCCATCCCTTTTTCATTGAGACAGAATCTCACGAAGTTGCTGAGGCTGGCCTCCAACTTTCAATCCTCCTGCCCCAGCCTCCTGAGTCACTGGGATGACAGTGTGCCCCACTGCGCCAGCTCTGAGCTGCTGGCTTTAACCACCAGCGTCCTCGGCTCACTGCTGCCCTTAGTAACTGCGGCAGTTTTCACTCAATGGACGACAGACAAGCAAGGCCACCGTTTCCTTACAGCCGGGCACATGGTGTGATTCATTTTCCAACATCAGCGACCACCAACTTCCTAGCATATGACTCTCCAGGCACACATGCGGATATTTTGAGGGAGAGAATTCTAGAAGTGACAGTGCTGAGTCACAGCTTGTCCCACTTGGGCGCCCTCTAGGAGCACACTCAGGCCTGGTGTTTCAGGAAGGAATGGAGGACGTGGGGGAAGTGGGGTGGAACCAGCCCCGGGCTGCAGGAGCTCGGGCCAGGGCCAGGGAGCGGGAGTTCACGCACCAGCTCACTCGTGCCCAGCGTGCCCAGCGATCCTGCAGGACACCGACCTCTGGAGGCCAAGGGAGCCCACCGAAACACAAGCAGGGCCCTGATGGTGTGTGACAGAGGGACGGTCACTGAAACAGAGCTTGCCAAAGTCCCCTCCCCAAGCTCTCCCACTAGAAAGGGGAACCAGCAGACCTCCACCTGCCCCTGCCCTGGCCACGGGAAGTCTGGCCCCACCACGGTCACAGGACTGTCACTACAAGCCCCCGGCGGCTGGGAAGCCCAGCACTCCCTTCATGAGCCGATGGCCACATGTATTTCTTCTTTTCCCCCAGGGCGCTGGGGCTCAGTTGGGGCTGGCGAGGGACCCGGGGTCTCATGCACACTCCTGCAGGTGCTCACCGCTGAGCTGTGCCGCTGGCCCTTCCTACTGACCTGCAGGAGCTCCCGTGTCATGGTGATGACCTTAGAAATGTCACCATACGCCTAGGAGCCTACACGTGCTCCTCCTCCCACTTGTCCCAAAGGTTTGTCCACGACATCCGCCCCTGTCAGCGCGGCTACTGCCTGAACTAGACAAGCTGCCTGGTGCGGGGACGCACGCCACCATCCCGCGACCTGGGAGGCTGAGGCAGGAGGATGGCAAGTTCGAGGCCAGCCTCAGCAACTTAGCAAGACCCTGTCTCAAAAAATAAACGTGGTGAGGATGTGGCTCATGGGTAGAGCGCCCCAGGTTCAATCCCCAGTGCTCGGAAAGAAAAGAAAAAACAAAGTGTTTCTTTTTTTTTTTTTTTCCTCATGACACGTGAAATTAAACAAAGTCCAAATGTCCACGTCCCTCGGCGTTGCCTGGGCACCACCACATCCCTCATTCACATGCTGCCCCCAGAGGGCGGCTGCCGAGGTCATGTGGCCACAAAACCAGAAATATTTCTCCTCTGGTCCTTTACGGAAAAAGTCTGCTCCGGAGGCTGGAGTGGGGGTGTGACGGTCACAACCTTGGCCTGGGCATCTCTGGGTGGCCAACCACTGTTCCCAGCAAGAAAACGGGGGTGAGGCCGTCCGCCCCCAGCACAGGGAGAAAGGCCGGGGTGAGTGGTCCACGGCCGCAGCTCGCACTCCGACACAAAGCCAGCCCTCCTGCCCAGTGGGGGGACGGGCTTCACCCCTGTCCTAACCCAGGCCCCGGCTCTGCTGGGGCCCAGGGACTTCCCAGGGAATGAGATCACCCAAGGGGCTTCTGGCAGGAGAGGGTCCCACCCAGCCCAGAGAGGGAGGACCCAGGGTGGGGGTCCCAGTGAAGCAGGTGCTGCCAGGGTCACCTCCTGTTCCATTGAGCCACGTCCCCACCAGCAGCAGTGATCGCCCTGCCCTGAGCTGCGAACACTGAGCCCCTCAGGACGGGCCCAGGGGTGGAATTCTGACTTGAGTCCTTCTAGACAGGATTCAGTCCTTCCTTGAGCAAAGAAATGAACCTCGGTTCCCTCCTCTGAATCATGGGGACAATAACCCCCTGATAAGGAAAATAGAGGTGACCCAATCATGGCCAGACCAGCACCCAGTAGGTGCTCAGTAAATATCAGGGGCAACATTATCATCTGAGTCTTTGGTGGGGGATGTGCTGCGACTTGAACCTGGGGCCTCAGGCTGAGCGGGTCCCCCACGGTGAGCCTCACCCTCAGCCCCACGCTTTGGATTTGTACCTTTCTCTTCCCCTCCTGGTCCTGGGGATGAACCCAGGGCGGCTTTACCCTGAGCTACATTCCCAGCCCTTTTTATTTTATTTTATTTTTTTATTTTGAGATAGGGTTTTGCTAAATCACCAAGGCTGACCTCCAACTTGGGATCCTCCTGCCTCAGCCTCCTGAGTCTCTGGGATAATGGGTCCACGCTACCGTACCCAGCTCTCTCTGTGTTCAGTTGGTGGCGCTCTGGGTCAGGCTGGTGACTTCCCAGCCTCCTCTGACCTCCTGAGTCTCTGCCTCAGGAGACCCCACGGGATACCACGTCTAGGGGTGAGGGTGGACAAGGCAGGGACCGGGCCCGTGATCTAAAACCAGAAGACTGCTTGGAGTTCTGGCCAGTGAACGGCACATGCCAGGCCCAAGACCTTCAAGTTGTAAAACAAAATCCTGCCAAAAAGAAAAGAGCAGAAGCCACCCAGCAGAGAAGTCCACAGGTGTGATTTGTCCCCAGGGCCCTCAGCTCCCAACCCTGAACGAACAGGGCCATGTGGACGACAGGGTCAGCAGGACAGACGGGGAGGCCTGGGTGATACCCAGCTTGCTGTGTAACCTTCGGGAAGCCCCTCGACGTCTCTGGGCTTTGGTTTCTATACAGGGGCCACATATGTTTCCTTACATGCTCTTCTGCCTTTGCTTGAAGATCTAATGTGGGGACACAGGTGGCCAGAATCTACCCTGGCTCCACCAAGAGCCAAAGAATTAAGCAACCGGGTGGTTGAGGGGACACTTCAAGACTTTTCTGTTTAGTTCGTTAGCACCTGGGATTTCATAAGGGGTCTTTCCCGAATGTCCCCAGCTGTCAAGGCACCTCCTCCGGCAAATGCAGTCAGGACAGGGGGGCTGGCACAGAGTCGTGGGCTCACGTGAATGACGTGTGTGGCCGCGTTCCAACAGAAACGTAATTAAGTCCAGGCGCGGTGGTGCACACCTGTGATCCCAGCAGCTCGGGAGGCTGAGGCAGGAGGATCGCCAGTTCAAAGCCAGCCTCAGCAAAAAGTGAGGCCCTAAGCCACTCAGTGAGACCCTGTCTCTAAATAAAATACCAAACAGGGCTGGGGATGGGGCTCAGTGGTGGAGCGCCCCTGGGTTCCATCCCGGGTACCCCCTCAAAGAAAATGTAATTAGGACCCTCGTATGCACATCACGTAATTCCCCGCGTCATGGAGAGAGCTCTCTTTTGTTCAAAAGCCAGCAGCGGTCTGGGTTTGCCCCAGGTCATGTTCCTGGCCCCTGAAACCCATGTCCAGAGACTCTCCTGGCCCACAGTTGGTACTCAGTGACATCAGCTGCGCCCCCTTTCTCCAGGGGGAGACTGATCTTCTGTCCTGGCCCCTCGGACCTCCAGGGTCAGCCCAAGTGTCCAGCATCTGGCCACCGACACCCTCATTGCAGCTGTGCTCCCTTCCCCAGAGACCCTGGTGGCCCACAACAGACCTGTCCCCAGGTGCTGAGGCCACACTCAGCCAGCCTGCACTAAGGCCCCGGGTGGCTCTGGACATCCTGTTCCTATTGCTCCCCCAAGTCCCCAGTCAGGCTCGGTCCCAGGGCCACTGCCACACCTCACCAGTGCTCCTGTGCCAGGGTGTCCCTGCTCCCCGCCTCTGTCCCCACCGCCCAGCCCCCATGGCCGCCAGTGGGGCTCCTGTAAACCGTGGGTCACTCCCTCCTTCCTGGGCCCCAACCCCTCCTGTGGCTCCATGGGACCCTGGGACAGCCCACGTCTGCACAGGGATCACTGTTTCCCTGCCCCAAGAGGCAGCGATTTCACAACCACAAGCCACCTCTCCGTCTGTGAACGGGGCATAACTGTCCCCTGGCTCCAAGTGTGGGCGCCGACAGTGACCCCTGCTGGAGGAGACGCCTGACCCCTGTGGAGGAGACCCTGTGACCCTGTGAGCAGCCCCCGCCTTCATTCCTACTTGGGATCTGCTGTGGCCCCTCCTCCCGCAGACCTCAGGCTGGGGCGACCTCAGGCTGGGGCGACCTCAGGCTGGGGCGACATGGGGCCCCTGGAGGCATCGCTGGGCCCAGTAGGCGCTGGAGGGGCTCTCTTGCCTCCAACCCCAGGACCCTTATGGCTCCTCCGGGGGCTCCCTGTCTGAGTCCACGGACCCCCAGGCCCTCGGTTGATCCGGCCGGAAGCCTGGAACTACTCGCCACCTCTCTCACCACTGTGCCCACCTGACCCAGCAGGATGCCCTGCTTTCTGTCCCTCCACTTGGTCCCTGTCCCTCACACCTGCCCTGTGCCCCTGGATGACCAGAGCGCCCCCGCATCTCTCTCTCCCACCAACGTCTCCCCTCTCAACCCGTTCTATCCACAGCAACCAGAGGTCCCTTGAACAAATAAACTGGATTCTGACCTCCCCCTGTTTAAAACCCTCCAGGGGCTACCAACTGCCTTAAAGTAGTCACCCCCAGCCTCCACCCACAGGGCCTTTCATAACTGGCCGCTACTCCCTCCTGGTCCTCTTGACGGTCTTCCCTGACTCACCCTGAGCCCATCCTGGCCTCCAAGCTGCTCCAGGAACACACCAAGCTCACTCCCACCTCAGGGCCTTTGCACCTGCTGGTCCTCTTGCCCCAGCGCTCTCCCTCCAAATGTTCCCTCTCCATTCAGGGCTCAGCTCAAAGGTCACTTCCTCACAGAAACATTCTGTGACCCAACCTGAAGTCGCTGGAAACCTCACACCCCTCCCCGCACCACTTTATCTACTCTTTGCTGAAAACAGCACGTTACCATCGGAAAGCCACCAGCTTACTCCTGTCTGTCCCTGCCTAGGAGACCATCAGCACAGGGAGGCCAGGATGTCTGTCTTTCTTCTTTGTTATATCCAGGACTCCATTCAGTGCCCAGCACATAGTGGATGCTCATTTATACACATCTCCCCAGCCTTTGCTGAGGCTGGCTTTGAGCTTGTGATCCTCCTGCCTCAGCCTCCCCCACTGCTGGGGTTACAGGCATGTGCCACCGCGCCCAGCAATAATAAATGTTTGTTAATGGAATGAACGCACCCCTGCCCGACCCCAGCTTCCTGCCTGGATACTCACATCTGCCATGGGGGTCTGGTTCACAGCCAGGGCTGGAAATGGGGGGCTGATGTGGGTCCCTGTTGATGGGCCCCAGGCCCCAGACACTGTCTCCGCCATCAGGAGCACACAGAGCCGTCTCAGCGCCCCGGGAGACCCAGCCATCTGCTGGCCATTGACCCCACAGCACCTGAGCCTCGCTCCACTTCCCTGTCTGTAGGAAGTCAGCTCCAATGGCAGGTGCTCCAGCAGCCTAGGGGGCGGAGTGAGAGAGGGGACAGTGTTACGGAAGATCCCAGGACACAGCAAGAGGGGCTTCAGACCAGCTAAGGTGCTGCCCTCCCTCCTCCCCCTACCCAACCACAGTGCAGATGGAGCTCGGTGAGCAGAGTCAGGGCCCTGGCCATGTGGCGTGCAGGTCACACTGTGGCCTTCCTCAGCCCCCAGGGAGCCTCCACCAAAACTGCCCCCATCACCCGACACACAGACACCTGGCCCCGGAATATCAGGGCTGAGATGGGAACACCAGGGCTGGAAGGGTGTTCCAGGGACACATGCCTCCGGGGCCTCGGGGGTAGGTAACAGTGGTGGGGACCCAGAAATTCCTCAGAATCAAGGCAAACATCTTCTTGGATGTCCTTGGCCTGTGGCTGCCAGTCTGAGAGGCCATCCATCGGTCCCACAGCCTGCTAAGCAATCTGTCATTCTGTTTTATAAAGAGCCAAGAGCACAGGGTGCGTGGCACACAACTACTACTCCAGCGACTGGGGAGGCCGAGGCAGGAGGATTGCAGACAGAGCCTTACCCAGCAATAATAAATATTATTATAAATCAATAAATACTTAGTGAGACCCTGTCTTAAAATGAAAAAGAAGGGGCTGGGGTCGTGGCTCAGCGGCAGAGCGCTTGCTTCGCATGTGTGAGGCCCTGGGTTCGATCTTCAGCACCACACCAAAATAAATAAATAAAATAAAGGTGCTGTGTCCAACTACAACTAAAAAAAATATTAACATTAAAATTAAAAGAAAAAGAGCTGGGATGCAGCTCAGGGATAAAGTGTCCCTGATTTCAATCCCCAGGACCAAAAACAAGAGTGCTAAGCCCTTTACCAGAATACCGCACTCAGTCAAAACCCTGTTCTCATTCCCATTTCACAAAAGAGCAAACTGAGACATGATGAGGTGAAGTCAGTCCTGTCCCCACTCTGGGCCACCTCTCCCTCATCCAGTTGCCATCACCCTTGCTGCTTTAAGAGGTTGGGACTCAGAGGAATTCTGCAGCCCACCCAAGGTCACAAGGCAAGGTGGTCGGCCACAAAGTCATCTGCTCCTCTGGTGAGGAAATGAGGCCCAGAGGGAAGTCAATTGCTCAAAGCCACCGGCCTCCTGGCAGTGGCAGGGGGCTGGGTGCTGGCATCTGCCTGTCCCTTAACAACTGTGGATAAGGGCTTCATTTTTCCTTCAAAGCAATTCAACTGGGAGAACTTGGTCCACATGGCCAGGGTGAGTCTGTTTATTTTTGCCATCAGGAAAAACAAGGTCGATGTCGATCTTTTCTTTTTCTCTTTTTCTTGGTGATTCTTTGAACAGATGTTTCTCAATGTCTTGGTGGCTCAGTGTGGAGGGAGGAGGAGGAAGAGGAGGAGGTGGAGGAGGAGAAGGAGGCCCAGAGGAAGAGAAGGGGACCTGAGGGCGCAGGGGTCGCCTGTGGCACGGAGCTCCCTCACCTGCTGACCAGATGCGCTGTCCTCCTGGACTCCAAAGCGAGTTGGAGCCTCTCCACCTGGCAGCGACCTGGACGGAAAAACACCCGCCTGGCAGTTGGGTGTCTGCCGCGGACTGTCCGTGCAGCCTCGGGGAGGTCACTTCTCTCGGAGCCTCCAATGGCTCATCTGTAAAATGGACACACATGCTGGCCCGCGGAGCGTGCGGTCAATGCCCCTGGTGTCCCAGCGCACGAGGACCAGCAGGTCTCTACTGGCCGCCGACTTCCTTTCACTTCCCAAATCAGCACTGATGGGGCCCCTCCCGTGGCGGGTCCCCGGGTCCAGTGCTGGTGCGAAGGGACGGGGACACGAGAGGGGGCTGCGCTTTTTGGGCGCGAGCCCTCGGGACTCTGCTGCCCAGTTCCACTCGGGGCGGGCGCTGAGGAGTCGAAGTTGGGGTGCCGGGTCCGCTGGCAGCGGGCGGGCGGCGCCGCTTACCTCGGGCCGGGCCTGGGATCTGCACACTCCGCGCCTCCCCGCGTCGGGCCTCGCGGCCTCCCGGTCCCTCGGGGGCGCGCCCGACCTTCCGCCCCGCGCGGCTGGCCAGGGCGCCCCGCCCGGAGTCAGCCGGGCAGCTCGCCCCGCCCCCAGTTCGCCCCGCCCCTCCGGCTCGCCCCGCCCTTCCATCTTGCCCCGCCCACGCCCTTAAAGGTACAGACTGCGGGAGGTGGGGCGGGGCAAGAGCGAGTTTGAAATCCTGCTGTCCACTTTCCCTTCTGTCCCCAGCCTTTGGTTCTGCTTTCACCACGAAAGCAGAAGCAGGAGGCAGCAGGAGGCCAGAGAGGGAGCAGTTAGAGGGTGAACGGGGAGACTCCCTTCCCAGGGCGGGATCCTGGTAATGAAAGGCGATGGGAAGAACTAGGGACGATCCCGAGTGGGGAAGGCCACACCTATCTGCAAACATCCGCCCCCGATTTGAGGTTCCTGATGAAGCTCCTGTTTCCCTCTGCTGGCATCCCGTTTATGCTCTGCAGGGGCTGGCACCGGACCTGAGGCAGTTGGGGGCAGGGCCGCTCCTGCTGTCATCCCATCTCTCTGACCTCTTAACCCCCACCCCTTTGTACCCTGGGCCAGAGGCTAGCCATTCCCTGAACACTCCCAGACCTTACACACAGCCACACATCTGGGCTCCTCCAAGCCGCTGCCCCATGCCACCCCCATCCTCCTCCCCCTGACAAACTTTTCCATTATTGTTATTATTATTTACTTTTGAGACAGGGCTCACTAAGCTGCTGAAGCCGGCCTCCTACCTTCCCATCCTCCAGCCTCCACTTTCTGAGTCACTGGAATTCCAAGGGTGTGTTCAGCCACCACACCTGGCCCAGCCCATCTTACTCAGGCCCAACTCAAAAACATCTGCCTCGAGGTGAGGTTCCTGACCAAGCTCCTATTTCCCTTGCTAGCATCCCTTTTTCAAGGCTTCCCCCTGGCCTGTGCTTTCTTCTCCATCCGCACTCTCCGTGGGGCTCCCTACCTCTAGTGCCCGCCCGCCTCTAATTCCCATCCCGGCGGGTGACGAGGTCCCAAGCATGAGTTTGGAATCACAGAGCATTAGGCTTCCGTGTGACCTTCCAGAACTACTCAGACTCTCTGAGCTCAGTTTCCTTCCCTGTAAAATGGGGAGGACAGTGGTGCCTACCCCCTGGGGTCTTCCCTCAATGGAAGACACTGTTGTCACTCTTATCTCATTATTACTACAGTGTGGCCATTAGGTGCCTGTGTGCCCCATCCTCATAGCGGGGCCCAGGCCCAACCTGTCCCCATGTCTGGGCAGCCAGCAAGCACATGGATGCCTGTATCAAGTGCTGAACTTGTTCTGGGGTCAGCTGGCCCCCTCCCCCTCTGCCACCTGCTGCCTGGGGAAGTAGCTCCAGAATTGCTGAGTTTGAAGCCAAAGTCCTCCTCCCCTAAGGGGCTCTGACCCTGGGATTCAGGCGCCCAGCCAGGGGAAGGCCTCAATGTCACCATGGTAGGTCAACTGGTTAGGCAGGTCACAACCTCTCTGTCTCCCAGGATTGGACTGGATTGGGGGCCTGCAAGGGGGAGCATGAGTGTCTCTTGAGAGATCCCTGGAGAGGTCCAGGGAGGAGAGGAACCTGGGGACATGGCAAGGAGACAGACGAGGCCTGAAAGATAGCCCCTGGTTCACCGCGCACGGTGGACAGTCAGGGCCTCTTTTCCAGGCAGGGAAGGGCCAGTGGTACCTGGTAGGAGCCGCCTGAGAAGTCACTCGGACCCAGCTTCAGACCCCAGCTTTGCCGTTTGCCAGCCACTTGACTGGGAACAAGTCATGTCCTCTCTCTGAGCCTGGGTTTCCTCATCTGGAAGCGGAGAACAAAGCAGGACTTTGGGGCCCTCGCTCACTGGGCTGTGGGGAGGGCTCTTTGAAATTCTATACGCAGAGCAAAGCCCACACCGCAGTGCCTGGTGGGTGAAAGAGTCCAATAAATGGAAGCTTGTTCTCGTTCTCATTAATGTACCACTGAGAATTAAAGAATCGGACTGACTGGCGTCCCCGAGGACAATGCTGATTTCCTTTCCTTGGAGACAAGGGTTCTATGCTTGTATAAGTCACCTCGGGCTGCGTAACATACCACCCCCAGAGACAGGGACCTGACATGACAACATTTTGTTATCTGTGTCCCTGAGGCTCCTGAACTTGCGAAGGGCTCAGCTTAGTGGTTCTGGCTCAGATGCCTCCTGTGTGTGTGGTCACCGTGGCTGGGGCTGGGGCAGATGGCCGGGGGCTGCCTGGGGATGTGTCCTCCTTCATTTAGTCCCGTGCTTTTCCGCAGGATCCCTCTGTGGGAGCTGATTTGATTTCTGGGACTCTTAGTCCCTGGTGGCCTGATGGGGTGGGGGGCGCAGACTGGCCGACAGGGGACGGCACAAAGGTTTCAGAGAACAACAAAGAAGCTCTGATGGATTTTATGACTCAGTTGTGGAAGTGACATGCTCCCATCATGTCACTTGCACTACAGTCATGCCCACCCAGATTCAAGGAGAGGAAATGGACCCTACCTCTCCGTGCAAGGTCGGACAAAGTCACATGGTAGGAAGAGAATGTGAGACGAGGTGTGACCACATTTGGAAAACAGAGATTGTCACCTGCCTCAGTCCAAGGAAGTCACCAATAGTGAATGCTTAGGCAAGGAGAAGAGCCACAGAGGGGAGCTGTATTTGCTGGCAGGTGGGGAAGGGACCCTCGAATCCCATTGGGTGGACTGCTTCCTACAACATCACTTCTGGACCGAGCCTGTCCTTGTCCTCTGAACAAAGGCCACATCAATCAAAATACACTGTTTGCAGAGTAGCATTTATTCTGTGCACACCCATGCCATCGCAATCCTTCAGGGGGAGGCAACAATGACCTCATTTTACTGAGAAGGGAAACTGACCTCAGGGAGATGCAGCCGCCTGTCCACAGGGCACGCTTTGGGAAGTGGCCTACATGGGATTGCACTCCAGTCTGAGAGATGGCACTTGAGTCTCCACTCACTCTCCAGGCCGGGCGTCCTCCTTCCCTCAGAGGTAAGGCCAGGGCCTCTCCACGCTCAGCATGCTTGCTTCAGAGGCCCAGGGTGTGGGCGCCTGCCCCAGAAATCACGTAGGAACCTGGGGATGGCAGAAGCAGAAGCAGGAAGGGGAACTTAAAGAGGAAAGAAAATAAGACTTTTTATTTTCGTAGTTCTGGGAATTGAACCCAGGGTCTCGCACATGCTAGGCAAGTTCTCTACCACTGGGTTGTATCCTTAACCCTTTGTAGATTTTATTTTGAGACTGGGTCTTGCTAAGTTGCCCAGGATGGCCTCCAACTTGTGATCCTCCTGCCTCAGCCTCCCGAGTGGCTCGGATTACACGTGTGGGCCTCTGCACGGGGCTACAGTCAGAACTTTCAGTTTTAGCCTCTGTCCCAGAGACGCTGAAGGCTCCTTAAGGGTTCCTGAGCCTCACCTTCAACCGAGGCAAGTTTGCACCAATCCTGGCAGCTCCTGGCGAATAGTCACCGGACACCTACTTACACCTCCCCAGGGCGGATGCTCCGGACCTTTCCAGCAGACTGCACCAGTTGTGAGAGTTTCTTTACTGGCATTGCTAGGAGGCATCTGGGTTAGAATAATCCTTCTAGAAAGTGACTTGACCATTGGCCGATGTTCACCTTAAGTGCCCTTTGTCCTGGGCTGCTTCACTCCTGGGGCTTTTTCTGTGATCCCAGCTACTGGGGTGGGGGTGGGGGTGGGGTTGAGGCAGAAGGATCGAAAGTTTGAAGTCAGTGACAGCAATTTGGCAGGACCTAGTCTCAAAGTAAAAATTCCAAAGGGTCAAGGATACAGCCCCGTGGCAGCGCGCTCCTGGGTTCCAGCCCCAGTCCTGCAAAACAGAACAGAACAAGCCCAAACCCGGACCAAACCCCCTCAAAAAGCCCTAAGCCTGCAGGAATTCTTAGCTCGCTGCGCCTGACCACTGCCGCACACCATCTGGAAATTGAAAAATGCCAAAGCCCTTCCTCCCAGATGGTGACTTTAGTCTACAGTGGCGTGTGAACACACCAAGGAGAAATGTCATCCACATTTTGGGCGCAATGACCTTA
This sequence comes from Marmota flaviventris, assembly GCF_047511675.1. Classification (NCBI taxonomy): domain Eukaryota; kingdom Metazoa; phylum Chordata; class Mammalia; order Rodentia; family Sciuridae; genus Marmota; species Marmota flaviventris. The sequence goes on along the minus strand of NC_092498.1, from coordinate 144,463,313 downwards.
GACAAATACAGTGTTCTTAAAGGCACCACCACTGATGAGGAACATTCACTGGGCGTCACTGTGCAAGCTCTTAATTCTCCCTGTGTCCTGTGAGTTAGGTCCTGTTTTGGGCCCCTCTTTAGAGATGAGAAAACTGAGCACACAATGATGACATCGTCTTGGCTCAGTACTCTCAGGGAATGAGCTTTGGAGTGGGGCGGTCTGCAGGGTTCAGCTGCTACATAGGACCTTTCTGAGGGAGGCGGCGCACTTATGTTGAGTGACTAAGAGTGTCGGGAACTCAGTAGAGTGCGCCCCCTGGTGGCCACAACGGGCAGCTTCCACGCTGCTTGCGAACTGAGTTCGAATCGCTGTTCGGTTTCCCGTTGTGTGACTTCAACAAATCACTTTGTCTGCTGGAGTCCCAGTTTTCCCCATGAAAATTCAGATTTCTTCGTATATTAGGGATGCAAGCCCTTTTTCATGATACATGCTCTAAAATGTCTTCCTTTTTTTCCCAGTTCTCTTTCAACTTTGCTTATGAAGTTTTTTTTTTTTAATATGCAAAAGTTAAAAATATTATGTAATCAAATGCATCAATCTTTTATTGCATTTGGTTTTGGAGTCACAGTTAGCGCTTTTTTTTGAATGTGGTACTGGATATTGACCCCAGGGGTACTCTTACCACAGCCTCCATCCCACCCCCCACACACCGTTATTATTTTTGAGACAGGATCTCACTAAGTTGCTGAGGCTGGCCTCAAACTTGTGATCCTCCTACCCAAACTTCCAGAGTCACTGGGATTACAGACATGTGCCATGGCACCTGGCTTATAGTTAGCTTTTTCCAGACATAAATTGTAGAGTAACTAACTGTATGGTTTCATTTTCTACATTGAGATTCTGATCAATTAGGATTTATTCTTGTGCATTGTGTGATCCTGGATTTAAAAAGGGGAAAAAATGGCATTTTGGGGACAGATGGATAAATTGGAGTAAAGATCCCACATTAGATAATAGTGTTAAATACATGGTAATTTTCCTGAGTGTTTACAGTTGTACCTCAGTATCAGAGGTAGATTGGTTCCAGGACACCCTTCTTCCATACAGAAATCTGTAAATGCTCAAATCCCTTATACAAAATGGCCCCAAATTTGTTTATAATCTATTTGTTTTTTAACATATAATATATATCTTCTCATATATTAAATTATCTCTATATAATTTATAGTACCTAATACAATATAAATTCTATATAAATAGCTATATTGTATTGTTTGGAGAATAATAGCAAGAGAAAAAATTCTATACATGTGTAATCTGTAGTACAATTTTTTTTGGAGGGGGGGTACTGGGGATTGAACCCAGGGGCTCTCTTACCACTGAGCTGCACCCCTAGCCCTTTTTATTTTTAATTTTGAGGCAGGGTTTTTTTTAAGTTGTTGAGGCTGGCCTCGAACTTGCAATCCTTCTGCCTCAGCCTCCTGAGTGGCTGGGATGACAGGAGTGCGCCACCCCCCCCCCCCTTTTTTTTTTCATATCTTCCATCCTTGGGTTGACTCCCTGGAGGACCGACTGTAATGGTATTGTCATTATGTAAGACAATGTCTTTGCTATTAGGAAAAGCATGTTGCAGCCTGCAGGGTTGATAGGTCACTGTGTCTTCAATGAAGTCTCAAATAGTTCAGGGAAACTATATAGAGAGGTTAATCCGATGTGACCAGATACCAGCAAGTGGTGGCGGGTATAAGACTATTTCTTATCCTTGCAACTTTTCTTGAGGTTTGAAAATTTGCAAAGTAAAGCGCTGAGGCGGAAGTGTGCAACGCCGCATTTTCACAGGGAAGGAGGCGTAGGGAGGGCGGGGGCTGAGGGTTGCTCCGCCCCCTTACCACAGGCCTCGCCCCAACAAGGCCCCGCCCCTAACCCCAAGCCCCAGCCCCTGTCCCAGGCCCCGCCCCTAACCCAGGCCCCGCCCCTAACCCCTAGGATCCGCCCTCCCCGGAAACCGAGGGCCAGGCCCCGCCCCGCGGAGCGCAGTCACGTGATCCAGGCTGCGGCGCGGGGCTCCGCGCGGTCATGGTGGCCCCGATGTACGGGTCCCCCGGCGGCCGCCTGGCCCGGGCGCTGACGCGGGCCCTGGCGCTGGCCCTGGTGCTGGCTTTGCTGGTCGGGCTGTTCCTGAGCGGCCTGGCGGGCGCGATCCCGGCCCCGGGGGACCGCTGGAAGCGCCACAGACCGGCACCACCCGCCTCCCGCAGCCGCTCGGTGCTTCTGGACGCCGCGTCGGGCCAGCTGCGCCTGGTGGACGGTCGCCACCCCGAGGCCGTGGCCTGGGCCAACCTCACCGACGCCATCCACGAGACCGGGTAAGGGTTGGCCCGCCCCCGCGCAGGGCCAGCCCCGGGCGCCAGGCCTGCCTGTCCCTGGGGCCGTCCGCCTGCGGGGACAGCGCCGCTGTCTTCCTGGGAGTCACTTCTTCCCTCTAAGGCTGCAGCATCGCCCTCCGGACCAGCTCCCCGGTTGGGAGGGGCTGGTGCAACACCCCTCACCTCACGGGGCCAGTCACTTGCCTCCAGCCAGAGGTGACAATACTTTTGTCCCCCAGAGGCCACAGTGTCTGCATCTGGAGCAAGTCATGGCTGGTGGGTAATACAGTAACACCTGTCCCCACTGGAGTCACAGGGATTAGCTCTCTTCTCCAGACTTCAGTTCCCACCACAGAGGCCAGCACCGTGTCCCCAGGCTTGAACTTGGCAACAGCTTCCAGGGGTCTGTCTAGCTCACACTTGCTTACCTGTGGCTTGCTCCATGGGTGCCGGCCCCCTGCCTCCCTTCCAGAACCAGGACAGCGGGGTGGAGCCTGGTTCCATGCCACTGGGAAAGCAGAAGTTTCCTCCGGTGACATAGATGCAGATAGGACCTCCACTAGGGCTCTGCCCCTCCCCCTGCTGTGTCCTGGTCCCGGGAGGTCCTTGGCCAGATACTCTGGAGCCAAGGGCTGTGCTTGAAGTCATGACGGTTCTCCTGGTTGCTGGGATGCAGGCTGTCACTCTGAGGTCTCTCCCCTGGCTCCTCTGCCTGTCTGGGCTCCCATGTCACCATCTGTGGCCCAGATTCTGAAGCCATCCCTGGTTGGGGAGTTGTGTGATACCCCTCTCAGGCCTGCACAGGGGCTTGTTTGTATTCCCTCCTTCTGGTGCCTGGCCTTAGGGGCAGTAGAGAGGTGAGCAGGCCCCTCTCTAAGTGGGACAGACGATGCTGGAAGAGTTGGTGGGAATGGGGACCTCAGAGCCTTGTCAGCTGGCCCAGGTCCTGGATCCAGGTTCTCTGGGGAGTCGCAGGGAACCCTTTGTATGTCCTGCCTGGCCACAGCCCAGGGCTCAGACAATGCTGTCCCCTACAGCAGGCATGGCCCTCTCCCACCCGCCCAGTGTCCTGGCATCCGCAGTCCCTTCAGGTGTTGGGGAGACAGGATGCTGAGGACACTCTGTGCTGGTGGCCCTTGGAAGGTTCTGCAGACACAGGAGTTGCTGGGGCTGAGCTGGCAGGGCTCCCGGGAGAGGAGACACAGATGGAGTTGACGTCTATGGAGGGAACTAGAGCTCTGTGACTAGCCACGGGGGCCACTGTGACTCTGGGATCTGGTGACCCATTCTCTGATGACTCACACATTATTGGCCTGCTTGGTAGAGCCAAGAGGGCATGCCAGACCTCTGCCTGGATACCAGCCAGGAAGGAGACATGGAAGGACGGCCCAGCAGGAGGCTTCGGCCTCAGGGGGCCCCTTCCATCACGAGTTCGCCAGCAGTGGGGACTGCAGTGTAGGGGACATCGTACAGGCATGAAACTGAGGTCCTCAGAGACAGCCTCTGGAGACTCAGAGGCAGGATGAAAGAAACACCTCTGGGGCGTCCTGCTCCCAGCCCGCAGAATCTCTGATTTCACTGTTTTGGAGAGAGATGTCCCCCGGCCAGGCATGAACCTCCCTTTCTGGGGATTTCGTCTCCCAGGATCCTGGGGTTTCAGGGTAAATCCCCCTCCTTTTCGGTTGTATTTGTGCCTGACTTTGCACCTGTGCCCATCACGCAGCCTAGAACCATTTAAGATTCGATGCTTGGAGGTCGGAGATGCTGCGCTGGTGGCAGTCTGCCGCAGCTGGCTCTGGTGTGGGTCTGGACAGTGGCACCCTCCGCCTTCGCTGTCCTTCCTCCCTGATCTGTTCCCCCCCAGCCAGTGCCTTATCCTCAAGGCTGCTTGGAGTAAATCACCTTGAGCTGAACGTGCTAAGAAACTAACAAACCAGCCAACATTCCACGACCCCAGCCAGCGAGAAAAGCCAGCCAGGAGTGTGGACAAGCCGTGTCTTTGGAAAGTCATGATAGGCCAGCCTGTGCCATCGCGAGTAATGAGGGAGCGATGACTCCACCAGAGGCATCCCGCGTGCTGGAGCACATCAGGTGGCCATGGGAGGCCTTTGGGACCCCTGCTCGTCCCATGGCTTTTCTTCTGTGTACTGGGGATTGAACACAGGGGCTCTCGGCCACTGAGTGCCTCCCCAGCCCTTCTTATTTCATCTTGAGACCGTTGCCCTGGAACTGCTCTGGACTGTGTGATCCTCCTGCCTCAGCCTCCGGAGTGGCTGGGATTGCAGGTACGCACCGCTGTGCCTGGCCAGCACTCTGCCCGGCCAGCCTGATATGTCCCTCCCCTCACTGGATCCCCCAGGGCGAAGAGTGTTGAGCGCTGATGTTTCCGACCGAGCGTCTAGAGGGTGCCTTGGTTGGAGCCTGGAGTTGTTTTAGAGACATCAGCTGCTCCTGAGATAGAGTCAGTATGGCCCGTAGATCTTCCAGAAGGAGAAACGGTTAAGGAATGCCATCAGGGCTGTCAACGTGTGAATCCGGTCATCAAAGGACACTAACCACCAGGCAGACATGATCCGTGTTGGCTTCTGCCTCTGTTTATCCAAGAAGATCAGCAGTTTGAGAAGAAAGCGAGCAGGAAGGATGCGCTCTCTGGAAGGAGGGTGGTTTTTGGAAGTTCGTGCAGTTACTGGAGCGTTCAGACGTTCTCCTGGCCAGTGGCCGGGTCATCTTTCTGAAAGTTGTCAACGGGCCCAGCGCCACCAGGAATTCCAGAGGCCGTCGCCATTGTCCCATGTCACAGATGGGGAAGCTGAGGCTGGAAAGGCCGAGCAGGGTGGCAGGAAGCAGAGACTCAGAGTCAGCGTCAGGGTCCATTTCAAGTCCCCGTGGGGGCACTGTCCGTGGCGACCATGTCTGTGGCTTTGTCTCGGGGGTGAGGCAGTGCTGGCCTTGTGGGGTCCTGGGAGAAGGGGCTGGAGTGGGCGTGGGGCCCCAGCCAGCCCAGGGGCTCCTCAGCCACAGATGGGCACCTTTCCCACCGTGGTTTTCTGGAAGGACAAGGGTTGCTGCACAAATGCCACCAATTTGGTTTTCTGAGGCTCAGTCAGGACATGTGGCTCCCACGCAGTTGGAACCAGTGGTCACCTTGCAGCAGAGGCAGGAGGAAGTGAGAGCGTCGCTCCCTCGAAGGGCGGTGACAGATGCCCTGCTGTGGCCCATGGGACCCAGGAGACGGGGTCTCATCCTCCTGCCCAGCTTGAAGGAACCCATGCTGCCCTTCTTTTTAAATGTTTTTGGGATTATTATGAAAGTACATATTTTTTTTTAGATATTTTTTCTGTTTTTTTGCAGTCCGGGGCAGATCCGGGACCCTGCATGTGCTGGGCGGGTGCTCTGCCCCAGCCACCTTCCTCGCCCTGGTTGAACTTTTTTCCCTGGGAGTAAAAATACTCGCGGTTTTGAAGGGTGGCACAGGGCACGGGAAACGGGGGCCTCCGTCCTCTCTAGAAGAACCTCTTCCAGAATCTTCACTGCAGACGCCGACCCCGACACACCCGCGCCCGCGTTTGCGCACAGGGGTGTGGACACGTGTCCTGTGGCCCTGGTCCCTCCCTCTCTCTAATGTTATCTGACACTGTCCTCCCTCCTCACGTGGCAGTGGCTGCAGGGTCCTGGAAACCAGCCGCGTGGTGGACGGCTGGGCTGGGCTGGGCCAGGCCCTGGTGAGGGACTTGTCGGCGGCTGGCTCTCCTCAGCTTGGGCAGAAGCACTGTGTGCAGGGCCCACCCTCCCTGGTCCCCACTGGCAGGGCTGTGCGAGGACCCGGTCACAGGCGGAATTCCTGGGCCCTTCCGCCTCCAGGGTGGCGGTGCTATGGCCCCGAGTCTGCCTCGAAGCGGCAGCTTCTGGCCATGGTCAGCGGAGGCCGTCCCTGGCCCCAGGTTGCCCACGGTGCTCGCCTCGAGTGGCTTTGGGGTTTTCTGTGACTCGCTCTGACGCCCCTCGCCTGCAGCCTCCCGGCTCATGAGGCAGGTCTGCCACTGGGCACCTGATCTTCCTCGCTCACCCAGCCCTCGCCTCCCCGGCCCTCACACACTCTCCATGAGACACACTGAGTGAGCAAGTGTCCCTTCCTGTCATGTGCCACACCGTCCTCTGAAGTGGGAGTCACTGACCATTTCATGGAGGAGGAAACCAGGGCTTAGGGAGGTGGATCTTTGTCCCAGAGGCTGGGGGAGGGCTGCTGGGGACCCAGAGGAGCTGGGGACAGGAGCCCAAGATCTTGTCTTTCACCCTCCTTGAAAGGTAAAACCTTCATTCCTGTCCCTCGAGTCTCTCGGTCATTATCCATCATTGTATGTGAGCCACCAGCCTTGAGGGTCATGGCTCTTGGCTTCCTCTGGTGAGAACGGTGTCCCCTCTGAGCTGAGCCTGTGGTGTGGGCCCTTCATCCCAGAAACTCAGGAGGCTGAGGCAGGAGAATCACATGAGCCCAAGAGATGGAGGCCAGCCTGAGCAGCCCAGCCAAACCCCTTCCCAAACCAACCAGCTGACAAACAATGCCCCCTTCCAGGATTCGGTTGCCCGGCCGAGGTAGAGGCTCGGAGCACAGCTCTAGAATCTGTCTCTACTCTGCTACTTACTTGCTGTGTGACCTCAGGCAAGAGACTTCGGCTCTTTTTTTTTGCTCTGGAACATTCAGAGCTTAGGCTTTTTTTTTTTTTTTTTAAAAACTTTCCACGTGGCAGTGCCCCTCCTCAGGGCACCCGGACAGCATTGTCTTTCTTTCCTGATTGTGATAGTTCTCCTGTGGGGATTTTAACTGTTCTCATGTCCCCACCATGAGCTTCTTGGAGCCAGGACTGAATGTCACTCATCTTTGCCTGAAGGTGTGGGGCGTGGGTATTTTGAGTGTTTTCCTATCCATTTCTGTCCTGGAGCTGTCTGGTGGCCTTTCAGTCAACTTCCCCCGAGACAGTCCTGTGTGAACCCTCGCGCTCTGTTCTGTGGTGCTTGGGTGGAGCCCAGGGCCTCGCGGGTCTGGGCTGCGCCTGCTCCGGCTGCTCCCAGTCCTCTGCTCTCCTTGTCTTGTGGGCTCCTCAAGTTTCTTTAGGACCTTTAACCCTGTGCACCCCTAGCCCAGCACCGCGGCCAGACCTATGATCCCAGGGACTTGGGAGGCTGAGGCAGGAGGATCCCAAGTTCAAGGCCTGCTTGGGTAATTGACTGAGCTGTCTCTGAATTTTAAGAAAGGGCTGAGGCTGTAGCTTGGTGGCAGAATGCCTCAGTCCCCAGTACTGCAATAAATAAGTAAATAGAGAAAGAGAGGTTCCCCTAGTTACAGAGGTGACATGGCTATGCTAGGATTCATTTTAGATGAGGTAATGGGGGCTGGAGGTGTGGCTCGGGGGTGGGGCGCTGGCCTAGCTGCTCAGGTTCTTGGGTTCAGTCCCCAGTACAACAAAACAGAGGGAAAGGAAACCCCGGGTCGTGGGCCTGCAGGAGTGTTCACCACAGCGAGGGAGTGACCTACCATGGGTGGTGCCTGGGGCTCGGGCCCTGTCCCCGTCTTCCTAGCTGGAACCTGCTTCCTCCCGAAGCCCTCAGGTGACCTGGAGTGGGACAGAGGAGCAGGACCCAGCCTGCCTGGACCCATCCTGCCTCCGCCTTTGGTACCCTGTGTACCAGCTAGCGCTGGGCACCAGTCTGTGTAACAAACTAGCCCCCAGGCCCAGGGCTTAGGCCAACAGCCCCTGACCCCCACAGGTCTGAGGGCGGCTGGGGCCACCGCTTCATGCTATAGGTGCAGTCTGCTTGTGTTTCATATTTCTGGAACGAGCTGGCTGGCTGGGGCATGTGCCACAGTGGCAGGGACAGAGGCAGCAAAGGGCAGGTGGAAACACGGGATCCTCCTGAAGGCTAACCCTGTCACTGCCGAGCATGTCCCATTTGCTAGAGCAAGCCATGCGGCGTGATGGAGCCCAGGTCCAGGGATCCCTGGCTCCAGGCCGCAGGGTGTCTGCTGCAGGGTGTCTGCCGCAGCCCCGTGCAACTGTGTTTTACTTTCCTCCCTGTGGCTGGGCCACGTGGCCCGTCTTGAGGACTGTGGGGTTGTCATGTACAAGTGCCACGGGGCGAGACCCTTGCCAGGCACCGGGGAAGTTGATGGGCTGTTGTTGGCCAGGAGCTGTTTGTCCGTCCTGTTAGAATCAGAGCTGGACATGGCCGCATCTGGCTGCGGGCAGCTTTGCAGGGTCCCTGCCACCAACCAGTGTCCCCACCTTCCCTCCCCAGGTGGGCCTTCCTGGAGCTGGGCACAAGTGGCAGCTACAATGACAGCCTGCAGGCCTACGCGGCCGGTGTGGTGGAGGCCTCCGTGTCCGAGGAGGTAAGGCCACGCTGGGCCTGGGTCCCAGCTGCCCTGGCCCTGCCCAGCCAGTGTCACCTGGGGCTGAGTCACCATGTATTCCTTGACGCCTACAGAGAAATACGTGACATAGCGCCAGTTTCCACAGCCCGATCAGACAGTGAACACCCGACCGACGCTCAGGAGCGGCCCATGCCACCCGAGCTCAGCCCGCGGCTCCGAGTGCCCGCTGCCATGCTCCGTCCCCCTTGCTTTGTGGAGACACTGCCCACACCATGACACTCACTGTTTAGAAACCTACAGTTGGTTGGCTTGCCGTGCACAGGACAGCTCAGAAGGACACAGGGAGGGGCGGGGTGCTGGCCAGGCCGTGCAGGGTGAGCAGGACATGGGTCAGGGTGTGTTCCAGTGGGACGGCGACAGGCCAGGTCCCTGGGCCACCAGCCCTGCGCCTCCTCCCTACCTGGGCTGCCTGTGCCTCCGCCGGGAGGTAGGCGTGCGGGCTGCACATCACTGCAGCAGAACACCTGGGCCAGGTTGTTCCCGAGCCTTGGGAGGCTGAGGCAGGAGGGTTGCGAGTTCTGGGCCAGCCTCAGCAGCTTAGGCCCTCTCTCAAAAATAATGATAATAGGGGCTGGGGCTCAGAGGTAGAGTGTGAGGCCCTGGGTTCAACCCTCAGTACCACATAAAGTAAAATAAAGACACGTGTCCACCTAAAATATTTATAAAAATAAAATATTTTTTTTAAAAAATAAAAAGGACTGGCGACGTCGCTCATGGTACCCCTGGGTTCCATCCTCGGTATCATAAATAAATGAATAAGTAAGTAAATAAATCATACTAAAGTTGGTAACTATGAAGCTAACAGGTGGCGGGGGACTGAGGGGGGGGCTCCGAGGTGGAGCGCACCTAGGTGGGCAAGAGGTGAGAAAGGTTTATGTGCTGGCTCACGGGGCCAGAACATCCGACCACCACTGGGCAGGCCCAGTGTGTCTGGCCCAGCAGGGGTCTGAGGGCCATGGAAGGGGCCTGGGAGCTGTGGCAGGTGCAGTGGGCACAGGTTGCCCACCTGGGAGCTGGATGCGGACAAGGAAGAGGAAAGCCCTGGCCGCGGGGTCCCCTTTAAGGACATGCCCCCAGTAACCTAAGCCTCTCGCTAGGCCCCGCCTCCTGCAGGCTCTACCCCCAGCAGCCCCTGGGGGTCAAGCCTTGGGGACCTCCAGCTTCCAGACCACAGCAGCAGAGATGGCGGCCACGGAGCCCTGAGGTTGGAGCGGGCTTGTGAGCATGGCTGTGGGCACCCAGCCACCCAAGAGCCACAAGGCTGGCAGACCTCGGCCATGGGGTTGGCGGGATGGACTGGTCACTGTGGCTGGCTGGACTGGTCTTGGCTGGCTCGCGGAGCTCCTGTAGTATGCCGGCAGGTCGTTCACTGTCCAGGGCTCAGTGCTGCATCAGCTGGGGTGACAGGCAGCGCCAGGTTCAGGGTCCCCACCAACAGGGGAGCCCAGGCCTTCCTGAGGCTCGCCACAGCATCCGCCAAGAGGGGGCTGCATTGTCCCTTGCTGTGGCCTCGGTGCTGGGGACAGAGAGGAGCTGCTCAGAACAGGAGGCAGATGGCTGGGTCCCCAGGTGCTCTAGGCTCTGCCCGCCGAAGCCCCTGGAGGAAGGGCCCGGAGGGCAGGCCATGGGAGGACGGGCCCCTAGGCTGGAGCCTGCGGCCCCTCAGCGCCCGCTCCCCGCAGCTCATCTACATGCACTGGATGAACACCGTGGTCAACTACTGCGGCCCCTTCGAGTACGAGGTCGGCTACTGCGAGAAGCTCAAGCACTTCCTGGAGGCCAACCTCGAGTGGATGCAGCGGGAGATGCAGTGGGACCAGGACTCCGGGTACTGGCACCAGGTGGGCCTGCCGGGCTCTGCGTTCCGGGGCCAGCCCAGCTGCCTGCCCAGCCTTTGAGTACCCCCTACCTGGCCCCCGTCCCCCCATCTGTCCCACTCTACCTGCCTGTCCTTCCGTCGTTCCCTTGATGGCGCGCCTGCTGTCTGTCCTGGCCCCCTGTCCAGCCCAGCCTGCTTTTCTCCCGTCAAAGAAGAAAAGACCTGGTTCATGGCCAGCACCCTGTTCTCCTTCACACGGGGAGGCTCTGGACAGGGTGATAGTGTTGGGGACGGTGACAGCAGCAGGAGGAGGCAGGCGGGGAGGCTGAGCACCCAGGCAGGCTGGGCACAGGGACCTTCTCCTTCCCGGGAGCTGCTGGGCAGGCAGCTCATGGAGAGGGCAAGGCCAGGGGGCACCCGCCCTGCTGGCTGCTGACTACATCCTCAGTGCAGTCAGTACACGGTGGCTTCCCTATAAAGCCGCCAGGGGGCAGCCCTCTGTAACGTGGCCGTCAGGACTGTTGCCACAGACTGTGGGCCTCGTTTGCACCATGTCCTTCTCTCAGCTTCTCAGTGTCCACCCACCTGCTGGACTGCTAGGATGGCTCCTGTGCCCACCCACCCACCCCAGCCCATCGCTCCCGACCCTCTGTCAGTCTGTCCATCCATCTGTTCACCTTCCCACCACTTCACCACCTCTCTGTGCATCTGTCACCCATCCGCTCACCTCTCATCTGTCCACCTGTCCATCACCCATCTGCTCCCTCCTCCAGCCATCCAGCCCTCGTCCATCCATCCATCCTCCCCTCATTCGTCTGTCTGTCCACCGTCCATCCATCTTGCCTGTGCTTGCTGAGGGCCTGGGGAGTGCTCACACATGCCAGGCCCCGTGAGGCCCATGGTCACAGGGTGCTTGTGGTCACAGGGTGCCGAGGCAGAGCTGCCGCAGGGAGGAGCCTTGGCCGCGGGGGCCAGGTTTCCCGAGGCAGCAACTCTAAGCTTGGAGCAGGGACAGTGGCCGTGGGATGGGGGCTGGGAGGCTTCCTGCAAGAGGTGGCTTTTGAGTTGGGCTTTTAAGCAGGGGTGATGTGGGGTGCACCAGGTGTGGACGTCAACAGTTCATGGAAGGCAGGAGAGGGCCTGGCAGGGAGGGGCAGGGCTGGCCTCTCCTGCTCTGGCTGCAGCCCAGACTGGCCCCACTGCAGGGGTGCGGGCCTCACCTCCCGGCACCCATCCTCGCCCCCCAGGTGCGGCTGACCCTGCTGCAGCTGAAGGGCCTGGAAGACAGCTATGAAGGCCGCGTGTCCTTCCCAACTGGGAAGTTCACCATCAAGCCCCTGGGGTTCCTGTAAGTGCCCCCAGGTGCGCAGGGTGGGGAAGGGCACGCCTCACAGATGGCAGGTCCATCGCCAGCTCGGCCTTTCTCGTTTCACAGCCTCCGACTGGCCAGCTGACCTCCAGAGCCTTGGCTGGCCAGTGACGGGCGCAGCAGGCTGCTCACCTCCCGCCCCATCCCTCCTCAGCCTGTTGCAGATCTCTGGGGACCTGGAAGATCTAGAGCCCGCCCTGAACAAGACCAGGACCAGGGCCGTCCTTGGCTCAGGGTCCTGCTCCGCCCTCATCAAGCTGCTGCCCGGCCAGCGTGACCTCCTGGTGGCCCACAACACCTGGAACTCCTACCAGCACATGCTACGCATCATCAAGAAGTACACGTTCCAGTTCCGGGAGGGCCCCCAGGGTAGGTGGGCGCGGGAGGGGCGGGGCGCGGGAGGGGCGGGGCGCGGGAGGGGCGGGGCGCGGGAGGGGCGGGGCGCGGGAGGGGCGGGGCGCGGGAGGGGCGGGGCGCGGGAGGGGCGGGGCGCGGGAAGGGGGCTTAGGCAGCCCCTGCCATACACACAGGGTCACCAGTGCAGTTCCAAGAGCGCATCTTGGGGTTTTTTTTATTTGATTTTTCGGTGCTGGAGGTTGAGCCAGGGCCCTGTTCATACTAAGCAGGGGTTCCCCACTGAGCTGCGCCCACAGCCTTTTTATTTTTTATTTGAGACAGAGTCTGGCTAAGGTGCTGAGGCTGGCCTTAAACTTGTGATCCTCTTGCCTCAGCCTCCTGAGATCTGGGATGACAGGCGGGCACCACTGTGCCCTGCTAGCCCCATTTTAAATAATTTCTTTAAAGTCATAGAATGTCAGAAAACTCCATAGAACACCTCGCTTCAGTACCCCTCACTTCTGAGAACACGTGGTTATGTTTTATTTTGCTTTCCTAGATTTGAAAACAAGGTGCTTTGATTTTCTGTTGTGCTTCACTTTATTCTGTGAGCAAGAGGTGAGCTCAGCGGTCCCAGGTGAGGGCTGGGGCTCCTGTCCCCCGCCTGGGCCAAGGCTGCGGTGGGTCACAGTGTGGTTTGGATAGGGCTGGACTCGTGGGGGTGTGTTTTGTGTATGTATCTGTTCTAAAATTAATAGACGCGTGTTTAAGAGAAGCCTGAGGCTGGGGTGCATCGGGAATGGACACCCTAGGGAGCTCCGCATCCCCCCAACCTCACGATTGGCCGCACACCTGTGCTGTTTGTCGCAGCAATGGATAGGGATCCATACATTGGTTCTCATCGGGGCATTGGGCAGTTTTATGGGCTTGACACGTGCCTGGGGATACGTGCCTACCCCTGGGCCATTGTACAGACCTGTTTCACTGCCCTGAAGTGTCTGCTGACCCGACACTGCCACCGGTAGTCCCGTGAGCCACCCACAGCCTGTGCGCCTCCTCCTGTAGCTGGGCCCGCCAGGAGTGGACCAGCGGGGCAGAGCCGAGAAGCGGGGGTGGGCAAGCCCTGGTCCGAGCAGCGGGGCCTAAAATGTGGTTTACGGGGTCAGACTCAGCAGACCAGCTCCACCGCCAGCCGCAAGGGCGTCTCTGCCACGGCATGGCCCCAGGGGGGTCACTGTTCTCACCAAGCTTGCCTTCTGACTGGAGATAGTGACCCCCAGGCTGGGCTTCTGGCCTGACTTCATTGATGCACACTGTAGCTGTGCACCGGGAGTGGGAGCGTGGCTGGGTTTGTACAGACGCCTGTGGCCATGCGGCCTCCTGCAGCCATACAGGACCCCTCCACTGCCCAGGACGCTCCCCAGGTCCCCAAGATTGTCCCTCGCTGCCCTCCCCAGGCGGCCACTGTTCTGACTCCTTTCTTAGTAGGTTAGTTTGTGTGTTCTAGAACTTTATTTAAGCCCTTAACCAGTTTATTTAAAACTTCTTGTTGTAGTTTTATTTTTTATTGAAATTTTTTTATTGAGGCAAAAATCATAATGTAAACCCAACCATCTTCAAGTGCACTGTCCTTTCTATCTGGTTCCAAAACATTTTCCTTGCCTCTGGCAGGAGACCCTGTGCCCACCAGGCAGCCGGTCGCCATGTGTGACCTTCCTGGGGCTGGCTTCTTTCCCACAGTGTTATGGTCTCCACATTGTGGCGGGTGTTGGTGCTCTGGTCCTCTTTGTAGCTGAGTAGTACTCCATGGTGTGGGTGGCCCGTGGCTCCCCCACCCACCAGCTGGTGGATACTGGGTCGTTGCCACCTGTCGACCCCTTTACTGCTTCTAACAGTTGACTTATGGGGACCCTGAGCTTGTGACTTGAACCCTTACGGCCCCCTGGGTGGGGCTGCAGTGGGGGGGTATTCCCATTTTGCAGAGAAGGAAACTGAGGCTCAGAGAGGCTGAGTGACTTGTCCCAGGGAAACTCAGCATCTCCTTTCTGGGTCTGGCCCTCTTAATGGCCACCCTCTTATAATTAAAAAGCGAGATGCCAGTAAACAAAGTGCACACAGAGAGAAAGGGATAAACATGTTTGTCAGTGGTGGCTTTTCCTGCTTGCTCTTACTAGTTTCTTATGGTGTTGGGGTGGAGCCCAGGCCTCCTGCGCTAGGCGAGCCTCCACCGTGAGCTCCTGCCTAGCCCACGTGTGCATTCTATATCAGTCTCCTCATTTGCTAAAGGACAGAAGTGACTGGGTGGGAGCGGCTTGCTCCCCTTGAGACCCACGTCCCTGCAGGGCCTGCCTGACCAGCGCCGGCCGCTCTCTCCCCAGAGGACGCCCTCCTGGTTCCTGGGAATCAGATGGTCTTCTCATCCTACCCCGGCACCATCTTCTCCTGTGACGACTTCTACATCCTGGGCAGCCAGCTGGTGAGTCCCACCAGTCACCTGTGTCCCCTCCCTGGGGATGTGTCTCACTGTGTCTCACTGCTGAGCTGGGACAGGAGGTGTTCGCTTGGATGTGGTGACCGGTGACTGAGCTGCACCCTGTGGCTGGGCCCCAGTGAGAGCGGAGATGGAGGGTGGGGTGGCTGCAGCCCTACCTACACCCTAGGCCCTGGCTCCTCCTCCCGTGCTGCTGGCTGGCCCCTCATCAAGGCTTGTTAAATGTGGGTCCCCAAAGCCTTCACTGGGCTGGACTGTGTGGGGGCTCAGTCCTCATGAGCCACTGGTCCTGGGGCCCAGGTCCTTGGGAGCCTCTGGTCCTGGGGACCCTGGAGATGCCCTTGACCTTGGCGACCTGGTTTGCTTTTCCGGCGGAGGTTCACCCCCACTGTCCTTGTCCCTCGTCTTGCTCTCTGTGGGCGAAGCCCCCGCAGCCCGGCGGGTTTCTGAATAGCTGTTGTTGTTGGTGAGCTGTTTGTGCTGTCTCCCTGGCTGGCGCCCAGCCCTGTTTAGAAATCTGTCCCTGGCACCTCTCGCCAAGGCTCGTGCCTGGATTGCCAGGGCAACCGGCCAGGAGAGAGCTTTCTGAGGCACCCTCGGGGCCCAGGTGCCAGTCCTGGGAGGGCAGGCGGGGACTCCTGGCCTCCTCCAGGCCTGCTCTGAGTGTGGGAAGGGCCTGGAGGGCGGTGGTCTGTTTCTTTGTCCTGGTCCTGGCAGTGGCACCTGGGGTGCTCCACCTGAGCCACATCCCCAGCCCTTTTTACTTATTTATTTCCTGAGATGGTTCCAGATTTGCTGAGGCTGACCTCAAGCGTGGGGTCCTCCCACCTCGGCCTCCTGAGTCTCTGGGATTTCATAGTGACATGAGTTTTATTTTTAACCACCAAGAAGAAGGCATTGTTTACAGAACAAACAGAGGACGGAGCAGGGTCCCTGGAGAGGGGCAGGAGGCAGCTGGAGGCCGGGTGGGCGTCTGCCCTTGGCTCCAGGACGGGCTGGGACAGGCCGAGGATTCTCTGTTGCACGGCCCCCGGGCTCTGGGCCTGGGTCCAGGTTCATGGCCTCAGGCCATCAGCCTTCCCTGAGGCTGGCCTGGGAATGGGGCACTGTCTCAGGGAGAGCTGAGCACTTGGTGAGGGGTCCGCAGGAGCAGCACTTTGGGCTTCCCGGGCTGGGCCGGCTCCTCAGCCTGACTCCCCAGCGCAGGTAGGGAGAAGCAGTGAGGAGCGGGGGCATGCGGCAGGGCTGGGATCTGGCTGGGGCAGAGCTGTGGGACTGCCCAGGCCCTGCCCAGGCTCAGGCCCCGTCCTGCGCATCAGTAGACCAGGGACTGCTATTGCCCAGGGCCAGGGTCCCTGCAGCCCTGCCCCTGAGGCGGCCCCTGTGCCCCCCAGGTGGCGCTGGAGACCACCATCGGCAACAGGAACGCAGCCCTGTGGAAGTATGTGCAGCCCGAGGGCTGCGTGCTGGAGTGGATCCGCAACCTGGTGGCCAACCGCCTGGCCCTGGACGGAGCCATCTGGACAGACGTCTTCAAGAGGTTCAACAGTGGCACGTGAGTGGCTCTGGGCCGTGGCCCCACCCTGGACACAGCCCTCCCGCCACAGACCCCAGGGACCTAGGGGCTGGCAGATGCCAGAGGCCTCTCCTGTTCTGCACCGGGAGGCCGGGGAGGCCGAGGCTTAGGAAGGGCAGGACACGGCCCCCACGGGCTCCTGGCTCAGGGAGGGGCCCTGGGGGCAGGGCAGGAAGGGCTCTGGAAAGGGGGCACGTGGGTGGCCGGGAGTGCAGACGCGGCAGAGGAACTGGCCTTTGTCCTGACGGGTAGCTGAGGGCCGTTCCCAGCAGGCCAGCAGCAGGGGCCTGAGCGCCTGTGGGTACCTGCCTCACTGCAGTGCCAGGGTGAGGGCCAGTGGCCCCGGGGGGCTGGGCAGGGGCTGGGTCGGTGTCCCAGGCCGCTCAGTCCCCTGCTGGGCCTTCCAGGTACAACAACCAGTGGATGATCGTGGACTACAAGGCCTTTGTCCCCGGACAGACCAGCCCAGGGGGCAGGGTGCTCACAGTCCTGGAGCAGCTCCCGTGAGTACCTCTGGGTGGAGGCCCCGCCTGGGTGGAGGCCCTGGTGGCAAGCCTGGTGGGAAGGCTGGGGTCCCCGAGACGGGAGGGGCGGCTGGTGCAGCCAGGTTGGCCCCGGCAGGAGGGGGACCGGGGCCCTGAGCCAGGCCTGCTCTGGGACCCCTCCTGACGACCTCCGCTCTGTCCTGCCCAGGGGCCTGGTGGTGGTGGCCGACAAGACCTCGGAACTCTACGACATGACCTACTGGGCCAGCTACAACATCCCGTAGGTGCCCCGCCCGTTCTCCTCCGCTTGTCCGCTCCCCAGGCGCCAGGGCCAGGCCCTCCCTAGTGGTGTTAGCGCCACAGCAGGAACCAGGCAGGTCCTGAGGGCTTCATGGTGTAGTTAAGTGACCTGGTCAGCAGCGTGTGAGCAGCGCCCGGCTCCCTGTGTGGCACCCACCAAAGGGTGGCGCGGGGTGGCCCAACCCAGGGGTGTGCCCAAGCTGGGTGGCAGCTGCCACTCCCAGCACTCACTGCTTCGTTTGGTCCTGGTGACCCTGGGCCTGGGGGCCATCATCTCTGGTTTCAGGGGTGCAGAACCCAAGGCTCCGGGACGGCGCCCGCCCTCGCAGGCTGCAGAGCTGGGTGGTGGGGCCAGGGTCCCAGCCATGACTGTGGCACCCCAGCCCGGCCACCCTGCCAGCCACCCAGAGCAGAGCCGTCCCCTCTGGGTCCCGGCTCCTGGGTCGTCGTGACTGCTCTGGAGTGACCGCCTGCCTCCTCCTGGCCCGTGACCCTGCCTCGCGCGGTCACTGGAGTCATGGTGACTCTCTTTGTCCCGCAGGGCCTTCGAGACAGTGTTCAATGCCAGCGGGCTGCAGGCGCTGGTGGCCCAGTACGGGAACTGGTTTTCCTACGACAAGAACCCCCGCGCCCAGATCTTCCAGCGGAACCAGTCCCTGGTGAGGGACATGGACTCCATGATCCGGCTGATGAGGTGGGCCAGGGGCAGGTCAGGGGAGCCTCCCGGGGTCACACCTCGGGACAGCCCGGCTGCGCCAGTGGTCACAGTGCTTGCCAGCAGCAGTTGGTGGCCCCGACCTGGGCCTGTGGCTGCCTGCAGATGCCTGGGCCCTGGGCCGTGACCTGTGCTGGGACAGGCATGGCACTGGGAGGTGCAGGCAGACCTCCCGACCGCCCGCCTCAGGGCACCCTGTCCCTGGGGCTGCCAAGCCCTCAGAGGGCCCGGACTGATGCAGACAGGTGGCTCAGGCACCTGAGTCCCAGGGACGAGACCAGGCAGGCCTGACTCCGGCGGGGGGGAGGGGGGGGGCCTGCGCGGAGACCTGGGTGTGCGCGAGGCACCGGGAGCCCAGGGGCCGGCAGTGGCAGGAGCGGGCTTAAGACCATGCCTCGCGGCAACCTATCCCCCAGGTACAACAACTTCCTGCACGACCCCCTCTCGCTGTGTGAGGCCTGCAGCCCCCGGCCCAACGGGGAGAACGCCATCTCTGCCCGCTCCGACCTCAACCCCGCCAACGGCTCCTACCCGTTCCAGGCCCTGCACCAGCGCTTGCACGGGGGCATCGACGTGAAGGTGTGCGGCCCTGGGGCTGGACGGGCCTGGGGAGGGGCGGAGGCCGGGGGGCAGCTGTGGGTGGGGTCAGGCTTGGCTGCGGTCGAGGTGACGGCCCATTTAGGCTCAAGGTTAGGGTTGGGCTGGGGCTGGGGCTGGGGCTGCCCAGCGCCCAGGCTCAGCCACGTGCTCTGCCCCCAGGTGACCAACATGTCCCTGGTGAAGGCGCTGGGCCTGCTGGCGGCCAGCGGGCCCACGTGGGACCAGGTGCCGCCCTTCCAGTGGAGCACCTCGCCCTTCAGTGACAAGCTGCACATGGGCCACCCCGACCTCTGGAAGTTCCCACCCCTGAAGGTCTCCTGGGGCTGAGCCCGTCGCCTGCTGCCCCTGCCCTGCTGGCCCATAGGCACCCGCTGCCCCCGACCTGCCACATCCCTGCCACTCTGCCCCGCTGCCCCCAAGCTGGGCTGGGGCTGTCTGGGTCACTCCTGTCCTGGGGTCTCTTCCGAGGGCTGGGCACAGACCCGAGGGACTTAGAAAGACTCAGGGTCCCCACAAAGTGGGTGGCAGCCCCTGTGCCATCTCCCTCCCTTCCTCCCGCTTCTGTTTCTGCCACCTCGGGGACTGTCCTCGTGCTCTGTCCACCTGAAGCTGAGGGAGAGTCCTGGGCTGGGGCCCTGGACTTCTACTGGGCTGGGAAGCCTGTTCCAGCCCAGCCTCCAGCCTCCTGCCTCCTGAGCGGCCTGGGGCTGGTGAGGGGCAGCCCTGGGGTCTAGGCACATCTCTGGCTGGTGTCGCTGCCCCTGCCCCCCACCTCTCGCCTGCTCCCTGGACAGCTTCCTCAAAGACAGAAACTTGAAACAAAACCAAAGTTTCTGGCCACTGGCGGTTGGAGGGTCTCGAGTGCCCTCTGTCCCCGGACAGGTGGGAGTGTGGCCCCATGTTCCTGCCTGGTGTCCACCCCTCCAGGGCCAGGGGAGGTGGACTGCAGGCTGTGCCGCCATTAAACTAGAGAGGCTGTGGCTGCTGTGCCGCTTGGGTCGCAGGCAGCACCTCCCTCCCTGGCCTGGGCCCTGCAGCGTCCACCGTGCAGCCTGCTCATCCTCCATCTGTCTGTCCAGTCACTCACGTGCCAGCCCACCTGCCCTCGTCCTTCCTCACGGCCATCCCTCTGTCCCTCCCTCCTGTGCAGCCATCAGAAAGGACTTGTTGTCACCTCCACAGTGGGTGGTGCCACCTTTGTCCCCCTCTGTTTCTCTGCATCTGCTTCCTTCTCTGTCCATCCGTGCCACCTTGGGGACTCCTTCTGTCCCATGCCCTGTCCCCCCTGAAGGCCTCCACCTTGCACCTCTAGCCATCTGTCCACGTGTCCAGCTGTCCCAGGGGCCTTAGAAGCACCTGCTGTGTGCGGGTCCTTCCTGAGCCCTGCTGTGGGGCACAGACCAGTGTGGACAGCTCTCCCATCTGACCTCGTGTGGCCCGCCTGTGACAAGACTCCTGTGCTCCCCGCCCGGGGACGGACAGGGATAGCGTGCAGCCCCAGAGTTTCACCCCTGGGCCCACTATGCTGGCTGTAGACTCCCCTCTGAGCCCCGGCCACCTCGTCTGTAAAGCAGGCAGTGACACTCCCCCGGACTGTGACCAGGGTCCCTGCACGGGGCCTCGCACTTCACATTACCAACCTCTGCTGACCCTCAGCACCGTGGGAGGCCCCGGCACCTTAAAGGAGAAGGTCCACAAGGCTCCCCGCTCCGCGAAGCTCGCCCCCGGGATGGAGACAGCCGCTCGGGGAGAATAAAGCGCAGTAAGGCTGATCCGCCTTCTCACTGGCCTCCCGGTGCCTGTGTGTGGCCGTCCACATCGTGGGTCTCCTGCCCAGTGCTGGGTGTTCTACCCCCGGCTGCTTCCCCAGCCCTTTAAGTAGCTGGCCTTGAACTTGGGGTCCTCTCGCCTCAGCCTCCCCAGTCGCTGGGGTCATAGGTGTGTGTTCCTGCGCCCGGGTACAATGTGGGGTCACAAAAGCCAACCCTGTGGCCCCGCCCTGGCTGAGGGGGTCGGGGTCATGGAGGGGGCTCAGCCCAGGGACGCTCTCCTGTTCCATGTGTGCCTTTGTGGGGAGCAGGGTCCATGTTTCTGGAGGGTCTACACACTGGTTTCAAGTCTGCCCAGGTCTTCCCTGTCCCCGAAACCTGTGTCCAGTGTCAGATGACACCCCCGGGTGTGGGGCCACACCACTGGGCTCCCAGAGGCTCTGACTCCCGGGGAGGACTGGACTCAGGGTGAGGCCGGCCTCTGCGCCCTGCTCCAGGCTGGTTCTGCCCCCAGCACAGGTGGCCCGTGGTCAGCCGGGCTCCCTCACCAGGTCCCTCACCTGGGGACAACCCAGCAGGGCGCAGAGGCAGGGGCGAGACCGCAGGGGACAGAAAGCCTCACAGTTGCTGTGTCATAAATACATAGTTGTCTTTTCCAGTGAAAAAGTGCTCGTTAGAAAAAGGAGTAGCTGGCCTCCGGGAGGGTGGCGGAGGGCCTCGGGCTGGACTAGCCCCGTCGCCTCCCCAGGCAGCCAAGGAGATAGGCCTGCAGTCCAGGCCCCCAGTGGCACTCAGCTCCTCCCCCCCGGGGTCCTGGTGTCACTTGTAGGCAGTCATCCTAGCAGGTGTAGCCAGGGACAACTGCAGAGCAGCCACACAGATGCGAGGTTCAGTCCATGGCTGCACCTGCTGCTGCCCACCTGGTCCTTGGCCCAGCAGCCAGTGATGCAGGTCCAGGCTCACGGCCAGGCCCAGGGCACTGCACGTGGGACTTGGGGACTCCGGCCCCAGGGTGGCCCCGCCAGGGGCACGGCGGGTGCCCTCACTTTGGTAGGCCATTCTTCATGCCCAGCTGTTCCTTGAGGGACCACAGCTGGGCCAGGCTGATGTTGCTGCCCCCACAGACGATGACCACCAGGTTGGGCAGCGGGGCGCGCAGCTTCCCCTCCCCCTGCAGTTTCTTGACCACGTGGCTGTAGACGGCGGCCAGGGCCGCCCCACAGGCCGGTTCCACCAGGATCTTCTCGTCATCTGCCAGGGACAGTGAGGGATGGTGGGCCCAGGGGAGCGGCAGGCCGCTGAGGGGACTTGGGGGCAGCGAGCCAGTCGGCTCTGAGCCCCGGAAGGTTCTGGGCCGCGCCTCCACTGTCACCCTCAACAGGAGCCTGGGTTTTGCCCTAGGTTGACATTGACTAGTGATCACCATCGCCAAAGCCCCTGTTAAAGAGGGTCTGAGGCATGGTCTGGGCGAGGGTGTCACAAGTGGTCACCTTCCACGAGTGGGGCATTCTAGGTGAGGATGGGAGGCAGGAATGCAGGGGACTGGGGTGAACGGGACCCCATGGTGCGCTGAGGACAGTGGCACATACCCACAAACTTCTCGATGGCGGCCACAGCCTCCTGGTCCGAGACCACTTCAGAGAAGATGGGGTGCTCCCGAAACAGCTTCAGGGCCTGCGCGCTCACCGTGTTCACACCCAGAGCCTTGGCAACGCTGGCCGGAGCCGGGGTCAGCAGACAGGAGGGAGGCAGGGACGGGCGGGGGAGACAGGGTGGCTGTGAGCGGAGCCACAGCAGGTGGCAGGGACCCCAGACGGCGGGGTCTGCTGCCTACAGATGATTTGGATCGGGGTCAGTAGTGTACATCTGTGTTGGACACTCGAGCAAAAGCACCCTGCCACCCCCACGGCACGGGACCCCCGCTCTGGTCCACCCGGTCAGTCCTCACTGATCCTCGCGCGCCCCTGCCGCCCCCTCCTGCCCTGTCCTTCAAGGCTCAGGATGAAGGATGCCTCCTCTAGGACGTCTTCCAGGGCTGCTCGGACCCTGACCTCAGGTGGCCCTGCCCACTGCAGCATCAGGCCAAGCACTTCCCCAGCGTCATGGAATTCTGCTGTTATTTGTTGGTTTGACTTAACAGACGGGAAGTTGAGGCAGAACCTGCCGCCGCCTGCCCAAGGTCCACATGCCCAGGGACTGGCAGCGCTGGGGCTCTGAGCAGGGTCCATGTGACTCTGGGACCTTGCTGGAGGCTGTGTGGACACTCTCCCAGCCTCCCTGGGTGGCCACTGGTCCTATCCCCAGCTCATCTCCCAGGAGCATCTCGAGGGCGCCCCCGTGGCCCTAAGGCAGCCTGTGTTTACAGTAGGCGCTCAGCAGTGGCTTCTGCGCCAACCTGGCTGCGGCAGAGACCAGCCCCGCAGCCTCCAGGGAGGCCGGCTGGGAAACCCAAAGGTCCCTCCGGGGCTCAGGCTCCCCCGTGCGCGCTAAGCCTGCGCTGCCCTCTCTTCTAGCTGCCCCGTGGATGCCTGACACAAGGACATCTCCCCGTCCTCTGCAGCCAGGCGCGGCCACCTGACTAAGTTCTGGCTCGTGACAGGTCATCGGAAGCACATGTCCCCGACTTGCCATGGGGTGTGACCGGGGAAGTGACGCACTCGGTGGGAACTGTCCTTGAAATCTTGGTTTGGACCTCTCCCCAGAGCCTGGATTTGAGGCGCCATCCTTTCTTGTGGTGCCGGGCAGTGGCACACAGCTCTGGTCAGCTGATGGCAAGGGGCCACCCACTCTACGGCACTGTGCTGCTAAGTGGGGTGTCAGGTTGGATGTATGCGACTCACTTTTGACTTGAAATATTTTCAACAAATGACGGTTTATCAGGATGTCACCCTGGAGCAGTTATAAATCAAGGAACAGCTGCACTTTGTGTCTTTAAAGGTGAGCGCCTAACCTTCTCTCCCTGCTTCCTTCTTCCTGCCTGATGGAGCGTGGACGTGATAGTTGGCATGCAAGCCACCATTTTGGACCATAAGGCCACATGCCACAGACAGTAGAGCGAGATGCCCAAGGAACACTGGTCCCTGACTTTCTGGAATGGCTTCTGGATTTGCCACCTCTAGACTTTCATAGAGAGAGAAATCAAGTTCCATGTTGTTTAAGCCACTCACTGTCTGTGACCCCGGGCGAGTGACCAAAGCCTCGGGCTCCTCGCTGTGCAGTGGGTGGCCCCAGGAGCCAGCTCCCGGCCACCCTGAGGGAGGCTCCCCCAGGGGGCACGTTCGGGCTCTCACCTGGTGATCCTGGGCAGGGAGACCAGCTTGCCCGCGGTGGTGGCAGCATGGAAGCTGTGGGCACCGATGGTCTCCATGGCGATGACGGGCACGTCCCCCCAGCCCACCTCCTGCAGCCCCTGGACCACTCCGCACAGCAGGCCCCCGCCGCCCACGGACAGCGCGATGGCGCCCGGCTTGGTGCCCAGGCTTTCCTTCAGCTCTCTGATGAGGGAGGTGTGGCCTTCCCTGGGGAATGGCACCGGTGACAGGTCAGCGCTGGGCTTCCTGCAGGCACCCGGCAGGGCCCGAGGCACCCTGGCAGGCGGGTCAGCACGTGCCCTGGGGCTGGGCAGCTGGTCCCCTGCTCTAGGTGCCACCCTGATGCCAGCCGCCAGGCTCTGTGTCTACTTGGGGCCTTGCTCTGGCCACCAGTGCCAGCTACGAACATGGCAATGGGCAGGGCTGAGAGGCCAGTGGCCAGGGCTGCGGGGCAGCTCCACACAGCTCCCGAGTCCCCGAGGGCCACCTGACTGGAGGACCCCTTTCCCTGTGCTTCCTCCCACTGTGCTCTCCCGTGGACAGGTCACGGGCGCAGCCACGAGAACCGGCATCTCGCGTGGTGACGAGCATCGCAGCCCAGTGGTACCCGGGAGTGGCCGCCCGTGTGCCAAGTGACCCCAAACTGCACTCACCAGATGAGGGGGTCATCGAAGGGGGGGACGTAGACCCAGCCGGGGTTGTTCTTGGCCAGTGCCTTGGCCATCTCGAAGGCCTCGCCCAGCGTCTGCGAGGTTGGGGGTGGGGACAGTCAAGGCGATGGGCCTGGTCGGCCGCCTGTGCCCCAACAGCCTGAGGGTGGGCACTCACCTCGCCCACCACCTCCACCATGGCGCCTTCCCCCTTGAGCCGCTCCACAGTGAGAGCCGGTGTGGTGCTGGGCACGACGATGGTGGCCGGGATGCCCAGCTTCCTGGCCGCATACGCGGCCGCCATGCCTGCATTGCCCGCTGCCAGGAGGGGTGGGCTGGAGGTTAGTGCCCGAGGGCCAGGACTACTGGACCTCCACCTACAGCTCAGGCCTCCCCACACCCCTCTGGTCTCCTCCTGGAATTCCAAACCCGGCTAGTGCAAAGGTTTTCCACCCATCATAGCTGGGATACCCAGGGCCCAGAGAGGCGAAGCACCTGGCCTCAGCACACACAGCGGAGGACTGGAGGGGGAGGCTGGTCACTTACCAGAGGAGCACACAAAATGCTCACAGCCTTGCTCAGCCCACTGTGGGGAGAAGAGGGGAAGGGTCAGGTCCACCTCCGGGTCTTTCTTTTTTATGTACTGGGGATTGAATCCAGGGGAGCTCTGCCCTGGATCTACCATCCCAGCCCTTTTAATTTTGAGCAAGGGTCTCACTAAATTGCTGAGGCTGGCCTCAAACTTTCAATCCTCCTGCCTCAACCTCCCAAGTTTCAGGGATGACAGGTGTGCCCCAGCAGGCTTGGCCCGCCTCCTCGTTTTCGCCTGGGCTTCTCCCTCCCCCTGGAATATCTCCTCTCCCTCCTCTTCCCCCTCCTCTCCCTCCTCCTTTCCCCTCTCTCCCTCCTCCTCCTCCTCCTCCTCTCCCTCCTCCTGCTCCCTTCCTCTCCCTCCTCCTCTCCCTCCTCCTCCTCCTCTCCCTCCTCCTCCTCCTCTCCCTCCTCCTCCCCTCCTCTCCCTCTTTCTTCCCTTCTCTCCCTCCTCCTTCCCCTTCTCTCTCTCCTCCTCCTCCTCCTCCCCTCCTCTCCCTCCTGCTCCTCTCCCCTCCCCCTCCCCCTCCTCCGGGGTTTGTTCTGCTCTAGTCTCTCTGCATCTTCCTTCCAGAGCCTGGCTCAGGGATGGCTCCATAGGGACCCTCGTGCACAGTCACCCGTTAGTTGGGGGACGTCCTAACATGGACGTGCAGTGCGTGTGGGGAGCCGCCCCATAGCCTGCATCTCCTCTTGGTCCACCCAGCCCTGGCCTGCCCTGTCCAGGAAGGGGGCTGCCACCTGCCCCGATGGCACCTGACCCATCCTGTACCGTCTTGCAGAGGTGCCCGATGCCCCGGATCTTGAAGGAGCCAGAGGGTTGGGCACTGTCCATCTTGAGATAGACGCTGGTGCCGGCCACTTTGGACAGGGCCATGCTGTCCCGGATGGGTGTCTTCACGTGCAGGGGCTCTCCAGACGCCATCGCTGGGACAAAGATCGGAAGCCCGGAGGGTCAGGAGAGTGGGCACCATGCTGGCTGTGGGCACCCTGAGGCCGGTGGCCCCGCCCCTCATTCCCCGGGAAGAAGGACAAAGTGGGCGGTATAGTACAGGCGAGAGTGCCCAGGTCCCCACAGGCACAGTCCAGCTGCCTCCCCCGCGGGACCTCAGGACACTACCAAGAAACTGCTGGGCAGGGGGATTCTCGGGAGGCCGCTCAGCCCCTGCGCCTCTGTGCTGGCTGGGTCCTGCCACAAATACAGACATTTCTGTCGTGCTGGGGATGGAGCCAGGGCCTCGGCATGCGGGGCGACCGCCGGCCACCGAGCCCAGCCCAGCTCCACTGTTGTCCTTAGTCATCACTCTCCAATGGTCAGCACGAGCCGGGCACCGTGATGTCATTTGGGGCTTTTCCCAATCCTGGGAGGTGGCCAGGCTCAGGTCAGGTTTTCCAAGACGGCCACCACAGTCCTTCCCACCTGGACACACCTCTCATGAAGCCACACCTTTACAGGCAGGCCAAGCTTCCTCCCGAGCCCTGGGCTCCTGTGACTTGGGGGCAGGGACACTATGTGATGTCCAAGCTGTGGCGTGTCAGCAAATGTTTAGCAATCAAGGGACTGAAAGCCCTGATGGTGACGCGGGCCACCTCTGTGATGTCCCTACTCTTGCCAGGGACAATTCCAAATGTCCAATGTGGAGCTGGGAAGGGAGGGACACAGCCACCTCTGGAGTCTGCAGGGTGGCTGCTGTCATCACTGTCCCAAGCCGAGGTCAGAACAGCTGGCTGGACCCCTGTGGGCTCCCTCCCTGGGTAGAGGCCCCTGGGGGTCCACCCAGGGCTGGGAGGTCCCAGCTGGCGGTGGTGTCCACTGTGAGACGTGGGGTAGGGGAGCTTTGCAGTGACTCTGGCTCAGCCGTCATCCCCCTGCGCCCTGAGAGACCCCAGGTACGCACCGCCCCCTTGAGCCCTGTTGAGCCCACAGCACCGCTGCCAGCTGCAGCCGTTTCTGGGTAGTTGGTGACACAGCGGCCACACCAGCATGTCCTAGGTCACAGCAGGGAGGCAGGGTAGGTCTGGGGCAGGCTTCCCGAGCTCAGGGTCTCCCCAGGACCCTGGTGTGGCTCAGGCCACCCCTCCTGTGCCGGCTCCGGGTGGTTACAGTGGAGATGGCCAAGAATCCAGCCCACGCACACCCCCGTGGCCTTTCCATCCGTCCCTCTCTCTTACTGAAAGCCACAGGGAGACTCATGCCCCCCAACCTGGGCTGGGGCAGAGGAGATCACAGGTGGCCGGCTCAGGGGCCTATCTGGGGTCCCCGCACCCCCAAGAAGCCTGGCACCGGGGGCGGCTAGCCCGTGCCCCAATTTCCCGTCCCTCGCCTGGGCGCTCCTGGCTCAGGAAGCCCCCTCCCCAAGACTGGCTCAGACATCCCCGTGGGGGGTCCTGGCCGTGGCACCAGCCTTAGTGCCCTCACATGTGGGAGCCCCAAGCTGTCTGGGCTGATGGGCCCCTGAGGCCTCCCCGCTTACATCTCCTGAATGCAATCAGAGAGCAGGGCCTGACCCCGACAGTGGACGCTGGTTCTGACCCACGGGCAGAGGAGGCCTGCACAGCTCACCATGCCCTGGCTGCCATGCAGGAGCCCACCCCAGGGACCCCGGGGGCATCTGGAGGACCCTGTCCTGCAGGTCACAATTCTTCCCACAGATGTGGAGCCAGGTGGGGGGCCTGGCACAGGAAAGCCACCCCTGCCTCTGTGCACCCGCCTTGGGTTGTCACCCCCACCCCCACCCTCGCCCTCTCACTGGGCCGTGGCAGGTGCTCAGTAAATGTCACCTGTTATTATTAAGTGCTCTCTCATTCCATCTGCAGCAAGCTCCTACTATCACCCCCAACTGACAGGTTGGAACACTGAGGCTCAGAGCGGGCCGTGCACCCAGCCGCTGGCTCCACAGCACATCACTGGCCCTGTCACCCCTTGTCCACTGGCAAACCCTGGCTGGTCCTGGGGTATGACTGAGGATAGGGTCACTTACCAGGCATAGTAATGAGCTGGACGTCTGGACAGAGGGAGGGAGTGAGAGGGAGATGGTGTTGATGGTCTCAGGGACCCAGGGAGGCAGCTGGACTGGCCTGAATCCTCCCTGGCTCCTGCTTTATGCCTCGGGCAGCCAATGGGCTCGCAGGACCGGCCCCGCCCCCACCCCGCCCCCCTCAGAAGCTGGGGTTCCCGGAGGTGGGGAGCTGCTATGCTCCCGTCTACAGGGTCCTCCTGCCTTCCCCCCACCGGTGTCTTCACTTGCAAACAGGACAACACCTTTTCCCAGGGACCATTAAATAAATTTAAAGTCCCTGGTGTGTGCTTGGCCTACGGTAGGTGACAGAGAAACAATAGCCACAATAATAAGTGTCCAGCCACAGAGGAGGTGGGGACTGTTATTACCACCACCTCACAGCCAGGAGACGGGGGTTTCAGAGGTGGTCACTTGCCCCAGTCACAGAGCTCGGAAGAGGCAGGAGTTGGCAAGGGGACCCAGGCAGCCTGACCCCCAAACTTGTGATCCAAGCACAGGTCTTCATTGCTGTCCCCGGTCCCCCTTCAAGAGTCTTTTGGCACACAGGAGCAGGTGGCCAAGACTCAGGGGCCGGAGTTCCAGCCTGGCCTGTTGTGCACAGCTGTGTAGCCCTGGGCAAGCCGCTTTCGCCCCCTGCCACGATGGTGTGCTCACTTGTACAGTGGGTGACAATGGCACCTCCCTCTTGGTCTCAGAAGATGGGAGAAGGTATTACATAAGGGGCCAGGAACTGAATGAGTGTACAGTAAGTTAGTCACCACCACCATCACCACCACCACAACCATCAACACAACCACCAACATCACTATCATCACCATCATCACCACCACCATCATCATCATTACCACCACCATCACCAACATCACTAACACCACCACCACCATCACCACCACCACCATCATCATCACCACCATCACCATCATCATCATCACCACCATCACCACCAACACTAATATCACTATCATCATCACCACCACCACTATCATCACTATCACCAACATCACCACCACCATCACCAACATCACAACCGTCACTACCACCACCATCAACACAACCACCAACATCACTATCATCACCATCATCACCACCACCATCATCATCACCACCACCACCACCACCACCATCATCATCACCACCATCACCACCACCATCACCATCATCATCATCACCACCATCACCACCACCATCATCATCACCACCATCAACACCAACACCAATATCACTATCACCACCACCACCACCACCACCACTACCGCTATAAACAACCATCACCACCACCACCACCACCATCACCACCACTACCATCACCATCAACCTCACCACCATCATTATTGCCACCACCACCACCACCATCACTACCAACACCACCATCACTATCATCATCACCACAACCATCACCATCATCACCACCACCACCATCACCATCATTACCAACACCACCACCACCTTCACCATCACCATCACCAACATCATAATCAACACCTCCACCATCACCACCACCATCAAGCAACTGGAGCATGTTGCATTTGAAAACTCCCTGCCCTAAACCAGTCCTTGGGTCTGCCCCTGGCTGTGAGCAGAGGTCCGTCTGTCCACAGGCGCGCGCAAACTCACACACACAGTCTGGCTGGTTCTTTCCCTGGGCCTCTCAACAAAGCTCTCTTGTCGGCCGGCCGGGAGTAGAATGTCGATGAGCCAGAGGGCGACCAGGGCACACTCAGCTCGAACGGCCATGCCCCTCTGTGGGACAGGCTGTCCCGTTTTTCTGGCCCTCCCTGATTTTGCACAACATTTCCAAGCCCCCTCCCTAGCAGGATGTCCACAGGGGTGTGGGCTGGGGACACGAGGTGGCAGAGCTGGAGTGCTGTGGGCACCCTGCAGACAGCCGCTCTCGTGTGTCTGATTGTATACAGCCGGCACCCACGCAGCCAGAGCTGGGCCGATCCCACACCATGAGTGTGCCATGTGGGGTCGCCCACCCCAGGGGAGCAGGGGGTGGGCGTCTTGGGCCCCACATGGAAGGCGAGGAGACCGGCTCAGAGGCTGGGACGCCTGCCAAAGGCCAGCAGGTGGCAAGTGGCAGCTTGGGAGTATGAATTCGGGGACTCTGAGTCCTTTGTGGACTCAAGGCCAGTGGGGGTAGGGGACAGAGGGCACATGGCCAGGCTGGTCACATTCGGAAGCCCCAGATTTAGGTTTAAAGGGCATCTCCATATGAGGTAATCCCGTGGCCCAGGTGACAGGACTGAAGGGAGACGTCCCCTTTGTCACCTTCCCTCCTTCATCTCTGTCTCACGGATGCTGGGAAGGGAGCTGGGGCTGCAGGCGGCAGGGACTAGGGGACAACTCTGTCCTGAGATCTGCGTGTCTGACCCACTTATTTCAACCAAGACGTGTCGTGTCATCGTTGGAACAGACGAATAAGAACCCAAGGGGACAGAGAGAAGGCGCCCGGCCAGTCCTGGCGCCTGGCCGGCCCTTCATGTCTGGAAAGAACAACTCGACTGGGAAAACAATTCACATGCCGGACAATTCACTCACGCACAGGGTCGTGACTTTAAAACCTGAAGAAACCCTGTGCCCGCAGCAGACGTTGCTCCTCCTCTCTCCCCTGCGCCCTGGTAACCGTCAATCCACCTGTCTCCAAGGTGCTGCCTGCTCTTGGATCATTCTCCTTCCCCTGTGCCTGGCTTCTGTCACTTAATAGTGTCTCCCAGGTTCCTCCATGTGGCAGCATGACGCCGTACCCTTTCCTTTTAGAACACATAATATTTCATCATAAGGACATCACCACATTTTATTTATCCGTGCAAACATTTTCCAAGTTCAAATCAACTTGCTGTGTGACCTGTGTAATATGCAAGCACTTCTCTGTGCCTCCATATCTATGATCAGATTTGTTATAAAGCTTTAATAACTTAATTGATGTAAAACCGTCAGGATAGTGCCTGGTGCAGACTGTGTACTCAGGAAGCAATGGTCAGCTGGGCACGGTGGTGCACACCTCTGATCGCAGCACCTTGGGAGGCTGCGCCAGGAGGATCACAAGTTCAAAGCCAGCCTGGGCAACTTAGTGAGGCCCTAAGCAGCTCAGTGAGATCCTGTCTCTAAATAAAACACAAAATAGGGCTGGGGACGTGGCTCAGTGGTGGAGCACCCCTGAGTTCAATCCCCGGCACCCAAAAAAAAGCAATGGCCATTTTTAGTTTCTGGTGTTCAAAGGACACTTGTGTCCCTGGCTCTGGGTGACGGACAGAGCACAGAAGCCCTCTTTTCCCACCTGGGTCTCCTCGAGGCCGGCCTCTCCCTGTTAAGATGGACAAACCGAGGACTTGCTCTGCCCCGGGGGAGGCAGGAGCTGGCCGGGGAACCTTGGGCAAGCGTCTCCCACGTCCCCACGTGCCACGTCCCCACGTCGGCTGCTGTTACATCACACCTTTCTGGGAAGTGTCCCCTGTCCCTGAGGACAGTCAGGTCAGAGTGTCCTTGGGAGCTAGGTGGGGATGTGACGGGTGTTTTCACAGCTGGGGGTGGGCGCTGTCCCCTGGCCTCCCTGGTTGGCAGGTAGCTCTGGTGTCTTTGATTAGCTCAGGTCTCAGAGTCCTGAGTCCATTCCCCTGGGCTGGCACTGCCACCCAGCTGTGTGACTTCGGGGTGGTCACCTCACGGCCCTGGCTTCCTTTCCCACCCTTGAGATGGGGACAAAGACGCGGCTAGGCATTGCAAGGTTAGAGGCTGGGCCTGAGCCAGGGCCCTGAGGCCAGCAGCTGTGCCCGTCTCCACCCTTTTCCTTGCCCTCCCCACTGTCCCGGACTTTGGGGTCCCCCTTGGTGCTCAGCTGTCCTTCCTGCCTGCTCCCTGCTGTGCCTGGGCTGGAGCTCTGGGGCGCTCTGCAGCCAGGTGGCCCGGTCTCTCCCCAGTGGGGCCACAGCAGCCCAGAACGGGCTGTGCCGCCTCCTGCCTGCTCCCCTCAGCCTCTGCTCCCTTCTCGGGCCTCCAACCACTCGCTGCCTCCGTCCCTCACGGTACGGGTATCCACTGCAGCCTGAGCTCCCGGCACCCAGAATCCAGCCAACCTCTACCGCTCGCGCCTGCCCAAGCCCTGGGATCTTGGGCCTGGACCTCGGATCTTCTTCCCACAGGTCCACCTGGCTCCCCTCCACACCCGAGTGTCGACTTGCCTGTCACCTTCACAGAGGGGACTCCCTGGCCCCTATCTAAAACCACCCCGCCTACCCTTGTCTGCACAACTTGCCGCCCCCACACCCGCTGGCCTGTGAATCCCTCCTGTGCTGAATTCCCTGCACCCAGGACAGGCTTGGCACACAGTAGGTGCCCAGGAAACTTGGCTCGGTTCACTGTCAAATGAAACAAAGGAAAACATCCGAGAAGTTCAAGAAGGACAAAGGGGGATGCCGAGAGGTCCCGGGCTGTGCAGCCTGGGCCCTGGAGGGCTTCCGAACGACCCCACCTGACCCCTGTGAGCCCGGGGAACCTGCTCCAAGAGGGACTCCCCACCCCTCTTTTAGAGGACAGGCCCAGCCCTAAGCCTGAGCACTTCCAATCCCCACGCGGCCTCCACGGACCGGCTTTCCCACCTCCCGCCGGCTCCTCCCCTGGCCTCCCTCTCTTTCTTACTCTGGGGACTGAACCAGGGGCGCTGGACCACTGGGCCGCCTCCCCCGCCCTTTGACATTTTGAACTTCGAGGCAGGATCTCGCTCCGTTGCTTAGGGCCCTGTGGGAAGAAGGCCTTCTGTCTAAAAAGCTGTTGTTCCTTATCTAACTGCAACTCCCCCAAACCCCCTGGAGAAGTTAAATGACATTTTTTTTTCTTTGTGAAATGGATCCGACCCAGCCTGGTCTCCCTGTTTTGGACGCCGTGCACCTGTGGCCACAGTCCAGCTTTCGAACTGGGTCCTAATGGGACCTTTTTTGTCCTATTAGATGGTGCTGCCTGTGGCCTTTCAGCTTTGCGTCATCTCCAAATGTGACAAACAGCTTCTCGGTGGGACCTTGTGTCTAAAACTGCCACCACGGCCAAGGTCAGGCACCTGCAGCCAGGCGGAGCCTCCCGCTGGGGTTCTTGTCATGCATGGTGGACACGTGGGAGGGGCAGCCAGTCAGCTGCCCTCTCTGGGCTTTTGTCCAAAGCTCATTGACAACCCTAGGTGCGGTGGCTGGTGGCTCCTGCCTGTCATCCTGTCATCCCAGCAGCTTAGGAGGCTGAGGCAGGAGGATCCTGAGTTCCAAGCCAGCCTCAGCAACTGTGAGGCCCTAAGCAACTCAGTGAGATCCTGTCTCTAAATAAAATGCAAAATAGGGCTGGGGGTGGGGCTCAGTGGGTGAGTGCCCCTGAGTTCAGTCCCTGGTACCCCCCCAAAAAAGGAAAAAGAAAGCCCAAGACTTCTCAGCAGAGTCCAGTCTCAGCCACGCGGACGGACCACCTGCGCCATCCCACACCTCCCTGGGCCTCCCTGACCTGGCTTCGTGTCATTTCAAGCTGATACTTCATCTGTGTCATGGGGGGATTCCCTTCTTTTAGGGTGTCAGGGGTGTTCAGGGGACCAGGGCAGCAGTGGGGGTGCTGCTGGGTCCATGGTGGTCTGCTCCCACCCCAGGTGGCCCAGGGTCAGTCCCAGCTGTGCTCCTGGTACCCGGGGGCAACCATTCCGCAGCAGGCGGGAGGCAAACTCAAGGTGTCCCGCGGGGCTTGGCCTCCGCCTTAGCTCCTTGTGCTTCTCCCAGAATCTGAAACGGCGGCCACAAGCTGCCTCTTCCTCTCTCTCTTTTTTCCTTTGGGGGCACCAGGGACTGAACTCAGGGGCACTCGACCCCTGAGCCACACTCCAGCCCTATTTTGTATTCTATTTAGAGTCAGGGTCTCACTGAGTTGTTGTTTAGGGTCTCGCTGCTGCTGAGGCTGGCTTTGAACTCAGGATCCTCCTGCCTCAGCCTCCAGAACTGCTGGGTTGACAGGCGCGGGCCACCGTCCCGGCTGCCCCTACTTCTTTTCCCTTCTCCCCCCCCCCCCCCGCCATTACACATCACCACCGTCTCCTTGGAGGCACAGACTGAGATCTAACTAGATCTGGACGACGGCTTCCTGCAACCCCACGCCACAGCTTCACGTCCCCTTGCAACTGCTCAGAACTCCATGACCTAATAACCACCCTCAGATTCACTCGCCACCCTCTGCCCCTTTGCTTCACTTTTATTAGAGGGAGGGAGGGAGGGAGGGAGATAGAGAGAGAGAGGGAGAGAGAGAGAGAGAGAGAGAGAGAGAGAGAGAGAGAGAGAGAGAGAAAGATAGACCTCCTCACCAGGGTCTCAAACTGTTCTAACCCGGGCAGGGCCAACAGGGGCCCTTGGATGTCGGGTCAGCGTGGGGAGCGGTCAGGACGGGCTGGGTCAGGGTGGCTGTCCTACAGAGGACAGGGCCACTCAGCCATGGCCTGTGAGTGCAGCCAGCCGAGTCCCCTGGCTGGGGCGACCGCCTCCTCTAACAGGGCTGGAGACGCCGCCCTTGGAGGGCACCATGATGCACGGGGGCCGAGAGGTGGGTCACTTGCTGTCACCTGCCCCCCGCCCCACAGCCTGCTCCTTCGTCATTTGGTGAAACTCAGAAGGTGCGTGAGGCAGGGTACCCGCGAAAAGTGCGACCCTGGTGGTGACGATCGCGATGTCCAGACTCCGTCCTCTCTCCACGCAGTGACCCCCCCGGGAACGCCAGCTGCGGGAGAGGATGGCGAAATGAAGCTTAATAAGTAGCCAGGGGACAGGCCAGGGTGGCTGGGTGGCAGGCCGAGGTGTCAGGGACGGGACTGGTGGCGAACATGGCCAGTGGCCCTGCCCACCCCACCAGCCTTTCCTCACTGCAGCCAGAGCTTGGCCCCGGCCCCTGGGTCTGAGCCCTGGCTCTGCTGCTGTGTGACCTTGGGAAAGTGCCTGGGTCTCTGAGCCTGTTTCCTCCATGCAGGGTTCCCTGGGGTCCCCACTTCCCCAGGTAGTCATAAGTGTTCTGTGACAGAAGGATGCCACACTCCCAGACCTCGGGCATTCCCCCCCTTTGCAATCTGTGCCATATTGTCACGTCACCTCTTTCCTAGGGGTCATAATGACAGCAAAGAGCAGCAAGAACACCCAACCCCGAGCACCGGCCACTTCTCTTAAGGCTTCACAGACATTTGCTCATTGACCCTCCCATCAGCTCTCATAGGAAAGGATTATTTCTATCCCCATCTTACAGCTGGGAAATCAAGGCACAGAGAGGTCAGGTGACTTGCCTGAGGTCACACAGCCAGGAAACAGCAGAG
Source organism: Marmota flaviventris (assembly GCF_047511675.1). Classification (NCBI taxonomy): domain Eukaryota; kingdom Metazoa; phylum Chordata; class Mammalia; order Rodentia; family Sciuridae; genus Marmota; species Marmota flaviventris. The sequence continues at coordinate 144,428,188 of NC_092498.1, read as the reverse complement.
CTATGCTTGTACCATGGCCTGGCTCTGGGGTCTTCGATCTAACGCCTCGGCACACCGCCACACTGGATATTCTTCTACGCTTAATACTTTAAAGAGATTGCATTTAAACATTTTAACACCTCACTTCTCCCTAAGCATTAATATCCACAAAATTATGGGTTTGATATTACACACACACACACATACACACACACACACACACAGTGTATATGTCTCCTAATGCACACAGAAGTAAACCCCCAACTATTTAAAAATCTCCAACTATTTAAAAGCTATTTCTGCTAGTCAGTATAAAAGGGCTGGTATACAGTAGGCATGAAATAAGTGTAGCTGTGCTTCCTATCTAAGCCCTAGCCATGTGCTGGAGCCGACCTCCTCGGAGGCCCTCCCAGATCCCTCGCCCCTGCTGCCCTCTGGTAAACCTCTGCCCTCTGACCTCCTGGGGTGTGACTGTCACGTATCAGGTGTCCCTCTCTCTCCCTGGTTCGACCACCTGGCAAGGACAGGGCACCTGGCAAGGGTGGGGCGTGCTCAGTGTGAGGCTGGGGAGAAACTCGCCAGAGTCCTCATGGCGGGCGGCTACCTCTAGACAGCGCCACTTGACGCCACGTGTCCAGGAGCTGATCCTCAACCCCGGGAGGTCACACATGGTCCAGGGGGGACACACAACACTGGGTCCTCCTGGGATCTTGACTTTACAAACAGGGAAACTGAGGCCCAGGCGTGTGTGCGTGGCTCGGGTTCACCAGGGAGGTGGCAATGGAGACGTCAATCAGACCCAGTCACCTACAGGCCTAACGCCCTCCGTGACTCCCCAGTGCCCCTGGGCAAGGTTGAGGTGCCCTGTCACTGGCTCAGACATCCCTGTGGCTCCTGCCCCGTCCATTGTCCCCAGGCCACTTGCTGCTCAGCCCCTGCCTTCTCCTCCAGGCAGGTCCCCTGCTCTGGGCTCCGCAGCTCCACTCACTTCCCAGCTGTCCCCATCCCTAGCAGAGATGACAATTCCTCTTTTGTGGCACCCAAAGGTGCTGTGACGACAGGGGACACCTTATCTTGTTTGAGGCTAAAGGTCCCAGGGATTGGCACATAGTAGGTGTCCAATAAATATTTATTGAGTGAATGGATCAGTGGTCAGCCGCTCATTTGAGCAGTAACTGGGCCCCAGAGTTGGGTGTGAAGTCTCCGAGCCCCTCTCATGTGACAGATGACGGTTACCTCCTTGTCCCTGCTTTCACGTTTCAAGGGAAGGGGTTTGGCCTGGGATGAGCCCAGGGCTCGGAGGGAGATTGGGAGAAGTCTCTCACGGGAGGGGGTCTAGCATCTCTGCCCCTCGCTAGCTGGGCATCCACGGCCAAGTGAGTGTCCCTCTCTGAGCCTCCCTTTGCTCCTCCATCGGACAGGGGAAATGCACACGGGGAGGCTGGGGCGGCTGTGAGCCTCAACCTCCCCTGCTTTCTGCCTCCGTCCCAGGCAGCCTTGGGTGGGAGCTGCCCCTTTAACACAGGAGGCGGGGCCAGGGCCAGGGAGGCTGGCAGAGGCTGGCAGGGGCTGGCTGGCAGCAGCCAGGGCCCAGCTTGGGGACAGCTCAGGTAGGTGAGGAGCCGGGAGCAGCAGTGTTGCTGGGGCCCCGGGGTAGCGTGTGAGTTGGGGGTTCCTGGTCGGGGGCCAAGGTCAGCTGGGTGGACGGGCAGAGGGAGCAGCAAGGTCTGAGCCCTCCCTGGGGACGTGCGTCCGCTCAGGGTGCCCTGCAGGGGACCCTGGGTCTGCAGAAGGTCCTGCTGGCCAGAGGGCAGGGCTGGGCACCCCGCCAGGGACCGGCCCCAGGCTCCGCAGGGATTCCACTGTGGAGGGCCACCCAGGTAGCGCTCAGGGTCAAGGCATGGAAAGCGAGGGCCCCTTACCCCAGCTCACGGGAGACCATGAGGCCCGTGAGAAGGGACAGCCAGGCCCTGCATGGCTGGGTTCTGGGCCCCAGCCCCGAGTCCCCACTGCCTGTCCCACGGGGAGCAGGCCCAGGCTGCCACCTGAGTCCTGGTGGCTGCCACTCTGGCAAGCACTGCATGTCCCTGGGCCAAGGCCTCAGTCCGCCTAGCCCTAAGGGACCAACCTGGCCTTGATAAGGCTGCCGGCCTTTAACTGATGCCTGCTGTCTCTGGGGGGATGGTTGCTATAACGAAGGGGGCTGGAGACGCGTGGGGACCGAGCTGGGGGCACTTGACGCCTGAAGAAGGTGGCAGTTATGTATCAGATGCCCACACCCTTCATCGTGGCCACGCTAACAAGCAGGGGACAAGCAGCGGACGCAGCCCACACTTCCTAGCTGGATGACCTTCACAGCTGTGTGACCTTGGAGGTGACCCCTTTGGGCCTCATGGGCTAGTAAATGGCCTCGGTGCTGTCTGAGCGTCAGATAAGAGGAGACATAGGGTGCCTGGCAGAGTGCCCGGCTCCCAGCAAGTCCTCGCGGCTGTCGGGCCAAAGTCTGCGCCGTCAGCACACGGCCTGGCTCAATCCTGCCACCGCCCTGGGACACACAGCTCCTCTCGCCTGTGGTATGGCCAGTTGGCTCTCGCTTTCCAGGTCTTAGTGTCACGTCCCACCTCCTGCAGGTCTTTCCTGGCCTGCACACCCAAAACAGGTCCCCTTGATCTTTATTCACAACTACCTACCTGTGTTTCCGCACGCGGCAGTTTCCACCATTTCTGATCATTTTGTTTGTCTGTGCTGTTATTTGTTGCATGCTGTTCTCCTCATCAGACGCTCAGTCAGCTCTGAAGTGGACGCCTGCCTGCTTCACTGTGCTGTCCCCAGTTCCTGGGTCAAGGCCTGCACCTTGTGGGTGCTTTAGAGACAGGATAGAGTAAGGGTGAGTGTGCTGGCATTGTTAAAAGGCCCCAGTGTGCTAATACCCCAGAGAACCCGGCCACTGTCTGCCACCTGACCACTGGTAGCTGTTATCCTTATTCACGCACACCACAGGCTGAGAATTGGGGACTGTATTTATCTCCATTTGACGGAAGGGGAAACAGGCACAGAGAGCTCAAGACACTTGCCTGGGTCACACAGCCAAGGAACTCAGAGCTGGTTTCTAACTTTGATCCTAAACCCCAGGCTTTTGGGCTCCAGAATTGGGGTGAGGATGTGGAGAGGCTCGGACTTCGCCCTGCCTTGTGGGGCGGGGGTGGGGAGGGTAAGGAGGTGCCAAGGGCACAGGGTCAGATGAAGTGCCAGGAAACCTGGTCCTCTCTGCTCTGCGGCCTTTGGAGACTAAACGCGGACCCCAAGTCGGGCTGTGTAGGGTGTGGCGCGCCCCCTGGTGGCCACCGTGGAGCAGGGTGCGCCTGGGGCCTGTTCCTTCCCTGCCCATCCGCCCACCTGCTCCGGACCTTGTCCCTCTGCAGAAATGCTCTCCCCGTGGTCCCCTCTGTCATCCCTCCCGAAGCCCCCCTGTGACGACCTATGGGTCAGAACAGAGTTCAAGGCCTCGCCCTCTAGGTGGAGTCCGGCCCCTGGGGAGGAGGCTGATCCAGTCTCAGCCACCCCCCCCACTCCCGCTTCACCCCAGCCCCGCCAGAGCAGGTGACAAAGAAAAATTTAGAAATTAAACCTTTAAATCCCTCGACCAGCCATGAAGCCAAGCAGCGGTCACATATAATGAGATGCTTAGAATTTCCTTTGTTTCTTTTTAATTCTTAAAATTTTTGCCGCCCTGGGGATTGAACCCAGGGACGCTCTATCCCTGAGCCACACCCCCAGCCCTTTTTGTTTTATTTTGAGACAGGGTCTCCCTAAGTTGCCAAGGCTGGCCTCAAACTTTCCATCCTCCTGCCTCAGCCTCCCAAGTAGGTGGGATAGCAGGCGTGAGCTACACCATCTTGCTTTTTAAAAGTAGCACCATTGGACATAATTTACATAAAATCAAATCATCTCACTCTAAGTATGGAGTTCAATAAGTTTGGACAAATGTATACAGTGGTGAAACCATGTACTTTTTTAAAAAGTGCTTTTAGGGACACATGCTGACATGTTTACGGATGTGATAATCGGGGGAATAATGGTCATAACAATAATGGAGAAAATAAGAATCCAGGAAGCAGGAGGGACAGGGATGAGGGTGCAGGCCTTGTGTCCTCGCTCACTGAGGCCATGTGATGGCCACAAGGGATCGCAACCCAGTTCTGGATGCGACTGGACCCCCAGGGGTCGCTCCTTCCTGTGTGGACTCCTGTGATTCCGACTGCCCACCTGGACAGTGAGGTCTGACCTCTGCCCGACGAGTTGTAGGTGCTCAGTGTCCCAAGGGAACTTGGATGAACTCATTTGTCATGAGGGGTCACATCCTGCCCGATCAGGCCTCCTGGGCAGAGGGGAGGCTGAGGCCCAGAGAGGGGCAGGCGCTTGCCTGGGGTCTCCCAGCTCTGCAGCCGGCGGGGCTCAGGGTGCCCAGGCCCAGGGCCTCAGCCTCCCCGCCTCTTGCCTGGAGCCCTGAGGACCGTGTGCCCCTGCAGGGCCGTCCCCCTGGTGGCTGGGATGGAGGGCGCCCCAACTGGCCACTTCCACACGACCACTCCTCTGCTGGAGAGCTGGGCGCTGTCCCGGGAGGCGGGCGTGAAGGTCCTCCTCAAGTGTGACAACATGCAGCCGGCCGGCTCCTTCAAGATCCGGGGCATCGGGCACTTCTGCCAGCAGGTGAGGGTGTGTGGGCGGAGGGGGCGCGTCCAGCTGCCCTGCACTGGCCTCAAGGCCGCCTGCCTGGGCTAGCCCCTGACGCCATTCCTTCTCTCCCCAGATGGCCAAGAGCGGGTGCAAACACCTGGTGTGTTCCTCAGGTGACCCCACCCCTTTCTGCTTTGTGGGGGTCCTCCAGGCAGGGCTGGGGAGGAGAACCTGTCTGGGGTGGCTGTAGATGTCCAGGGCTTGGCCTCCTTATCAGGGTCAAATCTCAGGCAGCCATCTCTTATGTCCTCTCCTGGGCTTCTTCTCAGAATCGGGGACTCAGGGTGGTAGAACGAAGTTTAAGCTGCAGGTTCCAAGAACTGAAAATCCTCAGGCTGTGTGGCTTTCAGGCTCAGCTGGATCCAGGCCGTCTCTTCTGCGGTCCTTCCTTTCCTATTTCTTTCTCTCCTCTACCTCCATCTTACCCAGGCCTCACGACAGCAAGATGTCTGCCGGAGGGACCTGCTGTCCGGCTATCTCCTGACTCGAATGAAGAGAAAAACTTCTCCGCAGCCTTAGAATTCCTCTTTGTGGCCCAGCCTGGGTCACTACTCATCCCTAAGCCAGTCGTGGGTCGAGAGGTCAAGTTCTCCGATTGGCTCAGTTTAGATCAGGTGTCCACCTCTGCAGCCAGGGGACGAGTCAGTGGGGGGCATAAGTGTGACTCCCAAGGGGGTGGAGGGAGAGCTGGGGGTGTCAACAGGCCCAGGCCGCTCTGCACATGTCACCCCTTCTCTGACCCCAGGGGGCAACGCGGGCATCGCTGCCGCTTACTCTGCTCGGAAGCTTGGCATCCCGGCCACCATCGTGCTCCCCGAGACCACTTCCCTGCAGGTGGTGACGAGGCTGCGGGGACAGGGGGCCGAGGTGCAGCTGGCTGGAAAGGTGAGGACCCAGGAAGGACAGCAGCCACGGGGACGTCCCCACCCCTCCTGCCCCTGGGGGAGTCACCTCCTAGGTCGTCTCTCAGGACGGCTGAGCTGAGGAGGGAGAGAGGGGGGTATTGTGCACTGAGGGCCAGGACCCCACTCGCCTCTCCTTGTCCCCAAACACCTCCTCTGCGTGACCCCATCAATCCAGCCATCCTTCCACTAAGTAGCTTCTCACCTCCCTCTCTCCCTCTGGGGCCTCCCACCTACTCATGGACTCATCCACCCATCCATCAATCCATCACCCACCCGCCCACTCATCCACCCGCCCATCCTGTACCCGCCCCTCCCGGCCATCCTATGTCCCCTGTGCCTGTGCCTGCCTGGGCCTGCCGTATCAGGGGTCCTGGGTGCGGGCAGGACCCTGTGGGCTCTGCTCGGGCACTGGCGTGTGTTGGGAGATGCAGGTGTCCAGCGGGAGACAGCCAGGTTGGTGGTGCCATGAAGCCCAGGCCCCAGGGGAGGCAGCAGCTGCTGCTGGAAGGGGCCGTGTGGCCCAAGCCCAAGCCCACGCTGGGCAGAGGCTCCACTGCCCTCCCTGGGCTCGCGGAGGCGGCGTCCCCTGCTGCACCACGGGGCAGAGGCAGGTCGTCCGGCAGAGGCAGCACCCTCTCCTCACGGCCATGGCCAGAGGGTCTCAGATGGAACACGTGACGTCCCTTCAGACCTTTGCTCAGAGCCCACGCTGTGCGTCCTGCCACTGGCCACTGACCAGAGCAAGTCCCAGTGGATACCAGCGTCAAGAGGCCTGGTGGGCTCGGCCACAGGCACGCACCTGTGACGCAGGAGCAGTGGGGTCCTGGACACGGGCCGCAGCCCAGCAGGGTGCGCCTCAGACTTGGGGAGGGGGACCCGGAAAGCCCCCCCAGAAGGGTCCCCTCAGTTGGGTCTTGAAGGAGAAATATGAGTCCTCCCTGCGGAGAAAGGGGACAGAGGTGAGGCCCTGGATCTGGGCATCTGGGAGCCTCGGCACCTGCTCTGGTCTCTGCGGAGCCGGCGCCTGGGGCTTCTGAGGGTCCCCTCTGCTTCTCCTCAGATCTGGGATGATGCCAATCTGAGGGCACAGGAGTTGGCCAAGAGGGACGGCTGGGTGAACGTCCCCCCGTTTGACCACCCTCTGATATGGTAAGAGGAGGCCCAGCACGGGAGACCCTCACCAAGTCAGGTCCTGCCCTGGACAGAAGGGAAAGCAAGGCCCGGGGGGAAGGACGCTTCCACAGTGGACAGAGGGGGTCCAGGCCCTGCCTCTGCTGCTCGGAGACCCTGTGACTACATAGCAACCCACCTCCCTGCGCCCCAGGATCCAGATCTGTAAGACGGAAATGGTGACGCTAAGTCCCCCTGACAGACGGAGCAAGGGCTTTGGGGCCCACCCCAGGCTAAGGGCCTTCCCTGTGCCCTCCTGTGTCTCCTCCCCAAAGCCCTTGGGTGCACTGTTGTTAAAACCATTTCACAGGCCAGACCACGGAGGCACAGAGGGGTTAGGCAACTTGCCCAAGATCACACAGCCAGTACTAGCCCCACAACTTCAGTCAGCTGAGTCCAACTGACAGGCCCGTCCCCTCAACCATGTGCACTAACATTTTGCCTCTTACCAAAATTGTTGGGGGACTCATTGGGGTCATGTCCAGGAAAGTGCCTGGGAGGTGGTGGTGGGGGTGACTGAAGGAAGGAATGCAGGGGACGATGGGCCCCCACAGGGACTCTCCTGCCTGCTGGCTGTGGGAAGGGGACGGAGAGGGATTTGTGCATATGTGGGGGCAGGGAGCCCAGCCCACCCCTATCCAGGAACCTGTGGTGTCCCCCCCCCTCCTCTCTCCAGGGAAGGCAACGCCAGCCTGGTGCGGGAGCTGAAGGCCACCCTGGGGACCCCGCCAGGTGCCGTGGTCCTGGCAGTGGGCGGCGGGGGACTCCTGGCAGGGGTGGTGGCTGGCCTGGTGGAGGTGGGCTGGCAGCACGTGCCCATCATCGCCATGGAGACCCGAGGGGCGCACAGCTTCAACGCCGCCGTGGAGGCAGGCAAGCTGGTCACGCTGCCGGACATCACCAGGTGAGCCCCTGCAGGGCGCTGGAGGGGGCCGGGCTGCTGTGCCCAGCACCTCCTGCCCCAGCCAGCAGGGTGGACAAGGCCCGAAAGGGGTCTCCTTGTCCCCCAGGCACGGTACTGAGGGTCTGATTGGGAAGCGCTGAGCAGCAGAGGAAGGGTGGGGTCCCCCAAGCCTCACCCACTAATAGAGAAGTCCTCCTTGGTCAGCTCCATTGAAGAGCAGGTTGAGCCAGATGCAAGGCAGTTAGGAAATGAAGACACCAAGCTGCCCTGGACAACCAAGTGGCCGGCGGTCCTGCCCCCAAAGGGGGACGTGCTCCCTGGGGCTTTGCCTCCTGTCTGTGTGCCCCACAGTTACAGACAGTGAACTTCTTGTGCCCAGGCGTCCCCGGGTGGAAGGGTCAGGGTGACTGCTGCCACACTGGTCATTCTCAGGGTCCAGGAGTCTGGTGCCCCGGGGGGCTCTGGACAGGGGGCATAGTCTTCGCAGGGTGTGGGCCCGTGGGGACCAGCTCCCCCAGCTCCCTGCCCTCCCTGACCTGCCTGCCTCCTGCAGCGTGGCCAAGAGCTTGGGCGCCAAGACGGTGGCGGCGCGGGCCCTGGAGTGCACGCGGGAGTGCAGGGTCCTGTCTGAGGTGGTGGACGATGCGGAGGCCGTGAGCGCTGTGCAGCGGTTCCTGGGTGAGTGGCACGGCCCCGCTGGCCCAGGACCCAGCAAGTCCCCAGTGCACTGGCTGAGGTGCTCTCAGCGCCCGACCCAGGCAGGGCGTGGGCAGTTGTGCTTGGGGCCCTGGAGCAGGTGGGGCGGGTGGAGGAGGGCGTCCCTGCCTCTGCATCCATCCCTGGCCCTGCCCGCTATCCGTTTCCCAGGACAGAGGGCTAGTGACTGAGTCACCGTGGCACCTCCTCTAGGAAGCCCCCAGGTCTCCGCCACAGTGCACCAGCCCCTCGGTGCATCCCGGCTGGTTCCCATCTGTCGCCACCAGACGGCCAGCTTCACGAGGGCGGGGCTGGGTGGTGTCCCCTGGGGTCCTTCCAGCACAGGCTCCAGCAGTGGGCCCCGCGGGGATCTGCTGGCTGAAGGGATGGGAGGGAGGGGGGCATGGAGAGTGGGCGGGGCAGGGATGGAGAGTGGGCGGGGCAGGGATGGAGAGTGGGCGGGGCAGGGATGGAGAGTGGGCGGGGCAGCCATGGGCGAGACTGATGCGTGATGTGGAGTCGGACGGATGGATGGATGGACGGATGGACGGGCACAATGATGAATAGACATGTTGATGGATGGACAGACAGACAACCGAATGATGGAAAGGAGACGGATGGATGAATACGTTGATGGATGGCCACCGTGACGGATGGACAGACAGGCTAGTGATGAATGGAGAAGTGGATGGCTGGAGAGAGAAATGGTGGGGTGACTCCTGAGAGAGGGTCAGGCCAGTGACAGATTGTGAGGAGGTGGCCGGGTGGCCCATGGAGCCGGGGGCCAGCTGAGCCCGGCTCCCTCTGCTCCCGCCCCGCAGATGACGAGCGCTTGCTGGTGGAACCCGCCTGCGGTGCAGCCCTGGCTTTCATCTACTCGGGCCTCCTGGGGAGGCTGCAGGCTGAGGGCCGCCTGGGCCCCCTGGCCTCTGTCGTGGTCATCGTTTGTGGGGGCAACGGCATCAACAGTGGAGAGCTGCAGGCTCTGAAAGCCAAGCTGGGCCAAAGCTGAGGGTCCCCAAGACCCGCCCGCAAAGGCTGTGGACACGTGTGGCTGGCTCAGGGCCTCTGCTCTAGGGGATGACTATGGGGGCTGCCTGGACATTCAAGATGCCCTGCTCCTCCTCCTCCTCCTCCAGAAAGCCCTCCAGAACTGCTCCTGGGGCTCCTGGCAGCCACGGCCAATAAAGCCCTCTGGGCCAAGTTTGCCGTCTCCCGTGGATCCCGTCTTTCTCCTTCCGCTAGCTCAAGGAGGCACGGTGACAATCCTAATCCTGTCCTGTGACAGGTGACTGCCCACACCCAGCTATGCTACAGGAAGCCAGCCAGCCCAGGTCCTATGAGGGCTCCTCTCACCTACAGGGCCGGCTCAGGGGGCCCGGGTCAGGAAGGACAGGGACATTGTCACTCATCAGATCTGAGGGAGAGGACAGTGTCTATTGAGTGAATCACGTGCCAGGGACTCTTCTAGAACTTTCTACCCACCGTCTTCCTTCATCTCCTCTGAGGTGCTATGAAGTAGAAGCCATGATTCCTGCCCCTGCTTTACAGATGGGAAAATGGAGCAGGGAAGTGGACAGAGGTCACCCAAGGACACAGCAGGGACGGGACCCAGCCAGGTTCAAACTCTGCAATGTCCAACGTCACTCCATGTGGCTGGGGGCTCACCGTGCGGGAGGTGGTGGAGGCGGGGTTTTTGGGAAGGGGTAGGAACCCAGGTGGTCTGGACACAGGTGACCCCCGGGGAGCAGGAGCCCAGGGCCCCTCAAGGTGCCTCTTAGGAAGCAGGATGGAAAGTCCACTTCCTTGTGGCCACAAGGGGGCAGCAAAGGGTCTCCTTCGGGGCCAGCTGGCCCAGGGCAGGAGGCCGGCACCCTTGGGGTTCTCCTGGGCCCTCCCTCTGTGGGCCCCTCACTGGCTGGGAGTGCCTAGGCCCCAGAGATGGGCCACAGGGTCTTGGCACCAAGGAGCCTTTTCTAAGCCCTCGCAGCCCTGCTAGGAGACAACTCAGAGGTCTGGACCACCAGACCTACCGAGAGCCCGCCTCCCACCCCTCCCGCAGCCCCCTCTCCTGCCTCCTGTGGGCTGTGTGACCTTGGACAAGTGCCCTCCCTCTCTGGGCCTCAGGCTTCCCCTCAGTGATGTAGGAGGCCCTCTCACCGCTGCTGACCTCCCTCTTTATGCCAGGATACTTCCTCCACCAGGAAGCCCCTCCTTGCTCAGGAGCAGGGTCTGAGCCTGCGGTGACCGGTGGGGCTCCCTGTCTCATTCTCTCTTTAACCTGTGGTTGCCAGGGATGCCGCCCCCCAGAGACCCCAGAACCAGGCCCTATTTCCTGGGTCAAAATTCACTTTGTGGATTCCCCAGGACAGAGAAGACCTTATGAGCTCTGGAGCTGGATGCAGCTGGACCTGCACCGACTCTGCTCCTGCTGACCTGCACGGCGACACAAAGGTGGCCCCTGAGTGCCTCAGTGTGCTTTCCGTAAAGCAGGCTGTGGAGGGCTGTCACTACGGTTGGCTACAGGCAGTCTTTCAATAAATGCCTACTGTTCCTGTCCCCTAAGCCTCCCTCCTCCCACAACCCGGGTGGGGAGGAATTAGGATTTATTCACATGTGGACTCCTTTCCTCTTATCTCATAATGATCCTCGTGGTGGGGTAGTATCATTATCCCTATTTTGTAAATGAGGAAACTGAGGCACAGAGCAGTTGAGCCACTTAGCCTGGGTCACACAGCTGTATGGCAACCCTGATATGTGAAGAGTATGTAATCCCTACTGCTCTGCCACCTCCTTTCCTTTGCTGCCACTGTGTCCCAGGTGCTCTGTCTCCCAGGGGGCCCCGCCTGCCTCATGTCTGTGGCTGTCCCCCTGGGACAGGCCTCAGCTGCTGCTTGCCCCTCTCCTGGTCTCTGGAGCTGCAGATAAGAAGCCGAAGGCGCTGTTGACCCCGTCCAGATAACACACATCAGTGGGCCAGTGTGGCCCCTCCTGGTTGACACCCAAGGCATGTGGAGGAAGGGAGGAAGGGCCAGGGCTCAGAGAAGGGACAGGAGGCATTACGATTGGCTGCAGCAAGGCTGGCCGTGCAGGTGGAGACTCTTATCTCTCTGCCTCTGCCTTCTAGGGCCTCCAAGGAGGTAACTGGGACAGGGTGTCTCTGTGTTTGTCCAGGGCTGCACCGGGAACACTGCAGACCAGGTCACCAGGTGTGCACATGTGAGATACACCCAGCCTCCCACGCCCACTGCAGCGCCTTGCAGTGGAGGCCCCTCTGTCCTCCACCTGGTTGGTCCCAACACCTCGGACTCCAAGGGCCTCATCTCCATCTGGTCCTTCAGTCCTGCCTTCAAGCCAGGTGACAGGGAGACGCAGGCAAAGGTAGTGTTCTGACCCCAGAACTGGGTGGTGCAGGCTCAGCTGCTGCCGCCCGTCCCTCCCCAGCCTGGGCAAGAGCCCCGTCCAGGGTCCGGCCAATGCTGCTGCCTTGTGGATAATGGCCTGACCGTCCTAAGGGGAAGGGGCGGCTCAGGGTGGCTTTGTGTCTGAGTCCCCTCCAGCCACTAGGATGAAATCCTGCAGACCTGGCAGCGTGACTGGTGGGGGTTTATAAAATAATAGAAATGTATTGATCACAGTTCTGGAGGCCGCAAAGTTCAAGGTCAAGGTGATGACGCCTCAAACGTCTTCGCACTGCAACCTCACACGGCAGAGGGGCAAGCGTGGTCCCTGGGCGCCTCTTTCTTCAGGCAGGAATCCCCCCATTAGAGTTCTGTCCCCATGACCTAATCACCCGCTCTTAATACCATTGCTGTGGGGTCAGGGTTTCGACATAAATTTAGGGGGGACACGAGCATTCTGATGGTGGCACTTCCTGGGTCCCAAGTCTTCTGTTGTGTGCACACCTGTGACCCTGCACGCGTGTTTGCACGCACCTGAGCGCACTCGTACGCCCCTGTCCATCAGGAGCCTGCTTGGTGCGTTGCAATTTTGCACTTGACATTTATAATCCCGTCACCAGCCAGAGCTCCCGCCTCTAGGTCCTCAGTGAAGCGGGTCGAGGGTTGTGCCTGTGGGAGCGGGAAAGCTCCTGCCACTTCCCGGAATCCAGGGGAGGAGCACGTGACTCCCGCCTGAGCCAATCCGAGCATTGCATCTCCCCGGACCACAGCGATTGGCTCCAGGGTGGACCCAGCCTCCGAGTTGTCCAATCAGAATGGCTCCCGGGGTTTTGGCGGGGAAGCGGAGCATCCCTGGACCCTCCGATTTGGCAAGTCAGTAAATCCTGCTCTCCGTGTCGCCTGGGCTTGGGGAGTAGGGTGCGCGGTGGCCACGTGTCTCCAGTTGACTTGACCCGCTTTGGGCTGCCGGCCTGGCTCGAGTCTTATCTGGGCTTCGCTTTCAACAAAATGAGGGCAACCCTCGCTTTGAATCCACTTTTCTTCCTGCTCCAAGGGACCTGGGAATTCCCGCTGCTTTTACTGTAGAGCGAGGCAAAGCTCCCTGGGATGTTGCTGGCCGGCGGAGGCCAGGGATGGTAAAGATTGCAGGATTTTAAAGTCATGGTGGGCAAGGGTCTCTTGGAAGCGACTAATGCAAGGGGTGGGCAGGTCTGGGGGAGCCTGGAGCCCCCTCCACCGCTGGAGCACAAGCCCTTCAGGGAGGCAGTTCCCTCGTTGGAGGGGCTGGGAGGCAGCACCCTTCTTAACGTCTTCTCTCTAAGCCTCCTGGAGGCCGGCAGGGCTGTCTGCAGAGAGGGATGGGGGTGGTGAGGTCCAGAGAGGCACAGCTGTCCATGCTGGGACATCGAGGGCAGGGACGCAGGCTCTCCCCACTGCCCTGGCAGGGTGCTTTGTTCTCATGAGGACTCATTGGGGACCTCAGTGTCCTGCAGCTCTAGGGTCAGGCTGGGCACCTCGTGTCCCACGCTGGGAGTTTTGGGGAATCCATCCCAGACCCACACACCTGGTTTCTCTACATTGTGTTCCTGGTTCGTGTGTGGGGACTGGAAGGGTGGCGGCCATCTATGCTGGGGAAAAGTGCCCGGGGCCTCCAAGCAACATTGACCCCTGCCTGAGGGTCCTTTACCAGGGGTTTCTAAGTCCAGGGATGCAGCCAAAGCCCCACCCTCATGGAGCTTACGTTCCAGTGCAGAGATATGGACAAGGACAGGCCCCCAGTTAGAAATGTAACCTGTCACCTACTGAGAGCTGCTTCAAGGAAAGACGAGGCAGGGTGAGGAGGGAGAGAATGACAGGGACGAGGTGGGGACAGTTTTCTTGTGTTAAAGTCATCCTAAGTATCACGCAGTTCTGCTTATACAGTAGGCCAAGATGAGTTTTTAACAGATAAAGAAAAAAACTTAAATTTAAATGTAAGCACAATACTGCGTCCTCCCATCACCAGCCATTCCTTGACACTGTCTAACACGGGGTCTCTCTTCCATTTCCCCCAGATGGTCTAAAAGAAAAGTCTTGTTGGTTTGTGGAGGCAGGATCCAGTCTTGACAGAGTATTTGGTTAATTTGGTTCCTAAGTCTTTTGTCTATCACAGTTAGTTGAGCTGGTGGTGGTGGGAGGTCAAAGAAGCCCTCTTTGAAAAGGTGCAATCTGAGTCAAGGTCTGAAGGCAATGAAGGAGCAAGCCCTGTGGGGGAGGCAGGGGAAGAGCAGAGGGAGCAGGATGTGCAAAGGCCCTGAGGTAGAGTTGTGTGAGCAGGCCAGTGTGGCTGCAGGGGAGAGTAGGAGAAGATGGACAGGGGCCTGGTGGTGTACCTCAGGGTGTGGCACTTGCTTAGCATGTGTGAAACCCTGGGCTTGATCCCCACCACCACCACAAGAAAATAAAAAATTCAGTAAACAAAGAAAAGGTGGACAGAGAGGTAAAGGGTATACGGAGGTGGGGGGTAGACAGAAAGAAAACTTTGTTTTTTCCTCTGGGCATGAGGGAGAGTCTCATATGTGGCCCCATTGTGGCTGCCTCCCTGGGTCCTGTCCCCAGCCTTGGTCTCTATCTCCTGTCCCGTGCAAGCCTGACCTCTGCAGTGGACATGCTTGGTGTCCCTTCTCTGAATCATAGCCCCCTCACCAGGAGGGTGCAGAGAATCCCCAGCTGCCGAGGGTGCTGGCTGTGCCTGCATTGGCATCTTGTCCTGTGCCCTCCGTCTCCAGGCCCCTCCTCTCACCCGCCTTTGCAAATCACGCTGGGAATTCCCATCTAGACTCTGAGGGTCTAGGTGGACCCTCTCCCCACCCTGTGTCCCATCGGCCTCTCCCTGTTCCAGTGTTTGTGCTTTTTAAACTCCACCAAAAATGTCACGGGCAGGTTTCTCGCTCCGCTTCCAAACTCCCTGATAAATTCCACCAGCAGGGCAACCCCAGGAGAGGTTTTCTGGAGCAAGAAACCCCATAAATCACCCCGCTGCCACTCCGGCGTGGGCAATATCTTATGTAAAAAGGTGTTTCCTGGGAGCGCCACAGGCAGGAGAATCCTATTACAAGCCGCCCCATTAATTATCAAGAGTCAAGTCGACCCTTTCCTGCGATTTTTTATCTTAAGTCCGAAAACTGATTACCTTCCCCAATCCTTCCCCTACCAAAAAGATCTGAAGAATAAAATAAATGTTTCAAGAACAAATACCAAAGTTTCTCCTTTCAGAGGGGACCCGGCAGGGAGGGAGGCCGCTGGGCAGGGTCCTTTTCTCTTCCTTGGAGGTTGAAGTGGTCGGGTGCTGAGCCTGCGCCTGGTGCATTTCTTGGCCTCTTCGGCCCTTTCCCATGTTACAGATGGGGAAACTGAGGCTCGCCCGAGATGACATGTTGGCCCCTTCTTCTGAGATGGTGCGGTGGGCAGAAGATGGGCTTGGCTGGGTGTTGAAAGACCCAGGTTCAAGTCCCACCTCTCCTTACTGGATAGAACCCTGGGTAAGTGAATTAACCTCTCTGAACCTTAGTTTCTTCTTCTGCAAAATGAGGAATAAAAGCATCCTCCTTGGGACAAAGGACACCAGCCAGGCACGTCTCTTTCCTGGATGACAGGAGGCCACTGTGTCTTGATGCAGCCCCGTCTGTTTGCTACCCAGCGGCCAGACAACCAGTAAGAGGCAGATCCACGGACCTCTTCCCCCACTTAAACGGAGGATAAAGAGCTTCCCCTGACCTTCATCCTGCCCTTGCTGACCTTGGAGGTCTCCGTCTCCCTCTCTCCTTCCAGACGCCCAGCCGTGCCAGCCCTGTTCTCTTCCTAAAGCCCACCGAGTCTGTTCATTCCCCTGACCCGGGGTCTGGGCTGCACCCTGGGTCCTGCCTGCTCCTTCCCTAGATCTCAGCAGAGTCTGTGGCACCTCTCTCAACCCTGGACCCCCAGGTCACCTCCTAGGCAGGACCCTTCTCCTGCAGCCTGCTGCTCAGGGCAAGGCAGGGTCTAGGATGAGGCGAGAGCAACCCCTGTCCTGGAGCAGAAAGGAAGAGGTGCCCCAAACCTCCACTATAAAAAGGAAACGCTTTAAAAACTAAAATGGATGTAAACGATTCATGATGAATGAAATAGAAAACTTTAGGTAAAGACAGGAGCTCACCAGGCACTTGCATGGCTAACCTGTCCCCTCACCCCTATCCCAGGTCTATCAGAGCCTGTGTATCTAAAACGTGGCTTTTAGAGTCTAGTAAGATGGGGGCACACTTGTAATCCTAGTAACTTGGGAGGCTGAGGCAGGAGGATGGCATTGGAGGCCAGCCTCAGCAACTTAGAGAGACCCCTGTCTCGAAATGAAAAATAAAAAGGGCTGGGGATGTGGCTCAGGGGTAAAGTATCCCCAGGTTTAATCCCCAGTGCAAAGAAAAGAAAAATTAGTTTGATGTAATCTTGTTTGCAATATAGCTATAAACCATCACATCAGTTCCCATGAATAGACACAACTATTATGTATCAATTAAAAATAAATAACTTAAAAAGGTGGCCCTTTTGTTTGCAATGGGTTATTTTACATTCATTTTGATGCCTTGAGGTATTAGTTTTAAATGCTATTTATCTGGATTTCTGAGTTTGGGGTGTGCTCGCTTCAGTTCTGTACCCAGGGCCATTACCCACTTGCCTTCCTGTAGGCTGGTTGGGCCGAGCACCCCTCCTGGCTCCCGGTTACTCTCCACCCCACCCCCTCTCTTCCTATCTCTATTTGCAGTTTTTGTTGATTTTCTCCCTTGGTGACTGTCGTCTCTCTGAGCGGAATCTCAGCCCTGGGAGAACCAGGACCAGATCTGTTCACATCTGTGACTGAACCCAGAGGAGCAGCCAGTTCATGGGAGACCTTCCACAAATATTTGCTGAAGAGCTGAATGAACAATCAAATGAACAGAAGGTTCAGGAAGCCAGGTAGAGGGCTCCAGGGTTTCCAGTCCACCCCCCCTCCCACCCCCCATTTTCCACATGAGAAGTCTGTGGCCCAGAGAGGGTGAGGGACCCAGTCGCGGTCACACAGTAATACCATGGCAAAGCCAGTCTCAAACTGAAAACCCATGAGGCTGTGTGGTTACCACGGAGAGGTCTCTGGTCACCTGGAATGGGCCAGTTAGGGGACAGTTCTTTCTGAGTAGACGTTCCTGAAACATCCTCCCCTAACCCATCCGCCATCCTGGGTTTTGCCATATGGATGGGTCACCTTCACTCTCGTTCTCTGGTTCATAGTTTTCTAGAAGCCTCCGAGGCTGTTGGAAAGAAGACCTCATTAGCAGTGTAAGTGGACAAACAGGGTCACCTCCTAGAACCAGGCAACAGTGGAGACACCCGAGGATAAGGGGACAACATCGCTACATTGTCTCCAGCTCCACAGTGGCTGGGAAACAGGTGCGGCTGCCTAACACCCAGATGGGCTCTGGGGAGGGTGCACCTGGCGTCTCTGCAACTCCCGGCCCCAGGGTTGCCTGCCCTGCACCGAGGACACCCGTTCTGATGTCAAGGACCCCAAACCGCGTGGGAGGCCCACACCTGCTCCAGCTGGACCTGCTGCTGCCCGCTGTAGCCTGACGACCTTGCCAGCCTGGAAGGTGGTCCCCACCGTGAGGAGGGGGGGGTCTTCAGGTCCCTGGAGATAATATCAGGGCATCCCGCCCTCCCTGGTGTTTTGAATGGTCACAAACCTCACCACAAGTCAGGAACATTCAGCACGTTCAGAGTTCTGTGCAGCCACTTCTTCCTCTTCCAGTTCTAGAACATTCTCGGTTCTGCACAAGGACACCGGCACCTACTGAACTGCCACCCGGTCCCCCGCCCCTGGCAACCGCTGGTCAGCTCTCTGCGCCTGGGACTCCACCATCCTGGACATTCCCTATGAACAGAATCCTCCCGTGTGTGGCTTCCTGGTGACTGGCTTCTGCCACTTAGCACAACTTGGGGGTCCCTCCATGCCGTCCTATGTGCCACATCCTGTTCCTCTGGTCGTCTGTTAGTGGCACATTCCTTTTCAAACAGATTATTAAAATAGTCCCCCCCCAGATCTTGACCTTCGCTGTGCTACCCCCCGTTTCCCACCAGACAGCAGAGAGACTCTTGAAGAAGGTTCTGGAAGATGGTAGTTTTTTTGTCTGTGGAATCTGTGACGTTATTCTTTGTTTTTTAAAAAAAAAGCTCCAAGCACTTCTTCAAAGACGAAAATAGAATTGCCAAGAAGAACGGCAGCATCAATCCATGGAAATTAGTGTAACTATGTTATTATTTTTTCATTCATGTTATTAACTCAGTGACTTTCCTCATACCAGGGACTGTTGGGATTTTGATATATGTGGCCGTCTTTCCTCCTAACCATGAGGCTTGAGGTTAGATATTGTTATATCCTTTTTATAGGTGGCAAAGCAGAGGCTCAGAGAGGTTGAGTACCAACCTCAGGTCACACAGCCCCTGGGCTCAGGCTGTGAGCAGCCTGATAACGTGTCACAGGTACAGTGTGGGTTGAGATGAGGACACATGGACAGAGGTGTCCAGGAGGGCCAGCTACTTCATCTTCACTTGGTCAGTTTGACCAGCATTAGGGTCTCCCTCAGTTCTTTCTAAGCAAAGAGAATTTTTACCCTCAGATTCGGCCCCAGTGAAAATGGACCACTGAGGGTCTGGAGGTGATGTCTAAGCCGATGCTTCAGGAAATCAATGTGTCCACAGATACCTGGGGGCCACCACTTCCAGGTACTGCTGCTGCTGTTGGCATTCCTGAGATGGAACTTTGGGTTGCAAGGGGCTAGCAGATTTGAATTCTGCTCCCACGTCCACTGTGAGCTCTCTGTGGGGCTTTAGGCGGCTCTCTTGCCCTCTCTGAGCCTCTGCTTCTTTCTTTGATTAATGAGGAGGGGACACTGATTGTCCCCTTCTAGAACATTCTCTGAAGAGTTAGAAACCACATACAGGGGCTGTGTCGTGGCTTCTGTAATTTGCCAGAAAGCCACGCCACCTGCTAGGGTGAGGGGTGTCCTCCTAGAGTCCCCGGGAACCCATCAGCAGGTGACGGGAGGTGGTTGCGGGCAGGTGGGGATGGTCCTGAGCCCTGGCATCGAAACCAGCAGGCAGAGCCCAGGGGTGGCGTGGCCCTGGAGGAGCGGCTGGAGAGGTCTCTGTTCATCATCGAAATGGCGCATTTGCAATGATCGGTTGCCCAGGTGTTAATAACGCTAATGGCAGAGGAAGGGTAAACTTGGTCACTCGGCTGAACAGAGAAATATGCAGAGAAGCGCTGGGGTTTCCATAAATCAGCCGCGTGCCGCGCGACCAGGGAGGCAGGACTTAAAATTCCAGTCAGGAGATGGGCATTCTCGGGATCTGAGCGGGAGAGGTAATTTATTCTGTTTATATCTTTTTACTGCACTACAGGACTTGGGAGCAGGGCCCTCCGCAGCCATTCTGCATTTTAAATATTAGTCCTGAGCACGGGGGGCCGGCCCTCGTGCTCCGCGGGGCATTTATTTGGGGGCAGCAGAAGAGGGACAGGGACGGCAGTGAGGGGGTTGGGAGAGGTGGGGTTGAACTGGTGTTGGCCTGAATTAGGGGTGGTGGGGACAGGTGACAGCCCCTTTTTCCAGAGCTGGGGGGACGTCCCACCTCCACACCTTACAGTGGTTTTTTTCCCCACCTTCTTGGAAGCCTTTTATTTTTAAATGATAATAGATCCAGGCGATGGGGAGATAGAAGATGAACGGATACATTAATAGAGAAGGAGAGGGACAAGGACATCCGGGGCAGGGGGAGAACAAGGGCAGCCTGGAGAGGCCAGGTCCTCGGGTCTCTGACCTTGGCAATCTGCCTACGCCCTTTGCCCTTCGAGCCAGCTGCTGTTCAAACGTGGAGGGGGCTTTTTAACAAACCCAGTGGAGGTGCTAGAGGAAGAACCAGCATTGGCCGGGTCCTCTCTAGAAGACCCCCCTCCCTGGTCACCGCCTTCCCTCATTCGCTCATTCATTCACTCACTCGCCCAGCCATCTTCCCATCCGCCGGTTTGTGTCATTAGACATCTGTGCAGGGCTCTGTCCCGCACCCAGGGGCAGCACAGATTCTCAAAGCAGAAAAGCCTTGATTCAAAACCCGGTCCGGCCCCATCCACAGCTCACTTTACCCCTTGGACCTCAGGCTCTTCTTCTGTGAAGTGGGGATAACAACACTCATTCAGAAGAGGGTCATGAGGTTTAAGGGGAACTCTCGTCAAGGGGTCCAGGCAAGCAGAATCCTGTAGGGCTGGTCGGGGGAAGCTCCATCTAGGCAAAGCCGCCTTGGTGGGGTGGGCCTTGGCGTATACGCCATTTTATCAAACACCCCCTCCCGTCATACTAAGAAGACGGCGGTGGGTGCTGAATCTGGATTCTAGAGCCCTCCCCAGAGACCTTGATGGGGACCCCCAGGTTATCTAGGGATCTCCTGATTCTGCTCCCCGCACACTAAAGTCACAGGCACCTGAATGGCAGGAATGTGCTGTGTGACGTGGGCCCACCTGGGTAGGGATGGGGGCATGGGGTTTTTGTGTCCATGGGGGTTGTGGGGGAGGGGTGTGCACACGTGTATACAGGCCGGCGGGTGTGTGTTCACACACTGTTCTGAGCACACATATGTCACTGTGGGTGCCTGCCACGCACTTGCCTGTATCCACGTGTGTCTGCATATGCAGAGGCTTGGGGGGGGCGGTGTCCATGTGCCCGGTAATGCCGTCTGCAGGTGGTTTCTATTGTACACACATGTTTGCATGGGCGCATGAGCTTGCGCGTGCCCACACGTGTCTCTGGTGTGTGTGTGTGTGTGTGTGTGGGCACCTAAAGGGGGTAGCGGAGTCTGCTGCCACATTGATGAGCTCGCTGACGCCTCTGGGCACAGGTATCTCCTTCAGGCAGGTGGCTGGGTGACAGGACACCGTGGGGCCTGGGCAGTAGCGGTGGCACCCCTGAGGGGTGTTCCTCCTGGAGCAGGCATCCTCCCTCCCTCCCTCTCCCTCTCCCCCTCTCTGCCTAGCCCTCCTCCATCTTCCTCCCCCTCCCCCTCCCTCCCCCCCTCCCTGCCTCTGTCACTCTGTCACAGCCTGTTCCTGGAGGAGCAGGGGTGGGGGCAGGTCCTCTTTTTCCCAGCTTTCCCTGTCTCTGGTGACACAGCCCCTCTGCAAAATCCATACGTGCGCAGGAGTCACCAGGAACCCAGCAGGGTCGGGGTCCACCTTGCAAATTTTCCTCTGGCCTCTAGAGTCCATTTCCCTGGGGCACCGCCGAGGAAGAGAAGCCCACCCCAGTGCTGGGATTGAATCTCTGCTCTGTTACTCCCCAGCTGTGTGACCGTGGGCAAGTCCCTTGACCTCTTCGAGCATCCTGGTGGGACAAATAATACCTTCCCTGATACAAGTCCAAACAGCCAGCCACCGCAGTACTCATTCCAACAGGGAGGAAGTGGTGGGCACCGGAAGCTAACCCAAGCGTCTCCACTACAGAATTATCTAAACACACACGCACACGCGCGTGCACACACACAACACACACGCACACGCAGCTCACCCATTCAAGGGATTTTAAGCAATCACAGGGGATGATATAACTCTGATTATGATCAGTTCATGAACCTGGAAGATGTTGCTGGATGAGCCAGAGCAAGTGACCCCAGGGCGCCCTCAGGGCACCATTTCTAGTTTCAAAATGAGGGGGAAAAAATTAAAAAGCCAGGGAGGAAACGCACCCACCCCAGGACCACAGGGCTCCACACGCTGGACGACGCCATTTTCTTCTTTTTGTGCGTCTGAAATTTCAACAATTTCCGCAGTGAGCAAGCAGCACCCCAAGTGAGGGTGACGAGGGACGCTAGGCACCTATTTTTATCTAGTTCACCTATTTTCCTAACCCTCTAGTGCCTGAGTGGAAAGGGGGTGTAAGCAGCTGTCCCTCCAAACCCCACTTTCGCAAGTCAGGAAAGTGAGCAAAGAGGGTTGGAGGGGCTTGTTTGGGGGTAGTGGCCTCGGGCCCCCTAAATCTCCCACAGCCCTCTTTCTGCCCTGCTTTCCCCAAGGACATAAAATGTACCCGGGACTGGGGAGCGCCCCAGCACTGTTCCCCAGGGGGCCCTTGGGTACTAAGGCAGCCTTGCAGATAAAGCGCGGGCTCCTGGGGCCGGCTCCCTTTTCTTCCCTCCTCCATCTTTCTGTTTTGTTTTGGTTTTGGCCAAAGTAAGGGAACATGCACAGGAGTGAAGCTGGAGTCCTGTTCACGTGTCGGAAAAACACCCATCACACATGCATTCACACATCAGGTCTTCTGCGGATGCACACACAGGCCCACTGTGTGCTTGAGCCGGCTTGTGGTCACGCTGGGCCTTACTTCAGGATGGGGAGACCTGGCCTGGCTGTAGCAACCATCAAAAACTGGCCACCGCTTTCACCAACCCAGTGGGCACCCCACAACTGCCCCTTTGATGAGGAGAGGCCTTTGTACCCACTGAGTCTGTTCCAGGCAGGAGAGAACAATGGTCTCATTCACTCCGTCAAGGTAAGCACAACCAAAGGAAGGAGAAATCAGAGACAAAAGAAAGCCACACAGCGCGGAGGGAAAAAAAGAAATTTTTTTTATTAATCTTTCTTAAAAAACGTTGATTTTTTTTTTGTTTTTGTTTTTTTTGTTTTTTTAGGTAAACCTCTTTCTGCCTCCCCTCCCCACTCTGCCCACCCTCCCTCTTAAAAATATAAAAATGTCCAGCCCCCAGAGAACTAGAGTACAATAAATAAACAGTAAACACAAAAACATACTTTATTTGTTTCTTCTTTATACAAAATAAGGAAACTAGAAGCGTTCGACTTCCAAAAAAGTATAATATTGTACATCCTGACGGCCCAACTCCAGGCCCTGGGGCAGGGAGGGTGGTCTGCGGGCCAGAGCCCAGCAACTTGGTGCCTCGCCCAGGGGCAGAAGTGGGCGGTGTTCGAGTCCAACCTGGACCCCCAGGCTCAAAATTAATGTCAAAGGAAGGAAGGGCAGAGAGCTGGCCCCTCTGGCCACATCCCCACAGCCCCACATCCTGGAAGAGCTGACCTTGAGCCTTCGTATTGGCCACCAGGGGGCGCCAGCCTGCAGGTGGCTCTGTCTCCCCGGGTCCCCCTGATGGAGTGTGTGCCTCTCTCGCTCGCCCTCTCCATCTTCTCTCTCTGCCTGACGCTTTCCTCATCTCTCTCTCTCTCTTTCTCTCCCTTTCAATCTCTCCTTTTTCTTATCAAAAAAAAAAATTTAAAGATGGAGAAAGCAGAGCGAGAAATGAGATTACAAAATGCCACTCGGATTGCAGAGAGAGAGGGAGGGGGAAAAAAACCCACCGTCTCCGCCCCTGGCCTCACCCCCTCTCCGTCCAAAGAGCTGGTGGGAGGGTGGGGGCCGCGATCCAGAGCGTGCTTGGAATCTCTTGACCCTCCGGAATATTGACTTTGGTCCCAAGAAATTGCTCACGGCTGCCCGGAGAGCGCTGGCGGGCGGCTGGCTGAAGCTGGAGAGCCCCCGGGGTGCAGATGGGGGTCGGCCCCCCTCGGCGCCCAGCCGAGGAGCAGCTTCCAGTTGGGTGCGGACCCGAGAGAGAACCCCTGAGGGAGATCCGGGCCGCGTCCGCGTCGGGCGTTTTGGTTTCGGAGGCTGCGTCCGGGCTGCGCCCCTGGGGGCCGTGCGCAGGGGCGGCCCGGCCGCGGCCTTACCACACGGCGGCCTCGTTGAGCTCGGGGTTGGGGTGCGACAGGGGTCCGCTGTAGCCGCTGGTGCCGCTCATGGGGAAGGGCGGGCTGGGCCCGCCGCTGAACACCTCGCCGGGCATGGGGTGCAGCGCGCCCGGCAGCCCCGGCTCGGGGCTCGGCGTGTCCGGGTGCGAGATCATGTCGGTGAACCTGGGGTTGTCGGCGGCGTGCGGGCCGGCGAGCGGCGGCTCCAGCGCGCCCAGCGGCGTCGATCCGGGCCCCGAGGCAGCCAGGAAGCTCGAGTCGGCCGGGGACTGCGCCTGCGACGGCGGGCCGTGCGCGAAGAAGTCATAGTTGCTTCCCGGCGCGTAGTAGTCGCCTTGGTAGTCTGCGGGAGGGAAGCGGGAGGGGAGAGGCAGCAATGAGACACCGCCACGTCCCGGAGGGGCCCGCGGGATCCCGGGAGGAGGCCCCCTGAGACCAAAGCCTGCCTGGGACGCATCGACGTGGTCACCGGCGCAAAAGACCTTACAGACGCGAGAGGGGGCGTTAGTGGGGGACAGCGCGACAATAACTCGAGGTCAGAGACCCAAGGCGGTCTGCAGAGACTGAGGGAGAATGAGGTTCGGGCCCCTGGAGATTGGGGAGGACGCAGCAGACCCTCGGGTAAGGCTGGGGAGAAAGATAATGAGAAATACTCGAGATTGCGAGGGACAGCGGCAAGAGAGGCAGAGCGACCCAGGAGACAGACCCGGAATGAGGCAAATCTTCAAGTCCCAGAGGCGGAGGGGGACAGCAGTGGTTAGAGACGCAGAGACAGCGAAGGACTCCAGAGTCTTAGAGTCCGGGAGGGGCACGGGCAGAGGCATGGGGGAAGGCCGAGGCTAGTGGAAAGCGCAAGAGGCACAGCAGCGGGGAGTCACCAGACTTGGAGACCCAGAGATGCCGAGGATCGGGACAGAAAAGCAAGGGCCGGATAGGGATCGGAGGTCGAGTAAGAGTCCTGGCTAGAGATAGGACAGAAAACCGAGGGTGGCCGGCGAAAGGCTTAGGAGCAAGACGCAAGATGAAGAGGCAGATGCGCCCAGAGATCGTGAGACAGTGGGCCAGCGAGATGAGCCCAAGAAACCGCTGGAGACGCTGAGGCAGGGGAAGGAGCCGGGTGGTAATAAATGAGCGAAACTCGGGCAGCGGGGCCACAGAGGGGCTGTCCAGTTGAGCTCCCAGAGCTAACCTGGACACAGAGTGGGCAGGCCACCCGAGCCCCTTCTCTTCCGCCCCTGAGCCCCACCGACCTGGTCGGGTCTTTTGCCTTGCCAACCACAGCCCCCGCAACCCTCCTGGTGGAGGCGGGAGAATGTAGGCTCTGTTTGAACCGCTTTGCTAGCCTGGAACAGAGAAACTGAGCCCTGGCCACTCGGCAAATAAGGAGAACATTGGAAGGCACCTGGGGTGGTGGCTTGGTTCTCCAGTTTCATTCTGGGTGCACAGGCCAGGGCACCAGGTTCTGAATCATTGGTGAAGGTTTAATCCTTTGCAGAAGCTAATGAGATCTACCTGCTCTCTCGCAAGAAAAAAACTGACAGATGCGTATTTCCCTGACACATCCAGGGGTTCCAGGACTCCAGGCCACAGGTCATCCTCCAACAACAAATTGTTTCTGCATCAACCCTTGGGCCTCCTTCCACAGCCTCTCCTCCAGGTCTTTGGGGACAGCATGCTTCCCTCCCCACTTGGGCCCCTCAAGTATTAGGGTATGGCACCCTTTTGAAAGGAGCACTTTGTAGCCTGCTCTAGTGTCAACAACCCGCTTTGTACGGTGGGAAAACCAGCTACTCCATAAGCCAGGGTCTCTTCTGCAAACCCACTCCTCCTACTCAGTCCTGGAGTCTCGGTCACAGGCCAAGTTTCAGACGCCCTCCCCCCTCACCACCGCCCTCCGCCCCCTTTCTTCTCCAAACCCTGAAATCTGTCCAAAATGGGGGGTGGTGTCTGGAGGCGCGCCCTGGAGACAGCTTAGGCTATGGCTAAAACCCTCGCCGGTTACTTTTTTTTTTTTTTTTAACTACAAATTCCATTCTCCCCGGAAAGTGAAGGAAAAGGTTCAGAAAAGCGAATTTGGGCCCTAAACGGACGGAGATGGGGACGACCGCGGCCCGCGGCGAGCCGGCAAACCAGCGAAGGCCGCGGCCCCCGCGCGGTGCGCGCCGCCTCCGCCCATATGGCGGCCGGGCCGGAGGTAATTGGAACAAACGCCGTCTGAAAAGGGCACAAAAGCCGCAGCTGGGGCTTTGTCCGCGCTCCCACGGGGAGCCGCCGGCCCCGCCGCCCGGCCCCTTTCTCGCCCGCTGCCGGCCGCCACCGCCGGGATCTCCCAGCGCGGATTAGGCGGGGCTGCCTCGCTGGGGGCTGGGGAGTCCGGTCCCCCGCTTCATTCCGGGATAAGAGGGGCCCCGGTGTCCTGCCCCCCACCCCCAGCAGGCGCGCAGGGAGAGGAGGCGGCGGGATTGGTGCGGGGCGCCCCGGTTCTCCGGTAAACTTTGGTTAATTACTCAGGCGGGGAAAAATTCCGGGTCAGTACCGCCCCCCGCACCTCCCCGCTCCCGCCCGAGGTTTTGTGCAGGTGCAACGAGTGGGTGAGTGGAGACCCCGGAGAACACACCCACAATCTGGACTGTCCAGGGCTGGGCAGCGGGGGCTCCCTAATACGTGCCCCGGAGGCCGGTCACCGGGTTCTCTTACCTCCCTCCTGGAGGCCTGGCTCCTGCCTTCCCTCCCTTCCCTGCTTTGTCCCTGGATCTAGTTTTTAAAGGGCAGTTGCCTTTCTCAAACTGGGTTACTATCCCAGAGCAGGCCCGCAGCGGAGTCCTGCAGAGGTGTGCAGGCTCTCAGATTAGGCGCTCCCCTAGCTCCGCGAGCTGAGGCTCATGAATAAGGAGAAGAAGGAGTTTTCTCTACCCCCCACCCCCCAACAGCGCTGCTAGTCCCCTGAGCAAAGGACTCAGTGTGCGGGAGATGAGGTGGGAGTGGGCAGTTGGGATGGGTCAGCAAGCCCTTGTGAGGGGAAGGAGGTGGGGGAGAGGAGGAGGGGAGGAGAAGAAAGGGCGAGACCAAGTGGGGCGCCCACCCCAGGCTGAGACTGGTAATGCTGAATTTTGGAATTTTTCCCTCGGCAATTGGGGTCTCAATCTCTCCAGACCTAAAGATGGGAAAGTGGACATCAAGCGGCCCCCAATCCAGATGAATCCCTGCCTGTCTGGGACTGGAACGAGGGCCCAGAGCAACTGCTGGCTTGTGGGCTAACAGGGCCAGACTCACGGGCCACGGGCCCCTCCCGCAGCAAAACAGGAACTACTGCACTGCAAGCCGGGAGGACGCGGCCCAGGGAGGAGGAGGCCGGAGGGACTCTGAGCACTATCTCAAGCAGGGTTCCAGCTTCTGCCAAGTACACCAGGCACCTGGGCAAGGGCAGCCGGAGGGCTGTATGTTCCCGGGGCGCAGGTTCTTGTGGATTTGCCACTGACCGCATTATACTGAGGCCCAGGGAAGGTGGGGGTCTCTGGGTCTCTTTCTGGGTGTGTCTCGGTGACAGTGTGTGGGGAGTTGAGTGTACCTGTTGTGCGGGGGTTCTGTGTAACCCTCCCTCTACTACCACATCCCGGCAGTCTCTGAATGAAAGCAAGCGCGCGGGCCCACGTGTCCTGGGGTGGTAGGTGAGGACAAGTGTCATGCTCTCCCGTGTGGTTATCTGTATATCACTGTGCCTGCTTTTGTCCAGGAGGTATCTGTGGATAAGGGTGCCCGAGTTGCTGTCTGTCTGTCCAGGGGTGTCCTTGATCGTGTGTCAATGAGAGGGAGCCAGGGGTGTACCCAGGTGCCCAACAGTGCGGCTGGGGGTGGAGCCGTACTTCCCCGCGCGCCCCTTACCTCCATAGTAGGTGTACGGGGTGGACCCCAACATCTCGGACTCGTCCAAGCGGCCCCCCAGCGGACGCATGCGCCGTGGACTCCGGAAGAAGGCGTGTCTCCGGGCGCCCAGCGCGCTCAGCTGTTTCATCCGGCGTTCTTTGGACCGTCGGTTCTGAAACCACACCTAGGAAGGAATTTGGGGCTGTGAGCTCGGGGTCAGGGGTGCCCTCGCTCCTCCCCTTGCCCGGGCTGCCCCTGCTGGAGCCCAGCGCCTTTTGCGCGCCACGACTCCCTTGAGGCGGGGGCCCGGTCGGATTAGGCCGGTAGGGGTGGAGAAGGGCCTCGGCGAACCAGCCAAGGGTGAAGGATTTCGCGGACCCGTGGGGCGACTCATAAAGACTTGGGCTTCCCGGTCCTCCGCTCGCCCGCGGCCTGACGGCTTTATAAAGGCCTCCCGCCCGGCAAGCTCTCGCCTCGGCTCCGGAGCCAGCCGGGCTCTGGCCGTTTGTCTGTCTGCCAGCGCATCGGTTGGGGCCGGGCATAGCTTTTCTTCGCTGGGAAGATAGGAGGGTGGGAGGGAAGGAGGGGGGTCCTGGACCCCAAAGAGGCTTAAAACCTTCGCTGAACAGGGTGGGGAGCGGAATTCAGAGAGGCAAAGTGGCCAGGTCCACTGTGACATCTTCAGGAGGACAGCGGGGCGGGACTGACTCTTTTGGCTCCAAGTTCCCCACCTCGCGCGGTGCCCAGCTGTCCCCGACCTCGGGTGCACTGTCTGTCCCTAGATCAGAACCCTGCACGTTTCTTAGACGAGGAGGCTGGGTGGAGGCTTCTTTCGAAGAGACTCCCGGCCCCGCGCCCCAGTACCGATGGAGAGGAGTGACCCGACCCCGGCCGCACCTGGATGACACGCATGTTGAGGCCAGTCTCCTGAGCCAGCTGCTCGCGGATGTGGCGTGTGGGCTTGGGCGTGGCGGCGAAGGCGGCCTTGAGCGTCTCCAGCTGTTTGGCTTTGATGGTGGTGCGCGGGCCGCGCCGCTTGGTGCCCGAGTTCTGCTCCTCATTCTCGTTGTTGGCCGTCTCTTTGTCCGACGAGGTCGAGTTGTCCGTCTCCTTGGGGTCGTCCTGCAGGGGGTCCTGGAGGTCCGGGGACAAACTGCGGTCCGTACAGGATGACACTGCGGGCGGACGGATGGGAAGGGGGACAGCGGTGGTCAGCGGCCGGTTCCATCCGGACCAGGCTACCGCCGGCCGGCCCGGGGTTCCTTCCCGAACCTGCGACAGCCCCTCCCCCCGGGACCCGGCGCCCGCCCACTCTCTCCAGGCGGGGCTGGGCCTTTGAAACCGCCCTTCTCAATCTCAGCCCATCTCAGCTGGGGTCCGGGTACAGAGGGCACGCTCTCTAGAAAACCCACCTTCTTGGAGAGGGGACAGAGCAGTGTGCAGCCCCCCTTCCACCTCCTTTCCTTTCCGCCCTTCCTCCAAATCCCAGAGAATGTCCTCCCAATGCATCTAGAAATTGCCAGGATCCCAAATGACAGAGAGTGAATTGTGCAGTTTCAAATTTGAGGGAGGAGAACTTGGAAAAGGCTCCTGAATTGGAGGAGGGTGCACCCAGCTTCCCTGCAGGACAGGCTCCGAATATCCTGTCTTCCCCGGTCTTTAATAACCCTCTCCCGACCCTAGAACGGCTCAGCGGGTGAGTTAGGATGATGAGCTCTGAGCCCAGTACAGACCCAGGAACCGGGGGAGGCAGAGTGCGCCAGACCCGGGAGTGTGCTAGGGCCACCGGCCAGGGAAAGGCAGAGGCCTCCATACCCGAGTTGAGGCTGCCCTCCTTGAGGCTGGAGGAGCTCAGGTAGTCATCTTTGCACACAAACTTGTTCTCGTCGATGACGTAGAGCTCTTCACCCGTGGACAGCTGCTTGTTGCACACCATGCAGGTGAAGCAGTTGAGGTGGAAGACTTTGCTCCGGGCTTTGCGCACCAGGTCGCTGGGGGAGATGCCCTGTGCGCATCCTGCACACTTTGTGCCGAAACGCCTGTGGGACACAAGGTGTCCGTCACATTCAGGTGGGCCTAGTGTCCAGTCCCCCTGATTCCTTCCCATTGCCACGGCTTTCCAAAGGCCTCTATTTCCACATCTGTGCAACAGAACCCTAATTCCGTCCTCCCTGTCTAGAGCAGGAGAAGTGGGACAAATGGTCTGGGCTGTTTTGGGGATGGGGACTGTCCTGTCTCTAGGGGGTTGATTCAGACTCTACTGGGCTGTGAAGCAAGGAGCAGTGGGTGCAGCCTGAAACCAAGTCACAGCTCAGAGCATCCCAAGATGCCTTCTTGTCCCCCACATCCCAGCCGGATCTGTTTGGGTTGCCCCGGGAGTCCATGCTCTCGAGGTCTGGCGGGGTTCAAAGCCTGGCAGGCTGGGTTGAGATCACATCTTTGCTTTGCCTCCTGGATCCTTTCTAGTCTTCTGAGGCCCAGGTAGGGCCAATCTGCCTGGCCAGCTGGCCCTAGCAGTGGGGGTGGGGAGCCCCTTTCCAGGGCTGGACTTGAGCAAGAAGGAGGGAACCTTCTGCTAATTCCCAGCACAAACTGGGAGCCTTTCCTTTTTGAACCATGGAATCAGCCGGATCTAGCCGGGAGCTGTGGACAGCAGGGCCTAAGCGGAGTAGGGACTGAGTTTCAGCCCCACCCCCACCTCTGGCCCTGGCAGGGAGCAGGAGAATGTGACCAGAAAGCCATCCAGAATGCTGCAGGCCAGGACCTGGATTCCCTCTTTCCCTACTTCCAGAGCTAATTCCTTTTCTCCCTGGCTTTGCACTCTGGGAGAAAGAGGCCTCCCCCAGGACGGGTAGTGTAAGCTCTCAATGGGAGGGGTGAGGTGCAGGGTGTGTGTGGGGGGAGGGCTCAGGACTCTGGGGACCCCACATCCACTCACACCCATGTCTCTAAACAGGGTGAATTTGGGTGACATTGATGTAGTGAGGGCATTAGAAGCCATAAGTCACTTTTGGCCTTATCCGGCAGCGTAATTGGCCATATGCACCTTATCAAAAATCATTAGGCGCTTTGCAAGCACCGCCACATTAGCAGCGCGGGCCTCGGGGCCGGGGAGTTTACACGTGTAAAGGCGCGGCTGACATTTTCTCCTATTCAAATTCCCTGGTGCCGGGTGCTGGGGCCGGCAGGCTGCCTTTCTCTGTGGTGCTAATCACACCCCCCCCCCCTTCCCTCAGCGCCTGGAATTTGCACTCACAAAGCTGGCTCTGGTGCCCAATAGAAGCAGGCAGGCTAAGCTGCCCAAAACCCAGCCCTGCAGGATTCTAGGCTGCCCCTCAGCTTTCCCAACTGGGGAAACTGAGGCCCAGAGAAGTGAGCCGTCCTGGTCTGTGGGCCCCAAACAGATCGGGAGGTAGGTGCCACAGCCCGGGCTAGACTTCCAAGATCCCGGCTCCCATCCTCCATTTCGTTGGTGCTGTTCAACATGGGAGGCAATGTTTAAGGGGTTGGGGGAATGGAAGGACAAATTCCTTCTGCCCGTAGCCAGGGCCGACCTTCCCGACCTTCCCGTGGAGCCGGGAAGTTTCTCTGTGTCCAGGAGGGCACCCTGTCTTGTGCATTCTGCTGAAGGGAGAAGCCTCCAGAGGCCCCTAACTCTGGGGAGAACCGTTCTCCCTCGAATGGGGTTTGACGCGTGTGTCCTGGGCTTGCAGCGTTGGGCAGGGGAAGGGACGGATGGAGAGCAAGTTTCTCAGGGGCTTCCTCCCCTGCCCTCTGCACCGACCCCCCTGGAGGGGCAGGGCAGGCCGGGCAGCTGGCCGCGTCCTTCTTCCTCCGCCTGGGCTCGGCCCTTTCCGGGACCGAGGACAGTGAGCAGAGGGCCTTTGCTCCTCGCTACGCTCGTGAGCCCGGGAGGCTGGGATGGGCAACCTGGTCCCCCTTCCCCTGCGCCCTGGTGGAGCGCGGGCAGGGCGGGCTCTTACCTGAAGAAGTCATTTTTGCAGTAGAGCTTGCCCTCGCGCGAGAAGCACTTCTCCGAGAGGTTGGTTTTGCACTCGCAGCACTGAACACATTTGATGTGCCACGCGCGGTCCAGCACGTTCAGCAGAAAGCGGTCGAGGATGGGCCGCTCGCAACCGGCACAGTGCACCATCATAGCCCCGCGCCCTGGCGGCTCCGGCCGCCTCGCCGTCCCTAGGGGCCGCTGGCCCTTGGGCCTCCGGGCCCCGCGGCTGTTCTCCGCCTCTTGTCGCCGCCGCCGCCGCCCGGCGAGTCCGGTCCGGACCTAGACTCAGCCAGTCAAGTCCTTGGACGATCTCTGGCCTGGCTCTGGGCTGCCCAGAGTGGGTTGGTGGGGGGCGGCGTTCACAACCTCATGTCCCAGTTGCGCGCGCCCCGGCGCCTGTTCCGGGCTCCCCCAGGTGTCTCCGGTGGCTGCTAGCCTCGGCACTGCCGGGCGGCTTTCCCCGGTGGCGAAGGCGCCGGCACTTTCCCCCACTTTCAAGCGGTCCCGATCCTCATCTTTGTCTGGCCGCCGCCTAATTCGCGCATCCTTATTCAGATTTGGTGACGTGGCGCGGCACGTAGGGGGCCCAGCGGCCAATGGGCGCGCCGTGGCCATGGCAACCTCTTAAATTTATAGCATATCTAAATTGGCTACAGCGTTGCGGTCCGGACAGAGCAAAAAAAACAAGGCATCCGTATTGTTGAGTATTAGCTTCTACCTGGTTCGGAGGCTAAGTAAGTATTTACCTTCCAGTTTGGGGCTGGGGGAGGGGTGCGGGGCGCGCGACACGAACACGGACTTTTTCTTCCTCTCTCCTCGCCAATATTTGGGGACCGGGGTTTCAAGGCCTAGTCAGGGAGGGGCCTCCCTTCCCGTTTTGCCATCCCTGGAACTTGCAGAAGTTGCCAGAGGCCGGGAGCGCGCTCTAGTCCGCCTCCCCTTCCCCTGCCCAGCCCCACCCCCATTGGACTTCTGCACTCCGGTGCCCCCGGGGTCTGAGCCCTGGAGCTGCGACAACGCGGTTCTCTGGACTCTAGATTCTTTTGTCATACACTAAGCTGGGGCCCAGCCGGGCCTTTCTCATGGAAAGAGTGGAGGCCACGCGGCTTGGGTAGCTTTCCCAGCCTGGCCACAGGGCCCAGGCCTCTGCCCAGACCCAAGTTGGGGCGGTGTATGTGTGTGTGTGTCGCCTGATCCCCTACGCCAGAGTTTCAGGCCTGAGCGCAGCGGTCACTCAGCTCAGAGAGTTGTAGAGGGGGGCGGTGAGGTCCACCCTGGATGGGTCTCCACTCAGGCGACTCAGAGACTCAGAGGTGACCCTCACCACATATCTCCTTTCCCGGCCACACCTTCCAGATTCCAGATCAGTAGGTCCAGGCGCCAAGGTGAGTGGGTGGCCCCACCGGAGCAGAGAGGCTGGGGATTACTTGGGCACTGTTCTCACTCATCCCACCAGCCGGCGGCTGTGTGTGAAGTTGGGCCCTTCACAGGGCCCGGGAGGAGCAGCCCCAGGCTTTCCTAGCTCCACAAGACTCTGAGTTTGTGGGCAATATGTTTGTTTGTGTGCGTATATGTGTCCCCGAAGGTCTTGGAGGGGGGAGTGTGTGGGCTTGAGAGGGATGAGAAGAGACCAGGGCTTTTTTTTCCCCCCTCTTGAAGGCCATCCTGGCCACCCTCAGGAGCCTCCAAGCTGGGGAGGATGGGACTGTGTCTCTCAGATATTTGTTCTGCTCCTGGGCTGCTCAGAGTGGGTTGGTGGGAGGGCCGTGTTCACAAGAGGGCTGATGGGTAGGGCTTGGGCCCAGAAGACTGTTGTGCCAAGACTTGGCATCGAATGTTTGTTTGGGTGGACTCCCTGAGCTTGTTAGTGTATATTTGCTGTTTGGAGATTGCAATATTTTCATCTGTTTATAGTCTGTTCATTTTGGGAGTGCATTTTGGTATGTGTTTTTCTGTGTGTGTGCAAAAATGCATGTTTATAACTGCGTATGGTCCTCCTAATATTTGTGTGTGAGTGTGTGCGTTTTGGTGTTTGTGTGTGTGTGCTTACGTGAGGCAGCATGAATGTGAGGATGTTTGTATATGTCAGTGTGTTTGTGGAAGATTATTTCTATGTGTGCGTGTTAACACTGATGTGAAAGTAAACTCTAAAAAATCTGTGTGTGTGTGTGTGTGTGTGTGTGTGTGTGTGTGTAGATGAGACTCTGCAGGTTTGAGACCCTCCCTGTGTGTGACTGAGGTCTGGCTTGGGCATTTGGAGTGCAGAATTTTGTAGATCTGGGTGCCGTCACTGCAAGTGCCTGCCTGTGTGTTCAGACAGCAAATTTTTGTTTATGTGACTCCTCTAGGTCGGGGAGGGTGTTTGTATTTGTGTGTGCTCCTAGTAGTGTTTACCTTTCAGGGATTGGGAGGAGTGAGATTTTTGTGTTGGAGCACAAAGATGCTTACTCTCTCCCTAGTTCCTAGTCAGGTCAAGCGTTGTCCCCCCACAGTCTCTAGAGGAGAAGGTCTCACTGGTGACAGAGAATCCTTGGGTGCTGGTCTCTGGTGAGTCATTGACCCACCAGCTGGGCCTCTGGAAGAGGAGTCCAAATGGGCTGCTTCTGCTTGCCAGTACTGTCCC
The DNA here is from genome assembly GCF_047511675.1 of Marmota flaviventris. NCBI lineage: Eukaryota > Metazoa > Chordata > Mammalia > Rodentia > Sciuridae > Marmota > Marmota flaviventris. The sequence goes on along the minus strand of NC_092498.1, from coordinate 144,394,112 downwards.
CTGACCCTCTGTCTGGCTGGGGACAGGCACATAGAACAGTAGTGAGGCTTCTGGCTCAGGAAGAGTTGCTCTCACTTGGCCTCCTAGGCCCAGCTGAGAGAGGCTCTGAGAGCCTCAAAGGAAACTGCAGTTTCTGGTAGCACCTGGCTCTGCCCGCCTGGGGCATGAATGGTCCTTGAGCTCTGGCAGGGCATAGATGGAAAAAAAAAAAAAAAAAAAAAAAGAACCCAGAGAAGACGGGAGAGGCCCCAGCTCCTGGGAAGTGCGGCGGCCGCCTGCTGCCTTCTCCGTCTTTGTCTCACCGAGCGAGCGAGGCTCCAGCGCTCACCTCTCTGTTCCAGGCTCTGGCTCGCTCTCAGGCCCGGCGCCTGTTCTGTCTCCCTTGCCGCTTTCTCCCTCCCCTTTCCCTCTATTTTCTCCTTCTCTTTTTGTCTCCCTCAGCTCCTCTCTGCCGGGGCTGCTTTCTGAGTCCAGCATCTGGATAATGCTGCGAGTGACTTTTCTCATTGTGCACCCCGTACAGATTTGGGGGTGTGGGGAGAAGTCTCACACCCCCACTCATACCCTCTACGGCGATCGCATTCTCTACCCGGGAGCCCCTTCTGCTCCAGACTAGGCACCTGAGTTCACACTCCATGGAGACCTCACAAAAAATTCAAGGACCCAGATCGGTGTGCCTCCCCAGCCCAGCTGGGTCCACGCTCAGCCTGCGCCCCGTAGCTCTTTCTGACTCTTTCTGACAAGTCCTCCCTCCCTCTTCTCCAATGCACAGCCAGGCCTTAGCCACTGCGCAATGGCAGGCCAGGTAGGTCGCAAGATAGGGACGGCTAGCAGAGAGCAGCAGCTGCCCCCGGTCTCCCTGAGCCTGGATAGGGGTGGGTCACCCTGTGCTGAATCCCTGGTTGCAGAAGAGGGTTCTATTTCCAGAAGCCCTGGTCTGATCTTTCAGCTCTTAGAGCAGAATCTGCTCAGGTCGCAGCACTGCCCACCTCTAGGGGCTGGCCCTCCACACAGCCCAACTTCAGTTCCAGGAACGGCTCTGCCCGACCTCCATGCCCCTGCTGCCTGGAAGCCTGTGTTGCTTTCACCAGTCCATCACCTTCCCTGGTCCACAGCATCCCCAAACGCCGGCAGACCAACGATTAGAGGCATTATCCCGCCCCAGCAGCGTTAACAGATGGCGACCAGGCAGTGAAATCCCCTCCTATATGTAACTAATAAACCGCTTGTGTCTTAACAGGGTAATGCATGGAGACGCAATGTCACTTATACAAGATGTTGATGGAATTTACTATATAAAAATCTTCCTCCTAGAGTAAAGAGTATCAACATTACAACTCGACAGACGGCGGCGGGATAAGTAAAACAGACAAAAGACAAACAAGATAATAATCTGTTTCCAATCACTTAAGCCCTGTAGAGTTAGTAATCTGCGGTTTGCATATTCCCCCTTGAGTTCGGTAATTAATTACGGGCGAGAAGGCTGCACACCCGCCCCAAGTGAGAGTTTTAAGGCAGCTGAGGTGGGGCATCGGGTACCTTCCTGGACTCCTCCAGCCAGGGACACGGGGCAGTGGCCGGAAGGAGAGTTCCTCCGGCCGTTCCGAGCCGCCTTTTCCGCAGGTGGAAGGGGAGGACATTTCAGTTGCAGGCCTTGTACTCCTGATCTGGGAGTCGCCGGCCTGGGGGATTCTGCAGAAACGGGGACCAGGGCTTCACCGGCGGCTAGTGGTTCTCCTGGTCCCTCTTAAGGGCACTCCCTCCCTTTGAATAGCCGCGAGCGGCCTGCTTTTTTTGAAGATCGCGCGCGCCGGGGGGCCCCGGTGGCTGGGGGGGATCTAGGGGGCGCGCCCCTCGCTCCCTTCTCCCCTCGGTATCTCAGGCGAAGCAGCGGGTCCTCTCGCGACTTCTATCGTTACCGCCTCCCCACCCCCAACTCTCACACGAACTCCCCCCACCCCAAGAGCCGGCGCGGTTTAACATTAAACAAACGCAGCGAGCGCCTGGGAGCTGCGCTCTCGGCCGGGTCTGCGCGGCGGCGGCGGCGTTACAAATTGTAAATTTAAATTGCTCGCCGGATTCATTACCTCCCCTCTTTGATTTCAGCCAGCCGTGAAAAATTATACTGGTGTACCACTGAGAAACTGTTTTGCCGCAAAGAGCCCGCGCCTAATCACTGGCTTTCTCCCTCCGACAAAAGTGTAATTATTTTGTTTGGGGTGTAAATATAGGCCGCGCCGCGCACACACACTCAGCGTCCCGCCGCGCCGCAGCGCACGGCCCGCCGCCGGCGGGAATCTGCCCCGGAGTAGGAGTGGGCGTGGAGCCTGCGCCCGCCGCCTGCAGGCCCGAGCCGCTGGTGGCTGGTTTGGCGCTCTGGCGGGATCCGACGAGCGGAGGCGGCAGACTGGGTCCTCAACTCTGTCCTCGGGAGTTGGGTTTTGCCTGAGGACTCTGAGATCCTGTGCACCCAAGCGGACCGGGGCGCACGGCCAAGGGCTGTGATGTATGGGTCAGGGCGTGGGTTCAGGTCTAGGTGTCCGCTCAGGGACGCTGAAGGGATGGCAAGAGCGGAGTGGGTGAGGGTTCGGGTCTCCAGATGGAAGCGGGTGCCCGCCTGCGTGGAACCCTGGACTCGCGCACCACCGTGGACGGCTTGATTTCCAGAACCTCTCTGCGGGGCGCAGGGCCTTCATGACAGTTGAATTGTGCACGGCTTAATTAACGGTCTCGTTAACTGGGCAGGCCCGACCTGGGACATTTAATCAAAAAAGGCAGGGAATCCCTCCCCCTCCCTTCCTCTTCTCTCCACTTCTTCCCTCCTTCTTCCCTCTTTCCTTGGGAGAGCTGCCGGGGACCCTTCTACAAGTTCACTCCTTCCCCAAGACTTTCACTCCAGCTCCAGGAAGGGGCGTTCCTGGGTCTGAACTCAAGCCCAGTCCAGAACTTGAACTTTAAAGAGGACTGCTGGGCCAGAGGGTGAGGGGTGGGACAATACCCACTGGGTCAGCTTTTTGGGGTCTGAGCCTTCTCCAGGCTCCACATCTCCAAGTTGGAGCAGGTGAGGAGGCCGTGTCTGAGCCTGAATTCAGCTTTGAACTGAATAGCTTGTTGGGATCTGAGATCCCAACCACCCAGGGCAGGGACTGAGGTCCTTTTCCTTCCTGCAAGCCCCTGCCCGACCCGGAGGTACCCCCAAGCAGTTCCACCACTCAGGCTGCTGGACCAGCACAAGCAGGCTGCATTCACTCCTGGGCGCTCATCCCCAGGGCCAAACTCCTGCTCCAGTTTCTGGGAAGGTGCAGTCTGGATAGACCCCTGAGGACAAAAGGGGGATCTTGTTGACATCAAAGGAAAGGTGCAGTCCAGTCCCTCCACTTGTGAGGGAAAGTCTGGTGTTTTATTCAGAGAGGGAAAGTCCCACACATGTCCCAGAGCGGCCCTGGCTACCCTGTTTGGTGAAGTAGATTCCAGGCGGCCAGCAGCACCGCTCTAGCCCTGGGTGAGCCCTGACCATGGCTGAGATTCTCCTCATCCTTGTCTAGGGCTTGGGCCTGGAGTGGCCCAGTCCTTCTGCATCTGAGGCTGGAGGAGGCTGTGGCCAGGCCTCCTGGCCCTGCTGAGTGTACCTGAGATGGAGGCCATCCACCAGGCCTTGGGAGCTATTGGTAAGAAGATGCCCACAGTTCCACTCCATTCTCCTCATCTCAGATACAAGGGTCCCTGGACTTTCTCATCATTCTTTCTGCAACTAGCTAGTCTGCGTCTTGCTTCTCCTCTGTTCTCTTAGCCTTTATTATATTTTTCTGTTTTGATAGCACATCTCTCTTTCTCTCTCTCCCTCTCTCCCTTCCCCTCCCCCCTCCATTCTCTCCTACTCCCTCTCCCCGCCCCTCCATATCCTACCTCCTTTTTGTTAGCCTAATATGGGTTCCTTTAGAATTCGCCCGACTTTGGCAGCCCGCGCTGTGTGTGTGTGTGTGTGTGTGTGTGCGTGCGCGCGCGCCCGTGTGTATGCGTGTGTGTATTTCTCGGTTGCTAATGATTGTGTGTTGATAGAGTAATGCAGTGGCCTCATTAGCCTTTGTTTAGAAGGTGTTAAAAGGGAAATCTGCATCGGAAAGCCGCGGTTTACACAGCAGCCGGGCTGAACCCTGCGCGCCACAGCGGGCTGGTGTGTGTGCGGGGGGCGCGGCCACCCCCCCAGGCGCCCACCGCGGCGGATCCAGGGAGGGGGGAGGGGACCAGGGAAGGCGACCCCAGCTCTTTCCTCCCAAGGCGAGTATGTTTACCCCGCTGTGCGCCCTTCTGCTCCGCAGGGACCGCAGCAGGGACGGGGCGTTCTCGGAAACTCCTCCGAGCTGCTCAGCCGGCGCGGTGGCCTTTCTCCCCCGCAGGTTTCTTGGGGAGGAGGGCGGGGAGGGCAGAGTGCTGTTTAGAAGAAAAAAAAAAAATCAGGGATTTTGGGAGGGGGGTGTGTGTGTGTGGGGGGGTGAGGTGCCTTATCTTGGAGGCGAGTACAAATGAATTCACCGCGATTGGGGGATCTCAGGGCTGGTTGGTTGCTGGCTGAGGTCTCCTTGCGCGCAGCGATGCCCAAACGCGGGCCCCAAGCTTCAGGGGGTCTGCAAAGAATCCTTTCTTTCCTACTAACGCATTGCAGATCCCCGTGCCGGCGGTTCGTTCTTAAAGTTACTTTGCCCTTCTGCCCCTGCCCGGGGGGCTCCACTGGGGGAACGGTTTCCGGAGAATGGAATGGGAGCGTGGCCGCCTACTTCTCCAAGCTCGGCGGAGGCGCAGAACTTCATTGACCCTGGGCTAGAGAGCGTGTGTGTGTGTGTGTATGTGTGTGTGTGTTTACGCAGGTGGGTGTGGGATTTGGAGAGCGAGCTTCACGAGCTCGCGTTTTCCACATCCTGGGGGAGGCGAGGATTCTGGCTGAGCAGAACATGGGAAGAAATCCCTTCTTATCCTGGATCCTACGAAATGACCCATAAAAAACAAATATTTTGAGCAGCCTCGGTGGCGTGTTGAACTCGGAGCCAGACGCTTTTGCGGGCGAAAGGAGAAGCAGCGCTGTGGCGTTGGTGCACGGGAGATGCACAGGCTCGTCCCATGCATCGCCCCTCTCTAGGGGGACGTGGCTGCGTTGGAAGACGCGCGGTGTCATCCTATCTGGCTTCTCGGAGTTTTGGTTTCCCTCCCCTGGATTTGAGGTTGCGGGTCTTGGGGTGAAAAGCTCAGCTGGACCGGGCATTTGTGCGGTGCCGCGAGACGCACCCGCGAAGCGCTGGACATCGCCGTGTGTGTGTGTGTGTGTGTGTGTGTGTGTGTGTGTGTTTTATGTTTGTATTTGTGTTTTAATCCAAGGCGAGGTGTTGTCTAGGGAGCCTCGGGCAGTAACACTGAAACGAATTCCAAACCAAATCTGCCCTCGCCATGGAGAGCCCCGGCCCCCAACACTCACCCCAATACCAGGTAGACAGAAGCGAGGTTCCCGGTGAACCCAAGTTAACATCGACCCCTCTGATGCAGCGGGATGGGGTCAGGGCCAAGTTCGGAGGAGGCGGGAAGAGGATAGAAAAAGGCTTCTACCGCCCTGCTCTGCTCTCTGTCTCTTTCTCTCCCAAGCAGGTTTGTCGCACGAGGCAGGGGCGCGCCTGCGGCGGCTGCAGGGTCTGCACCGGCGCCGGGAGTTTGGACCTAGACAAAGACAGGAGCCGGGAGCCGGAGCCGGGAGCTGTCCGCGGTGCTGAACCTTCCGCACCGCCTTGGGGGCGAGGGGCTGCTGCAGTCGTCCTGCTCCTCGGGGATCCTTGATTTGCGTCTTCACTTTGTGACTCCTGCCGCCCCTTGAATGTATTTCACCCCTTTTCCCTTTGCCTCTCCTTAGAACCGTGTCCTATACTCGGGCCAATATAGAATGCAATCTCAAAGGATGAAACGATTGATTAAGAAACGATTTCTTGTTGCTTAGATAAATTCTGTAAGAAAGGCTCATTTTAACTATGTTCCATAAAAGACACAAGTAGCTCTTCCCAACCCTCCCAAGAAATGAAATTTCACGTTGCAAACAATAGAACGAAACTGTCGTGAATACCACGAATCTGCCCATTGACTTATTGTGAAGAGGAGGCGGGGAGTTTAGATTTGAAATTTTGGTTTGGGGAATACCAGATCCCTGCCACTTTAATTTCTCAGGTAGAAAAATCTAGGAGCTGGAAGACTTGGTGGCTAAACGGGAAGATGAGGAGACAAAGGCACCTGCCTAATGGAGGAAAGAAAGACGTTTTGTGAGGGTCCCAGTAAGGGGCATAAGTTGGCTTAACCCTTTGAGGCAGAGAGGAGAGCTTCAGGGATAGCGACCTTTGGGATTACTCAGAGGGGCACGATGCCTTTGGAAAGTTTGGACACAAAGGGATCATCTGGTGCTTCATTTTCTAAACATTCTAGATGTTATCTAGGTGCCAAGCATGGACACAACCAAGTGTCCACACCTCTGTTCAAATTTGCATGTAGCACCCATCTAGGGGAGTTTGTGTGCTAGGGAGAGGAACAATCACAAACTCTCTCCCTGGGAAAGAGACCCATTTCGTGCACATAGGTTTGTTCCCAGTGGCATTTCATAGATGCACTGCCTCCTGGGGAGCCCTGAGGCCCCATGGCCTCCTCTTTATTTGATCTTCTCACTACCCCTCAAACCTCCCCACTGCAGAGGTGTCAGCCAAGTCCAGCTGTTGACATCACCATTACATATGGAGAGGGTTCCCCGTTAATTCAGTGGCATACAACTGGCTGGTTCTCCACCGGAATATTGTAGATATTTTCTTTGCCCATGAAGGCAAAATAACCTGAATTCTCCAACTGGGATCATTTGTAACAAGAGGTTGCATCTATGGGATGGGGACAATGGTACTCCAGTTCCTGCAGATCTGGACTGTTAGCTTCTTATCCAAATACACTTAGATCTGTAATTAAGACCAAAGCCTTGAGGTCACAAGCCCTTCAGCCTCTCAGAACACAGAACCTCAACGAGTCATAAGAGAAGCCCTCACCTTGGGTAGTAAGGCATAAGAAAAATGATAATAAAGTCATTTTTTTGAGTGATCACAATGTGCATTGGATTCCTTGATCTTCACTGCAACTCTGAAAAAAAGAGTAGATGTTTATTCTGGACCCATTTTATAGATGAGAAAAACGGAGACTCTGAAACATTTATTGTTACTTATGATTACACAGAAAGGACCTGTGTTGCTATTCAGGTTTTGTGGGCTTTGGATCCTGTGCCTGCTATGATACTCCATGCTTTACAGGGGAGCCACACAGATGGCTGCTCTGGGGGTGGACCAGCTGTGAGACTGATAACTTTTTAAAAAGCATAGTCTCTTTGGTTTCTCAGACCACCTTGGCTTGTGGTCTGTGTTTGGAAGTGAGCTTAAGTGGTAACTCTGAAAGCAGGAAATAATGGCGAGAAGAGAGGGCTCTCCCTTTGTGGGGTCGGGTGGCTCCCCCCCCCCCCCCCCGCCATTGGGACCAGCTCAGTGTGAAATTCTGCGAGGCTCACACCTGGGAGTCTCCTCGGACCCTCCCTCCCCCACCGCAGCTCCTCCTGCCTCCCGTCCAATCCGTCAAGGAAGTCAGTCAGCTCTGCCTCCCCAGCACATCCCAACTCGCCTGCTCCTCACCTTCCTGCATTAGCACTCTGGTCTCAGCCACCCCAGCTCATCTGTTTTATAGCAGCCTCCTCCTGACCAGGTCCCCCATTCCTCCCATGCTCACCTCCTCTTCCATCTATTCTCTACACTATAACTAAGGTTATATTTTAAAATCATAAATCAGATCTTGTCATTTCTGCCTTTAACCCTCCGGCAGCTCCCATTGCACTTAGAACACAATCCATACTCCTCATCCTGGTGTGAAGGGCTCTTTGTGATTGGCTCCTGCCCACCTCTCCTCGTGGGCTCCCCCTTCCTATCTCTGTACCCTGCACATTCACCCCCCTGCTGGGCCTCACACAGGCCTCGCTTTTCTCACCTCGAGACCTTTGCGCTTGGTTTGCTCTTCTGCCCTCTGATCCTTACGGGGCTGGCTCCTTTCTATCACTGAGGTCTCAGCTCAAATGTCAATTCCTTAACCAAGTCTTTCCTGACCATTTTATTTAAAAGCACTCCCTCCCCAGTCCCTCTGCAGTCTCTGTTTTTCTTATAGCCCTTATTTAAAATTTCTTTTTTAGTTGTTGATGAACCTTTATTTTAGTCCTTTATTTGTATGTGGTGATGAGAATCAAACCCAGTGCCTCACACGTGGGAGGCAAGCGCTCTACCACCAAGCCACAACTCCAGCCCTTGTAGCCCTTATTAATATCTAGATTTATCCTATTTATTTTTAGTTTGTACTACTGGGGATCCAACCCAGGAGTGCTCTACAACTGAGCCACCTCCTGACCCTTTTTGTTTTTTAATCTTGAGGCAGGGTCTCACTGAATTGCTGAGGCTGGCCTCAAACTTGTGGTCCTCCTGCCTCAGCCTCCTGAGTAGCTGAGATTACAGGGGAGCACCACCATGCCTGGCTTAGAATCATCCTGATAATATGTTTAGTTGCATATTATCTGTCTTCCTTAATAAAATATCCATTCCATGAGGGCAGAGAGACTGTATATCTTGTCTACTGTTTAACTTCCAAATGCCCAGCTAGGTACTGGAACATAGTTGTTTGGTGCATATTTTTTGGATGAACAAATATGATGGAGCACATGGATGGCCTCAGAGACGCAGCAGTGGGTGGAGATGGATGGGCAGAGCTGAAGAAGGACTGTGCTTTATTTGTCCATCTTCTGGGGTCAGCAAATTGAGCAGCTAACTGAGTGCATTCCCATTTTGGATAAAAGAAGAGAAAAAATCTTGCTTAAGGACTCCAAGAGAACACAGTCCTTGGGGCGGGGGTGGGAAATCTGCAGGTTAGGTACAGGATTGAGTCAGGGAAGAGAAATGGGGCCATGGCCTTGGAGGGTGGCTTTCACTTGTTCTCAGGTGGGTCACCTTCAGTTGGGTCCAGATAAGAGGGTGGCAGTAGGAAGCCCAGGAAGACATCGGAACCACTCGGCTTTGGGAAAGCCCGCCAGCCCCGTTTGTGGTGGAGGGGACACAGTCCATGGACAGCCCAGACTCTGGGCCCTATTCTCCTAGGCTGGAATCTGGTGACACCTTTTATCAGCCACATGACCTTGAGCAAGTCACTTAGCCTCTCTGGGCCTCAGTTTCTGAGTCTGTGGAGTGGGGGTCAAAGTCTGTGTCTGTCCCCTAAAGTGTCCAGGAGAGATCATCTTGGTTGGTTTAATTTGTGTCAGAGCCTTGGATGGGAGAGAAGGAGAGGCTCAGGATGTCCCAGGGGTGGGGAGAAGATGGTGCAAGGAGAGAGATGAGTCTCATCTTTTAAGATCTCATGTTGTCTGTCAAGAGCTCTTTTCCTATCTGTTGATAGGAGGCTTCCAGCCCAGCTCCGATGCTGACGGCCCAGCTGTGCAGCCTCTTGGAATCTCAGTCTCCTGGAATCTCTGTCCACGGGGGCGGTAGCTGTGTCTGCCTCCTGGGGGTGCTGGGAGTTGGGGGAGAGGGCAGCAGCCTGCATGTTGGCTGGTGCTACTGAGGCTGCTTTCTTTCCTCTTTACAAAGGACGGTGTGTCCTGGAGAGTGGCCGTCCTCTTTGAGAAAGCACATCTACTCTGTTGGCCCTGGAATGGATGCAGAAGGCAGAGGGTGGGAGGCCAAGTCTCGGAGTCACCAAAGGGCTTTTCAACCCCCAGTCCCGGGGCCGGGGCTGACCAAGCTTCCCACAGAGCTCCTGTCCAGAGGCTCTACCTGGGCCACTGTGGTCACGGTTACCCTAGAGGGGAGCCTTCCTTTACGTAATGAAAACATTCTACAAAGACGAATCTCCGTTCCTTGTCCCTCCCTTTGAGCCCCAGAACAAAACCTGGAGCCACTATGGGACTGGGCTGGGGGAGTGGTGTTTATAAAGGTAAAGGAGATGTTCGAAAAGCACCCTCTGTCATTTGCTCACTTGGTAACCATGTATGGGGCACCTACTGTGTGCCAGGGGCTGTGCTGGTGGCTGAGGGTCCAAGGTGAAGGAGTTTTACCCAGCCGCCCCCGCCCCCCCAGCTGTCTATAGCTGAGCAGGGGAGACCTACACATCCCGTGAATTTGCACACCTCCACCTGTGACCGTGGACTTGAGAGGAAGGAGAGCCCTGGTCACCAAGCTGTCCACTCCCCCATTCATTCCTTTTCTCTCCCCAGAGTGTCCCGAATTCGATAACCCAGGTTATCGAATTCACTGAGGCTCACTCTGGTCGTCTGTAAACCAGGTACAGTAGTAATGATAAAAGAAACTCAGAGCTCCCGGGGGCTCTGAGGACGGATCGAGACAATGGACCCAGGCTCCCGGTGAGAGCCAGTTGGCGGTGGCTGCCAAGCGGTCAGATATTAAGTAATAACGACATTACAGATTCACCAAAGGGCCACTGGAACCGAATGCAAGAGGGGCCTTGTCTACAGAAAAGCATCAATATTTACAGAACGGAATCACGCCCTTATTAAGAGAAACAGGAGGAGGGCCCTCCGTGAGGAGCAGGAGGGGCAGGAGATCCCCACCCGTCTCTGGAGGCACCGATGTGATCAGTTAGGGGTCAACATCCCCTTTCCCCGTAGGGCCAGCAGGTATCCCCGCCACCCCTCCCCTCCCCTCCTCTTTTCCTTCCATCCACCTGAGTGTCTGTCCCCGCTCCTGCCCCTTCCTATGCCGGGAAGCTTCTTTTACATCAATGGGGTTTTGTCTCCCAAGGGGCACGTGGCAGCGTTCCGAGACACATTTGGTTGATGGACGTGGTGGAGGTCGCTACTGGAGGCTAGGAGGTGGAGGCCAGGGACACCCTGGAGCACCCTCGTGCACAGGACGGTACTTCCCGCCCCTTCCCACCCAGGATTACCCAGCTCAAAGTCTCAACAGTGCGGACATAGAGAAAGCACGGCCTATGCCCTGGGCTGGTGGATAGCCCCATCTTGCTGCCCAGACTCTGTGCTGGAGACCTGAGGAGGCTTTGTTTTGAAGATCGCCGCTGGATCCCTCCTTACTGCATGAATCTCTCTGTCCCCTGTGGGGTCTGCAGGTGGAGCGGGTGCAGAGGTGACTGGCGGTCAGGGGCCAGGAGCTTGTGAGATTTAGAAGACCCCAGAAGTCCCTCCAGTCTAAGAGACATACCAGTTTGGTCAGTTTCAGGCGTCTCCACCATCGGTGTCCCATCTCAGGGGACATGTGGAATGTCAACAGTCACCACAGCTTTTCTGGAGGATGCTGGGCTGGGCGAGGTAGGAAGCACTTCACGTGCACTATTTGGGCAGGTGCAGTTAATCCTCCCATTTCACAGATGGGGAAAGCTGGGGCAGAGAGGGCCAGTAACTCCCCTGGGATCTCAGCACCCGTGTCTGCAGAGCCAAGCTTGAACTTGAGTTCACTGTGAATATTCACCAAGGAAGAAAGGAAGAGTCTTGCCCTCCCTCTCTCTATTTTTGACAGGGCTGACGCTGGAAGCCAAGCCTCATGCATGCTCCGCAAGTCCCCTGTCACTGAGCTACAGTTCTGACCCTCCTGTCATACCCTTCATGAAGAGCTAAGGAGAAGCTCTAAGTCTCCACTTCCAATGGAAATGTTCGTTGCCCGGACAGGGCATACTGTGTTACAGGTCTCAAAATATTTGATTGTGCCCCATAACTATGTCCGATTATTCTGTGTCCATCAAAATATTTAAAAATGTTTGAGATAGAAATGTCAACTACCCTGGGGCTGGGGCTGGGGCTCAGTGGTAGGGCGCTGGCCTTGCATGCGTGAGGCCCCGGGTTTGATCCTCAGCACCACATATAAATAAATAAAATAAAATAAAGGTGTTGTGTCCAACTACAAGCAAAAAGAAATGTCAGCTTTCCTGATTTGGTCATTACACACCACATATGTGTATTAAATGATCACATGATAGCCCATGCATTTGTATGGTTAAAATGATAATTAATTTAAAAAGAAGATGGAACCCGGAGCTGTCTGGTGGGAACTTGCCAAGGCCCTCTTCCAACAGGGATGGTTCACCTGATTAACCTCAGCTTGTCTAGTGTCCCTCCATTGCTGTGTGAGCTGGGGGGGATCACTGTGCCTCCCTGAGTCTGAATCTGTAAGTGGAGGAGGGCTTGACTGGGGTGTGTGTCACTTTGAATGGACTGTCCTTCACTCTGGACAATGGCTTCCTCTTTGGGCTTGGATCCTAACAGTGTGGGAGGCAGGGGAAGCTAAGCAAAAGGTCCCTGGTCACCTGTCCCCTGTAGCTGATGAGAGGAGGGACGCTGCAGTGGGGATTCGTGGCTAAGCCCTTCCTTCCACCGTGGCTCCCACTTGCTGAGCCTGAGCTCTGGCACAGGTGGCTGCCCGGGGATCTCCCACGTGGAGCCCAGAGGGCAGGGTGGACACCTGGAGAAGGGCAGCCCAGGGCTGGACACCTTGAGCCTATGGCTTGCTTCTCATCTCCTTCAAGAATTTCTTCTTTCCACCTCGTCCCAGAATTGGAATGAATTGCACCCGCGTGTCCAGTCCCATGGCGCTGTGAGAGGGGTCGGGCAGCAGGAGGACATCAGACTCAGTTCCCTCCCTGGGAGTTCAGTGGCGAAGATTCAATATGAAACCAGGAGAAAATACCAGATGCCCCAAGAAGCAGAGTCTGCAGCTCCCAGGCTCATTGGTGTGATACACAGGTGACACTGATGCTCCACAGCCCCCGGAACATGGGGGGAGTTCTGGTTTCTACTCCAGTGAAAAAACACAGGCCACTTCCTAGCAGTGAGAAGGAGTCCTCTCAACCTTCTATGCTTTTCATGATTTTTCTAATCTGAGCCCATCAGTGTTCTCAGGGGCCAACTCTGGAGAGGGTAGGTCGACTGGGGAGCAGTCAGTATTGGAGACAAGTCACTCTCAGCACCAGGAGGCCTGACTGTGTGGCCTTGGGAAAGTTACACAACCTTTCTGTTCCACCCCTCCGTCTGTGAATCGGGAGTTGTTTGTGCACTTACATTGGCCGGAGTTTCCTGGAGAGCTAGGCTAGAGTTGTCCTAGTGGCAGGCGTAGAGTTCTGTGTCCCTCTGTTGACAGACTGGTCATAAAGAGAAGACACCCAGAGATCAGCTAGATCTAGGCACAGGGGTCCAAGGCAAGAGCCTCAGGGAGGGTTGGTGGAGTTGGCCCATGGAAACCCAGGGGTGTCTAATGGTCACCTGGGGCGTGGACCTAGGAGACATGGAAACCTCATAGACTAAGGGTTAAAAATAGAGGTTTCCTGATGCTGGACTGATGTGTATAAATCTGGAGAAAGAACTCATCAATGGGGGCAACCAGTAAATACCTATTCTATTAGGAGGAAAATTTATGTCAGGCTTTGAGTGTGGCTTGCTGTTGTATTTTTCTGACTTCTTCCTTCTTCTCTTCCTCGTTCCCTCCTTGTTTCTGCAGTGTTGGGGATGGAACCCAGGGCCTTGTGCATGCTAGGCAAGTGTTCTCCCATTAAGTTGTACCCCCGGGCTGATAGAGGTCTGATTTCTGTTGCTGTAACAAAATGCCTGAGGCTGGGTGATGCATAAAGAAAAGAGGTTCATGCAGCTCACAGTTTTGTAGATTCGAAGACACAGTTCTGTCATCAGTTCTGCCCTGGTTAGGGCCTCGGGCAGGTGGCTTGGTGATGTTGGGAGGACCAGCGAGAGGGAGGTCACGTGGGAAGACAGGAAGTCAGAGCACGGGGAGGCTGCCACTGCCTTAGGATAACCCTCTCTTGAGAACCCACCAGGGTCCCACAGAACTGCCTGATGCCTTCTGAGGACAGTGCCCCCGTGACCTGACCGAGGTCTTACGGGCCCTTCCTCCTTCAGCATCGCCACATGGGGAATGGAGCTTCCAGAGCGTGAGCCACCTGAGGGCCTGGTGGGTGGAAGTCTTCACCTCACGGGGACGCTCCTCCCGTCCTGTCCCTCCCGACCCCTTCTTCATACCCAGCTGGAGCCAGTGTCCCTGTCACAGTAGGTGTTCAACAAACCACTGCCCACCTGCTCTCAGGGGCTGGAGGTAAGTCTGCATTTCCTTCTATTTCATGTAAACAGGAGCTGCTGTCTGTGTTCTTCCATGTCTGACTTGCTTCCTGCCTCAGAGGAGGTAGGTCTGGGGCTGCGCTGTGCAGGGTGAGGATGAGACTTGGGGAGCGGAGAACCCTGCCGGAAGAAGAGACCAGGGGACACAAGGGATGGCAGGGAAATGCGAGGTCACTAGGCCAGGCTGGGTCAAGGTCACTGAGTCATTCAACAAGCATCTTTGAGCTCCAGCAGTGTGCGAGGGCGTGTGCGGGAGTAGTGTCAAAGGTGGGGTTGGGGTCTCCTCACCTGCCCTCCACCCTGCCACCTTCTCCTCCCATGGCCAGGAGGCCACCTCCCCGGATGGCGTCCCTGTTCTCACTGGGCTCATCTGGCAGGGGTCTGCCGATGGGCATCTTGGTGGGAGGTTGGAGGGGGGCGAGCACATGTCCCTCTGGCCACAGCTCCCCCTCAGCGGCTCTCTGTACTGCCTCCATGTCCCCTTCCGTCATTTCTCTGAAAGGCTCACCTCTTGATGGCACCAGAAACTGGCCTGGGTGGGGGTGGATTCCTGAAGCTCTCACCTGTCAGCCTCCTGGGGTGGCAACTGTGTGAGAGGCTGGGTGACATTTAAGGACTTGTGACCTCCCAGGAGACCCTCCGTGGAACCTCCCATCCTGATCCAGCCCAAAGCGTCCCAGGACGTTGTCAGGGCCTCTGGGACCGAGACCCTGTTCCACCCGCAGGAACACCTTCCCAACGGGCACAGATTTTCCAACGCACCCCCAGGCCCAGGGTGGCCGGAGCCGCTCCGGGCAGGCGGCTGGACGTGGGGCTGAAAATTCCAACTTGAGCGCCACCGTCTTGCTCTGCTCGTTGGAGAGCTGCGTGTTCGGTGGGTGGGGCTGGTCTCAGGTGTGTGGCAAGGGTGGCCTCCAGGTGGACCTTGTGAGGATGCCCAGGGCCTGGGCATCTTGAAGAAAGGGTCTTCCTGCCCACTGTCCCTGCTTGTCATTCTTTCCAGATGATGAAGACACTTATTTTTATTACTTGGGGTGAGGTGGTGTGGGAGTGGGGTCTCCCCTGTCCCTTATTATGGAAGGAATCCAAGCTGGGCATGGGAAGAGGTGAAGGCCGAGGTCAAAAACAGGAGGTGAGAGCTGTCCAATCCAGAGCAGGCTTGCTTCCATTAAACCCCAGCCTCCTTTGGTGGAGGTGAAACTTAAAATAGGAATGGTGGGTTTTTTTTTTTTTTCCTTTTATTTTTGGAGATTTCACCCAGGAACGCTCTCCCTCTGAGCTCCATCCCCAGCCTTTTTAATTTTTATTTTGAGAAAGGATCTTGCTAAATTGCCCAGGCTGGCCTTGAACTAGGACCAACAAGCCTCAGCCTCAGCCTCCCGTGCCCTGCTAGAAATGGGAGCTGTAAAGGGCCGGAAGTGCAGGGAATGGACACCTGGGGTTTCTGAGCCCTGGAGGATCTGCTATCTCAAGAGGGAGTTAGGTCTGTTCCGAGGAGCCCCGAGGGCCCAGGAAGGGCCTTGGGTGGAAACTGTAGGGCTCTGGAGAGAGGTGACCCTTCCACTCCGGGCAGCATGTCAGAGGCTCCTGATTCTGCATGTGCATGGAGAGAGGCTATTCCACCTGCGACCCATGTACCCTGCCGCAGTCTGGCTGGGCACAAATCAGGAGCCACTCAAGCAAGAACAAACTTTATTTCCGAACTCCCCCGAACGCCATCCACACGGCCCTTCCAGGCACACCACACACCAACCGGAACTTCCTCCACCGGGAACTTCACCAACCAACGCGAACTCCCCAGGAATCCCCGCGTAGCGGGTGCCCGGCGGACAGCAGGGGTCTATATACAATTGAATACACAGCCTGTTTCAATCCAGCATCATCTTAATGGCTCGCCTCTCAACCATTACTTCTGGCAATATGCCAGGGGCCATTCCGACTCGGCTGTGGCTCTTAACAGTACCCCAGCATGGTTGGGATGTCAGGGTCACCCAGGCACTTGCCGAAACCCAGATGCGCGTGTCCCCGGGTGTGGTCTGTGTTTATTGAACACCTACTAGGTGTCAGCGCTAGGTTGGGCAGACAAGATCTGGTGGGCAACAGAACCGCAGGTGGGGGGCGGCCACTGTATGATGGGGAATGACGAGGCAGGGGCCTCATTTAGCTTTAGGTGATAGGAGGTGACTCTCAAGCTGAGGCCTCCCGGGCACCACACCCGGGAAGGTGCAGGGAGGGTGTTCCTGAGAGAAGGACTGTTTGCTGCCTAAGGAGGGGACCTGGGAAGCTGGGGTCAGTCACACGGGGTCCCGCTGGGGGTCTGGAGGAGTCTGGGTCTCACCCACCCGCAGCGGAGCCCTCAGGACCCAGGAGGTGGCGGGCCACAGAGCCCCCTTCTCCTATCGGTTTTCCTGGTGATCTTGAGGACAGCCAGCGTCCAGAATCCCCGGCCAGAGGGCCTTGGAGGCAGTGCCTGGTGCCAGCTCCTCTCTCTCCATGGCCACCCTCTTCCCCAAGGCCGCAGAAGTTCCAGGAAGGAGGGGAGAAGAAAGCCAGTAGGATTCTGGAACCTTCCCTGGGCCGCCTTCTCATCCTCCACTCTCTGCCTTGGCTCACCTTCCGGGGAAGACCTTGAACAGAGAGGGTGGGCATGAAGTGCGTCCCCCTCAGGCTGCTGACCCCGCCCCTTCTGCCCGAGGTTCTAGAAATCCCTTCCCTGCAGGCCGCCAATGGCTCCTGGTTCTCTTTGTGGGCGGGGCCTGGACAGGGGGCCGAGTGAAGACGCGGTCGGGACCCCTGCTCAGTGACAAGCCACAGGTCAGACCACAGAGCCAAGGGCTCGTGCAGACACTACCAGGAGGCCATTCCTGCAGGAGGAGAGAAAAGGAGGAGGAAATGGCAGGAGGCGAGGGAGGACAGAGGGCAGGAGCCGCAAAGCGGGGAGAAGAGGGAATCGGGGCTGGGACTCTGGCCACACACAGTGACCTTGGCTTGTTATCTCTGCTACCAGGCAGGAGACAAGCCCTTGGCTTATCATAGCCCACCCTCCCAACAGCCCCCAAGACAGGTGCTTTCATGAGCCCCACTCAGCAGAGGAGGAAACAGAGGCCCAGAGAGGTGAGGTCACCTTCCCAAAGTCACCCAGCGGGGAGGGGAAGGCCTGCAATTCAAACAGGTACTGAGACCCAGAACCCTGGCTCTCCGCCTCTGCTCTGCTCCTGGCTCCTGGCACACCCTTGGGCAGATCACGAGGGACATGGGCTCATCTTGGGTACGTCTAGTTCTGCCTGTTATTACCTTCTCCCGGATGACTGAGGTGGTCTTCACAATAGCTCCTTGCTCATCCGGGTATCTTCCAGGTTCTTCTGTACCCAGCAGTGAGGTTTATATTTTGATAAAATACATATAAAATAAAATTCACTTTTTAATCTTTTTTTTTCTTTTCATCAGGGATTGAACCGAGGGGCGCCTAACCACTGAGCCATGTCCCCAGCCCTTTCTGTTTTTTATCGTGAGACAGGGTTTCACCAAATTGCTGAGGGCCTCACTGAGGTGCTGACTGGCCTCAAACTTGTGATCCTCCTGCCTCAGCCTCACAAGGTTCTGGGATTCCAGGTGTGTGCCAGCTCACCGGGCTCGCTTTTTAACCATTTTTAGTGTCAGGGGCTTTAAGTCCGTTCACCCTGTCATGCAAGTGTCACTACCATCCTGTTCCAAACGTCATTGCCCCAAACTGAAACTCTGCTCCCTCTAAGGAGGGACCCATCCTGTCTCCCTTCCGGCTCTTCCAGGTGCTTCTTACAGGAGAGTCAGGTCGGACGTGACCCTGTTCCTCTGGGTGGCAAGACCCCTTCTGTTTACCATCCATCTCTTGAGCGAGAGTTAGGCGGCTCCTGCCTTTTGGTTGATATGAATAGTGCTGCAAAACAAACAAACAAACAAAAAACAAAAACCAAAAAACCAAAAAACCAAAACAAAACAAAACAAAAAAACAAATTCAGTGGTCATTTGAGTCCCTGTTTTGAATGCCTGGGGGCACATCCAGAGGAAGAGGCGCCCTTTCCCATCACACTTGAGTAGCTCCAGGGCTACCCATGTACCTGGCTTTTCCCTGCCTGCTTCTCCTTGTCCCCAGCCTGCTCCCATGGCTCCTTCTACTCCAGCCACCTGGCCTTCCTGCTGCCCATATAGTGCCGGTTGCTCCCGCCCCAGGGCCTTTGCACTGGCCATTCCCCCTCTCCTGGGCTCAGCCCCTCCCTTTATTCCAGCCTGGATTCCTTTGCTGCTTTCTCAGCAAAGTCCCCCTGACACCCCAGTCTAAGACAGCACCCCACCCCGGCCTCTGGCTGGGAGCTTCTCTTCATGGCACTAAATACCAGCTGAAGGCTGTGGCTTGTGCCTGTCTCTCTCTGTCCTCCATCAGGCCCCCTGGAGCTCAGCAGAGGGTGAACCCCTGAATACCATCCCCCTCGTTGAGTACCAGAATGAACCTGTGGCTTTGCTGATAGGGTGACTTCAGGGGCTTCATCTCATCTTGAATGAATGATGGGAAAGGGCGTTTCTCCTCCAGGAACCTGTGCCCTCTATAGGGTGGGTGACACGACCCAGGACGGGGGCCCTGCCTTCCCCACTGGAGGTCAAGTCCAGGGATGGGATTTGGGGTCCGCTTCCCAACGTCGCTTTGGCCGCCCCTCCGTGTGGTGGCCGGGAGGCCCCGCGGCTGGAGATAGCCGTGATGGATGGGTGTGGAGGAGGCCTGGGAGGAGAGGGAGGACAGCAGTGACACTATTTAGCTGAGGGATGACCTCCTGACACTCTTCACATCAATGCAGGCTGCCAGAGATGGAGGCAGCTGCCGCGGGCTGCTCTGGTCCCACCAGCACTGTGTGCCTGTGTCCAGGAGTCTGCTCGGGGGCATGTGTCTGTCCGGGTGCCAGTCTGGGTGCGCAAGCTCGCACCTGTGCGCATCTGTGCGTCTGTCTCCTTTGTGTGTCTGTTTTTGAGTGTCTGATTGTGTCTTATTTTTTGGCAATATGGAGGATGGAACCCAGGCCCCAGAGCGTGCCAGGCAGGTGCTCTGTCACTGAGCCACCTCCCTTATTTATTTATTTTAAAATTTGACACAGTGTTTCCCTAAGTGGCCAGGCTGACCCAGCTCTGTGATCCTCCTGCCTCAGCCTCCCCAGACAGCTGGGATGACAGGTGTGTGCCATGGTACCTGCTGGGCCTTGGTGTGGGTTGGATCTGAGCATCTTTGCCTGTCTGTGTGCACGTGCGTGTCCCTGGGGTGCACGTCTGTCTGTATTGGTGTGTCTGACTTTTGTGTGGCTGATCGGAAGAGCTGGACCCCAGGGAAATTCCCGCTTGGAATTCATCGACTCCACTGGTCAAACCCTCCCTGGCTGAGGGCCTCCCACGCACCAGACCCAGAACCTCTTCCTACAGCTCCCAGGGCCCCAGACTCCGAGGACCAGGGACAGGGTGCCTTGTTAGTAAGGGCTGGTGGCGTTGACCACTAACTGGGTGTCTCAGGTGCTTTCTGTGGATGTTTTCAGATGAAGCGAGGACTGTCTTTATTCCCACAGAGAGATGGAAGTCACCCAAGGTCACACAGCAAGGAGGAGGGGTGGGGTGGCACTGACCAAACCCAGGAAGCTGACCTCTGGAACTCACAGGCTTTATTTACCTCAGAGACCTCTATGAATTAACACGAGGGCACAGCACTTGGGAGATTTATTTATTTTTTTTATTTTTGATGACCAAACATCTCTTGTGTTTCCAGGACAGTTAAAAAGGGTCCGAACCCCGGGGCTGGGGGTGTAGCTCAGCGCCTGGCGTGTTCAATCCCAACACTGAAGAAAAAAAAAAACAAAAAAACAACCCAGACCCCAAGTCACACTGAGTCAGCCCCCGTCACACACAGCTGACTGAGGGCTGCTGGTGTCCATGGTTCAGATGAGTGGGGGGGATAGTGGGGGACAGTGGGGGACCCTGCTTACACTCCCCATGTCCCTAATGAGAAGTGGCACGTGTCAGAGGACCACATGCATCACATCACCCGGGATGCAGGTTGGGGGTGCAAGGCCGGGTCCACCTAGCAGGGTGGAGGCTGGGTCTCTGGAGGTGAGGCTCAGGAGGCTGCACCTTTAATGAAGGCTTCGGGGATCCTTGGGCTCCCTTGTGCTTCAAATCCACAGGCATTTTTGTTGCTGGGAGAACCTGGGGAGATTAGGTAGTGCAATCCAGATGGCCTTGGGTAACATATCACTCTTGGACTTTGTTCTAAAGGCCATAGGGAGCCCCCAGGGCGTTTGAGCAGGGGAGGAAGGGGGAGGCGGGGAGGCCAGTTGGAAGGAAACAGGGAACCCACAGTTGACCACGTGCAGCAACCCTCCGGAGACACTGTAGGATTTGGATGGGGATGAGGCCAGAAGGTCATTAAGCTGTGGCCCTGGGAGAGTCATGGCCTGTCCTTCCTCGGGTGGAGCTTGGTGACAGGAGCCTTGACCTTGGGATGGATGCAGGGCCGCCTTCCTTGCTTGAATCTAAGTGCTGAACTTCACCAAACCAGAGAAGGCTTCCTGGAGGAGGTGATGCCACCCCAGGCCCCAGGGAGGACAAGTCAGGAGAGGAAAAAGGAGGTTCGGGCCGCGGTTGTAGCTCCGTGCTAGGGTGGGGGCCTCCCTGGGTTTCCTCCCCAGGCTTAGAAGAAAAAGAAAAGGGGAGAGGGGGGGGGGAGGGAGAGAGAAGGGGCTCTTGATGGAGGAGGAGGTCCAGCCCCCCAGGCGGCGCCCCTCCTCGGGGCTCCCTGCGCCCCGGGCTCGCCAACTTCTCCAGGGAGAGCCCCGGGCCCCCTCCTGGGCGCGCGTCTTCCATCAGGACGCGGAGGAAGTTGACGAGCGCGGGCGGCCCCGGGACTGGCGTTTCTAATTAGCGCGCAGGAGGGAGGGCGCCTCCGTCCCCGAGTCGCTCGGCTGATTGAATCTCGGGGCTGAGGCTGGAGCCGGCGCCGCGTGTCAAAAAGAAAGCCTGCGCGCTCGGCTCGCGTTAAAGGAACCGCGCCCCATTTCCAGGGCTCCGCTTCCCCGGCCGCCTGCGGGGCGGGGCGGGGACGGTGCCCGCGGAGCCCGAGCTGGCCGGGGGCGGGGACCTGGGGGCCGGGGAAGGGGCCGGGGGAGGTCCGGGCCGGGCGGGGGTGCAGGGGGTGGACGGGACCCCCCGATGGGCTCCTGGAGGAAAGCAGGTTGGGCAGGAGCAGGCGAGGAACGGGCCATAAAGGGAGAGAGGCGGCTGGCTGCGGCGAGGGAGGGAGAGGCGCCGGCAAACACAGGTTCATTAATCTGTAGTTCGTCTGCCTTTTCTGTTAGGAGGATGAACTTGATGAGTTAATTAAGTCGCAGTCTGTAAAACCAGTTTATTTGCATAGCAAACTCCTGGGCCAGCGTGTTGTGGGTGAGTGTGCGGCGCAGACAATTCGGGGGGAAATTACAGCCTCATTAATATGCTAATCTGGTTGCAGGCCTGGAACGGAGTTTTGGGTTGGTGGTGCTCGGGGGTGGTGGGTGTTTGGTTGCTTAGCAACCCTTTTCTCCAGGTAACCCTTCTCTGGCTTGCCCTTGATATCCCCAAAGGATCTCAATGTGCAAGGGAAGGTAAGCGGGAGAGCATTCTGTTGTCACAGAACAGTGAGCAAACTAAAAGGCAAACACACACACACACACAGCCGCACAACGACGGTGTCTTTACAGACAGGCTTGGGGAGGGGGCAGGGGAGGCTTCCTGGGTGCCACAGACAGACACCAACATGAAAATGCCCGGTGCCTGGTGTCGTGGAAACAGACACGGCCGTGTCAACACACACACACACACACACATGCGTGTGCACACAAACACAATTGGTGTGTGGGTTTTGTTTAACAAAAAAATGCATGTAACGAGATCGCCTATGTCATTACAGGCACCCTAGGTAATGTCCCCCACCCCCAGGCACACAGAGGCACCCAGACCCCATGCAGTGATCTTTACCAAATAACACAATAGGTACAAACACACTGAGCACAGTGTGCGCTTCAGATTATGCAAATGATGTATGATAATCGATTGTAAGATGTGAATACACACCATGCAGAGCTCCTACAACCAGGACCTGGTGGGAGTGATGGGCAGCTATGTACCCCTGTGGACACGCAGGACCATACCTGCACCACGGCAGCCAGGCACTGGGCAGGGACACGTTGACAATGTACGCCGACAGGCATAACTGGCACAGGGCACAGGGCACAGGGCGTGCAGCTTCAGAGTGTCACCCCTGCTTGCCCTCCCTAGTCTCTTGTCCCTTGAACTACGCCTGCTGTCCACACTGCACACCCCATGGCCTCTCTGCACTTACATATTGTGCCTCGTCCCTTCTTCAGTCACCTGGTAATAGCATATTTTCTTGGGCTCAGGCGAATCCAACAGGTCCTGTCAGAGACAGCAGAGCTTCTCCAGAGACCCCACACTGCAGGGGTCGGGGGAGATGGTGCCCGCCCCCCTCCACAGAAAAAGCACCAGGCTCCGACGGTGTTATAGGTGAGTTCTGTAAATGTTAAGAAGCAGATAATTCTTGGATTACATGAGCTGTTCTAGAACACAAAAGAAAAAAAAAACACAAAAGAAAAATAAAGGAAAGCCTCCTACTTGCAACTGTAATGGACAGTCTAGATGAGAGTGGACGGAACCATCTGTAATCCAAGAAATGCGTGTGAAAACCAAACGATTTGCTGTTTATCCCAGGTCTATCTCATGTGTGAGAATCAGGACATTCGGGACCATCCAGGGCTGGAGAGGCTGTGGGGAGGTCACAGTCCTGCGGTGTACTGCTGGGGCTGTGTGGGTGCAGGGAGGCAGCAGGTTATGAGGTTAGACATTTGCATTCAGTGTCACCCAGAGATGCAATTCCTGGGCATCGACACAGAGGAGCCATGTCACAGACACATAGCATACGCGCACAGGGTTGTGGCAGTGTTGTGTGTATTGAGCAGGCAGAGCACTGTCCCTCGTTAGGTGAAGGGGTGTGTGCGTGATCCCGCCAGGGAAGGAGACCGCAGGAGCCACGCAGAGCGACAGGAGGGCCGTGTAATGTGGCCTGTGAGAAAGAGACCAACGTGGGAAGTCGCACCACTCGTGTCAATTGGGTAACGAAGTCCCGGGTGATGGTGGCGTGGAAGGACAAGCTCCTGCCTGGGTGGCCCACGGGGACTGTCAGACAAATCTCATGCTAAGGGAAAGAAGCCAGATACAAGAGCGTGCACAGGGATGTCCTTTAACAGGCAAGTGGAAATGGCAAAACTGACCCTCGGGATGGGAAGGAGTGGACAGCTCCCCCGGGCAGGCTGGGTGGAGGCGATGGCCCCACAGAGAAACCAGGACGTGTTTTCCTTGGGTGATGGGAAGGGTCTGTCCCTGGGTTGTGCAGATGACGTGAAGGTATCCACTTATCCAAACTTACCCAATTACGCACTTAAAATGGGTGCATCCTTGCGTTGAATATAACTTGGCCTCAATGGTTTATTTAAAACACTGGTTTACTGTAAATAATAAAATAGAACATACTACTTAAATTTTAAATATCTTTCATGTATCAATTATTTCAATCAATCAATCACCTATCAATCTTTTACCTGTCACCCATCTCTCTACCTGAAATACATAACTAGGGCCTGTGGGAGGAGGAACTCAAGCAAGAGGAGTGGGGTGACTGCATCATTGCTCCTGGTCCCCAACCCTTCACTCCTCCCTTGTTATAGATTTATGCTCCTCCCCTCTGTCAATATGGTGGCGGGCACTTCCCTGGCCCCTGACTCTGGCCAGTTGACTCATTTTGATAGATGGGATGTTAAAGGGTCGGACAGAAGCAGAGATTTCAATGTCTGTGAGAGGTTTGCTTGATCTTCACCCTTTTATGATGCATTGGGATGCCTTATGGCCTGGGACGTCTGGTCCCCTCAGAGCTCATCTGCACCCTCCAGGAGGCCTGGATCCGAGCTACCCGGCTGCACCAGCCTGGATCAGCTGCCCCATGGACAACCTGCAGATTCACATGTGTGAAAGGCACATTTGTTGTCATAAGTCCCTGGAACTGGGAGGTTGTTTGTTACGCAGCATTATTACAGCAATAACTGACTGATACAGCAACAAAGAGAAATAGTACTGAAGTGCAGAGGGGGTACTCAGCCTGCTCTGTGGACTGAGAACAACCAGCTTAATGTCAACCCCTGGGGTCAGAGAGAGAGTCTGTGCCCACCCACCGACTCCTGCATGTCTGCAGGTCAACTTCACCTCTGGGCAGAGTGGCCAGGGCCAGGGTCTCTCTTTTATCACCCCAATCCGTGCCAGTCCCACCTCCCACCCTCCATCCTGGGGCGCCTGATCTGAGTCCACTGTGGTTGGGCAGCCACCCACCCGTTTCCCCTCTCCCCTCTCTTCCTCATACTACTCTGCAGTCCTCAGTCTTGACGCTTCTCCCTCCAGCAGAGCCTTGGCTCAGGCTGTTCCTCCTGCCTGGTGTGCCCTTCCCATGGATCCAGATCAAGCCAGTAGCGATGGCACAAGCCTGGAATCCCAGTGGCTCTGGAGGCTGAGGCAGGAGGATGGCAAGTTTGAGGCCAGCCTTAGCAACTTAGGGAGGCCCTGAGCAACTTGGGGAGGCCTTGTCTCAAAAACATATAAAAGGGGCTGGGATGTAGTTTAGTGGCTAAGTGCCCCTGGGTTCAATGCCCAGTTTATAAAAAAATCCAAATCAAATGGGCCCCTAGAAAACATGGGTTCCAATGACTTCCATCTGTGCCCTGTGCTCAGGGCCTTACCCACCTCATCTTGGTTTTCTCCATAAGGACCTTATGAGATAGGTCCGGTTGCCGTTTCCATTTCCCAGATGGGAAAGTGAGGCTCAGAGAGGTTAAGCAACTTGCCCTTGACCACACAGTCAATGAGTGATGGAAATCTATAAGCCTGACTACAAAGTCAAGGCTCCAACATAAAAGAGTCTGGCTCAGAGGTGTCCTTGAGGGTTTTCCCCTCTGTGGGGTCCCTGCCCTGCTGAGATGACAGCAGGAGTCACAGAGGTTGTCCTGTGATGGAATCCTTAATGTGCTTGGACCTGAAAACATCACCTTGGGGAAGGGCCTCGTCCCTTAAGAAATTATAAATATTTCATTTTCCCTCTTCTCTCCCGCCTTGTCAGCCCCGAGATAGAGTTATCGACGGGGACCGGGTGACGGACAGATTGGCAGGGCTCTGTATTGATGAGTTAATAGATTGTTGGCTTTTTTTTTTTTTCATTCTTAGAAAAAAAAAAAGAAAGAAATCTTGACAGCTATGTTCATGGTGGCGGGGCAGGCAGGGGCCGCCAGAGAGGGTGACAGGAGGCGAGGCCCAGGTCAAGGTGGACCCGCTGGACGATCCTGTCAGCTCGACCTTGAACACTGATCCCGAGTCCACCCACCTCCCACCTCTCCTCTGTGGCTCCCGGCCGCGGTGGCAGCTGATCCCTGTCCCCTGCTTCTGCTCCTGGTCCTGCGTCCAGCCCGTGCCCAGTGGCCAAAGGCACCATTTCCACCCGCGAGCCGGATCCCGTCACCCCTGGGCCCCAGGCACACGGATGGCCATGTTGCAGGTGCAGCCCGATGTCCAGCTGTGGCCCCTGCCCTCCCGTCCTGTGGTGCCTCTGACCTGGCTCCTCTGCGCGGCCGCCCAGAGTGTCCATTCCTCCCCCCCAACACTGCCTGTGTGACCCGGTCTCTGGGGTCCGCACAGGCCATTCCCTCTGCTGTGGAGCTGTTCCTACAGATGCCCACCGGACCCCACCCTCACCTGCCCAGGCCTCTGCTCTAACAGATGAGGGGCCTGGGAAACGTGGGGGGCCCTGGTGCAGGCGTCCACACTGCATTCATGTTACCTGGAAAGCCAGCTCGCAGTGGGTGGTTGTCAATAAAGTTTTATTGGAACATGGCCCTGCCCATTCCTCTATGTACGGTCTGGGGCTGGTCTTGCTTTACTGATGCGGAAGTGTAGCGGAGGGGGCAGATCTTGCAAAGCTGGAAATTCGACTACTCAGTTTTTTTATGCATTACTGGGGAAGAGACTCAGGGTCTCACACATGCTAGGCAAATGCTCTACCACTGAGCCACATCTCCAGCCTTTTAAGGTTTTTGTTTTGAGGCAGGGTCTTGCCGTCCAGACTGGCCTCTAGTTTGTGATCCTCCTTCCTCAGCCTCCTGAGTGTCAAGGATTACAAGCATGGGCCACTGTCTCTGCCATCCTCTAGGCCCTTTACAGAAAACGTTTGCTGATCCTGATTAGCAAACTGGCCTGACACCCACCTGCAGCCCCTGTCCTTTGGGAAAGGGACACGGATCCTTGTCCTTTTCCCAGAGGACTCCCATAGCCACCAGACCTCTCTTGGCTGCATACAACAGGAAATACAACTTGATTGACTTGAGCCAGAAAAGGCAATTTGTTAGCTATTGAAGTGAAAAGTTAAAGGTAGCTTCAGGTACAGTTGGATCCAGGGGCTCATCTTCCCTGGTTCAAGGCCAGAGGAAGGAAGAGTCCCTACTTTCTTGGGAGTAGGACCTTGGATAAGTTGGTTACCTTTCAGATCTTCAGTTTCCTTATCTTTAAAAGATGGGGGCGTGGGTGGGGATAGTGATGCCTGCCTCACAAGGGCAAAACCAGTCAATTCAAGTAGGGCGAATCCAAAAAAAAAAAAAAAAAAAGAAAGAAAGAAAGAAAGCTACTAATCACTGGAGCATCTGAATCTTACCTTACATGACAAAAGGGACTTGGAAGAGGTGCTTAAATGGAGGATCTTGTGATGGACCGTTATCCTGCCATTATCCAGATGGCTCTATGTAATCACAGAGTCCCAAAAAGCAGGGGCTACAAGCCAAGGAATGCAGATGGCCTCTGGAAGAGCAGGTCACGGACTCTCTAGAGCTTGGGGAGGGAACACAGCTCCACTGACACCGTGACTTTGGATGGGTGAGACCCAGGTCAGACTTCCACCCTACAGAATTGTACGGCTGCTGTGGTGGTTTGTTACAGCCGCAACAGGAGACTAATACCTCGGGCGAGGGCCTATCCCTGCGCCAGGCAGACAGCGAGCCTCAGTGGAGGCCAGCCTCCAGGATCAGGGGTAGATGTCCAGTTGCACTCCCGGTGCTTCCCAGTCCTCCCAATTGTGTGACATCCCTGGCAGGTGCCAGGACTCGGGCTTCTTAGGAGTCTTATCCGGGACTGACCCCAATCTGCCCCGGGGGTCTAAAAGCCTCCTCGGACTCTCCTGGGAAGTGGGCCTCCTGGTGCCAGGCGGTTCTATCGCCCCCTCCCTCCTGCTCGGTCCCCTCTAATCCCCTCCCCACTAAGCCATTTCTGAGCTGCTCCCTCTCCTGCGTCCTATCGATCTTCAACCTGTTACTCCCCCAAAGCCCTTGATGGCAGGGGCCCAATAAATTTGCCACTTCTTTTGTCACCATCTGTCCTTGGGTTCATTGAGGTGGGCAGCGGGATCCCAGGCCGGCAAAGGTAAAATCTCAGGCTCCTCCCAGCAAAAGCTTTCAGTGACCCTGGTTCCTGGTGGCGGAATGTGTTTTCCCTTCAGGTGCGGGGGGTGGGGGGGTGGGGGGGCTGGCCTTCCATCATCCGGCTGAGGCGGGTCCCCAGATAGGGGCGGGGAGTCCTTCACCCACGTGCCCCCCGTGTGGGGTGTAGACGGAGGGCTGGGGCAGCCTCCGCAGGGCCAGAGGTGTCCTGGGGGCTGCCTGAAAGGGACACTGGCTTTCCTTTATTTATTTCACTCACAGGGCGATTGCTGTGAGCCAGGCGGCATGTGTTAAGGGCTGTCCGGGTATTCCTGCCTGTTTTCTTTTTTTAAAAATGCACAGATAAAAACCATAACCACTGATCACGTGCAAGGGTGATGTTTTAAAACCCGTGCATGTGTGCAGCCGTCCAGATCAAGCTAATGAGTAAACTTTGATTTTCAGAGTTAACTCTGTGAGGTCTGTGTGGTGACTCTCTCCATTTTCAGATGGGAGAATGGAGGCACAGAGATGTTAAGTAAGTTGGCCAAAGTTGTACAGCCAGCCAGGGGCGGGGCTGGGATTCGAACCCAGGAAGACTGGGTGTTTATCCACCATGCCATGTGCCTCTCTACCAATGGCAATGGGAGTTATTCTTCTCCCCTTGTGTTTTCTTTGCAGTGCTGGGGATGAAACCCAAAGGTGTTTTACCACTGAACCACATCCCCAGTCCTGTTTCTTTATTTATTTGAGACAGACTAAGTTGCTGAGGCTGGCCTCGAACTTGGGATCCTCCTGCCTCAGCCTCCCAAGTCGCTGGGAATCACAGGCATGCACTACTGTGCTAGGCCCCAGCTGCCTTTCTCTAGGTGATATGTTTTCCTTTCTATTTGTCCTCTTCCTGCACCCTCTTCCCCTCCCATGTCCACCCTGCCTCTTCCATCCTGGGTGGGTTTCTTTAAACCTCCAATCTGGGGACAGCCATCTAGGAAGTCCACGGTGCTGCCCTCCCTCCTCCTGACAGAGCCACTGCCATGCTGTGACCTGTTATTTACTGGTTGATCTTAACGATGATGACTCTGGGAGGCTTGTCCCACTGTCAGCACCT
Organism: Marmota flaviventris; assembly: GCF_047511675.1. NCBI lineage: Eukaryota > Metazoa > Chordata > Mammalia > Rodentia > Sciuridae > Marmota > Marmota flaviventris. Next base: position 144,365,272 of record NC_092498.1, on the reverse strand, counting down.
CCAGGGGCCAAACAAAGAAACCGAGGCTTAGCGAGTTGAGGTCGGTGGTCGCCCAAGGTCAAACAGCTAGGAAGAGGCTGAGTCGGAACCTGACGGCCGGCTCCCTGCGTGGAACCCTGGACCTGGGCTCTGGTGTCCCCTGTGTTGGGGATGGTCCTTGTGCTGATGCCCTCGGGGCTGCTGTAACACAGTGCCACAGAATGGGTGGCCTTGACTGGCACACTTGTCTTGGCTCTCGGCTGCCGAGGCTGAGGCCGGCCGGGAGGACCTCTGCTGGCCCCGCTGGCTGGGGGGGGGGGTTCGCCAGCTGTGCGGGCTCGCCTGGGCTCACGGATGCGTCTCCCTGGGGCTCCATCTTTGCGTGACATTCTCTGTGTCTCTTCACATCATCTTGTCCCTGTGCACGGCTGTCTGTCTCTGTGTCAAATGACCCTTTTTATAAGGACATCAACCATAATGGATTAGGCTCCACTCTCAGGATCCCATTTTAATTTGGTTCTTCCTCTTTTTTCTTTTCCGGTACCAGGGACTGGACCCAGGGGCATTCTACCACCGAGCCACATCCCCAGACTTTTTAATTTTTTACTTTGAGACAGGGTCTTGCTAAGTTGCCAAGCCTGGCCTTGAACTTGGGATCCTCCTGCCTCAACCTCCCGAGTTTCGAAGATCACAGGCGCGTGCCCTCATGCCAGGCTAACTTGATCATTTCTGTAAAGGTCCTATTTCCAAATAAGATGGCATCCTGAGGTCCTGTGTGCCCTTTAACGGGGGACACATTCAATGACTGATGGTGATATTGTCAGACGCTTGGGGAAGAGACATGTCCGACCCACCTCTATCCCAGGGCCTCTCTGTCCCAGGAAGGGGATCATGGAGGTCTTCATCTGATAGCTTGTTTGTCACTGGGCTGCCCCCCAAAGACTGTCATCTGTGTAGGGTGGGGAGGGGTCTCCCCAACGCCTTGCACAGAGCTCTCAACAAACTCCTGAATGAAGGGAGCAGCTGAAGGCCCCTCCCGGAGGCCCCTGCCACACTGGGAAGCCTCAGGTCCTCAGACCTCCCAGGGCCCAGGGCAGAGTGGTCTGTGGGGTCTGGAGCCTGTGGCTGGGCTGTTGCATTTCAGCCGCACAGACACCCCCCCCCCCCCAGCTGCCAGACCAGCAACGGGGAAATTATTAGACCCCATTATGAATGGGATTTTAATCTCCTGTAAATAGACCTGCCATTAGCCTGTCATAAGAAGCAATTAGGACCCCCTCCCTTCCTCCCTCCAGCCACGGAGGATTTCTGAGCCCCCCAGCTGAGATGGGGGGCAGCGGGCAGGATTGGGGACTGCCGCCGGAGGGATGTACCAGTTCAGGCAGACCATGCCCCCTGCCCATCCAGCCACTTGGGGAGGAACCTGGGGCAGGGACTAGGGCCTGGTGGGGTTACCAGGGTTCTTGGGGATCCAGGCCAGAGCTTTGGAAGGACCAGACCCCAGGGCACTGTGATACTGCAGGTGCCTCCATCTTCTCTCCAGTGCTCCTGGGTGGCCCGGGCCGCGTCACCATTCTGTCCCTCCAAGCCACCTTCTCTGCCAGGGACAAGTCCCACCCACTGAGACCAAAGGCTGGTGGAGAGGGAAACTGAGGCAGAGAGTCACTCTGTGCCTTTGAGCAGAGGGGAAGGTCCACCTCCCATTCCTGGTTCTCTTTGTCCCTGACCCTCTCTCCAAAGCCTCCACTCCTGCCACGGAGCAAGAAGGGGCAGAGGGTGGGATGGAATGGGGGCAGCCACAGATGGAGCCCTTGAGTGGTGGGGACTCTGCCACCAGGGACTCAGGGGGTTCGCGCCCCACCCTCTCTCTGACTGGCAGGTGGCTTCAGACTCTCCTCCCTCCAGGCCTCAGTTTCCCCATTTGTGAAGAGAGGCTGTTGAGATGCCTGTAGGGTGGAGGCCAGGGAAATGCGGCAGAGCCTCCCACACCTTTATTTCCCTGGGGGCCAGGGTCAGGGGCCCCCACCTGCAAGGAGGCTTGCTGAGCTTTCCCCCACCACTGTCCTCCTCTGCCTGACCACCGCCATTTGTGTACCCAGCACAGTACTCCCTGATGGGGCTGGGCGGGGGTGAAGGGGTTAATGGACCCGTGGTCCTCTCTCCCCGAGGCCCCCACCTCCAGGTGGGTCGCCCTGACAAGCTGAATGAGTTTGGAGGGTTCCATCTGGTCTCCAGTGGGCCTTGCCTGCAGGACTTAGAGTGACTGACAGGTCACAGCCGGCCTGGCGGAGGGACAGTCTGGAAGGAGGCCCTGGCTGTGGGTTGGGGACTAGGAAGCCGGGAGGGTTTGGCCAGGGTTATCACAGGGGGATGCTGGTGACACTGGGGACTTGGAAGTAGACGTTGTATTTTCTGATTATTTTATTATTTGAGACAGGGTCTCACTCGGGGGCCCAGGCTGCTCTGGGACTCCTGGGCTCAAGGGACCCTCCAGCTGAGGTGACAGGCTCATGCCACTGTGTGTGGCTTGAAGTGGACTGTCAGGCCTGCAACTTGGACTTCTCAAGAATGCTGCTCATTCCTTCATTCAGCCAGCACGTGCTGAGCACCTACTATGCCCTGCAGGCTGTGTGAGGTGCTGGGAGCCATCAGCAGACAAAGGATCAAGCCCTGCGCTCCTCCTCCTGGTTTTCCTGGGCCAGCCTGTCACTCCCCTGCAGGAACAGGGGTTTATCCATGGCTGATGGGCATCTGGGCAGTTTCCAGCTATGGCTGTTGGTCCATCCAGGACCTCCTTGTCTTCTGACCTCACCTCCTGCTGCCACCTCTGCCCCCATCTTCCCCAAAGCTCCCCGAGGTCAGAGACGGGTCAATCTGCCAACCAGCGGGCATCCACTGGGGCCGACCCAGGACCGGCCTCCGCTGTCCCTGCTGGGGTCTCACGCTCTCAAGATCCCACGGGGCCTGGGAGGTCCCCGGGGTGTCGCACCCTTGTCGGGGCCTTCCAGGCTCGCGGCTCCCCGTGGCCACTCCTCCCGAGGTGGGTGCCCTGGGGAGGGAGGAAGGGGCCCCACGAGGGGCGCAACCCTGTCCCCGCTGTCCCCGTAATTACAGAGGAGCAGGCCGTGGTCAGATGCTAATGGGCGCGTGGTGACCCGGGCTAACCGGTTCCGAGCTGTGAAGTAACTCGGAGGCGCCGAGGGCGAGGGGCGGCGCCCGGGCTGCGGCGGAATCGCGCGATCGCAAACAAGACGCAAATTGGATGCAAACATCTAATTAACCTTCTCGCGCGGCCCCGGGGGCTGCACCGCCTCCCGGGGGGATGGGCTGGGGGAGGGGAGGGGAGGCGAGGGGAGGGGGAGGGGCCGGCCTGCGCTTTCTCGCCCCTCTTTTCCTTTTTTCGGTTTCTAGCAGCTCCCCTCCAGGTGGGGCGGCGCCAGGCTCCCAGGCCTGCGCTCCAAGTGGGCAAAGCCCCCTTCTCCAGGGCGCGGGGCGGGGCGCAGAGCCTGGAAATGGAGAGGTTTTTTGTTTTTTTGTCTTTTCTGCTTCTCTTTGTTGGGGATGCGTTCTGAGAAGCCCATTGCCTGTGGAGGTTCTGGAAGGTTCTCTGGGACAGGGGCGTCACGTGGCAGCGCATTAGGAGCTGGCCCAAGCCCAGCCCCGGGCCCACTGTGAGCCTCCGGTAGGCCTCGGAGGCTGGTGATGAGCGGAGAGACCCCCCAGTAACCTCAGACACCCCCCAAAACAAGCCTTTGCCCTTCTGGGGTTGGGGGCTGGGCATCTGGCAGGGTGCTGGGGGCCTGGGGGCCAGGGCCAGGACCAGTCCTGCTTACAGTCCACCTCAGTTCCTGGTGCTCTCCTTGTCTTCCTTTAAATTTTAAATATTGACAGACAGGAAACTTGAAAAAAAATGGCATCAGACTCCACAGAATCTTAAGTGTTAACATTTGTGTACATGCACTCGCTCTCCCTCCTCTCTCCCTGCACACATGCGCGCGCGCGCGCGCGCGCGCGCGCGCGCACACACACACACGCTTCCTGGGTCACCGTGGGCACTCAGTGGTCAGGTCTTTTTAGACCCCTCTAACCTGGAACCAGCTCCTCTGTCTCTGGGTTTGGGGACACTGACAGTCTTGGAGGCACCAGCCTAGCTGCTCTGGAGAGTGTCCTTCACAGTGACCCTGGGGGAGGTGTGGGCAGCCCCCCTGTGCAGGCCCCGCTGTGCCCTCTGCTCCCATAATAAGCCACACGATGCAGACTCGTCCCAGGGCTGTGTTAACGGGGGTCCCTCCCTTCAGGTGTCCCCTTCTGTAATTCCGTGGGGAAGTGTGGGGACGTGGCGCCACCCCCAGCCATACCTCCTGGTTTTGGGCACTGGTGGAGGATCCCTGTCTGCATCAGTGGTGAGGGTGCCGCTCTCCTCTGTCTACTCCTGGGCTCTGCTGGGAGGAAGGCGGTTCCTTGTTCATTCCTTCACTTACCTGGTGTAGACCACCAATGGCGTCCACCTGGGACCCTTTACCTGGACGTTCAGCTGGTCTTACATTTTGCCCCAGGGAAGCCCTTTCCCGCTGGCTCCTGGGCCTTCTGATGTGTCCCTGTCACTCCCCGAGCTTTCTTGCTTGGCAGGTAGGGTCCCTTTGTACCCCCCTCCCCCGGCCCTTCCTAGCCATTTTTCCAAGGAGCCCTGGTCCCTTCTAGCAGGGAATGGTGGGTAGAAGCCACCACCAGGTGGGCCCATTGCTACTGGGGTGTCACTGCAGGTAGGTCCTTTCAGCAAGCCCAGCCAGAAGCCTCCGTTTCTGCACCCCTTAGATGTGAAAAAACCGTCCTTCTCTGCTGGTTCGTCCAAGACCAGATGAGCCAGTACCTGATATGTGCTTATAACCCTGCCTGACCCAGGGATAATGCTACACAAGTGCCTGTTAGACAGTGATAAGTCCTCCAGTCCACCCCACACCCGTGTGGGGTGTGGCAGTATTATGTAGGAGGGCCCGGGAAGGCCTCACTCAGAAGGCAACATTGGAGCAGAAGTCCAGGATAAGCCACTCCCATGTGAGAGCTAAGCAGGACAGTCAATGCAAAGGCCCTGAGGCAGCACACTCCTGACCTGAAAGTAGGTGCTTGTTCCCCAGACTCCAGCGAAACCAAATTTCTAAGTACTGGCATTATTATTATTTTCACTTTTTTGAAGGGTAAGCTCAGGAGTCTCCAGGACCCTGCGTTGACTCTACGCGGGGAGCTTACTGAGCCCTGCCTGGGCTCATCTCTAACTTCCTTAGGAGGTAGCTGCTCCCAGAGACGAGAAATTCCGGGCTGAGCCCAATGACCAACGTGGCCAGATGCAGCTTGTCGGTGGGGGACGCACAGGGCAGAATGTGCCAAGCCCGTCTGACTGCAGAGCCTTTCCTCCGACAAGTGGCGAGGAGGCTCTCCCTTCTCTGGGGCTGGCCCAGCGGCGCGGACCGTCCATCTGAGAGGTGGACCTCAGTTTCCTACTTGCACAAACAGCCCCGCCTCGTTCCGGGGGTGCAGACAGCCCTCAGATCGGACTTGAGGTCGGGGCGTGCAAGGAGCCTCCGCTGCGCGGCTTCCCTGCGGCCGCCCCTCCCCCACGGCTCTTCCGACGGCGCCCCCCTCCCGCCCCCGCTTTTTCACCCCATCTTCCCCAGGGGCAGCCAGCCAGCAAAAAGAGTCCCTCGGCAGCCATGATGAAGATGGATGTGTGATTGATTCACCCCCCTCCCTCTGCCCTTCTGGTAGAAAATTAAAAGACCATTTGTTAAGGGGCGCAAGTCCTCAGGTGCGTCCTGAGACTGGACAATTTGTCTCTGTGAAAAGGGTGCTATTATGAGGAAGGCTGGATGCAGGCGGGGGGCGGGCCGAGGGGCGGCTGGGGAGGGGGCGGCGCCGCGGAGGCTGGGGGGGGAGGCCCGAGGAGGCCGGGGCTGCGGGGCGGGGGAGGCCGAGACAATGAGGGGTGGGGGGGAGGAGAAAGCCGCGGAGCCGCCAGCCGCGGGCTCCTGCCGCCCAGGACCGGGCGGGGGCTGGCGAGCGCATGTGCTGGGGCCTGCGAAGCCAATTCCTTTTTCATGACCCTTGTCCAGGACCAGAAGGGTGTCACCCGGGAGCTCTGCCGCCCTCCATTAAGGAGGGTTTGTAAATGACCCTCTTTAAGGAGCGAGTTTCTCTTTATAGACCTCGGTGTCGAGAGGGGAGGGAGGAGGGGTCCCCGAGTGCGCCCCCTCCGCCCTCCTGGGGGTCATTAAGTGATTAGAGAGAAGGGGCGAGTTCTCCAGCCCTCCATTCAGGCCCGGGGTGGGGGACGCGCGTTGTCACCGGGCGCTGTTATTTATTGTTTTTTAAAAGGTGGCGGTGGGCCCGCCGGCTGTCTCCTCTCTCCTGGATCCTTTTGTGTGCTGGGCTTCCTCCTGGGGCTGCCTCTTCTAGGGTCCCCAAGGCACCCTGCCCACCGTCCTCCCTGGGCTCCACGTCCATCCCAGCCACAGCCTGCCCACCCCTCGAAGGCCCCCAGCAGCACCTGCGACAGCTTCTTAGATTCTCCACCAGCACTGAGTCTTGGGAGGGTGGTGGTAGTGGCTTTTTCTTGCTCTGTCCCTAATGCCCAGTCGGTGTCCAGGGACAGGGCAGGCTCCCATTATTATCTGGTAACACCCCCAGAGGGATCTCTTGTGTTGCCTCTGGGAACCAGAAGGCAGTGTGCCTGTCTCATGGACAGGGGGATGGGGGAGGGAGGAGTCGGGGTGGAGCTGGGTCTTCACTGGCCATGGAGAGAAGGACATTTGCAGGAGTCTAGAAATCTCTTTGCTTTGGGCAAGTGGAATCTGCAGCTGACCAGGGACAGAGGAAATAATGTCTCCGTTTTCTCATTCAAGAAGGTGGAACCAATCGGCCTTTAGAAAAGACTGACCTGGACATTTCCCTCCCCTGCTGAAATCCAGCTCTTTGCCAGGACCCCCAGGGGCTGGCTGTCCGGAGGGAGGCAGTGACCCTTGAGATCTGACCTCCCTTCTCTCCATGAGCTCCTTCCAGCCCCAGGGCCTTTGCTCAGGCTGACCCCTTGCTTGGAAGCCCTTCTCCCTGTCTCTGTCCAGGCCTGTACCTTAGAGTCCCCCGGGCAGGTTTGTGCAGATCACCCTGAGCCTCACTCCATGCCCAGTGACACAGGTGCTGTGGGTGCGGGCTGTGTGGGGGGGACTTTGTGTTTTTCCAAGCTCCCTGGGTGGTTGGGTGGGTCCTGGAGGGTTGAGAAGTCCTGACCCAGCCATTCCTCTTTCTGTTCCAGTGGTGAGCCCAGAGGTCACTTCCTGACCCCTGGTTGGGTGAAGTCACCCTGATTGTCTCCCCCCTCCCCTCTGTAACCCTAGCATGTTTGACTGACATGCGTCTCTGCCATTTGCCTACCGAAGGGCAGGGCCTGCTGTTCAGTTGGTAGCGCATCCCAGCACCCCCCGGGCCTGCGCTCTGTGCGGTTTTGGTGAAAGCAGCTTTTGACCTTGAGAGAGATGGTTGGCACACAACCAAGACCTTGGGACAGAATCTAAAAGGGACTTTTGTGGGAGCCGCCTCTTCTGTGCGCAGAGGCCTGGGCGTGGGTGTGTGTGATGAGACACCTCAGTCAGTCCCTGGGGTCCTCAGGAGCGCCCCTCCCCGCCTCTCCATGCCTCTGCCAGGCACCCCTGGTGGCCCTGGCTTCTCTCAGACCTCCTGCGGGTGCAGGAGGCGGCAGGTGCACCAGACTGGAGGAGGGGAAGCCAAAGCCCCAGGAAGACGCGGGTGGGCACAAAGCCACCGGGCTTCATGCGGAGCCTTGTCACTTACCCTCCTCCTGACTCTGGCCCTTCCTCCCCAGCTCCTGTTTTTGAGGCTGAAATGTCCAATCTATAATAAATTGGTGACTGGAGCGAGTCATTTGTAATCTTGGTGAGATGAGGGCCCCATTTTTTGAGGTGGGGGTGGGGAGAGAATTTAGTCACCTGTGAAATCCACATGAATAGAAGATACTGTGATTTGTTTATTCCGCTTAGTCCACATCTCTGCAGGACAGGTGGAGGGATTTTAGGAGCACGGGAATCAGTTCAGGTGGCTCCTCTGCTCTGGTCTATAAAACCCTGGGGAAGCCTGGCCCTTGTCTGGCCCGCCCATCTCCCACTGAATCGCTTTTCCAAACACCCAGAGCAGCCCTACCACAGGGTCTTTGCACTTGCTGTTCCTGCTGCCTGTCATGCTCTTCCCCCAGCAGGCTGCAGGACCCCCCTTACTTTACCCACAGCTCAGCTTAAACATTTCCCCAGAGAACCTTCTGCTGACCCCTCTAGGGAAACAGACCTTGCCCCTCCTTCCTGGTGGCTTTTGATCATGTCACCTGCTTTTCCTCCTTAGCACTGAGAACTAACTGAAACTAACAAACGCCTTTGTGACTGTCTGTCTCCCACCCCGTGGCGTCCCGTCCCGGAGGGCCCAGGCCTGGTCTGCTTGCTTTGTTTTGTTCTGACCGCCTGGAGCCTGCAGTGGGCTGTGTAGGTATCAGGTGCTGCCGGTGTCCCCAGAGGGACGCTGCCTAAAGACACTGTGGCGGGGTCCCCGGGTTGATTTCCAGGGTCCCTTCTCTGAAACCGCTCTAGGTGGAGGCAGAACGTTGCTCTGTCATTCACTGCCTGTCGCCTCTTCAGTGACAGCCCTGGGTGGGCTCAGGGGTGTGTGTCCCTGGGAACAGCCAGCCAGCCTGGTGGGGCCGACAGACAGGCGGCCAGGTGGCGCTGAGCCCAGGAATTCTGGTCCCTCTGTGGTTTCCCGCTCTTGCTGAAGGCCAGGTGTCTCTGCACTGTCCCCTGCGGAGCCTCCAGCTCCCTGGTCACCAGAGTAGCCAGCTCCTTCGTTCACTGTGGCTGGGAAATGCCCAAAGTGGCTTCTGAGGTCCTCACTGGACCCCGATGGGGTCGCACGTGGGCTGGGGGAGTCCATGCACCTGGGAGAGCCTGGGCCCGCTCCCTGGAGGAATCTGTGTCCTCGTGGAGACCTGTGAGACCTCCGCCCTCGACTGTCCCTGGCCAGCGCTCTCCTGGACGCGGCCTCTTACCATCACGGGTCACTGACTCCCAGGCAGGTTCATAGCCTTTGCTCTGCTGGTCACTCTTGGTGGTGAGCACTGTCCTGTGCATGCAGGGTGGTCACCAGTGCCCCTGGCCTCCGCCTGCCGTGGTGACCCAACATCTCCAAACATTGCTGAATGTCTCCCTGTGGGCCAAACTGTCCCAGCCGAGGGTCATTTCCTGGTGTCTGTAGGGAGCATCCAGGGGTCCTGTGGCCTGGCTGTACCCAGGAGGCAGCGGGGCAGCTTCTGAAGGTGCAGAGGCCAGGCCCCCCCTGGACAGCGGCCACCAAATCTCTGGGGAGGGGCCCAGGACTCTGGGGAGTTTAAGGGCTCCTCAGGTGCATGTGACACGCGGGCAGGGTGGGGAGGCGCTGGGCCATCGTGAGGTGCCTCTTGTAGCCGATCTTGTCCTGACAGAGAGAAAACCGAGGCTCAGGCGGCCGAGTGCTGTCACCGAGCCTCACCAGGTGCCAGAGGTGACGCAGAGACCCAGCCATTAACCCAGACAGTGAATTTAAAGGGAAAACAAGGAAACTGTCACACAAAAGCAGAAGAACGACCCACGGCCGCTTCCCGTCCCCGTCCCTTGCTCCATACAGATGACGGGGCCCCGAGGGGTGCTGTCCCTGGCCGGGCTCGGTCTCATTTCCCAGCCCATTTTCTGCTCCAGAAGAGCATCTGTGTCCTGCCGTCTCTCCCGGGACCCGCGCAGAGTGCCAATGGTCTGGAGGCGTTGCCAGCGCACATCTGTGATGCTAATGGCTCTGGGATGCAGAGTCCCCACCTCCTCGGGTCCTGTCACCCGCCAGACACCGCTGGGCAGGGGCTCCCGCTCGGCCCGTCCCCTCGGAGGGGTTAAGTCAGGGCGTCTTCGTGGAAGCTGGACGATTCCTCGCTGGAGCCGGGTAGCCGGGAGGAGCCCCTGTCCCTTAATGGTGGGCGTCTCGTATCCTCAGGGCACAGAAATTCTGTCCCATGAACCTAAATCAGTTTGAAGAAGGTGATTTTTGTTTCCTTAAATGACTTCTCCTGTCTGTCCCTCCAAAGCGTCTTCCCCAGGGCCTGTCCCTGTCCTTGTGGGTACAGTTTTATCCACACCCGGCCAGGCGTGCTCCTTCACCTGCTGTGGCTGCGGGGTTAGAACGGGGGAGTTGCCCCTGAGACCCCGCGGCCTGCAGGGCCTAAGATGGTCACCCTCGGTCCCTTCCCAGGACAGCCTGTTGGGTGATGGCCACTTGGGTGCAGAGAAGGTCTTCACCGGGGGACTCTAGAGATGGGTTCCAGCTTCGTCGGCGCACGGGGACACTCCAGGAAGCCGGGGTCTGAGCCTCCGTGTGCTCCTCCTGAGCGCAGGGCATCTGTCCTCGAGGGTTCTGTCTCCAGACTGTATTCCAGGTCACATCGTTCCCTCCACCCCTGTCCCCACCACCCTGGTCTCAGCTGTCATCTTCTCTTGCCTGTCCCAAGACGTACACCTCCTCTTTGGGCCCCGGGCTTCCTCCCATGGCTCTCATGGTCCTTCACCACCACACGGCCAGAGGGACCTTTGTAACTTGCCCATCAGGTCACACTGGGTCTCTCCCAGACCCAGTTTCCCAGGCCCGGCTGTCTCCCGTCCAGACCTCCTGCCCCGGCCGCTCACGGGGTGCCAGGCCTCCTGGCCCTTCGCCTGCCACACACCCATAAGCTCCTCCCCGCCTCAGGGCCTTCGCACTCTCTGTTCCTGCTACCTGGACCGCCCTTCCCGTCTGCATGATCTGTGTCACACGGCGGCGTCCAGATCTCTACTCAAGTGCCACCGGCTTTCCTTCCCGCCCCTCCCTGGCCACCTCCCAACGTTTTTGGGCCATTTAGTTATTTGCTCACGTGCCCACTGGCTTCCTTTTCCTAGATGCTGAACTCCACGAGGGCTAGGGACTGTGTCCTTCTAGAAAGATCCTCGGGTGGACCTCGGTACCTGGGTCTGTATGGGCTCAAGAAATATCCGTGGGATTGAAGGAAGGGATGGACGCTTTGCAAAGGTTGCCGGGAGGAGGTGGACGAGGCATGAGAAGCGTTGAGCCTCTGATTGGCAGGTGGCGGGTCGTCACTGAAGGTGACTCCTGCAGCAGCGGTTGGAAGGAGAGCGCCAAGGGGCCCTGCCTGGGCCTGGTCCCCTCCCCTGGAGGGGGGCCTGCAGGGTGCGAGGCTCCTCTGCTGTGCCCGCTGTGGCCCGTTGCTTCTTGGAGCCTGGCTGCAGGCCCCCGGCCCTGTCCCTCTGCCCCTCTGCCCACTGTCCCTGTCAGGTGTCCTGCTCATCGTGGGTCCTAATTGAGATGGCAAATTCCAGGGACAGGGCGCACTGCCAACTCTGCCAGCCTCCGCTGCCAGGAGCAGGAAGAAGAAAACAAAACCCTGGCCAGCAAGCCCCTCTGCATCCAGCAGGGCGGGAGGGAGTCCACGCCGCGGCCGGAGTCCCGGCTGGCCACCGGCATGAGGCCGGGTCCCTTCGGCTCCTGGCCAAGACGCACCTGACGTCCTATAGGTGCCGTCGCCTCCCGCCAGGCCAGGACAGCAGTTTCTGCTAAACAGAGACCAGGTGGTTCCTAGGCCATCAGAAGCCCCCGCCCCCCCCGCTGGCGAGGTGTGCGGGGCTGCTGGCCTCCTGTCCCCTTCCCTGGCTTGATTTGTTTGCTTTGGATTGGAGATGCAATGTGCAGAGCCCAGCCCTGCTCCCGCCCTGTGTCCACCCCAGGCTGGGAAAGCCCTGAAGTCCACAGCTCCCCTGATGTCCAGGCAGCCCCCGTCCCTGAGGTGGGGGATGGAGTCCCGCCTGGCAGGTGTGCTTGAGTCGCTTAGGCCACGAGGATCTGGAGGTAGGACATTTTGGATGGCAGGCATGGTTGATGCAGGATCATCAGAGTGGACGCGTGCAGGGTTCTGAGGTTTTCAGATGGGACCCGCGTCCAGCGGTCTCTACCGTGGGGGAGGGCAGAGGTGCGCTGGGGAAGAATCGAGGGGTGAAAGAGGCTGGGGAATTGCTGAGATGCAGGGGCAAATGGCTTGGATCACTCATGGTGGGAGTGTTGGCCCCGAGGCCAGACCCACAGAGCCTGGACCCCTCTCCCCATCCCTGTAGTCTGGTGAGGGAAGCCGGGCTGACCAGTCACAGAAAGGCTAGCACGCGCCAGCCACAAGTAATCCATTGCACAGGTTTCAGAGTGGTGCTCACATCTGGAGGCCAGCTGGGCGCAGCTCAGTGGAAGAGCACTTGCCCAACCTGTGGGAGAAACACATGCAATCCCTAGTGCAGCAAAATGAACAAACAAAACACCCGGATGCCAGTCTCAGCCTGCCACTCTGTGGCTGTGCAACCTCAGGCAAGTTGCTTAACCTCTCTGAGCTCTCCTTTATCCCCTGTACAATGAGGATTGCAGGACTGTCATGCCGTTTCAATCATATGCAGCGTTTGGAGGAGTTTAGTACAATGCCTGGAACATGAGCGCCCAGTAAACGCCGATGGCATTGTTATCCACAGCAACACCACACGGCCCATCTCATTTACCCACCTCTGACTGGTATTTCTGATTGCAAAGTACTTTCCAACGTACCTGCCCATTTGGAGCCTAGGAAAGCACATGTTCTATTCTCTGGAATCCTCTGGCCAGAACCAGAAAGGAGCTTGGTATCTCCTGGTCTTTCCTTTCCCTTCTTTTCACATATCTCTCTTTCTATCCACCCATCCTCTTTAACCCTTTTTACTATTGATCACCATCCATATTTACGTTCACCACCCACTCATCCTCTTTCCTTCTGCCTTCCCTCTGCCCTTTCTTATTTCTTTCCTTTCTTCTGGTTCCATCTATAAATCTAGCAGCCTTCTGTAATATTTCCTTCTTTCTTTCCCTCTGCTCCTCAGTTTTACCAATCATTTATCATTCTATCTTTCACTAATCTGTTCATCCATCATCCATTCATCCATCCACCCACCCATCCATCCATCCATCCACCCATACATCTATCCATCCACCCACCCATCCATCCATCCATTTACCCACCCATCCATCCATCTACCTACCCATCCATCCATCCATCCATCCACCCATCCATCCATCCATCCACCCATCCATCCATCTACCCACCCATCCACCCATCCATCCATCCATCCATCCACCCATCCATCCATCCATCCACCCATCCATCCATCCACCCATCCATCCATCCATCCATCCACCATCCATCCATCCATCCATCCACCCATCTACCCAACCATCCATCCATCTACCCATCCACCATCCATCCACCCATCCATCCACCCACCTATCCATCCATCTATCCATCCATCCATACACCCATCCATCCACCCACCTATCCATCCATCTACCCACCCATCCACCCAACCATCCATCCATCCATCCACCCATCCACCATTCATCCATCCATCCATCCACCCATCCACCATCCATCCATCCATCCATCCATCTATCCATCCATCCATCCACCCATCCATCCATCCACCCACCTATCCATCCATCTACCCACCCATCCATCCATCCATCCATCCACCCATCCATCCATCTACCCACCCATCCATCCATCCATCCACCCATCCATCCATCCACCCATCCATCCACCCATCCATCCATCCACCCACCTATCCATCCATCTACCCACCCATCCACCCATCCACCATCCATCCATCCACCCATCCATCCATCTACCCACCCATCCATCCATCCATCCATCCACCCATCCATCCATCCACCCATCCATCCATCCACCCACCTATCCATCCATCTACCCACCCATCCACCCATCCACCATCCATCCATCTACCCATTCATCCATCCACCCACCCATCCACCCACCAAATTCATCCATCCATCCATCCACCAATCTAACCATCCATCCATCCATCCACCCATCCATCCATCTATCTGACTAACATACAAATTCATTCATTTGTTCATTTCATTTATTTACTTCTTGCTTGGAGGGATTTCCATCAAGTGAATCTTGAGGGGAGCCCCAGCTGTGTCTTCCATAAGAAGCCCGGGGGGGTGGGGAGCAGATACCCTTCTCTTCACACTTGGCCATTGGGACTCGGCCACGGGACCCACTCAGTTAACTGATGGCTCCGCCCAGGACTTTGGATTTTGAAGGGCCTGGGGGAGCCAAAGAAACCGGAATGGGCCAGTATATTTTCATGGCTGAGACATCTGCTGTCCAGTGGCAATAATGTCCAGTTATGACTCACAGTGGAAGCCCAGCAGCAGTGTCCAGAGCATCTGGAAGAGAGCCGGCCGTCGGTGGCATGTGCATGGACTCCCCTGTCTGTCTAAGAGGCCCTGGGTGGGCTTTCTGGTGTCAGCCTCCCTTGCTTTCACCTGCTTCCCCAGCCCGGTCCTCTTCCATTCCTGACCATCTCTGGGGGAGGCTCAGCAGCCAACCACGTGTTTGCTTTCTGATTAAGCTGGTCAGAGTATTTCTGTTGCTTGTGACAAGATCCTTGACATACACACCAATTATTTATCCCATTCTCATTTATTGAAATCACTCATCATCCATTCACCTACCCACCCATCCACCCACCCACACATCTGCCTGTCTGTCCATCCATCTGTCCATCCATCTTTCCATTCACCCATCTGTCCATTCACTTACCCACCCATCCATCTATCCATCCTTCATTCACCCATTCATCTACCCACCCACCTACCCATCCACTCATCCACCCACCCACACATCTGCCTGTCTGTCCATCCATCTATCCACACATCTGCCTGTCTGTCCATCCATCTGTCCACCCATCCACCAGTCCACCCATCCAATCAACTCATTTCTGCCCCTCATTCATTTCTGCCTTTGGAAAACACTCAAGCACCTGTTCTCCAGGCTGTGTGCCGGGTATGGAGGGAGACCTCAAAGATGAATTCAACAAGGCACATAGTAGGTGCTCAATACTTGCCAATGGATTTCGTAGGCGAGTCCCAAAGCCCCGACAATGCTGTGTTTAAGAGCACGACGCCCTGCCAGGCACGGGCTTGGAGGAGTAGGGGGTGGCAGAGGGGAGGGGAGCCTGCTGTTCCAGTCCCCTCTCCGCTGACCCTGCTGCCTCTCTGCTGCCTTCTCTCCTGCCAATCCTGGACACGGGCAAGCTGCAGACCCCTGCTTCCCCCTCAGGACCCTGCTGAAGGCCAGCCAGCCCCTCCCCCCAACTCCAGCCTGACACGGGCAGAGGGCCAGGGCCCGGGCTTCAGGGGCCACAGGCCACAGGCCACAGGAGGAAAGGCCGGCGGGAAAAACCACCTCCGTAACTTGGGCTTCATTCCGTGGAAACCCAGATGGACTGGGGGTTCTGCGAGACCCAGGCCCTGGTGAGTCCTTGGTGGCATCTTGAACCCCTGGGTCCTGCCCAAGGCTGCTTCCTGACCTCAGCAGCAGCCTGGATTCCGTATCCTGAGACCCAAAGGTGCCAAGTCACCTGAAGTCAGAGCTGCAACGTCCCCAGGATGGTGTGGCCCTTGGAATGGCTGTGAACTGGGGCTCCATGAGAGGTTTTGGTCGCCACGTTTGGGAGACATTATCTGACCCTGGATGTCACGTGAGAAAGTCCCCTTTCTGTCCTCGGCATTCCACCCAGGGGAGTCCCCGCTTGGTACTGCTTCCTGCTTAACGCCACCCCAGCCCTCGCTGTGCCCCTTTGTCATGAGCCAGCGGGCCCCCGCTCGGATCCTCCGGGGCCAGCTAGGATTGAATAGTAATGGCTCCTTTTTGTGGCATTTGATTTTCTGGTTACCTTCTTATGATGACATCGGCGTGATTTTCCATTTAAGGTCAGGATGAAAAGTTTCCTTCTGAAATAAACTTAAGTATAACACAGAATCGATTGAAATGAACATATTAAGTCAATGCTGTTAGAAATGCCACCGGAGTCTCTCAAGAACGGTGCTTGGGGCCTTTGAAAATGACTCGAGTTTGAAAGAGCCCTAAACTCCGTCCGAGAGCTTAGAGGCAAAGAGGAAGAGGCAGACCTTAAAATGCAGCCCACACGTACTGGGTGCATCTCCGAGATTTTAGATGCCTGTGACCTGGGGCTCCTGGCTCACTGGGAGGTAAGTAAAATGATTGGCCCTGTTCAACGGGCGAGGAAATGGAGGCTCAGAGAGGTTGAGTGATTTGTCCCACAGCTCACAGCAAGCAAGACAAGACATTCGATGTGAGGAGTTTGGTTCTAGGAATGTGCCTACCCGGCTGCAGTCCCAGGAGGGTAAGAAGGGGGACCTGGAGGTAATACATGTGTGTCCCATGCCCCGACCACACTGTCACTATTTTCTAATTGGTCTGATCCAGGGATTTAGTGATTCTGGAAGTGAGACAGCCAGTCAGACCGGTCAAACCTGAGTCCCCCAAGGTTGCCACTACTCCCCCTCCAAAGGGATCTGGCCCCCACTGCCTGCTGTCCTGGGCCTTCCCGGTGCAGGGGACGGTGGGCCAGGCCTGAGGCCCGCCGGATCCTCACAGCCTGCCCCTTTGTCTCTCTACCCTTGGGACAAATGTCTCATTCCCCAGGGTGTCAAGGGGAAAATTAATCACCCGGGGGAGATCAGTCAGCTTGCTGACTTGGCAGGGGAACGACAGAGAGAAATAGGGTGTCTGGTGGATTGGTCGGGTCCCCCATTAAGGGTGGAAAAATGCTTGCCTTGCGATTACAGATGGGCTCCACTCCCGCGGAGGCTCGGGCCCCCCTCACCTCGGGAAATCGCTGCCCGTGCGCTTCTGGGGAAGGTGGCCGTCTCCTTTCCTGGCCACTCTGTCCCTGTCCTCCTGCAGGTGGGATCCAGGCTCCTCCAGCGTCTCTGGACCCAGAAGCCCAGTCCCTGGGGGGCCACAGCGCTGGCGTCTATGAAGAAGATGCTGGCCCTGGAGGAGCGGGGGTGGGGGGTGGGCACCTCAAGCTAGACGTTTTGCTCCTCCGCCACTCGCGGGTGAGCTGAGGCTCAGAGAGGCTCGGGGTCCTGGAGGGTCACACAGCTTGCACCCCCCAGGCTGGATGGGAGCCCAGGTCTGCCTGACCCCAGGCTGCGCTGGACCCTTCCAGAGCTTCCACAGCCGTTTCTCATCCTCGGGAGGCACTGCTCCTTGTCCTGGTCCGGAGGGGGACACCGAGGCCCGCGCAGGGTGAGGAGCCTGCTCTTGACCGCACAGCTCATGCGCAATGGAACCGGGACTTTTGCTCCTCCTCCAGGATCTAGTTCCAGGCCCCCCCCCCGCCCCCCCCCCCCCCCCCCAGAGCCTTAGGATCCCAGGGGCCCACGCTGTCCCTCCCTGCACGGCCAGGGCGCCGCAGCAGGTTGTGACACTGTTCTCAGGTTTTTCGTTTCTGAGGAGCCCCACGTCTTTGATTTTCACTTGGGGGGTGGGGGTCCTCCAGAGGGTCACAAGTTCTCCTGGGCCACCTCCCTCCTCTTGACCTCTGACCTCCGATCTCAGCAACTGTTGGCACCGGGCAAAGCCTCGGCAGCTCCTGGGCCCGTGCGGACTTCTCTGGTGGCCTCTCGCCCTCCCCCAGGGCCCCACAGAGCCAGGGGCTTCTGAACCGCTCACTGGGCAGGGTGGGCGTGGGCTGGGGGGCCTCTGGTCCCCTAATTTAACCCAAATTCCTTTCTTTGCTCATCATTAAGGTAAATGGGCCCATCAGTGTGAGAAGGACGGAGGTGTGGACACTGGGCTCTTTGTTGAGGTGGCAGTGGGGTGGAATCTGGAGCCAGCTGTGCCTGTCAGAGGCCTGCTGTGCCCTCTGGCTGGGTCACTCCGAGCAAGTCAGTGCACCTCTCTGAGCCTCAGTTTCCTCATGAGGTCGGGTCTGGCAGCCAACGTGCCTGGCTGAACACCAGGCCTTCTCTGGCACAGACCTGGTGCCCCGAGAGTGCCGAGCCCAGCGCGCTCCCTGAGTGAGCTTCAGGGGATGCTCCGAGGGGCACTGCCACCAGCGTGGTCCAGAGCCCGTGTGGACGGGGCTGCACGGGTGCAGGAGGTGGGGCGGAGGCGGCACCCACCCACCAGGACCCACCCACCAGGAGCAGCCTCCAGACAGAGGGAGGGGTCAGGCATCTCAGGACGGGGGCATCTGTCAGCTGGAGCCAGAGAAAGGGGTGCCTGTAGGAGACACCGGGGGCGGAGGGGCCCCAGGCCCACTCCCTGCACAGCCGAGAGCCTGGTGCAGGCCGAAGAGGCAGCAGAGCGACAGAGAATTTCACATGGGCAGTAACACAGCTGCGCAGCACGTGGCAATGAAGCTCCACAGGTGGTGGCGGGCAGGCTGCGGGCTCAGGCGGGTTTCCATTAGTAAACACTCAACACGTGTTTACTAAGCAGTTATTATGCGCTCCGGTTTGAGCTAGGTGCTGCGGAAATAGCTGAGAGACAGACGGACACTGTCCTGTCCTAGAGAGCTTCTATACTTGCAGGAGAGACAGCACCCAGTGAATGAATGGATGAATGAATGGATGAATGACTGACTGACTGGATGGATGAATGAATGAATGAATGAATGAATGAGTGAATTAATGACTGGATGGATGAATGAATGAATGGATGGATGGATGAATGAATGAATGACTGGATGGATGAATGAATGGATGGATGGATGAATGACTGGATGAATGAATGAATGGATGGATGGATGAATGACTGGATGGATGAATGAATGAATGGATGGATGGATGAATGACTGGATGAATGAATGAATGAATGGATGGATGGATGAATGAATGGATGGATGGATGAATGAATGGATGAATGAATGAATGAATGGATGGATGGATGAATGAATGGATGAATGAATGAATGAATGGATGAATTGGTTAAATTTTAGTTCCTTTTCTTCTCTGAAAGACAGGGGTATGTGAAAGTGACAGACGGGCTACTTTATTGGGTTCATACTCTTTTTTTGGTACTGGGGATTGAACCCAGGGGTGCTCCACCACTGAGCCACATCCCCAGCCTTTTTGATTATATTTTGGAGACAGGGTCTTGATAAGTTACCAAGGCTGGCCTCGAAATTGTGATCTTCCCTCAGCCTCCTGAGTTGCTGGGATCATGTGGGCCTCCGTACCCAGCCAGAGGGGCTACTTTAGAAGGGGAAGAGAGGACAGCCTCTCTGAGGAGACAATGTGGAAGAAGGACGCATGAAAATGAGACAGGAATCCAAATAGGTGAGGGAAGAGGAGTGGTAGTGAGGAGGAGGAGGCTGGTGCAAAGGTCCTGGGGTGCAGATGAGCTCAGCAAGTGTTATGAACTGAGTGAACAATGTCCTCCTCCATCTGTTTAAGACTGGTAGTATCTGCAATGAGATCTTATTTGGGAACAGGGTCTTTAAAGATATCACCAAGTTAAAAGGATTTCATTAGAGTGGGTCCTAATCTGACAGGGTGGTGTCCTTAAAGCAGAGGAGGAGAGACAGACACAGTAAGAAGATGGTGTGTAAGGACACAAGAAAGAGTCACGTGAAAACAGGCAGGGATCAGAGTAAGGCCACTACTGGCCAGGGCTTGCCAGCAGTGCCAGAAGCTTGAGAAAGACATGGGCAGGTCCCCTGAGACTTCAGAGAAGCACGGTGTCTTCTGACACCTTGCTTTAGGACTTCTGGACTCCAACGTGAAAAAAGGAATTCCTGTTTTTTCAAACCACTCAGCTCATGGAACTCTGCTGGGGCTGCTCTGGGGGGCTGTGCCTCATGCTAGAGGGGGTCAGGAGCCCAGGTGGCTGGGCAAGAGGACTGGGCTTCCTGTGGAGCAGTCTGAGTGGGGAACCTCCCCTGTTCTTCAGAGAGTGGAGCTGAGCGTGGAGAAGCTGAGACCTGCCCTTGATCCCTGGCAACGGTCCTTGTCCTTGGGGAGTGTCCACCTACATTGAATCAGGGCTGCATTGCCCTCCCTGGGGGAGGCCGGTCGCCATGTTGTAAGAACACTCAAGCAGACTGTGGGAGGCCCACGTGGAGAGAACCTGAGGCCCCCAGCCAACAGCCCATGCCAGCCTGCCAGCCATGAGCGTGTGCCATGCTGGAAGTGGGCCCTGCAGCCCCAGCCAAGCCTTTAGCTGGCCGTGGCCTCAGCTGACATCCCACTGCCAGACACTTACTTCTTGAGAGACCCCAAGCCTAATTGAGCTCTGCTCCAATTCCTGACCCACAGAAACTGTGAGAAACGCCTATTGCTGGAAGCTTTGGGGTGGGTTGCAATTTAGCAATAGATGGTTCATTCGAGGTCCCAAAGTCAACAAGTGGCTGGGCCGAGGAGGAGGGGTTACCCCCTGAGGCGAAGGCCCAGATGGATGCTTGCTCCCAACTTCTGGCCTCAGGCCAGAGGTCCTCTTGTGTCTTTCTTCCTGCTGCTGACCCCTGGGACCAGGCAGGGGATGAGGAGGACTGGGAGTGTGGCAGTTGGGCTATAGTGTGTAGGGGAGGACTTTTCTGGGATCTGGCTTCCGTGTCGAGGTCCTATGAGGACACCGTCTGGGAGATCAACGGAAAACACGTTCCAGGGCTCCCCTTAGAACGTGGCGACCACTTCAGGTCTCTGGGCTTCTCTGAACTCCCCCTTCACTGCCCACCACGGTTAGTCGTTTCCAGCAACTGAGGAGCCCTCTTGCCTGGGACGCTGGGGACCAGGAGATGAATCACACCCCCTGGTCCTTGGGAAGCATATGGTTTTTCTTTCTGGGGCTATTTGGTTCCTGGGAGATGAGGATAAAGGAGCTAAAGATTGCCCGGTGTGTTAGCTAATCGCAGACGCGGGACAAACCAGCAGTTTAACACAACAACATTTATCACCTTACCGTTTCGGAGGGCTGGAAATGGAAGTGGTCGACTCGGGTGGTCTGGGTCTCATGACTTTGCAGTTGGATTGTGTCTGGGGCGCAGCCCTTGGAAGGCTGGGCTGGGGCTGGACGATCTGAGCACTTTTAAGGCGGTGCCCTCACATGGCCAGGAAGCTGGCTCCTCTCCCTGGGGACCGCCTAGCAGAGCTTGAGGAGCCTCATGAATTGGTGGCTGGCTTCCCCAGAACGAGTGATCTATGAGAGAGAGAGAGAGAACGAGAGCGTGCGTGCAAGGAAGAAGCCGCATGTCTTTTATGACCTAACCTGGAAAGTCACACACTGTCATTTCCACAAGATCCTCTTGGTTGTGCAAATGAGACCTATTCAGCGTGGGCGGGGATGACCAAGGACATGAGCACTCGGGGCAGGGATCCTTGGGAGGCCATTGTGGATGCTGTAGAGAGACAGGTTTCAGCAGGGAAGTCACCGCGGGCCCTGAAACAGTGTCATATAGGGGCGATAAGCCCAGGTCCTGGGGAGGGTTCTGAGCTGGGGAGGGGTCCAGTTCACGCACTCCAAGCCCCGACTTCTGACAAGGGCTACTTCAAGTCGGTGAAATGATAATCAGGTGGGATGTTAGAGAACTGGGTTCAAAACCCAGCTTTGTCATTGGCTGTGATCTTGGGCTAGTGGCTTAATCTCTCTAAACCCTCCCTCCCTCCCTCCCTCCCTCTCTCTTCCTTCTTTCCTTCTTCCTCCTTGAGCACCTCCTCAGCCATCTGAGCAGTGGAACTCTTTCCTCGAACACAGAACAAGGCTCCTGGAAGCAGCTGTTTGCCAACGGCCAAGTGGATTCGGCTGTGGGTCTTCAGCGTGGCCCACGGCTCAGGAGTACCAAGTCCCGGGAACTTGTTAGAAATGAAGATTCTCAGGTCCCACCAGAGACCCACTGCATCAGGAGCTGGGGGCGGGGGACCCAGAACTCTGTGCTTGCACAAGCCTCCAGGGGTGCTGATGCAAGGTTCAGGTGGGGGACCCCTGTTCTAGGGTGTGACTCCTCCCACCCCTGCCCACCCTCTGCTCTGTCGGGAAGGGGTCAGGGGTTAAAGATGGCAGTGTGGGCAGGACGACTCCAGAGCCCGGGAACAGGAGCCAGCTCTCTGAAGGCGGGGTGCGGACACCTCAGGGCTCAGCCCTGCGGGCTGCTGGGGCTCCTGGAGAGAGGAACTCACCTTCCACCAGCCGGTGCCGTGTGCAGATGCCCCGCCAGCCCCCCGTGTTCAGTGCAGGGTTGTCAGGTGGGCATCCTGGGACCCATGGTTCCCATGTCATGGAAGGAGAAGGCTCTCAGAAATTAGGTGTCACACAGCAGCAGGGGGCAGAGCTGGGATTTGAACCTCGAGTTCTACCTTGATCCAGGTCCCTTTCTGTGGTGTCCCAATCTTAGCTTGGGCTCAGCTTTCCTGTGTGCATGAGTGGAACCCCTGTTGCCCGGGAAGAAGAGCAAGCCCCATCCTGGCCCTTCCTGCTGATGCAGGTGATGAGGACCTGCAGCCACCGTCCTGTGGGAGCTGGCTTGGAGAGCCCAGGAGCCCCACTCTCCACTGGGTCCTTACGATGACCGCACACTGTGGTCTGTATTGTTATCCCCACTCCACAAAGGAGGCCACAGAGGCCCAGACAGGTTACTGCCTAAGTGAGCCCAAAGCCCACACATGCCCTTGCCAGGAAAGTTGTATCAGTCAGCTAATGCTGGGTAACAACCTGCCCCAAACTGCAGAGGGTTGATGCAGAGATCACTACCATAATTCACTTATCTGTGTCTGGCTGGGGTTGAGCTCAGTTCTGCTGGGATAGTGCAAGCTGTGGAGGGTGCTTGGCTTTGAGGCTCTGGCCTTAGGGAGAGCCCTGAGTCAGTAGGCATGTTGTTCTCACATTGATGACAGAAGCATGGACCTTCTGAGGGCCATCACAACCAGGTGGACAGAGGACATTACCACGTGAACGGTGCCTGACCCTCCACGATTTGACCTGTTGACACTGTAAAAGCGACACCTGTTTAGAAGAAAGTGAGGGGCTTTGGATTTTGATCTTGTCTGGGCCAGTGACACCTGGTCCATCCCTCTAGCAGGAGGCCAGCAGCAGCATGAGTGCAGCTTCCAGTCAGCCACACGGTACCCAGGGGGAAGGCGAGGCCATACTGCTCTGGGTCACTAAGTGATCGTGCGCTATAGATTTTACATGTCTTCAGTGCACTTTTGGCTTCCGGCATTTGTTTTCCCTGGTTTTTGTTGGTGCCTTAGAGTTGAGCCAGGTGGTGGGGTTCCGTTGTTACGTGCTCGTGCAGGCACGCAGCTTGACTACAGAACTGGCTGATGCTGGCTCAGGATATGTTAAACCCACAATGGGCTTTCTGGGGTGGCCTCCACTGTAAGTCACCTCTGTAAGGAGCCTCTGAGCAGCACGTAGGGCCTCGTGGGGGTGAGCGCTGCACTATTTGATTCTGAAAGGCGCAGCAGCAAGGTGGTCTCAGGGGTTTTGGAAGATGCCAATTTTTAATAGTTCCTGAGGGAAGATGAGGAAGGAAATGCGTTCACTTCAAGGGGAACAGGGGACAAACCCAGCTTGCTGGGCTCCCAGGACAGGGCCCGTTGGGACGGAGCTTTGGACAGAGGACCTTGGGAACACAGAGGTGGGATAGAGGAGGCCATGCCTCGGGGTTCTCCTTGCTGGAAAGTTTCTGGAACTTAGTGGGTTTTCTCCATTTCCTGATAGTGCACGGAGCCACTCAGGTGCGCCTGAGTCTGACACAGGGGAAGGGACCATGTGACATGGCAGGGTGCGTGTGCCCGTGTGTGTGGCCGACATGGTTTCTTACAGCAGGGCCTGCAGGCAGGGTGCGCTCAGTGTGTCCTGGGACAGTGGGAGAGAGGGAAATCCCCCCACCCCACCCGGATGCCGTTGGTGTTACCCCACGTCTCAGCTGAGGGACTAGGGGGTGCTCTGAGGGTCCCCGTGATGGAGCAGGCCCCAGGCTGGGAATCTGGGGGCTGAGCCAAAGCCCAGGGCTTCCCTCTGCTCCCCATGGCCTCTGACTTCACCAGGGCACAGGCCAAGGGAGGAGGCCTCCCCGCAACCCCAGGCCTTGCACGTGGTTTCCAAGACCGACTGGGCCCTGCCTTGGCCGGGTCCCAGGACGCAGGAGCCCAGCTGACGCTGGCCCAGGCCTCTCTTCCTCCCCAGGCCCCAGCCCTCTGCCCTTCCTGTGTCCTTGACCCTGTGCATCAGGAGGTCACTGTCTCATCTGTATGGCTCCCACAGAGAGCCCGCGCTGCTCCCAATGCATCACCAAGTGGCAGTCACGCCAGAGCCCGAGTGTCATTTCCATCCATCTTTCTCCAACCGCTCCCTGTCACCACGCCAGGGAGGCCGGGTGGGGAGAGCGGGGAAGATGGATGGGGTGGGGACAGGGAGGGGCGGGAGCTGAGGCAGGAGGGGCAGAGCGGGAGGAAGAGGGTGGAGAGGAAGGAATGAAGGAGGAAAGGCCCGGGAGAGAGAGGCAGCCGAAGGGGGGACAGAGAGAGAGAGATGGGCAGGAGCAGGGGACAGGGGAGGCCACGGAGGGGAGGGAGAGACAGGGGCCTGGGGGAGACCCGTGGGAAGACAGGAGGAGAGGGAGGCAGAGAGCGGAGGCTGGCCTCTTTGTTCATCTGCTCTGTCAGTCCCACAGCCCTGTCCCCACGCTGTGTCCCTGTGCAAAGTCCATGTCAAGGGATGGGAGGGCACCCCTGGCTGTCGGTCCTTCAGCATGGTCCTGGCTGTCTCTGGGCCTCAGGGAGGGTCCTTGGACAAAGGAGAAGGGGAAAATGGGGAGCCCCTGAGCCCAAGCAGCTTGGGCCCTCACGAGGCACTGGCCATGTCCCTGGCTGGGAGACCTGCCACACCCGCCTCCCCTTTGCAGGTTCGGCCTGCCCTTCCGGTCCTTGTTTAGGAGGTCCCTGCAATGCTCCCTTCCCCGGGCAGGAGGTCCTCGTGGCCACAGGGTCTCGCACTGGACCTGTGGTTGTGAGTGGAGGGTGGCCTCAGCTGACATGAGCACGGGGTTCAAACTGAAATGGACCAGGCGGGTAGCATGCGCAGAGGCCACTATCCAGTTCACCTCAGTGCACTAGGGAATGGTGGGGTCTGCGGCAAACTGGAGGAGGAAAGGCATGGCTTCTAACTCAGGGTGATCCAGGAGGGTCTGCTTACAAAGGGAGGGGCTGAAAAAGCAGGGAGTGGAGGGGTGCCAAGGAGTAGATCCCCCTCCAGATCCCCCTCCTTGGGGAGAAGCAGGGGAGTCACCACCACCCAACGAGGCTAAGTGTCCCACCTTGCATCTGACCCCCCTGTCACCTGCTGGTGCCTCTGAGTGGCTGGACCCACCATGCACCCAAGGGAGTGAGTCCCAGGTGAGTCCCTGTGGCTGAACCTTCTGGGACGAAGATAGGGTGCAAAGGACCTGGGAGGACAACCAGGACGTGTGCACCCACACACCAAGGTGTCACGTGTGACAGTATTTAAACACCATTTTTGTTGGTGCCTTATAGTTGAGCCGGGTGGTGGGGCTCCGTTGTTACGTGCTCGCACAGGCACGCAGCCTGACTACACAACTGGCTGATGCCAATTATGATACGAAATTCACGCCTCAACGGTGTCATCCAAGGGGTCCTCGGGGGTCTCCCGCTGCTCTCAATCTCCAGCCCAGCGGGCGCTCTCCATGAGTCTGACGCTGTAAATTCCTGGAAGGTGAGGATTTGGGCCCACTGGCTTTTCCTGTAGCTCCGTATACCTTACACAAAGGAAGGCACACAGTAGGTGCTCAAACGGTGCATCCCTGGAACGAATGAATCTAACATTAACAGATTCAATGGATGGACCTGGAGTCTTTGCCCAGCCCGAACAGTCATTTGTACCTTTATCATGATAGGAATTTAAATCTCCCATGGGTAGAGGTGACCGTCACTTGGGTCTCAGGGAGCCTAGCAACCACTGGGCATGCGCCTCTCATTCCTCCTGTTCCTACTCAGCAAATCTGGGTAATGGAACAAAGATTTGTGTGTGTGTGTGTGTGTGTGTGTGTGAAAAATCACCCCAAATACAATAAGGTAGCCTGAAATCACTGGTGAGGTTGAGTGTATCAGTCAGCTTTTGCTGCATAACAAGCAAACATAGTCTTTAAAACACCAATTGGACAATTGGATTAGTGATTTAGACGGTGCATGGGCTGGGATGCTGGATGTCTGGAGTGGTCTTCTGGCCTGGGCTGGTTCAATGGGGGCTGCAGGTCGAGGATGGCCTCACTCACATTTCTGGCCATTGGTAGCTGTCAGATCTGGGGTCTCAGCTGCTCATCACAGCTCCATGTGTCTCTCAGCCCACAGCGGGCTTGCCTAGGCTGCTTTACATGGGGGGGGGGGGTTCCAGAAAGCAAGACAGCAGACTCTCATGCTCAAGCTTGTTTGAAGTCTCTGCTCACATCACAATCACTGATGTCCCCTTGGCCAAAGCAAGTCCCATGGCCAAGCCTAGATTCAAAGGAGGGCGGGTGGGGAAACTTCTCTTGGAGGAAAGGGCAGCAGAGATTTCATGGTCATTTTTACAACTGATAAGGAATGAGCCAGGAGAAAAGGGCTCCAAGCTTGGAACCTCCTCTTGATCCTGCTGAGCACAACAAGCTGTTTCCTGCCATAGGGCCTTTGCCCTGGCTGTTTGCTTGCCTTGAAAGTCTCTTCCTCTGGACTTTTCTTTGTACCAGGGATTGAACCTTGGGGCACTTGACTACTGAGCCACACCCCCAGCCCTTTTAAAATATCATATTTAGAGACAGGGTCTCACTGAGTTGCTTAGGGCTGGCGCTGAACTTGCGATCCTCCTGCCTCAGCCTCCTGAGCTGCTAGAATTACAGGCACGGGCCACCACACCTGGCTCCCAGGACTCTTGAAAAAAACTGTTTTCTTCTCATTTTCAGCTGAAATGTTGGCTCCTCTGAGTCGTTTCTGCCCACTCTCTATAAATAGGCTTCTTTCCTATCACCAGAGTATCACGTTGCGGTTCAGAATGATTTATTTTTCACCTGTATGTCTGCCCTTCCAACTCACCAGCGATATCATGAGGTTGGGGACTTTGCTCGTTTTTGCCACCATGTGCCTTTCACACAGTAGGTGTTCAA
Organism: Marmota flaviventris; assembly: GCF_047511675.1. NCBI lineage: Eukaryota > Metazoa > Chordata > Mammalia > Rodentia > Sciuridae > Marmota > Marmota flaviventris. The sequence continues at coordinate 144,338,168 of NC_092498.1, read as the reverse complement.
CAAATACTTGCGGAATGAAAAGAGTGATTTGTAGCAAGAAAAATAGCTCCGTAAAAGATGCTTCCTTATATTTATAGAATCATCAAGGATGTGAAGGGATCATTAACAATATTTGGTTATTCTTAGCTGAATTTAGTGGGAGAACTAGGCCATGGTGAGGGCAAGGGGGTCCCTAACTCCTCCTTGCCCACCATGGCAGGATATGATTATGATTATTTTTATTTTTGGTGTGATTTTGGGTCTTCCTTTTATACTTCTGAGGGATGGAGAATAGGCTGTATCAGCCCTGGTTGTCAGGGAGTAGTTGAGGCTCTGAGGGTGTATCAGTCAGCACAGATTGTGTAACAAGTTGCCCCAGTATTTAAGATTTTAAAACAATGATCGATTATTGCTGCTCTCATTTAGGGGATACTTTCTTTGGGCCTTGGCTGGGTCCTTCTGCAATTCTGGACAGCTGTGGTCCAGCTCTGCTGACCTTTACCCCTCAAATCTCTGGGGCCTCAGTGGGGCAGCGGGGCTGCCTCTGTGTTGGTCTCTGCTGCCTCTCACCCCTTTCCAACCTAGCTTTGACTTCTTTCCATGGTGACAGCAGGGTTCCAAGAGGGAATACAGAAGCTACTGGGCCCCTTGTACCACAGCTTGGACCTAGTCAAGTACCAACACTCCATCTTCTATTGTCCAAGAAGAGTCATAAAACAGCCCAGAGAGGTCGAGAAGAGCAACGTCATATGTCCACCCACGAGGGGATGGACGTGGGGAGTGGGAAACCTGGGGCTGTAGTGTGAGGGGGCTGGGCGGCCCCCAGGCAGGGCTGTGCTCCCTGGCTGAAGGAACAGGGCTGACCAAGCCAGTTCTTGGGCAGTGCCTGGCCACGGGAACTCCGCGTGAGTCTGTCTTGGAACGTCTGTCCCTGCACACGGTCACTATCCATTTGTCTCTCTCACGTGGCTCCGAGTTCTGCCAGACCCAGACAGAGCTTGCTATTTATCATCAGGACACCAGTGTCACGATCCCTCAGTGACCCACGTGGCTCCAGAATCAAATCCCGACTCTGGACTCAGCCCACAAGGTGCTGGCCAGCTGGCCTCTGCCCACATCTCCTCCTTCATTCTGTGCCCACCACTCCTGTGTCCCACTCCCTTGTCTTTCTGGTGCTCTGGTCACTGAAAAGCCCCACCTCTGGGCATTGTCCTCCAGGGGATCGAGCCTTCAACACCAGATACCTGGGGGACATTCCAGGCCCAGCCCATAGCACCCTGGGTGCTGAGGCCAGGGCCCTGGGCTGCGTGCTCGGTGCTCAGGCCTCGGTGATGTGGAGCTGTGCGCATTTGCCCTGTTCATCGGCCACCTGCCAGGTGGGCTGTCCTTCCTTGGACGGGGTCATTGTTGGTGTCCTTTGGCCCGTGGCCTGGGATTTGGTAGGCCCCTGCTCTCGGCAGGCCGATCAGGTTTTGTGATCATGATGTTGCTCCTCATGAGCTCCTTGCCCCACACACACCCACTGTATTTCAGTGGACATCAGCTTGGGCAGTGGACAGGACAGGACTGGGAAGAGCATCAGATGCCGTGTCAATCAAACCCACCCAACGGAGCTCCAAGACTTCAGGGTGGGGATTCACTGACCAGGGATGATGGAGGGCAGCTCTCCATGAGGGGTGTCCTCAGGTGGGCAGCTCATCCTTGGTCTTGAGGCTGCACAACATCCTGGTTAGACTTGGAAGAACCTGTCTCCCTGGGGCCACTTACCACTTGCCGTTGATATTACTTTATTTACTTATAAAAAAGAAAGAAAGATAATAATTCCTGTTTCAGTAAAGTGTGGCCATATAAGAAACCATCTCAAATTGAGTAGTTAAAAACAACAATGATGTATTAATCCTCTCAATTCTGTTAGTTGAGCAGGCTCCATGGGATGGATGGTGGCTCGTCTCTTTCATATGGTATCTTGGGGGTGTCACGTGGCTGCATTTGCATGGCGGCTGGATTACAGGAGGAGGTCCAACAGGGCTTCGCTTCTGGGTCTGTATACCTGCGTGTGACCTCTCAGGCCATACAGCTGGCTTGGGCTTCCTCACAACATGGCGGTCTCAGACCTCTTACCTGGAAATTGGCTTCCAAGAGGGAGAGGTAGAAGTTACCAGTCCTCTTAAGACCCAGGCTTGGGAATTTCAGAAAATTCTTTCCACTGCATTCCACGCAAGTAACAAGGAAGACTGGACTCAAGGCGTGTGGAAACCAACTGTCCCTCTTGGTGGGTGGAGCTGCTGGGAGGAAAGGACTCTGACCTTCAGAGGTCACAATTCCGGTGATGCCAACTCCTATAGGTGCTTTCCAGTACCAGCTGCTTTGCATAAATTAGCATATTCTCTCCTCACCACGACCCTTTGAGGTAGGTCCTGCTATTATAACTTCCTCTTTACAGAAAAGAAAACGGGGTCACCCAGAGATGAAGGGGTATGTACAAGTGGACACAGGTAGGAAATGGCAGAGGCGGGCAGTGGACCCCAGCAAGCTGATGCTATTATGGTCTATGCTCAACCACTGGATAACAGGTGACCACAAACTTAATAGCTTTCAATAATAAACATTTATTCCCTCACAATTTTTGTGGGTCAGAAATCTGGGAGTAGCTTAGCTGGGCCTCTGGCTCAGGGACCATCACCGGCTGCAATGGATGCATCGGCCAGGGTAACACCCAGTCAAGGATCCACCGGGGGGAGGGGACGGTGGCTTGCTTCCGAGTTTGCTCACAGAGTTGTTGGCAGGGTTCAGTTCTCACCGGCTTTTGGTTCGGGACACTGGTTCCTTACCACATAAACCTTTTCCTAAGGTTGCCGACGGAGAATAAGCCAGCAGGCAGAAGTCATGGTATTATCCCCACCAAGTCTTAGAATGAGACCCATCTCTTTTGCCATCGTCATTAGAAGTAGATTACGAGGTCTAGCTCTTAAGGGACAGGAGCCACCCAAGGGCCTGAATACTTGAGGTGGGGACCTCGGGGCCATTGGGTGGTGGCCCTCGTAGAGGTTCCCTCCTGCAGTCCCACGGCTACCTTCCGTGAGAGCCAACCCCTGCTTAAATATTCCAGCTTTCTTTTGTAGATTCCTTACCATGTCCTCGAGGGCCAGGGAAGAGGCCCTGAGTGTCCCACCGAGTCCCTTGGCTCGGGTCCCTGTCTTGCAGGAGATAATAAGCTACCACGGAGACCGTGGATTCCGGGTGTGGACAGACGGGTTTCTGGAGAGAATCTCCCAGAGAGGGGCGAGCACACTTTGAAAAATTAGCAGCATCCGAAAAAAGAGAGATCCACAGGAGAAAAAGATGGCCCCTAGCTCCTTGGATTGGGGGGACAGGGCATTTTGCTCACCTGTTTAGGGGCCGGTTTGCTTAGACTCTCGGGGAGGGGAGGAGGGCAATTTTTATGTGATCAGGAGACTGAGAAACACATAGCACTGATTCTTCCAAAGGCCAAGATGGCTCCCTGCCACTTCAGAGCAAGGGGGTTCTTACACAGAGGTGGCAGTCATGGTCTTGTCCTGAGCCCCTGAACCCTGCACCCTCAGAGGGTGGGCCAAGGGGAAACCCACGGAGGGAGGGGCCTGTCTGTGCAGGGCTGGGGGTGCTCCAGGGCCACGGGAGGGGGTGTTCCCAGGAGACGGTCCACAGAGGGGGAGGACACCGGTTCCTGCTTGGGTGCTTCACCGTGGGAAGGTTCTCTGATCTGGAACTTTCCTTGCAAACGGGAGAGGGGGTCTGCTTTGCCCACTGACGAGGTCACAGGAGGAACGGGTGTGGAATGAGCTCCATGAGAAGGTGCCGACTGTTGACAGGGCTGTCATTTCTCAGGGTTCCCAGAGCAGATGCTGTGGGTGATCTGGGGACCGGGAACATTCGCAGATAATAGGAGAAATGACAATTTACGGCAGACACGATCGCCTTGCACAAACACACACTATGGGCTGGGTGGGAGATCTTCACGGCTGGCCACCCACAGGGACCGTGCCACATATTGTCCCCGATTGCATCGGGGGAAACTGAGCCACAGAGAAGGGAGATGACTTGCTCAAGGTCACACACCTGGAGGCGTCTTGGGGAGCACTTAAGCACAGCTGCGTCTGACGCCGCCGCTGAGTTAGAATCCCCTCATCTTATTCTGTTCTGGGCTCCGTCGGGGGGATTGGCACATTTGTCACCAAAGCTCTGTTCTATGGTAGAAACATAAGCCCAGCCCTTGGGACTTTCGCCCAAAGCTGGGCAGGCCCACACGGCTCCCCATGTTTACTACCTCAGCCCTAAGGAGGCTGTATTGCAGGTCTCGGGGTGACCTTAGCAAGATCAGGCCGGCTGCAGAGGCCACAGGGTGCAGCCATGACACCAGGGAACTACCTGGAAATGTCAAGGGATAGACGGAGGTTACATGCTCCTGCCCTCCGAGGGGGACCTTTCTCTGTCCACTGGAGTAGAGAGTTGGTGGACAGCATGGTGGCTCTCCCTCCGTGAGGGTGGGCCAGAGCCACAGGGGACCGGTCCAACGTGTTGGCGAAGTGTTGGAGGTTTACTGAGAAGAGGGGGTGGGGGGGAGAGAGAGAGAGAGAGAGAGAGAGACAGACAGACAGAGACACAGAGACAGAGAGAGACAGAGAGACAGAGAAAACACAAGGCAGATAATGTAACCTGGACCTCTGCTCACACTAAGTCACCATGTGAAGACCCTGAAACACACACACACACACACACACACACACACACACACATCGATGTCATCTCTTCCTCTGGGCTGCCAACTCCCGGTATTCCAGGTAGACGTCAGATCGTGAGTCTCTTCCAGGAACAGTGATCTGGAGCATTTGGACTCGAGATGGTCCCAGAGGGCATGGGGCGTACAGTTGATTTTCAGACAGATCACAAACACATTCCGGAGGCATCTCCCCCTGTATTTTCTGGGGTCCTCCCACCTGTGAGCACCCTCCTTGCTTCTCCCTCACCACCCAGGCAGGGGCAGGAGCACTTCCAACTGTGGTGTGCCCTTCCCTCCGCCATCGACCCCCAGGCACACGCACCACGTCCAGGCCCTACCTCGGGGCACGCGCCCACCTGCCCTCGTGCAGACAGAGTGCACACGTGCCGGGCACACCCAGCTCTGTGCACACGCTCAGCCAAACCCTCGTAAACACAGCACCAGGGACGCACAAAGACGGCCACACTCACACGCACACACGCACATTTGCAGCAAGTAAGCCTCACATGACTAATCACTCCGTCCCGTGCGTGTGTGTGCGTGTGCGTGTGTGTGTGTGTGTGTCCCAGCGTCCCCCCAGCAGGCACACGCCGGCCAGCCACCACTTGAATTAGCACCAAAGGATTATGGGACCCTGGGCCATTAATCTAGGTGACAAACAGGACTCAGAAGGCATATTTGCACCCCGAAATTGAAAAGATTAGGCCATATTTGTCAAGGATTGGTAGGGCTTTATCGCCTCCCCGGCAGATGCTGTTAAATATTCATGAGCTGCATAAGTGGGAGCAGCCCGAGCCGGGCCGGCCGGGAGATTTATCTGAACTCAGCAAGGGATGAAAGGTACGGGATCGTGTCCCCTGCTCACGGGCACCTCGCTCACGCTCTCACGCTCACCCTGGGGGGAGGCGTGGGCGGGACCTGCCCGGTGTCTTTGTGGAGTTGGAGGGGGCTGGCGGGGTCACCTGGGCAGGACTGAGGGGAGAGGACCAGGAGCCTGCTCTTCAGGGGCTCTTGCCTTGCTGTATCGTGGGCAGTTGTTCGCTTGCCTGCTGTCCCCCAATAGATGGGGAGCTCCCCGAGGACAGCATCTGACTTACACAGCTCCCCACCTTCCTGTCCGTGTCCCACCCCGCCCCCCACTTCCAGCCCCACGACAGAGCGGAGCCAGCAGCACTCAGTGAGGGAGCGAATCCCTCCCCGTCCTGGACGTGGAGAAAGAGAAGAGCGAGGGTCTCACCTCTAGATCCTGGGGCTGCTGCCCAGAGTGTCCCAGAAGCTGGTCTGGGCATATGAATATGGACTCAGAGAAGGAGCTTGGGGTCAGAGAGACCCAGGCACAAACCTGAATCCATCAGATACATCCCCTTCCCACGCCCTGCGCCTCCCCTCCTTCTCGTGGAAAAGGGACTCAATTACGATGACTCTCACCTCCCTGAGTTGTTAGAGGATTCAGCTGAGCTCTTGCTGCCCAGCATTCAGTCGGTGCTCAATAAATGTCGGCCGTCCTGTAGGAAGATTGTGATTTATAGGGGGTGACACTCAACAGGGCAAAAATCAGACAGGTCCAACAAGGTCACAACCTTCAAAGCTAAATGAGTTAAAATGTAGAGATCCAGTTCCTCCGTGGAGCTAATGACATCCCGACGGCTCAGGAGCCGGGGTGGCCGCCATACTGGACAGAGCAGATGTGGGTCGTTTCCCTAGCTCTGGAAGGTTCTGTGGTCCATGTGTGATCCAGTCCTGAAGGGGTCTCATTCAAGGGACCCGCCTGGCTCAGCTCAGCTGGATTTGGTTTGAAGCTGGGAGGGACCGTAGGTCAGGTGTATGTGGCACCGGAGTTCAGCCCACAGAAGCCAGTCTCTTGGCCAGGGGACTCACCTTTCACGTGTCATGGGTGCCGTGGGCAGAGTCCCCGGGGGCATTCCTTCCCCACAGAGCATGTCACCAGAGTAGGGTTCCCTGGGGTGCCGTTTGGGAAATGCAGTGATAACACTCACCCCACCTCAGAAGGTGTCCGTGGCTGATTAAAATTGGTTCCTTTGTACTTGGATAATTGCGTGTGTATGTGTGCATGTGCGTGTGTGTGCATGTGTGTGTGCGTGTGTTTCTTCTCCTTCCTGGTTATCCTCTTTCTTCTCACCTCCCCTCTGAGCTGTTCGGATTGCCCAGCCCAAGGTCCCTGCTCAGACCCTCCAGTGTCTCTGTCGCTGGTCAAGCACGTCCAGCACCTCGCGAGGCTCTCCAAACTCCTGCCCCGTGGTGCCCGCCACACGCCGTGCTCTGGACCCGCTGGCGTATCCCCCCTTTCCAAGGTTCCCCTTCCTGCCTACCAGGCCGCCCCCCACATCCCTGCCCACCCAGCTGTCCTCTGTGTCAAGGTCAACCTCAAAGTCCCGTATGGCGCCTGCCACGTTCTCCCCTGAGCAGATGTTGATGGACTCCACACCCACGTCCACGGGGGCCGGCCAGGCTGGGCTGCGCCTTGCACCCCTGGCTGAGCTCAGCAGCTGGCCTTCCCCAGGCCCTGACGCAGCCTCTGGTGACCATCAGGCTTCTGCCAGATGGACGCTCGGGCTTTGAGACAGGTGTGCAACAGGCCGTGGGGACCTCGGTGGGTGGGGGGCTGGCTGCCGGGGGCCGCTGGCATTTCCCAGAGAGGGGACTGCCAAGGTTGACCTGGGGGGTTTTCCACTGTGGGTGTCGTGGGCCCCCGGAGCCGAGCTCTGCTGAGAGACGAGGAAGAGACGGAGATCAGACAGGCCAGGTGGACCCGGGGATGTTTCCCCAAAGCGAAAATCTGGCCCAGGAGAAATGCCCGCGAGCCTCGTCTCCCAGCTGCTCTGATGTGTGGCTACATGGCCTCGTCTGTCCCCCGAGGTGCTCAGGATCATTCCCAAGGACACGGCATGGTGGTGGCTCCTGTGGCTGGACGTGAACGGACAGACCCGTGTGAGTGGCCAGAATGGCCACCAGGTGAAACGGGAGACAGTGGCCTCCGCCAGGCATCTAAGCGTGGTGTAGCACCATGTGGCGGCCCTTGGCCATCGGGAACATCTGGACTGAAGACGGGACCTTGGTCAGGTCCCCAGTGGAGGAAGGGACAGAGCCACCGAGGAAGGGAGGACAGGGAGTGCAGATTAGGTTGAGGCCATGGGGCCGAACCTGGAGGGGTGGGGGCCAGGGCTGGAGCCAGGCTGCTTCCCAGTCCCTGCGTCCCTCCAGCTGTGTCCCCTGGACAAGTGACCTCATAAGGGATCTTACAGAGATTGACTGAGTCCTCGTGAGGACAGAAAGGTGCCCAGCGCGTTTGAACGAGCCAACTCTTATGACTCTCTGCAGGGAATCGAGTAGACATGATGAGGATCACTTCATTTACTCTTTTATTTCAACCTTTGGGTGTAAGTGAGATGATCCGATTTTACAGAGAGAAACTGAGGCTCATGTGGTTTTGTTTGTTTGTACCAGGGATTGAACCCGGGGCGCTTAACCATGGAGCCACATCCCCAGCCCTTTTCGTATTTTATTTTGAGGCAGGGTCTCGCTGAGTTGCGTAAGTCCTTGCTAAGCTGCTGAGGCTGGCTTTGAACTCACGATCCTCCTGCCTCAGCCTCCATAGTAGGTGTGCGCCCCGGCGCCTGCCTCATACGGGTTTTAAAACCTGCCTCCTGGTGTGAGGCTCCGGGAGGGAGGGAAGGTATTGAGGAATCAAGGAGGCCAGGTCCACACGGCCTCAGCCCGTTAGGAAAGCAGGTGACCCTCTGTGGATCTGTCTCCACTAGAGCAGCACCAACCTAGGAAACCCCACCCCATTCTCTCTCCTCTGTGGCTCCAGATTTCCCATGCAGACCCTCCCGATGCTCCCTGCAGGGCCAGCGAATGGAGAGCATTTGAAATCAAAATGGCCCCAGAGGATGCAGGGTGTGGTGGCTTCTCAGACAGACCACACACACTCCCGAGGAATGTCCCCCGTGGATGGCTTTTTCCTTTGCTCTTCACTGTGAGGACATCCTCTCCTCTACCACCTAGGAAGGGGGGGATCGGATGACATATGTACCTGGTTTCTGTCTCCCCCACCCCCCACGGATGCACAGAGGAGGGAGGAAATGGGGGAGAAGAAGGGGAAGGAGGAGGGACCCGCTAGGGACTGTCCCCCAGCCCCAAGCCAGGGCCCCATCTCCTCTCCTCCATCCGCAGCCCTGGCCCTGGGTCCTCTGAGTCCTGCCCCCAGGTTGGGGGGACAGATAAGGAGCAGGAGAACAGAGAGGCAACTCGTAGTGCCGGATGCGTATTCCTCTTGGTGACACCGCGAGCTCCCTCGCTGGCAAAATGTCCCTTGATCTATTTCCCCTGGTAGTGATTTCAACAACAACAATAACAGAGATCCATCATCTCCTTAGCGGGCCAGGGAGGGCGGCGGGGGCTGGTTTTTCTTCTGCGGTGGACAGAAAGCTCTTTATTCTCTTCTCGTTTGGGGAGACTCCTGCCAGAGGAGCCGGCCTGGCTCCCAGAGGAGCCCGTGCCAAGGACGGAGGTGACGAGGTGCCCGAAGGGCAGAGGCAGCAGCGCAGGGTGGGCCTCTGACCATGGGCCAACCGTGACTCGGTTTTCTCCTCTCTAAAATGGGGAGAATCACCAGCTGAGAGAGGGGCCGACAGCCACAGGCAGCCTTTGGGTCAAAAATAAGGTCCCCGCTGTTACCAGTCATGAAAATAAAAATGAGCAAGGCCTAGCTTAGCACCTGGGAGTATCAGTCATAGATTTCATGGTCTGGGTGCTTGCCTAGTGCCAGATGTTGTTACATTTCTGGTCTTTTGGATCCTCCATTTAAGCCTCTTCGTCCATTTCCCACATAATGAAATGGAGGTTCAGAGAGGGTAGGTAACTTTCCCAAGATCACACAGTGTGCAACTGGTGCTGTCAGGAGTTAAATGCAGGTGGTTCTGAATCCAGACCTTGTCCCCTTCTGCACCCTGTAGATGGTTCTCCAAATTGGGGTCCCTGGTCCAGTATCACCTGGAAACATGGATAGAAATGAAATGCACCATCTGGGGTCTCGTCCTGGGTGCACTGAATCCTGGACTCGGGCGGGAGTTGAGGCCCAGCTCTCTGCACGTCAGCATCCTGGGCAGTTCCTGGGGATAGCTGTGGCTGAGAACCCTCAGAAGCCGCCACTCACTGGGAGCATGTGTGGAGTGGGGACCCAGTCGGGGGCTCTGGACAGCACCCAGCACCCACCCCAACAGGCCCGCGCCATCTCCTCGGTCTCGTCATCTGCAGATCAGGCACGAAGGAGCATCTCCTCTCAGCCTGCCACCTGGAGCATTTCCCTGCAGTGACCTGGAGGGGACCGGCTACCAGCGCCCAGGGTTATTGCTGTGTGTCCTGCCGTGCTGAGCATTTCCCAGGTACCTGCATCTCGGCTTTGACCCCGTGAGGCGGGAGCTACGCGGCTCCTGGAACAGGGGCTCAGAGACCGGGATCCTTTGCTACTTTAAGGGGTGCAGCTGGGTTTCAGGCAGGGCCGATCCCCAGAACCCTGCACCTGGTGGCTTTTGCCCGGCACAGGGCTAGGGCAGGAGTGAGCGGTAGGGGTTCCCACCTCCCCTCCGGATCAGGTGAGCCACCCGGGTGCCGTGTGTTCCTGCACAGGCGTGTGCGGGCGTGTGCAGGCGGGTACACCTGTGCTTTCCCATGAGCCTCCTTCCCACTGTCGAGGAAGAGCCGGGATCCCAGTGTGAGGCACTGGTTCTAAGCATCTCTGGACGTCCAGCCCAAGGCCACCTGTGTCCCTAGGCCCTGCGGCTTGTGAGGGGCTGCTCATCGGAGCCCTAAAAGCCCAGCTTGGAGCAGGTGAGTTGCTCTGCAGGTGACAGCCTGAAGGTGGACTCAGGGCCACTTACAGACGTGGGCTAGGAACTCTCAGGCTGGCCACTGTGAGCAAGTGTGCTGACCCTCTGCCAGTCTCCGTCCCCTGCCCTCGGGGGCTGGGGCCTTCTGGCTGACCTTTGCCCTCAGCCATCCCTCTGGTGGGAACCCAAAGGAGGCAGATTCTCTTTGTCCTCTGAAGACCCTGCCTCGTGACAAAGCAGAAGTGAAAGGGGAAGGAGGAAGTGAAGGGGAAGGAGGAGGGACCCGCTAGGGACTGTCCCCCAGCAGCTGGGGATGCTCAGAACCCGAGGACCCAGGGCTCAGCCAGTTCCGCCCAAGGGCCACACTCAGGGCACAGGCTGCTTGTTAAGGTGTCCTGGAGCCTGGCCCTGCCATTCCTTCACGTAGTGTCTTTACCCTACAATCGCAGAGCAGGGACATTGTGGCAGAGGGCACAGGCTGGGACACAAAAATATTTACCCTGGCCTTCGCAGGGGGAGTGTGTCACCTGGTCTAGACAAAGGGAGGGACAGTGGTCGAGGTCGGTTGGGCTGAAATCAGGAGCAGGGCACAGTCGCGGGTGGGGTCCCCGGGAGGTGGGGGGCGAGCCTCGTCCTGGGGTAGGTTTGGCACAGCTGCTGTGTCCCGGGGCCTAGCGTGGCCTGGCATCGTGAGCAGCTTCCCTGGCTACGTTGAAAGTGACAACGTGGACGATTTCCCTGCTCGTGACCTTAGGTGAGTCTCTCCTGCTCTGGGCCTCAGTGTCCGCATCGGCAGAGTGACCGTGACCACGGGCTCGTTTTCAGGTCCTGTATCTACACATGGTCGGCCTCCTTTTAGGAGGACAGGGGAGGCTCAGGGCCCAGGGTCTGACTCAGGGCAGGTAGGAGCAGGGAGCCGGGTGCCCTCCGCCAGGGTGGCCAGGGAGAGGAGAGGAGGAGGCACCGGTGGGGACAGGAGTCAAGAGGGGCAGCTGGAGGCGGGGAGGGGAGCAGACAAAGGGCAGTGTTCCTTCCAATCGGGAGGCAGATGGGGAGGAGTGGCCCCCGTGGGCTGGGGGAGCCCGGCCAGCGGCAATCACGGGCCCAGCAGTGGCGCGGGAGGCCACAGGCACAGCTCGGGCTTTCTCCACGAATGAGACCCGGGAGCTAATGAGCTCGAGGTGCAAAGGACGCCTCGGCGCTAATTCCTGCTCCCTGGGAGCCGCCGGGGAGGCAGCGAGGCCAGCCCGGGCGGGGCAGCTGGGCTCCCGCACGGGGCTCGGCCAGCTGGTCAGCCGCCGGCGGGGGCTTCGCGCCAGGCCCGTGACGTCCTGTCAGCCTGCTGGCCCACCTTGTGCCTTGCTCCCGTGGCTCCGTCCCTGGAGCAAATGCGGTGACAGCCGTGTGCTCACCTGGACGGCGAATCAGCCCAGTGGCTTCCCTGAGCCGGGACTCAGATGGCCGATGGCGTCTTTGAGGTTTTAAAAACATGCAGTTCTTCACAGTGGTCGACGGTGACAAGGAGAACTAACAGAGACCTGCTGGGCATCACGGCAATGGCGATGGTGGTGGCGATGGCACTGCCCTGTCCCCACCTCCCGGAACCTGGCCCGAGGACGGGGCTTCCCACCTGGGGTGCTCTGACATTTCGGACCAGATAATTTTGTGCCGTGGGACTGTCCCCTGCACGGTGGCACCTCACCAGATGTCAAAAGCATCTCCAGAGATGGCTGAATGTCCCCTTGCGAGGAACCGCCGGCCCCGTCCTGGTTTACAGAAGAGAAATCTGAGGCTCAGGACGGTGGACAGCGAGTGCCCCGCAGGACGAATGGTGGACAGCACTGTCTCTGGTCTCCCCTCCCCACCCCCACCCACCACGAGGGCCGGTGACTTTTCAGGTGTGGGGTTCGGGGTCTTTTTCTGTGCATACATGTACAGAATTGGGATCCCACCCAACACGCCGCCCCGTGAGTTGCTTTTCTCATTTAACAACACCTGGCACACACGTGGGGGGTGGGAAACGCTGCCCATCGGTACAAACAGCTTGATGCCTTTTGTGGACACACACGCACACACGCACACACACACATGCATATTTGAACATGCACAGAAACCGGTCCAGAAGGAAACACACACAATTGTGACCAGCAATTCCCTCTGAAACACTGGACGGGGGCAATCGGAGCAGCAACAGGGGACACTGAGTTCACTAGCTTTCTTTTTAAACGTCGATCATGTATTTTTCCTTTGATTTTTTTTTAAAGCTAATAAAATAGGAGCCTGGGTGCAGCTCTGGGGTGCAGCCTGTACCTCCTCGCGGTGCCCGGCCGTGGGTTTGATGCTCAGCACTGTGAAAACGGAACAAGACCAAGGCCCAGATGAAACAGCAGGCCTGTCCCCTCTGACAGCCGGTGCCCACAGCAGGATTCTTAGAGCTGCAAGGTCCTCCGCTGCTTGGACGCACCAGCCTGAGCCCGGCCCCCGTGGACCAGGGTGGACAAGGCTGAGCCGTGGGCCACGTGGCCGTGAACATCTCAAGCTCACGCTTAGGGCTGAAGGCCTGAGGCGGGGCTCCGAGGTTTTCCCAGGGCTCAGCCCCGTCAGAAGCTCCTTGTGGCATAAGCTCATTTAATCTTCCCTGCCACACCGTGAGTCACTGTGACCATGGCCCCTGTGTGTGAGTTAGGAAAGTGAGGCTTCAAGGGACGCCTGTGTGTGTGACCCGGGCGATCAGCAGCCCCTGAGAGGTGTTGGAGGGCAATTAGTTCCCAGCTAAGACTTTCCCTCAAGTGAAGGGAGCGAGAGAAAATGGAGGAGCCAGTCACTCTGCCTGTTGGACCTTCGGACAGCTGGCACGAGAGTCCCCTGGGAACCTGGCTGAAAAGCAGATTCAGCAGGGGTTGGGGGACTGCAGAGAGGACGGTGGGGTGGCTCTCGGGGCTGGGGGTGGCCTGGGTGCTCGGGTTCCTGATGCATCTGAAAACCACTTCCAGGATGCTGGGCCCAGGACCAGCCGGGGTCCGGAGCTGCATGGTCCCTGCTGGGTGGCTGCTTGTCCCCGGCAGCCAGTGAACCCTGGAAATGTGAGGGCGATGACCATTCCACAGGGGGTGGGGCTTTGAGGCCATCTTCCCAGCCTGGCAGCAGGTAGAGCTTGTCCTATGACAAAGCTGGTCCTTTCCCCTGGCCGGGGCACTAGGCTCAGTGTCTTCCACCTACCTTCTCCACATACCAAGTTGGACTGGACCATCCACCAGGTAGGGACAGACCGCCAAAGCATGCAAGAGAGCGGCTCAGAGAGGTGCAGTGACTTGCCCCAGCTTGCACAGCAGGGAGCAGGCTAACAGGGAGGGAGCCCGGCTCTGCCTTGACCAGGGCTCTGTGCTTGGTGGAGATAGGCACCCTCCTCCTCGCTGTGGGAAGGCAAGGACGCATGGCACCGAGCAAATCCAGGGATGCAGAGACGCCCCTCTGAAGGGTGGAGGAGGGCTACTCAGTCTCTGACACTCCCCTGCCCCCAGCTGATGTCCCTGGGAAACCTGATCCACCTTGGCCTTGCTCAAATTCAGTCCCACCGTCTCCTGGCCCTTGTGGCTGTTAGGATGGAGCCACTAGGACCAGAGCAAAGTTGGAACCTCCGGTCACCTCCACCCGTTCCCTTCCTCCCTCCCCACCACGCTCCCTGCTCCTGCAGTGTCCCCGAGCCCCCTCAGCCTCACTGCAATTTAATGTCTCACCGAGCTGTCCCTATTTGACAAACAGGTGCTTTTGCTAATGAGGAATAAATGAGACGCGCAGGGTGAGCGCGGGCACACGGCAGCTGGCGTGAGGGCGTGAGGGCACGAGGCGCTGGGCCCGCGACAATGCGGTCTGGCCAAATGCTCCGCGCTGGGGTCCAGCCTAGAGTGGGGAAGGGCCCCGTGCTTTCCTCTCTGCCACCTTATGCCCTTCCCTGGCCACTGTATTGTCCCTTTCCTCTTCCAGCTCCCAGAGGGTGCCTATTCCCAGTCCAGGCTGGACAGTGGCACTGGTGCCCGCCTCTCCAGGTGGCTTGGGCGGGGACAGCTGGCAGCTTTTCACTGGAAGACGAGGGAGCGGAATGTGTGAGTGTGCGTGGGAGCACAATGGCACCTGAGCGTGGGCCTGGCAGGTGTGAGCCTGCGTGTGAGAGCTGATCTGCGGGGGGGGGGTGGTGCTGAGAAGAGGAGGGGCGCAGGAGGGGGAGGGGGGCAGGGACAGATGGAGAGGGCAGCGGAAGGCAGAGCCCAGGCCAGCAGAGATGGCCCAGGGGTGAGAGTGGGGAGAGAAAGGGAGGAACACACAGAGTGGAAAAGATGGAGACTAGGACTCAAGGGGGAAGAGGGGAAGGAGGGGGAGGGGGGAATCCAGGCATGGAGCCAGAGGCAAAGGGAAGAAGGGCGAGGGGCAGGGGCTCAGGAACCAGCGAGGGAGATGCCAGGTGAGCTGTGGCCGAGGAGCTCTGGGTTCCCCACTGTGTGACATGGAGTGGGCACCCACCCTCTCTGGGCCTCCCCATTGCCCACCTGAAGGATCAGGGGGGACCTGAAGCCTGGTCCCTCTACACCGCTGCTTGCTGAGAGGAGAAGGGGACGGACATTGGGGTGGGGTAGACAGTTCCCTCTCTCAGGCCAGGCACTGAGTGAAAGTGTGACCCCGTCTGTCCCAAAGCTGCCAGCCCAGAGTGGCCCGAACCTAGATGGTGAATCCACAAGACGGGAGAGGGAGCGGGCAAGGTCTGGACGGAGGGAAAGGGAGGGGAGGGGAGGCACAGGCACTGGTGGGGTCTTGCCAGGGCCACCTGCTCTCTGAGGCTGTCCGCCATGACCCATCGGGTGGGGGCACCCTGAAGAGGACGCCAGTGGGGAGAGGACAGAGATTAGTTTCTTGGGCTTCAGTCTGTCCCCCCTGTGACTTCCACCCACCCAACATGGCCCTTGAAGTCATAGTCCCTTCTACATGAACATGTGGCCGGGCGCGGTGGCACGTGCCTGTCATCCCAGCAGCTCAGGAGGCTGAGGCAGGAGGATCACAAGTTCAAAGCCAGCCTCAGCAAAAGTGAGGCCCTAAGCAACTCAGCGAGACCCTGAGGCTGAGGCTCAGGGGTCGAGAGCTGCTGGGTTCCAACCCTGACACCAAAACAAACAAACTAACAAGAGCCCATGGACTTGGAAAGGCACGGCGTCCGGCGTCCGTCCGTGGTGGGTGCAAATCCAGGGTGGCCGGCCCGGCTCCTGGATGCTTTGGAACAGGAACTTCTGTTCCTGGTGACTTGTGGGCTTTGCAACGCGTTGGCCGGGCACTGTCTGTCACGGTCCTGACCCAGGGGAAAGAGGGACAGCAGCTCCAGGGTCCTGGGCAGAGCTTTGTGTTGGGAGGACGCGGCTCTGAGAGGCCCCGGATGCAGAGGAGAGTGGGGGGCTCCCGTGGGGAGGCCACGGGAGGCCGGGGAGCCTGGGACGGGCTGTTGGTGCGGTCAGGCCAGCAGGCCCCGGAGGCCCCCAGGCACCAGGAGGCAGGGGTGGGATCCAGGGGGCTGGGTCACGATTCTGGCCCGTCCCCTGCACCCCTGTGACTGTGGCTCTCTGGAGCCCTCTTCCTGTGGACGAGCCGGCCTGTCTGTCTGTCCTCCCCCTCACTTTCCCTCTGTCTTCCCCCACCAGGTAGCCTGGTCCCCTCTGCTCTCCTAGACCCCTCCCCTCCTCTTTCTTTAGGGGCCGTCACTCAGACCCTGAAGCTCATGTTCCCCCCAACTGATGGCACAGAGTCACACGTGGCACCCACAGCTGGAGGGTCCCCGGGAACCCACCAGACAGAAGATAACCTTGAAGGTCTCAGTGCACCCGGCTCCCACCCGCAGGTCCTGGGGAGGGTTTGAGGAGTGGCGGGTGCGGTGCGTGGCTCATCCCTGCCCTTGGGGGGGTCACCCAGACCCCAACCTTCCTGTGTGGATGCAGCAGGAGCAAACGTGCCCTCCCCTCCTGACAGTGTCCCTGTCTCGGCTGCCTCCCGCCCCATCCATCGTCTCTTGTGCCCTCTGCACTGTTCCTGAGGCTCCAGTGCCCGCCCTGGCTCCATCTCCACGGGGCCTACAGCCAGCAGCTCCTGGGGGCCACCCATCAGGGTGCCCCGGGATGTGGTGGGACGGCTCGGCCGTCAGCCCACAAGCTTCCCTCTCCTCCCCTTCCCGGCCTGGGAGGGCCCAGAATTCCCACCTGCCCATCCTCAGGGCTTTGCATCTCGGGGGAGGACCTACGTCCCCCGTGGAGAAAGATGCTCAAAGTGACATCACAGCGAGAGCGTTTAGCCAGGCTCGGATCTTTACAAAGCAAAGGCTAAAGTTCAAACTCAGAATGATCCGCACTCCAACCAAATAGAGCCGAGAGCCCAGGCAAAGAACAGACTGGAGAGGACTGAGCGAGGCCACGTTGACCGACCGTGGCTCTCTTTGAGAGTGTGAGGCTCTAGAACAAACAAATACACAAACAAGGACCCCTTCCTGTCTTCCAAATTTTTTTTTCTTTTTTTTTTGGTACCTAGGATTGAACTCAGGGACACTCGACCCCTGAGCCCCATCCCCAGGCCTATTTTGCATTTTATTTAGAGAGAGGGTCTCCCTGAGTTGCTTAGGGCCTCACTCGGTTGCTGAGGCTGGCTGTGAACTCATGGTCCTCCTGCCTCAGCCTCCCAAGCCTCTGGGATGACAGGCATGAACCACTGCGTCCAGCTTCCCAGTGTTTCTTAATGAGCATTTTTAAAATTAATTCTTTGTTTTCAAATGGCTATTTATCCAGGCCCCTGGGTGTAGATGGCATAGAGCACACTGATGTGACAGTCCTTTGGGGGAAGGAACTCTGTCCTCCTGTTTACATTGCATTTGCTTTTGCATCAGATGAGACCTTTGCCTGGTTTATAATTCAAAAAGTACTAAGAAAACAAAAAAAAAGTAGAAAGTGGTATTGCCACCTGCCATCCCACCGTGGCCACCTGTCTCCCCTTCCTAGAGGTTGAGACTGGCCCTGGGAACAGAAGGACAGACACTTTTTAAAAAGCCATGTGCAAGGACTTCTAGATGAGCACGGGGCTCTCCTCTGTGCTACCAGAGGACCCCGTCCCTGTCTGAAGGTTGGAATCCCTGCAGCCTGGGCAGTGGCCCCTCTGGCCATGTCCTGCTCCAGACCCCCTAGCCAGCTCCCTCCCAAGAGATCCTGCCAGCCAACACCTGAAAAAATTCCCTTTTTCTTTTCCAGTGCTCTATTATTCTTGATTACAAGAGCAATGTATGTTAAACATGGAGGCGTGGGGTACAGGACATCACTGTCACCCCCCACCCCCACCCCCGGGCAGCCAACAAGAGTGCCTGGGATTGATATTTCTCCAGCATTTTCCATCTCGGTGTAGACTTTTAAAAACGTCGAGTTGGGCCGAGCAGAGCCTGTGGTATTTCTCAGTTCTGTCCTTGCTTTCTTTACTGTATCGGTCATGTCAGGACAGAGAGCAGTCCTCCTTGTTAAGAAGGTCCTGTTTCTGAGATGTGGTTTGGGGCGAGAGAAGGGAAGTCCTGTATGCTCTCCCTTCTTTTGCAGAGGCTGGGACGGGTGAGATCTAGGGAGGCCAAGCGAGGGGAACAAGGTAGTGAGGCCCTGGCAGGAAGGAGGGGCAGGGCCAAGCCTTGTACGAATCAGCTTCTCCTTACCATAGTGAAATGCCTGAGGCAGGCTGCCTTATAAACTAAGAGGTTTGTTGAGCTCACAATTTTGAAAGCTGGACGCCCGTGCGGCCTGGTGTGGGCTCTTGTAAGCCCCCCCCCCCCCCCCCCCCCCGGCTGTGTCACTTCACGGAGATTGCAATGGCGGGAGCATTCTCACCCCTCAAACCTGTAAGCAGAGAGAAGTGAGGGTCCAGGCTTGGTCCTCCAAACTGCCAAGGGGTTGTGTGAGAACCACTTTAATCACTTTCACAGGCATGTCCCCCCCAAGGACCCAGGAACTTCTCTCTAGACCCTGCCTCTTACAGGTTCCATGACACCTCAATACTAACATCCTGGGACCCAAGCTCCCAACACAAGGAACTCTGGGGGACACTGAAACCATCTCTAAACCATAGCAGTCCTCCCGCCCTGTAGGGAACACTGACTTTGTTAGACGATCTGATGAGGGGCTGCCTTGGTCCAATCCAGCAACTGTGGT
Source organism: Marmota flaviventris (assembly GCF_047511675.1). Classification (NCBI taxonomy): domain Eukaryota; kingdom Metazoa; phylum Chordata; class Mammalia; order Rodentia; family Sciuridae; genus Marmota; species Marmota flaviventris. Next base: position 144,319,374 of record NC_092498.1, on the reverse strand, counting down.
CCAGGCTCAGGGTGGCTCAGTAGTAGCTGGAGAGGCCCTGGAAAGACCATGAGGCTCCCCTTCTGGACTCTCCCATGGCTCTCAGGCTGCCAGAGCTGGCTAGGCCCTGGGAAACCTCAAAATGAAGTTGACTTTTGCAGCCAGGATACCTGATCTAGTCACAGCTTGGTGTGACCCAGGACACATCCAACTTCTCCCTGGCCCCCAGCCCACCAGCTGTAGAATGAGTGAAGTGAATGTTAGCATTAGATGAGGGCATAGGAGATGCCTGCTGATGCGCCAAGTTCTTCTCTGTTGAGGATCTCATTTTAGCTCCAGAGCAACCCCACCAGGCAGATAGTTACCATCTCTACTCTATAGAGGAGGCACCAAGACTGAGATGAGACAATGGGGGGAGATGATGTCCCTGAAAACACAGGAAATGATAAATGCTGGCACCAGGATTTGAACTAGGGCCCTGTGCCTCTAGAACCCAAGATCTTGACTCCTTTCTATGGACAATGGCCCCTGTGCCTTAAGCTTTCCGAATGATTCTTTTCTTTTTCTTGTCTTATTGCATTGGTTAATGCCTGACACCCAATGTTGAATAGCAATGGTGATCCTGGGTGATTCTCACCTCTGTCCTGAATTTAAATGGGAATGTTTTAAGTATTTCACCAATAAGTGTGTCGCTTGTTGGGTTTTTATTTTTAATCAAGAATAGACATTGAAATCAACTTTACTGGACACTTCTGTGAGCCTCATCAGATTTTCCCCATCTCGCCTGCTCCCCAGAACCATCAGCCTGCTCAGCTTCAGCCACCAACAGCAGCCAATTGGATCTGCACGGGCTCAGGCAGTGCTGCTGTCTAGGTCCAGTCAGCAATAAGCCCAGAGTCTCTGGTTTCTCTCCTGTCACTTTTGGGTTTAGGAGAAACCCTGTGCCACAGGGCATGACGTTCTGAGCATCCACCAATGAGGCTGCATAATGTTATCCAGATATGCAGGAAGGTAAGGAGGCAACTGAGCTGGTAAATGTTCTCCTTCCCCTTCTGATGGACTCTCAGAGGGGCACCCACGAGACGAGGAAGTGCCCTGCGGGGCTGAGCAGCCACACCGGCCAAATGACTCTCTGTACTTTCCCAAGAAGCAGTGAGCAGCATAGCATCCTGTGACCTTGCCCTGTCCCTCTTCTCTCCTGTCTCCGATCCTTCCCCCCTTGCTCTCTGTACCTGGGAGTGCACCTCCTAAGGAATTCCCATTTGCTGGAACCTGGCCTAGGACACCATCTACATGCTTTGCCAGCATTTACTGGGGTGCCCGAGCTCTTTTCCTTTACTCTGATGCTGCGGTGCTGGGCACTGCTCCTGTGTTGTAAAACATGCTGGGGTCCTGGAGTGCCCCCTCTTGGGTGAGCAGACCCTCAGGCAGGTGCTGGGGGTTGGGATCTGGACTCCATGCTGTGGGTACCCCGTGTGTGGGACGGCCCGTGCACACCTGGGTGCACCTTCCAGCCGTACTTCTCCTCTGCAGATGGAGCTGGGCAGAATGTCAGCTGGAGATGATGGAGATGGTGATCTGGGAGGGGACAGAGGCAGAGAGAGAGGTAATTAGGAGCCAGGCGGTATTGCAAGTCTCCCAGCCGCCCTGACACCCGGGGAGAGTGATCACACACTTGGAGTCAGCTCAGACAAGTGTGAAAGCCCTCACTCTCTCTCTCTCTCTGGGAAGAAAGAGGAAGGGAGAGATGAGGGCTTGGGTAGCCCCACCCCCAGCCCTCAAACCAGGAGGGCTGGGAGGTCACCGTTCACGTGCCCCCCCCCCCCTTCCTCCCTGGGCTCGGGGTCAGGGAGCTGTGACTCAGAGGTGTGGAGGGGCATCCAGAGCCCTGCAAAGGCCAGGGGCAGGTCCTGGGATGACATGCCCCGGAGAAGGAGAGGTGAGGAAGGTCTCACCACGGCACCCAATCAAGGCCGGGCAGATCTTAACAAGCCCTCTGCAGACTCTGGCTAGCCCTCATCAGAGGTGGCAAAGCTTGCTTCGCCAGGTTGAAAAATTAGTCCCCAAGGACACTGGAAATTAATATGGGTTGAAAAGCTCCTGTGTCCCAGGGATGAGACACGTGTTCCTTCTCAACGTTCCTGCCATTTGCAGGATGAAGCTGTGGAGGCTCAGAGAGGCTGTGCTCTTGGCCCAAGGACACACAGTGGTGCCGTGGAGGAGGCCACAGATGGCTACTTTGGAAACCCCAGCTTCCTGTGTACTTGCCACCTCCCAGGTGCCCTGGAAGGGAAGAGGCATTTCTCCCTCAGTTGGGGTGGACTCCTGGGGTGCAGAGTGTCATCAGAAGCAGGGTCATGGTCCTTCCACCCCAAAAGGAATATGATCCCTTGTCCCTTGCCCCACTGGGGCCGGCAACTCCACACCTGGAGAAGAGCAGAGGAGCCGCCTGCCTGGCCCTGTGGGGTCTCAGAGGTGAACTTCTTTCTCTTCTCAGGCTGGCTTCCTCCCTGGGGTGGACACTGGGGGTCCGTAAGAAGAGGAGACTAGGGGAGGCGGGTCAGCCCACGGAAGCCCCCCAACATCGGGCCAGGAATTTGCAGAGAATCTGAGTGAGGCCTCCTGGCCTCTCCCCAGCACTGTCCCCTTGGCTTGAGCTGTCCCAGGAACATTCCTGGCCGGCTCTCGACTTAGGGCCTCTGCCCAAAATGCTCCTCCTGCAGACCTTCGCGGGACAGCTTTCTCCTCAGAAAGAACTTCCCTGAGCATAGCAGCCCCTACCCCTCTGCCTTGCCTGCCCTTCCCACACCACTGCTGCCCACGAACAAGCTAACAGCTCAGTGAGGATAATCATCTACCATCCCTTGCTTTGGGGTGGCAGATTGCATAAAAGTCAAGATTTTGGCTGCCCCGATACTGTCGAGCCTGGCACACAGTAAATGCTCAATAAACGAGTCCTTGAATCAGTGAGTGGATGAGTACACTGCCTGGAGTCTGGCACTCTGGGCTCAAACTCCAGCTCTGCCACTGACTAGGTGCATGATCCTGGGCAAGTCTCTTAACCCCTCTGTGCCTCAGTTTCCCTATTTATAAAGCAAGAAACAAGGATGGTCTTGGTTCCTTCTTTTTGCAGTTGGTGTGTGTTCTATGAGATGACGCAGCACACGTTCGACACACTCAGTTCTCACCGGTTAACTACTCTACCAAGGAAGAACATGGAGCCCAGAGGCCCCAAAGAACTGGGATGGAGCTTGCCCGACTCCTGGTGTTCCTTCTTTGAGAAGCTGGAACTCTGTTCACTTGGTCCCAGGGTGCCATTTGGGGGCCTGAGTGAGGGAAGGCAAGAACCAATTTTAAAAATGAAAGTAGGGTTTTAGGAAAGAAGGATGTGGCCGATGGGTGGATGTGGCCCTGGAGAAACTGGCCCCTGGGTGGCAGGTAGGGATGTTCCTAGCATCTCTGTTTCTACGAAGCAAAGCCAGGAAACCATCTCAATGTCCCCCAAATGGGAGATGAAACTGCGGGTGGTTTTCCTACACAGTGGAAGTCTGCTCTTGCAGGTGTGTGAACGAGGCCTCCCCGGGGAGCCGGACAGAGCTCACAAACCCAGCCTTGGTGCAGAAGGGAAAGTTACAGAAGGAAGAAGAGGGTGGACAGTGGTCAGTGATTCCTGACCCAAGGGACTCTTCCACCTCTGGGCACACTGGACAAAGCCTACTGGTTGTCACAGCTGGGGGTGGGGTTGTGCTACTGGCATCTGGTGACAGAGACTAGGGATGCTGCTCAACCCCCTGCAATGTGAGCAGAGCCCCCACCCCCAGTGTCATCCTTCTCCAAATGTCAATAATGTGGAGGGAGAGGAGCCCTGCCGTACTACATAAATCTCAAACATAGGTTGAATAAACGGCGTGTTTTTAGGGATACACACGTTTAGCAAAAGTGTAAGGAAGTGCTTTCCACCAGGTGGTTCCCCGATGACAGGACTTTTAGGGTTCTCCATTTCAGGGGCTCCACCATTAAATGGATACAACAATGACTGACAACCCCCCCCCCCAGGGTAGTGGTTATTTTGGGGCAGGATGGGGATGGAGGATGCTTTTGTTTTTATGTGTGTCTTAAATATAACAACGAACAAACCCCTTGGGTGTGTGGCCTGGGTCTAGGGGTGTGTGTGTATGGGGGGGGGGGAGTGTCCAGGAGCACACATGTGTCTGTGTGGACATCAGATGAGGGGAGTGTGTGGGGGAGTGTATGGCGACTGTGCATGTGTGGTTCTGTTCATGGAAATAGAACTGAGTGGACAAGAGAGACCCCAAGCTCACCTGCGGGTGTGTAGGATGTGATCACAGATGTCTACATTAAAGACTGGGTCTCTCCCCACCCTTCCCTCCCACCTTGCCTCCCCCTGCCCTGCTCTTCCCCCCCCCACCTTTGTCCAGGTATGCTGGCCCAAGAACAGCCACCTCAGCTCAGCCCCGGGCATCCCAGGCTTTGGACATTCCCAGCGGGTGGGCAGCTTGGGCTGGGCTCTTAGCAGGTGACAATCCAGCTCCAGCCCCCTGCTGAGCCCCAGCAAGGAAGGAATTGCCTTGGGGGCTCTCTTAATCCCCAGGGACCCTCCCCCAGTTACCTCTCTGTGTGGGAACAAAGGACCCTTCTGCTGGTCACATTCCTGACAGCTTGGCTCAGGATAAGAAGGGTCAGCAGGATTTGGGGGGGTCAGCTGGGGAACCTCTAAGGCCTCCATTCCCTCCTTGGAGAAAGAAAGGAAGACCCACGGCGGGGGTGCAGAACTGGGTTACCACCTGGGCTCCCCATGATCAGCCTCCTCTTGTCCATTCAAGACTGTGGGCGCAATGGCTGAGAGCCTACGGAGTGCCCGACTCTCCAGAGGCAGAAAAGCCAGAGATGAACAAAAGAAGTTCCTCTCTCTTGGGGAGCTCAGTGCTGTGGAGGAGTGGAGGGTGTACTGCTCAGAGTCATAGGCCATCTCTTTGCCCATCAGGCCACCGCCCATCCAAATACTTAAGTGACCACCCTCGCGCATAATCCGTTCACCAGCCATCCCACCACCCATCCCTCCCGGGCACGACATCCCTCCGCGGGAGAATCCAGGCCAGGTTCTGAAGCCAGCGCTGGGCGCGCAGGGCTTTCAGGAGTCACCCCAGGCAGAGGCTGCGGGAGTGGCCGGCGCACACGGTGGGCTGCAGCAGGCGGCCTCCAGGGTTCCAGAGTGATTGCGCACTGGCTGGTTTCTCCTAGGGGTAGAATTCTGAAAAGGAAAGGGGGACAGAAATCAGGGGGAAGCGGGCGGAGGAGAGAAAGTAGAAATGGACAAGGAGAAATAGTAAGTGGAACAGAAGAGAATCGGGGAGCGCCAGGTGAGGGGCCTAGGCTGCCCAGCCCGCGGGGGACAGTGGAGGCAAGGACAGTGTTAGCGTCCAGCCTTGGCCTCCCGGCGCGGGGCGGGGTGGGGGGCAGACTCCCGCCCGGCGCGGAGGTGCGCAGAGAAAGTACTGGCCGTGGGTGGGCGTGGCGCTGGGGCGCTGGGGACGCTGGGGGCGCACGGGCACCGGCGGCTGTATGGGTTCCGCGAGTGATCAATTAGGCGATCGCGGACCCGGGTGAGCGACAGCTTCTGAGGAAATTACCTTTTAATTTCTTAATTACATTGTCCTCACCTGCAGCTCAACCCGTGGCGCTGAGCTGAAGTCTCCTGACTGCGCTTCCCTGGTGCCCTGCATCCCGATGGCGGGCCCGCCGCCCGCCGCCCTCCTCCGGCCAGCGCAGGGGCCTCCTCGCCTCAGCGCAGCTCACGGCTATTTTTATCTCGCAGAACCTTCCAGGGGGCTTCTGCTAATTTGCCCCCCCCCCCACACACACCATCTGGTCTTCCCTCCCCCCAATTCCGCCCAAACTAGTCCTGAGATGGTTCCTGGGAACAGGGTACTTGGGCTTTCACAGTCCTGAGCTCCAACCTCAGCTTCTGCCACAGCGCTAGCAAATGTCCCCGCCTCCCAAAACCTCAGTTTCCTCATCTGTAACTTGGGAATAAAAAAGATAGCTGCCATTCATCTGGATCCTAAGGCTTCACGGAGCCCAGCATGTTAGGAAGGAGCTTGAGCCCAAAGCGCGCTCAGAATGTGCGCTGCCCACCCCTCCCTCCCTGGGCTCGCTGGGGCTGCTCTAGGTCCTGCAAAGCACCTGCCCTCTTGTCGTGAGCCCTGGGTATAACACACCATCATCATCATCATCATCATCATCATCATCATCATCATCATCATCATTATTCCCCTCTGCTCAAAGGGCTCCAGGGTAGGTGAGACCTTTAGTGGATGCTGCACTTGGGGGGAGGGTGGTGTTGGAAAGGGCAGGTGAGGATTTAAGGTGGGAGATGGCTGGGGGCGGGTCAGTCCCAGCACGTGCGGGGCACCCCCCAGATTCCATTCCTGGTGTGTGATGGACAGAGAGTGATTTCCAAGCCGGCTGGTCCCTGGTGGATCCTGGTCCACTCCTTCCAGGTCTTCTTTCCCCAGAGCTCAGGAATTCTGAGAGTGATTCACAGATGAGCAGCATCAGCATTTTGGAAACTTATCAGAAATACAAATTCTCAGGCCCTATTTAGAGCCCCCCCCCCCCAGAGATCAGAATCTCTGGGGTTGAGATCAGGGGATTTTTTTTTTCTTATTGATGCTGGGGATTGAACCCAGGGCCTGTACATGTTCTACCGCTGAACTAGCAATCTGTTCAACAAGCTCTCCAAGGAATTTTGTTTGATTTTATTTTATTGCCCACTGAAGTTCAAGAAATATTGTTTTAACTGAAGCAGCTACTTTTTTTATAACTGCCCTTTATCTGAGCCAATGGATCGTGATCCCCCTTTTGTGAGACAACTCGTGTGATGCACACAGATAATTTTGGGGCTCCCAGACCCTAGGGTTCCCCAGGTGAGTGCTATGCTGGGTCTCTGGCTCACATTGGAAGGTCCAGATGTACAGGTCCTGCCTGAGGCCAATTCAATCTGAATTTCTGGAGGAGAGTCCTGGGGGTCAACCTTGCAGAGCTGTTGGGTGATTCTGATGGTCAGGGAGAGAGGTCAGCGGTGGCCAGCGTGGAAGACCAGAGTGGATGGGGTCAGAGTCTTGGTCCCCAAGCCCACTCCTTCCACTGACTCCTTTTGGTGCCAAGTGTCTGATCCACCTTTACAGTCAAGGTCATGGATTCATCAGAGGCAACTGAGGGTTAGGTGGAAAAGGCAGATTCTGCTGAGCTCCTGCTCACAGAGCTTTACCCCTGTGCGGGTTTCAGTTGGGGCCTGAGAATATGCATTTTCAAATTTAAGAATTTGAGAATTTCCCAGAAGGGGCATCAGAGTAGGCAATTACCTGCTTGACTCCCAATTTTATCTTGAATCCCAAGCCCGATTGTATCACTTTCTCTCACCTAATTTATTTATTTTAATTTAATTTATTTGCAGTGCTAAAGATTGAACTCAGGGACTCACAAATGCCAGGCAAGCATCTCTATCTAATTTAGAGTTATGCTTCTTCTTTCAGGTGTTTATTTAGACTCTTTTGAATTTGTGTTCCTTGATAAATTATTTATGTATTTGTTTATTTATTTATTTATTGGGTACTGGGGAATTGAACTCAGGGGCACTCCACCACTGAGCCACATCCTCAGCCCTATTTTGGTTTTTATTTAGAGACACAGGGTCTCACTGAGTTGCTTAATGCCTCCCCATTGCTGAGGCTGGATTTGAACTTGCGATCCTCCTGCCTCAGCCTCCCCAGCTGCTGGGATGACAGATGTGTGCCACCGTACCCAGCCATGATGAATAATTTAAAAATAGTAGTCAAAGGAGAGACTTTGGGGGTGGGGAGATGGGAGAAAAGATCCCCCCCAACTGTATATTATTACTCTTATCAAAATTCTTGACAATACTCATACTGAGCTGCTACATAACTAAGAAAAGATTTACCATCCTGCCTTGAACACCTAGAAAACCAGGCAAAAATATTCTAAAACATCAGTTTTGGACACTAGCCAGTAGGCAGCCCAGGTCTGCAGTCTCCGAGAGAAGTCAGGCAAACAGGAGAGGACCCACAAGCTTCCCGCCACTGCTCAGGGAGCAAAGCCCCGGGGGTGAGGGTTTCCTTTTAGAGATCTGAGTTCAGGGAGTCCAAGATGGGGGATCCAAAGGACAGAGTTCTATAGAAGAGAGACCTACGTGGGAGAAAAGCACAGAAATCTGCCTTTGGCTCAGCACTCTGTGCATTCGTGAGAGGTACTTCCTGTGGCTCTGGGATGCATAGAAAGAACAAATCCTTGATCTCACACAGGACTGGGAACAACCCATCTGGGAAAGAGCTCATGATAGACAAGGGTTATCTTGGGTTAAAGGCTTACGAACAAGACTTGAAAAGGAACAACTCGTTCTGAGTGACCTGATCTTGTGCTGGAAAAAAACAAAATGAAACAAACAAGCAAAAAAACTCAACATTATTTAAAGGAATCCTATAACACAGAGCCGCTGAGGAGGAAAATGCACAATGTCCAGCATGTGATCAAGAATTACTAAGCACTCGGAGAAGCGTGAGAATAAGAGTTGTCACCATGAGGGTCACTCCTCATTAGAAACAGATGCAGAGATGGTAGAGGTGGTGGAGTTACCAGACAGCGATGTGGAACCAACTGCTGTGAGTCTGCTTCATACGTTTAAGAAGGAAGAGTTAAACAGGAACACCATAATCAGGACCGAGAGGAATATCAGGAAGACTGAACTAGAGCTTTCGGAGATGAGAAGCATAATGTCTGAAAAAAATACACACACACACACACACACACACACACACACACACTGGTGGGTTCAATTCCCAGTAGTGACAAAAAGAAAAGAAAAGAAAACTGGCAAGATTAACATCAGATTAGACACAGCAAAAGAAAAATCAGTAGAAAGTACCCAAAATGAAGCTTGAGGGGAAAAAAGAATGAAAAAAAAGAAAAAAAAAAAAAAGATCCCGTATAAAACAGATCCTGTAGGCCAACAATAAGCATCATGATACGTATGTATTCTGAGTGATGTTTACCAATAAACGTCAAAGCAACTCAAAGGGAAAAAGAATAATCTTTTAAACAAACAGTGCTGAGCAACTGAATAACCCTGTGCGAAAGAGAACCTGTGTCAGTCAGCTTTCAGTGACTGTAACAAATGATCAACTTATAAAGAAAAAAGGGTGGTTTGGCTGACAGTTTTAGAGGTCTGGGTCTGTGATCTGTTGACCCCATTGCTTTAGGCCTCTGGTGGCAAAGGAATGGGGCAGGGAGTGCTCACCCCCAAGGCTGGGAAGTGAGAGAGAGAAGAAGAGACTGAGGTCCCACAGTCACCTTCAAGGGCATGCCTCGACAACCTGAAGATCTCCCACTAGGCTCCACCCCTTACAGGCACCCTACTAGGGACCAGTCCTTGAAGGCAGGAGCCTTTCAGGGACACTTAAGGTCTCACCTACAGCAGAAGCTCAACTCTTGTCTCACACCATTTATAAAAAGTAGCCTCAAAATGGCTAAAAATTGTTTCATTGTAATTATTATAGTGAAAATTATATGCAAACGCAAGGATTAAATCTATAAAAATTCCTTTCTTCTTTTTTCTTCTCTCTTTTCTTTACCTTTCCTATCTTCTTTCCTTCCTTCCTTCTCTCCTCCCTCCCTCCCTCCCTCCTTTCCAGGGCCTTGATCTCAGGCAAGCCCTCCATCACTGAGAAACATCATCAGCCTTCCAACATCTCTTTTAAAAAACATAGGAAAAAGTCCTTGCGGCCTTGAGTTAAGCAAATATTTCTTAGGACATAAAACCACAAAGTATCCCTGAAGAAGATCGATAAATGAGAGATGATTAAAATTGAAAAAATTGTTTTTCAAAAGCAAATAGAATAGGCAGGCTGGAAAACTGGGTAAATATACATATTTCAAAAAACCTGAGAAAGGACTTGTATCCAGAATATGTAAAACCAAACAAAACAGATGCCCCCAACTCAACGATGACTCAAATAATAAGACAAATGTCCATTAGTGATGGGATATAAAATTGTGGTCCATTCATAGGATGGCCTCAAGAACAAAGAGAAATGACCTCCAGACACCGGCAGCGTGGAGGAGAAAGAATTCAGGAACAAAAGGTCACAGATGTCATGGGGTCATTCATAGAACATTCTAGAAATGGGAAAGCCAAAGAGACGGAAGGCAGAACGTGGTGGTCTGGGGCCAGAAAGGGCAAAGAGGAGAGGGTGGGGCTCTGCAGAAACACGCCTTCACGCAGTGGGGACCTTTGCTCTCAGGATTGCACTGTGGCATGTCCTTGTCAAAGCAATGGATTTGCACCCTTAGAATTGGCTCAAGTTATTGTCCGTAAATTGGATCTCAAAAAAGCAGATGATGGGAAGCTCGGACCCTCTCGCCATCTGCTTGCACCTCTCTGAAGGAATCCTGGGGAGATGTTCAGAATGCAGACGGGATGCGTGGACAAGAAAGGCCGTCAAAGAATCTCTGATGATGGTGAACACTTAGATGCCCACAGAGTGCCCGGCTGTAGGGGGCAGGGTGGAACGGCACATTTGGATGGGTCACTAGGCATACGGTCCAAACTGCTTCACCAGGAGGGAAATTACCTCGAAAAAACACCCCTGGAGGACCAAAGGGGGATGTGGTCTCTGGAAGACAGACACCCGCATGGGTCCTCCTCCCCCGCACTCCAGCCTCTCAGCCTCTGTTTTCCCACCTGCCCAGTGGAGATACCAGTCACCTATTATTGCAGAGGTCACAGTCAGGGTCACCAGTGAAATTCTTGACATCGGGCACACGGCAAACATGAGACATGCTGGCCAAGATTATTTACCGTCGCCCAAGTCTGTGTTCAGTAGGGAAGTTCTGTTTACGGTCATGGGAGAGATGAGCCAGAAACACACAAATGTATCTAGAATGGCCGTCCCCGGGACATGGGGATGCAGTTCATATTAATTTTCTTATTTCTACCTGTCTATGTTCTAAAGTGAAGATTGGAACTGAAATTAAAAGTTATCAGTGGGATCGGAATTAAAATAAAAAGCCCAGCGCGGTGGCTCACGCCTGTCATCCCAGTGGCTCAGGAGGCTGAGGCAGGAGGATCTCAAGTTCAAAGCCAGCCTCAGCAACAGTGAGGTGATAAGCAACTCCAGGAGACCCTGTCTCTAAATAAAATTAAAAATAGGGCTGGGTATGTGGCTCAGGGGTCGAGTGTCCCAAGTTCAATCCCTGGCACCCCCCAAATTAAAACAATAAATATTCTAAAGAAGGCTATTCTCGGGCTGGGGATGTGGCTCAAGCGGTAGCGCGCTCGCCTGGCATGCGTGCGGCCTGGGTTCGATCCTCAGCACCACATACAAAGATGTTGTGTCCGCCAAAAACTAAAAAATAAATATTTAAAAATAAAATAAAATAAAATAAAAAAAAAAAAGAAGGCTATTCTCCACATTCTCAAAATTCAACAAATACACATGGAGACACCGACTAGTGTATGGGGGTGTGGGGTGAAAATGGGGGAACACAAAGGTCAGGGGAAATGTAATCCTCACTGTCAAAGGGCTCACAGCCTACCTGGAAATATACAATTGTAAAACACAGAGACAAAGAACTCTAACCCGGGGTGGGCAAGAGGTTAGATTACTAGAGGTATGAACGGCATGGCCTAGGTGCTGTGGAGATACCACAGGAACAAATGCTTGTGGCTGGGAGCAGGGGGAAGGCTTCCTGAAGCTGGGAGATCCAGCTTGACTAGGTGGTGATTGGCGCTCCTTGTGGAGGGCCCAGCATGATCCAAGGTGAGATTGTGCAGACCATCTTTAGAGAATGAGTTGAGCATTGAGGCTTAATAAAGGACGTGCATGGAGGGGCCAGTGGGGAGGGGAAAGACCGGGGCAGTAGAACAAGGCAAGCTCATGAAAGGTCTTAGTTTCTAGTTTGGGAGGAGATACTAAGAACCAGCACTATTCCAATCACTGTGCTTGTATCACCGTCCTTAAACTTCTGAATCTTTGGGGTAGGCGCTATTTTAAGCTCTACAGGGAGGAGACCAAGGCATTGAAATGGGAAAAGATTAGGTCAAGGTCCCCAGGGAGGAAGTGGTCATACCTAAACTCGAACTCAGGTCCTCTGGCTCCAAAGTCCCAACTCATCATCCTCCAAGATGGTCACACTAAAAATCTTGAATATTTTCTCCTGGCAATAGGAAGCCACAAATGTTTCACGAAAGGACTAGAGTTCACCAGTTCTCAATCCCATTTCCACATTAGAATCATCGTTTTTTCTCTTTTCTTTCTATCCCCAAAGAGAGTGGGATCCAAAGATGAGCTCTTGGCCGGGGCAGAGGAGTCCCTGGGCTTAACCCTCCCAAGAAGTGAGAAGTTTCCATTCAGTCCAGATGGAGCTAGGAGGGGCAGGGCGTGGGTGGGAGAAGGGACCACTTGGGGGTGGGGGACAATAGGAAAAACAAAACAAAACAAAAAAAAAACCATGAAATTTTATCTCAGCCTCAAGTGGAGATTAGCCTTGCCAAAATATCCGTATTATTGATAACAATAACGATGGCGATTATTATATTTTATTTTTCAATCGTGGTAATGATCATACATTAACTCATTAGCATTCATTATCCCTACAATGTGTAATTAGGACAATAGTGGATAGATGGCTCTTGACTGTAATGAAGTTTTTATAATTGTAATTTATTGGCATCAAATTACCTTTCTTAAAATGAATCTGAACATCACACTCTTCATTCTGGGGAGGGGGTGGCAATTATTTTTAATTAATGTTTCTTGTTTGTGCCACACAGGGGGGAGCTGCCTGACCAATCCAATTCTCTGTGTCTAGGAGGAAGTTAAACAAGAATATCCACACGTTCTGGAAGCTCTCATTTATCACAGAACATTTGCCTCCTTCCTGGCCCCCACCCTGCGTCCGTCTCCCCGCCTCCTAAGCAGCAGCCATGGGGTGGGGGGAATCTCAACCGTTTACCAACATGATTAGCTAAGGAGACAAGCGACAACTCTGCAGACTATTTAAGCCAATTTGTTGCTATGCGTGAGAGGAATATATATATTTATTCTATTATTTTCCCCTCTTTCAAAAATGGCTGACTTGCTAACCTTGGCTTTGGAGAACATGGACATTGGGGATGGCTTCTGATTTTATTGTCCGGCAATTTTTATTTTGATGTTTTCTGTGGGCTGAGTCATTTCACCCGCCCTCCCCGTCCAGCGGATGACTGGCCAGGATACTCTTTCCCCTGTATCTACAGCTCCTTTCTGGAAAGACTGGCTGAGACGTCTCGGAGCAATTGATTCTGGGTTGGAACCGCTCCTTGTGCAACTGGGTTTCGGCTGAAATTCAGCAATTCCATGAATGGTTCCAATGAACGTGGGCTCTGGGGTGGTCATCAGGGGCTCCTCCCCAAAGATGTCCATGAGGAGGGAGAGAAAGGCCGTTAGATTCGAGGTGACTGGGAGAGGAAGTGACCTGGAGAAGGACAGATGGGCTTGTCCCCCGTCATAAGCCAAGCTCAGGTCAGGCCAGTCCTGTGCACCTGCTCAGGTGGCAAGCGGCACTGCCTGGGTCTCTCCAAAGCTCCTGACCCCTCACCTCCTGCCATCCTTCCCTGTCCAGAAGACAGCCGCTGTCAGTCAGTCACCGTCTAGACCAGCCCGGGACCAGCTGCCCTTTCACTTACTAAACTTGATCCTGGTTTTCTGGTGAAGGAACACAAGGCTCTGTTGAGCCTGGGTTGAGGGGGGGGAGATCATTCTAGATCCCGGAGTCCTGAGATCCCACTGCTCCCACAACCAGACCAAGAAGGCAGGTGTCACCCAGGTCTGAGCAGGGAGACCTTGGCCTTGTCCAGGAGGGGTCTGGTGTCACCTCTCTGCCCTGGTTCCTGGAGAATACAACCTCCTTCGCATGGAGGGTGAGAGAGGGCTGCCTGTCCGGGTTGGAATTCAGGGCAGACTCTTGGTGCTGGCTGGAGGCTGGGGGGCGGGGGCTTGGATCTATGGTCAGGGCTTCAAGGAACCTGCAAGGTACTAAAACCAGCACTTTGGGTCCCAATTAATTAGGTGGCAGGGACCGTGGATACACCACTTCCTTCTAAGGGATGCTGGAGGCACTCTGGCCCTGAATTCTGTTTTGAGGACCTGGGATGGGCACTGGATTTTTCAGCACCAAGGACAGAGGCCAAACCAGTATGCAGACCTTCTAAGGTGCACTATACACGATCCTGGAGAACCCCGGGTCATTTTGTTCAATCCCCTGTCTCTTTGGATAGCATTCCTCCTCCTCCTCCTCCTCCTCCTTCCTCTTCTTCTCAGGACAAGAACTCTGATCCTTTTACACTGTCTGGGTGTCAAGTAAAATGTCTAGTTTTGACACTTAGGAGCTGGAAAAATTTGTACAGTGGGTTGAGAAGAGGGTTACTGTGAAGATTATTGAGATCCTGCATATAGAACAGCATTTGGTAAGGTAAGCACTCAATAAGGGACACTTATTATTCTGGAGGCTGAGTTAGGAGCTGTTAATAATAATAATAGCAACAATAATAACCATAGTAACCTCCATCCACTCATTCCTTAGGCTCTGTCTTCCGTGCTAAGAAGGCATTATTTTTACCCATTATGCACAACAACACTGCTACAGATGGGAAATTAAAGCACAGGAAGGTCGAGGAACTTGGCCAAGGTCACACAGCAGGTAAGTAGCAGAGCTGAGATTTGAACCTGGGTAGGTGCAGATCTCACACTTATATTATCCATGCTGTACGGCTTCAATTGCCTAGTAAGGCGCACTCAGCGATTGGGAACTATTGTCACTCTCGTCGCCAAAAGTGTATGTACCACTATTATTAATTCGTTCTCTTGGTCCTCCTCTGCCTTCCCCCTTCTATTCCTCCTCCACTCACGGCCTCCACCTTAGGATTCTTCCCTAGCCATCTCTGGACTCTCCGCATTGGAGAAGCAGCCAGCTTCAGCACAGGAACCCGGGAGCGTCTTCCTCCTGCTCCTCAGGCGGGGAGTGGAGTTGAGGGGGGTGAAGGAGTGGACGTAGGTCAGGGGAACTGGAGTACTCTTTGCGGGGTCAAGGGCAAGGTGCAGTGCCCACCCTCATCAGAAGCCATCTGATGGGTTCATCTGACCCACCGGACTCCAGATCACCACCCTCTGCTACCCTGGGACCTTTGCCAGGGGAGAGGAAGCTGGGTTCTGTCTTCACAGGGCTGTCACGAGGGTTAAATGAAAGCATCTACCTGAATCCTGAATGCATTGAGCATTGTGCCCGACACATAGTAAATGCTAAAAAAAAAAAAAAAAAAAAAGTCCTCTTCATCTCCTTTAATTAATGAATTCTCTATATTTAAAATGGGGTCCGTGGCTTCCGAGCGGGAGCAAGTCATGATGGGGACGAGGTGGCGGAAGAGACGGGAGACGGGAGAGAGGATCGCGTTCCTGATGGGGTGAAGGTGGGCACTGGGAATCTAATTTCTCGGCAAAAGATGCAATTCGCCAGCCCTTTTAATTATTATTTTTTATTATGGATACAAATTAAAAATAAACTGTGTGTCTCAATCACAGCAGGGATTAAAATTGTTCCCTAATTGTTATCTTTGAATCAATCTAGCTCCTATTAACTCTGCTTCCCGAGGTATAATTGAGGTGTGTGCGTGCGCCTGTCTGTGTGCGCATGCGCGCACTCATACATGTGAGCAGCTCCTGGCTCTGCTCTGTGGGAAAGGCATCGACTCCACCCCATGTGCCTGGTTATCTCCGCCAAATTCCAGCTTCCTTTTTCTTTCCTGTTTGCTACAGACCTAGGGGACAGTAAAGTTGGGGGGACTTTAGCAATAAGTTCACCATCTCCCTCCCACAACCCCTAATATTTTTGCAAAATCAACAAACCATGCATTGAGCTGGGGTTTGGAAATCATGACCTTACATCAATCCATGGGTCATCGCAAAGCTCCAATGTTTCCTAAATTCCAGGGTGTCGTCTGGGACCTCGGCAAGGGCGGGGATTCTTGTCTGTCTAGCTTGCTGCAACATCCCCAGCACCAAGCGCTGGACTGACACATGGGATGTAATATCAACTCATTTAGCTCAAGCATGTTGTCACTGGAAGAATATGTGCAAAATTCAGAGCACACGTGTGCCCAGTGCTGTGATCAACAGTGGCGGTTGACCTGCAGTGGCTCCTAGAGGTGGGCGGAGCTGAGAGCGAGAGATTGGCAGCCGCTCCCGGAAACACAGCCCCTGTGATTTCTACCACTGGTATCCGACCTTAGACAAGCATCAAGAGTATTTTCACCCTGATTTTTATTTTTATTCTATTTGTTTGCGGGAGGTAGCAGGGATTAAACTTAGGGGCACTCAGCCATTGAGCCATGTCCCAGCCCTATTCTGTATTTTATTTAGAGACAGGGTCTCACTGAATTGCTTAGTGCCTCGCAATTACTGAAGCTGGCTTTGAACTCACGATCCTTCTGCCTCAGCCTCCTGAGCCGCTGGGATTACAGGTGTGCGCCACCACACTTGGCCTTAATTTTTATTTTAATATTCAGTCTTACTAGTCAGCATTATGAAGCCCTTGCTGCATATATTGAATGCTTCACGCATGCCTGATTCTCAGGCACTCTTACTGTGCTTGGTTTGCTGATAAGAAAACTGAGGCTGAGACAGATGGACGCTCTCCCCTGCCCAGGCTCACACAGCCAGTGAGGGGCCGGGTAGGACTTGAACTCAGGCCCGCCAGGTTCTAAACGTCTTCAGTCTCTTGGTGGGATTCTTCCTGACTGATTTACTCCAACTGAGCAGGGCAGGCCCTGTTGGCTCCATGTGTCAGAGGATGGGAATGAGGCTGGAGAGAAGTCTCCTGTCAGGGAGAGTCACATGTCACCTGCATGAGGCCCTTCTGCTAGCCACCAGCGTGCCAGGTGCGGATCCTCACCAGGACTTGTCTTCCTGTGCCCAGTGTCTAATCAGAAATTAGGACTCATTGGGAATGAGGACTTTCGGGGTGTGGGGGGACCCCTGACGACTTTGAATCTAATACATAAAGCTCAGATGAGGAGACCGCAGTGGCCGCATAGTGCGTTCCTCGTTCCTCGAGACACTCGCTCAGATCCAAGGCCAGGAAGCCTGGGAAGAGAAGAGTGCTTGGGGTCTGCGTTTTACATGCGGATTTTTTGAGCAGCGCTCCGAGGAGGGGTCTGCAGAAATCTGCGGAGATGCAGCGGGAATCCAAAGAGCCCGGCTCTGCCTGTGAGGGCTCATGGTCCAGGGTGGGAGACGGATTGAACAAAACACTCCCACAAGTATAAAATAACTAGCGGTGATAAGATACAGAAGGGAAAGGTACAGGGCTTTAAGAGATGTCACAAGGGGCCAAGACAGCCCAGGGAGGGGTGGGGCCTGGGTGTGCCGGGGAAGGCAGGGAGC
This sequence comes from Marmota flaviventris, assembly GCF_047511675.1. Taxonomy (NCBI): domain Eukaryota; kingdom Metazoa; phylum Chordata; class Mammalia; order Rodentia; family Sciuridae; genus Marmota; species Marmota flaviventris. The sequence continues at coordinate 144,301,882 of NC_092498.1, read as the reverse complement.
ACTGTGGCGTGCATCTGCAGGAAGAGTCGACCAGTGACTAACTGTCTAGGCCGAGCCCTGCTTGTGCAAACCACTGCAGGAGGGACAGAGCAGAGCCCCTCTAAAAACAGAGCAGCTGGTGTGCATGGAGGTTAGAAGGCAAGAGTGCCCACTGAATCTAGAGAGCCAAGCAGGAGTCAGATCCACAGAGCACAGGGTGAGCGGGCGCTGCTTGGAGAGCAGGTGGGTGGAGAGACCAGCCAGGAGGCTACTGCACTTGTCAAGGCGGAAAAACAAACGTGGCCTGATCTAGGGGGTGCAGCCCGGGGGGGGGGAGACCCTGCATGAAGGAGCTCAGAGGTCAAGCCCCTTGCATCAGATGGAAGGAGAGGGAAGGGGTCAGGTCAGAGCACAGCACCTACACACGGACACATGAAGGTACAAGAGGAGCTTGCAGGCCTTCTTTTGAGTGACAGAAACCAGACCCAAAGAACTAGCCACTATATGAGCCTGTTGCGTGAAGTTCAAGAAGAGGCAAAGCAACTCCGTGAAACACAGAAGTCAGAGTGGGGGCTGCATTGACCGGGCACCTCTGGGGCCCTCACCCACGGGAAGGGGCACAGGGGCTTCCGAGCTGAGAGCTTCCTGGCTTGAACGTGGCAGGAGATACACAGGGGTGTGCCTCAGAGCATGGAGTCCCACGGGAGACTTGAAGCATGTGTGCTCCTCTCTGTGTGACTTAAAATACCCACGGACCTGTGATAGACGGGCACGCGCACAGAGAATCTAGACTGAGGCGACACGGTTCCCCACAGGTGAACAGAAGTGAAGAGCAAGAGCAATACGGTAAAAAGAGCAGCTAAAGAAAACATGATTGTAATAATTAAAAATATTAAAAAACACCAAGGAAAAAAATATTTAAAGATTACTGAGTCCAATAAAAGGGTTCTTGGGCTAGGGTTGCTTGTGGCTTCTTGATTTCTTAAGACTCTGTTTTGAAATGAGAACTCAGTGGTGCCAATGCAGACCAGGGCGGGTGAACAGGAGCTTCACCTGGAGGGCCTCTGGGGGCATCCAGGGCTTGGGGACTGTGCCCTTGCACGCCATTTCAATTCAGCAGCAGAGCAAGGCGGTGTGTGTCTGTGGTTCCAGCTCAACAGGAGGCCCAGGCAGGAGGATCATTGGAGCCCAGAATTTGAGGCCAGCCTGGGTAACAAAGCAGGACCCCCATCTCCAAAAACAAACAAACAGAAAAACCCTAAAATCCACAGTCACATGTAGACTGAGTCTTCTGAGCATGTCCTTTTGTGGTCATGGAAGTTTGTTTCCAAATCAACCAGGGACCTCAACCTTCCTTGCTAACCCACAATGCACTGGGACTGAGAAACAGGTTGCTGGGACTGTTTGTTCTGCGGCTTCACCCTTCCCTCCCTGACAGCTACAACAGCCATCCCCTTACAGTGCCCCGAGCTACAGGTCAACTTCTTTGGTATGGGTTGGATGCTTTGTTATTGTTCAGGATTCTACTCCAGGGGAAGAGTTGGAAATGCAAAGGACACTGTACACAGAAAGATTTTCATTTGATTTTTCATAATATTGAAACACCAGAAATGAGTTAAATAATTTTCTTTTCTTTTTTTTTTTTTTTTAGAGAGAGAGAATTTTTTTTTTAATATTTATTTTTTAGTTTTCAGCAGACACAACATCTTTGTTTGTATGTGGTGCTGAGGATCGAACCCGGGCCGCACGCATGCCAGGCGAGCGCGCTACCTCTTGAGCCACATCCCCAGCCCCAAGTTAAATAATTTTCAACAGAGGATGGGTTAGGATGAAATGCTATAGAGCCATCAAAAGTGAAAGAGTGAAAGATCTGAAACTTTACATGTGGAAAAAGATTCCTTTAAAAAAAAATAAAGTTTATGTACAAGGCAAAAAAGACAGACACACCCTACATTAAAATGTCACTATCGATCTTCTTTAGTGAATCAGATTACAAATAGTGTTTAATTTTTTCCTACTTTGTAATTTTTCTGCCATGGCTGTCTATTCTTTTAGAATCAGTAAAAGCCACTATGAACTTAAAATTAATGTTTAAAGAATAGTTTTAAAATTAGATACAGGGGAGCCAGGCTTGGTGGTGCACACTTGTAATCCCAGCAGCTCAGGAGGCCAAGGCAGGAGGATTGAGAGTTCAAAGCCAGCCTCAACCAAAGCAAGGTGAAAAACCAGCCTCTACCTCAGAGCAAAGCCTGTCCAAGGAAGGGACATGACCTTTGTCCTTGGAAAAACCCACAGAGCACTCCTAGGCACATTCCCACCCTGCTAAGTTGTTTATCTACAAATAACAGGAGAGATCTGCTGCGCCAGGTGTCCCTGACTCAGTCAGGCTAGGTGGAGATCCATAGCAACCCCCTAGCAGCCACCAATCAGCATGAGACAGGGAAATACCTGGGATGCCAGATGACCCTCCCAGTAGTTTATGGTAGTTGATAACCTGTTGGGAAACCATGTAGTTCAGCACGAACACCCCTCTTGGCTTAAACCAATCAGTTCAAACGAATACCCCTTTTGTACTGACCAATCACCCCTATCCAACTTGTTCCCGCCAGTGAATGTGCTAATCATGTTTTAGAGTTGTTATTTGATTTTCCCTTGGTGTGTGATGATTTGCTATGATGTATGTGAAGTCCCTGCCCTCTCCAAAGAATGTATAAAAATGCTGCAAACCCTGGGCTCTGGGCCTCTCAGCGTCACCAGTTGCTATGTGTGCGTGCGGAGGACCGAGCTAGCTCGAAATAAACACCTCTTTGCTGCTTACATCGATCTTGGGTCTCTGGTAGTCTTCGGGGGTCCCGAATTCGAGCATAACAAAGGTGCTCAGCAACTCAGTGAGACCTTGTCTCTAAATAAAATACAAAATAGGGCTGGGGATGTGGCTCAGCTGCCGCAGTCTGGCTGGGCACAAATCACGAGCCACTGAAGCAGGAACAAACTTTATTTTTAAACTGCAGGAAAACACTTCACACAGCTCCCGGGGAATCCTCCAGAACGCACCACGAGGCTTGTCCAGGAACCCCCAGCCGGAACTATCTCTCCCGGAAATCCCTCCTCCTGCACTTCCCCAACCAATGGGAACTCTCCGGGAATCCCCGGAAATCCCCACGAGAACTCCAAAATAGTGCGAGAACTCAAAAGTTGCGGCAGAGGCGGACAGGCAGAGGCGCCTGTCAATCAATACTGTTGGCAAAATGCCAGGGGCCATACAGACTCAGCCGTGGCTCTCAGCACTCAGCGGTCGAGTGCCCCTGAGTTCCATCCCTGGTACCAAAAATAAAATGAAATAAAATAAAAAGCTACAGGGCTCTTGCCTAGCACGCGGAATCCCCCTGTACTGCAAAATAAATAAATTACTTGATGAAATAAGTTTTTTTCACGAAGACTTTTTTAGATGTTGAGTGAAGAAAGCACGGGCCAAGGTTTTGGATAGAATAACATAAAACAGGTTGTTATATCTGCATGGAAAAAAGACAGAAAAGAAACTCATGGGAAGGCTGGGTTCTCTGGGTGCCGGGGTTTAGCAAGTCTCCTAGAAGCTGACTTTCCCCCCAAATTTCTCCATTTTCTACTATGAGTGTGTGTTCGTTTTGTAATAAGAAAATACAATACTTTGAAAACCAGCACCTGAGCCAATATCTTGATGAACTGTAAAATGCCTAGGCTACCTCCCCACCGTCGGGGTCCCCTCTCCTCTGTTTTATTACCATATAAACTTGTCATTCTCATAAATCGAGTGGGTCTGAAATGGAATCCTAATGTTTAGTGGCTTTGTCTGGGTTTGGCTCTGAGAAGATGGTGCCATCCTCTCTGAAAAAAAAATCTTTGTGCCGCAATCCTTCAGCCCGGAGGCTTTGGGCACCTGGTCTCCTCGGGGGTAGAACAGCCTTTTCCTTCTCCCGACCTCGTGAGCCCCTGTGCCCGTCTCTCTCTGGGTCAGAGTCTCCAAGGATGTGGCATGTCCATTACCAGTTAGTGATCTGCACATCTTTGTCCATGTGCCTTGGCAAGTCCAGTATGTGCATGGATCACTGGATGGATGGTCAGCTCTGGGAGAACAGGAATTTGGGTCAGTTTTGTGTAGTGCTGTGTCCCTGGGGCCCATAACAGTGCCTGGCATATGGTCCACTCACCTAATGCCTGTTGAATGAATGAATGAATGAGGGAATCTCACGTGACCTTGAACCTCCCATTCCCACCACGGTGGGGAGAGACCCAGCATCCTGTTTGCTCTGCTTTCAAGAACTCAGGCCACAAGGACTTGTGTGGGTCCTTCTTCCATTGAGAAAATAAACGAGTATGTTTTATGACTGGGTTGATATAAAAACAAACATAATCCAGGTTGGATTCATGATTATTATGTTTTTATATTCATGTGTCCTTTTAATTTTAAAAGAGATCCGTGTTCAAGCGTTTTCATGGGCCCTGAGCGCTGTGCTCTCGATGCCTGACGGCTGAGGACCTTTGGGACCCCCTTCCCTATTCATTCATTCACTCAGCAACACTGTGTAGACCAGATTCTCAATGCCAACTCCTAGGCTGCGCCTTGGGGAGCCCAGAAGCTCCTGTCTCCACCCTCCTGTTGCTGACATTCCTGTGCAGAGCTCAACAAGAGCACCAAGAAATAAGTGTGTGGGCTGCCGGGGCTGGGGCTCAGTGGCAGAGGCTTGCCTAGCATGTGTGAGGCACTGGGTTCGATCCTCAGCACCCCATACAAATAAACAAATAAAATAAAGGATGTGTCCATCTACAACTACAAAAGTTTTTTAAAAAGAGAAATATGTGGTTCATTCACATATTTCAAATGTATTTACATAGATACTTATAAATTTATTTATGCCATAATGAATTCTAATGTTTCATACATTTGATGCCCTTCACATCTGTCATGACCTTGGGTTTCAAGAGAGCTGGGAGCAAGGAAAGGTGAGGTGGTCTGGGGGGAGAGAAGGCGGTCAGGTGGAGCAGGCTACCAGCGTCTGAGGGTGGGGAACTGCATCCTAGGCACAGACCTGTGCCATGATCAAAGGTCCTGAGGCAGAACTCATTTTAAAGAGGAAGTGGGGGTGGGTGGGCAGGAGCCTCAGCCAGCTAGTTCCTTGAGCATCTTAGGTAGCCACAAGGATCCCTTGGAAGGCTCTCACTCTCCTCCTGGTCAGGTCCCAAACCATCCGCAGCCTAGGCCACCATGCTCTGGGCACACAGAGAGAGAATCGGGGATGGCTGGTTTGATTAGATCACTGTCAGCCAGGGACGGGAGGTTAATTGCTATTCTCTTGTGAGTCTGGTTTGGCCCAGCGGCCCTGCACACAGGCCCTGTGCACGTGTGCGTGAGCGCGCGCGCGCGCGCGCACGTGTGTGTGCAGGGAAGTTGGGGCTGAGACTCGGCGGGGGCCCGAGGGGCAGAGGGTGGGATGCACCAGATTTCTGCGTCGAGCCGCGAGCCCTGTCTTCGGTGCTTAGCAAGCATTAAGAGACACAAATAATTCCTCTTTTCTGCTCTCCGCCTATTCTTCCCTCTCTCTTTTCTTGTAAATCCTGCTTCTTGCATGTGAATAGCGCAATGGCTTCATCTGCGACCTTTAATCAGATTCCTGGTCGGCTCTGGGAGGGCAAAAGTGCCCGAGGGATTACCTTTTATTTTAGGGTTTCTCTCCCCTAGTTCTGCCACCCCCCTCCCCTCCCCCGGCTGTGTTTTCCTCCTCCGCATTTGTTCTCGGCAGCAGCGAGTGAGGAAGGCTTAGGGCGCGGGGAGGGGGCTTACAAACTTAAGGGGATCGGCCCTATTCAGCGCGCCTTGTGCGCAGACTTTCGGCTTTTGTTCTCCGGCCATTCTTCAGCTGATTTCTTCACTCCAGTAAAAGCACTTTAATTCCCCTTTAGATACGGAGAATCCGTCCTCTTCCCCTCCGCCCCCTCCCCTCTCCGCCCCCCACACCCCGTCCACTTTCTCAGACCCTTGCTGCCCGCGTCCCCGGCCGCCCCAACAAAGACCTGACGTCTTTCCGACCACGGGGGAGGCTGCGGAGAGCCGGGAGGGGGAGGGGAGGGGAGGGAGGGGGCTTCTCCGGGACACCCCACCTCCCCCCACCCCACCTTCCCCCGGCCACCGAGCCAAGGCCGGGGAGACCTTGGGCTCAGGGCTGCGCCCCCTCTGGGTCCCCGCTGGACTGGTGGTTGGAGATGGGAGGCGCAGGGGGTGGCACGTGGGTGGCGAGGCGAGAGTGCGTGAGAAGGTGTGATCCGTGGTGACAGGGGCAATAGAGACGTCGGGCTCTGTCAGACTGGCTGAGCTTCCAGGGGCCTCACCGTGGAGAGCCCTCCTCGGAGCGCGCCCCGGGCGCTGCGTCCGCGCTGCGGGTGGAGCGCACGAGCTGGGGCGCCCAGGCCCGGCCTCCCCGGCCTCCAGGGGAGTGTGTTGCACCCTGGAAGGGAACGGTCGGCTGCAGAGTAGGAAGAGAAAGCCCTCCTCAAGGTTTCAAGCTTCCACGACACATTTTATGTCAAGTGAACTAATTGGACCGTTTCACATTCGCCAACGTCTCACTATGTATCAAAACAGCGCGTGGGGCGGGCGGGGCTTCTTTTTCTTTCCATGGGTGACCTCACCCTCTTCCCTGGGCCTCCTCTTGCCCATTCTACAGGGAACACCTGTGGCCCAGAAGGGTGCCAAGAAGGTCACTTTCTGCTCCCTCGTTAGTGGAATCCCCTCCCCCTGGCCTAAATTTTGTCTTTCAGAAATAGCTTTTTTTTTTTTTTTTTTTTTTTGATCAAGAATTCCTATTTCTAAACAACACCCCCTTTCAGTTTTAGTTCAGATTTTCTCACTTAGAAATTCCTGAATGGGCCCAGGAATAGTTAAGCCAATCCCAGCCAACCATCCCATGAGTCCTTAGAACCAAATAGCAAAAGGAGAATGTGAAAAGTCCACTTAAATGTTTGTATGTATGTATGTATTTATTTATTTATTATTTTTGGTGAAAACAGCTATTGATTTTTAAAAGGCTCTCGTGCTTTTATTAGGTTTGTTATGATGTGAGCAGGGGCCCTTGGGCGCCTCCTAAGACCTGGACAGTTCTGCCTCTGATCTCACCTTTGTTGGGATATTAGGAATGTGCAGTCAATTGCCAACCTTGCTTTCCTCATCTATGAAATGGGAACAATAGATTAGCTTGAGTTTTATTTTTTTAAAAAAAAGAAAAGGGGAAAAAAAAAAAAAAAGAATCGAGAAGCCATCTCATTGCCTGCCTCCCAGCCCAGAAAGATAAAGCGAGTCTTCCTATCTTCTCCTTCTATCTGAGCCGGAGAAAGATGAGTCCCTTCTTCTTTACAATGTCGACAAATCGCGGCCAGGCCATTTAAGAGAAAGTGGGCCGGGGCGGTAATAGCCCAATTGGGAGTTTGAGCGGCAGAAGGGCCGGCTCCCTCTCCAGGCCAGAGGATGGGCAATTACGACAGGCATTTTTCGGGGAAAATAGAAGGCAGAGAAATCACAAGTAGGAGCCCCAATTATCGGGAGTCGTTCTCGGGAGGAAAGTGCTGCCTCATTCTCTGGCTGCAGACTGCTGTTGGCTGGGGAGGCGCGGGGCAGTTAGGGTGGTTAGGAGAAGATGGCAGGAATTGAGCACCGATCATGTCTGCCCTTTCTGAGCCCCCGTGACTGGCCGGGGGAGGAGGAGGAGGGATGCATAGGCTGGGAGCCGATTGCTTCTCCCTCCTGGTTGGCACGGGGTGTGAGCGGGGCATGACATTCTCTGCACTGTGCTGCCCACCTGCTCCAAGCCCCCTAAGTAAAGCAAGGGATCCTGGGCCCTCCCTGTGCTCCCAGAGAGGCCGGGGAGAAGGGCATGCTCTGGTGCAGGCCACGAGGTGCTGGCTTGCATCTGGCTGTGCTATGGGGAAAGCCAATTCCTGGTAGAGAGAGTTTGTCAATTTCCGTGGTGTAAATACCCCACCTGAAGGAATGGGGAAGACACAGGAGCAATACCGAGGTCACGGAGATGCAAGTCGCCTCAAGTGCACAGACAACAGTAAGAGACAACTAAATAACCCAGAGGTGGTGGGCTTTGGGATCTCTTACCTGCTTTACTGGTTTATTTAAGTTTAAGGGAACTTTCCATGGGGGATTGAAAACGCTGCTTGCCAAATTCCTGTACATTTGACAGTGGCTCTGGGGACCCGGGTGGGGCACCGCAGTTGTGGGATCCTCTTGCTCAGAGCCCACCCACTCCTCCTGGGGCTTTCTCTTGTCAATCAGCAAATCTATCACTTGGCGGTAAAGGGAAATCAATAGGCCGTCCCTACCCCCTCCCTGGAATGCAGCCCCCCATGGCTGAGGGGTGGTGTTTTCAGATTGGGAAAGTGGAGTTCTCCACCTGCAGCTTGTATTTTAAAGCACACGGATATGGGCTCACTATGTACCTGGGTCTTCCTGGAGGAGCGAGTCTGAATGCCTACTGTGTGTTATCTCCTAGGGTTCAATGATAAGCATCTTCAAGTTCAGTGATAGGCATCCATCCTTTGGAAGACAAGTCGGAATCCTGCGGGGACCCAGGAACAGCTGGGGGACAGGGCAGTGGTCTCTCCTTGGCTGGGTTCCTGGGCTTCCCTGAGGATCGTGGTTCTCTGGAGAGCCTCTCTTGGGGAGAGCTGAGCTCCTCTCCTTTTACCTCCTGTTTTCTGGCCAGGCTTCCCCCTTTGACCCCTCAGCTCGCCCTAACCTAGTTGATACAGTGAAATATAAAAGCGGTCATGTGACTTGATGGCAGCATTGCCGAATGCTCCCCCTTGGAAGGACACAATTAGAAAGATGAGTGATATGAAGTGCTGGGAAGGACACAGGGCGGGAGCCCACCCACATAGCACATCCTGGTAAGAGTCAGATAAAGGTGCGCCTGAATATTCCACTGCTGGACCTAGGGAAGAAATCCTAAAGCCTGGGGAGTCCTCACCCAGGTTCACAGGAGGCCACGTTCTGGAAGTTCACCCAGCATTCTTCTTCTCCGCAGGGTGCCCAGGTGGAGTGTGCAGGTGTTCACACCACAGCCCCACCCTGCCCAGGTTACTGTCCCCTCCCGCAGCTCTGTGTGAGAGCAGACCCTCCCCCTGCTGGCTCCCACCTTGGGCATGTTCTGGGTGGCCTTCTCTGATGTGGACCTGCTCTGTTCATTTGCAGCTGGGGGTCATGTCCCTGGGGAATCTCAGCTAACAGGGTCTGGGAGCACCAGGCACGCCACCTGCACGCCCCTTACCTTGTTCTTCAGGGCCAGTCCTGAGGGGTGTTCTGTACACCCAGGGGGTCCTAGCAGACAGAGCTCCTTGGCAGTGACCTTGATCACTCACTCACCTGGTGCTGGCTTCTCCTCGCCTTCCTCTCCCTGCTCCCTCCTCCCTGTGGTCTGGGATCTTAGATCAGGAAGCTACCTTCAGCCAAGTCCTTGTCTCTGACCCAAACTAAGCAACTGCCACGGAGACAAAGTAGATGCACAGGGAACAGCATGGATGGTCCAAAGAGCAGAGTGCTGGGGTGGGGAGAGCAGGGGCAGAACAAGCCATCTACCACCATAGAGCCTGCATATGTAAAAAGCACCCCCACATAAATAAGTACACATTTTACTACAACACATTCAGAACAATCATGAAAATAAGGGAGGAGAATTAATAGTAGAGTAAGAAAGGGCAGAAAGAAAAGGTCTTCTGTAGATGGAAGGCCATGACCCCGCTGAAGCTGTTAATGCTACCTTGAACTCTGGGAGTCCATTGAGAGAGAGAGAGAGAGAGAGAGAGAGAGAGAGAGAGAGAGAGGAAAGAGTTCTCCTTTTGTAACCATCATGTTTACTGAGCATTTACTATGTTACATGTATTATCTTCTGGAATCCTCACAACTGCTGCAAGCAGGGATGCATATTATTCTTTGTAACTGAAAGACAAGGAAACTGAGGCTCAGGGACCCATCATTTCTCGCCCAACGTCACACAGCCAGCTGCTAGGGTCCAGGTCTGTCTCAACTTGCATCCCACGGGTCACCGCCTTCCGCCCTTCTTGGTAAAATTTAGTTGTGATTCTTGCTTGTGGGCTGCGGAGGGTAGGGTCGGGACTCCCCCGGGGGCTGCCCGGTGCCTGGCCAGGGGTTGTGGGTTGATGTGGAGTCGGTGAAGGCTGATGGAGAGAGCTTTTCTCATGGTATCCTGGGGGATGCGCTCAACCCCGGCGCTGTCCCTTAGTTTCTCTTAGGGTACAGGATGGCCTTACTGTCCCCACAGGGAAAGCCTCAAGCTGCTGCTGGGGAGCAGAGGAGGGATTTGGGGAGCAGGAGAGGAGGGTGCCGGGAAACCTCCCAGCACCTGGTTTTGGAGCCTGAGCGTCTCCCAGCCACGCGCCTTCCCTGGCCTGGCTTCTGGTCCTCCAGCGCCCCAGCTGGCCCCTCCGCCCGGCCCTGTTCTCCCGCGTGTGCCCGGCTGTTCACATGTATGGGTCCCTGCTCTGGCACCAGCCCCCCCATCCTCTCGACCAGTTAATCTAAAGTCATCTCCCAGCCCCCCACTTCCCAGAAGGTCACCCCTTAATTTCCCTTGTAGCTCCTGGCACATCTGTGAGGCCCCCACCTCTCTGCAGTGTGACCTTGGGTACTTACTCAATCTCTGGGCCCAATTTTTCCATCTCAGGATTGTCAAGATGGTTAAATGAGATATTCGAAAGGTACTTAGAATTTTTCCTGGGCATGGACTACATGCCACGCAGGCATGTAGTTCGTAATTATCATCGACATCGATATATTATCCTCCCGCTTCTGCCAGAGCGTCCTCTTCCTGAGGGTAGTGGCCTTGTCTGTCTTGTATTCTATGTCGGACACAGAGTTTGGTTCATAGTAGGTGCTCAAGAAATTTTTTTTGAGTGAATGCCTACATAATGGTTCTAGAAGAAATGGAGCCCGAGGTTCAATGAAGCCAAACAATAGGTATTAAAAGAATTGGGGGTTCAGTGAGCCTCTGCCCTTGGAGCTGGGTCCACACGTGGAGGTGGACGTGGAGGGACAATCCAGGCACTGGCTGCTGGGCTGAGCCGGGCTTTATGGTGAGGGGGACGCAGCCTGTGCCCGGTCTTCACGCAGATTTGGTACCTTCCCGGACAGAGTGAGGTCTCACTTTTCGCTCTGGGTGGCCTCGAGGTCCATTTGGAAGATGGGGTAAGTGGAGGCCCTGAGAAGGATACTCCAGGGTCCCCCAAAAGCGAGACCTTGGGCTCCTGGGGGTCCTGCTGGCCCCGGAGCTCTCTGCTGGGCTGGCTGGCGGCTGCCCTCAGCCCACTCGGCCCTCACCCTGCCCTGCCCGGGCCACCCCTCTGCTCAGAGTGACGACAGCAGCTGTCACCATAGCAACCTCAGGATTCAAACAGAGGGTGTTTACTGCACAGTTACTATGTGCCTGGCTCCATCCAGCGCCTGACCTAGGAGATCATTTATTTCTTACAGAAAGTCTGAGGCTAAGGCGTGTGTAAGGTAACGGAGCTGCGCAAGGCCGCGCTCCTGACCTGATAATGATGTGGTGTCTCTGCTAATGTCCCCGCGATCAGGAGTTGCACACGGCACCCAGGGCTGCATCAGCACTGGGGCAGGGGGGCAGCTTCCTCGCAGATGGTTCAAGAGAAGGAAGCAGAGATAGAGGTGGCGGACGGATAGACAGACGGGTGGGGACAGCCAAGGTGCCCAAATATCAACAACTCGGGAAACACACGCGTGCTTGGGGATTTATGATTCTCGTACCTTTTCATCAGGTTTGAAACCATATGAACACAAAGGGCCCACGGGGGTGGCCGTGCTCTTGTTCCTGCTTTAGGAAAACAGACACGGGGACCCTAGCATTTGTGGGACAGGCTCTGGAAATACCGGCTGTCTCATCAGCACGCACGAGGATACCAAGCAAGGATCAGAGATGTGCTGTGACCTGTCTACCCTCACACAGCAAGAAACCCAAGGGAGTCTGCCTTGGAGGGTCTCCTTGCCTGACCCCCTAAGACTATGTGTGGACAGGCTGCAGCCAGAGAGGGGACCCTCCAGGGCCCCCAGATCAGGCGCCCTGTGTCCTCCCAGCCTCACCAGGTGCCTCAGGCTGGGCACAGCTCTCTGGGTGCCCTTGCTGTCTCCCCTCTGGGCCCTGCAGGCAGCTCTCCCGGGAGGCCCTGGTGCTCCGCGGCTGCTGCATTCTCCTCGCATGGCCGTCCAGGGGCCGGGCAGGTGGGGCTATTTGCCAGCACAAACACGAGATGTGTGCTCAACACTTGCAGCAGCTCCTCCGCCCAGCACTGTTTGCTCAGCAAACAACGCTAATTCCCTGGTCTCTGGGCTGCACTGCGGCCCCCAGAGCGGAGCTTGTTCATCAACTCCCCTGACAGCCTACGCCACCAGCGAGGCCTGCTCAGCAGGGCTGGGACCCTCCTCCACGAGGACCTCAGGAAGACACTGGCCACCCACCGTGGTCTGTGAGGGAGCATCGTCCACCAGAATCCCCCAGCCCCCGGTGCGGGGTGCAGGGCAGGGGCTTTGGATCCAGACACTGGACCTTGAATGAGTTTGGGGAGCATCCACCTGTCCCTGGCTTCGGTTTGATTCATCCTCCAAGATCCAGGAAGACTGTTTTCCCCAGCTTGCATCCATCCACCCATCCATCCATCCATCCATCCATCTATTCATCCTTCTATCCACCCACCCATCCACCCACCTAACCATCCATCCATCCATCCATCCATCCATCCACCTACCCATCTGTCCATCCATCCATCCATCCATCCATCCATCCATCCATCCATCTACCTACCCATCCATCCATCCATCCATCCATCCATCTGTCCAATCATTCATCCTTCTGTCCACCCACCCATCCATCCATCCATCCATTCATCCACCCACCCACATATGTGCCTATCCATCCATCCATCCATCTGCCAACCACTCATCCTTCCATACACCCACCCACCATCCATCCAACCATCCATCCACCTACCCATATATCCTTCCATCCACCCATCCATCCACCCATCCATCCACCCTTCCATCCATCCATCCAGTGCTACCTAGAGCTCCCTGTGCTGGGGATGCTGCAGTGTCTATAACCAACCACAGGGGCAAGGTCCATCATCTCGAAGCCCATGTAATAAAGTGGTCACCAAACAAATCAACATGGCCATTAGAGGAGAAAACCAAGCAGCAATAGAGGGGGCGCTAAGTAAGGTGACCAAGAATAGCCTTCGAAAATGGGATGCGTGAGCTCAGACTCTATGCAGGGACACAGACCAATGTGACTGGTCTTTCCTCTTGCCCCAGGCGCCCCCTGGCTCATCATGATGTTATTATTGAAAATGTTGACATCTTAGATTTTTTTTTAAAAAATTGAAATGAAACTCCTGTAACACAACATTCATTTTGCCCATTTCAACGTGTCGTCCAGCACGTCCACAGTATGGTCACACTGGCCATCTCCACCATCTCATTCCAGAAAATTTCCATCATCCAACAAGGACCCTCCTACCCACTAAATGGTCACTCCTCAGTCCTCCTCCCCCGCCCCGACCACTGCTAATCTTGCCGTCTTTGCGGATCTGTCCGCTTGGGACGTGTCATGGATGTGAAATCACATGGCACGAGGTCCTGTGTGTCTAGCTTCTTTTGCTCAGCGTCACGTTCTCCAGGAGCCAGTCCTTCACAACTTTTCAGGGCTGAATCATATTCCATCCTCTGGGGAGGACACATTGTATTTATCTATTTATCCTTTGGTGGGATTTGGAGTCATCATAGACTTTTTGTATCAGTTTTTATTTTTAAAGAATATTACATCAAAATTGCGGAGGGGGCTCCAGGCAGTGGACCAAGGGAACATGCTGGGGGCATGTGAGGAGCAGCAAGAGGCTCAGGTTGGATGGAGTGAGGGAGACAGGGGGAGCCCTGGAGATGGGCAGCGTGGAGGGATGTGGGGTGAGGGTGGGAAGCGGCTGGACCAGGAAGGGCCCTTTCATTCTGAGAGACAAAATCCACTGGCTGGTTTGGGGTGGGCGGATTTGCTCAGTCTGGTTGCGGGTTTCAAAGGTCACTGGCGGCTCTGTGTGTGGGGGGGGGTGGACAAAATAGAAAGTAGGAGCCGGGCACAGTGGTGCACACCTGTAATCCAGCACTCGGGAGGCTGAGGCAGGAGGATGGGAAGTTTGAGTCCAGCATGGGCAACCTCACCTCAAAATAAAAAATAAAGAGGAGCGGAGGTGGAGCTCCTCATTAAAGCATCCCTGGAGGTGGGTGGGTGGGCCTGCAGCAGGGAGGTGACGGTGGCCGCACACAAGCGGAGCTGTCAGGACCAGACAGCGCTTTGATACATGGAGAGATGGCATGTTCATTATTCATTCAACAAACATTTACTGAGCACCTACTAGATGCTGGGAACATAGTGGCGATCACTTCCTGGGTTCGCGATGCTCACAGACTTCAAACAGGGACGCGTGGGCATCCTGGGGGCACAGGCTGGAGTCACTCACCTGGGCTTATTTCCAGAAATGAAGACCACCGGTCGGAGGACGATCCACTGCAGAACTCAGAGATGTGTCAAAGAAGACTCTGACGACGTGTCCACCGAGGAGTGGCCGGCCACCAAGACAGCACCGTCGGGATCAACAATGGCCTGTGGCCGGCTGAGTTCTGAGCGGTGGGAGAAGAGAACCAGCGTCCCTGGCCCGGGGCTCCCCCGCCTCTGCCTTCTCTGTGAAGCAGCGAGTCCTGCAGGGGAGGCCGGGGGAGGCCATTAGCTCTCCGCAGCCCCTTCCCTCTGCGCTCTCGGGCGGCCCCCGCTCCCCCGTGACCGAGGCTGAGTCGTGGCGGGGGGCTGATTTGGAAGAAACGAGGCCAGGAGACCCCTCGGCTCCTCGCGGGAGACACCCCATTAATCTTTAACAAACACGAAGCTCCTCCAGGCCGGCTAATGAGGCCTGTTTTCCCAGGGCCTCCCCCGGGGAGGGGAATTAGCCACCGCAGGGGCCCAGGAGTGGGGGGACTGATGCCCCGATGGGGGGGGGGCTCCTTCCAGCCGCTGTCAGGTCCCCTCCACTGCTCCCCACAGACTTGGCCCCAAATACGGTCACTTGTTTAAACGCGCTGGCTTTGATGTCCCCTGATTGAGGCCTCATCCACACAACAGATCCCACACGTTTCAAGAGCAGCTTAGTAAGTTCCAGCATCTCGTGCAACTGTGAGGCCATCCCTCCACTGAGGTAGTGACCTGCAAAAAGTCCCTCGGGAATGGCTCCCTCCTGTCCCCCCACCCCCATCCCCGGCGACCACCGATCCACTTTTCGTCATGTGGACGAGTTTGCATTTTCTCACTTTTATACAAATGGGATCTTCAGAGGGACGCTCGGGGACCGAGGGGTCCTTGTGTACACTAGCGCTTGTTCTTTCTTCCCCAGGAGGAGCATTGGGACAGACGGCGCTATCTCGATTGATTCCTCGGTGGGCAGACGTCGGCACGTCTGTTCTCTTTGTTTATTTTTTAAAAACAAATGTTTGATTTTTAGAAAAGTTGGGCATCTATACAGAAAAAAAAAATTAGGAAGGCAGAACAGAGAGATGCCAACGGACCCCAGCCCAGGTCCCCTGTTAGGGACCTCATACGTTAGTATGGCACGGTTGTCACATGCATGGACCAATATCCATATGTTATTGCTATTATTGTTATTATTATTATTATTAGTGAAGGCTCCAGACTGGATTGACATTCCTTGGTTTTTACCCCACGTCCTTTTTCTGTCCTGGGACCCCCTCCAGGGTCCACGTCGCCTGTGCCCACCGGGCCCCTCAGGTTGGCTTCTCCGACGTCCCTGGTCTTTGGCTTCCTTGACAGTTTTGAGGAGTGGAGCAGGGGCCCAGGGATTTGGGGGGCAGCCCCTTATGGGGTCTGTCTGATGTTTTTCTCATGACTACACTGGAGCTCTGGGTGTGGGAGAAGCCGGCGAGGACAAACGCACTTCCCGTCACCTCCCATCTCACCCAAGGACATTATGAGCCTGACACTGGCTGCCAGTCCTGACGTCTGGCTGAGACACTGCTCCATGGAGAGGCTGCTCTTTCTTCTTCTTTCCAGACTCTTCTCTGAAAAGAAGGCACCATGGGGCCCCTCTGCAGAACTCGGGGTGCAGAGTGGCCTGGGGTTTGTGGGAATTCTGCCTGGCAATGCCGCTACCCTCCCATTCACTTCGCGGGTACGAATTCCACAACGTGGGTCACGTGCATTTCTATGGCATGAACCCTTCTTGCTCAAATGGTTCCAGGTTTGGCCCCTGGAAGCTCCTCCATTTGGATCCCGAGTCCCTCCATCCCTTGATCGTGTTCCCGTGGCTGAGGGGCGATTTTTTTTTTCTTTTCCTGAACACTTGATTACGTTCTGACACATCGAGATGTTCCGGGATCAGAATTTCTATTTCTTTCCCCAAATGAGAAGGAGCCTTTTCTCGGAGGAATCGTGGTCCTTTTTATGGGAATGGTGTCAAACCAACAAGAGTGCTCATTGCTAGCCGGTGTCCTTCTGATTGTCAAAGCAAGGAAATGTACGCGTGCACCCCAGCTCTTCCGTGGACACACCTCTCTGTGTATTTTTGTATGAGTGTATCTATCTATCTATCTATCTATTCATTGTATCTATCTATCTATCTATCCATCCATCCATCCTGTATATCTATCTATCCTTCCCATCTATCTATCTATCTTCTCACCTATTTTTTTGCAGTGCTGGGACCCAATCCCACCCACAAGCTAGGCAAGCAATGAGCCAACTCATGGCGCCATCTGGACGTCTACTAAGCTGACCCTGAGTCCATGCTGATGTCCCCCGTCAAGTCCAATACTACCCGGGCCCTTCCCACCTCCTCCCCTTGCTCCTCTGTAACCTCTTCCTCCAACAGTGAGAAGCCTGCTTCCCATCGGCCCTCTGTCTCCTCACACGTTCCATCTTGGTGTGCACGTGCAGTGGCTTCAGAATGCCAGTCCGGGCTCTTGTGGGGAACGGGCTGATCCGCCAGGGTACAGCTCTCACGCCCTGTTCCTTCAGCCTGGGTCTTCCAGACGCCAATCACGTCTACCGTCACTTAGACATTTGTATCGTGTCAACTTTCTCCCCACAGAAGAGTTTTAGGGCCTTAAAAGTTTCCCTGTGGCTCTCCTGTTGGCTCCCACCCAGAGCCCTGGGCCCACCACGGTCACCATGGCGACGTATCCACTATCTCATCGTTTCGCCTTGTCCAGGGCACCATATGTTTGGATGCCTTATTGAAGGGCTTCCCTGTCGATAGGCGATATGCCTTTAAGGTCCCCTGTATCTTCTTGTGGCCTGTGGCTCAGTTCTTTTGATGCTAAATGACACCCCTCTGCATGGACCGCACCCCCACTCACAGGGCAGTGTCGAGCTCTTCAAGATCTTATACAATGACAGCACCAAGGAAAGAGCAAGGAGAATACGTGGGAGAGACATGTCAAGCGAGCAGAGGGGAAATGGGGGCTTTTTCCACTGGGGCCACCATGACCCATCCCCACGGAGCTCAGGTTGAAGGAGAGAAGCCCTCAATCAATGACACAAGCAAAAATGAGAGCCCAGCTGTGGCAGGTGCTGTAAGGTGAGAAATTCGATAGCCCGAGCGACCAATGGTGGGCGGCTGGACTTGCTCGGAGGTCCCGGGCAGCTTCCTAGACCAAGTGCTCCTTCAGCTGGAATCTGAAGGGGGAGGAAAGGGGAAGGGTCATCGGGAGTGTAGTTCCTTCCTTCCCTTCCTCCAGGGCCAGAGAAGCACTGTCCTGCCCTGCCCCCACGGGCCAGGAATAGTCACTGCTTTACCCCGGGGAAGGTGAGTGGAGAAGACCTCAGAGTCGGCACCCGTTGCATGATCTCTCTTTTCCTCCTGATCATGGTCGTCAGCAATATTTCAGATATTGCTGAATACCCAGCACAGAAGTCAGAAGCACAGCAGAAGCCCCCGCCCCGCACTCCCCATGAGGAACGTGTAGTGGGAGTGAGAGACGATCCTTTGTTGGGTTCAGCTGTGGAGATGTGGCAGGCGTGTTTGTTAAGGCAGCATCACTTAGCCCATCCTGACTGATACACCTAACGGAGGGAGGTGAGACAACAACTCAGGCAGAGGAACAGCGTGTTTGGTCCCCGGGGTGGGATACAGAAGAGTGGGTAGTTTGGGAATATCCTGGAGGTTAAAATCTACAGGACGCAGTCATGAGCCTGCCATGCCCTCAGTAAGTATTTGGAGAGCTTCCTGTGTCCCGGACGCAGCATGAAAACCATCGACTCCTTGGAGAGGCGATGAGGGCCCTCCCTCAGAGCCCCCAGCAGGAGCTGGGGTGGGAGAGGAGCGGAGGGTGGAGCTGAGCCAGCATCCAGGGTGAGCTCTTCATCACCAAACTGAAAAGCACTGGGGGCCTTCGACCTGGGGGTCACGG
The DNA here is from genome assembly GCF_047511675.1 of Marmota flaviventris. Taxonomy (NCBI): domain Eukaryota; kingdom Metazoa; phylum Chordata; class Mammalia; order Rodentia; family Sciuridae; genus Marmota; species Marmota flaviventris. Next base: position 144,283,377 of record NC_092498.1, on the reverse strand, counting down.
AGTCACTGTTCTTGACAAGGCCACCAAGAGGGTGAGTTTGGGAGCCTCTGATTTGGAAACTGAGTCCCATAAACAGCCAGGGATGGTTGCCTGTGGGAGAGGAGGGTCCCAAGAGGGCTGTGATAATTGATTTAAAATCTTCAGAAAAGTTCCCAGTGGGTGAGGGAGTGAGTAGGGTCATGGGTGGCCCAAGAGTGCAGAGGTAGGATCACAGGAGGCCAGTGTCGAGGAGGCAAATCTCATTCCCGGAAGGAGAACTTCCTAACAATGATGGGTGGCACCCCGGTCATTTTCTAATGTCAAGTTGCCGTCAACTTACCGGATGAAAATGACCCATTTATTTTCTTGTAGTTCCGTGGGTCATCATTTCAGATGGCCTTGGCTGGTCCTCTGAGGGTCCCCCTGACCAAACGCCAGGTGTCATCAGAGCTGGATTTCCCGATGGAGGCTCTGAGGAAGGACCCACGTACAAGCTCATTTGTGTTGCTGACCAAAGTCGGTTCCTCGCAGGCCTAGGAGTGAGGCCCCCACCTCCTTGCAGTCTGTCGGTGAGGAGTTCATCTCCGTCCTCCGAGGCTGCCCCCGGCCCTTCTCATACTTTCCACGTGGCCCCCTCCACCAAAGACAAGCAGAGTTATTTTTGTGCTTCCAACATGACTTCTCCTTCAGCCACATCTCCTTGACTCCAGCTAGAGAAAGTTCTCTGCTTTTAATTTGTCCTGTGATCATGCTGTATCCACGACCTGTATAAGCCAGAATCATCTCTCTATCTTAAAGACATGTTTTAATTACACCCACAAAGTCCCTGTGGCTGTGGAATGTAACATATTTATTGTTTTTTAGATGTGGTCTCACTGTGTTGTTCAGACTGGCCTCACACTCCTGGGCTCAATCAATCCTCCTACTTCAGCCTCCCAAAGGCTGGACTCCATGCCCACCTTGCTTTTTAACTTTTTCTGTCATTTCTTGTAAACAACAGATAACCAAGTTTGTACTTTATCTGAGCTGAGAATCTTGATCTTTTAATACACAGATTTTAACCATTTACATTTATTGTAACATAGTTGAAATTATTTTTTTCATTTTATTTTTAAATTTTGATTGCCATACTTAATTAGTGTGTGTGTATTTGTGTCTCTTTGTGTGTGAGTGTTTGATTACTATGCTGCTTTTTATTTTCTGTTTACCTTCCCCCTCCTCCTCTGCTTTCTATTAGATTGATTGAGATCATGACCCTTTAACACCTGGAAGCTACACACTATATTGTTCTCCTCTTAGTGATTCCACTTTTTAAAATTTTTTTAAAAATATATTTATTTTTTAGTTTTAGGTGGACACAATATCGTTATTTTATTTTTAGGTGGTGCTGAGAATCAAACCCAGTGCCTCATGCATGCTAGGCGAGCGCTCTACCACTTGAGCCACATCCCCAGCCCCATGATTCCACTTTTTAAAAATTCTTATTTGTTTGTGTCTACTGACACCTACCCTGTGCCAGCCTGGTGGTAGAGATGCTGAGAGTCAGGATTTCCAGAGTAGCAGCTGCTGCCTTTGGAAGACGTTTAGCCAAGATAAGCTCTGAGGTCCCCAAGACTCGAACATCTTAGGGTTTTAAAAGTCTATGATTCTAAGATTTTAAAATTCAGTAAGTCTCATATATTCTATCTTTCTCCTGAGATTTCATGATTTAACATTCTAAAACTCTGTGGTTCCATGATCTTATGTAATTCTAAAATCCTTTAAGGATATATGTTACCCTAAATCTAATATTTATAAAACTAATTAGCTTCATATCCTACAGTTTTTAAATTCTAATGTTTTACTCATTACATTTTCTCACATTCTAGGATCCTTAGATTCTATAAATGGAGAGCTGTTAGACTTTGGGTGTTCAGTTTTTAAAGACTTCTCCAGTTCTGGGCTGGGGTGGTCGCTCAGTGGTTGAGTGCTTGCCTAACATGTGTGAGGCACTAG